>NC_089508.1:77343813-78693396 GCF_036850995.1 Saccopteryx leptura | reverse complement strand
TAGAATGGAAATGGTGGCTCAAGGGTAGTGAAATAATGCACATGGGAATGGAGCTCTGAGGCAGTAGAGCGGTCATTAAGGTGGGCACAGGAGAAAGTTGAATCTGTTGTGTACTGAGAGCTAGGGGTGTACATCTCTGATGAGAGCACCCAAATGGAGGGGCTCCTTTTTTTGGCTGGGGTGGGTTAGTCCATCTTTCTAATTAAAAAAAAAGAGAGAGAGATTATTGGCAGAATTCTGCCAATGCTGCAACAAAGCTGAGAGCTTTTTATTTGTCCTTGCTGAAGGTTAAAATTCTGAGTCCCCTTGCCTAGTAAAAATCATTTGCGAATTAGTCCGGCTCCCATATGCTGCTGACATTATTCTCCTACTTAGTTATTATACATGAATTGATTGAAATAAAAATAAGGAGGCATATTTCTTTGGTTGGGACTCAAATATTTTGTTTATCAGCTTTTTAAGCTAAAATTAAAAATTCTTGTTGCCTTAGGATAAGTGAATTTGAAATAGTATTTTCACACTTTGGGATAATTTCCTATCCTAATTTTCCTATCCTAATTCACCCAACTAAAATAAGTAGTTTTCTGATTATACTCAGAGAAGAATTACTGTGGAAAAGTGTGAGAGACTTTGCAGGCTCTAAGGGGATATAGTCAACAGCAATTCTCTTACGGTTATGAATATACATATTTTTTTATGTCAGAGAGAGGGACGGGCAGAGCGACAGAAAGGGAGAGAGATGAGAAGCATCAGTTCTTCATTGCAGCACAGTTGTTCATTGATTGCTTTCCCATATGTGCCTTGACGGGGGTGGGGGGGTGGGGGGGGTACAGCAGAGCCAGTGACCCCTTGCTCAAGCTGGTGAGCCTTGCTCAAACCAGATGAGCCTGTGCTCAAAGCTGGTGACCTTGGGGTTTTGAACCTGGGTCCTCTGCGTCCCAGTACGATGCTCTATCCAATGCACCACCACCTGGTCAGGCTATGAATATTTTTACTACTAAATATTTTTGCCTTTAATGACATGGTCCAAAACCCTGTTGATATTTCAGGAAAGGAGTGACTTGGAATTTAGTTTATAATTTGAAGTTCTGTTGAAAGGAAAAGTGAATCACAGTATTAAATGTGTTAGTCTTCTGCTTCTCCCCCTAATAAGCATATAAAAATGGTTAGTTTAACATATTATTTTGGAAGTGAGATCATTGTTGATAAAGCTGCTTTGATTTCTTATTGAATCTCAAGGCTCATACCTTGTCATATTTTAACTGATCATGCTTTCTAAACCATATGGGTTCTAACCTCTCTTTATCTTCTTAGTTCTGTCATGAAACTAAAAGTTGTTTAGGTTTTTGCACTTTATTTTTTTAGATTTTAGTCACTCAGACTATACATTAATGTATTTTGCGCTCATTCCCATTTGTACTATATTGACTTAATATTTTTATTTAAATCAAGTGATTTGTTTACTTAAGTTTATTTTTAAAAGGAGCAATCTTACTGTAATTAGAAGCCAACATTACTTGCCTGAATAGAGGTTAACCCTATAAGTAAATGCACTGGCAACAATAATGAAGTATATATTCTAGCTAACTACTATAATGTATTCCTAGCATGTAGCTTGCTCTCTCTGTTAATGATGAAAGCTAGAAAGTGTTGGCATATAAAGACAAAATATCAAAGACCTGGGATTTTATTCTGTATAAAAAATCAAAAGATTAAAATTGAAAAGGAAATTACTTTCTGATAATGTGATATAAGTTAGTCTATATTCATATACCCCTAAAACCTATTACCTATCCTAATACCACTTGAGGAAATACTAATGTTAACAGATTTTTTTTTATTTGCTGTTTTACAAATGGGGCTGAATCATATAACTTGCTTCATCTAAGGAAGTGTATATAATTTTGTTCTGGGTTTATGGAGAGTCCCAACTCAGTCACTTAGATGTCTGTGCTTTTTCATTTGACTTACCTTCTTTTTCTCTTGCCCCTTCCACATTTCCGTAACTACTGCCATAGTTAGCATGTGTATTAAAGGCTGTTTTTATTCTCTCAACTGGAGTAATTTAAGTTTTAATCACTCTAAAATTCAATTTAATAGAACTGTTCAGGCCCTGGCCGGTTGGCTCAGTGGATAGAGCATCGGTCCGGTGTGTGGATATTCCCGGTTCAATCCTCAGTTAGGGCACACAGGAGGAATGACCATCTGCTTCTCTTTTCCTCCCTCTCCCTTTTCTCTTTCTTCCCCTCTTTCAGCCTGGCTTGATTGGTTTGAGCGTTGGCTCTGGTTGTGGAGGATAGCTTGGTTGATTCTAACATCGGCCCCAGACGGGTTGCTGGGTGGGTTCCAGTCAGAGTGTGCACGTTAATCTGTCTCTCTGTCTCCCCTCCTCTCACTTTAAAAAAAATAATAAAGAAATGTTCAGGAAATTAAAGCTTTAGCATGTTTTTTAATTCATATACAACAGATGAATGCTTTCTGTTTAAATTGCACATTTTCAAGGGAAGTACTGCATCTTCCATGTATAATTTATCATTTAAATGTTAGGCATATGACTTTCTTTTAGAAATTTGATAGGTTTCTTGTGCAGAGTGCCTATCTGATAAGATATATGTTAAACTAAATCTTTGTGTTGTTATTTATTGATTTTTCTATTTAGTGACAAAGTAATGAAAAGATTTATTAATGTTAGATAATTTTATTAATTTGAATGGCAATGTTAGACCAGTTTCATTAGCTTACTATCATTATTCCTGCCTCTTTATTCCCAAGGCCAGAAATCTGTCTGTAGATTACTCATTTTTTCTGTCTTTTGTATTTCTAAATGCTTTTGCAAACATTAAAGTGTATCTTTAGGTACTATCAGTGGTTTTAAATCTCTTAATTCACATCTTCTGCATTAACTTTTTGCTTTTTCTGTTTGTTTTAAAACTGTCTTTTGCCTCTTCCTAACCAGGCTTTATTTCCCTGTTTCTTTGATGTTTCTTAATTTCCTTCCATTTTGAGGGGGAGGGGTATGTATTATTTTCTTTTTGAAAAATAATTTTCACAAGTATATACACTTTTCTTATTTCTCAGTGAATTTTAAAAGCCAAGAAGTTTATTTATACTTTATGTATACTCTTTGACTTAATCTTACATAGTTGAATATGATCTGTGAAACTAAGTCATAAGTCTAAGGAAGTGTATATAATTTTGTTCTAGGTTTATGGAGAGTCCCAACTCAGTCACTTAGATGTCTGTGCTTTTTCACTTGACTTACCTTCTTTTTCTCCCCTTCCACATTTCCATATGTGTTAACAGCTTAAATTTTAAAGTTGAAGATAATTTTGTCATAAATAATCTCGTGAGCTTTAATGATAATTCAGATTTAGAGGCCTGCCCATGTTTTTTATTAAGCAGTATTATCTCTTTAAATGCACCTCTTAACAATTGATGCCTTCTTTTTTTTTACCAGTCTATGTAAGGCCCTGCGATGTCTGGTTAATGCTTAGGTTTAAGATAAATTGTTCTCAGCCATAGAACTATTAAGTAGTGTATCATAGAGGTACAGGATTTCACCAACTTTATAATTCAAATTAGAAGTTATTTGTAGCATGGTCAGATCCTGTGTCATAATATGTTTTCCTACCTGTGTTAAAGGGAAATTCTGATATTATGTTTTCATTTCCTGTTTTTCAGAAAACGCTTCTCATGTTCCAGTGGCTACTCCACAGGTTTCTCCCAACACAGTGAAACGTGCTGGACCTCGATTGTTGTTGATTCCAGTGCAGCAGGGTTCTCCTACTGTTAGACCTGTCTCAAACACACAACTTCCTGGACATCGGATGGTCTTGCAGCCTATTAGGAGCCCAAGTGGAATGAACCTATTCAGGCACCCTAATGGGCAGATTGTACAGCTCCTCCCTTTGCATCAGCTTCGAAGCTCTAATACCCAGCCCAATTTGCAGCCTGTCATGTTCCGGAACCCAGGTATAAAACGAGATTTTTTGATGAGTTTTTCTTTTGTTGAATTATTTGGTCATGTGGTATGTTAATACACCAGAATTGGTCTCTTAGAATCACCTGTACAATTAAGAAAAATATATCTTGAATTGACCAGGTGGTGGCGCAATGGCTAGCTAGAATGTCAGACTGTGGCACAGAGGACCCAGGTTCGAAACCCCGAGGTTGCTGGCTTGAGTGCAGACTCATTGGTCTTGAGCACAGGGTTGCTGGCTTAAGCATGAGATCATAGATATGACCCCATGGTCGCTGGCTTGAGCAAGGGGTCACTCACTCTGCTGTAGCCTCCTGGTCAAGGCACATAGGAGAAAGCAATCAGTGAACAACTAAGGAGCTACAATGAAGAATTGATGCTTCTCATCTCTCTCCCTTCCTGTCTGTCTATCCCTATCTGTCCCTCTCTCGGTCTCTCTCAAAAAAGAAAGGGGAGGGGAGGGGAGGGGAGAATGGATCTTGAAAGCCTTGATATGGGCAGTGGTGATTTAAAGGTTCTTTTTTTTCTTACCAGGGTCTGTGATGGGAATCCGGTTACCAACTCCTTCCAAGCCTTTAGAGACTCCACCATCTACTGCTTCATCCTCTACTTTTTCTGTTATGAGTCCTGTAATACAGGCTGTTGGGTCTTCTCCAGCAGTGAATGTTATCACTCAGGCACCATCAGTGCTTTCTTCTGGACCTAGTTTTGTGTCTCAGTCTGGTACATTGACCCTGAGGATTTCCCCTCCTGAACCACAAAACTTTGCAAGTAAAATAGGCTCTGAAACCAAAATAACCTACAGCTCAGGAGGGCAACCTGTTGGTACAGCCAGCCTCATTCCTCTCCAGTCTGGTAATTTTGCCTTATTGCAACTCCCAGGACAAAAGCCTGTTCCCAGCTCCATTCTTCAGCATGTTGCTTCTCTTCAGATGAAGAGAGAATCCCAGAATGCAGACCAGAAAGATGGAACAAGCTTTTTAAAAAGAGAGCAGGAAACTAAGAAGACCCTGCAGTCAGAAGAAGCTGTAGACTCTGAAGCTAAGGTAATAAAGCAAAAAAACTTAGGAGCTGCTGCCTCAGAAGAAACCCTGAATGATTCCTTGGAAGATGGGGGTGATCATTTGGATGAAGAATCCCTTACAGAGGAAGGTCTTTCAACTGTTAAACCTTCTGAGCACTCCTATATCACTGGGTCACGCACACCTGAAGAGGATAAAAATGTTGATGAAGATGGGATTAGGAATCATAACAGTTCCAAAGAAAGACTTACTCTTCTAGAAGTTAAGACCATTTCTGAAAGAGCCAGTAATATGACAGCCCAAAGTATAAGTAATGTGCAGCTTAAAAAACTTGGTAATGTGAAAGTGGAACAGCAGAAAGGATTAGACGGTTCAGAGGAAAAATCAAATAAGTTTTCAATCATCTCTAAGGAAGACTGTAAACTTGACCTACCAGAGAGCATAGTTGTGGAGCAACATCGATCTAATTCACAACCGGAGGCCAAAAAGAAGGGCCTTGGAGACTCTCTAATGGACAGTTTTAGGGAGAGATGGAGAAAACACCTAAGGGGCCCTTTGACCCAGAAATGTGTTGGAACTTCACAAGAATGCAAGAAAGAGGCAGATGAGCAGTTAATTAAAGAAATAAAGACTTGTCAGGAAAGTTCAGATATGTTTCAACAAGAACAATGCATCTCCAACTTACTTGGAAAAAGTGGAACTGAGAATATTAGAGTTTTAAAAACTGAATGTGATTCTTGGAGTAGGATTTCTAGTCCTGCAGCCTTCTCCGTTGTTCCTAGGAGAGCTACAAAAGGGAGCAGAAGGGAAGGACGTTTTCAAGGTCACTTACTGCTATCAAGAGAACAGATACAACCAAAGCAAGAGAAGAAGTGTGGGAGAAGCAGTGCTGACTTCAGTGTTTTGGATTTGGAGGAAGATGAGAATGAGAAAACCGATGATTCTATTGATGAAATTGTGGATGTTGTTTCAGACTACCAGAGTGAGGAGGTTGATGATGTAGAAAAGGTGGTGAGCCTATTTTTGTTGTGACTGAAACCTCAAGAATTTAAATGATTGTTTGAGACGGTAGTTTTTCAGAAGATCACTAAGACCTTGATACATTTAGTTGGATGCTTAGATTTAGATCATGATTAAATGACTGTCGTTTTTAGGTTGTGTCAGATAACATTTATTGAGCTTACATTGTTCTTTGAGACTTGTTTGATATGGAAAGGCTGGCCTTTGCTGGATAGATGCTTGAGAATTCCTACCAAGTTAGGTTTAAAAAAAAAATCCTGAAACCACTACTCTCATTTGACCCAAATTAGGGTGTGGGTTTTTTTTGTTTTTTTGTTTTGTTTTGTTTTTTACATTTTCTATATAAAGCAATTGAAGCTTATCTGGTGGATATATAAGAAACAGGGAATAGGTGACTAGAACTTGGGGAGAACTTATTGCCCTGCATTTAGAGAGATATTCTTTTTGGAGAAAAATGGAAAATACCATTTAATATTTTAATATGACCGTGCCTTCAGTCACTATCTCCTGAAATTAAATAGTTTTTAGAATTTATATTCTGAACTTTGGTTGTCGTCATTCCTAATATGACCTTTATAATTTATTTTTCTGGGGCCATTTTTGTAGGGTTTCTATTTAGGGTTGTATTTGCTGAACTAAGTAACTGAGTGTTAGGTATGATATAGGGCAGAAGTGGGGCAAACTTTTTCTGTAAAGGGCCAAATTATAAATGTTTCAAACTTTCCAGGTTTGATGGCTTGCTGTTGCAACTGTTCAATTGCTGTTGTAGCATGAAAGCAGCCATGAACAGTAATAAATAAGTGTAATAGCTGTGTTCCAGTAAAACTTGATTTACCAAAACAGGGTTGGCTGTGGTTTTCTGACCCCTGACATGGTATCTGCTATAAATCATAAGGAGATTATACCTAGCTGCCTGTGGGATGCCTTGAAATCTAAATGGAGTCCCTCTCTTCAGTAGTAGATAATATGGGCCTTTGCAGATTATCATGTAATGGGTTGTTTTAGAATCTCACTTCCTTGATGTTCACTCAGTCTTTATGTTACTTGATCCTTCTATGTTAATAACTAATTGCCGTATGCAGATAAAACAACAAAGTGATTAGTATTTTAAAACTCTAAAATGTTTAAATAATTTAATGTTGGTTAATTTTGTAACCTCAGTTGTCTTGTTAATAAAACAAGGATCTAGCTCTACAGTGGGATGATTCTATAGCATTTGCCTTATTTATCTCTAACCTAATACCTTCTGAGGGCAGATATATATAGGTAACTGAAGAATCTGAATTCACTGCGTTTGGGAGATTGCAGATCTTGAGCTTTTTGCAGTCTCCCATTGTTAGCCTGGGTGAGCATCAGACCAAAAACAGTCCAACTTTAAAATCAGTGAAAATTATTACTGTTGTAAAACTGATTTAATAGACTATTTCGAGTGTCTTTAAATTTTTTTTTTAATTTATTGATGTTAGAGAGGGCAACATTGTTTGGTTATTCCACTTATTTATGCATTCATTGGTTAATTCTTGCATGTGCCCAGCCCAGAGATGGAACCCGCAATCTTGGCATATTGGGACGATACTCTAACCAACCAAGCTATCTGAACAGGCTAGAATGTCTTAATTATACAGGGTGGCATTGCTTGCATTTTCTAATAGGAAATCTGACATATAAGATACACTGACCTTTTTAGAAGTAAGGGCCATTATATTAAAAGATCTCTAAAATCTGAGTTCTACATTGTATTTATACACATGTATACACCCACGATATCTTTTTCTTTTTTTTTTTTTTTTTTTGGTGAGAGGAGGAGAGATAGTGAGGCAAACTCCCTGCATGTGCCCTGATCGGGATCCACCCAGCAACCCCTTTGTGGCCAATGCTTGAGTACCGAGCTATTTTTAGTGCCTGAGTCTGATGCGCTCGGACCAGCTGAGCTATCCTCAGGACTTGAGGCTATGCTCGAACCAGTTGAACCACTGACTGAGGGAAGGGAATCAGGAGAGAAGAGGGAGAGGGAGAGAAGCAGATGTTCACTTCTGTTTTCCCTGACTGGGAATCGAACCTGGGACATCTATATGCTGGGCCCACACTATCCACTAAGCCACTGGCCAGGGTCCACCCACTGTATCTTTATGCTTGTGATTAGCATTATATTGGATAGTGTAAGGAAAGTTGTGAGTAGCCTCTTTAATTTAAACCTTCCATTATGAAGTTTATTGGATATTTATAGAGCCTGAAGTTAAAGTCATGCAGTGTAGGCAGACATTCTTCAATTTAAATATTATAAAGCATCTACCTACATTATTATCCAGACTGTAGATTCTGTTGGGTCTCCATTGATTTAGCTTCCTGGAGTTAATTTTAATATATGTTGTTTACATTGTTTAAATTAAGTATACTTCATTTAAATTGTGCTTAAATTGGGGGACATAAATGATGGCTTGCATTTAGTGTCTGTCAGCCTTATGAAGCCTATAATTTTGAGGTAATTTTTTTGGGGGGGTAATTTTTATAGCAAGTTTAAATATAGATTGGGATGCTTTATTTTGAGTTGTGCCTCTCTGGTACAGTATGATTATACACTGCTCACAGATACTAGGGGATATTTTATCGCTTTATATTCATTTTGAAATATCCCTTAATTTTTGTGAACACTATAGATAGCATTTTCTCTGTTTAGTTTTTGGCATAGTAAACACTACTTTTAAAGGTAGACTAAAATAATCTGCATTTCTCAATCTGTATAGTATATAAAGTGCATATAATATGTATTATATATACTATATATAAATAAATAATAGCATAGGAGTTTCTGTGACCAGTGCTCAATAAATGCTTACAGATTGACTCATTTTTTGGTATAATTAGCAAGTAGTGCAAGCTTGGGCTGCATTTGATACCAGAAATTCTTCAAAAGCTCTTGTTCTGTGGGTTTGAAAGATTTAAAAGATTGAGCTATATTTTCATTTCCATATCTGCCTTAAGTCTGTTTTTGTGGATGTCTGGTATGGGGTTAGCTATGAAGCACTTTAAAAAAATTGTTTTTCAATTACAGTTTATAGTCAATATTATTTTGTATTAGTTTTAGGTACATAGCATAGAGTTAGTCAATCATGTATTTTACAAAATGTCCCTCCAGCTCTCACCTGGCACCATCCATATTCATCACAATGTTATTGGATATGTTCCGTAGGCTGTACTTTACATCCCTGTGACTTTTGTACCTACCAATTTGTACTTCTTAATTGTGTCACCGTTTTTACCCAGTCCCCTCAAATCATTAACCCCCCTGCAACCATTACTTTTTTCTCTGTATCTATGAGTCTGTTATGAAGCACTCTTAAAATAGAACCTGAATTTTTTTTCTATTTTTCTCCTTGCCAAATTTTATTTTACTGCCATTTCATCTTAAGGTTTATGCAGATTTAATATATCTGTACCAGAATTTTGTTCGCATCAGTACAGCCTTTTGGGGGACTCTGCTCAGTCTAATGATGTCTGTTTAATATATATCTGAGTTATACTGTAGTTCTTGGTTGTTAGCTCCATCCATATGTTGCTTTATGAGTTAATTTCTTTTTATGATTAATTAACACATTTAGGATTATCAGTACTCATGGTATAAGATCAGTGCTTGGTACTATTTGGTTTTTATAAGGGGAGCATTTGGTTGAATAGTTGAGGTGTGCTTCTTCCCAATACTTTATTAACTGTTTGAATGCTGTATTTCAGAATAACTGTGTAGAATTCATTGAGGAGGATGAGGAGCAGGTGGATATTGAGACTGTAGAAGAGCTCTCCGAGGAAGTCAATGTTGACCACATGAAGACCCCAACTGCCCACACACAGACTTTTAAACAGACGTAAGTTTTTATTTCTTTTTGAATTATTTGTTTTTGACCATAAACAAAATATTCTGTTTAGGAGCTCTGGGTAACTGACCTGGTTCCTTTATTTGTCTTTTTTCTGAGTAGAGGATGAAGAGATTAGCTGGAATTCAGTGGTAATTAACTTGCCTTTGTTATTGCTAGGAGACATTGTGTAAATGTGAATAAATAACATATGCTTTTGGAATCTACACATTGATATTGAAATACTGGTTTTGCTAGTTTGTAGTTACTGAAGCTTGAGAAGTCTTTAATCCCTCTGAATCTTCGATTCCTTACATTGAAATGAGGAAAATTTCCCCATTTGAAGTGTTAAATGAGATAATTTATGCAACTAGCATAACTGATACAGTGGATTTTCCAGTGAAGGTTAGTTCCTTTATCTGTTAAGAAAAAGACATTAAATTCTAAATGTGGTTACTTTACTAAACAGATGAGATATAGTTGGGAAAATTTTCCTACTTGTTCTACAGATGAGATGAAAATACAGAGGATGTGATGACTTGCTCAGGAAAATTTATTTCATTTTCTGTTTTAGTGAACCTTGTGTTTATTAGGAATTAGGGTATAGGAGAAAGGGCAAGATGATAATGAGTTCTTATTTTTGTGCCAGACATTGTGCTATTTCTGTTATTACCTCATTAACCACCATATAAAGTAGCAATGAGTTGAGAAAGGAATGCTTTTTAAAAAATTGAATTTATTGAGGTGATATTGGTTAACAGAATTATACAAGTTTCAGGTGCACAATTCTACATTTGTACATTGTATTTTTTGTTCACCCCCCCAAGTCAAATCTCCTTCTTTCACCATTTATCCGCTCTATACACTCCTCTACTTGCCCCCATCTTCCCCACCCCAGTAATCACCACATTGTTGTCCGTGTTCATGAATTTTTGCTCAGTACCTTCACTGCCCCCCAGCCCCCTAATCCTTCCTACTCCGGACAGCTGTCAGCCTTCTCTCTATCTGAGTCTGTCTCTGTTTTGCTTGTTCATTTTGTTCATTAGATTCCACATATGAGTGAAATCATGTTACATGTCTTTCACAGACTTATTTCACTTAATATAATGCTCTTCAGGTCCATCCATGCTGTTGCAAAGAGAAAGTAATTCTTTATCGCTAGTGATGTTGGGAAAGTCTAAGGAGGGGGGAAGTAAGTAGTCCTAGTAGCTTGCTTCATTCCAGAGCCATTTGGAGGCTACTTCAGTTGCCTTCTGCTTAAGGGTGAAAGAGTGTAAATCTCTTGAAAACTTAATTCGACTTAAAGTCAGCAGTATTGGCTGGATATAAGTTCAGCATACTAAAATTGAGTTCATAAACAACAACAACAAAAAAAATGTAATCTAAAAACTACCATTTACAATAGTAATAAAAAAACTGGTATCAACAAAAGTTGTGCAAGACTTGTATAAATTGTTATTCAAACACATTGAAAAAGAATTCACTAAATGGAGGCATATCATGTTAATGAACTGAAATAATAAAGGACCAGGACCAAGAATAACACAGAGCAGAAACTGTTGTAAAGGAAAAGATTGTTAAGAATTTAAAACATTTTGTCAATCAATACCACTAAACAGTAAGAAGATAAACTCAGACTATAAGGAAAATATTTGCAGTAGTGTTTGACAAAGTATTGTTATCAATGATATAAAATAACTGTTACAAGTGATTCAGTTAGAAAAGGAAGTAATGTATATTTCAGGCAATTCACACAAGAGGAAACTTGAATGGCCAGTAAACAATGAAAATTAGTTAAACCTCACAAGTAATTAGGGAAATGCAAATTAAAACACAATGATTTTATTAATTCATACCCATAACATTGGCAAAATAGAAATTTCTAATAGTACTGTTGTTATCTATGTAGTTGTAGAGTAATGGGAACATAATACAGGTGGGGAGTATAAATTGTTATAATCACTTTGTTCTTTTTTTTCTTTTTTTTAATATTTTTCTGAAGTTGGAAACGGGGAGGCAGTCAGACTCCCGCATGTGCCCGACTGGGATCCACCCGGCATGCCCACCAGGGGGCGATGCTCTGCCCATCTGGGGCATTGCTCTGTCGCAACCAGAGCCATTCTAGCACCTGAGGCAGAGGCCATGGAGCCATCCTCAGCGCCCCGGCCAACTTTGCTCCAATGGAGCTTTGGCTGCGGGAGGGGAAGAGAGAGACAGAGAGGTGGGAGACGGGGAGAGGTGGAGAAGCAGATGGGCACTTCTCCTGTGTGCCCTGGCCGGGAATTGAACCCGGGACTCCTGCACGCCAGGCCGACGCTCTACCACTGAGCCAACCGGCCAGGACCTGTTATAATCACTTTGGAGAGAGGTATGAAATTACTAAAGTTAAAGATGTGCATGCCTTTCTCCAACCATCTATTCTACTCCTCAGTGTATGCCCTAAAAAAGCTCACACATGTACAAGGGATCATGTATGGGATTTTCCATTGTAGCAACATGAAAATTGGAAACAACCTAAATAACTACTAACATTCTGAAAAAATAAATCTTGGAAAATTTATACTTTAGGATACTATGTAGCAGTTATAATGATTTAATTAGAACTATGTATATCACCTGTCTCAGATGAGATGTTGAGTGAAACAGATCAGTTGAGACATACACTGTACTGAATATATAATGTTTAAAGTATTGTGTAATATTTTCTATTTAGGGGTATATCCTACATACCTAGTAAAACTAAGTATGTATATGGTAAACTCAGTTTGGGAGTGTTTACCTATGATTTGGAAGGAAGGGAATGTGATTGAGTAGGTTGCACATAGGATCTCTTCATTTTTAGAGGTTTTATTTCTCAAGCTAGAGGGTAAATACCTGGCTTTTCATTATGTTTGTTTATGCTGGTTATTATGTCTGAAATATGTCATGATTGAAATAAGTAATTAGGTTTAGGGGCTATCTGGACACTTTCTTAGGGAAAGAGTAAATTCTGTTGCCACGTACTGACCCTGAAGAAAAGCTGTTACAATTTAGACAGTTTGGGGTGGTTTAATTTAATACAGCTGTGAAAATAGGTCTTAGATTATTGAATTTCAGTAAGATATTGAAAAATACTGTCTTTATCTAGGTGCCGTACCCATATCTCTGCAGATGAAAAAACTGCTGAAAGGAGTCGAAAGGTATTTATAATATATTTAACGATAGGTACTCATTTAATAAAATTGATAAGATTTGTCCTTAGGGTTAAAACAACGTTAACCTGTGCTAGAGATATTTAGTTAGTCTTACCAGTGAGTTAATATAATAAGGTTTGTTAATGCTTTTTATTTGCTTAATTCTTTATTATACCCAGATGATAAAATAATTTAGAAGAATTAAAGTGGATATGAAGTTTATATAACACACTAGTTTTCTTAAATTCCATATCCATTTTAATCCTATAATGTAATGATATAATATAAAACAAGCTGGCATTCTTCAGTGATTTTCAGTGACCTAAAAAATTAATTGTTATCTATAATGATGGCTGGCAAGTCAAGGAGCTACGAAACTCTAAGTCTTTGATTTTATCAATGCATTTACTATGTATCATAATACCATATTTAAGCAAGATTTTCTCTTTCTCCTTACTAACACTAAGAATAGAAGAGAGTTTGGTTGTTTAAATCATTTTCCAGTTGCAGTTGCTATTCTGTGTGTGTGTGTGTGAGAGAGAGAGAGAGTGACAGAGACAGAGACAGAAAGAGAGAGGGAGATGAGAAGCATCAATTCTTCATTGTGGCACCTTAGTTGCTCATTGATTGCTTTCTCATATGTGCCTTGACCAGGGGGCTACAACAGACCGAGTGACATCCTTGCTCAAGCCATTGACCTTGGGTTTAAGCTGGTGAGCCTTGTTCAAACCAGATGAGCCTGTGCTCAAGCTGGCGACCTCGGGGTTTTGAACTTGGGTCCTCCATGTCCCAGTCCAACACTCTACCCACTGTGCACCACGCGGTCAGGCTATTTATTCTGTCTTCCTAATTTAAGACAGTGGTCAGCAAACTCATTAGTCAACAGAGCCAAATACCAATAGTACAACGATTAAAATTTTTTTTGAGAGCCAAAATTTTTAAATTTAAACTATATAGATAGGTACATTTCTTATCGAGGTAGCGCCTGCACATGGTATTTTATAGAAGAGCCACACTCAAGGGGCCAAAGAACCAGCTGCATGCGGCTCATGAGCTGCAGTTTGCCGACCAGGGATGTAAGAGACAGAGACAGTGCTGGAGAGGCCCTGGCTGGTGGCTCAGTGGATAGAGTGTCTGCCCAGCATATGGACGTCCTGGGTTCAATTTCTGGTCAGGGCACACAGGAAAAACAACCATCTGCTTCTACCCCTCCCTCTGCTTCTTCTCTTTCTCTTTTTCTGTGTAGCCATTGGTTTGATTGGTTTGAGTGTGGCCCTGGGCACTGAGGAAGCTTCGTTGGAGCACATCAGCTGCAGGCGTTAAAAAAATAGCTCTGTACTCCAGCATTGACCCCAGATGGGGTTGCCACATAGATCTCAGTTGGGGGCATGTGGGAATCTCCCTCACTATCTCCCCTCCTCTCACCTAAAAAAAAAAAAACAAAAAAAGAGAGACAGTGATGGAGAATTGGGTTGAGTTGGAGGGTGGTATTCAGATCCTTTCAAAAACCACTTGGTATGATTGGTTTGAGTTTGATCTGGTTTTTGAGATCACATGATTCTTATTTACTTGTAATTATTTTGTATATATTACTATATTTTTTATTTATTTTAAAACTTTTTTCAGATATAAGAATTTCATGATAGCTTATTTGTATAATCCATGGGTTTTTACATGCAAATTTGTAGTGTTTTGCCATATTTATACCTGATATTAATTTTCTTCCTATCTTGTATCTTTTATTCTCTCATGCTATACTAATGCTCAATGAGTTTACCTTCAGAAATCTAGACAGTGATTTTATATAGAGTTTTAGTGTACTAGCAGGGTTATGATAAAGACAGACAATGGAAGACAACTAGAAACATCAGAGGGAAAAACACAAAATTAAACTGTAGAAGACAGGAAATGTAATTATTTGTATGAATAGTATTCATGTTGTCATAATAGGTTAGCTGCTGTTAGTGATTTTTTGAAACTTGTATAATCTGTGAATAAAGTATAGAAGACTTAATTTTAGTCTTGAAAAATGTTTAAGTACAAATGACACATTGGGAGATTAAAAGAAAAAATAAGGGGAGGGGATGGATAACGAGTGCTAATATTCTCATTTTGCAAAGAGGTACTATCTGTTGTTGATGAATTGAGAGATTGAAATTAGTATTACACTCAAGATGCAAAGGGATCAATAGAAGACCTAAAATAAATGATATATCTATATTAGGAAGGTGCAATGATGAAATGAAGTAAGACAGTCATGAGCAAAATCCTCATCTGTGTAGCAGGAAGTAAGTAGACAGCATTGAAAATTGAAAAGCAGCTTGACCAGACGGTACAATGGATTGAGCATCAGCCTAGGACACTGAGGACCCAGGTCCGAAACACCAAGGTTGCCGGCTTGAGCGTGGGGTCGCTGGCTTGAGCCCAAAGGTTGCTGGCTTGAAGACCAAGGTCCTTGGCTTGGCTGGAGCTCCATGGTCAGGCTACATATGAGAAAGCAATCGATGAACAACTAAGGTGCTACAACTATGAGTTGATGTTTCTTATCTCTCTCCCTTTCTGTCTTTCTCTTTCTCTTCCTCTTCCTCTTTCTCTTTCTCCTTCTCAAAGAAAATTGAAAAGCATAAGTTTATGTTACTGTTTATTATTTAGGTATAGATTTAAGAACCAGAAAAATCACCTAAAAGCATCAAGTGGATGTTTCTGTGGATCCCTTTACAGGTGCAGGCACAGTTGATTTTTATTTAAGCCTTTTAAATAGTTATACTTAAAACCTTATGTGCATTTATTACTTCTTTATAATAAATAAGTTTAAAAACTGAAATATGGAATAAGAGAAAAAGGAAGCCTAAGACATCCTGAGGGCTAAGAAAGAGTTTTCTGAAAAAATGTGCAGTTTGAGTTTTATATGTTAAGAATTTACACTGTTGCTTACTCTCCCTCTTGGAAGTATGCCTATTCCTTTCCCTTTCCTTCTTCCTCTTTTTTCCCCACAGGTATTCATATCCTAAACTCTAGGGGACCCCCATGAGACTTGGAACCAGGGGAGCAATAGGCAATAGCAGCTCGTTCTGGCCTAACCCCTGAACCTCTCCAATTCCTCCTTTTTTCTGATTTGCCAGTGAGCCAAAGCAGCCCACCTAAGCTCTTCTCGTATTGCTTCTTCTATTTTAAGCCCTTCCTTGTTTCACTGTCCCCAGCTTTAATAAATGCACTTTCAAAATTAAAAAAAGAATTTACACTGTTAAAGTCAGGTTTGGAGAAGGACAGAATGGTAGTAAGATGACGAATTGAGAGTCTGTTTCGATAGTCCAGACAGAAGATTGTGGGTGTCCGATATAGAGCAGTTCTATTTGGGATAGAGGAAGAAGGAAAGTACATGTGGAAGATACTTAGGTGGCAATCTTTTGTTTGTATAGGCTTCACCAATGCCTGTAAAACTAAAGCCTGATTACTGGAGTGAAAAATTACAGAAAGAAGCAGAAGCTTTTGCTTACTATCGCCGGACACACACTGCCAATGAGCGGCGGCGGCGTGGTGAAATGAGGGATCTCTTTGAAAAATTGAAAATCACACTGGGTTTACTTCATTCTTCCAAGGTTTCCAAAAGTCTCATTCTGACTAGGGTAAGTGTTCTATGTAAATGACAAATAAGAGCTTGACAAAGAGAATCTTCTAGGGATATTGGAAGAGAAAATATTGCCATTTGAGGGAAATTGAAATAATAGTTGTATTTAACATCTGAATATGGACTAATGAGGCCCAATACATCCTTTAGAGCAGGGGTCCCCAAACTTTTTACACAAGGGGCCAGTTCACTGTCCCTCAGACTGTTAGAGGGCTGGACTATAAAAAAAACTATGTACAAATCCCTATGCACACTGCACATACCTTATTTTAAAGTAAAAAAAAAACGAGAACAATACAATATTTAAAATAAAGAACAAGTAAGTTTAAATCAACAAACTGACCAGTATTTCAATGGGAACTATGCTCTCACTGACCACCAATGAAAGAGGTGCCCCTTCCGGAAGTGCGACGGGGGCCGGATAAATGGCCTCGGGGCCGCAGTTTGGGGACCCCTGCTTTAGAGGGAAAAGTCTTAATGTTGAGTCAGAGAAGCTTTTCATTAAAAGTCAGGTTCTTAATCAGCAGAGCTATTGTCAGAAAACCTGGTAAGCTCTCTTTAGCACAATCGCTTTACATTGGTGTTCTTCATTGCACTTAGAACAGTTTATCTCAGTGAAAAGCACAACATAAGTGGTATTTTAACATACTTAATAATTGACATTCCTTTTAAAAGAACAGCTGAAATATTCAGGTGAGCATAAGTTTTAAGTTTGCATGGAGGGAAATACAAGGCAAGCCTTCATATCCCTCTAAACAGTGTTATTTCAACCAGATTTCACTTAGACTAGGAGATGATTTTAAAGTTGATTATTAAAATCTAAGTAAGCAGAGTAAAATGATGCTTTTTGGAAATAATTATGTTCTCTAGAATTATAAGCCAGAAAACCTGCAGTTTAACAAAAAAAATAATTTCTAAGACATGAATTATTTTAAATGGCATTATAAAGTTCTCTAAAATAGTGGGTTAAATTTTTCAATAGAGACAATTGATTGACATGATACTATTATTTCTATTCTAGGCATTCAGCGAAATTCAGGGACTAACAGATCAGGCTGACAAGTTAATAGGACAGAAAAATCTCCTGACTCGAAAACGGAATATTTTGATACGGAAAGTATCATCTCTTTCAGGTGAGACATGTGAATGGTCTCTGGTAAAGAGTATAACAGCTTTAGTAAGGAGAAATTCTTAGTAGATCTTTCAGATAGTACTTAGTTTAAGGTTTGGTTCCCATAGAGAATGGCACAGTTATCTTTTGACTAGGTGGGACTTTTTTTTTGGATTATAATCACTCTTGCCTTCCATAGTTTTGGGGAATATAGTTAAATCAACTGGATTTCAGTTGACTCTATTTCTCATTATTATGTGGGGTCACATAGAGAGTGACACTTTATTCCCTGTCAACTTATAGGTAAGACAGAAGAAGTGGTCCTGAAGAAGCTAGAGTATATTTATGCAAAACAACAAGCACTAGAGGCACAAAAAAGAAAAAAGAAGATGGGATCAGATGAGTTTGATGTGTCTCCCAGAACTAGCAAACAGCAGGAAGGATCTTCTTCATCATCTGTAGATCTCGGACAGATGTTTATTAATAACAGGAAGGGGAAACCTTTGATTCTTTCCAGGAAAAGAGACCAGGCCACAGGTAGGAGGGACATTCTTTGCTTTCCTCAATGTAGACAAGCATTAGTTTAGATTAGTTTAGTTTAGTTTAGTGGACTGAACATCTTGTGGCCATAATTTTAGTTGTAATTGAATGAATTAAATATGGGTTGTATAAAAAGTAAAACATTAACTATATTAGATTTCAGTTTCTAGCTTTCATGCTGAAGCAAATCCTAAGAAGTTACCAGTCATGGTAACATATAAGACCTACTTATGATATAGCCTATAGTCATATGTATTTCCCTCTACTGTTTCACTGAGTATTTTTTTAGGCTGCCATCTTTTCAGACTTTATATATGAACTTTTGATTTCCTTGCGGTTCTGCTCATCAGTTGTAAGGAAGTTTGGGTCTAGCTGAGACAAATAAATTGGAGAATTTTTAAATTTAATTTTGTTGAACCAGGCTCTTTTTTTCCATCAGATTGCCTATCAGTGAATTGATATTAAGGAACAAAGTAAATTGATTTTAACTTACTGCCCTCTCCTATCTTTATTTTTGGAAGTGAGGCAAAACTTATTTTACATTATTTGTTTATAGCCTTGGAGAATGGTATATCCTCTTTAACTCTTTCAGTAGCCTAGTGTATAAACCAGGAAGTCCGGTTTTTAAGATTAAGATAGTAGTGATGGAAACTGAAATATGAGTTAGTTTTAACATCGCAGAATCAAATGACGTTATTGCTGAGAAAGGATTTGCCATTTAGTCCAGTCACCTTATTTTACAGATGGAAAAACTGAGGTCTAGAAACTTGAAATAATTTGTTAGAGGTATATATAGGAAAGCAAGCCTAAGGGTAGAATTGGGTATGTTTTCATCCAGATTCACCATCAAGGTGATCAGAAGCATTCCATTGAAAAAGTGGTTCCATAGCTCATTCCTCAACAGGAACAAATTCTGATATTTAGGTAACCATTATTCAGTGAAAAGTAGTTCAGAAAGTAATTCTTGCCTTTTAAGTCAGTATGTGGTTTTAAAAATGTCTCCTTGACTCATAGGCTACACTTGCATTAGCTGAGGATTTTTTATCCTTAACTAATCTCTGATCTTTCTTACAGAAAATACCTCACCCTCTAACACTCCACACACCTCTGCCAACATCGTGATGACTCCACAAGGACAATTGCTCACCTTAAAAGGTCCCCTATACTCAGGACCAGTGGTAACTGTTTCTCCTGCTCTGTTAGAAGCAGATTTGAAGCCTCAAGCCAGCGTTTCTGTGGCTCAATCAGGTATGTTATAGGTGTTGTCCTATATGGATAGTGAAAAGGAGTTACCCCTAATGTATCATAGTGACAGAGAAAGCCTTTGAATGTGTTCTGTAATGATGAAGAACTCTTATATCCACATGTGCCCTTTTGGAACACATTTGGTATTGATTTTTTTTTTTTTTTTTTTGGTATTTTTCCGAAGTTGGAAACGGGGAAGCAGTCAGACAGACTCCCGCAGGTGCCCGACCGGGATCCACCTGGCACGCCCACCAGGGGCAATGCTCTGCCCATCCGGGGCATCGCTCTGTTGCAACCAGAGCCATTCTAGCACCTGAGGCAGAGGCCATGGAGCCATCCTCAGCGCCCCGGCCAACTTTGCTCCAGTGGAGCCTTGGCTGCGGGAGGGGAAGAGAGAGACAAAGAGGAAGGAAAGGGGGAGGGGTGGAGAAGCAGGTGGGCGCTTCTCCTGTGTGCCCTGGCCTGGAATCGAACCTGGGACTCCTGCACGCCAGGCCAATGCTCTACCACTGAGCTAACTGGCCAGGGCCTTTTTTTTTTTTTTTTTTTTTTTTGAGAGAGAGATACAGAGAGGGACAAATGGGAAGGGGGGAGAGAGATGAGAAGCATCAATTCTTTGTTGCGGCACCTTAATTGTTCATTGATTACTTTATTATATGTGCCTTGACCGGGGGGGCTCCAGATAAGCCAGTCACCCCTTGCTCAAGCCAGTGAGTGATCTTGGGGTCATGTCTATGACCCTGTGCTAAAGCTGGTGAGCCCATGCTCAAGCCAGATGAGCCAGTGCTCAGGCCGGCGACCTCAGGTTTCTAACCTCGGTCCTCAGTGTCCCAGGCCGATGCTCTATCCACTAGGCCACCACCTGGTCAGGCTTGATTGTTTTTTGTTTTTTTGTTTGTTTGTTTGTTTGTTTTTACCTGGGATTGGGTACTATTTTGTGATCTCTAGTTATTTCTAACTAAGAAAAAAATTGAAAAGATGTAAGAGAAGGAAGACGAGAAGTCATTGTTTTAGTTTTTGGTACTGTTAATATTTGTAAATTTTGTATTTTAGTCAGAGATGATGTATTCCTACATTATGAGCCTGATTCAGTTTGAGTGCCACTTGTTTTTGGGAATAAGGAGTAGAGTTGAGAAGGAAGTCTGTTCCTTTTTTCATGATATAGATTTTAGGCACCTGAGTTTCTATTAACATACAAGGGTATCCTTACTAATACTGCTAAACCCAGTCTGGAGGTATCATTTTTTTCTCTTACAGTTCTTCCTATAGTGCTCCTCTTTCCCCTCAGAGTAGTTAATTGAGTGAACAGAATGAAGATCTGTGTCTGCATCAGGATAAAGAATTACCTTGGGGCTCTGGCTGGATAGCTCAGTTGGCTAAAGCATCATGCAAAAGCACAGGGTTGCTGGTTTGATCCTTAGTCAGGGCACATACAGGAACAGATCAGTGTTTCTGTCTCTTGTCTCTCTCTCCCTTCCTCTCTCTCTAAAATCAATAAAATAAACATTTAAAAAATGGATTTGGAGAACCTTTAAGGCCTCCATCTAAAAAAAAAAATTACCTTGGGGAGCATTTTTGTAAAATAATTAAATAGAACTTTTATTAATGATGGAATATCAAATACTTTTTTTAAAATAGTCTTTTGATTGGAATTTATCTTTTTAGGCTAGGTCCATAATTTGAAGGACTAATATTTCTATCTTTTTCATAAAAGTAGACTGGAATTTTAAGTACAGTTCCCCAAATAGTCATTGGTACGAATGAGAGATGCTTACTACTGTGGATCTAAATGCAATTTTCTCCCCCCCCAGAAAATGACGACTTATTTATGATGCCAAGAATTGTTAATGTGACATCACTGGCCACAGAAGGAGGTTTGGTAGATATGAGTGGCAGCAAATATTCTCACGAAGTTCCTGATGGCAAGCTACCCGACCACCTGAAAAACACTGTCAGGAATGAAGATAACTCCTTTGAAGATTCAGGTAGAATCTCTTCTAGAGGCAACCATAGAAATGGCAGAATGGCATTGGGTCCAACACAGGTTTTTCTGGCAAATAAAGATTCTGGTTTTTCACAAATAGTTGATGTTTCCAGTATGCAAGAAGCACAAGACTTCTTACCCAAAATGATTTCTGGTGATATGAGAGGGATTCAGTATAAATGGAAAGAGAATGAATCAAGACGAGAGAGACTGAAGCCAAAGGAGTCTCCATTTCATAAATTAAAAATGAAAGATCTCAAAGACTCAAGCATAGAGATGGAACTAAGAAAGGCAGCATCAGCTATAGAGGAAGCAGCACTGGATCCCAGCGAACTGCTAACTAATGTGGAAGATGAGGATGATACTGATGAGACACTGACATCTCTGCTCAATGAGATTGCCTTTCTTAATCAGCAACTAAATGATGACTCTGTTAGCCTGACGGAACTGCCCAGCTCTATGGATACAGAGTTCCCAAGGGATGCTCGACAGGCTTTCATCAGTAAGCTTCCTCCTGGGAACCGAGAAAGTTTTCAGGTTGGCCATTTGGGAACTGGTTTGAAAGAATTGCCTGATGTACAAGGGGAGAGTGACTCTGCCAGTCCCCTCCTCTTGCACTTGGAGGATGATGATTTTTCTGAGAATGAAAAACAAATTTCAGAACCAGCTTCTGAGCCAGATGTCCTTAAGATTGTTATTGACTCTGAGATAAAAGATTCCCTTCTTTTTCACAGGAAAGTCAGTGATGTAGGGAAGAGTACTTCTGGAGTCCCTGCAGAACCTGAAAATGTTTCCTCACCCCCCGTTCTACACATGAAGGCTGGCCTAGAGAACAGCAGTACAGATACTTTGTGGAGGCCTATGCCAAAATTGGCACCTCTAGGATTAAAAGTAGCTAATCCTTCCAGTGATGCAGATGGTCAGAGTCTCAAGGTGATGCCTTGTTTGGCACCTGTAGCTGCCAAAGTTGGGGCAGTTGGACACAAAATAAATTTAACAGGGAATGACCAGGAATGCCGGGAGAGCAAGGTGATGCCTACATTGGCACCTGTTATGGCCAAATTGGGCAACTCTGGGGCCTCACCAAGTTCTGCAGGGAAATGAACTTACTTATTTTCAGGCAGAAGCCAGGCTGTGAGGAGAAACCTCCTTTCTCTGCTGGCATCTGTTTATTTGTGTCATGAACTGTCATCCTTGACTTTGATGCAGTGGATAATGGTAGGGAAAGGGGTAGGTTGCTGACCTCGGTATAAGAAGTTACTGCTTTGAAATTCTGATCATGTTAAAATGTGTTACCTCACTTGTGGTGCTGGGTCTCCTCATCCTCTCTAAGAAGATGTGATCCATTACTGAACATGAGGTGCCCCTCTTACCCAAGGAATTCGTAACAAGATTATGTAGATCCATAGATGTTTCCTAATTCTTCCCTCCCAGAGAAGAAGCTGCTTGAGACTTTGGACTTGCGGTGGACTGAACTGTAGTTGATAGCTGTTGTTTAAGTGCGAAATTCAAGGAATGTGATGTACTTGTGCAGAGGGATCCAGAAGAGATAGTTTTTAGTTGGTGTTTCAAGAATAGAGAGAGGGATGGGTACCGTGGAATACCAAAGTGAAGTACTTTGTGTCATTCAGCAAAATTCTCTTTCATATCCCAAGTAGCTTCCATTCCCTCATCTTTTCAATCAGAATTATCAGTCCAAGCTTTCTGGTAAATTAAGAATGCTTTTAACTTTTATTACTAAGATAATTTTTTGAGATGTTAAAAAAAATACTAGTTCTCCCTTACTGTCTTTGGGCATTGAGAAGAGCATTTCATAGTACCAGGGATATATTTTATATATATTTTGCAGGTAGGCATAGAGGGATCCCTCCCACTTTCACAAATCATGTCACTTGAGAGACAGCTAAAATGAAAAGCATTCCCTTCCCAGACAGAGAAAGTGGCCAAAATGAAAAATTGTGAGGCTGGATATTTCCCAAATCAAACAGCCTCCTGGTGCTTGAAGGTTTCATTCACTATTACTTGCACAGGATGTTAAGTAAAGAAAAGTCACAGTAGGCACTCTTTACCAGGGAAATACGGCAGTATTTGAATCACAAGATATATTTTTTATTATCTGCTACCATGGATTCAATGATCTGTAGAGCTTTTTCACTCATTAGCTGTCAGGGTATGAAGGACTGGCAGCCTGTAAAGATAAAGATATATTTATATTTTTGTATAGTTGTTTTCATAGATTTCTCAAAGGCTGAAGTTTTCAACCTAGAAGATGAGATTTGTATTGAGTATAGAAATGATGTTTCCTATCTAGTTTGTAAATAATCATGGTGCACTTGAGGGGTCTCTTGGAAACTCTTGGGGGCAAGAATCACTATTCTGAAAATGTATAGACGGATTTAGCTGCTGCATTTGCCTTTCTTAAATAATTATATTTTGGAATGTAACCCATGTTCTGTCTTCATTGACAGGAGTTGCTTGTGTTGTTAAACACTAACACAAGAGCTTCCAGTGCCTGGGCTGTGCCTAGGTGATGCTATTTCTTTTACATCCCCTGCCTTCTTTATCCCAATTCCCATCAGCATATCTTCAGACCTAGGTTGTGAGACCAACTTTGGAATGGTTCTAGCCAGTGAATTATTACTTCCATGGTTGGTTCCCTTTCTAGTAACAGATTGAAAAGGGTGGAAAATTTTCCTCTGCCAGTCACAGGGGGAGCAGATTCTTTGTTTTGTGCTACTTGCCTTTCTAGACCTTGCTCATCTAGCATTCAGCCTTCCCTCCTCTAAGATTATTGAAGAAGCTTGAAGTAGGTAATGAGTGCCTCTTAGCTTCTCATTATCCTTTCCACTCTATACCCAGCAAATTTCATTCATGCCTTAGCCAAGGAGTCCAGCACCTGTCTTCCCTGCTAATAATTGTCCTTGGAGAGTTGCTAGTACTTTAATCCAGGTATAGCAGTTTCCCATTCTTTCCTTGCTTGTCCTCACATTTCCTCCTGACTTCCCAAAGCCCTTGTTATGGCTTTTGAGAGTTAGCAAAGGAACAGGCAAGTGAGCGAATACTCCTCAGGAAAAGAAGGACCATTCTGCTTCTGAACACTGTTCACTTTTTTATAGACAAACAGGTAGAAATCAGTTTTTGATGGAAAGATAATTTGTCTGAGAGATGTACAAAGGTGGAAATAAGAGATGGTTCCTGGTGATCAAGGAAGGCTGCAGATGTCATTACAAACCCCCAAGATACGGTGTGTTTTTAAGAGCTCTTAGAACTAGGAAGTTATTGGCTATTCTGAGGAGGGCTCAGTCTTCAGAACAATCCTGCAGTTTGACAGAAATCCAGAATATCCAGAAAGTCCTAACCTTTCACCTTACCCCAGGAGAAACTGATTTATGAAAATTACATGTGTAATTGTGAAAGATGTAATTGAGCGAGAGAAGTTGAGGAATCTGAAGAATAGTGAGCTCTCATCCTAACTCTAAGAAGCATGATATGAGTAGACCAATAATTCGCCTTTTTTATACATCTGTAAATAAATGGAATGTTTTTAAGAATATAATTATGTCAGATTTAGCTTTTTCTTTTATATATTAAATATATATCTTTCCTTTTTTGCTGTTGAAAAATGACTATTTTTTTAGAAACCCAAGAACAGAAGAAGTTTGGTGAGCGGAAGGCAGAATGTGTGAACTTGAAGTAAATAAATCAGTTATAATAATTAAAGCAGGACTTTGTGTTGGGAGGTTTGTGCTTAGTTGGAGTAGAGTCTTAATGCACCGAGTCATGTTTGAGACAGGTACCACTGAAGTTGTTTTATCATAAGAATTCCTTACTGTTTTCAAATTTTCTGACATACGATTTGGGGGAGGTTTTTGGTGTTTTAATCCTTGAAGTATGTTTTAAATGAAGACTTTAGGATTTTATACAACTTGATGTCAAGTATATGTCTCAAGAAGTCATTCTACAGTGAAGAAAGGCTAGCTTCATAGTACCAATGTGTGCAAGGAAAGGGCAAGTGAGCCTCTTACCCTGGGGAATAAAAGAACATGAACATAGTCATAGCAGGTAAGGACGATAGATGATCTTAAATCAAGATATATGTTACCTAGTACCATGACTTACAAAAAAAAAAAAATATATATATATATATATACATATTGAAGTCTTTCAGATTGAACTACTCTAGGTCACAGATCAAGTCCAATTATATAAATTCATACAAATAGCTTTGTTTAGTTTCATAGTAAATGCAGGTCTTTCCCCCCAAAATTGATGCCTGACTGTAGGTCTTTCAATAACAAGTTTGAAAATGTTTTGAATACAGAAAAAAGTCAGACAAGCCATCTATTATTTGGTCAGAGTTTAGAAGTATACTTATTTCTCCTGCTAAATTATATTGGTTGAGATATTCTAGTGGAATGGTATCAGGTGAATTGAGAGGTAAATGCACTTTGAAGACGGGTCTAAAAAAATGGTAATAACCCTTATCCCTCACACTCAGAAGATTATTTTTTAAAAAATGCACAGAGTAGGCACATTTTCAGGTACTCTTTATAGAGAATAGTTGATAAACAAGAATCAATACATTTCTTGCACAAAATTGTTGGCTTTGAAGAAAGTACTTGTAAGAGCATCAATACTTCATGTATCTACAGAAATTTTACATGAACATTAATGGCTAGATGCAGAGAAAATTAAAAGATGAGGTTATAGACTCATTGCCATTTGGAGAAAAAAAGATCAGTCCAAAATGCATTTTTGAAATAAGAAATTTGATATATATAACTTTTGAATTGAGGTAGTACATTAAATTTGAACTTCTCTACAAAGATATGTGTTGAGTAACAGTGATGAAGGTGTGTGTGGAATGTGAGATGGCTAAACCATGGGATGAGTTGGGAATTTTGAGACAAGTCTAAGCTCTACTGAATTTCTATGATAAACTCTGCTGTCAGAAGAGATTTTGTTAAATAGGAATACAGTCTTGGAAGCATTGTTTTGAGATCCACCCTGTTTCCAACTGCAAGCATTGGTCTCAGCTGTCCTATAGTGCCTTGCATGTAAAGGTGCTCAATAAATATTTGAATTGATGAGCAAATGTTTAGCCTGTTAGTTTTCCAGGATCTTATAATTGCACCTATTGGCATGTTCAGTCTAGGGTGAATTTATTTGTACTTTTTAAAAATAATTAAAAATTTTTTTTTTAATTTTAGAGAAAAGGGAGAGAGAAACATTGATTTTGTTGTTTCACTTATTTATGCACTCATTGGTGTGCCCTCACTGGGATTGAACCTAGAATCTTAGTGAGCTACCTGGCCAGGGCTATTTATGAATTTTTAGAGAGAAAGAGACATCAGTTTGTTGCTCCACTCATTCATGCATTCATTGGTTGGTTCTTGTATGCACCCTGTGGGGGATTGAACACACAACTTTGGCATGTGGGAACAAGATTCTAACCAACTTGTGAGCTACCTGGCCAGGCCAGGGCAAATCAGACAAGTGTATACATCTTTTCCTAGATATCTCTTTTAGAGTGACAACCATGTATACTGTGTAGGACATACACAAGCAGAATAAAAAGCGAAAGAATATGGATGATCAATTGCATTTTGGAGGGTGGAGTGGTGAATATATAATTTGGAGAAAAGGGAACAAGGCTTCTATTGACACTGGACCCAGGACTATTATTTTTTGAGGAATAATTAATAAAGGTTGGGGACAGCCTAGCACAGGGGTCGGGAACCTTTTTGACTGAGAGAGCCATGAACGCCACATATTTTAAAATGTAATTCTGTGAGAGCCATACAACGACCCACGTACCTTACGCATTATCCAATAAAAATTTGGTGGTGTCCCGGAGGACAGTTCTGATTGGCCCCAGTCACCCGCAACCATGAACATGAGTGGTAGGAGATGAATGGCTTGTAATACATGAGAATGTTTTATATCTTTAACATTATTATTTTCTTATTAAAGATTTGTCTGTGAGCCAGATGCAGCCATCAAAAGAGCCACATCTGGCTCGCAAGCCATAGGTTCCCGACCCCTGACCTAGATCATCTTAGGCATTGAAAATTGTAACTTGAATTTGCCTCTGCAACTTAAGCTTCAGATGAGAATAATTTGGGGGCCATTTTCTCTAAGGCAATAAACCAATATAGGACAGAAAATGACCGAAGACACTCTAGAAACCCATTTTACCTGGCCGTGAGTGAGGAAATCATTACTGGACCCAAAAGTGTCAGGAGAGAATTAGGAACAACTCTTGAGGATGGAAGTGGCAGTTGCTGGGAATGCAGCACATGGACACCAGGTGGCACCATTTATTAGTGTTATATTGTTTTCAACCACCATAGAGAGAAAATGATAGATGAGGAATTAAAAGGAACCAATCTCCCATTTCATATTGTGGTTAACAACTTTGCCTCCTTCCAGATTTGGAGTATAAATGTGAAAATTCCATTTTATAATTTCATTACATCTGCAGTGCATAGTTGAAGGGAAAGGGAAGCCTCATGCCTCTGGTAGCTATTGCTAGTTGGTCTAGGAGGCCATTTCTTGAGCTGTGAGTTTTACAGATCTTGTTTTTAATACTTGGTTAGAATACATACAAGCACATACCTAGCAGCCTTGTTTTCATAATGTAGAATACACGTGCTTGACCAGGCAGTGGCGCAGTGGATAGAATGTGGACCTGGGATGCTGAGGACCCAGGTTTCAAACTGCAAGGTTGCCACCTTGAGCTGGCTGGCACATAAGAGAAAGTCAATGAACAACTAAAGTGCTGCAACTATGAGTTGATGCTTTTCATCTCTCCCTTGTTTGTCCCTGTCAGTGCCCCACTCCCATTAAAAAGACACACGAGGACATTCGTGTTTTGCCATTTGGTTGTACAAGACGCACCCACAGCAGTGGGTTTAGAGGTTCTTCCCCCCCCCCCCCCTTGTTAACATATCCACCAGGTGTTTCAAGGATCTGGATAGGTTAAGACACATACATGGTACTATTTCTCTGGCTTAGGATAACCTCTTTATAAGTCACTTTCTTGAAGTACCAAGGAGGCACAAATAAACTTTTATGCTGAGACACTTGTGAAATACTGTAAAGGTATTTCTGTGTACCCCCCCACACACACACACACACAAGCCCCTTGTGTTAAAGCTAAAACAATACTATTAAAACTGGTGTAAGCAAGGTTGACAGTGACCTCGCCAATGGAGTAGTACTAGGGAAAAGGTCTCATGAGTGAATTTTGATGGGAACAAGAAAAAGATCAACGAAGCTCAGCGTGAGAGTGCGGTGGGACCTGGGAGGTTAAACAAAAGATGAAACAAGTACATTTCATAAATACATTTGTCTCTTCTCTCCCCCACACGCCTAAAGCTCTCACCCCTGTTTTCCAGCTAATTGCCTAATAGTAACACTTCCTAGCAATCTAAAGAGTTATACTCCGGAGAGTCCTTCCACGTATGTCAACGCGCTGGGCAGGCTGTGAGCTGCTATTCTAACCGCTTTGGGTTTCAGCGCTGGTGTTCAATGTGGAGCAGAACCTTATGGCTGTGTCTCAATCTTGTAATTTTGAGCTAGGAGTTAGTTTCAGCTCTGGTCCCTCGGGCCTATCAAATGCCAACCCTGGCTTCCTGGAGGCGTAGTTGCCGTCTTGCTGGATCTCTGAGGAGTGCGCTTCTCTGAGGGACCAGACCTCATGATACCATAAAAGGCTTGGTTCTTTCAATTCTGAAGTCATATTCTGTTGACCTTCTAGAAGCGATATCCGCGACCACACTGTGCGGAATCGGTGGTTCTGAGGTCCGAGGTCCTCTGCTTCCTAGGCTTTCCCATTGGCTCCGCCCCCACAAGTCTCATTCGTTCACTTTCGGAACGCCCTCCTGGATACAGACCGCACCCTCTCGCTTCTGCTCCGCCTGCCCAGCTCGTAGCTTGGCGATACTTCGCGTTTTGAGCCACTGGTGCCACCATAGCTGCTCTTGCTGCCGCGGCAGCGGAGCTGAAATCGCCGAGCGCGATGCTTGAGGGCGTTATGAACGTTGCAGTCCCCGGGCCACGGGGCTGGTGAGGCTGGGTCCGAGCGGGGGCGCTGGCGAGTAGCAGGGGCTTCTAAGGGAGGTGAAAGATAAAGGTCCAGGGCCCCGTGAACGGCCTAGAGCGAGCTCCCGAGGGTCGGGGTTGCGGTGGGAGGCTCCTGCGGCAGAACGGGTTGCCGGGCCACAGCGAGCCCCGCTGTGCCGAGTGTCCCCGCGCCGCCAGCGCAGCTAGCTGCTCAGGCCCCATAAGGGAGTCCTCAGTGGCCTCTGCGGCGTCCTCCTTTGGACCCTGCATTTGCAATGGAAACTGTTGGGAATTAACGGGGACTAGACCAGCTACTAGCTACTAGTCGTATTAGGGCCTGTCCATCCCTACAGTTTAAACGCCTCTGGCAGGCACGGGCCTGTCCTGATACTGTAAGGGGCTGCGCAGGACTTGAAGCCAGGGGTGAGGAGAGGGGAAAGGGCTATATCTAGAGATAAGAGCGGCAGACAGAAAGGTGGCAGACTAGGTATGGTCGCTTTTGCTATCTCAGGCCTGTGAGAGGACATACTGGGAGACCCTGTGGAGTGGAAAGGCAGTGCTACTGTTGAGACAGATACCAAGATTGGGCCAGGAACTGTTCCGGAGCACCTCATCCTGATGGCTGTGGAAGGGTCAACCATTACCAGCCGGCTCAAGAACCTGCTGCGATCCCCTTCCATCAAATTACGGAGGAGTAAGGCAGGAAACCGGCGAGAGGACCTCAGTTCCAAGGTGAGTCCTAGCAACTCTCCCCTCCTCTGCTCTGTTTCTCTTTCACCTACTCTTTCTTGGTAAAGGGGAGACCTAGAAGCTCCTGTTGGCTCTGAAAGATCAAATGTGTCCATCTCTACCCCTCAGGAAAGCAGTGATTTAGTTTTAGGTTAAAGGAAAAAGAGCAGCAGGGCTGGGTGGCATGCTGAGATTCATTCATGGAAAGATAATTAGGAAGAAGGCAACCTGGATTCAGTTCAGTACAAACTAAGTCTGTGCTTGGGGAAGCCAGTTGATGTGCTATGACTCGGTTTCCCTTCTTGGATCACATATTCTGTGAAGGGTTAAGTTGTGACTAATGTAGCTGCAAGTGTTAGTGTCACAGCTGGGTTATGTAAGACTGTAGTAGCGTAAAGAAATGTGCTAGAACAGCTAGTCTGAGGAATTAGCTTGGCAGATACTCTTGCCTCGGGTCAAAACATTTATTTGTCTCTTCAAGAGATCTAAATTAATTTAACTGGAACTTCTTGGCTTCTTAGGAATGATAACATCAAAACAGTTCTGGTTTGCCCTTGAACATTGCTTATTTCATTCACTAAATGCCAAGAGCCACATCCCACCCTGCTGCACAGGTTCCTCAGAGACCAAGTCCCTTTTCATCCCTTCAGTTGTCTGGGTATTGGTGTTTATGTTTTCTTCTTTAGCTTTGCTGAGCCCCACAACTTTAGGAATACAAAAGTCGACTAAATTTACTTAATTCCTGAGGGAATTTAGCTAGGGCTTTTTCCCACAGGGTCATACTAGACTTTTGTATTTTATTAGCAGCCTGTAAACACAGTAGTAGCCTTGTGTGGTACAGGGTTGTTATAGGGAGAGGCATTTGAGACAGCATAGTTTTATTGCCCTGCATGTATCTTTTTAGAGATGAGTAAAGTTATTGAGGAATGATTTAGATAGAGTATTAATGAAGAACATGGCAGGATTCTGGGAGGACTTAGTTCAGATCCCTATCCCTTAAGCAGAACTTTACTTGAATTTGGTCAGAAGGTGAATGGCCTTTCTATATATTTCTCAGAGGTCATATTAAATCAAAATTGGCCACAAGGTTTCCTGGCAGTGTAGATAGTGACTTTTCCAAGTCCTCTTATTAATTAATCATTGTTCATTTTCTCTAGATGCAGTAGAATGAGGATGAAACTTCTAAACTTTCTTAGATTTGACTATTCAGTCATTTTTTTGTGTTGGGTCATTTGTTGCTGCAAACACTCATATTCTTGACTAGTAACTTGGCAATGACCAGCACTATTAGAGCAGTCTTCTCATATCTTTATCCTCTTTTTCTCACCAAGAATGGTATATAAGTAGTATAAATGTATGATGGGAATGTAGTCGTCAGTGTTAATACTTATTGTAATTTTGGTCGGGATCCAGAGGTATGGTCACCATTCTTTAAAACTTCCCATGTCATTCATCATTCATGCATTAAACATGTTTATTGTATGCCTATTATGTGTGGAATCAGGGATGAATAAAACATTATCTTTGCCATTCAAAGAACTTGTGGCTCGTCAGACTTGTAGAAGGATAATTATAACATGGTGTGTTAAGTAGTATAAATATGCAAAAGGTTAATGACAGCACAGGGGAAGGAACCTAAATCAGTTTAGGGGAATTAGGAAAGACTTCACAGAGGAAGGGGTGCTTGAACTGTGAGTCCTGAGGCAAGAGAAGAGAAGAAGCTCTCCAGGAAAACAGCGAAAAAGAGTATCCCTCGCATAACCATTAAATACCCAGTTTCAAATAGGAATTCAGTGCTTTAGATAATTTATTTATTTATTTATTTATTTATTTATTTATTTATTTATTTATGTGAGAGGAGGGGAGATATGAGGCAGAATCCTGCATGTGCCCTGACAGGGATCCACCAGGCAACCCTGTCTGGGGCAGATGCTCGAGTCCAGAGCTATTTTTAGTGCTTGAGGTTGATGTGCTTTGACCAGCTGAGCTATCCTCAGTGCCTGGGGCCATGCTCTAACCCAGTGGTTCTCAAGCTGTGGGTCACAACCCCGGTGGGTGTCAAACGACCAAAACACAGGGGTCTCCTAAAGCCATCGGAAAATACATATTTTATTTAAAAATGTATTGTATAATAAATATGTATTTTCTGATGGCTTTAGGCGACCCCTGTGTTTTGGTTGTTTGACCCCCACCGGGGTCGCGACCCACAGGTTGAGAACAGTTGCTCTAACCAGTTGAGCTGCAGGAGAGGAAGAAGGAGAGAAGAGGGAGAGGAAGAGGAGGAGAAACATATGGTCGCTTCTCCTGTGTGCCCTGAGAATTAAACTCGGAACATCTATACACTGGGCTGTCACTCTATCTGCTGAGCCATCGGCCAGGGCAGCTTCAGACTCGTTTTTTATTCTTTTTTTAAGTGAGAGGGAGAGGGACAGTCAGGAAGGAGGAGAGATGAGGATCATAAACTCATAGTTGCAGCACCTTAGTTCATTGATTGCTTTCTCATATGTGCCTTGACAGGAGGGCTCCAGCCAAGCCAGTAACCCTTTGCTCAAGCCAGCAACCATGGGCTCAAGACAGCGACCATGGGGTGATGTCTATAATCGCACACACAAGCCATTGAGTGACTGTGCTCAAGCTGGAAGAGCCTGCGCTCAAGCCAGCGACTTTGGAGTTTTGAACCTAGGTCCTCATCATTCCAGGCCGACCCTCTCTCAACTGTACCGGCACCTTGTCAGGCATAGATGGCTTTGTTTGTTCTAGAGCTGTGAATGAAGAAAATACTTAGCTGAAGTTGAAAGACCATTCAGTGGTCTGACAGAGCAAGAGTATTGGTGCATATCTTTAGCACTGAAAAGTAGTAGTCTTTGTGTGCCTAGGGTCCTACAGGTACATGGCTCCCAACATTCCCTTGTTGAAAACTGTCTATCTAACATAATTCTTAAAGCCTGCCTTGTGGTAACCCACATAGGACTTGCTGTGTAAAACATAAAGCTTTGTCAGCTGTTCTAATATGTGATGGCAGTGGGTAATCATGGTTACAGAGAGCTTGTGATTCATGGACAGCAAACTCTGAAATAAAATTTGAAGGCCAAAGACATATGCCCTTTGAGGGTCAAGGGACAAAGAAGGAAGTGACAGAGGGCCTTTCATGCAACTCTTACCTCAGATGGCCTGCTGCTTTGAATCATATTGTTCCTTCTTTCTAAAGTAGCCTTTTCACTAACGTCTTCACTTATTTTTGGACCCAAATCTGTATTTTTTGGAACCACAGGGCCTTCTCTGACTAGCCCCACTACCTTGGAACCAATTGTTATTTTATGTATGTCTTCATTTCCAAAGGTCAGGAGTCACATTCTTTATTTTCTTTATATTGCACTGTTTAGTACAGTGTAAGGTATACAGTAAATACTAAGTGACTAGTAAATTAATGAGAACAATATAAAGATGTGAAGTAGAGTAGGAATCAGTTTGGAATTCTGGAAGAACAGGAAATGATCAGGAGGAGTCTGTGGCCTCTTTAGAAGACAAATCAAGATTAAGAATAATAGCCTGACCTGTGGTGGTACAGTAGGTAAAGCGTTGACCTGGAAAGCTGAGGTCGCCAATTCGAAACCCTAGGCTTGCAAGGCACATATGGGAGTTGATGCTTCCTGCTCCTCCCCCTTCTCTCTCCTCTCTCTCTAAAAATGAATAAATAAAATATAAAAAATAATTTTAAAAAATTAAGAATAATAAAATGTTAGGAGACTTGACTTGGGGTGGTGAACACACAATACAATATATAGATGACATATTACAGAATTGTACACCTGAAACCTGTATAATTAATGTCACCCCAATAAATTCAATTTAAAAAGAATAGTATAATATTGAAAAAGAAGTAGTGGCCCTGACCAGCTAGCTCAGTGGTAGAGCATTGGCCTGGCGTGTGGAAGTCCTGGGTTCGATTCCCAGCCTTCCTCTCTGTCTCTCTCTTCCCCTCTGCAGCCAAGGCTCCATTGGAGCAAAGTTGGCCCGGGTGCTGAGGATGGTTCCATGGCCTCTGCCTCAGGTTCTAGAATGACTCCAGTTGCAATGGAGCAATGCCCTAGATGGGCACAGCATCGCCCCCTGGTGGGCTTGCCAGGTGGATCTGGGTTGGGCACATGTGGGAGTCTTGTCTCTTTGCCTCCTCACTTCTCACTTCAGAAAAAGAAGAAGGAAAAAGAAAGGTAGTGAGGCAGCCTGGTTAGGAGTGAAGGACATGAGAAGGACAGGGAAGTACATATATGCAGAAAGTAGTGCTCATTAAAGGCACTACTTTACGCCTTTAGGTAGAGCGACTCCTGCACGCCAGGCCGACGCTCTACCACTGAGCCAACCGGCCAGGGCATTAAAGGCTTTTTAATTAAGGAGAGATCTAGTTAAGAATATGGTTAATTGCGGAAGTCCCAGGTTCGATTCCCGGCCAGGGCACACAGGAGAGGCGCCCATCTGCTTCTCCACCCCTCCCCCGATCCTTCCTCTCTGTCTCTCTCTTCCCCTCCCACAGCCAAGGCTCCATTGGAGCAAAAGATAGCCCGGACACTGGGGATGGCTCCTTGGCCTCTGCCCCAGGCGCTAGAGTGGCTCTGGTCAAGGCAGAGCGATGCCCCGGATGGGCAGAACATCGCCCCCTGGTGGGCGTGCCGGGTGGATCCCGGTCGGGCGCATGCGGGAGTCTGTCTGACTGTCTCCCCGTTTCCAGCTTCAGAAAAATACAAAAGGAAAAAAAAAAAAAGAATATGGTTAATGCCTGACCTGTGGTGGCGCAGTGGATAAAGCATCGACCTGGAAATGCTGAGGTCGCTGGTTGGAAACCCTGGGCTTGCCTGGTCAAGGCACATATGGGAGTTGATGCTTCCAGCTCCTCCCCATCTTCTCTCTCTGTCTCTCTCTCCTCTCTCTCTCCCTCTCTGTCTCTCTCTCTCCCTTTCTCTCGCCTCTCTAAAATGAATAAATAAAATTTAAAAAAATGTAGAAAAAAAAGAATACAGTTAATGTATGGTTAAATGCTGGAGAGTTGGTAGAGATGGGAATTTAAATTATTAGAGAGTTGATGAGAGCTGAGATTTTTAAAAACATTCTCTAAGGTAGGGAAGCCTCTGCAGTATAATAGTACTGGAAGTAATTTGCAGTTTTATGCCATATCTGCTGAGTCTAGATGATGAAGTGTAACTTACAGTTATCAGTTGTAAATACCCTTCAACTCTGAAATCCTGTACAGTTAATTGTCAGCTCTATCTCTCATCTCAGTTGAGGCTATGTTATCTTTAGGCAAATGTGTGCTCTTGGTAGCTAACCCTCCCCCTATTAAAGTTTCTGAAAGATTTTTATGTGAAGGGAGTGGGGTTGTTCTTCTCTTTTAACAAAGGACAGAAATGGACTGAAGCTGAACAAACAAGATTTAAGTTAGGGACACAAAAGCATCACCTGTGCTGGAGTGCTGTTAATTGTGAAAAAGGAAGTGAAGGAGGTTTTCAGATCTTCTTCTTTCTTAATACCCATTAATCCAGTCTGGGTTATATATTATCCCTTCTCGAAACAATGGACAAGGCGACTTGCAGCTTGCTTCTAGTTCTCAGTTTTATGAAGAAAAGTCTAATTAATTCTCATATTCTCCCCAATTTCCTTTCTCTCATTTTTTTCCCCAAAAATTTCTCTTGATTGTATGGTGGTACTTTGAGCCTTTTAACATGTGGCTCTAGGAAGTTTGTATAGATGAGCTTCGTGGAGGAGAAAAAAACTGGCAATAAATCTAACTTCAATTTTTGCTCAGTGTTTTTGTGTCCAAGTATTAGTATTGAAACTCTTTTTTTTTAAATTGCTTTTCAGAGAGAAAGGAAGAGAGAGAGACAGAGAAAAACAACAGACTTGTTCCACTTATTCATGCTGTCATTCTTTTTTTTAAATTTTTTTTTTATAAAGATTTAATTTATTCATTATAGAGAGGGGAGAGAGAGAAAGAGAGAGAAGGGGGGAAGAGCAGAAAGCATCAACTCCCATATGTGCCTTGACCAGGCAAGCCCAGGGTTTTGAACCGGCAACCTCAGCGATTCCAGGTTGACACTTTATCCACTGCGCCACCACAGGTCAGGCCATGCTATCATTCTTTGATTCTTTTCTTTGATTCTTATATGTGCCCTGACCGGGGAGCAAACCCATAATCTTGGCATGTCAGGACACATTTTAACTAACTGAGTTATGCAGTGAGGGCCAATATTGAAACTCTTTAATCTACCTATTTGTTACTGGGGAGACATTTATTTTTAAAACATTTATGGATCATTGGCTCTAGCTCAATGGCTTTTACTTAGGAAAAGGGTCAGGAGGGCAGTGGGACATCAGAATACCTGTGCAACATTTAAAAATACACATTCCCGGGGCATTTGGTAGTTGTATATATCCTTTTTTTTTTTTTTTTTTTTTTGTGTGTGTGTGTGAGAGAGAGAGAGAGAGGACAGACAGATGGGAAGGGAGAGAGATGAGAAGCATTAATTCATAATTGTGGCACCTTAGTTGTTTATTGATTGCTTTCTCACTTGTGCTTTGATCATGGTGGGCTCCAGACAAGCCAGTAACACGTTGCTCAAGCCAGCAACCATGGGGTCATGTCGATGATCCCACGCTCAAGCTGGTGACCCTGCGCTCAAGTTGATGGGCCTATGCTCAAGCCAGATGAGCCCATGCTCAAGCCGGCAACTTTGGGATTTCAAACCTGGGTTCTCAGCATCTCAGGTCGATGCTCCTGTGCTACCACCTGCTCTCATGGTAGTTATACGTGCCTTAAGTTATAAGGTCTACCGGAAAGTTCTGTCCGTTTTTGGAATAAAACAAAATACAAATTTTTCTTACCGTCAATAAACTTTATTAAATAATATAATTACCATTATTATTAATGATTTCTTGCTAGTGTGAGGGCAATTGTATATCCCATTTTTGAAAAATGTTTTATCTTTTGATGCAAAAAATTGAACCAGTGCTTGTTTGATATCTTCTTCATTTTTGAATTTTTTTGCCCTTCAAAAAATTTTGTAAGGACAAAAACAAGTGATAGTCAGAAGGTGCTAAGTCCGGGGAATATGGTGGATGCAACAGACATGCTTCTGTAGCATTTTTTCCTTGTTGAAATTCGTAAAAATTACAGTGGCGTAAATGAACTTTATCAGTAGCCATGGGTACACTATTGCTTCACACATAAGACTAACGTGAATCAACTTTGTTTTAGTTAATTTGCTATGTCAGTATGTATACATTAAGTGATAAAAATAGAGAGGCACACTTGCGCCAAATAAACATGTGCTTACGTGTCAAAACTTGTTGTGATAGTGCTAGTACCCTGATATCTGTTGGCTTTATACCCAAGCCCACATTGAGGCTTCTTGAGACTATGTAAAGCTAGCCCAGTAACTGTTCTCTTCTTGAGTAGTTAAAAAAAATTTTTTTTGCTTGACCAGTGGTAGTACAGTGGATTGAGAGTCGACCTGGGGTACTGAGGTCCTACGTTTGAAACTCTGAGGTTGCTGGCTTGAGCATGGGATGTAGCTTGATCCCATCAACATGATCCCATGGTCACTAGCTTGAGCCCAAGGTCGCTGGCTTGAACAAGGGGTAATGACTAGGCTGGAGCCCCCGGATCAAGGCACATATGAGAAAACAATCAATGAACAACGAAAGTGCCACAACTACAAGTTGCTGCTTCTCATTTTTCTCCCTGTTTGTCTGTCTCTCAAAAAAAAATTCTTTTTAATTTTTAAATTGCCGTTGACATATAATATACATATTTTAGTTTCAGGTGATTAGATGTTTATATCACTTATGAAATGATTATCTTGATAAAATGTAGTACCCATCTGACATCATAGTTATTACCATATTATTGGTTACATTCCCTGTGCTGTACCTTACATCCTCATGACTTTTTATAACTAGCAATTTGTAATTTGTACATCTTAGTCCTTCCCCTTTTTCATCTGTTTCCCTAAACTTCTCCCGTCTGGCAGCCATCAGTTTGTTCTCTTTATCTATGAGTTTGTTCTGGGGGTGGGGGGGTTGTTTTGTTTTGTTTTTCATTTATTTTGTTTTTTAGATTACACATATAAGAGAAATCATTGTATTTGTCTTTCTCTATCTTATTTCAATTAGCACAATATCCTTTAGGCCCATCCATGCTGTTACAGATGGGAGGTTTTATTTATTTATTTTTTATGGCTGAGTAATATTCTATTCTATGTATGTATGTCATCTTCTTTATCCAGTCATCTCTTAATAGACACTTAGGTTGCTTCCCAAGCTTGGCTATTGTAAATAATGCTGCAGTGAATACAGGGCTGCATATATCTTCCTTTGCTGTCTAAAATATCCCATCCTCTTTAGGCTCTGAGTTGTCTTGCAAAGCTTTCCCTCATCTATTTGGCCTTACTCATTTTCAGAATCAAATAGCACTGCTGCTTTCCAAGTTTCTTTTTCCTTCTTTCAGCTTGTAGTTTAAGGAAAGTTTCCCCTGTTGAATCCGTTTGAGTGACTGTCTTATTAGGGGCCATTGGTATTTCTCTAATTTCCTTTCTCTCCTCCATTTATCACTTGTGTGTTTTCATTTCTTGGCTGATGAAAAAACTGGTAGAAGAGAGCTTGACCACTGTAATTCTCCATCAATCCCGAGTCTAAAGTTGGAGCTTGGGGCTTTTATCACTTGGCCTTTTGTTTGGAAAACAGTTTAGGGCTTGAAATTTAGGACTATGTTTATTCAAACTAAGCTTCTCTGAGAACACACTCTGTCCTACTGTAGTTCCCAGAGTATCTGTTGGTTTTACTTTATGTCCAGACTGCAATGTTGGTAAAGAAAAAAACTACAGTGTTTTCAGTAGTATTTGTTGTATCATATTATACATCACATTCCCTCTTGTCTGGAGTCCATTTTAGTTAATTTATTTTTATTAATATTTAATATTTATTTTATTGATTTTAGAGAGAGGAAGTGAAAGAGCAGAGAGAAACAGGAACATCCATCTGTTCCTGTATGTGCCCTGACCAGGGATTGAACTGGCAACCTCTGTGCTTTCAGACAAGGCTCTAACCAACCGAACTATCCACTCAGGGCTGGGCTCCATTGTTTAATGCAGAACAAGGCCAGATGTTCTGCCAGCTTCCTTTTGCAGCAATTCTCAGTAGAGATATGTAATGAGAGCTGACCGCCTGCTTGGAAGTTTACTGAATTAAATCCACATTGTGGGTTTTAACTTCTGTTACCTCTTAAAATTAAAAAGAGAGAGAGAGAGAGAGAGAGATTGGGAGGAGGGCAAGAAATAAAGAATGACAGACAGATTGGGCAGTGTGGATCTTTAGGGTTGGTATTTTAGAGAGTTCAGATTTTCCAATTCTTGGCTTCCTTCCTCCCAACAATTGTACTAACAAGTCTGCAGTGCTTCTTAAATGGCCACAGCCTTTTCCTCTTGTTTTGAAGGATGCTTAATAAAAGAATGAGTTCACAGTATGGATAATTCCTCTTAGACTTTTAGGAGTAAATGCCACACCTTTTATTTTATCACAGAAAATATTTGTAATGCTTTTTTCTTGCTACCCTAGTCTATAAAACAATATTGTTTTTATTTTTATATAAAACAGTCTTTTATTTACCCCATGGCTGTTTATTTGGGGAAACCCAAAACACTAGTTCAAAAGACATATTCATCCATATGCTCATTACAACATCATTTGCAATAGCCAAGATATGGAAGCAACCTAAGTACCCATCAATAGGTGATTGGATAAAGAAGATGTGGTACGTATATACCATGGAATATTTCTGAACCTTAAAAAGAAAAATGGTCTGACCTGTGGTGGTGTAGTGGATAAAGCATCAACCTGGAATGCTGAAGTCTCCAGTTCAGAACTCTGGGCTTGCCAGTCAAAGCACATGCGAGAAGCAACTACTATGAGTTGATGCTCCCTGTTGTTTCCCTCCTTCCCTCCCCTCTCTCTCCTCTCTAAAATCAATAATAGTAATAAATAAATGAATTCCATAAAAAATGAAAGAAAAAAAGAATGAAATCTTACCATTTTTGACAACATGGTTGGACCTAGAGGGTCTTGTGTTGAATGAAGTAAGTTAGAGAAAGACAAATATGATTTCATTTACATGTGGAATCTAAAAAACAAAATAAATGAACAAACAAAACAGAAACAGACTCATAGATACAAAGAACATTTTGGTGGTTGCCAGAGGGGACGCTGGGTGAAAAAGGCGAAGGGGTTAAGAAGCATAAATTGGTAGTTACAAAATAGTCACAGGGAAATAAAGTACAGCATAGGGAATATAGTTAATAATATTATAATAACTGTGTATGGTGCTTGATGGGTACTAGACTTATTGGGTTGATCACTCCGTAAGCTATGTAAATGTCTAATCACCGGGTTGTATACCTGAAACTAAGATAATATTGTATGTCCACTGTAATTGAAAAATAAAAAACTATTAAGCAAAAACGACTAGATTTCTAAGTTTATATATATACTTTAAAGATGTTTTCTCTTCCCTGCCCTTTCATTCATAGTTGAGATTTAGTTTTCTTTGAAGATCGTGGAACAATGCTTTGTGAAACTATGTGGCTGATTTTCTATCACTTTGTCAAATTCTCTTTAGTGGAGGAATACTGAGAACGGAGTTTCTTAGGTTCGTCTGGATTTGAACATTACTTCTCATTTCTGCTGAGCTCAATTTCTAACTTCCCTTCATAAATCTTATCAGTCTCCGAACTCTGTGTCCCATAAGTGTAGCTGACCCCATTAAAGGTGTTGATGCTTAAAAACAAACAGAGAAGTTTATGAAATATATATTATTGTATTGTGAATAATTATAAAATGATTGCCCATATTACTACCACCCAAATCAAAAAATAGAACACTGCACCCTGGCCAGGTGACTCAGTGGATAAAGCGTTGACCTGGCCGCCATACGAGAAGCAATCAGTGAGTACACAACTAAAATGGAACAATTAAGTGAAACGAGTTGATGCTTCTCTTTATCTCTCTGCCATCTCTCCCTCCCTTCCCCCTTTCTTCTCTCTCTCTCTCTCTCTCTCTCTCAAATCAATGGAAAATTTAAAAAAAAGAAAAGAAATAGAAAACTGCCACAGCTTTGGTAGTTTCTGAAGGATGTGACGCTAATACTGTCATCAAGGTGGGTGAGGATGGAGATAAGGTTTTTCTCCTGTGTAATTAAGGTGATTTTATTTTTAAAGATTACCCAAGGACTCGATCCTATTCTTATATTTTTATTTTTATTTAAATTTTATTTTTCAATTACAGTTTACATTCGATATTATTTTGTATTAGTTTCAGGTGTACAGCATAGTGGTTAGATAATTATATACTTTATAAAACGTTCCTCTAGGTCCATCCATGCTGTTGCAAATGATAAGATTTCATTTTTTTTATGGCTGAGTAATATTCCATTGTATATATGTACCACAGCTTGTCTATGGATGTGCAGTTGGGTTGCTTTTATATCTTGGCTATTGTAAATAGCCAGTTCACTGCAGTGAACATAGGGATGCATATATCTTTTGAATTAATGTTTTGGTATTCTTCAGAAATATACCTAGAAGTGGAATCTCTGGGTCATAAGGCAGTCTTATTTTTTATCGTTTTTTGTTGTAACTCCACATTGCTTTCCACAGTGGCTGAACCAATCTGCATTCCCACCAACAGTGCACAATAGGTTCCCTTTTCTCCATATCCTGGCCACACTGTTGATTTATTAGTAATGGTTTTTTGACAGATATGAGATGACATTACACTGTGGCTTTAATTTGCATTTCTCAGATGATTAGTGATGTTGAACATCTTTTCATATACCTGTTGGCCATTTGTCTTCTTTGGAGAAGTATCTATTCAGGTACTCTGCCTTTTTAAAATTTTTTATTGATTTTTAGATAGAGGGCAGAGAGAGAGAGAAGGGGGTGGGGAGAAGCAGGAAGCATCAACTCATAGTAGTTGCTTCCCATCTGTGCCTTGACCGGGCAAGCCCAGGGTTTTGAACCAGCAACCTCAGCATTCAAGGTCGACGCTTTATCCACTGCACCGCCACAGGTCAGGCTCTGCCCTTTTTAAATTGGATCATTTGGGGTTTTGGGGGGTTTAGTTATATGAGTTCTTTATATATTTTGGATGTTAACTCCTTATTGATGTATCATTTACGAATACCTTCCATTCAGTAGGTTGTTTTTTTGTTTTATTGATAGTTTCCTTTGCTCTATGTTCTTGTACTTTCCAAGTTTCCTCTTTTCCTATTAGATTTGTGCCATTCTGCATTTTCAGGCAGTATGCCTACTGATACTAGAAATAATAAAATTTATAGTGTTAATAATGGCTAACATTTATCGAGCTTTTGCCATATGCTGTACTAAGCATTTCATATATATTATCTCACTCAAGTTTTACATCACCCTACTATAAGTATTTCTATTCCCATTCTGTATATCAGGAAACTGATATTAAGACAGGTTAGATTAGTAGCTGGTGGTTACATAACTTGTAGGTGGCTGAAGTGGGATTCAAACCTCGACTACCTGAACTCTAAAGCCTACACTTTATTCTCTTCTCCCAGGGACTCTTCATGTTCAAAACATGACACCAAGCATAGAAGTATGTCCAGTATTGCTATAGCCAAGAGTCACATCTGCATTCAGCTTGGAAAATGGTGGTACCTTAAAAAATACACTTTTCTCCCAACATTCCTATAAGAGTTAATTTAATAAATTTCATTATTATTTTAGAGCCATCATTCAGTAACCTTTGTCTTGCTACATACTTGCTCCTTTTCTCACCCCAACTCCAGATTTTCTGAACAGGTATCTTCACTTGTCTCCCTGTGGTTCTGTGGATACAAGAATGTCAAGTTGATAGGGTGCAGCTCCATGGTTCCAGATGTCCATAAGCCACAAGCAGTTGGTGCTCCTGTCTGGAGTGATGTGAGGGAGTGGGGACCAACAGATGCCTTGGTTGTTTTTGTATATAGGTATCGTGAGACTTTCAGCTGTTTTGCTTTCAATTGGCAATTGATTGTGTACTCACATTCCTGACTGCTTGCTAGTGCTGCCTATTCCAAATCTCTCCCTTTTAAAAGATAAAGCATTTCTGTGCTTTATTATTTTATCTCTATAGCTGTCCCCACCCACAACAGACCTTGTTTTTGAAGCAACAGAGAGTTGCTGAGTTAAAATACCTATTTTCTGTGGAAAAAACTGGATTTAAAATGTCCTTTGCCATGGCTGTCCTGGATTGTGGCAGTTGAAGTTCAGTGGACATGAAAATGAGCAAAATGAAGTCATTTCACTGACTGTTTGACTGGGTGGCCTCTGGGGTTGCCAAGTTCCTTGAACAAGTGATTTGCCTCCTCATTTGATCTCAAATTTGTATTATGGGTTCCCCACACTATCTGAAAGTAGAGTGTTCCTATGAAACCTTTTGTAAGCTGAAATGGAATAAAGCAAAGAAGCAATTACCATTAATTTACATGGAAAAATTGTGTGTGTGTGTGTGACAGAGACAGAGTCAGAGACTCTGGGACAGATAGGGACAGACAGGAAGGGAGAGAGATGCGAAGCATCAATTTTTCGTTGCAGAACCTTAGTTGTTTATTGATTGCTTTCTCATATGTGCCTTGACCGGGGGGCTACATTAGACTGAGTGATCCCTTGCTCGAGCCAGTGACCTTGGGCATAAGTGGGTAGTGTCGGACTGGGATGCGGAGGACCCAAGTTTGAGATGCCGAGGTCGCCAACTTGAGCGTGGGCTCATCTGGTTTGAGCAAAGCTCACCAGCTTGAGCCCAAGGTCGCTGGCTCGAGCAAGGGGTCACTTGGTCTGCTGTAGCCCCCCCCCCCCACGCCGGTCAAGGCACATAAGAAAAATCAACCATTGAACAACTAAGGAGCCACAACGAAGAATTGATGTTTCTCATCTCTCCCCCTTCCTGTCATCTGTCCCTCTCTCTGACTCAGTCTGTCTCTGCCATAAAAAAAAAAAAAAAAAAAAAAAAAAGAACTCATTATGGGATCTTAATGTATACTTTCCTACAGGTGTCCCAGTTAGTCCTACGGAGAGGTAGCCCCAAGCCAGGTGGATTGGGTAGAGGGCAGCCCAGTTTGTTATCATGGGGGAGGAGGAGCTCAGAGCATGCTCAGGAACCCTGACCCTTGCTACCTCTCAGCTTCTGCCTGGGAGAAAAGTAAGAGCTGCTTATCAGGACTAAATGTGCAACAGGCAGCCTACAGTCTACCTCTATTACCCTGATGCTCATTGGTCAGCTTCTGTTTGGGAAACCCAGTATCTTTGTAGACCATGATTGTTTTCATAGGACATTATAACCTACTGCTGACTTTTCTAAACATGTCCTATCTTCTTATGATGCCCTTCATTCCTCAGGCTGCTATGGTCTCTCTTGTGAGGCCCCTATAGCAGCTGTCGTACTTTCCCTTGTAGCAAACCCAGAACTGGCTAGTTAACCGGGCTTCTAAGAGTTAATGCACATACAGATCAGTTGGTGGAGGTGAGAGGCAGTGGTCTTGCAGATCAGATTCAGATTCTGGTCCACCCCAGGACTCTGCATCTCTACCAATTTCTCAAAAGATGCCTGTGCTGCTCTTTCCTGGGCCATACTTTGTGTAGCTAGGGGTGTGTGTGTGTGTGTGTGTGTGTGTGTGTGTGTGTGTGTAGTGGGGGATAATGAAACAAATTCCTCACTTCTGGGGAGCTGGTTTCTCTCTCATTTGTAAACTTGGAATACTGATGGCTTTTCCCAGAGCTGTTGGGAGGATTACATAAGATGAACATGAAAGCACTTTGTAACATCTAAATAAGTTTACAGCAGCCAAGGTTGCAGATTTGAGTGCTAGTCAGAGCACATGCGGGAAGCAACCAATGAATGCACAGCTAAAGTGGAACAAGAAGTGCATGTTCTCCCCCCATACCCCCCATCTCTCTAAATATCAATCAGTAATAAAAAAAATAGTCTTTAAAAATAAATAAATAAGTTTGCAGGTGTTAAGGAACTGCTAAATATTATCAGGGTCCATAGATTTCTAGAATAACCAGTAATTTTCTTCTGATTTGCTGGTGAGGTTTTATTCCTTCAAGTTTCAATTAGTGAGAAGTCCTCTTCTGTATGTTTGCCCTCTTCCAACTCTAACATTTTTTTTTTCTGAAGTAAGAAGCAAAGGGTGGCAGACAGACTCCCGCATGCGCCCGACAGGGATCTACCTGACATGCCCACTAGGGGACAATGCTCTGCCCGTCTGGGCCGTTGCTCCGTTGCAACCAGAGCCATTCTAGCGCCTGAGGTGGAGGCCACAGAACCATCCTCAGCGCCTGGGCCAACTTTGCTCCAATGGAGCCTTGGCTGCAGGAGGTGAAGAGAGAAATAAAGAGAAAGGAGAGGGGGAGGGGTGGAGAAGCAGATGGGCGCTTCTCCTGTGTGCCCTGGCCAGGAATCAAACCTGGGACTTCCACACGCTGGACCGACGCTCTACCACTAAGCCAACTGGTCAGGGCCCAATTCCAACATTTAATTGTTTTCCCTGTGCAATGTTTTAAAATTTTTTATTTAAAATTTCTTAAATTTATGGTGTTAACATGGTTTCAAGTGTCCCACTCAATGTAACGTGTGCAACGTTTTATTGTTATACGGTATATCTTCAGTACCATTTTCTTCCCAACTGCTAACCAGAAGGAAGGCTTAACAAATATTCTTTTTGATACTATTGAAATCACTGGAATGATGAGCATGCTTTTGAATAACGATCACTTCTCTAGAAATAGATATAACTTTTTACTTCTTCAGAAGCTAATTTATTTCTATTGAGAAATAATTTGGAATGTGAATTAGTCCTAGAGCTTCCTTTCAGACCAAGAATTTAAAGGCAGAGTAAAAACACATTAACTTTATCACCCGTTGTTTTCAGTTTTAATGTTGTAATGAGTGTAATATTCTATTTAAATAATTTTTGCTGCAAGAAAATATATGTGAAGATTTGGGGAAACAGCACCCTCATACCTTACTCTGCAAGAAAACATACACACTGATGCAGCCTGCTTAAGGGACCATTGGATAATATCCATTAGGAGAAAAATTTGTATATTTATATCTTTTGATGTACCAGTTATAATTCTGAGATCTTACTCTCTGCAAACATTCACACCACACAAAAGTGTATATAACTGATTTTATATTTTTTGGTGTTATTCACGGTCATGAGATCTTTGAAGTAATCCAAGTAGCCATCAGAAGGGGTTGGGGTGTGCATCTATAAAATGAAATATCTTGTGTTTGCTAAAATAGAGTGAGGTCAATCTATAGGTACCGATATTAAAACATGTACAAGATATATTAAGTAACAAAAAGCAAACTGTATAATAGTTTTTATGTTAATGATTATGCATATTTTTGTTAAAACATACCTGTTATTATATGCATAGAAAAAAAGTAAGGCTATAAATACCAAACTGTTGTTAATATTGGTTACCTCAGGGAAGGATAGTAGATTATGACTGGATATTCACTATCTACATTTCTCTATTTCTGTAATGTTGGGAATTTTACAATTAGTCTGTATTATTTTTCTAAGTAGAAAAATAATAAAGGTAAAAGTCTCTCCAATTTGAAATTGTGTATTTTATATTTTAATATAAAATATTTAAATTTGGGGATCTATATCATTATTTTATTAAAGCAGTTATGTAAAATTGTTACTGAAAAAATATATCTGGTACAATAAACTTTTCTGGTAATAAGAGAACAAAATACTTTCTCACAAATTAATCATTAACTTGTTGAATTTAAGATAATTTATTTCTACTATCTTCAAAAACATTTCCTTGGTTAGCTTTGGTAAATAAAATTTTTTTTGATACTTTCTGAAATACATGTGCTTTCTAAAAAGATGTTTTATGTAACGAATACAGAGAAACATAAAGAAGAAAACAAGTCACTCATAATTCCACCATTCAGAATAACTACTCATAGCTATATTTATTTCTTCTTATAAAGGACAGGTAAGGCTCTTTTTAAACAATAGAATTGTTACTTTTATAAAAAAGTATTATCTTTTTGGACTTATTGTTTAATTATAATTTAAGTAAGATGTGTATTGAGCCATGCCATGCATGTGTTTACTAAAGTAAACAAAACAGATACAACTGTTTTGTTTGTAATCATTTAAGGCACATGGATTATTCCATTCAGGCCTTCCCTTCTTCTGGAAAGACATCAAAAACTGGTTTCCTGTTCCATCTTCTAGGTCTGGTTGTGAAAGTGGAGAATTCTCTAGGAGGTTAAATAACTTTCTCATTAAGATGAACCAAAGCATATTCACAAATATCTTTAATGTATTAAAAATAGATTCAATAAATATATGGTAAACACTGTGCCCTGTGCTAAAGCAGTGGTCCCCAACTCCCGGGCCGCAGACCGGTACCGGTCCGTGGGCCATTTGGTACCAGTCTACAGAGAAAGAATAAATAACTTACATTATTTCCGTTTTATTTATATTTAAGTCTGAACGATGTTTTATTTTTAAAAAATGACCAGATTCCCTCTTTTACATCCATCTAAGACTCACTCTTGACGCTTGTCTTGGTCACCTGATACATTTATCTGTCCCACGCCAGTCCATGAAAATATTTTCTGACATTAAACCGGTCCATGGCCCAAAAAAGGTTGGGGACTACTGTGCTAAAAGCACAGAGTTGGATGAGACATGGCCTTGGCCTTCCAGGAGATTATAGACTAATAGGAGAGAGAAGACAGATCCACAAAGAACTTCTCTACAAGGTACTAAGTAGCACATGCCATGTGAATGATGCAAATTAAGTGCTACTGTAGGAATACCAAGGAGGGAGAAATCATTTCTGTCCAGAGTGATCACAGAAAGAATCCTAGGGATGTGACATTTGAGCTGGTCCTTGAATGAAGAGTAGGATTTTAGTATGGGGTGGTTGAAGGGAGGGGTATTCCAGGTAGAAGAAGAATGTAAACTAAAGCCCCAAAGCTCCTTTCTAGAATAATGAATATTCCAGATTTGCAAACATACTATTCATACAGGTGAGTAGTAGGAAATAGAATAATAAAATAGGGCCCATTGAAAGAGAACTCTGTATACTATGCTAAGACAATAATTTATTTAGTTGGCAGTAAGGAGCCATTGAAAATTTTTGAGCGAGGAGGCACATAAAGCTATGTCCTGGAAAGGTTATTCTCATGGGTTGCAGGATGTGAGGACAGGGTCTACGGTAAGCATATTGATTAGAAAGCCATTACTATATCCGGTAAGGAGATTGGTTAGAAAGCCGTTACTACATCCAGGAATGTGGTGCTGAAGGCCTAAACCAGAGTGTTGATATTAGGAATGGAAAAGATGCAAGCATTTTACAGAGAATAATATGTTGAAGAAACCTTTCTTTTCCTAGGAGAGTCCTATGGCACAAGCTGGCATGATTGCAGGACACCAAGAGTCCTCCCCACCTCCCTCATTGTCTCACAACACATGTTCTCTTTGCATATTTTATCCAGATAAGGAACAGTCAGTGTGTTTTCCTTGGTACAAAGTTGGGAAACCAAGAGATTAGGAAAACTCAGGGACCTGACCAGGCGGTGGTGCAGTAGATAGCGTGTCGGACTGGGATGCATAGGACCCAGGTTCGAGACCCTGAGGTCGCCAGCTTGAGCGCGGGCTCATCTGGTTTGAGAAAAAGCTCACCAGCTTGGACCCAAGGTCGCTGGCTCAAGCAAGGGGTTACTCGGTCTGCTGAAGGCCCACAGTCAAGGCACATATGAGAAAGCAATGAATGAACACCTAAGGTGTCTCAACGAAAAACTATAATATTAATTGATGCTTCTCGTCTCTCTTCGTTCCTGTCTGTCTCTATCTATCCCTCTCTCTGACTCTCTCTGTCTCTTAAAAAAAAAAAAAGTTCTCTGTATCTATGAGTTTTTAAAAAAGAAAAAAAAACCTCAGGCATGTAGAGTTGGTGAGTGAAGGGGAGTTAGATTTTTCTTGATGATCAGACCTTTAGCTCTTAAAGCTTTGTGGTTCTGGTCTTGCTTTTACCTTATTCTGGTTGCTTAAATTAAGATATCTCTTGTGCTTGCCTTCTGATAGCTGGATGAGAAAGGGAGGGTAGAAGTGCCTGGTCTGTACCAGGCACTGTGTTGTTAAAACTAGTCTTTGGACTTGAGTGCATGCCGATGTTTATATTATAATTGAGTCCTTCAGCTAGAGGCCCCTTATTCCCTCCCCTCTTATCTGAGGTCTTATGCTCTTTTAACCTCTTTCTCTTTCTGCACATGAAATGAGATTCTCTGCTTCTGAAACTGTAATGTCAGTTGCCTTGGAAATAGGTGTCAGCTGTCCATGTTGACTGTAGATCAAGTACCGGCTGGACATGGGCAAGATCTGACTACGTGGGGTCCTCTGGCATTGGAAGAACCTCCATTCGCCTTTCTCTGTAATCATCTCAGTGAGGAGAGGTCAGAACCCATTTTTTTTTTGTATTTTTTGTATTTTTCTGAAGCTAGAAACGGGGAGAGACAGTCAGACAGACTCCCGCATGCGCCCGACCAGGATCCACCCGGCACGCCACCAGGGGGCAACGCTCTGCCCACCAGGGGGCGATGCTCTGCCCCTCCGGGGCGTCGCTCTGCCACGACCAGAGCCACTCTAGCACCTGGGGCAGAGGCCAAGGAGCCATCCCCAGAGCCCGAGCCATCTTTGCTCCAATGGAGCCTCGGCTGCGGGAGGGGAAGAGAGAGACAGAGAGGAAGGAGAGGGGGAGGGGTGGAGAAGCAGATGGACGCTTCTCCTGTATGCCCTGGCCAGGAATCAAACCCGGGACTTCAGTACGCCAGGCCAATGCTCTACCACTGAGGTAACCGGCCAGGGCCAGAACCCATTTTTTAAAGACAATTTCAGCTACTGGTAAGGCCTGCAATTTATTTTTTAAACATTAAAGCTAGCAGGGGAGGACCCTATTGGCTCTCTACTTTATCCCGTGCCCTCTGCCTACTACCTTAGTTCCCAGACTTGTCCCTGTTGGTTCCCCAAAGGCACAGTGACTTCCCCATGCACTCTTTCAGAAACTGCAACGTTCTAGTGGTTTTGGAGAACCTGACCTCCCTCCTCAGGTCACCATGGTTTCTGTAACTAGACAGACCTGGGTCTAAATCCTGATTGTTCCACCCACTGCTTACCTGCCTCCTTCATCTGTAAATGAAGATAATGCTTCTCCTTCATAAAGCTGTCAAGTGTTAAATGAGATTATCCTGTAAAGTGCTTAGCACAATTCTTGGCACAGAGTACACACACATGTAGTGAATGGTAGCTGTTACAGTTGTAGGTCCTCTCTATACAAGATACTTTGTACCCCATGGGTCTGGATATCGATTTTTTTCAAATTATAAGAGAAAGTTTATTTAGAAAGTTACAGAGGTAGTAAGAATGAGCCATCTGGGCTATGCAGACTCAGGAAACAAGTTACAGAAACAAAAGAAGGGCCCTTGGAGCTTAGAAGCGAGAAGCGCAAAGGTAATGCATCTGGGGGAAGAAGAGGAGGACCGGAAAGGTGGGGGCATGCTCAGGGGAGGGAGAGCGCCTGGGTATTCTTGTAAGAATACTGGAAACATTGTTTTCTCTTTAGCCCTAGGAGTGGCTGTAATTTGGAAACAAAAAGGAAAATGCACTAATTTAATAGTTCCCTACCTAATTAATCATTAGAACCACCTGGAGAGCTTTATTATGCAGATTATTGAACCCCACTCCTTGTCTGTAGATTGAGAATCTTTCAAGAAAGGAGATGGGAATAATAAGATGGGACTGCTATCTGAAAAAAATCTGTTAAACCTCCTGAGTAATTCTGTTGATAGGGCAGGACTGGGAACCTTTGTTCTCTAGTCTTCTGGGATTTAGGACTAGAGCAGTGGTGGGATTCAAATAATTTAACAACTAGTTCTCTGCCCTAATGACCATTTTAAGTATAAAAAAAACAATATACCGAAAGGTAGTTTATTATTTCATGCGTTTAATACTTAAATAAGAACAATAAAAGTACACGGAACTATATTATAAGAAAGAGTTTTAGCCTGACCAGGCGGTGGCGCAGTGGATAGAGCATCGGACTGGTACACAGAGGATCCCCGTTCGAAACCCAGAGGTTGCTGGCTTGAGCATGGGCTCATCTGGTTTGAGTGTGGGGTCGCTGGCTTGAGAAAGGGGTCACTCACTCTGCTGTAGCCCCTGGTCAAGGCACATATGAGAAAGCAATTAATGAACAAATAAGGAGCTGCAACAAAGAATTGATGCTTTTCATCTCTCTCCCTTCCTGTCTGTTCCTATCTGTCCTTCTCTCTGTCTTTGTCACAAAAAAAGTTTTAAAATACTAATGAAAATATAATATACATTTTCTTCATTTTATTGCTACTAAACGAAAATTTCTAGGCTGAGTTAATAAATGGCATAGGTTATGCTGATTAAATATGACCAAATAATGTGTACGACAAACCTGTTTGTCACGGGTAGGTTGTGAGCATTCTTCCACAGCTTCTGAAATGGGCAGTAACTCTTGAAATCTATATTTCTATTGGTTCATTGTGTCCTAGCTTTCCGTTGGTTTCACTGTTCTGAGAACACCAGCACACTCATAGTATTTCGGGAATTTTGGGCATAACACAAAGCTGAAACAAGTGACAGCTTGTCAGCCCCTGCTTTTTCTCTTTACATTATATGTTTGTTTACTGAAGTAACAAATGCAAGGGAATTAAAAATGTAGTGTTTCATCAAAAATATAATGAGTTTTATGAAATGAATAAATATTACAAGCATAGTTCTGTCAAATTTTTTTCACCTGTGGATGGAATGAACAGGCGCTTAGAATACACTGTTGCACAGATAAACATTTAAAAAGAGTAAGGAATGTAAATTTGTAATTTCCACATTGGGCAGCTGCCCAGGCTCACAGCTTAGAGAGAATCCTGATGACAAGTGCCATTTTAATAGCCAGTTCTCTGAACTCAACAAAAAATTTAGGTATTGGTTCTGCCGAACCAGTGCAAACCGGCTGAATCCCACCATTGGACTAGAGAATCTCTAAGCTTACCTCCTCCCAGGCAGTGGCAGATTTACCTTCCTTAGAAGCTGAGGCTATTTTAATCTCAGCCCAGAGAATTGGCTCAACTCCAGCTGATTCTGAACTCAAGCAAGGGTGTGTGGTTTTTCTGTCATATTGGAAGTTACTTGTTTCTAGGAGCCTTTATGGTTTAGAACTTGTAAATCAGCCAGATGGGGTAGAGACCAGAGCGGAGTAGAGAGGCAAGGTCTGTTCTACAGTCTTGGAGTGGCCATCATGACCCTTCCTGCTTCTGACCAGATGGCACCTTGGACTCTGAAGGAGCAGGAGTGAACGAGCTTTGGCATAACACCTGCCTCCCCCTTTCCCTCCTCGGGCCAGTCACTAGGTCTCTGCCCAGCTGGCTAAATCTCTGCACAAAGCCTGGCCTCGGGCTTCCTCTGTGGCTTGCATAAGTGGCAATTCTCAGAATCTGGTGGAGATTCTGCTTTGTGAGATTAGAGTGTTGTGTGTGGGCCAGAGAAAAGCATAGTTATTCTTAACCTGCAGGAAGGGAGGGGAAGACGGAGAGTGCTCTGGACAAGTCTGTGACATGTTTGTTTATAGAAATAGCAAGTCTGTGGTTTGGCTAGGATGACTTATATAACTCAGGTATTTATAACTTATATTCAGTGGGATTGAGAAGTGGAGAAAGGGAGAAGGAAGAAACTGGTGGCAATAAAATATGGCAACACCATCAGAGATAGGCTTTCTCCAAGTTGCTGGGGTTTCCTTTACCAGTTTGAGGTCAGCTAAATCTTAGATGACCCTGGCCTTTGGTGACTCTGGCCTCTTAGTTCCACTATTGCAGACTCCTTGTAGTGGCCCATCATTCTAAGAAAGGAATACCCCTGGTTCAACCAGAAGCCCTACTCTAATAGCGTCATTATCTTGGCTCCACAAACTGGATCTTTTATTGACTGGTGTTTCTCTTCTAGTTTGTGAGCTGCACAGTTCTGGGAGGTTGGGGGGGGGGGGTGAGAGAGATGGAGAGAAAGAGAACAGAAAAACTTAGAAGGCCCTGTTCTTTGATCTTGTGTTAGAGGTCTGGGACTGCTTGGGACTCTGTTGCCATCTGTTACAGATGACTGGATTCTGGAGAGTCCTTTTCTTGCCTCCTTTACTTCTCTTTAGCACATCAACCAACTGTCTCTTCTGGGAATTCTCCCCTTCACTGGCTTCCTGGTTCTCCTCCCTTTCTAATGGCTGGCACCTCATCTTCTTCATACTCTAAAGATAGGTATTTTTCATGGTTCTAGCCTTTCTCTCCCCTTTCCTTTTTTCTTCTCCTGTCTCATTGTACTTTTCAATGGTGGTTTTCACCTCCATGTGAATAATTCTCAGATATCGATTTCTAGTCATGACCTCTCTCCGAGCATTAATTCCTTGTTCAAGTTGCTAAGTTGAACATTCTATGTTTCCTACTAAATATCTCTGAAACACCTTAGATTCAACACATCTAAAATAGACATCATTGGCTCCCATTCTTCCTTTTGTATCCAGACCCAGGTCCTCTTTTTGATTATGGTACCATTTCTTTTCATGGTACCACCCTATTCCCTATCTCTGAGGTTCAAGATTTGAGTTTTCTTTTTCCTCTGACTTCTCCACTGCCCAGTCTTGGCAATTCTGTTTGCTTTGTCACTTTTGAATCCATCATTTCTTTTCTACTCCCACTATCTTCATGCTGATTTAGATTCTCATTCTCACCTGAACTATTTTAACAGCTTCCTGCCCGGGTTGTGTGTCTTAATATACATTATCGCCAAAATAGAGCTTTGATTATGTCCCTGGCTTGAAACCCTTCAATGGCTTCCCATGCCTACTCATAGCCCACTCCGTTTGGCGTTCCAGCCCTTCCTGGTCTGGTTGCAGTTTGCCTCTCCTGACTTACTATCCTATACAATCTTTGCTTTCCTCATTGCTCAACTGCTCAGTTATTTCCTTCTGCCAAACTTTTGGTCATGCAGTTTCTTCTACTGAGAATTTCTGCTGTCTCTGTGTCCACCTATCAAAATCATATCCCCACTTGACGGCCACATCCAAATACCATCTTACCCTCCAAGAAAGCTTTGTTGTTTTTCTTTCCTGATCCTGTTCAGAAATCATTTCTCTTCCTCTTCTTTGAGCACTCTGTATCTTTCTCATGACTCTTGTCACATAGTGGCTTGCTTTGTAGTATATCATTCATCTTCCTTGATGGATTTTGAGTGTAGAGGGTAGAGTATGTGTATTTTTTTATCTTAGGATTTCCCCATAGCCTCCCAGTGGCTCTCAAACATTTTGTAGAACAGCCTGCATTAAGAAATACATTATACATTGTGACCCAGTACACATACACACACATGTGCACACACACCCTGAAACAAAAGCTTCATGATAAATACCCTTAGAACATGCCATGAGATAGATATATATAGTGACAGAGACAGAGATAGGGAGAGATGAGAAGCATCAGTTCTTCGTTGCGGCTCCTTAATTGTTCATTGATTTCTTTCCCATATGTGTGTTGACTGGGGGCCTACAGCAGAGTGAGTGACCCCTTGCTCAATCCAGCGACCTTGGGCTCAAGCCAGCAACCATGGGGTCATGTCTATGATCCCACGCTCAAGCCAGCGACCCTGCGCTCAAGCTGGTGAGCCCGCGCTCAAGCCGGTGACTTTAGTGTTTCGAACCTGGGTCCTCTGTGTTCCAGTCTAACACTGTATTCACTGTACCACCACCTGGTCAGGCGAGATTTATTTTATTCTATTTGTTCATTACCCACTAAATTGATTTTAAGTCCCATTAATAGGCATGTTGGAAAATACTGTTTTTCTAGTATGAATGAGTAGTCTGTCGCCTCTAAGTCACCTGTTTTTTCTGTCTTCTTTAATTAGAGCCAGAATAGCACTTAAACAGTTGGCTTTATTCCTATTTTCTCTTTTGGGAATAGGCTATTATGAAGTTATCCTTTAATCTCATTATAGCGAGGGATGATTTTACTTTCCTTTTTTCTCTCAAGAGGATACAATACTGCCCTGTCTAGTACATGCTGGGAGTGATGGATATTCAAGCCCTCCTTCACAGTATACCTGTAGTAATTCTGTCCTTCTGCAGCCTTGTTTCCAGGGAAAGATGACACCCTTTTTCAGGCTGGTATAGGCTTTCCTCTTATCTCAGCACCCCACCTGCCAAAGCAAAGGCTGGGTCACAACTTAATTATTCTTCCTGTTTTTAGGCCGTGTTTTGGATGTGAGGAGATCGGTATAGAGTACAAAGTGAGTGCTCTTTTCTTAGGTCTGAGTTTTTACTTGTACATGAAGCGATGTTCCTAGATCTATTGGATATATAGTGGGGTGCTAGCTGCCTGTCGCAGTTGTCTCCCAAGTCACTGGTCATAATCTGTTACCTAAATTCGTATGTGTCTTTGGGCTATGTTTCATTGGCATTTGGATAATGTTGGTTCAGAATTGAAGTCCCCGTCAGAACTTTGGGCCTCATGCTAGACTTTGAATGAAGCTGTTTTCTTTTCAGTGACAATAGAATATTATTTTATTTATTTTTAAACCTTTATTTATTTATTTATTTATTGTATTTTTCTGAAGTTGGAAACAGGGAGGCAGTCAGACTCCTTCATGCGCCCGACCGGGATTTACCCGGCATGCCCACCGGGGGGCGATGCTCTGCCCATCTGGGGCGTTGCTCTGTTGCAACCAGAGCCACTCCATGGAGCCATCCCCAGAACCCGGGCCAACTTTGCTCCAATGGAGCCTTGACTGCGGGAGGGGAAGAGAGAGACAAAGAGGAAGGAGAGGGGGAGGGGGTGGAGAAGCAGATGGGCGCTTCTCCTGTGTGCCCTGGCCGGGAATCAAACCCAGGACTCCTGCATGCCAGGCCAATGCTCTACCACTGAGCCAACCGGCAAGGGCCATTTTTTATTTTTTAATTACAGTTGACATACAATGTTATGTTAGTTTCAGGTGTATATTCTAGTGATCAGATTATATAACTTACTGACCATCCCAATAAATCTCATACCCATCTGACACCGTACAGAATTATTAGATTATTACTAACTATAGTCCCTATGTGGTACTTTACATCCCCAGGACTGTTCTGTAACTACCAGTTTGTACTTCTTAATCCCTTCACCTTTTCCACCCATCCCTCCAGCCCCCTCCCATTTGGCAATTATCAAAATGTTGTATCTGTGAGTCTGTTTCTCTTCTGCTTTTTATTTTGTCTTTTAGATTCAATTGTTGATATGTATTTACTGCTATTTTATTGTTTCTATTTTAATCTTTATTTTTCTCCTTCTTCTTAAAGACCCTTTAACATTTCATGTAATACTGGTTTGGTGGTGATGAACTCCTTTAGCTTTAGCTTTTTCTTGTCTGGGAAGCTCATTATATATCGTTGGGTTCTAAATGATAGCTTTGCTGGGTAGAGTAATTTTGGTTGTAGGTCCTTACTTTTCGTTACTTTGAATATTTCTTGCCACTCCCTTCCAGCCTGCACAGTTTCTGCTGAGAAGTCAGCTGACAGTCTGTCTTATGGGAGCTCCCTTGTAGGTAACTGCCTTTCTGTTGAAGTTTTTAAGCTTCTTTTATTGTTTTTAACATTTTACATTTTAATTATGATGTGTCTTGGTGCAGGCATTTTTGGGTTCATCTGCTTTGGACTCTCTGCATTCCTGGACTTGTATTTCTATTTCCTTCACCAGGTTAGGAAAGTTTTCCATCATTATTTTTTTGAATAGGTTTTCAGTTTCTCGATCTCTCTCTTCTCCTTCCAGCACCTCCATGATCTGAATGTTGGTATGCTTGAACTAGTTCCAGAGGTTTCTTACTGTAGCCTCATTTTTTAAAATTTCTTTTTCTTTTTGCTGTTCTGATTGGGTGTTTTCTCTGTGTGTGTGTCTTTTTATTTATTTTGGTGAGAGGCAGGGTGGGGAGGGAGAAAGAGGGAGAGACAAGGACAGGAACATAGATCTGTTCCTGTATGTGCCCTGACCAGTGATCAAACCAGCAATCTCTGTGCTTTGGGAGGATGTTCCAACCAACCGAGCTATCTGGCCAAGGCTGAAGGGGTGTTTTTGCTTTCTTTCTTTTTTTTTTTTTTAAGATTTTATTTATTCATTATAGAAAGGGGGGGAGGAGCAGGAAGCATCAACTCCCATATGTGCCTTGACCAGGCAAGCCCAGGGTTTTGAACCAGCAACCTCAGCATTTCCAGGTTGATGCTTTATCCACTGCACCACCACAGGTCAGGCTTTTTTTTTTTTTTTTTTGAGAGAGAGAGAGAGAGAGAGAGAGAGAGGGAGAGAGAGATGAAAAACATCAACCTGAAGTTGCGTCACTTTTGTTGTTCATTGAGTGCTTCTCATACATGCCTTGACTGGGGTAGGGGCTCCAACAGAGCCAGTGACCCCTTGTTCAAGCCAGGGACCCTGGGTTCAAGCCAGTGACCTTGGGTTCAAGCCACCGACCATGGGATCATGTCGGTGATCCCACACTCAATCTGATGACCCCGCGCTCAAGCTGGCAAGCCTGCACTCAAGCCGATGAACTTGGGGTTTTGAACTTGGGTCCTCAGTGTTCCAGATCGACACTATATCCACTGTGCTACCACCAGTCAAGCTTTTTTGCTTCTTTATATTCCAAATTGCTGTTTTGATTCTCAGCCTTATCTATGCTACTCTTGATTTCCTGTAAGTTATTCTCCATTTCAGCTAGTGTCTCCTTCATTTCTGACTGGTTCTTTTTTATGGTTTCCATGTCTTTTTTTATGCTGTTGAAGTTTTGAGTTCATCTACTCTTCCCCTAAGCTCACTGAGCATCCTGTAACCAGTGTTTTGAGCTCTGCATCTAATAGATTGCTTGCGTTCACCCCACAGAGCAGGACTTACTTCAGCAGGGCTCTAGTGCCCACTAAGTCTGCCCCTTGAGTGTGTTGCTCATGGAGGTGGTTGGGTGGTGCTTTGACGTGGTCTAAAGCTGTCCACTGGGTGGGCTGGCTCTGGGGCCTCCCATGAGGTGCACAAGGTCAGCTCCCACCTTCGTTCTGCTCGGGGCAACTCAGCATGAGCTACAGAGCAATCTGCAGATGGTTGCTCCTTGTACTGAGCTTAGAGTTGCCCAGGAGAGCCCACTGAGAGCCAGCTGCCGCTTAATGAGAGATACGGGTCCCACTGAGGCCAGAAACTGCTTGTTTGAGAGATTTTTAGGAAATCTGAAGCATGAGCCAAGACAAATCATTTGTATGGAAAAGCCACTGGAAACAGCTTATGTGGGTCCACAAGATGGTGAGGGTGTCTCAGGGAATCACCAGGGCGGGGTGAACACTGATAGCCAGGTTGACTGAGACTCAGATATGGTGCCCGCCTGCTAGTTCCGTGGAGGAAGGGCTCAAAAGGAACAGTGGTCTCTGCCTGCCCTTCTGTCTGTAAGAAAGCTGCTTCTCCAGCCCTTGCTCTTACGCCAGACAATCCGTTTCCTCCCCATGTGTCCTTGGTACCTTTCAATCTGCTGCTGCAGCACTGGAACTCAGAGGCAGTGGGTCTGAGTAAGTCTGTGTATGGGCCCTTTAAGAGGAACTGCCTGGGACTCCTGCAGACCTCCATCTCACTCAGCCACAATTCCCTCTGGTTGTTACAGCCAGAAGTTATGGAGACTTCTCTTCTTGGCACCGGAACACTAAGCTGGGAACCCTGGTGGGGGCTGGGATCCCTTGCTCCTTGGGGGGACCTCCGCAGCCCAGATATCGTGATTTTATTCACCTTTTTCCACATCTCTGTCCCTCATATCAGTCTCTATGTGGCTTCTTTATATGCTAAGTTATCAGACTATGTTCAGCTAGATTTCAGGCAGTTCTGAATTATGGTTGTTTTGTAGTTTAGGTGTATTTTTGATGTGGTTGTGGGAGGATGTGAGTATTGCATTTACCTACACCATCATCTTAACTGGAAGTCAGTGAATTCAGCTATTTTCCCTTAGGGTCTCTTCCCTGTGCCAGTTTCCTCAAATGATGCTTGAGGCCAGAATCTCACAGTTGTGAGCTTGATGATATAGTATTCAAGAGGGGCTAGGTCAGTGGTCCCCATCCCCTGGGCCACAGACCGGTACCGGCCCATGGGCCATTTGGTACCGGTCCGCAGAGAAAGAATAAATAGCTTACATTATTTCCATTTTATTTATATTTAAGTCTGAACGATGTTTTATTTTTTAAAAATGACCAGGTTCCTTCTTTTACATCCATCTAAGACTCACTCTTGACGCTGTCTCGGTCACGTGATACATTTATCCATCCCACCCTAAAGGCTGGCTCGTGAAAATATTTTCTGACATTAAACCGGTCCGTGGCCCAAAAAAGGTTGGGGACCACTAGGCTAGGTGATTGATTCTCAAAGTGGGGTTTGAGGACCCCTGGTGTCCCAAAAACCCTTTTATGGGATCCATGAGATCCCCCTTTTGCATTTACATTTCCAGATCAGGCCATATTTTCTTTATATTCAACTGGAATAACATTACAACAGATTGAATGCAGATGCAGATATGAAAATCCAGCTGTTTTCTGTTGAACCAGATATTAAAGAGATTTGCAAAAATATCAAAAAAAAAAACAGTGCCACTCATTAATTTTTTTTATTTGGAAGGTTATTTTTATTAAAAGTGTTATGTTAGCATATAATGGGTATATTTTTAATGAATTAACAAATATATTTAAATATTTACATTATAAATTTTTGTTGTTATTAGGTGAGAGGAGAGATAGTGAGGCAGCGTCCTGCACATGCCCTAACTGGGATCCGCCTGGCAAACCCATCTGGGGCTGATGCTCGAGTACCGAGCTATTTTTAGCACCTGAGGCTGATATACTCAGACCAACCAAGCTGTCCTTAGTGCCCAAGGCCACGTTCGAACCAATTGAGCCACTGGCTGCAGGAGGGGAAGAGAGAGAGATGGGGGAGAGGAAGGGAGGAGAATCGAACCCAGGACATCTATATGCCAGGTCAACACTCTATCCACTGAGCCACTGGCCAGGGCTTATCATTTCTGTAGTAAATATTGATAAAAAATAATGTGTAAACAAGCTTTTTGGGGTCCTTGATAATTTCTAAGCGTGTACCAAAAGAAGAAACTAAAGCATGTAAGAGACCAAAACATGAAAATTGCTGGGCTAGGTCACACTATGGTAACACATCACCTCACAATCTCTCTCACTTAACAAGTAGTTATTTCTTGTTCATGCTTATATTTAGTGTGGGTCATCACAGGGCTTATGTTTGTCAAAGTTACTCATGGACCCAAACTGCTGCCATACTAAAAAGTCAGAAGAAGGGGTATACACTGTGGTTCTTGAAAGCTTCCACTGGGAGTGTCATGTCAGAGCATCATGAAAATGTGCAGCCTTTTAAGTACCTAAGCGAGAGACTTAAATAAAAACACATGTTCTTGAGCATTTTGTGCCCTTTCCTCGTGAATTGCTGGGTGAGTATCAGTGATAGGGCTTGAGGATAAGGAGAGAATTCAGGGATGTATATTATCGAAGGATGTTGCTCATGAGATACTAAGCTCTATACCCCATCCTGGACCATATCTTTTCTATTTTTAACATTTACTATGCAATATGTAAGACATATGATAAAGACATATGGAATATTAGAGTGAACAATTGTGTGCCCACTGTCAGCTTGTCCTCATATGGACGTTGTCTTTCTGTCACAACAGTTTTAGATACTGTGTGGAGAGCAACTCTCATGGCCTGAAATACCAGTGTTCCTGGGGTTTTCATGTCTTGTCTTTCGCTGTTTCTGAAGCCTCTGCCATGCATTCATTTATTCATCAAATATTTATCAAGTGCCCTTGTGTACCAGCATGATATAAATTATGTGCCATGGATTCATCAGTAAGGGATAGCTCCTTGCCCTCAAGGAGTTCATATTCTGGTGGAGAAGACAGACAATAATTAGGTTGACAGAGATATAATTAATGTCAGGTCACTGCCTGACTCTAAGTATAATGAAGAAAAATAAAACAGGGTAAGTTAATTATACAATGATGGCAGAAAAAGCTAGTATGGAGAGCCTTTTCTGAGGCAGAGACCTTTGAACAAAGACCTGAGAGAATTAGCTTTGTGAATAACTGGAAGGGGCATTTTAGTCCATGGAATAGCCTATGCGAAGAACCTTAGGCTAGAATCTGCTTGAGGTGCTTACTGCAGCCAGGATGGTGGGGGTGGCAAGTGAGAGGGATAGTGTAAGAAATGAGGTCAGGGAGGTAGCCAGTGGCCAGATGATTTAGGGCCTTGTGAACAAGGATAAAGTATTGGATTTGAACTTAAGGATAGGAAGGTTTTGAGCAGAGTAATGACATGTGTATGTTAAAATAATCACTGTGGCCTGTCATGTTGGAAAAAGACTGTCAGGGGCAAGGCCTGAAGTGGAGAGAACATGTAGGAGTTACAGCTGCAGACCAAGTGAGAGATAATAGTTGCTTAAACTCACTGTTGTGTTGGTAAATGTTTGCAGGCTCTCTGAGAGGAAAAAGGGACCCTGATATGTAGTGTTTGCTGATTTCCATGGTGTCCGTGCTCCCACTGTCGCTGAATGTGGAGGTGGGAAAAGAGTGCACGACCAGCTCTCACAGCCAGTGCAGGCTGGCTGCAGCACAGCACTGCTGGAACTTGGGTCCCTTTTAGTTTTTAGCGTGTTTGCAGGGAGGATCCAGGTTTGTCTCCATTTTCTAGGGTACATGGAAACAATATCGTGTTTTTGGAAAGAAAAGATATGCAAAAAGTTATGAGAAGAAGAGTCAGTTTATAAAGCCCATCGTGCTGGAGCTTTGTAAAATAAGCCTAGATCTTGGAGGCCTTGCAGGCTCTCTGACCTCTCAGATACTTTGAAAGTAGAGTTCAGCCCAAAACCTCCCTGCAAACAGGAAGCTGGTTTGAGTTAGAACATAAAATAAAAGCCAGCTGATGCCCCTGACTGTTTTTCCCCTCCTCTTCCCCCTCCACAGAGCCAAAGGAAACTGCCTTTCCCCCCTTGGATAGATAGTTTCTCAGAAAGCCAGAAAAAGCCAAAAACCACAAAACCTTTGCAAATAAGCCAAGTTTTGAGCCCTGGCAAACTGCTGACTGTGGGGTTTCCTAGCCCAGATGTCTGTGCTCTGCTGAGAATCCTGGGAGGATTCTCCTTTGGGATAGCCAGAGGCACAATGCCAGCATAGGGAGTGGTGCCCTGAGCTGAGTGTCCTCCACATTTCCCCAGGATTATTTTGTGCTTTCCTGCCAGTGCCCGGCCTGTCAGAAAGGTGACTGGGTGCCAGGGGCTCATTAAACTGAGACTATGTTAGAACACACTATCAAGAATGTATCACCCTTAAAAATAATGTATTGAGGGTCCATTTTTCCATCAGGAAGGACTTTGGTATTAAGGAGACTATAACTACTATGCCTTCCAGTGCTTGGATGAAACCTCAGATGTGTGGCCTGGCCAAGTGTCAGCGATTATGTTGTTGGAGTGATCAATGTGTAAGTTTGCTGTGGCTAAACCAAGAAAGAAGGTATATGGAGATTTCTACAGAAATTATGATTCCATGAAAGATTTTTTATTTTTTTAGTGAAAGAGACTCTGGACAGGAGAGAGATGAGAATCATCAACTTGTAGTTACATCACATTAGATGTTCATTGATTGCATCTCATTTGTGCCTTGACTGGGGGGGGGGGGGGGCTCCACCTGAGCCAATGACCCCTTGTTCAAGCCAGCTACCTTGGGCTTCAAGTCAGCAATCTTGGGGTTTTGAACCTGGGACTCTAGCATCCCAGGTTGATGCTCTGTCAACTGCATCACCACCAGTTAGGTCCATGAAAGATTTTGAGGAGATGAGCGAAGTTAGTATCTTTCAGAATGCAAAGTTATTTCCAAATGTAAAGAATTCTTTGGGTTGAGTCCCTGGAAGTTTGTCATTGACCTGTGTTTCTGAACTATGAAACATGAATATTTGAGCTAAGGAATAGTTTTTCCTGATAAACAACTAACAAAAACATGTATTGAATAGGCTAAAGTTAGTTTATCCCATACTAGTGTTAGTGCCTCAGACAGGCCCAAGGGTAACTGGTAAGTTTGATGCTTGCCAGGTGGTTATGGGTCGGCTTGGTACCCTAGAACTAATCTGCCTCTCTGTAAATAGACTAAGAATTTGGTCCATATCCCCAAGAAGCACAGAAGACTCTTGGGACCCTTCTGGAAAATAGGTTTTAATTATAATGTCTTTATTTTGGTCCTTGGCAGCCACAGGGCATTTCTTTACAAACTAATTTAAACTAAAATGGTCCTTGGAGATGGGAATTTAAACAGGCCCTCTAGGAGTACTTTGAATGCTCCAGCTGGGACAGTAAGAGAAAGAATGACCCTAAAGCTACTGTAATTGATTCTGGGCTTCCCCTCCCTAGAAACTGGCCTGGACTAGTAGTAGATCACTCTGCCACAGATATGAACACCCCTGAAGTGTTTCTGGTTCTCATCTCCCTCCTAGGGCCTCCGAGACTCTCTTATCAGAGTACAGTCTAGCGTGTTTACTTGGCCATTCAAATTCAGAAGGCCCTTTCTTTGAGCCAACGAAAACCAAGGATATCTCTGAGGAGACCCAGTGTAGGGAATCCAGACAGTACTAGAGAAAACTGGACCTGGAGTGACAGCAAGATATTTTGTAGCAGGGGTAAGATTTAGTGACAAGCAAGAGGTTATGGGCAGTCTGACTCTCACTTGACATCATGTGACTGAAAGACCAGTAAACTAATTTGAGGTTAGTCCACTGTGCACCCTGGAGACTGCAGATGTGTGGGGTAACAATAGTGATGATGGGAGTGATGGTGAATATCCTGTGTAGTCATGTCCTCTTAGAATATCTGAGCACTTTCCACGTTTCCCTTTCATCTCTATGGGAATTGTGGCTTAATAATAATAATTAGAATATTCTGAGCATTTGTGCTTTGCAAAACACACCATTAAGCTATGTTTCTGCCTCCTAGGCTCAAAGTCTATATGAACTGGCAGACATGTGGGTAGGGGTGGGGTCCTCTGATGGAGAAGAACATGATAGAATGCAAAGATCAAGGACACTGTTCGTCACTTAAATGATACCTAACATTTTTCTGGTTCTTGGTAAATCAGAGTGGCCTTTCTTTCATGCCTGCCAAGGCACAAAGATCAGTGACCTCCCTTGAATATCATCCACCCAAGAGTCAGTCTGGGGATCAAGGGCTTTATCTTCTTGTAATAGAGCCTTTCTGGATTGGGAGAGTGCTTTTTCTTTTCTGGCCAGGAGCAGAGTTTTAACCTCTTCATTTTCATTCCCATGGTACCAGAGGATTGAGCCCTGTTAAAAGCCAGTGATGCACACTGGCTTTTCCCCAGGTGAATAAGGGACCTGTGGCCAGAAAAGAACCTGGAAAAGTCAATAGCCCATTCTCCCGAAGCAGGGCCATCAGGAAAGTAGTCAGCACTACAGGATGATCCCAAGTACCTTCAGTACCTCTTTTCCAACCACTCTGTCCATAACATGTCACTTCTCTGTCTTGCTCTAATAGGTGACCTTGGAGAAGGTGCTTGGAATAACAGTGTCTGGAGGTAGAGGACTTGCTTGTGACCCCCGAACTGGTTTAGTTGCCTACCCAGCTGGGTAAGTACCTTGGAAGAGGTCTCATTGCATGTGAGTTTATAGCTATGATAAACCGGTTGAAGTGGCCAGGGGTTTTCTGGTATCTTCTGGGAGATATATCCAGGTTAATGTTTTGGTGTCATTTTTGTAAAGGAGATGCAGGGCCAGACAAAAGCGCTGGCTTTTGGCCACCATCCCCACCCACACATACAGATTGGCATTTTATATTACACACAGCTCCCAATACCATCTTTAATATCTACTTTATCATTTAAAAAAACATGTTTATTGACATGGAATTCATATAATGCATAATTTGGCCATTTAAAATTCACAATTCAGTGGTTTCTAGTATATCCACAGAATTGTGTAGCCATCACTACAGTCAGTTATAGAACATTTTCATCACCCTAAAAGAAATCCTGTACTCATTAGTAATCACTCTCCATTTCCCCCTAAGATCTCCAGCCTTGGGTAACAACTAATTTATATTCTATGTAGACTTGCCTGTTCTGGATATTTTATATAGATGGAGTCATATACTGTTTGTCTTTTTATGACTTGCTTTTATCATTTAGTGTAATGTTTTCATGATTCATACATGTTGTAGCAGGTATTAGTACTTAATTCCTTTTTATAGCCAAGTAACCTTACATCCGAGATAAGCATTTTCTTGCGTCATCAGTTGATCGCACTTGAGTATTGTTCCCACTTTTTGGCTGTTATGAAAAGCTGCTGTGAACATTTATCTGCTCTGATCACCTTGAGAAATGTCAGTGCCCTGGAAGGAAAGCAGGCTCTGGGCTGGTGTTCTGCTCTCCCTTGCTGCTGTCTCACTCCTCTGCTCTTGCAGATAGAAATCTCAGCCATCGTTTTGTTAAGGCTTTTGCAGAAGTGTTTCTTTTGGAGGCTCAGGGCCATGCCTGTTTCTTGTCTGTCAGCCTCTGTTCCGTGCTCCTGGGCACAGAGACACAAAAATGAGAAAGCTACTGCTCTCCCTCTCTTGCCTCTCAGCCTGGGAATGCCGAGTTTCCCCACCTGAGTTCGTGAGTTTGTGTAGGTTTTGTGCCAGATACATGATTTTCTTAGTTTTATCATCCCATCACAAAAGCTACCTTATCAAGAACTTAACTCTGCTGTGCAGTCTGTGAAGCATTTTACAGGAATTATTTAATACTCAAAGCAGCCATGTGAGGTTGGTACTGTTCTTGTTCTATATTTTAGAAACTAAAATTCAAAGAGCTTAAGCTGTTGGTGCAAGGTCACACAGCTAGTGTCTGTAGTGGGATTCCAACTCAAGTAGTCTGAGTGCAGAGCTCTTAATTTTAAAATGAGGGAAGATCAGACTTTCTGCTCATTTTTAAAAGTGACTTTTGCCTGACCAGGCAGTGGCACAGTGGATAGAGTGTCGATCTGGGATGCTGAGAACCCAGGTTCGGTACCCTGAGGTTGCCGGCTTGAGTGCAGGCTCTTTCGGCTTGGGCTCAGGCTCATCAGCTTGAGGCTGGTCACTGGCTTGAACCGAAAGGTCGCTGGCTTGAGCAAGGGGTCACTGGCTTGGCTGGAGCCCCCCACCCCCGTCAAGGCACATATAAGAAAGCAATCAATGAACAACTAAAGTGCCACAACTATGAGTTGATGCTTCTCATCTCTTTCTCTTCCTGTCTGTCCCTCTCTCTAAAAACAAACAAACAAACAAACAAATAAATAAATAAATAAATAAAGGTGACTTTCTCCCTAAGATGTCTACTTACATTTGAATGAGAAGAGCCCAATTTATGGGCATCTCAGTCTATGTTAGGGAGACTTCTGTCCTTGGGTTCTGGGGTCAGTGTCTTCTGAGTGGCCTTCTGGCATTTGATACCTGGTAGAGATGCTGTGGGAGCTGCACTGGCTTTGCCCTGCAGAAGCAAGTCCACGAATGACTTCTGTTGCTGGATACCCTGTGCAGCCTGCCTCAGGGGAATTCCTTTCATGCCTGCCACTGCCTGGGAAAGCTAGGTTCCTTGTTGGAGGTGGGGATGGGGCTGGGTAGGAACAGCCTGGGCTTCTGCTCAGTGCATGCTGAGCCCTGTGTCCTGCCTTTGAATCATGGAGCCCTGCCCGTTTCTTCCCCACACACCCCTGAACCTCAGGCCTGGCTCCTTTAAGGGCGAGTGTTTAAGGACAGGTCCTATCTGCTTCATGTGCCTTTCGGTCATTATCCTTCCAGGTGTTAAGTGGGAGATTCCCTGCTGTGACCTCAGGTAGATTTCCTCAGTGTGCTTGTCTTGGGCTGGCCCTGGATAGTGCCCAGATCTACTCCCTGACCTTTTGATTTCCTAGAACTTTAAGTTCTCTTTTTGCAACTGGCCCCTTTCTGGCTGTTCAGTTTTGCTCTGTGCTAGAGCTGCCTGATGTGCCTCTGGGGTACCTGGGGGCCACCAGAGTCTGTGTGAGCCAGGCAGCTCATTCCTTCCCTCCTTCTTTTCCTTTTCTTCCTATCTGGTGATCCTCACACCCCCACCCCACCCCCACTCTCCTGTTCCTACTGAGCATGTTGGTCTGGGAGCAGCTCAGGTATCCTAGAAACAAGAAAAGAAACAAAGCTCAGAACATTCTCTCAGAGGCCTAGAGGCAAATATCAAACCAAAACAAAGTTTTCTGAAAGGAAATGAAACAGCTCAGGGAGGGCAGGGTTGGACTCAGGCAGAAGTCTCTGGGCAGAGAACCTTCAGTTTTAGTGGCTCCGACATCTCTTCACCAGAGTTCTCCCTTTGCTGTGGTTCTCCCCACAGGAAGCCTACCCCTCACCTGTCACCTTTCAGCCCCTGCCCTAGGAGACCAGGCTGTTCCCCAGGTAGCCTCTTTGAAGGACTCAGTTTAGTTAACACTCAGAATTGACTTGGGCCCCTTTCCTGACTGGCTTGGTAGAGGGTTCAGGGGCTTTAGAGTCCAGCGCAGCCCCTATTGCTACTGTGGAGCCAGTCAGTGCTGAGAAAGGACTTCTCTTGGCCCCCAGTGCCAGGGCCTGGCTTGGGTGAATGCCATAGGCAGAAGAGCTACTGGAGTGGGAGGTGTCCTGGAAAGATGACTGTACCTATCTGGCAGCCAAGAGGAGACATTTTGGTTGCTTTAACTAGGGAGGAGGAGGGGAAACTCATTTCTCCTGAGAAGGCCCTTCATTTACTCAGCCCGTGTTGGAATTTATGCTGAAATCCCAGCTTCAAAGCACTGGACCAGGCGTGAAGCCACAGAATCTTCTCCTGAACTGTGTTCTAGTGACATCTGAACTGAAGGTGCACAGAGCTGCTTTCTTATTGTCTGTGGCAAGCCTTCTGTGGGCGTTGTGGAGAGACTGTGTGAACTTGAGAAATGAGGATGCTTGACTTGATGCCCTGAGGGATGTGAATCTGTGAATAAGACAGGCAGGGACACTACTTTTGTGGGGTTTACAATATGCATGTAAACAAAAAAATGAGCAATATCAGAGAGTGATAAATGTTCAAGAAAATAAAACTAGGTGATGGAAGAAACAACATGTGAAGTTTGACACTGAAGTGTTATAGGTAGAAAAAACCTCAAGTGTAAAGGTCCCAAGGAGAGAAGGCATCCATCCCCTCACTTTCCTGAGGAATGAAACAGTAGCCATGGTGGCTAGACCATAATGACTGAGAGTAAGGAGACTCAGACCTGCCACTTTGACCTGGATTGTAAGTCTTATACCTTACAGAGATTCAACTCTTGTCCTGGAAGAAAATATGTCTAACCTGATCAGGCGGTGGCGCAGTGGATAGAATGTCAGCCTGGGATACAGAGAACCCATGTTCAAAACCCCAAGGTCGCCTGACCAGGCGGTGGCGCAGTGGACAGAGTGTCGGACTGAGATGCGGAGGACCCAGGTTCGAGACTCCAAGGTCGCCAGCTTGACCACGGGCTCAAGAAAAAAGAAGCATACTGGTAGCTCTACACTGGTGGCCATGTTATTCACTGGATTATTACCAAGTCTTTTCTCATGCCTTAGTGCTGGGGGGCGGCAGGAATAGGGGTTCATAAAATGTCCCAGTGGGTCTCATGGCCTGGCTTAAGAGGGTTACTTATTTGGAAGGCTTTGGAGTTCCAGGTGTCTAAAGAGGACCACAACCAAGGATGCCCTAGGAAACATCCTAGGCTTATTATTTCATAGAATAGTTAAAGTTGTAAGATTTCCCCTTTTGGGGTAAATCTGGATAGACGGTCTATAACTGCACACCTGGATGAGGACCCTAATGAGTCACTGGTATCCAGCAAGTCCTAGATGGGATGCCATAGTTGGGTGCCTGCTGCAACAGCCGACTCCCTGGATACCCCTGCTGTCATCCTTATTCTTGGTACACCAGAGTGCCCTTCAAGAATATGGCTAGGGCCTGACCAGGCGGTGGTGCAGTGGATAGGTTCTCAACCTGTGGGTCGCGACCCCAGCGGGGGTCGAACGACCAAAACACAGGGGTCGCCTAAAGCCATCGGAAATTTCCCGTGTTTTGGTCGTTCGACCCCCGCCGGGGTCGTGACCCACAGGTTGAGAACCGCTGGGATAGAGCATCAGACTGGGATGCGGAGGACGGACCCAGGTTTGAGACCCCGAGGTCACCAGCTTGAGCACGGGTTCATCTGGTTTGAACAAAGCTCACCAGCTTGGACCCAAGGTCGCTGAAGGCCCATGGTCAAGGAACATATGAGAAAGCAGTCAATGAACAACTAAGGTGTCACAACGAAAAACTGATGATTAATGCTTCTCATCTCTCTCCATTCCTATCTATCCCTATCTATCCCTCTCTCTGTCTGTCTCTGTAAAAAAAAAAAACCCAAAAAAACCCCCAGTATGGCTAGGAGCACCATGCTGGTTACTTTGACCATGATCTTCAGTCTCACAACAATTCTTTGAGGTAGATGCTATATTTCTATTTTACCATTGAGGAAATTGAGGTTTAGAGAAGTTAAGGAATATGCCCAAGATCACACAGTATGTTACCAGACAAGTCTTTCTGACCACAGTTTTCTTGTTTCCATCATCACTCTGCCCTTGAGTATCAGTGTGTCCTAACAGCCTGAGATGGGGGATCACGGGCCTGCCCGAGGTCCCTAGTTCACAGGCCTGCTGCTCAGAAGGTTCGACAGCTGGGCTTTGAGCTCTCACAGCTACAGACTTAAAGATTTATTCACTTAGAAATATTTATTGAGCACCTATCCTCAAGGCCCTAGGGATGTAACAGTAAACAAAACAGACAAAAATACCACCTTCACAGAGCAGGCAATCTACTGATGAAGATAGATCCCCTCCATCCAAGAAAGTAAAGTATACTGTTATAAGTTGATGTGTGCTTTGAAAAAAGTATATATAAGCAAGAGTAGTGAAAGAATAGGAAACCGCGGGATATGGAGTTGTAATGTAAAATAGGACTAGAGCGTGACATTTGAGCAGGGTTTTAGAATCCTTTGGTGTTCTTCTGTGAGTCACTTGATTTTACCTGGTCTGAAATTCTAAAACACAATGTCTCTGCTCAAACCTTCTGTGTTTTGCTATCTTTATGTGCTGGTGCATTCATTGCTCATCCCACAGTTTGTTTCTGTGTTCTGAGAGATGGAGAGTGATAGGAGGCCGTTCATGTGGGAAAACTGGGTTCTTGGTGGTGGCAGCAGGCTTGGACCTGTCCAGGGGAGGGAGTTGTCGGGGGCTGGGTTTCCTGATTCCGAGAAGTTCCTGGTCCATGGGCCCAGCACCTGGTACTGGTGCTCCGTGACTTTCAGTCTGAAGCCCAAGGTACTGAGGCCTCACTGTCTTCCTGTGAGAGTGAGCAGTCTCCCTGCACCTGCACCTGCACCTGCACCTGCACCTGCACCATGGGGTTCTGAATTACAGGACTCAGCTGGTTGGGCCAGCCCAGCCTTGTTAAGGCAGGGGTCCCCACACTACAGCCTGCAGGCGGCCCCCAGAGGCCATTTATGCAGCCCCTGCCACACTTCCAGAAGAGGCACCTCTTTCGTTGGTGGTCACTGAGAGGTGGTCGGTGGAATGCATCCTGTGCTCCTAGAGTACTGTATGTGGCGGCACCGCAAAGCGCAGCGTCGCTCACGTACAGTACTACTTCCGGTGATGTGGGATGCACGCGTCACGGCTCCGGAAGTGTGTCATATCACTTGTTACTGCTAGCAGTGACAAATATGGAACCGAACATTGACCATCTCATTAGCCAAAAGCTGGCCCATAGTTCCCATTGAAATACTGGTCAGTTTGTTGGTTTAAATTTACTTGTTATTTTAAATATTTTATTTGTTCCCGGGTTTTTTTTACTTTAAAATAAGATATGTGCAGTGTGCATAGGGATTTGTTCATAGTTTTTTTAATAGTCCGGCCCTCCAACGGTCTGAGGGACAGTGAACTGGCCCCCTGTATAAAAAGCTTGGGGACCCCTGTGTTAAGGATTTTGGCCAGCACTGCAAGGGTCACGTGAAGATAACTGCTTGCTGTGCTGGGCTAGGTCAGGGACTTGGAGGCCAAGGGTCAAAGACTGATTATGCAAACTGAGCCCCACCCTCTTTTCCAGCTGACTGAGGCGGCTCTCACATCAGTGTTTTTGAGGTCTGTTCTCTTGAGAGGACCTCAACAAACTGGGCCCAGAGGGAACTTTGGATGTCTTTGCCAAGTTCTGCCCTCATTTCAACATCTGCATTATTGTCCCTGCAAATGTGACCATGGGTTGGTCTTTTTCTTCTTTTTCTGTATTGGAAGCATTCCAAATTTGAATAATTAGGAGTAAAAATTTCAGCTTAAGGGCCTACTTTGTTTTTCCCTCCTTTGCTTAACTCTTCAATGCCACACCTGAGAATGTTTTCAGGTTGTAGTGTGTTGGGGGGGGGGGGAGATGTTAGAAAAAGGAAGAGTGGTCTCATAGCCAGTTAGCTTTCTACCTATATATTTTTACACACACGCACACACATGTTGCTCGCCCTCCTCTTTCCACTATTGAGTTGCACTTAGGGGAAGGAAGAAACAGAAGATGTTGGGGTCCAGCAAGATTCAGAATTTGTGTGTACTTGCTTGGAAAGTGTTTTAAGCAGTATTATTACTGGAAAGAAGACCTGGCCCTTCAGGTCTGCCTAGGGCTGGCTGGTAGTGTGTGGGTTCTTGACTCAGGCAGGCAGGATTTCACAACATGAGTCCAGGTGATTTTGAGAGTAAGTTTATTAAAGCTGGGGACAGTTAAACGAGTAATGGCCTAGAAAAGCAGCAGCAACAGGAAAGAGTCTTGGCTGGGCTCCTTTAGCTCTCTAGAAACCTTATGGGAAAGAAATGAGTCTACACTAGGAAGTCAGAGAAAAGGGGACCTTGGAGACCGGTTCAAGAGGTTAGCCCTGGACAAGCTGCTGCCACTGCCTGTTGCCAGAAAGGGTTGGGCCATTCCATTTAATAAAGTCTCACAGTGGCGGACAAGCACACAGGCAGGGGAAACTGCCTCTCAGGCAAACAAACAGCAAAATAGCCCCTCACAGTGGCGGGCAGGAAATCCTCACATCTGCAATCCCCCTGAGCACAAGCACCTATAGCCTTATATAGGCCATGCACACTTGCCTTTGCCACGTGCTCACACTAATCAGGCAAAGTGCTTGCATATAGTAACCCCATGAGCAAGCCTAACACAACTGCCCCACATTCCACCCTTTCCTTTAAGGGTTGCTTGCTTCATAATCTACATGGCATCAAATAGAGATGACAGCAACAGCAAAAGTTACACAATAATTACAAAGGTGTTCTTCACAATGTCTCCCTGAGCACTTTGCCCAAGGTGCAAACTGGAGACCCAACTCCCCACCCCACGGTGCCAACAAGGCCACCCCTTGTAGGTTGGTGGGACCTGTACAGTCCTGGGCCATGTCCATTGAGAGCAAAAAGTGTCTTTGGTGCGTCTGCCCAACTGGGTGAGAGCAGCTTCCCGGTGCAGGAGGGTATCCACCAGAGCTGCCCCCCGCCCATCAGGGTCTCTCATACTGTCCAAAGGTGGCGTGCTCATCCAACAAGGGAGCCGGTGCCCACCTCTGGCTGCAGTCCATGATAGCCCGGCTATCTGTGCAAATCACCAAGGTAAAGGTCCGTTACAGGCAACTAGGTTCACAAAGGGCCTCAGGCCTCCCTCCTTATTCCTGCCATCATGGCAGCTCTGAAGACACTGCCCCAAGGAGGAGCACGTGGGAACAGTGGTCATCTTCTCCACCTCTGCTCCAGAGAGCATGATGCCATCCACCTCTATGCCCCACAATCACAGCAACCCTACCAGGGGAGGTACTCTTTGATGCTGGGTTTTTACCTTCTGGATGACCACTGGCCAGGCTCCAAGTGTGCTGACAGCAGCTTCAGCCCAACCCTCCTCATCCTGGGAAGAGGAGCTGGAAACGCTTGCTCCCACCGACTCAGAGCCACTCCGACAGCACGGCTCCATCTTTGGCTCCTGCCGCTGCCGGCTCTCAGCCTGAAGCTGAACCCACAGTTGTTCCTCTAACAACTGCTGCTGCCAACGTTCAGCTTCTAAGGTAGACTGCAACTCACAAACCTGTTCGGCCTCCTCCAACGCTCGCTCCAGTTCAAGCCATTGCTGCCGCTCAGTATGCAGCTCATTCTGGAGCTTTCGACCTTGCTCAGCTGCTTGCACAGAGCTCTTGGTTTCTTCTCATAGGATTGTAAAAATCGGCCAGCCCACGGTCCCCAAAAGGACAGCCATGGGGAGCCTTAACAACAACCAGCCCTCTACCCACCCCTCAAGGATGGTTGCGGCTCCATACCCATCTGCTCCAAATCCTGCCCACTAAGACAGATGTAATGCTGGTGGCCGCCGTCATAGCCAGGCGGATTCACATTGGATTTGGGCAGATGGTAGAAAAACTGCGGAGCCAGAAAGGGTTGGGCCATTCCATTTAATAAAGTCTCACAATGGTGGACAAGCACACAGGCAGGGGAAACCACCACTCAGGCAAACAAACAGCAAAGTGGCCACAGTGGAGAGCAGGCAACCTACCATCCACAATCCCCATCTTTCATCTCTCTCAAATGCAAGCACCCATGGCCTTACATAGGCTATGCACACGTGCCTCTGCCACGTGCTCACGCACTAATCAGGCAAAGTGCTTGCAACTAGTAACCCCATGAACAAGCCTAACCCAGCTGCCCCACACTCCCCTAGTTGCAGATTTCTCAGAGACCCTTAGAGTTTAGGAGATGAAGGCCTGTGGGGGAAGAGGAGGAGGAGGAAGGGAAAGGGACAGGTGTATTCCTGGGAGGGAGAGAGTGCATGGGGGGGGGGGGGGTCTTCATTTTGAGGGGTTTTAAAGACTGATAATTGAGGAGATATCTCAGTAGAATATTCAGCTTTTCAGGTGTGCTTTTGCAGGGTTGTCTTCTCTGCTGGTTTGGTCAGCACTAGGAGGTCCTTAGTCACTGCCCCTGGTCCTTGCATCGCCCACCTGATTTTGCTGCTTTTCTGGGCTTGGTGCTAAAATACAACTGAGGCCTAGATGTTACCTCTAAGGAAGTGAACTTCAGTATCTGGCTATAAATTGCTTGGCCAGTTTGTTCAGCTATCTGTCTCAGTTTCCCCATTCTACTTGTAAGGAAATTTATCTAGCTTATTACTATATTTTGCTGCAGTGTGATGCATTGCCCTTGAAGGTCATGATGCTGCTTTGGGATGATGGCTTTAAAGGAAAACTCAAAAGCTAATCATAGAACCCTCCTCACCTACTTGTTCTAGATTTGGAATGCTACTGGCTGAAATATGCATCAAGTCAGTTGAAGTTAGATCACTTCTCAACTGAAGCCTTCTGCCATAGTTTATCTGTAGCTAATCAGAAAGCGAAGTAACCTGTAACCACTTAGACTAGAAGCTATTGCTAGAGAGAGAGAGGAGCCTGCAGAGGACCTCCTCAACAGGTGAGCACAGACAGCAAGAAGGTTCAGCAAACATTGGGAAGATGAGCCCAAAAGCTTGCTAGGCTCTTACTGATGGTGGCAAGCCTGGGGGTGTATCATCATTTTTCACAGACTGAATAAAGTATTAAAATCTAAATATTTAAATCTATGAACTTTGAATTGTAACTGCTGTGATATTCACTGTGCCCTGGTCTGATTTCCAAAAATTCTATCAGTTAAATACTCTTTTCCCCCCAAAAGACAAAAAACCCTCTTCCTCAGAGTGCCCTAGTCTTCTGTCCTTCTCAGAGGCTCTTGCCCTCGGCACCCTGCCTCAGGTCACTGTGCTTCCTGTGTTTCAACTGCAGTGTTCTCTTCTTTGCCCCACTCACTCTCCCTGCTTCTCTTTGAGCACTGCTTCTGGGATTCTGACTCTGTTTCACTTGAGCTGAGTGGCCCTGAGCAGATTATCTCACTGCTCTGAACTCATTTCTCTATAAAGTGGGGCTAACTGTACCAGCACTCTAAGGTTGTTGTAAGGATTAGCTAAGACAAGACATCAGAGTTGCTTAGCAGTGTCCCTGCTACATAGAAAGTGCTTGATAAACGGGAATTCTTATTGGGCAGGGTGAAGGGCACAAGATGAGTTACTTAAGGAAGTGGATGCCTTCATATTTAGAGTTCATTGAAACTATTGCGTGATGCTTCTGAACTTAGCCAGGATATGTTACTTCTGTTATCTTTCCATTTCGGTGCTGCTCTCCCAGATGAAGGTAGTTTCTCCTTCAGTATTTCCCCATCCCTTCCTTGCTACCTTGCAAGCTTATCATCTCCTAAGCCGATGCAGATATTTTCTTAACCCAATCTTAACCTAAGTCTTCTTTTTTAGCTGTCTTCCCAGAACAAAAGATAAAGTCTCTTTAAGGTTTGTATCATCACTTAGACCTTAACAGAGTTCACCGGACAGTCCTGGGGCATCTGGTTTCCAGGGGCCCCTGCAGTGTCATTTCCATGTTCCAGGGGTAGTCTCATGGCTCCTACTATGTGTCAGAAAGCCTTTTCATCTTCACAGAAGTCCTATGAGCTAGATCCAGGTGTCTCCTTTTATATAGATAAGGAAACAGGCTTGTGACTTACCCAGGGTCACAAGTTGCACATGGCAGAATAAGGACTCAGCTTGGTGTCTGACTCTGAACCCACAATGTCCCTTTTGCCCCACTCTGCGTCTGAGGATCCAGGGGTCCTTGGTCCCTTCTTCCATAGATGATAGGTGTGTGGAGTAGGGGAGCCTCACAGCACCAAGCTAGTGGACTGTGGGAGACACTCATCCTTTCAATAAATGTTTCTTGAACAACTGCAATGGGCCAGACTCGGGTAGGCTCCGGACACAAAGCAGTGAGCAAAACCAGGCCCAGTTTCCACCCTCAGGGAATGCATACTCTAATGGGAGAGATGATCGAGGCTAAATGTAAAATTGCAGCTGTGATAAATGTCATAAAAGGTTGATACACTGTTCCATGGCATCATATATGAGGCTATATAACCTGAGATCCGAAAGAGGACTAAGGATAAACTTGTTGGAAAAGAGAGAGAAGAATGTTGTAGACAAGGGAAGTGGCTCCTTCAAAGGCCCTGTAGTGGAAGGAGCATAGCAAGTTAAAGGGAGTGAAAGAATGTAGTTGGAGCATGTTCCCCGGTGAGGCTGGTGGATGGGCAGGGGTCACACCTCCCGGGGCCTTCATGAGCACTTTCAGGAGTCTGGTCTTAGAAACGTCCCAGGGGTTATCAGCAAAGGGTGACATCTTAAGCTCAGAGGTATGTGCTTGTTTGGTGTAAAGAGTGCTGGCAAGTCCTGGTTCTGCTCTGTAGGAACCTATGTTTCTGAGCCTAAGTTTTCTTGTCTCACAGTTTTGGAAGGCTGGACCAGGTGATCTTTAAAGTCACCTAACACAGTACATTTAATTTCTTTCATCCTTTCTTCAGCTCTAAGTTACTGTAATGCCAGTGGCTGAGGCCAGGCAGGTTCACATTGGATTCGGGCAGACGGTAAAGAAACCGTGCAGCCAGAAAGCATTAGGGCCATTCCGTTTAATAAAGTCTCACAATGGCAGACAAGCACGCAGGTGGGGGGTAAACTCTTCTCCAGCACACAAACAGCAAAATGGCCCCTCACAGTGACAGGCAGGCAACTCACCATCCACAATCCGCCCCCCCCATCTCTCTTGAACGCAAACATCCATAGCCTTATATAGGCTATGCACACATGCCTCCTCTGCCAGGTGCTTATGCACTAATCAAGCAAAGTGCTTGCAGCTGGTACACCAGCAAGCAAGCCTAACACAGCTGCCCCACAGTTACTATGAGTCTGTTTTGGAGGAATTAGGCTCCCTGTATCTTGGATTGCCCCTAATTAGAAGCTGGGAAAGTGTGTGTGTGTGTGTGTGTGTGTGTGTGTGTGTGTGTGTGTGTGTGTGTGTGTGTTTTGGGAGAGGAGATGGAGAGTGATAGGACCCAGAGCTTCCAAAGCCATCTGATTTTTGTTATATGTTTAAAAACTCTCCTTACATAGCATTCTGTAAAGGAAGCAGGAGACTGCAAGTTGGTATAAAAAGAAAAAGGAGAACGGAAAACAAAGATTAGGAGATGGGGAGAAAGAAAGCAGTGGGAAAGGATTTGAGGGAGGAGGGTGTTAGAGGAGAAGAAGGGGGTTAGATGACTCAGGAATTCAAAGGCTGTTGAATCAGTCTGGCAGTTCTGGACATACCTGGTACACCTCAGAGATCCCAGCGTCCCCAGAGATTGCCTGTGGAAATTGCATATATTGTCATCGAATCTAAGGTGCTAAACACTCACTAGCAGGTTGTACCTGCCTTTGCTTCAAGATTCTAACAAGTATGAATTTCAGGTGTGGGGTCAATAGGGGTTTTCCTACTAAACAAGTCTAGGTCTGGGCCCCATGCTTGCTCCTGTCAGCTAGTTATAGGGCTGACAAAGTAGAGGCAGAAGGTACAACAGGGTCAGGCCTGCTGACAGCCGAGGAGCCTAAGGGAGAAAACTGCCTAGCTATGGCTTCTGGCTTCTTGCCCCTGACTCCTACCATCTAGCCTCCTCTCCCGAGTTAACTGGAAAGTCACTCTGAACCTGATCCCATCTAGCCTTGCCACCTGACAGAGAGGGTACTGCTGTCCTTCTCTCTGCAAGGTGGGTGGAGTCCCTGATTGCCTTCTGGCAACCCAGAGGCTCCTTCTCAGGCTCCTCGGGGCCAGGAATTCTCAGGGCTGGGCCTGGGAGCTCGGAGACACTGGACGGGCTTTCTCTGCCCCTCCCCTTAGTCTTCCTGAGATTTTTTTGCAATTTTGACCACCTACCTCCCACCCCCTTCCTCATCTGATGTGTAGAGGTTGTGGAGGGCCCGCTCCTGCCAAGTGCACACGTGAGTGCACATGTGAAAGGCCTCACCTTACCTTGGAGCACAAATGCTTGACACACGTATGAGTCTAAGCCTGTGAACTGGCTGTATGCCCATGTCCTGCATTGCCCAAATCATGCGTACTCTTCCCTCCTGTACCCCTTCCAGGGCTATGTGTGAGGACTGTGGAAGGCCTGTGTTGCTGCCCTTTGTGGGTATGACCAGAGATGGTGCTGGTGTTTAGGGATCTGGTTGGAATAGGATTCCTTGCCTTACCAGGTGGTGGCGCAATGGATAAAGCGTTGGCCTGGGACTCAGAGATCTCAGGTTTGAAACCCCGAGGTCTCCAGTGTGAGCGCGGGTTCATTTGGCTTGAGCATGGAATCATTAACATGACCCCATGATTGCTGCCTTGAAGCCCAAGGTCGCTGGCTTGAGCAAGGGGTCACTGGCTCAGCTGGTGCCCTCAGTCAATTCACATATGAGAAAGCAATCAATAGACAATTAAGGTGCTGCAAAGAAAAATTGATGCTTCTTATCTCTCTCCCTTCCTGTCTGTCTGTCCCTCTGCTTCTCTCTCTCTCTCTCTCTCTCTCTCGCTTAAAAAAATGAAGGCTTCCTTTCACTGTCATGGGGCTGTACAGATAGGCCCTTGTGAGCAAAGAAAGGAAGAACTGATTGCAGGAGAAAGTAGTCATTTGCCCTCAGTGGCAAGTGGAGCCTCTCTAGTGGGTGACTGGAATTCCAGGTGGCCTGGGAGCCCCTGGGGAAGCTGTGGTTTGGTGCTAAGTGAATTGTTTAACTTATCTCCCCAGGTGTGTGGTCGTGCTGTTCAATCCCCGGAAGCACAAACAGCACCATATCCTTAACAGTTCCAGGTAAATGGTCTGGGCCCTTAGGAAATATTTCCTTCTCCTGGGAACTATGGCAAGGGCACAGTCTGTCTGGGTGTTTGTGGCTTTTGGGACTGGGACCTGGTTGGGCCTCAGGGCCAGAGAGGAAAATGCCACATTTGCCATTGGTGTCTGCTGGTCTTGCCATTTCTTTTCTTTTTTTTTTTTTTAGGTCATTTTATTTTATTAAATTAATTTTATTGAGGTGACACTGGTTAACATAATTATACAGGTTTCAGGTACCCAATTCTACAACACATCTTTACACTATTGTGTGTTCACTGCCCCCCTGAAGTCAAGTCTTTGTCCATCACCATTTATCCCTCCATACCCTCCACTGCCCCTCCCTGGCTTGCCTTTTGAGGGAACTATGAGGGAGCCAGGCTTAGGTCAGGCTGCCAGGGCCCCTCTGAACCTGCCTCCTCTCTTGCAGAAAAACCATCACTGCCCTTGCCTTCTCCCCTGATGGCAAGTACTTGGTCACTGGAGAGGTGAGTGAAAAGGGGGCTGTAGGTCTCTGGAGAGAGTGTGTGGTCTGCCCTCAGCAGAGAGCTACAATCCTAGGCCTGTTTAGGGCTGCTGCCCCATTGGCTTTCTAAACAGAAGCCAAATCCTGATGTTTGCTACACCTTATGGCTCCTAAACTTTAGTGTGCATCAGAATCATCTGAAAGTATTGTAAAGTACACAGTGCTGGGCCTAACCCTAGAGTTTTGGGTTCTGTAGGTCTGGAATAGGGCTCCAAAATTTGCATATCTAACAAGTTCCCACATTGTGCTGATTCTGATGGTTTAGGAAGCACACTTTGAAAACCATTGCCTTAAAATATTCCTTATCCCCGGAGGTCCCCTGCTGGGCACATGAAGAATACCTCTTCTCAGTCTTAAAGGGAGGCAGTGGGGGCAGAAATAGGTCTGAGTGGTAATAGTTCTCAGCCCTAGCTGTCCATCAGAATCACTCAAGAAGCTTTAAACAAATACAGAGGTGTAGGCCCTCACCCAGAGATATTGAACAAAACCTGGGGCCATTTTATCAGTGATAATCATTGTTGTCCTGAGATATTTATTATTTTCCCTCTACCTTTGCCCTGTATAGCACTCTGCTCTTGACTCGTGGCCAGGTCTTAGAGAGATTGTATGCAGTAGCTGGGAGGCTAGGGCCCCAACTCTGAAAGGCTAGTGGGGTCTGTATGCTTCTGGATCTCACTTCCAGTTCTTGCCTCCCTGTAGAGTGGGCATATGCCAGCAGTGCGAGTCTGGGATGTGGCTGAGCGTAGCCAGGTGGCAGAGCTGCAGGAGCATAAGTATGGTGTGGCTTGCGTGGCCTTCTCCCCTAGCGCCAAGTACATTGTCTCCGTGGGCTACCAGCATGACATGATCGTCAACGTCTGGGCCTGGAAGGTGAGTGGGCTGCTGGGCTGGCCTGGCAGCCTCATGAGCGTCTGAGGGCCAGTTTGGGAGCCAGGAAAATACTGACTTGAACCCCTTCACTCTGTTCTGCTGATCTCAGTCTCATTCTAGAAAATGTTCTGGAGCAGGAAAGAGCAACTGTATAGCCAAGTGTGGTGGTGGAAAGGGGCTAGCTTTGTGCCTTTGAGGACCTCCAGAGGACATGAATCTCATCAATTCCCCTGGAAAGGGATTCTCCTCTCTCCCCTGCCCTCCCCACTTTAAAAAATTTTTTTTTTCTTTTTTTTTTAAATTATTTTTATTTATTCATTTTAGAGAAAAGAGAGAGAGAGAGAGAGAGAGAGAGAGAGAAGGGGGGGAGGAGCAGGAAGCATCAACTCCCATATGTGCCTTGACCGGGCAAGTCTAGGGTTTTGAATTGGTGACCTCAGCATTCCAGCCTCCCCACCTTTTTTGAGCAGTAAATCCTGGAAAGAAACTTTTTTTTTCAAGTGTAAATACTGTCTAACCCTCCTCCATCCTCTGTGCCTCTTACTTCTTAGCTCCAAGAGGCAAAATCTTGATTCTCCCTTTGGCTTTCCCTCCAGAAAAACATTGTGGTGGCCTCCAATAAGGTGTCTAGTCGTGTGACAGCAGTGTCCTTCTCTGAAGATTGCAGCTACTTTGTCACTGCAGGCAACCGACACATCAAATTCTGGTACCTTGATGATAGCAAGACCTCAAAGGTGAGACGCTGAGGCAGGAAGTAACCACCAGGGCCAGGCCCCGCTCAGCCCACCCCAGGGACCTGCTCCACTCGGACCTCGCTCTGCTTGCTCAGCAGCCATATAGAAGTCCTGGAGGAGCCAGGTGCTCTCCGAACCGAAGAGTAGTCTCAAAGAACAAGGAGGTCCTAGTTTCCAGGGGCAGGCTCTGGGGGGACAGGTGGGCAGCAGTGGTGTGTCTTCACAGGTGAATGCCACTGTGCCCCTGCTGGGCCGCTCAGGGCTGCTGGGGGAGCTGCGGAACAACTTGTTCACGGATGTGGCCTGTGGCCGAGGGAAAAAGGCAGACAGCACCTTCTGCATCACATCCTCTGGGCTACTGTGCGAGTTCAGTGATCGGAGGCTTTTGGATAAGTGGGTGGAGCTGAGAGTAAGTACCTCTGGTCCCTTTGGTTGGGGCTGTGCGTGTCTTGGCTCAGGGGAAAACTGATACCTATGGCTCCATACTAGGGGCTGGGCCCTCGTGCATGCAGGAGGGGACCCCAGGAGAAAGAACTGTGAGGGAGCCAGAGCTCGGCCTAGTTCCAGCCCATGGAGATCTGTATAACTGCTTCCTCTTTGCTGTCTTCCTGTTTTTCTTTCCCTTGCTTTCCTCTTCTGCTCAGAACACAGACAGCTTCACAGTAAGTGATGCCTAGACTCTCCTGACTTCCTCATGCTGTTTCTTTCTCTTCCCTGGGCTTTTTCCTACTTTGTTTTCTTTGCCAAAATCTCTCGTACCTTAGAAGGGTCCCTAGGGGACTCCCATCCCCCAAACTGCACATGACTGTGGGCCCTCTGTCCACCTGCTGCTAGAGAGAAAGGCATCTCTAGATGAGAGCTGATGGACTCAGGCCAGAGCAGCTGTGCTGCTTTTCCCTTGGCCCTGCCTTGGCTGGCCTCTCCTCTTGGCAGGTGACTATTGAGGGATTGGGCAGGTGGCCTGTGCTGACCTGAGCCCCTCTGCCTGCAGACCACTGTGGCCTATTGCATCTCTGTGAGCCAAGACTACATCTTCTGTGGCTGTGCTGATGGCACCGTGCGCCTCTTCAACCCCTCTAACCTGCACTTTCTCAGCACCCTGCCCCGACCTCATGCCTTGGGGACAGACATTGCCAGCATTACAGAGGCCAGGTGAGCTATGTGAGCCCCCTGCCTTCATTCATAGACTCTGCTATGCCCAGCCTTCAGGGAACAAGGTAAAGAGTGGATCAGTGCGTCAGAGATAACCAGGAATACCTCTATAGACAAACAATTTGGGTTTGTTGGTACTCGTTGCAACCAAGGAGAACCAGGGGCTATTTTAAGTGTGGGAGGGGTATTGTAAGATTTGGGATATTGTGATTTTAGAAATGGTTCAAGAGATTGAAAGTTTGCTCTGATTGGATGCTGTCAGGAAGTGGGGACAATTCTGTAGTTAGACATCTTAATAATTTCTATCGAAAAGGTTGGGCAAAGCTATAATTGATAAAGAAGCAACAATTAATCCTGATAGATGGGGAAGGGTGATGTTTGGTCATTTTTGTGGTTTGCACAGTGATCTTGTTTTTATCTCTGCTCCAACACCATGACAGAGTTGTCTTGTTTTAGGTTTGCTCTGTCATGGCCATAGAGTAACCTTATCTGATGTTGGTGTTCTGTGACATTGTAGGTGTTTATCAGTAGAACACCATGGCCCAGCAGCTAGTGCCAGGTCAGCTGACAGCTGACAGCTGTCAGGGGCTGCTTTTGTCTTTCTTAAGCAACTGTTTTCAAACCTGTGGGTCTGGAGGGGGTTCCCAGGCTCTGCTCCTTCCTTCATGGTTTGGCTTCCGTTTTCATTCCCTTCAGTCTTCCATTTTATCAGTTACTTCACTCACCAGTTTGCCTGTCCTCTTTCCCACAGTCGCCTCTTCTCTGGAGTGGCCAATGCCAAGTATCCAGACACCATTGCCTTGACCTTTGATCCCACTAATCAGTGGCTGTCTTGTGTATACAACGACCACAGCATTTATGTTTGGGATGTGAGGGACCCCAAGAAAGTAGGCAAGGTGTACTCGGCTCTGTATCATTCCTCCTGCGTCTGGAGTGTTGAGGTATGTGGCTGGGTTGGCTTGAGACTGACCAGGTTTGCTGGGATACCATTGTGAAGACAGAAAGTAGGGATCCCCAAGTATGATGTTATGTTCCTGCTGCCTCCTTGTTTCCCTAGCATCATCCCTGTGTATTGCCGATCCTCAGATAGGTCCTAAGCATTGAGCTTGAATTTTAGTGCTTATATATCTTGGGCTTTTTCCAATGTACTCTTGTCCATTCTTTGCCTTGTCCTAGGCTGAGTGATATTGTACAAGTTAATGAATTTGATCAAGCCTCAGTTTTTTCAACTATAAAGTAATATACCTGATTCACCTAATTTTTCTAAGAATTAAATGAAATAATGTTAAGTGGGAAACATAGAAGAGTTGGTACATAGTAGGTGCTTGGTTAATATGCTTTCCCTTAGGGATTATGAAGAATGTCTAATAGTTATGGCTTGTTTACTATGTCACAGACATTGGGCTAAATCTTGGCCAGCATTATCTCTTTCATCTCATTCCTTTCTCTCTGGGCAAAGGACTGCTCCCTCTGGAGATCTGACTTTGTTCCCTCTGCCCCTTCAGGTTTACCCAGAAGTGAAGGACAGTAACCAAGCCTGCCTTCCCCCCAGTTCCTTCATCACTTGTTCCTCAGACAACACCATCCGCCTGTGGAACACAGAGAGCTCCGGGGTGCATGGCTCTACCCTGCACCGGAATATCCTCAGCAATGTGAGCCGTCAGGCCTTAGGGCCCTTACTCCATACTTAGTATCCCCATCCCCTCAGCCTTCACACCTTCTCAGGAACTAGGTCCCCAGACCTTGATCTTCCAGCTCTTATCTGACTGGGCTCTGTAAGCCAAGGGTTTATCTTGTCCAGCAAAACAAACATCTCCCCTTGCAGCTGTACTGGGTCAGGCCTGCCTTATCCACTTCTCCACACCTGTTCCACTATAGGATCTCATTAAGATCATCTATGTGGATGGGAATACTCAGGCCCTGCTGGACAGCGAGCTGCCCGGAGGAGACAAAGCTGATGGGTCCCTGATGGATCCCCGCGTGGGCATCCGTTCTGTGTGTATCAGCCCCAATGGACAGCATCTAGCTTCGGGGGACCGTATTGGCACACTCAGGTAATACCTGGCCTGGAGTGGGTACTGGCTGCCCTCCATGGTGCCAGCTGGGGGAATTAGGTCCTCAAGGACAGAGCTTTAGAAAAATTTGGCTCAAAAAGATTGGAGAAGATATTTATATACAAGGAAAGATAATTTAAATGAAGAAACACAGCAGAAACCATCTTAACCAAGTGATCAAGCTTTGTATCTCCATATCAACATCATGAAGCCCATAATATGATATACAAATAAGGATATAGCATTGTTTCTATGGTATTCTTGCCAAAAATGTATAAGCTCAGTCCAATCATGGGAAAGCATCAGACAAACTCAAATTGAGGCACATGTGATGGAGTACCTATATGGATTAATACTCTTAAAAAATGTCAAGGTCTTGAAAGATATGGAAAGACTGAAGAACTATTCAAGACTGCAGGAGACCAAAGAGAAATGACAACTACATGCAAATTGGATAGGAGCCTGGATCCAGAAAAAGAACATTGTGGAAAAACTGGTGAAATTCAGATAAAGCCTCCCATTAATAGTATTGTATGAATGTAACTTTCCTGGTTCTGGTAATTCAATTGTTATGTAAGATGTTAATATTAGGGAAAGCTGGGTAAAGGAAATGTGGAAACTTCTATAATCATTGCAACTTTTCTCTAAGCCTAAAAGTTTAAAAATAAATAAGAATAAAGTTTGGGGGAGAGCAGAGGAAGCAGGTGAGTCTCTCCTCCTGCAGCATAGCAATGACCTCTACACTCATCGTCTCAATTTTACAGGGTGCACGAGCTACAGTCCTTAAGTGAGATGCTGAAGGTGGAAGCCCATGACTCGGAAATTCTGTGCCTGGAGTACTCGAAGCCAGACACAGGTAAGAAGGAGACCTGGTCCCTAGCCCAGAATGGCACAGTGCTTCTCCAGTCCTGCCCATGCCACTTACCTCTGTCCTGGCTTTTGTATGTGGGACTGAAAGGTTTTGAAACATTTATTGTGTCTGCAGGTTTAGAGGACAGCTCCATTCCTGCTCCATGGGGCTCAGTTACTGTAGGCTTCTTTGCAAGGTTGATAGGGGCCTGCTCTGGGCACTTGTGGGATGATGAATTCTTCCAACCCCAGGTCTGAAGCTGCTAGCGTCAGCAAGCCGGGACAGGTTGATCCACGTGCTGGATGCTGGACGGGAGTATAGCCTACAGCAGACACTGGATGAGCACTCGTCCTCCATCACTGCTGTCAAATTTGCAGGTGGGTGCAGGGCAATTGAAACACATTCTGCCACTTACCACCAACATCACCCTTACCTCTCGCACTGCCATCTGCCTCCTGCCTCTGTCTTGAGGGAGTGTTAGACAGCTGCTGGGAGGCCTCAGGCTGGATGGGAAGACAGGTGGAATGTAGATTCTCAGTCCAGGGGACCCTGAGCAAACCAGGTTGGCTGAGGATAGGGATAAAGGAAAGCCTTGGCGTGGAGGTAAGCATCCTGATTTAATTGGTTGTCCCAGTCATGTAGAGTAGTAGCTCAACAGGCGGGGTATATGGCGGGAAGGCAGAGGAAAGGCTGGCCTTGTGCGTTGAGAGCAGTGGGAGTAGCTAGGCCCCTCTCCTCCATAGCCAGCGATGGGCAAGTCCGCATGATCAGTTGTGGAGCAGACAAGAGCATCTACTTCCGCACTGCACAGAAGGTGAGTGGTGAGGTTTTCCTGAATGGGGCAGTAGGTGGCGGTGGGGGTCCCTACCACTCTTGTACCTGAGGTTATGGGACATAAAGAGAGGAGCAAGCAAGGCTCTCTGGGCCTGGTGAGACATTTGAGCTCAGGGTCTTTCCACATGCTCCACTCTCGCAGTCTGGAGATGGAGTACAGTTTACACGGACACACCATGTGGTACGGAAGACAACCCTCTATGACATGGATGTAGAGCCCAGCTGGAAGTACACGGCTATTGGCTGCCAGGATCGAAATATTCGGTGAGCATCCCTTTTTCTGTCCATCTAACTACATTCCTTCATGCCCAAGGGGCTCAGCTCTAGGTACCTCAGTCCCTCTGTCTTTTTGTCAAGAACTTTATGCCCCCTTGAACCTATGGAATGAGTACTTTGCCTCACCCAAGAGGTGGTAGTCCCTTTGGTGTTGGGTAGTGGCTCCCATAGAGAGCGGGGCTGGGAGCGAGTTCTGGCATTTCTATCACCTAGGTGTACTTGATCGTGAACTCTTCTTCATGTGAATGAGCGTGTGTTTCTTTGTAGGATCTTTAACATCAGCAGTGGGAAGCAAAAGAAACTATTTAAAGGGTCACAGGGTGAGGATGGCACTCTGATTAAGGTAAGGGGCCAGTAGGATGGCCTCTGGGCCCGAGACAGGAGGATGAGGGTAGTAGGTGGAGAGAGACTGGTGCTTCCCTTCTTCCAGCTGTGTGTCCCACTCCTCAGGTGCAGACAGACCCCTCAGGGATCTACATTGCTACCAGCTGTTCTGACAAGAACCTCTCCATATTTGACTTCTTCTCAGGCGAATGTGTGGCCACCATGTTTGGCCACTCAGGTGAGTGTAGCCCCAGTACTTTACCCCTGGAACTTGACTCTTTCTCCCTTCAGTTTTTTGGGACCCATCAGAGCTGCCTGTCCCTCCTTCCAACCAACGCCTGACCTCCACTGTTGGAACAGAAGCTTGGCAGAACTTCAGGATGGTTCATAGACAATATTCTTTGTTCTTCACAGAGATTGTCACTGGCATGAAATTTAGTAATGACTGCAAACATCTCATCTCTGTGTCAGGGGACAGGTGAGCAGAATCCATCTTCACTGAGACACAGATTCTTCCTCTGAACCCAGACATACCCTGCTCCATCCTCCCTCTTCACCTCAGTGCTGTCTCTGGGAAGTAGGGCTGAATAGGGATATTTCTTGGCTGGACCTACCCTGGCATTAGAGGGTGGCTCTCGTCTCCTTGCCAGCCTGTGGAGGAGATGAACTAATGGTGTTGCCAACCCCAGGGGCTACCCCTCCCTCACCCTACTCTGTGGCTCTACCCAGCTGTATATTTGTGTGGCGCCTGAGCTCTGAGATGACCATCAGCATGAGGCAGCGCCTGGCCGAGCTGCGCCAGCGTCAGCGTGGGGGCAAGCCGCCAGGACCATCCTCTCCCCAAAGGGCTGCTGGACCCACTCGGTGAGGACAGAGAATGGGGTATGGGCAGGCAGTGGGTGGGTGTCCACATTGCTCACTGTCGTCTTACTGCTCCCGCTCCTTGTTCTGAACCTCCCTTTCAGCAACTCTGTATCCTCCAACACCTGTTTCTCACACGAAGACTCATGTTGTCCTCTTCCCCCATTGAGTCTCTTCTCCCTGTGACCTTCCTTGTCTTGGACTCAGGCCCGAGGCCCCGTCAATGCTGTCTTCTGGACCAGCTCTCTCATCAGACAGTGACAAGGAGGGAGAAGATGAGGGCACTGAAGAAGAAGAACTTCCAGCTCTGCCTACCCTTGCCAAGGGTACCAAGAAAGAGCCAGGTCTGTGGAAGTCTGTCATGGGGCTAGGCAGGCACTAGTTGGTCTAGTGGCTAGATAAGTCCTTTCTGGGACTGTGGGGGTAAGAGTATGTGAGCTGAGGAGGCCAGAGCATCACTGTGGCCACATAGGGTATGGGCTGGTGTGGGGCCAGGGCTCTGGGGTGGGTGGGCAGGAGACACTCTCTGACTGCCTGTGTCTGTCTAGCCTTGGTGCCCAGCTCAGCGCTGCCCCGAAGCCAGTCCCACTGGGAGATGAGTCGGGTGAGTCACCATCATTAAAATGCCCTCCTAAGGTTACAGGAATGAAAGAAGGTGAAAGGAGAGCTCTCTGGGCTTGGCGGGGCATTTGGGCATGGGTTCTTCCCACATCCTTTGTATCCAAAGAAGGGCCCCATGGGGGAGTTCAGGCAGCTGGGCCAGTCCCAGGTTAGAGATGATGAAGCCCAGATGTTTCCTTCCTGTGGGCCAGGTGAGGGGCTGCAAGGATTAGTCACTGCTAGGGGAAGTACTGCACTTGTTCAGCTGTCTGTAGGCCTGGGAGTAAATATGAACAAAGAACAGGTTGAGGTGGGGCGTAGTAAGGGGGTGTTTAGAAGTAAAGTTCAAGAAAATCAAAGGTCCACAGAGCAGAACTATGGAGAAACTCTAGTTTTAAAGACCCCAGGTTAGGAGGTAAGCTCAGAACTCCCAAATAGTTAGGTTAGAGAGAAAAAGCCATAAGAGGGCCAGTAACTGAATGACTACTCAGAGTAGTAGAAGGAGAGTGTAATGCCAGTGGCCAAGGCCAGGCAGGTTCACATTGGGTTCGGACAGACGGTAGAGGAACTATGGAACCGGAAAGGGTTGGGCCATTCCTGTTTAATAGTCTTGCAATGGCAGATGAGCAAACTGGCAGGAGAAACCTTTTCCCATTGCAGCAGGCAAACAAACAGCAAAACACAGTGCCGGGCAGGCAGTCCTCCATCCGCCCCGAGTCAGACCACCCTTACATAGACTATGCACATGTGGCGTGCTTACGACTAGTCATGCAAAGTACAAGCGAGCAAGCCTAACACAGCTGTTTTCCCAACATTCCACCCCTTTAGGGTTGCTCGCCCACAATCTGTGCAACAGGTATCTTCTGTGATGGTCCCTGTGCAAGGAGTAAAGTACATTACATAAACAAACAGAGACTTCAGCACAAGTTATACAGTAATCACAAAGGCCCGGTGCAGTCCCCACTTGTCCTGTGTCAAGATATCAAGTGCCAGCACCTTTCATTGTCAGCAGCAGTTACATGGGATAATGGTGTGGTGCCTCTCCTGTGTTCTGACGAGGCCGGTGTCTCAAGCCTGGGCTATTGGTTTGTTCTTGATGCTATGAATGGACTTGGGGTCCTTGCTGAGACTGTTTTCAGGGTAGGGAACTTCTGGAGACTCCTAGCTCTAAGGTGTACATGACACCAGGTAAACATTGAGACCAGAAGGTCGTCTAAGACAGTATGTAGAGTGAAGCTAAGAGCATGAACTCCGGAGCCAAACTACCTGAGTAATAACCTATAGGCAGGCCACTTACTGTCTTTGGGACTTGGACAGGTTACTTAAGCCTGCTCTGCTTCAGTTTCCCAATCTGTAAATATGGGGATATTAGTACCTACTTCATAAGCTGGTTGTAAGGTTTCAGTGAGCTAATACGTGTGAAGTGCCTGGCTACAGTAAGTGATATATAAATTTTTGCTAAAAATTTTGTGTGATTGTTAACTGTTACATGTCTCCCACCCCTGCCCCACACCAGGCAAAAGAGACAGTGGAGTTCCTAGACCCAGCTCCTACAGCCAGCCAAGGACCCAGAAGAAGGGGGCGCTGGTCTCAGTCAGGCGTGGAGCTGAGTGTTCGTTCCATGCTGGACCTGCGGCAGCTGGAGACACTGACTCCAAGCCCTAGGGGCGCTAGCAGGGACTCTCCGGCCGTGACCCCATCTGGTTCTGGGAAGCATGGTCAGCAGGCCCCTGAGAACTTACAGGCTATCCAGGTGAGCCAGCTTTCTCCCAGTTCCATAGAGATCTCCAAGCAGCCTTGTGCCAACACCTAGAGCCTGAGCGCTGGTCCAGCTGTGCTCACTCTGCCCCTATGGCACCTGGGTAACCTGAACTGCAAATTCAGGGTGGGGCTAGTCAGGCTGCATGCTGTCGTGATGGTCTTGGTCTGGGTTCCTTGGAGGGCTGATGATAATATGTAGTGGCTGGAGGCTAGCAGCCACAGTGCTAATATAGTTCTTCTAGAGCAGGGGTCCCCAAACTTTTTACACAGGGGCCCAGTTCACTGTCCCTCAGACTGTTGGAGGGCCAGACTATAAAAAAAAAACTATGAACAAATCCCTATGCACACTGCACATATCTTATTTTAAAGTAAAAAAACAAAATGGGAACAAATACAATATTTAAAATAAAGAACAAGTAAATTTAAATCAACAAACTGACCAGTATTTCAATGGGAACTATGCTCCTCTCACTGACCACCAATGAAAGAGGTGCCCCTTCCAGAAGTGCGGCGGGGGCCGGATAAATGGCCTCAGGGGGCCATAGTTTGGGGACCCCTGTTCTAGAGGCTCAAGAACACTGGTTGGGGCCCAGCCTGGTTCTTGGTGTCTGTCCTCAGAGTTGGAGTATTCAGTATTTCTCAGAATTGATGCACACCCCTTCCTCTTTTCCCAGACTCACTATGACATCAGCTACCCCAGTATCATACTTTTGTGTGTTTCTAGAATGAAAAGCCCCCTCCGCCTCAGGCTTCCCAACCCTGTTCCTGCCCCCATGTTATCCGATTGTTGTCCCAAGAGGAAGGGGTCTTTCCCCAAGATCTGGAGCCAACATCCATGGAAGATGGTATTGTCTACCCAGAGCCGAGTGACAGCCCCATCTTGGATACCAGGCAAGGGTCCATGCAGCCTCCAGTCTACCCTTCCCTCTGAGTGTTCTTTCATGAGCAGAAGGCTGGTCCCAGGGTACTCAGGCTTGCCCTTCATGTCAGCACTGCCTCATCTCCCGTCCTGCTCAGAGCAGGAGGAGAGGAAGTCAGGGGTCTAGTGGGGCTGCTGCTTATCCCTGCTCACTGCCTCTTTTTGCCCCTGCTGGCCTTCCTGGCAGTGAGTTCCAGGTGCAGGCACCAGCTCGAGGGACCCAGGGAAGAGTGTACACAGGCAGCAGGGGCTCAGAGAAGCACAGCCCTGACAGTGCCTGCTCTGTGGATTATAGCAGCAGCCGCCTTTCCAGCCCTGAGCACCCCAATGAAGGTGAGGCTGCAGCCCTGAGGGAGGGCCAGAACCACGCAGGTCAGAGGACAGAGGTGGGAGTGGAGGCCCTGGTGACAGATGGGCCCAGCATGATGCTTCTCTCCCCCTCCTCCACATCCAGACTCTGAGAGCACAGAGCCCTTGAGTGTGGATGGCATTTCCTCAGACCTTGAAGAGCCAGCTGAGTGTGATGAGGAAGAGGAGGAAGAGGATGGAGGCCCTGGCCCTTACGAGCTGCAGGAAGGCAGCCCCCATACCCCGGACCAGGAGCAGTTTCTAAAACAGCACTTTGAGACTCTGGCCAGTGGGGCTGCTCCAGGTGTGGTCAGAAGGCCAGCATGTGGTCACTGCAGTCTGCCTGGCTCAGAGGTTCAGAGGGAGGTTCAAAGGGAGGCCATGTCCTGGCACTTGCCTTCTCTAGGGGGTAGAATCTGGGGCGGGAGTTTCGTTCATTTCCTGATTTCTGTCACCCTGGCAGGGGGCCCAGTTCGGGTACCAGAAAGGACCGAATCTCAGAGCATCTCTTCACGATTCCTTCTGCAAGTGCTAACGCCCCCACTCAGGTACTCTCCCCAAGCAGCTCTCACTTTGCCATGAGGAGCTCTGGCTTTCCTGACCGCCCTCTGCTGCCGATGGGGCCAGTCCTGCCCCTGACGCAGCATGGAGCCTCCTCTCTCCAAGGCTTTCCATGCACAACGGTATTTCGCACTCTCCGAGTTTTGGGACAACCAGCCTGTCTGGCTTTATGCCGCCCTTCTCTCCTAGCGCCTCCCTAGAGCTGTGGGAACTTCTCCCCATCTTGGCAGGAAAGAACCTGAGCCTCCTCTGGGCCTTCTTTCACATTTCCTCCCTGTAGGGAACCGCCCCCATCTTCCTCAAGCCTGGCACTGACATTGAGGCCAGTGCAGGTGCCGCAAGCTTCTGGGGAGCAGCTGAGAGGCAATGGTGCTAACCCTCCAGGAGCACCCCCAGAGGTGGAGTCCTCCCCTGGAAACCCTGGCGCCCAGCAGGCAGCTCCTGTGCTCTTGCCACGATGCCGTCTCAACAGGGACAGCAGCTGGACCCCCAAGAGAGTGGCCACAGCCAGTCCCTTAGGTGGACTCCAGAAAGCCCATTCCGTGCAGAGTCTGGTGCCACAGGGTGAGGAGTCTGGTGGGCTCAGCTGCAGGGTGTGGGGAGTGTGGAGCACGTGAGCATGCTGGAGGAAGGAGGGCCTGAGGTAGCCCTATGTGTTACTGCCCTTGGGTGTCCTTTAGTGGTATGTGCAGGGCACAGGAGCTCCTCAGGAATTCAGCCTTAGCACCTGGGACGCCTTCCTCACTACCTAACCTGCATATATCTGTCTCCTCTGTAGGTGAGGCTCTTCCACCAGGCCCATTACTCTTACGGGAGATGGAAGCCCAGGAGGGCCTAAGTTCCCTGTCCCAGGCTGATGGCTGTCTGTCTCAACCCCACTCCTACCAGAACCCCACCACCAGCTTCATGGCCAAGATATCTCGCAGCATTTCTGTTGGGGAGAACCTGGGCCTGCCAACTGAACCTCAAGTTTCTGCCCCCATCCGGGTCTCACCACTCAGGCAGCTGGCCCTGCCCAGCAGAGCTCACCTGGTCCTGGACATTCCAAAGCCACTGCCTGATCGTCCTACCCTGGCCACATTCTCACCTGTTACCAGGGGCCGGGCCCCTGGTGAGGCAGAACATCCTGGTTCCTCAATGGGCGTAGGAAAGGCTCAAAGTACAACTGAGAGGCGGGCCTGTTTAGGGGAGGGTATCCCTCCCAGGCCTAGGACAGAGTGCCAGGTTCAACCTGGGCCCAACAGCCTTTGTGCCCAGCACCTGCCGGTTGGCAGCCTCCTCCAAGACCCTGAGAACTTGCAGCTCCCACCCCCTGAGAAGACTCCCAGCCCCATGGAGTGCACCAGGCGAGGAATAGCCCTAAGCCAGGCCTCAGGTGTGCACGGCTCCCCAGCTTTCATCTCCTGTCCCATCCTCTTTCTCCCACTTTTGTTGGTCACTCTGGCTCCATCCCATTTCTCTGCATCCAGTTTCTGGTGGTTTTGTCCTGTCTGTTCCTGTCTCAGTCTGTAAGTCACACCCCTGATGGTGAGACACTCCTGGCAACCGTCCTTATCTCCCTGTGACCCACTTGCCCCTCCGTGCCCTCTGTCCCTGGGGCTGGGGCCGGCCATTTCCTCTAGACCTTATTTTCTGAATGGTGCCAAGAAGGGGTTGGGAAAGAAGAGGCAAGAGGAAGGGACTGAGGGCAATTGGAGGGGGTATAATGCTAGTGGGTAGACCTGTCCTGCTGTCTGGGCCATGGGTGGGAGGCCTGAAAGGGCAGCTTTGCTGGGCCTGAGCGATGCCTGTCTCTTCTAGAACCCACAGTAAGCCTGGAGCAGTGCGAACAGCTTGTGGCAGAGCTCCGGGGTGGTGTGCGCCGGGCTGTGCAGCTCTACCACTTGGTACGTGTGGGGCACTCACCAGTGGGGGAGTCAGCAGGGCGGGAGTGCTGGCTGAATCTCCAGAACAATGAAAGGCTCTCCCACTGATGGGTGGGTAGAGCAATCAAGAACATACTGCGGGGGGACCCGGGTTCGATTCCCGGCCAGGGCACACAGGAGAAGCGCCCATTTGCTTCTCCACCCCCACCCCTCCTTCCTCTCTGTCTCTCTCTTCCCCTCCCGCAGCCAAGGCTCCATTGGAGCAAAGATGGCCCGGGCGCTGGGGATGGCTCCTTGGCCTCTGCCCCAGGCGCTAGAGTGGCTCTGGTCACGGCAGAGCAACGCCCCGGAGGGGCAGAGCATCGCCCCCTGGTGGGCAGAGCATCGCCCCTGGTGGGCATGCCGGGTGGATCCCGGTCAGGCGCATGTGGGAGTCTGTCTGACTGTCTCTCCCCGTTTCCAGCTTCAGAAAAATACAAAAAAAAAAAAAAAAGAACATACTGAGCAAGGGGGTGAGAGGCCAAGCTGGGCCACTTGAACCAAACAGCTGTTGGTTATTTCTAAGAGCTGGAGACTTTCTTAGACAAGAGGGCGGGATAGAGAGCCCACATGTCCTAGTTTGCTTAGGACCATCCCAGTTTATGCCTGTTGTCCTGGTATGATTATTAATAGTGTCCCTTTTCATATTCAAAAGTTATTTGTCTGCCCGGACATGGGGGTAGTCCAGCAGGGCCATGCCTTGAAAGAGGAGTTACTACCAAAATGTAGAGGGACTCCTCCTTTGAGGTTTCCCCACCGTCTGCCTCCATCCATAGCCTTTGGTCATACTTGCTGATCTTGGAGTGTGGAACTCCCAGCCACACCCAGCCAGGCATGCAGTCCTTTCTTTGGGGGCAGGCTACCCAGGTGGGGCCCCTTCTTTTTTTAGACATGCATTGACAGGTCGCTTTACTATTCCTCCAACCCACTTCCCGGGTCCTGTTGCAGGTGGCTAGCTGCAAGACGCCCTCAGCGGAGCAAAGTAGCATCATCCAGCTCCTCAGAAACACCTTCTCTTCAGTGCAGCAGGAGCTAGAGGCCCTGGCCGGGACAGTGCTGTCCAGCCCTGGCGGGAGCCCTGGGGCTGTAGGAGCTGAGCAAACACAGGCCCTGCTAGAGCAATACTCAGAGCTGCTGCTTCGAGCTGTGGAGCGGCGCATGGAACGCAGACTCTGAATTCCAGAAACCTGTCCCAAGTGAATGCTCCCCCTATTCCAAACTAGCCCCTCCTCCACTCACTCAAACCTGTGGGGGTGCTTGGAGTGGACAGCAGTAATCGTGCTCGGAGGGGAAGCAGCTTTCTCAGCTGCTTCTCATGGGGTCCCTGTATTTATTAATTTATTTCCTTGACTGTTGCCTCACTTTCTTGGAACTTCTGCCTCCACAGCCACTCCAGTGGCTCATGCAGGAGTTAGGTCTTGGGTCTTTGTCATCTTGGTGCTGTAAGGAGTATGAGGGCAACCCTGCCCCATCTGGGGGAGATCAGGAAGTGCTGGCCCTCTCTCTTCTTAGAAGCCATTTGAAATTACTGCAGGGATTAGCTCCCTGGGGTGGAGCACATACACAGGGTATTCACTGGGTAGAGCTGAGAGGTAATGTGGTATTCAGTGCCCTTCAGCCAACAGTATAGCCTCTCCTCTACCTCCACTTCCCCTCGCATACCAGCTGCACTCCCCTGGCTGCCAGAGCAGGGGTTATGGCTTTTCTCCAATTCCTGGCAGTTCAGAAAGGCAGACCCTCTGGCCCTCCAGGGCATTCCCAGCCATCAGGAAACAAGTTGGTATCAAGGCCTGAGCTCCTACATTCCACTCCCATCTCCCTTTCTGTCTTGGCCAGAACTTGTGGATCCAGCTGTGGGATGTTACTGCAGGACAGTAAAGCCCTCTGCTAGGCAGACATGAAGCCCTGACCTCCTTTTCTTAGGACCTTGGCCTTCCCAGTCCTCCAACCCTTGTCCCCAGCAGGCTACTGGAGCCCAGAGGCCATCTCCCTGCATCCTGAGTGATTCTCAGTGAGAAGCCTGTGTTGGAGTTTTCCTCATGGTTTACAGGGCGCTGGCCCACCTTCTGAAGACCTTGGACACAGACACACACACACACACACACACACACACACTGTCTCTCTCATGCTCTCTCTCTCCCTCTCATACTTGCCAGTTGGGTAAGGGTACATTGCTAGAGTACTTGGCCAATTACCCAAGTACTTGGTTGTGTGTGCCTGGTTTCCTCATGTCCTGCCGCAGCTGCACCACCTTTACCACCCTGGCTCATGTAGAATGCCTATTAAGAAGCATGAAACGGGGGGGGGGGGGGGGGGGGGGGGACACACTAAACCCAAATTCTGGGTTCTTGGTGTTTCCAGTCTAGGTGGTATGAGATGGCCCATACGGTACCCTATCAAAGGCAGTGCTAGGCACCTAGGGTGCTCTGGATACTGAAGGTTGAGGGGAGGGAGGCACATGGGACTGCAGCAGTGGCCAAGAGACACTGGAAAGGTGGTAGGAGGGACAGGTAAGTGGTAGAGGTGGGGGGACAGATTAGAATTAGAAGGACAGTTCAGGGTGAGGAGAAGGAGATAGGGCACAGTGGGCAGGTAGAGTAGGACCAAGTAGCGAAGCAGTTACTGAAGAATTGGGGTGAAGAACGTGTCTCTGGGCCCAGCTGCTTCCCTCTGTTTCAGGTGAGGCACTTGACCATGGCTTCAGGCCACAAAAGCCCATTCTTCCATCAACAGACCTTTGGGCTCTACTGGCTGTACAGGCAGGTTTAGAAAGAAATGGTATTGTTTGAATCAGCCCGAGTGCACCTGAAAAGATGGAGCCTATTTCACCCCCACTGTTCTCTACTACCACCACCTGTATGGCCGATCTACAGAGAATCCGGGGCCCAAGAACTCATAACTGAGGGTGGATTCCCTGGCAGGGCTGCAGCTAACCTAGTCCGGTTTAAAAATATACTTGCAACTCGACCCCCCTCATCCACAATCCGAACACCAGCCACAGCACACCCGAACAGGGCTCCGGCCCGGCCCTCTGGGCTGGGTTCCTCGTAATCCTTAGCCAGTTTGATCCTCACAAGGAGGAAGCAATACTCTGGCTGATGTTTGTGAGAAGGTGGCCGCCCTTTCCCTACCCTCAACCCAGCGTCGGGGAAGGGGTCCTGTGGCCGGGCTGGTGCCCATTCCTTTCTGCATGTCTGAGGCCACTCAACTGCCGTCCCTGCCCAGATATTCCCTGACCCAGTTTTGAAAGCCCCCTTATTTATAAATTTTATACTTTGTCCAGGGCCTGGCGCTTTCCTACCCCCCAGGTCTCACGGGGCAGGGGCTGTTTTTAACGTCTGTTTGTATTGATGTATGAACTGGTTAATAAACAGTCATTTGTTAATTCTGGGACGCCAGCAAATGGGGCAGGCATCAAAAGGCTCTTCTCGCTCGCCGCATGGGTAGCGGAATCCGCTGGGGGCGGGGAGAGGAGAGTTGTCTCCAGGCTGCGAACGTGAGCGGAGGGGACATCGAAGCGGCGGGAGAAGATCGCGGGACCGCGTCCTAAGGGGAGGGAGGGGCACTTGGGCGGGGTTCTAAGGGGAGGGCGGGGCTAAAAGGGGAGGGTGGGCCACGGGCGGCGGCGTCATGGCGGAGGTGGCTTTGGACGCGGTGCGGAGGGAGTTACGAGAATTCCCCGCGGCTGTAAGGGGTGAGTGGGTTCGCTCAGGCTGTGACGTCCTGGTTTTGATTGCAGTTCAGTCTTGGGACGCGGGAGTGCCGTGGGCATACCCGGGACCCAGTCCCGGAGTTGTGTGGCCCTGGTGCTTCCTGGGCCGCTGCTTCCACGGAGCACAATAGTTCTTAAACTCGAGTGCAGAACCTCGTGCACGGGACTGGTTGATGCCTCCTTTCTGACACTTCTGTCGATCCCCCTCCTCCAGTCCCGCGGGTCGGTTCTTCAGCTTCCCTCTTCCCGTGTTTGCAGGCCCTCGTGGCTTCCTGGGCTGATTGTTCCGGTGCTGTCCTGCGTTTCCCACAGCCAGCCCTGCACTGAATAATCGGGGGTCTGTTGTTGCCCTTCCCATCCTTTCCTGCCCTGAAGTCTTTAAGGTGGTCGGATTCTCCCTCTCTGAACCCCTCTCTGCTGGATCTCTTTATTCAAGAACCGACTCCTCCAAGCTGGGGGCCTTGCAAGAGCTTGGGGAGAGTTAGGGGCAGCTGCACAAATGATCGCAGGTTCCCCGCTGCTTGGTTTTTATTTTTCTTCCTCTTCCCTTTCCTTCTTCTCTTCCTTCCTTTTATCTTTTTATTTTTAAGTGATTTATCATGATTTTAAGTGAATAGAACATGAGCATATGGTTTTGATAACAGAGGATTTATAATGTAAAATAAGCTTTCCTCTCTTGCCAGGCCCAATTTGCATCCTTCCAGAAACACTTTGTAGCCACACACAAGATTATATACCTCCTTTTTTATAAAAATGATAGAACTGCTAAATACACTATTTTGCCTTATGTATCTTGGAGATCATTTCCTATCTTTTTTTTTTTTTTTTTTGGTGACAGAGAGAGGGACAGATAGGGACAGACAGACAGGAAGGGAGAGAGATGAGAAGCATCAATTCTTTTTGCATCTCCTTAGTTGTTCATTGATGCTTTCTCATATGTGCCTTGACTGGGAGTGGGGGCTACAGCAGAGCAAGTGACCCCTTACTCAAGCCAATGACCTTGGGCTCAAGCCAGTGACCATGGAGTCATGTCTATGATCCCCTAGACTCAAGTCTAGGGGACCTGCACTTAAGCTGGTGACCTCAGGGTTTTGAACCTGGGTCCTCTGTATTCTAGTGTGACGCTCTATCCACTATGCCACTGCCTGGTCAGGCCATTTCCTATCTGTGCTGCAGTCTTTTTCCCACTTGGGTACTGAGGAGCCACTGAGCCATTTCACCCGCAGGTGTTGTAAAGTACCAAAGGCTACAGAATTAATATTAATACTTTAAGAGGCTTGGAGAACATTTTATTAATTTGGGCTAAGGTGTGCAGAGAAATTGTGAGAATAGTCTCTGTACTGTGTGATTGGCATAGTCAGGATGGCCCTTGGCATTGTGTTGCAAATGCAGAGGGGATGAAAACATGGATCCCCAGACATTGCACCACACCTGTGGGGAAAAGGGTTAATGGCTAGCCAGGTACAGGGAGAGAAAAGCCAAAATAAACCTTTTCTCATAGCAGTGAGCCATTTGCGGGAATTTGTCCCCATCGAAACTACCTCTCCTATGTAAATGCGTGTGGTTAACACGTGTGACTCTGGACAGAGAGATAGCAGATGAACACTAGATAATATAGGAATACCTTTTAATATGTAAAGAGACATCTTTCTACCATTGCGTTGGCTTGTAAACTTTGTTTTCCCCAAAAGGATGTATGGCTTGCAAATTGAACATGGTCCTATCATGTTAAAGGACATATGACTATAACCAATAGTGGTAAGGGGCTCCTAATTGCAATTTTTGCTTCTGTACTTCCCACTTACAAAACTATAAAAACTAAGTAGAACAAAGGGCCGGGGCACGCTTTTTCCTTCAGAATTCTGTTGGAGTAGCCGCCGCTTGGCCAAGCTAGACAATAAAGCTTTGATGTGTAACCAACGGATCTTGTTCCTGTCTTCCATGTTTTGGGTCCCTCCGAATTTGGCTTAACAGGTAGTAGTGCTGTAATCAGCCCACTGTTAGGCATTTAGATCATTCCCAATCTATTCCCAATCTGTAATGCTGCAACGAAAATATCTGTTTAACAAATAGTACTGTCATGTGCTGCACGTCAAGCTGGGTAATTTCCTTATGCAAACATCACAGTATATTTACACAAACCTAGATAATATAGCCTACTATTATAATTGTATATGCTATACATACTTTTTGTGACTGCCAGTATCACCACAAACCTGATGGGACCACTGTTGTATTTGTGACCTGTTGGCCAAAACAATTTTATGTGGCCTATGACTATACTTTTGTTTGGGATACATCACTGAACAAAACAGATCTCTGCCCTGGTAGAGTTTACAATTCTGAGGAGACAGACAATGAACCATAGGCCCACTAAGTGAGTAAATTATATAGTAGAAGAAATGAGTTACAAGGTAAGTGCTCTGAGGGAAAAGAAAAACAAAGCAGAATGATGGACCTCAGGATGCTGGGGTGGAGTGCATGTTATAAGTTTAAATAAGGTGGTCAGGGTAGGCTTCCTTGATAAGGCGACATTTGAGCACAGGCTCAAAGTAAGGAGAGGGGGAGATGTTCCGACATCTGAGAGAAGAGCATTAGGGTAAAGGACGGGAGTGTGCCTGGTGTGTTCAAGGAACAGTGAAGAGGCCAGTGTGCCTGGAGCAGAGTCTGTGCACATGCCTGCGTATTTTTGTTGGCTAAATTTCTAGCAGAAAAATTGTTGGGCCTGAGGAATTTGTTGGATCCCTTTTGAAACTTCCTCACTTTGAAGCTACAGGAGAAGACAGTGGATCTTTTTTCTAAAAGAAAACGATTAAATGGTGAGAAAGTAAAACTGAAGTAGCTGCAGAAAGTACAAAGGGTAAAAAAAAATGACAGTTTCAGTGTACTTTAAAATCCTAGTGAGAATTATTAATGGGGAGATTCACTGAGATTCATCAACACCCCTCACCACCACTAGGGGACTGCTTTGATGGGTTGGTATGACTTGGAAGGCCCTTTGCCAGTTTCTTCCTGTTGCTCCCTTATCTACTTGGCAGGTCCCATCTTATTCTCTTGCCTGTGAAGTAAGCATGCATACCAGCACTTTTCAGTTTTTCTGGGCCCATCAGGGTCTGTCTTCCCACTCAGTTCCAATTCTTTATCTAATGACATTTACTTTCTGACTGATTGCAAGGCAGAGATGCCCGGTGAGACACAGTAGTGAGAGAGAAAGCTTGTCCTCAGAGGTGCAAATGAATGCAGTGGCCATTTGGGGTAGGAGGCAATCACCACCCATTGGGGGTTAAGACATTCAGGCTAGAACTCAAGGATGACCATAACAAAGTAAAGCCTTGTATCCTTTATAAAAGCCAGGAGAAAGGCATTCCAGTCGGAGTGAGCAGTAGGAACAAAGTGTGGAACTACCTGAGTAGTGTGTGGGAAGGGGCAGGTACCAGACAGGAGGAAACCAGACTGGAAAAGTAGGTTGGGCCTGAATGCACACCAAGCAGACAGTATTTTGTAAGGAGTAGTAATAAGTCATCAAAGGACTTTTTTTACTGGGGGTGTGACAAGATGCAATTGTATTTAGGAAGATGACTGGGGCAAGGGTGAGGGTGAGGATGAGGGATGATTTGAGAGGGTGGGGAATTAAGCCAAGGAAACCAATTAGTTCACTGCAGCAACCATCCAGCCAGGAGATGTTGGAGACTTTCATTCAATCATTAAGCAAATATTTACTGAGTGCCTACTGTTTCTTCAGTATTATTCTAGACCCCAGGGATGTATCAGTGAACAAGACAAGCATCCCTACCATTAGGCTTACATTCTACCAAGAGACAGACCAATAAACAGTTTGTATATAGTGTGTTAGATGGTAATAAATGATAGGAAAACAGAAATATAAAGGAAGGGATATAAGGATTATTGGGAGAAGGTTACAGTTTTTAAAAGGGTGGCCTGGGGGGGAAGCCTTATTGAAATGACATTTGAGAACCCAAAGGAGGTGGGTGAATGTGGGTACCAGCCGAGGAAAGAAGGAGGGTGGTTTGACAGTCACAGGAGATTGAATCAATAGGACCTAGAGACAATTAATGGGATGACAGAAGTGAGAGAAGAGTCAAAAAGGAGAGATTTTTATTCAGGTGACACAGGGCCACTATAGACTCCTGCATAGGCAGCGAGCGACTGCACAACCTGCCCAAGCGCATGTGGCAGCCTTGGGTGTCTGAGGATGTGATTCTGTTCAGTAAGAGCAAACCCACAGTTCAGCCCTCACTGTTCCTCATGTCTGTCTCTCAAGTTAGGTTGTAAGCTTCCTAAGGTGATGATTGGATCACCCCCTGATAACTTCACATTAGCCAAACAAGTACTGAGCACATGCTGGGTGCTCAGTAAATATCACTGTTAGAGGGTGCTGTCCATAACCTCAATCCTCCCACACCCGCTTGTAACCTTGGGGCCTCAGCTGTACTCATTCTGGAGCTCCCAGCACTGCCTCAGTGGCTGCCTTTCCTGATGGATACCAGGAGGTTGGCCATTCTCAAGGGAGAAAGCTGGGGGTCCATGGTGCAGCTGGACATGGTCCCATGGAGGGTTTGGATAATGGGCTGAGCAAGCAGCCCGTAGCTCTGTCGACTCTTGAGGCCCATAGTGGTGTGTTTGTGTGTACCTCAAGCTTACTCCTTTAAATTCCTTTCTCATTCAATTCCTGATTGTCCATGATCTCTTAGTCACCAATGGGCGTTGTCTAGGGACACAGTGTGGCCTGCCCAGGGAGGGCATCTCTTATGCAGACAGTGTGGCAGCCACTGGGAGCTGTTGGCTTCAACCTCCCCACACCCCTTTTCCAGAGCTCAGTGTGCCTCTTTCTGTGCCCTACCTGGACGAGCCCCCAACTCCACTGCACTTCTACCGGGACTGGGTCTGCCCCAACAGGCCCTGCATCATCCGCAACGCCCTGAAGCACTGGCCAGCCCTCCAGAAGTGGTCTCTCCCCTACCTCAGGTGGTGGCTGCCCCAGCAGGATGTGGGCGGTGCGGGTGGCATCTGGGCGTGGACTGAATGTCCATTCCTCCAGAACCACAGTGGGCTCCACGGAGGTGAGTGTGGCCATAACCCCAGATGGCTATGCGGACGTTGTAAGAGGGGACCGCTTTGTGATGCCTGCTGAGCACCGCCTGCCCCTGAGCCACGTGCTGGACGTGCTGGAGGGCCGAGCCCAACACCCAGGAGTCCTCTATGTGCAGAAGCAGTGCTCCAACCTGCCCACTGAGCTGCCCCAGCTGCTGCCCGATCTGGAGCCCCATGTGCCCTGGGCCTCGGAGGCGCTGGGTGAGTGGAGGTGGGGGCCCTGCTTGCTTCTTCTCTCCCTTCCATGATGACTTGGCCCACGCTCTTGGCCCCACAGGGTCAGGTGCTGTGCACTAATCGCTCAAGTCCCCAGGCCTTGACTGAAGTGAACTACTGAAGACTGGCTGCCCTTCACCCATGACCCACCTCTGCCTTTCTCCCTGTGACCCCTCTGCTTCCACCCATGTTCTGGCCCAGCGTCACTGTAAGGTGTTTAATCCCTGCCTGGCTTTCAGGACGCCCTCTCCTAATTTACCCTCTTTCCTCTGACCTGCAGGAAAAATGCCTGATGCTGTGAACTTCTGGCTGGGGGAGGCGGCTGCAGTGACATCGTGTAGGTGTCAGGTGGGGAGGAGACCAAGAGTGGAAGGCTGGGCCTGGACAGAAGTTAGACTGTCTCTTCTCTAAGATTTCTCTGGGATTCTGGGCTCGGACATAAGAGAGGACCTCCCCTGACAGCTCAGGTGGGGGAAAGTGCCCATGGCATTGGGGGTGGAGGGCACTGTTTCTTCTAAGTCCTTAGAAAGCTTTCCAAAGGCAAGCTAGGTCAGGGGGTAAGCTCAGGAGAGCCCTCAGCTAGAATTCCCCTGTTGTGGAAATGAGCACAGGGCCTGGCAACTGTCAGTTCTCTGGAGGGCAAAGATTGGAAATGCCTGAAGCCCACCAGACACCTTGGTATTCCCTTAAATCTGCTCTGACATTGCATGCTCTTATACCATAAACTGTCTTGGGGTGCAGGGGCCCCAACATGATTGTTTGCCTCCTCCTGTGCCCTGCCCTTTACCACCCTGCCCACCGGGCCTTCTTTGTGTTGGCAGTGCATAAGGACCACTATGAGAACCTCTACTGTGTGGTCTCGGGAGAGAAGTACTTCCTGCTCCATCCCCCCAGTGACCGGCCCTTCATCCCCTATGGTAGGGGGCTTGGCCTGCAGGGACTCTGGAGAGCAGGCAGCTCGAGGTGGAGGGAGGGCAGCAAGGGCCCTGGGCAAGCTAGTGCCCCCGGCCTGGGGTGTGGACGCAGGGTTTCCACTGCCCCAGGGCTCCCGACCTTGCCCTGGTGCCCAGGGAACGAATAAACGGGGTGGCTGGCAAGCGGCAGACCTCTTGAGGGTCCCCACACCTTTCTCCCTCTGGTTTCAGAGATATACACACCGGCAACCTACCAGCTAACTGAAGAGGGCTCCTTTACAATGGTGGATGAGGAGGCCATGGAGAAGGTGTCTGTCTGGTTCCAGGGCCCCAGGGAGAGGAAAGGGTAGGAACTTGGGCTCTGAGCAGCAGGCACAAAGGAGCTGGGGCAGTGGCACCTTGCTCTGAAAAATCCCTAAGCCTGCGCCTTCCAGTGCTGAGCAGGGCAGGACCCATGGTGTTTACCTTTGGAGGAGATGGAGTTGGAGGGCCTAAGGCTTCGTGCCTGTTCCCTGGCAGCCACTGTGTCCCCAGGTGCCCTGGATCCCGCTGGACCCACTGGCTCCAGATCTGGCTCGGTACCCCAGTTACAGTCAGGCCCAGGCTCTTGGTTGTACGGTGCGGGCTGGTGAGATGCTCTACCTGCCAGCCCTGTGGTTCCACCATGTCCAGCAGTCCCATGCCTGCATTGCTGGTGAGGAGCTGCCCAGTCACCCAGAGGCAGGCCCAGCAGGGAATGGGTCAGGGAGGGGATGGGTCAGGGAAGCTGTAGGTTAGCAGGGGAACCCTCATGCTTAGGTCTCATTTTGCCTGCAGTGAATTTCTGGTACGACATGGAGTATGACCTCAAGTACAGTTACTTCCAGCTGCTCGACTCCCTCACTAAGGCCTCAGGCCTTGACTGATGGAGCCCTGGTGAACATTGCCGTGGACAACTCGCAGTCAATTCAAGAGGCAACTTGGAGTCAGAATGTGCTGGCTCCTGGTACAGCTCAGCTTGCAGTCTGCTTTGTAGGATCTCTGGAGGCTGTCTGGAGGACCAGGAGGGACCAGGCAGGTGTGGGTGTGGGCTCACACAGGTGAGGCAGCAGCCTGTACTGGAGGGGGAGTGGGTCTCCAGGTGTGGCACCACCTCTTACCTCCATGACCTTGGGTGAGTTAATGCCTTGGAGCATTGATATTTTCCTGTCTGCAAAATAGATAATGATGGTTCCTACCTCACAGGGTGTTGTGAGGCTTGGAGATGATATCTATAAGGACAGCATGGGGCTGGCCAGAGGGATTGTTCAATAAAAGATGGCTGTGAATCATGTGTGCTGAGATTTCCTCTCGAAATTGCCTTCTGTGGTCTGGTGAGGGCTGGGAGGTTCAGCTAAAAATTTCAGGGTGACTGTGATTGGGGGTGACCTCTGGGTCCAGGCCTGGGCTCGAGGAGCACTCTGCTGCCCCTCTGCTCATGACAGCCATGGCGGCCCCTATCGGCAAGCAGGCTGACCTCGTTCTCGCCATGGCCCTTTGGCACAGATCCCATTGATTTGGGGCCTGCAAAGCAATTTCTAGCTTTGTTCTTCGGCTCCAGGGTAGTTGGTGAGTCTGGTTCCTTGAGGGTCACCCTTGCTGCTTCTCCTACAAGCACAAGTAGGAGGGTACAGAAGCCCCTGTCCCTCCAGAGACTGTTCCCCAGTGGAAGGAGTGGGTCTCCGCACTGAGACCCTCCCTGCTCCACCAGCCCGGCCCTGAGGATGGAAGAGCCCCCTTTCCCGCATGCCGACCCAGAGGCCTCATCCCCTGTCATCCAGCACCCAGCTCCACCCAGCCGGCTTTGAAGGGCTGTTTCATAGAACAGCCACGCCCTTGGCGGGTCGTGGTGGCCTGGGGCACTCACACATTGGCCAAGCACAAGCAAGACTGGGTATTCCTGTCGTACTAGCATTGGGAAGTTATGGAAGCCCTGCCATGGGGGAAATGGCTCTTCTGTTGCTGCTGTTCTGGGCCCACCACCTGCTTCCTGAAGGTGGCTCCTCCAAGCCTCACCTTCCAGTCTCTGCTCAGCCTCTGACAGCGAGCTCTCCTGGGGGCCCCCTCCTCTAGGTGAGACCTAAGAGCTGGGAGAGCAGGTCTGGGTGGGTGGGCACAGATGGTGATGGCTGGAGAGAATGGGTCTTTGGGGGTGTTGGTCCCCCACCACAGGGATGGTCAGTGGTTTTGTACAAGTTTAAGGTACCTCATTTCCTGGATAAGTAGCTGATCTAGGAATGAGTGGCTTGGGTGGAGTGGAAGCAGTTGGGAGGGGCCAGGGAGGAGCTTGGAGCCAGCTGGGACATCCCTGGCTCTGGATTAAAAAGCTGACAGTCCTTGGTTCTCCAGCCACTGCCTGTCATTCCTGGTTCCTGAGGACTCAGCCTCATGGCTCTGGTAAGACAGGGAACTAGGCCTCCACTCTGACCCCTGGTTCGCCCGGGGCCTGGTTAATGCTGTTTCTTAAAGGAACTGTGGGCTTCTTAGACCAGGATGCTGAGCAGAAGCTTGGGATGAGGGACCATCCTGAGTTCCTCCTGCTCTAGGGATAGGCCCAGGTAGAGCTCCCTAGAGCCGTGGACCAGATAACTCAGGCTCCCAGCTGCTGCCCTGGGCCCCCAGAAGGAAGTGGCTGCTCCCCTGCTCCTTCTGACTCGGTTGTTTGGGGGAAGGGCAGCCAGGGCTGACACTGAGAGAGGAGCTTCCCCAGTTCTCTGGATCCCATCAGTCAGGGCCAGAAGGCCAAAAGAAAGAACTGGTTGGCACAGCTTCCCTGCCTTGGCAACCTGCCAGGGCCCACATCCCCAGACCAGGGTTCTGGGTTTGGTTGGAGCTGCCGGAGGACCATTGTTAGCCTGACCTTGTAGAACCTGAAGGACTTGACAACCTGTGAGTGGTCTGACCTGGTAATTGCTGTCACTACCTTAGTAGAGAGCCCATTTCCAGAATTGTCCCCTAGCCAAGGGTGGAGAGTGTAGGGGCCAGGAGCAGCTCAACCAGGGGCCCACAGCCAGGCGGAGCCCTGACAGGCTTCTTCCCTGGGCCCCTGCTGCCCGGACCAGCCTCAAGGCTACTCATCAAGGGTGAGCTGGGGATGTGGGAGAAGGGAGACTGCCAGGAAGTGGAAGCAGGCTCATGTGGGACTGAGAGCCCAAGTCTGGAGCTAGCCTGGCCCAATCCTGGCCCTGACCATGGGCAAATGACGTCTTTCTGCCTCAGTTTCCTGATGGAGTTGGTCATAAGTGGTGTCCATGCATAGGGTGGTTGTGTGATTAAATTAGTTAATGTACAAAAAGACAACCCAGAGCTGGCCCAGGGCATTGTATGAGTGTTGGCAGGCATCATCAGCAGGTATTGTAGCCTCCTTTCTTTTCTTTTTTAGCAAGAGAGATAGAGACAGAGAGAGGTACAGATAGGGACAGACAGAAAGGAAAAGAGATGAGAAGCATCAATTCTTCGTTATGGCACCTTAGTTGTTCATTGATTGCTTTCTCATATGTGCCTTGACTGTGGGGCTCCAGCCGAGAAGTGACCCCTTGCTCAAGCCAGCGACCTTAGGCTTCAAGCCAGTGACCATGGGGTCATGTCTATGATTTCACGCTCAAGCCGGTGACCTTGGGGGTTGAACCTGGGTCCTCTGCAACCTAGTCTGAAGCTCTATCCACTGTGCCACCGCCTGGTTAGGCTGTAGCCTCCTTTCCATTCAGGCCTGTGGCTAGGCAGGGCTGGACCTTTTGGTTCAGAATTAGGCCTCCATGGGTCACTGCAGCCTCCCTTTAGGCCTTTGACTCCTTTGGGTCTCTCTGCCAAGAACAAACCTGTCCCTTTCTCCTCTGCAGGCAAAGGTACATGGGACCTGCCTGCTCACCATTCGTGTCCTGCAGGCCCGTGGCCTGCCCTCCAAGGACCTAGGTAAGTGCTGGGTCCAGGGTGGGCAACAGTTCTGCAGCTGCATTCAGATTGGGGCCGGGGCAGTGGGAAGAGATATGAATAGGGCTGGGTGTGCAGGGGGCTCTTGGGTGGAAAGTCTCAGTCAGCGCTCTGCCCCTGCTCTTCTGCCTCCTGACCCATCCCCATCCCTGGGTCTCTAGGTCTTCCGTGGGTGACCGGGCTGGGAAGGGCTCTTGACAATCACCAAGTGCTTGTTCCTCCTTCCCACAGTGACCCCCTCTGATTGCTACGTGACTCTGTGGCTGCCTACGGCCTCCAGCCACAGGCTCCGGACACGCACAGTGAAGAACAGCAGAAACCCCACCTGGAATCAGAGCTTCCGCTTCCGAATCCACAGCCAGCTCAAGGTGGGCCAGGAGTCGGCCCAGCCGCGCTGACTGTCCCTGTTCCTGCCGCTGTCCGCTCCCAGTCCTTCTGTCCTGCCCCACTCACCTCCCCTTTCTACCCCTCCTTCCTGCAGCCCTCTCACTCTGTTCCCCTTCCAGAACGTCCTACAACTGCAAGTCTTTGACCAGGACCTTCTGACCAGCGATGACCCCGTGCTGTCGGTGCTGTTTGACGTGGGGACTTTGCGGGTGGGGGAGTTCCGCCATGAGCGCTTCCCCCAGAGCCCTCAGGCAAGGCTGCTTCCCCGGCAGGGGGGGGCCTGTTCCCGGGGAGGGGGGACGCGTGGGTGGGCGGCTGAGTACATGGGGCCCTCTCTCCAGTGAGTGGTCCAGGCTTTCCTGGCATCCCAGGGGCCTCTGTCAGCCGGTAGCGACAGTCCTCAGAGGAGCCATCCCGTCCCCAACCCTCCTTTTTGACCCCTAAGCTAAGGGCAGCTTTCTCGAAGCAGTTCAGAGAAGGTGGACGGGGTAACCTGTTGATGGGCACTGGCTCTCCCCCCACTGGGGCCCCAGCTGGCACCTGGGTTGGAATCTGCGCATGCCTTCTCTATCTCTCTCTTTCCTGCCCCGTCCCTGTCCTGGTCACTTCCCCTCCCCTCCCCTCCCCTCCCCTCCCCTCCCCTCCCCTTTCCTCCCCTCCCCTCCCCTTTCCTCCCCTCCCCTCCCCTCCCCTTCCCTACTCTCCCCTACCCTACCCTCTCCACTTTTTTTAAACCATCCTTTCCCCTCCGTCCCCTCTCCCTTTCTAACTTGCTTCTTTCTCTCTCCAGGGTGAGAAGCAGCTGGAAGTTGAATTTCGGCTGCAGAGTGTGTGAGTCAGGGGCCATGGGACAGTTCCCAGGTGGAGGTGCTTTCTGGGAAGGACAGGGCCCAGCGCACCCAGAGCCGACACCCTTCCCTGGGAGACAGCCAGGGATAAAGGAGGAATGCCCAGGCTTTGTTGGGGGATGAGCACCTCAGAACCTGGACTCCCACTTAGGGTCACTGGGGGTTCTTTCAGGACAGACTGTGCTGAGCAGCTCGTCAGCAATGGCATCCTGGTGGTGAGTCTAGGACCCCTCCCTCAAGCCATCTGCTTGTCCTCCTTCCCAAGCTTCAGGTCCACCATGGGGGTTGGGGGAGTAGCAGTGAGTTGGCGGACCCTGGGTTTTCAGTTCCTCAAGGGGATGCAACCTTGCCTGACCAGTGGTGGCGCAGTGCGTAGAGCACCAGCCTGGGACTCAGAGGACCCAGGTTTGAAACCCCGTGGTCGCTGGCTTGAGCATGGGGTCACTCGATCTGCTGTAGTCCCTGGGTCAAGGCACATATGAGAAAGCAATCAATGAACAACTAAGGTGTCGCAACGAAGAATTGATGCTTCTCATCTGTCCCTTCTATCCTTCTGTCCCTCTCTGTCCCTGCCCTCCCCCTCTCGTGCGCGTGCATGCTAAAAAGGGGGGAGGGATGCCACCTCAAGCAAATGTTTGCTGACTCAGGCCAAGGTAATAAAGTGCTGAGGAGCAAGAACCAGGGTGCTGGGAGGGTGGGGCCTCTTACAGGGGAAGGTCTGTGTCTGAGGGGTTCTCTGAATGACTAGGCCCGGGAGCTCTCCTGCTTGCATGTTCGACTGGAGGAGGCTGAGGGCCAGAAGGGTGAGTCCCTCACTGACCCCCGGGAGAGCCCTCAGCCCTTGTCTTCCCCTTTGTGTGCGGACCCTCAGCACTCAGGCAGGAGCAGTGGTGGGGGGGGGCAAGTTCATGCTGGGGCTCTTCTCCATCCTCAGAGGGGCTGTGGAGGAGGCACTCCATCCCCCAGCCTCGTCCCGGGCCAGCCAGCCATCTCAGTGCGGGGAGGGACGTGCCCCCCAGGCCCTTCAGGCAAGATGAGGGCCTCTGTGGGCCAAGATCCTATTCTCAGGCTCTCTGCTCTGGTTCCTGTGTTCAGGGTCAGAGGGCAAAATTCAGCTTGTGGTTCCTGGGTCCTGTGAGGGCCCACGGGAGGCCTTAGTGGGGACTGCCTCCTGCTTCCATTGCCTGGCCTGCTGGGAGCAAGAGCTGAGTATCCGTCTGCAGGTAGTGCACCATTTGCTCCCACGAGGGGCCTACAGAGCCTTTCCCTTCCTTCCCTCAGCACCTCCTCCCAGCCTGTCCCTCTGCTCACCTGGAGCCCCCCAGCACCCCCCTCACGCCCTGGCAGAGTCAGCACCCTGGGGAGAGTGTGGGGCGGGGCTGACGCTGGCCTCATGACCCCCTTCCTGCTGCTTCTCTGTCACTCCCTGGGCAGTTGGGGAAGTCCTTGCTGGAAAGGAAAGGTAGATTCTTAGCTCTTTCATCCCTCCTGCAGGACGCCCCACAGGAGCAACTGAAGGTGCCCTTGAGGGCCCTGCCTCCTGGCCAAGTGGTGAGACTCGTCTTCCCTACGTCCCAGGTACTGGTCTCCAGAGGAAGAAAGCCAGACGCAAGGTCAGGCTGGGCCCCAGGCCCTGAAGGGGGGGCCTGCTTCAGTTGCAACTTCTGTCTTTGGGCCAGATAAGTGCTGGACCAGGCTCGGCGGAGGGGTCCTCTGAGCACCCCTGCCTTCAGGTGTCAGGCCTGGCCCCTGTGGAGATGGCCAAGGGCCCAAGGGAGCATGGGGACATCATGGGGTATGGTGTGGGCTGTGTGGCCCACCTTTGTGACTGGAGCATTCATGGTTTTCAGGAGCCCCTGATGAAAGTGGAGCTGAAAAAGGAAGGGTAAGGGCTGGGCTGGGCCCTGGGGGAGGCCATGGGGAGAGCGGCCAGGGGCGGGGCCCGGTGGTCAGGCCCTCGGCCTGGAGGAGCGAAGGGCAGGGCTGCGTGGCTCCCAGCACGACACCTGGAATCTATTCTTAGTTGCTCAGGGCTTTGCTCCCAGGGTGGCGCATGGTATATGGGGAGCCTTAGCAGATGGAGGCTCGTTTTAACATTTTACTTGCATTTCTGCTTTACTCGGAGGGGTGTTAGCCTAGCCCAGTGCCTGGCTCTTGGAAGGCACTTGATAAACATTTGGCTGGAAAAAAACAGGTGGAAGGTGAGGAGAGTGGTTTGAGGCCCAGCGAGGGCAAGGAAACCAGGAGAGGAGAGGAATGGTGCATCTTTGGGTGGCGTCTATTGTGGGGGAACTTAGCTGGTCGTCACAAAATGAACAGTAGCTGGCCCCGGCCTGCCCCATGCCCGGAGGACTGGCTGCTCTCTGGGGAGGGCAGGAGCGCTGGTTCCGTCCCTGTCATCACTGTCGGGTGGGTGAGGGTAGGAGTAGATCTGTGGTGTTGGGTCCCACCCAGGCATGTCTGGACCTGGGACCCCAGAGGGGGCTCTTTAGTCACCAGTGTTCCTGGGTCTATGACTTGCTTTGTGGCGTTTCCCAAGTGTGTTCCCTCATGGGTCTAGATTCATCCCCCACCCCCCGCCCCAGCCACATGTGTCACTTCTGCCAGGACACAGGAGGAGGGCTGAGGGTTGGGGAGGGGAGAGGAGAGGAGAGATGGCAGTGGGCTTTTCAGGGAGGCAGACTCAGCTTCCCTTCTCTGAAGAGGCCTGGGAGCTGCCTGATGGGCCCTACCTTCCCACCAGACCCAAGGAGCTGGCGGTGCGGCTGGGCTGCGGGCCCTGTGCTGAGGAACAAGCCTTCCTGAGCAGGAGGAAGCAGGTGGTGGCCCAGGCCTTGAAGCAGGCCCTGCAGCTGGATGGAGACCTGCAGGACGATGAGGTCTGGGGACTGGGCTGCAGGGGACAGGCGCCCTTAGCCCTGCTTGGGTCCAGAGCCCGCTACTGAATGCTGGAACTGCTTGTTCACTAACCAAACCAGGGCTAGTGCCAAGCTGGGCTTGGACCTGCCTCCTCTCTTCCTGCCTCTGCTCACTGCCCTTTCTCTGATGTTATCAGGAGCTTGATCACATTAAATTCAGAACACTGCATGAGACACTTGAAGCTTGCGAGCTGCCCCACTGGACTAGCTTTCCTTCTTGTTGGTTTTTGATCCTTGGCCTGGTCCAGGTTATGAGACCAGACCTAGTCTGACCAATCAGTAAGACATACAGCCTGAGGGCTGCCTGCTGGCCTGGGGCAGTCCCTGGAGGTTCAGATTAGCCTGGGAATCTCCTCAGGAGATGACCTGTCTTTGCAAGAGGCAGAGGGGTGGCACTATGGGAATTTTGTTTGTGTTGTTTTTTTTAGCGAGTGAGAGAGAAAGACAGACAGATAGAGATGAGAAGCATCAATTCTTCATTGCAGCACCTTTGTTGTTCATTGATTGCTTTCTCATATGTGCCTAGACTGGGGATGAGGGGTCTATAGCTGAGCCAGTGACCCCTTGTTCAAGCCAGCGACCTCAGGGTTTCAAACCTGGGTCCTCTGTGTCCCAGGCCAATGCTCTATCCACTGCACCACTGCCTGGTCAGGCAACCTGGGAGATTTTTGAGATGACCCTGTGGCTTTCAAAAAGCAATCACCAGACTACTCAGGTTAGAGGTGAGGAGACGAGTCCTGGAACTGGCCTGGTCCATTTTCCTTGGAGTTCTTAAAACCAGACAAGCCTGATCGTCAAGAGGCTTCTCCTTCTCTTCTTCTTCTCCTCCTTCTCCTTCTCTTCTTCTTCTTCTTCTCCTTCTCCTTCTCTTCCTTCTCCTCCTTCTCCTCCTTCTCCTCCTTCTTCTCCTCCTCCTCCTCCTCCTCCTCTTCCTCCTTCTCTTCTCCTTCTTCTCCTTCTTCTCCTCCTTCTCCTTCTCCTTCTTCTCCTTCTCCTTCTTCTTCTCCTCTTCCTCCTCCTCCTCCTCCTCCTCCTCCTTCTTCTCATCCTCTTCCTCCTTCTCCTTTTCCTTCTTCTTCTCCTCTTCCTCCTTCTCTTTCTCCTTCTTCTCCTCCTTCTCCTTCTTCCTCTTCTTCTTCCTTCTTTTTTCTTCTTTCTTCTTTCTTCTCCTTCTATCTTCTTTTTTTTTAAGTCAGAGGAGAGGAAATAGACAGACTTCCACGTGTGCCCTGACTTGGATCCATCAAGCACCCCTGTCTCTGGCCGGTGCTTGAGCTGTTTTTAGCACCTGAGGCTGATGTGCTTGGACAACCCAAACTATCCTTAGCTCCCTGGGTGTATGCTCGAACCAGTTGAGCCACTGGCTGTGGGAGAGAAACCAATGGTTGCTTCCTTGTGTGCCCCAACCAGCCAGAGCCAAGAGGCTACTTCTGACTAATCAGCAGGCCTGACTAGAACTGGTCCCAAGAGCCCCAAGTAGATTTTGAGCAGCCTTAGCTGTGGGTGAGCTGAGCGACCGCTTGGCTTACTATCTCCTCTTCCTGTGGCTCGTCCGCCCTGTCCTGAGGCCTCTCTGACCCTGGCTGTGCTCTCTTTCAGATCCCAGTGGTAGCTGTTATGGCCACCGGTGGTGGGATCCGGGCGATGACTTCACTGTATGGGCAGCTGGCTGGCCTGAGGGAGCTGGGCCTCTTGGATTGCATTTCCTATATAACAGGGGCCTCAGGGTCCACCTGGTGAGCTGGTGACAGGTTGTGTGTAGGCGCCTGGGGGTGGCTGGTTGGGTTGTGGCAGGGGTTGGGGTGGGTAAGGCTTTTGGGCATAAGGCTCTCCACCCAAATTGGATGGGCCGAGAGAATGCATGTGCCAGAGAGAAATATGCTCAGGGGACCCTTGGAAGGTGCCTGCCAGGCTGCTGTCCTAGAACAGAGCCCAAGGCGTGCGGTAGGGTCTTTGAGTGGTGGTCCCCCTGGCTTTGGCTTTTTCCAGGGCATTGGCCAACCTCTATGAGGACCCAGAGTGGTCTCAGAAGGATCTGGCAGGGCCCACCGAGTTGCTGAAGACCCAAGTGACCAAGAGCAAGCTGGGTGCGCTGGCCCCCCGCCAGCTGCAGCGGTATCGGCAGGAGTTGGCCGAGCGTGCCCACCTGGGCCACCCGACCTGCTTCACCAACCTGTGGGCCCTCATCAACGAGGCGCTGCTGCATGGTGAGGTGTGTGGGGGGGTGCAGCCTGGGTAGTGGAGGTGGGTGGCAAGGCCACAGGATGGTCCGGAGATGGGAGCAACCCTGGGTAGCAATGGGTGTGAAAGACCCCAGGTACCAGGAAGCCATGGCTTTAGGTTCAAATTATCTCTACCCCCTGCCCCAGCCCCATGACCACAAACTCTCAGACCAGCGGGAGGCCCTGAGTCGTGGCCAGAATCCTCTGCCCATCTACTGTGCCCTCAACACCAAGGGGAAGAACCTGACCACCTTTGAGTTTGGAGGTGAGTAGCCTGGAGCTGAGACCCATGCTTCCTGGCTAGCAGGGCAAGGGGTCAGTGGGCCTGTGTGTAGGAGGCGGGTGTTATACCCACTTCTGGGCCAGGCCCCAGGCTTTCCAGAGACTGCCATTCAGGCTTTGGGATAGGGGCAAGAGCCTTAGGTCTTATGCCCACAGGGCCAGCAATAAGGCTGAGCCTCTAGGTCACCAGGCTGCCCTGACATAAAGTCTGTGGTGGGTGCATTGGTGCCGAAGGTCCTCAGGTTCTGGGCTCCGTGGTAAGGCTGTGTGGCCTCCTTACAGAGTGGTGTGAATTCTCCCCCTACGAGGTCGGCTTTCCCAAGTATGGGGCCTTCATCCCCTCCGAGCTCTTTGGCTCTGAGTTCTTCATGGGGCGCCTGACGAAGCGGCTTCCTGAGTCTCGCATCTGCTTCCTGGAAGGTGAGGGGGGTGGGAAGGCTGGAGAAGCTGAGGTATTAGGGAGAACGGCCCTGGGAGAGATGGCGGGCCTTGACCTTCCTCATTCAGTCACTGAGCTGTCTCCTGGTTTAGGATGGGCCTTGGGGAAGGGTCAGGTTGTGATGGGGTGAGGGGCGCTCTTCCCTGCGTGTCCCCTATCTCAGGTATCTGGAGCAATCTGTATGCAGCCAACCTCCAGGACAGCTTATACTGGGCCTCAGAACCCAGCCAGTTCTGGGACCGCTGGGCACAGCATCAGGCCAGCCTGGGTAGGTGCCTCAACTCCTTATAAGGATGTAGGGTGGCCAGTGGGGCTGTGTTTGGGAGAAGGTGGACTCTCAGGCCTTTGAGAGTCCACAGAGGCTGGGATAAAGGCCCAGGGGTACCCATTTCCTGAAGACATCCTACTTCCCTCTTGACTGCAGACAAGGAGCAGGCCCCCCTTCTGAAGACAGAAGAGCCTCCCACAGTGGCCGGCAGGATAGCTGAATTTTTCACTGACCTTCTGACACGGCGCCCACTTGCCCAAGCCTCCCACAATTTCCTTCATGGCCTCCATTTCCACAAGGACTATTTCCAACATCCTCACTTCTCCACCTGGAAAGGTATCTATCTGCTTTTCTCCTCATCTCAGCTCTCCAGTCTTCCCATGACCGCCTGAGCCTGGGATCCTTGGTCTAGACACCCACACTCTGTCACCCCTCATCCCCAAGCCCTGTGAGTTCAGTTCCTTGGGCTGCTTGGAGCGAGAGCCCTTTTTCTCTCCTGTGTTGGAGAGCAGGGTCAGAGTCCCTTCCACAGCAGCAGGGAGCTGGCATTAGGCCCAAGGGCTGGTGCACTGAGCACCTGTGACAGCTGCTTTTCCACCCCATCCTCCCAACCTTTCCAGCCACCAAACTGGACGGGCTCCCCAACCAGCTGACACCTTCAGAGCCCCACCTGTGTCTGCTGGATGTTGGCTACCTCATCAACACCAGCTGCCCGCCCCTCCTGCAGCCCACACGGGACGTGGACCTCATCCTGTCACTCGATTACAACCTCCATGGCGCCTTTCAGGTGGGCTGCAGCAGGCCTGGAGGCAGCGGGCAGCCCCAGGTCTGGCGTCCTGGCTGATGTCTCCAGGGTGATCAGCTTTGGAGTCCAGTGTCTGGCTCACCTTTCCTTAAGGGCTGTCACAGTGACACCGTGTGAACGGGAAACTGAAGTCATAGAAGCCACAACCAGGGAACCGTGTGTCAAAATGTATTTTATGCTTGGGTCCCCTTTGGTCCTGGCCCCCTGATTTGAGCCTCTGCTGGTCCAGGGAAGGGTTTACCTCACAGTTGTGGAACTGGGGCCTTGTGAGCAGCCCGCTCTGCTGAGCCCGGTGGAGCTGCGGCGGGGGCTCTCAGGTTTGAGCACTTCCCCAAGTCTGGCCCACTCTGCTGGGCCCACTCGAGTCTGAGTTGGCCTCTGGGCACTAATTCCCACGTGTGTTGTGGACCTCCACGTTCAGGCAGCCTGCTGTTGGGGACCCTGGGGAGCCCGTGGGCCGTCCCTCTGACGCCACTCCTGCCCACCCTGCAGCAGCTGCAGCTCCTCGGCCGGTTCTGCCAGGAGCAAGGGATCCCGTTCCCCCCCATCTCGCCCAGCCCCGAGGAGCAGTGCCAGCCTCGGGAGTGCCGCCTGTTCCTGGACGCCGACTGCCCCGAAGCCCCTGCCGTGCTGCACTTCCCCCTGGTCAACGACTCCTTCCGGGAGCACTCGGCCCCTGGTGAGCCGCCGCCCCTCACCCTGCTGGCGCCCCAGGCCCCCTGTCCCTCGTCCCACTTCTCTATCCTTTATGTCTCTGAAGGTGACCCCCAGCTCCCTCCACTTCCAGTGTCCCCACCCCCCACCCCGGTGCCCGGGCTGCACTCTCTCTCCACTAGGGGTCCGCCGGACAGCTGAGGAGCAGGAGGCTGGAGAGGTGAACCTGTCTTCATCCAGCTCCCCCTACCACTACTCGAAGGTGACCTACAGCCAGGAGGACGTGGACAAGCTGCTGCACCTGACACATTACAACATCTGCAACAACCGGCAGCAGCTGCTGGAGGCCCTGCGTGAGGCCATGCGGCGGCGGAGACGGCGCAGGCAGCACCGGCCCCAGTGATGGCGGCACACGCCGGGCGCTCCCATCTGGCCTGCTGCCCCTGACTTTCTTTCAGGCTCACTCCCTGTCTCTCTGGCAGCTCTGGTTGGGTTGGGGCAGAAACCGTCATTACCAGGGGTTCCAGGACCTCTGGGGGTGCAGATGGCCCCACTGGGGGCTCCACCACAGTGTGCACCCAGCACCCCCCAGATGTGGCACTGAAGCCACCAGTAAGCCTGCCACAGACAACTCTGGGTAGGTCGAGCCTTCTAAATGGGCTGGAGCCTGGTCCCCGTGATGTGGGCAGGAGATGGCTTCCTTTTGAGCACAGAGAAGATTCAGAGATTGGGTATAAGCCAGGGGTAAAGATGGGGTACCAGGAGCAGCACTGACTATATCTGTGTACGGGCTAAGAGCCCCGTGACCTGTGTCTGTTCTTCTTTGCTACCTGGAGTAGTTGTACGGCGTAAAATAGAATGCTTTATATCTTACAGAGGCTCGTACAAATGTGGGGCATTGTCTGAGATTCTGTCATCGCTGCCAAGAAGGGACATGTTAGTTCAGGCTCTTGGATACCCAGGGCGAGGACTGGTGTAAGAAACAAAATGTCTCCCCTGCCACCCCATGGAACTGGCGAGTCAGCAGGGGCCTCCCCTGAAATGTGGGTCATCTGCTCCCAGCTCTTCTCTAGGCAGGAGGGAGGGACAGAGAGGGACGGAGGCTGCAGCCCTGGCTCTGCCCAGATGAGCAGACTTGCAGGCAGTGACCGCCAGCACCTGTCCTTACTTGGTCAGGGACCTTGGGGTGTGGCCAGGGAGTCAGTCAGGGCTGCTTCCTCTCCCACAACAGGGGTGGCCAGACCTGGGACCAGATGAGCCGAAGAAAGAGACTAGCGGGTAGCCTCCCCGGGCCGTGGCCTGGGAGAGAGACTAGCGGGTAGCCTCCCCGGGCCGTGGCCTGGGGGAGAGACTAGCGGGTAGCCTCCCCGGGCCGTGGCCTGGGAGAGAGACTAGCGGGTAGCCTCCCCGGGCTGTGGCCTGGGAGAGAGACTAGTGGCATAGCCTCCCCGGGCCGTGGCCTGGGAGAGAGACTAGCGGATAGCCTCCCCGGGCCGTGGCCTGGGAGAGAGACTAGTGGCATAGCCTCCCCGGGCCGTGGCCTGGGAGAGAGACTAGCGGGTAGCCTCCCCGGGCCGTGGCCTGGGAGAGAGACTAGCGGGTAGCCTCCCCGGGCTGTGGCCTGGGAGAGGGACTAGCGGGTAGCCTCCCCGGGCTGTGGCCTGGGGGAGGGACTAGCGGGTAGCGGGTAGCCTCCCCGGGCTGTGGTCTGGGAGAGAGACTAGTGGCATAGCCTCCCCGGGCTGTGGCCTGGGCGAGGGACTAGCGGGTAGCCTCCCCGGGCCGTGGCCTGGGGGAGGGACTAGTGGCATAGCCTCCCCGGGCCGTGGCCTGGGAGAGAGACTAGCGGGTAGCCTCCCCGGGCCGTGGCCTGGGAGAGAGACTAGCGGGTAGCCTCCCCGGGCCGTGGCCTGGGAGAGAGACTAGCGGATAGCCTCCCCGGGCCGTGGCCTGGGAGAGAGACTAGCGGGTAGCCTCCCCGGGCCGTGGCCTGGGAGAGAGACTAGCGGGTAGCCTCCCCGGGCTGTGTTCTGGGAGAGAGACTAGTGGCATAGCCTCCCCGGGCTGTGGCCTGGGAGAGAGACTAGTGGCATAACCTCCCCGAGCTGTGGCCTGGGGGAGGGACTAGCGGGTAGCCTCCCCGGGCTGTGGCCTGGGGGAGGGACTAGCGGGTAGCCTCCCCGGGCTGTGGCCTGGGGGAGGGACTAGCGGGTAGCCTCCCCGGGCTGTGGCCTGGGGGAGGGACTAGCGGGTAGCCTCCCCGGGCTGTGGCCTGGGGGAGGGACTAGCGGGTAGCCTCCCCGGGCTGTGGCCTGGGGGAGGGACTAGCGGGTAGCCTCCCCAGGCTGTGGCCTGGGAGAGAGACTAGTGGCATAACCTCCCCGAGCTGTGGCCTGGGGGAGGGACTAGCGAGTAGCCTCCCCGGGCTGTGGCCTGGGGGAGGGACTAGCGGGTAGCCTCCCTGGGCTGTGGCCTGGGGGAGGGACTAGCGGGTAGCCTCCCCGGGCTGTGGCCTGGGGGAGGGACTAGCGGGTAGCCTCCCCAGGCTGTGGCCTGGGAGAGAGACTAGTGGCATAGCCTCCCCGGGCTGTGGCCTGGGAGAGAGACTGGCGGCATAGCCTCCCCGGGCTGTGGCCTGGGAGAGAGACTAGCGGGTAGCCTCCCCGGGCTGTGGCCTGGGAAAGAGACTGGCAGCATAGCCTCCCTGGGCTGTGGCCTGGGGGTGGGGTGGCGGTTCTGTCTCTTAACAAGTAATCTTTTTTCCTGCAGTCAGTAGGGCCCAGGTAACTGAGTATTATTCTGGTCCCCAAGGGGGTGTTCTCACTTGTAACCCTGAGCTTTGGTGGTACATCAGGGTTCGCTTCAGGGTCCAGACCTATGGAGAGAACTGGGAAGCAGAGTGAATTCAGGGCCTAGGGACCCCATATTCTTCTCCCCATACTTGTGCCCCAGGCTACTGGCTTCCCTGTCAATACCCTACCTCCTCCTAATGTTGATGAGGAACGTGGATCCTGGGAGCCAGCAGGCAGCTGCAGGAGTGACCCTGGTGTGTGAGCTGGATGGGAGATTACTGGGTCTCACTGCATGTCTGCCCTGGCCCAGCGACTCAGTCCCTGCCCTGGGCATGTGGCTAGAGCCACAGAGTAGAAGAAATGGCTGTCTTGCTAGCCTTAGATGCCACTGTGTCCAGGACAAGTCCATTCACTCAGCAAAACAGCACCTGAATCATAAATTAGAACCTGTACCCTGTAGGAGTGTGAGTGGATCCTTTACCAGGGGCCACAGTTACGGCTGCCGCTCGTTATGATGCGAGTGCTCCTCTGACATGAGGCCGTGTCTGTCTAACTCTCTGGGTTTGTCTCTGTGTGTGACTTTGTGTGGGGGTCTTGGGGTCTATGGGCATGTGTTTGGGTGACATCCTGACTCCTGGTCTCTCTAGGACAGAAGGTCCCCCTTCTCCCTTGGAGCAAGGCTGAAGCAGGAGAGGAGGGAAGTAGAGAGCAGGGAGAGGTTAAGGGTGTGGGAGGGGTCTGGCTGTCCTGCGGACAGTGCTGTCTTGGAGAAGAGGAGAACAAGGAACAAGGGGGGTGTGGTCCCAGGTGGATAGAGCCAGGCGAGCTCTCTAGTATGTGCGAAGATAACCCAGGGGCCACTCAGCTTGGGTCTGGCCTGAGCAGGAAAGGTGGTAGGAACACTGTGCAGTTTCCTCTGCAGGGCCAGTGTCTGCAGCAGTTCCAGGCGCCGTGGGTGGCCATCGGCGCACATGTGCATCTCCCTCAGCAAGGAGGGTGGGGGGCAGCCGTGGAATCTGGGGAAAGGGAGACTCGTGACCCTGATTCTTCTGTCGCTGCTGAGAGTGAGCAGGGGTTTGCACCAGACACAGTAGGTGCTAGGGCTTTCTGTTTCTCATAGGTGGTCCAGGACCTCAAACTGGGATTTATTGCATTCACTAGCAGTGTAGGTCTGAGTGTCAGGACCTTGGCCTAAGAGGGCAGCAGCTGGGCTGGTCATGGAGGCTCAGGATGCCCACCCACACACCTGGGTGCCCTGCCTGAGTGGAGTGGCCATGCTGGGCACCTCCTCAGTGGCACACTCAGCCAGGAAGTCCAGAGGCCTGGCTCTGAGCTCTGGGCTTAGACTTGGCTGCAGAGCAAGGGAAGAACACTGGTCAGCCCCAGGTTAGATGCTCAGGCAGAGTCCCTGCAGGCTCCCACCTCTTGGCTGTAGTCTAAATGTATCTCCCCCACCATTTCCCCCACCGAAATTCATATGTTAGAATCCTAACCCCAAGGTGATACTAGTAGGAAGAGGGAGGGGCTTTGGGAGGTGACTAGGTCATGAGACTAGAGGCCTTAGAAGAGAGACCCCGGGAGCACCCTCCCTCCTCTGCCTGGGAAGGCTCAGTACAGAGGCACCACCTGCAACTGGAAGACGGCCTTCACCAGACACCCAGTTTGCCAGCACCTTGACCTTGGACTTTCCAGCCTCCAGAACTATGAGAAATAAATCTGTTGGGTATAACCTATCCAGTCTGCGGGTGTTTTTGTTACAGCAGCCCGAACAGACTAAGGCATTCCTGCTTCTAGAAATTCCCTGCGTATCAAGCCTCGTGGGGGGGGGGGGGCGCACTGTGCAGGCCAAGCACCCCCAGTGCCTCCCACCTCCAGGAAGGCGAAATGCTGGCAGCCTAAGAAAGGCTCAGCCTGAAGGAGATAGTGAAGAAACTTGAGATTCCTTTGGGATTCTGGAATTACAGGCCCAGGGAGATCCCGGGGGAACAAAGACCGTGTGAAGAACAGAGCCAGGAACCCAAAGCCTGGGAGGAGCAGGAAGGGGCCCCTGGGAGAGCCCCAGCGGCACCAGAACGTGCCCGGAACACTCCCTCTGCAGAGGGCCCAAGGGCGTGCTTTCTATTTGTCCTCCTATTAGTAGAGCTGGCCTTGGCCACTGTCTACACAACACCCCAGGGAAGGTACCTGCAGGGTATGTAAGGACTAGAAGAGTGGAGATGACCAGGATTGGACAGAGCAGAACCTGGAAAAGCCCACAAGGATCCTGGCTGGGCTCAGGAGTCAGAGTAGCAGACTCCAAAGGAGGCAGATAAGACGAAGAGGCCTTGCCCTCACCTCTGCTAATCAGCTCTGTGATCTTTGGCAAGTTGCTAACTCTCTCTGGCTGGGCCTTAAATTCTTTGCAAAAAGACAAAGTCCCATTTACCTTGAAGGCTGTATAGAGACTACGTGTGAAACCTCCGAGGATGAATAAAACCATCAGCTTGAGGCCCAGGGAGTCACTGCTCCTGCCTCCTCCTTCCCCAGGTCTCCTTAGAGCCTACCTGCTGCGCTGCTCAGGGCTTGATGCAGGGCCCTTTAGATGGTGTTGCAAACAGGATCTCTGCTCTGCTGCTTGGCCTGCCACCCAGACAGCCATAGATCAAACTCTGTCTCCTGTGCAAGGACCCCTGACCCCAAGCTCGTGGCTGCTCTTGGGAGGTTCTACCTGCTGGTCAGTGGGTCCCAGGGCCAGTGTCTCCCCTGCAGCCCTCACCTTAAGGAGGAAGTAGTATCCTGTTATGGCAGTGCCTTGGCCTCTCAAACTGGGCTCCCACCAGGTCAAGGGAGCCTGTGGAAGCCACATTCCGAAGGTCATCAGCTTTTCCCAGTGGTCCTCTGTCCTCTGTGTCCTCCAATCCCCACTGCCCAGTACCTCTGTTGCCATCCTTCCCCAATGGAATAGGCTGCCCCTGACCAAGATCCCACTATAGCCGTCCCAGCTGGGCTGTGGAGGGAAGGCAGTGAGGTTGGACCAGCTGCACCAGGACCAAGGTTCCTCGGGAAACCAGGGAGCAATTTATAATGAAGCCAGAAGAGGAGGAAGAGCCCCATTCTCTACTCTACTTGGGTTGGTGCAAAAGCTGGGAAGAGACCCTATGAAGAAACTATACTAAGAATGGAGGGCCAGGGGAGTTCACCAGAATCCACAATGCCAAGGGACCAGGCCCTGATGCCCCCCCTTGGACACCCCAAGCCCCTCTAGAGGTTCTGTGGAGGGGAGCTGCCCAGAGCAGGCGCCCCCTGGCATTGACCTGCTGCCACCCAGGCCAGAGCTGCTGCTTAAGCTCCAAAGACCCCTCCATGGTGGGGGCACCCTTCACATCCTGAGAACGCAACATGGGGCCCAGGAAAACATCAGGACCTGCACAGAGGAGGAGGGGGCTAGTTACGCACTCCTCCCCTACCTCCTCATTGTTGATAACCCCTGGCCCCTGGGCCTCAGGGCTAGTTTCAGGGTATGGCCCTGCCCCCCACAGCCCCACTGAGGTGCTGCTGCCCTGCTGCCTGCTCCAGAGAAGGGATACACTGCCTGGCAGTGACGCCTGGCTGCAAGTCCCTTGTCTTAGCCAGATGTGCTCTTGGCCACCAGCTTCTAAGGGCCTGTCCTGGAGGGAGGTTAGCCCACTGCCAACTCTTCTGGGTTTTAGCCCCTTCACCTGTTGCAGTAGCTTCTGTTCCCACTGGGAGAGGGCAGTAAGGAAGCCTGGCTGGGACATGGGGGCTCCGAGCTCACCCTCTCCTTCCCACACCCCTCCCTCCCAGAGGGAGCCTGTGTCTCTTCAGATCAAGTCTTTTCTCTCAGCCCAGCCCACCATGGCATCCAGCCGGCCGGGACATGGGTGCACACACTCTGAAGCTGTCAAGGGCAAGAATGGGGTTTCCTCAAGGGTCAGAGGTAGTCTCGGTGCCCTGGGGAGACCCCGACTTTCAGGCTGAGACAGGGACTGCTCCCACCACCGGCCCTCAGGCCCCATCTCCTGGGCTTCCCCTGCCTCAGCCTCACTCACCCCTGCCTTCCTCTGTAGTTGGACAAACTTATCCTCCTGGGCCACCAACAGCTTTTCTAAGTCCTGATGTCTGTGGAGCAACAGCTCTACATCCAATACCGAGTGTGGGGAGGAGAAAGCCGGTGAGGGCCAGCCCCCGGGGAGGAGAAAGCCGGTGAGGGCCAGCCCCTGGGGAGGAGAAAGCCGGGTGAGGGCCAGCCCCCGGGGAGGAGAAAGCCGGTGAGGGCCAGCCCCCGGGGAGGAGAAAGCCGGTGAGGGCCAGCCCCCGGGGAGGAGAAAGCCGGGTGAGGGCCAGCCCCCGGGGAGGAGAAAGCCAGGGGGAGGGTCAGCCCCCGGGGAGGAGAAAGCCGGTGAGGGCCAGCCCCCGGGGAGGAGAAAGCCAGGGGGAGGGTCAGCCCCCGGGGAGGAGAAAGCCAGGGGGAGGGTCAGCCCCCGGGGAGGAGAAAGCCGGTGAGGGCCAGCCCCCGGGGAGGAGAAAGCCAGGGGGAGGGTCAGCCCCCGGGGAGGAGAAAGCCAGGGGGAGGGTCAGCCCCCGGGGAGGAGAAAGCCGGTGAGGGCCAGCCCCCGGGGAGGAGAAAGCCGGTGAGGGCCAGCCCCCGGGGAGGAGAAAGCCGGTGAGGGCCAGCCCCCGGGGAGGAGAAAGCCGGTGAGGGCCAGCCCCCGGGGAGGAGAAAGCCGGTGAGGGCCAGCCCCCGGGGAGGAGAAAGCCGGTGAGGGCCAGCCCCCGGGGAGGAGAAAGCCGGTGAGGGCCAGCCCCCGGGGAGGAGAAAGCCGGTGAGGGCCAGCCCCCTGGGGATGCCAGAGCTTGCTCCCTTCCCTCTGCAGCTGGCCTGGGTGGCCAGCGAGAGAAGCAGTGGGAGCTGCCCTGGACCGTAGCTGTTAGCACAGCAGGCAAGAGGGCAGAGCCTTGGCTCACCCTGCAGCTGGAGTCCAGTGGGAGGCCCTCCCAGACAGCCAGCCAGGCCTCAGCCTGCTTCATCCCCTGCTGCAGTTTCTGCAGGCCCCAGCATGCTTGTCAATGTTCCCATGCAGGGCCCAGGCCTCCTCAAGGTTCTGCAGCTGCCCTTCCAGCTCCTGCAGACACTGTCACCTGAAGGGTAGGGGTGCTTCGGGTGGGCTGTTGAGCAGAGCCACCCAGGTAGGGCAGGACTGGAGTGCCAGCAGAAGTGGGGGGGGAGGCTGAGAGGCCCGGATCCTCCCTTTTCCATCCCTCTCTCTCCACCCCTAGCCTGGCCTTCCTCTCCCCACGAGGGGTTCTGAGGCCTTCGGTAATCAGGCTCTGCCCAGCTTAACTCCAGGCCCACCACTGTGTTTGTACTTCCAGGGACATGAAGTGGACATTGTCTACAGCTGCTGCCCCTCCTGCTGTGCATCCTGGGTGTGAAGGCAGTGCTCCCTGATTTCTCGCCTCAGTTCCTCATGCTGCTCCAGGAGCCGCTGGGCCCCAGCCACATACATCCACAGCCAGCTCCTCTGTGGAGAGCAGCGCCTGCTTCTGCCAAGCCCAGGCTCTGTGTGCATGCAGGGGCAGCCGGGAGTTGGGGGGGGGGGGGGACAGGCAGGGCAGGAGCTATGCAGAAGAAGGTAGAGTCCAGTTCCCCGAAGAGCTGAAGTGACCCCCCACACTGCAGGGCAGAGCGGAACCAACAGCTGGGGCAGGATGCCACCTACAGCAGTTCCCGACAGCGTCCGAGGAAGGTGCGTCCCTGGGAAGCCTGCTCCCGCTGCTGGTTCTGCTTTTGGGCCTTCGTATCTAGGGTGGCCCAGGCCTCCTGCGCCTCGGCCAGCTGCTGGACCAGGCTTCCCTGAGCCGCAGGTTGCAGCAGGCCTAATCAGCAGGACTCCATCGGCACCTCTGCCACCTTCTCTCCATAGCTGCCAATTCCCTCTGCAGCCAGAACGTATGAGCAGACCTCACTTGGTAGCCACCCTGCCACATGATCCTTGTTCGGGGAGCGTCCAGTTCTCTCTGAGGAGTCCTGCTCTGCTTCCCACTCTCCCAGGCCATCTCTGCTCTGCTCCACAGCCTGGAAGAGCAGCCCCTGGGCCAGGAGGGTCCTTGCCTCTCACCTCTGGGTACCCCTTATCCACCACCTTCAGGGAGTGGCTCAGACAGGAAGCCCACTTACCTCCAGGTGCCTGTGCTGCTGCTGCAGGGACTGCACCGATGACAGCCTGTGGTCACAGGCGTCTCTTGCCATCAGGGTGGCCTCTCCTGCATCTAGCCCCGGGGCTCAGCCACTGACGGCTCAAAGCTATACACCTCACGGGCTGCAGCCACGCTCTGGGAGAGGAGGGAGGGCCTGCTCTGGGCTCAGCTTATTCCCAGTGTCCTTCCTCCCTGGAGTCATGCAACTTGTTCATGACCACCATGCCCAGAAAATGTCCTAGATGTGGCAGCTGCTCAGTGAATGTGTGATCTTACTGGTAATGTGGTTGGGCCTCAGGGGACTTCTGTGGGGAGAGGGTCTTCAGGGCACAAGTCAGGAGAGAGGCTGAGATGGAGGCTCTGGAGCGGGCAGGGATGGGTCCATGTGAGGAGGAGGTTGGTTTGGGGGCATCCATAGGGCCAAGAGGAGAAGGTCAGCTCAGGAGGCTGCTCCAGCTTAGACCCTCGGAGACGGCATCTCTGGGCTGTGGGGTCTGCTGGCGGCTCAAGGAGCTGGGCTGCTATAGAAACCACCAGCTGTGCTGAGAGCTAAGCTTGTGAGGGAACACCTGGCAAACAAATCCACCCGGAGCACTGAGCTGAGAAGAGTGAATGAACGAAGGAACATCTGCCGCGTGACAGTGAACTCGTGCCCAGTAAGTGTGGTTAGTTAAAGAGAAGAGAGCAACAAGACATACATGTAAATAAAACTGAAGCCTGTGGTTAAGGGGCGTGGTGGGGCTAGCAGTTGGCCAGACGTGCTGTCTGTTTCTCCTTGGGGGTGTGAGCTGCACTAGGAGGAAACACACAGGTGGAGAAGGCAGGAGGTGGAAGACTTCGAGACTCACAGTCTGCTTGGTGCTGGGAGCTAGAGGCAGGCAGACAGAGAGAGAGAGGAGAGAGAGAAAGAGCGAGAGAGATACAGAGACCGAGAGACAGAGAATACCCCCTCCCCCCCCCACACACACACACCTGGTGGGTCTGCCTGTCCCTGGCCCCCACAGAAAGCACAGATGGCCCCGCCCCTTGGTGACTCCTGGCCTGTGGCAGCTACCTGCACGCTGGCTTTTATGCCCTGGCTAGCCTCTCCCAAGTGGCTTTGATGCGACTCCTCTGCACTTGAATCTGGGGATGGCACCTGGGCGCTGCCCACTCCCGGTCGCCTGCCGGCTCTCTTAGGGAGGCACGTTGGCCTGCCCCACACTCTGACTTCCTTTCTGAAAAGCATCAAACTGTCCGGCAGCTCTGGAAGCTCAAAAGGGCTTGACAGTATCTGACAGTCCCAATGCCCCTCACCCCCTGCTCTAGATCCAAAGGGTCTCCCAGAGCCCAGAGACCCCCAATCCTTTTCTGCTCACCCCTTCTTCCCCGGACACACACCTTTGCCTAGCTCAGCCTCAATTCATTTCTGGCAGGTCCACTCAGGAGTGGATCACCATGATGGCCTCCAGGTCTTGTCCAGAGTCCTGAGACTCAGCAGTGGCCACCTTGCCGACCAACCAGGCATCGAGGAGCAGGGCCTCACGCTCCAGTTGGTAGAGCTGCAGCTCTTCCTGCAGGCCTTGCCCCTGCCATCCACTCTCTGCAATAGCCCCAAATGCACCTTCCTCACGACCTGCACCGGGCCAGCAGCTTGGGGCTGTGGCACGAAGGAGAGTTCCACCAAAGCCCTTTCTGTCCACCCCGGACCAGCCTTGTGTGCCTCTGCAGGGGGTGCCCCTCCCTGCTCTTCCCCAGACGGGCCTGGCTCCCACCCACCTTTCTGGGTTCTGCCTGCCTTCCCGATGGCTGATGGCTGCCGAAGTCTCTCGATGCACGTGCCGAACCCCTCCAGGTCTCTCCTGCTGGCCTCCAGCTGCCACATAGAAAGACCTACGTGGTCTCAGCACTCTGGCCCATGTCCTCAATGTCCAGGATATAGTTCCATTCAGCCAGCCAGGATTCTGCCGCCAGGAGTTGGGGTGACGCAGAACAGGACAGTTTTTCCAGGGCAATGCCCTTCTGAGAGGGGAGAAACCAGAAGAATGCAAGAGAAAGAGTCTGCAGGAATGACTGACTCAGCCAGTTAAGATTATCCACATCCTATAGTTCTCTAACTGATCTCCTGGAGACTCTTTTTTTTTTTTCATTTTTCTGAAGCTGGAAACGGGGAGGCAGACAGACTCCCGCATGCGCACGACCGGGATCCACCCGGCATGCACACCAGGGGACGATATTCTGCCCCTTTGGGGTGTCGCTCTGTTGCATCCAGAGCCATTCTAGCGCCTGAGGCAGAGGCCACAGAGCCATCCCCAGTGCCCGGGCCATCTTTGCTCCAATGGAGCCTCAGCTGCAGGAGGGGAAGAGAGAGACAGAGAGGAAGGAGAGGGGGAAGGGTGGAGAAGCAGATGGGCACTTCTCCTGTGTGCCCTGGCTGGGAATTGAACCCGGGACTCCTGCACGCCAGGCCAACGCTCTACCGCTGAACCAACCGGCCAGGGCCTCCTGGAGACTCTTAAAACACACGAATAACAGGATCTGTAAATAAATAGGACCAGAGGCCCGGAAACCCCTTCCCCCTTGCTGCCCTGCCGAAACTCCCCCACTCCACCTTAAGTCATGAGGTGCACGTAGGACCTGAGGCAAAGGAATCACGTGCTCCTTGCATGGACCCTGTAAAAGGTATATGCGATGTAAGAAATCTAACTTCAGGGAGCTCCTGCTTTGGTGCTACTAGTCTCATGTGCTCCACCAGCTACTAATAAATTCCTCTTCCTCTGTTAAGTTGTATGGATATCTATTCTCCTCCGTATGGATGGCATTTTCCTGCCACACTCCAAGGCTCCCCACTTAGGGTTCATGCTTTGGGATTGAGAACAGTGGTTCTTAGTCGGGCCACACCCTCAAATCAACTAAGGGCTTTAAAAATGCCCTATTCCTGGCTCTCACCCTGGAAAGATCCTAGTTTGGTCTGGAATGGAGCATAAGTATCAACATTTCTGAGAGAATCATGGATTGAAAACCACTGGTTTAGAAGAAATAGCAAACCCGAACCCAACCCAGGGGAATTATGCAGCGGGAAATATGCAGAAGGGAGCCTGAGCGCAGGATAGCACCCGGGGAAGGTGACAAAGATGCACAGAGCTGGGAGACTCACATGGGGTCACCCTCCGGGGCTGCGTCCTCTCCGGGTTTTCTCTCGACCACTCCAGCCCTCTCTACGCCTCCCCGCCTCACCCCTCACCTCTGGGTTTTCTCACGCCCACCCCAGCCCTCTCTACGCCTCCCCGCCTCACCCCTCACCTCCGGGTTTTCTCACGCCCACCCCAGCCCTCTCTACGCCTCCCCACCTCACCCCTCACCTCTGGGTTTTCTCACGCCCACCCCAGCCCTCTCTACGCCTCCCCGCCTCACCCCTCACCTCCGGGTTTTCTCACGCCCACCCCAGCCCTCTCTACGCCTCCCCACCTCACCCCTCACCTCCGGGTTTTCTCACGCCCACCCCAGCCCTCTCTACGCCTCCCCGCCTCACCCCTCACCTCCGGGTTTTCTCACGCCCACCCCAGCCCTCTCTACGCCTCCCCGCCTCACCCCTCACCTCCGGGTTTTCTCACGCCCACCCCAGCCCTCTCTACGCCTCCCCGCCTCACCCCTCACCTCTGGGTTTTCTCACGCCCACTCCAGCCCTCTCTACGCCTCCCCACCTCACCCCTCACCTCCGGGTTTTCTCACGCCCACTCCAGCCCTCTCTACGCCTCCCCACCTCACCCCTCACCTCTGGGTTTTCTCACGCCCACTCCAGCCCTCTCTACGCCTCACCACCTCACCCCTCACCTCCGGGTTTTCTCACGCCCACCCCAGCCCTCTCTACGCCTCCCCGCCTCACCCCTCACCTCCGGGTTTTCTCAAGCCCACTCCAGCCCTCTCTATGCCTCCCCACCTCACCCCTCACCTCTGTCGGGAGCTGCTGGGTTTCCTGAGCTCCCCGCAGCTGCTGCCTCTGCGAGGCCAGCCCACGGCGTTCTCCAGCAGCTGCACCTGTGCAGCCACGTCCCGGGCAGCAGAGCAACCTGCCAGCCTGCCGCAGCTTATGCCCTGTGCCCACCACTCCCTGGATCAGAGCCTTGTTGCTGCTCATCCCACTCGCCAGGTTCTGTGGAGTCGGGGAAGACGGAGCGGGGATGCTATTGGCAACTACGCTGGAGACCCCAGGGTGATGCCAGAAGCCTCCTGGGACCCCACGGACTTGCCCCCAACAAATTCCCTGTCCTTGTGATTAACAAAGAATCAAGGTGCTCCAGAGCGCCCTGGAGGGTGAGCGCTCAGTTGGCCACAGCTCCATTTCCTCGGTGGACTGGAGGCGTGGGCCCACACGTGGTGCTGCTCCTGCAGGCGCTGTGGGGTGCTCAGGCTCCAGCTGTAGTCCCGGGTAGACACAAGGGCCAGCCTCTCCAGCACCCAGGTCATCTCCTCATCAGCATCCCTGAAGAACAGCAAGAGGAGGCTCGGGGCCTCAGGGCTGTCCTGCGCTGCCTCGGGGGCTCCCGCAGGCTCTTGCATCTGCAGCAGTAGGCAGGCAGTGGGGCCAAGGAGCTGGGCATCATGGTCATCAGTGTTAGGGCCAAACATTGCTCCCTCGTCTGTGCTCCTCCCTAAAGGCAGTGGAAGCAGCTGCCTTTCAAGTGGGCTTGCGCTTTCCTACCCTGGGCAAGGCAGCGGCCTTCCCACATAAAGGCCTGGCCTGGCTGGCCTGCCTGGCTACTGTGGCCTCCAGTTCTCCTTGAGCCCCCAGGATCTCCCCCGGGCCACCCTGGTCCTGTCCCCCTATGGGGGCTCTCAGCTCGACCTCCACAGGCTCCAGCCAGCTCTCCAGTTCCTCCACTCTTCTCCGTAGATGCAGGGCCTGGGGCAGGATGGATGTGGGCACGAGAGGGAGAGGCGGGAGCCTCTCCAGCCTGCTCACAGCCCACAGGGCCTCACCTCGCAGGCCCCCTAGGTTGGCTGCCTTTCTCTGGCAGTTGGCCTGAAGCTCGTCTCAGACATCTCCCGGCTCCTGCAAGTGCTCCTGGGTGGTCTCTGAGGCCAGGTGCCCCCCTCCCCACCGCCTCTGCCCCTCTGACAGCCACAACATGGACTGCTGGAGCTGGGCACTTGTGTCAGCGCCAACCACCAGCCCCACGCTTGCAATCTCTGTGTGCTGGCTGTGTGATCTTGGGCAAGTTCTTTAACCTTTCTGAACTCATTAGTCATATCCATTTCATTGAGATAATAATGGTTATTTTGTTTAAATGAGATAAAACATTTAACATACTTCATAGGGCACTTTATATCAGAGGGAACCAACCTGGGTTCAGGGCCTACACTCTGTAGGTAAATTTAAAAGAAGCTACACTTTGACTCCAGGACTGCTGGCTATGTCCTGACTGTGTCTTCTAATACCTTTCTAAGGTAGTTTTAAAAACCATTATGTCAAAAGATGATCTTTAACATAGATGAAAAGCCCCTCTTTGGAGAGGGTGCCTGGGGAAGCTGCTGTTTCTCACTGCCCTTTGGTTCTCAGCATGGTGCCTGCTCACAGACAGCACTTAGTGAACATTGGCTACCCACGGCTGTGGTTCAGAGCCACTGCCGGGCTGTGGAGTCGCCGCGTGCTCTGGCCTGCCAGGTGTTGCACGGTCCCCAGCTGCGCCCCTGGGCCTGTCGCCATCTGCAGCCTTTGTTGTTGGTGCACACTTGTGTCCAGCTCAGCCTGGAGACTCCATTGCTTCCACAACTGCGCCTGCAGCCTGGCTGGGTCCTGCCAGCCCTCTTCCAGGGCCACCAGGTTCTTCTCTCTAGCCATGTGCCACCTGGATGCACAGGGAGGACCAGGCTCTGTTGCCTAGAGCTCTCCACTTCCCCTTCATTTCTGGGCTGCCCCGAGGAAGAGTGGCCCTCTCTGGGGGCAACTTCTTCCCACACAACCATTCCCCAGCCCGGCCAGCAGGAACCTTGTAGGAATCCTGCAGGAAAGTCTGTAGCTGCTGGAGCTCCTCCAGTTGGCGGTGGCAGTTATGGGCTCACTACAGGAGAGCCTCTGTCTTGCCAGAAGGAGGGTCTCATGTGCTTGCAGGTCTGTCTACTGGGACCCGGAGCTGCGACGGGGGGTGATTGCTCATGCACATCCCTGTGTGAATGGGTGCCCTGCCAGCCTAGGACAGCCTTTCTCGGGTATCAGTGTGCCCCGAGTCTGGGGTTTTCCTTGAAATGGAGACACATTCTATTTTCTTTCTTTCTTTCTTTCTTTCTTTCTTTCTTTCTTTCTTTCTTTCTTTCTTTCTCTTTCTTTCTTTCTTTCTTTCTTTCTCTCTCTTTTTCTTTCTTTCTTTCTCTCTTTTTTTTTTTTTAGCAAGAGAGAGGCAGACAGACAGACAGGGACAAACAGGGACAGATAGGCTGGAAGGGAGAGAAATGAGAAGCATCAGTTCTTCATTGTGGCACATTAGTTGTTCATTGATTGCTTTCTCATATGTGCCTTGACCAGGGGGGCTGCAGCAGAGTGAGTGACCCCTTGCTCAAGCCAGTGACCTTGGGCTCAAGCCAGTGACATTTGGGCTCAAGCCCGACTATGAGGTCATGTCTATGGTCCCACGCTCAAGCCAGGAACCCTGTACTCAATCAAGCTGTTAAACCTGCACTCAAGCTGGATGAGCCCACGCTCAAGCCAGTGATTTCAGGGTTTCAAACCTGTGTCCTCAGCATCCCAGTCCGATGCTCTATCCACTGCACTACCGCCTGGTCAGGCTCAGACTCCCCTCTTTCTTAGTGTCTGTTGTGAGCTGAATTGTGTTCCCCTGCCCCCCAAAATACTTCTGTTGAAGTCCTAATCCCCAATACCTGAGAATGTGACTTTATTTGGAGATAGGGCCTGTAAAGAGGTAATTAAGTTAAAATGAGATCATGAGGGCAGGCCCTAATATGACATGACAGGTGTCCGTGTAAGAAGAGATTAAGACACAGAAACACATACAAGGATGACTGTGTGAACACAGAGAGAGATGACAGCCATCTGTAAGCCAAGGACACCACCCCTGCTAACATCTTGGTCCAGGACTTTCAGCTTCCAGAACTGTGAGAAAGTAAGTTTTAGTTGTTAAGCCCTCCAGTCTGTGGTATTTTGTGATGGCAGTCTGAGCAGACTAGCACAGTGTCTGTACAGCTTCTATCGTGAACTGCTATTAGTATGAATGTTTTGAGCAGGCGCCTCCAAAATATATCTGTATGCGTGTGTGGTGTGTGCATGTATCTAAATATAGATTGATGTGTTTATGTATGAACTTCCTTACCGGTATATTAAGTATATACATTGTCATATGTACAAAATAGAAATTAGATCAATAAAAATTAGGAAAAGAAGTTCTAATCCGCCCCCTCACTCTGGGGTTCCCACCCACAGCTCACATCAGCAGAATCTCCACACAGGTGTGTTACCTTTGTTTCCCTGCTGGGGTGCCAAAGGGTGGGGGCCGGAGACGCAGAGAAGCTTCTGACACAAACACCCTGCGGCAGTGCCAGAGCCTGGGAGGGGCGGGGTTGGGGGCACTGTCCTGGGGGCAGTTGGGGCTGCCAGGCACTGTCTGAAGTGACTGGGCATAGGGGTTCTTGACACAGCCCAGCAAGCTAACCGTCTGCCATCTGTGTTAATCAAAGACCCTCAGGGTTCCCAGGCAGGGGTCCTCTTGTAAGGGAGGGGGGTGCTCACTGTGCCCCTGCCAGGACTCCAGCATAAGGAATCACAAACATTATGGGCTCTGGTGGGCTCTCTCAGGATAGAGACCCCCTGCCACTCTGGGTTCCAGCTTTAGGCTCAAATCTGCCTTGATCTAAAAGTCTGAGGAGCTGGATGAGGCAACTGAACCAGGTGGGCTTCTGTGAGAAAAAATACATGGAACCTGGTGTCTTGTAAGCTGTGTCAGTTTCAGTTAAATGAGCATAAAAAAAAAATCTGTCAACCTGCCTGAGTGCCAGGTACCATGCTGAGACAGCAAGGCCACCTTTTCTATCCTCACACAGTCCTCGGAGGCAGGTATTGTTAGCCCTTTGTAGTGAACACCAGACTCCATGAGAAATCTGCCCCAGTGCCCCTATGAATGGGCGACAAGGAACTCAGGGTGTCTGGTTCTGCAGGTCTGGTGCTTAACCCCTGTGCTCTGCTACTGTCGTTCCATCAGGCCGTTTCTCTCTCAGCCTCCCAGTATATATTTCTTGGTAAAACTTCCCCTGATCTCAGCCAAATGACCACGTGCTACTTGACATCCATAATGGGCCAACTCACTGCAGGGCCGGGAGTTGTGGGTCCCTGGCATCTGACTGCAGCCCTTGGAAAGGCTGGTGAGTGTGGGCCAAGAGACAGAAGGGCAGGAAGGGAAGAGCTGGATGCCCCATGCCCATGCCAGCCCACCCACAACTCCGCTCGCCCCAGAGCAAGGGGCCCCCGAGGAGCATGGCCTGGCACCGCCCAGGGCACGCTGGGTCTTGGGGCATCCAGCCCAGTGCAGGCTGCGGGCTGCAGCTTCCAGTGCGTTGGTCTTTTCTGCCTGTGCCTCCAGACCCGTGTGCTTCCACAGGAGGGTCTCCACATTTGCCAAGGGGTCCTGGTGGGAGAAGAGAAGCTGATACTGCCCACGGGGATGCCCCACCCCGTCCCATGAGCTATCCTACCAAACATCGCCGTCATGGGGAGTGCTCTGCCCAAACAACCCCCTCAGTCCTCTCGCGCTGTATCTGGCATTAAGACTACGATTGCCAGCCAGCCAAGGTGCTGAGGGGTAAGGCTGAAGTGTCAGCATTTCCAGGGGAGGTGGAGCTTCACCTAACAGGACACCTGCCTCCTCTGCACTCCCAGTCAGGCCACCTCAGCACAGGACGGGCTAGCCCCCAGTGGTTCTCTGAGGTTTCCGTGAGTCAGGCTCACCAAACACAGCGGTTGGGACACTGGTCGGGAAAGCAAACCTCTGGGTGTCAGGAAGTGAGGAGGGCAGAGGTGAGAAGAGTGGTGGGAAGAGGGCAAGAACGGGTCCAGGGCCACACACGCGCCCTCTACGCTCCCACGACATTCCCTGCGGGGCCTGGCCCAGGTGCGCCTGAACTGCGCACAGGGAAGAGCAAGTGACCGCCCGGTGACTGATGTGACTGAGGTGGGGAGACCCCTTGGTCCGGGGAGCTCAGGCGGCACTGGCTGGTTTGATCCTCAGTGGTGCTCTGTAAACCCTTCCTCACTCTTGCTGTGCACCTACTCCTAGACCCTCGCTGGCTGGGCAGACTTCCTGGCTGCAAGCCAACATTGCATCTGCTCCACAGAGCTCAGAAATAACTGTTGAGAAAGAAAAAGGCAAGAGGAAGTGAGCAGAGGGTCCAGCGACTGCAGGTGCATGAACCGGTGGTGGCCCAGTGGAGAAACCAGGGACCTGGGGCCGGTTCAACAGAATGAGTCCACAGCAGGCAAGGCTTGTGGGCAAGCTGGGTGGTGAGTGGTAGGAAGAGGCCCTGGCATAGCAGCATCTCTGGCTTTGGCTTTGACCAGGGGTGGTGGGGTTAGTGCAGGCCCAGGGGGTAGGGGCAGGATGGCGGCTGCCAACCTGTAGCTTCAAAGCTGGTGCTCCTGCCAGGCCCCTTACAGGCTGCTCAGCTCCTGCTCTAAGCCAGCCAGGGCCTGTATGTTGGGGGTAGACAGGTGCCCAGCTGCAAGCAGTCACCTCTCTGTGCTCTGGGCCAAGCTTACGCTGTCTGTTCGGGAGTCCGGCTCACCCTGTAACAGGGCTGGACTCAGATACCAGAGGCTGAGGCATTCAGGGCTGGCGGAGGCCCACTGGAAAGAAGGAGAGGTGGGGAAAGAGCTGAGGGAGTGGGATGGAAGAGGAGAAAAGCAGAGGCAGGTGACAGAGAAAGGACCCGGGAGAAAGCTGGGATTACAGTAAGGGAAAGGGCAGAGACACGGGGAGATGCCAGGGAAAGCCCAGGTCTCAGCCACCCGTCTTTCACTCCTGGTGCTCCTCTAACCTGCGCGGGGCCTCCGCAGCACCGCTGGGAGCACTCAGGCATCCATCTCAGGCCGCAGCCTCTGGGCCCAGACCTGCAACTCCTGCAGCATCTCCCGCAGTTTCCGAGCTGCGTGCGAGGCATCCAGGTGCTCCCTCCTGCCCACAGAGTTCTCTGAGGCCCTCTCCCCCTGTGCCCCCACCCCGCTGCCTCTGTTCCTGAATCTCCTCAGCCAAAGAAGGTCAGGGCTGGGGAACGGATGGGGTGACCACACAGACGGTTATTTGAGGGATTTCTTAAAGGAAAACTGGGGCCAAAGGTGTGATTAGGTGCCAAAGAATTGGAAAAATTAGCAGTAGTATTTTAAAAGGAAGAGTCAGACCCCCTAACCTCTCCTTTCTGAAAAGAAAAAAAACAACAACCCGGAGAAAGAGATTAAAGGGGCAAAAGTTAGTAACTAATCATAGTTTAACTATAGTTCTCTGGAAGGACTAAGGCCACTTGCTAGACAGCAAAGAAGACAACGGTTATCTGAAAACTTCCTCTTCCCCTTCAATACGATCCTTTAGGAGACGGTGTTTACATATCCTACACTGATTCCAGCTCTTCCTCCCCTCCTGGAGTCCTGAGAGTGACACACACCTCTAGGCAAAGGGATCACAAGGCCACTCCCCTTGCTTGAAAAACCTGCATTCTGGAACATTTTATATGCTTTCTAATAATCATCCCTTTTGAAATCCTTTTTTTTTTTTTTAATTTTTATTTATTTATTTATTCATTTTAGGGGGGGAGAGAGAGAGAAGGAGAAGGAGCAGGAAGCATCAACTCCCATATGTGCCTTGACCAGGCAAGCCAGGGTTTTGAACCAGCAACCTCAGTGTTTCCAGGTTGGCGCTTTATCCACTGCGCCACCACAGGTCAGAAATCCTTTATACGTATTGTAAAGCCAGAAGCCACGGCCAGAGCTAGCATCAGAGCAGCCCAGCCCATGCAGGTTCGCATTGGATTCGGACAGTCGGTAAAGAAACAGCGGAGCCAAAAACTGATGGGCCATAGCCTTTAATCCTACCTTGCACCCGGCGGGCAAGTAAAAATACACACTGGGCTCCAAAACCCAGTCACACTCAGTGCTCACAAAGCCACTGACTTATCCGAGTTTCCTAGAATCAAAGGTTTCTAGCTCACCAGCCTTCTTCTCCTCAGTTCCCCATCTGCATCCTTATCCCAGATACAAACTCTACACAAACTGGCATCTCACTCAGCACTCCGCCATCTTGGCTGCTTCTCCTGGCCTCCTTTAGCTGCTGGCTCTACTCTCTCCACTCTCTCATGCTAACCTCAGGAACCAAGCGAGCAAACTCTCGTTCCATCCCCATTTTATAGTGTAGAAATCCAAACCCTTAATCCAATATACATAATAGGGAAGTCTCTAATACAAAGTCACTTCTCTGAGGCATGATAGGATTGTACCACCTTACACCAAAAAGGGTAGGAAAGGCTTAATCCCAAAACCAAGCCCCAGGCTACAAGGATTCCGCCTGCCTTTAGCCCACCCCAACACACATTAATATCACCTGGGCGACGGCTTCCTCGTGTTATCTTTAACAAAGTGAGCATAATACATTTTATCCGCCCAACATGTATAAACTTTTTAAACTAAAGCTAGCCTCAATACTTTTAGCAAAGGTAATTTCCTATTTCCTTATTCTTTTTTTGTGTGTGGCAGAGACAGAGAGAGTCAGAGAGAGGGACAGATAGGGACAGACAGACAGGAAGGGAGAGAGATGAGAAACATCAATTCTTCCTTGCGGTTCCTTAGTTGTTTAGATTGCTTTCTCATATGTGCCTTGACTGGGGGTACTGCAGCAGACCGAGACCCCTTGCTCGAGCCAATGACCTTGGATCCAAGCTGGTGAGCCTTGCTCAAACCCAATGAGCCCACGCTCAAGCTGGCAAGGACCTCAGGGTCTGGAACTCCGGTCCTCCACGTCCCAGTCCGACGCTCTATCCACTGCGCCACCAACTGGTCAGGCCCTATTTCCTTATTCTAAGCTAAAACTTTTTTTTTTTTTTTTTTAATAATAATTTTATTTTTTTAATGGGGTGACATCAATAAATCAGGATACATATATTCAAAGATAACAAGTTCAGGTTATCTTGTCGTTCAATTATGTTGCATACCCACCACCCAAAGTCAGATTGTCCTCTGTCACCTATCTTGTTTTCTTTGTGTCCCTCCCCACCCCCTCTCCCTCTCACATTCCCCCCTCCCCCCCGTAACCACCACACTCTTATCAATGTCTCTTAGTTTCACTATTATGTCCCACCTACGTATGGAATAATACAGTTCCTGTTTTTTTCTGATTTACTTATTTCGCTTCGTATCATGTTATCAAGATCCCACCATTTTGCTGTAAATGTTCCGATGTCATCATTTCTTATGGCTGAGTAGTATTCCATAGTGTATATGTGCCACATCTTCTTTATCCAGTCATCTATTGATGGGCTTTTTGGTTGTTTCCATGTCCTGGCCACTGTGAACAATGCTGCAATAAACATGGGGCTGCATGTGTCTTTACGTATCAATGTTTCTGAGTTTTTGGGATATATACCCAGTAGAGGGATTGCTGGGTCATAAGGTAGTTCTATTTTCAGTTTTTTGAGGAACCACCATACTTTCTTCCATAATGGTTGTACTACTTTACATTCCCACCAACAGTGTATGAGGGTTCCTTTTTCTCCACAGCCTCTCCAACATTTGCTATTACCTGACTTTAAGCTAAAACTTTTCACTGTTGTGGCAACGACCCTAGAAGATTTGGGAATGTCTTTGATATGTAAAACGACATATATCACTATTGTGTTACCTTGTAAGTTTTGATATGTAGGAATGTTTTTTCCTTTTAATAGATCCTATAGATAAATGTTGTAAGCTTGTTAATAATTGACTAATGTGTCATCTTCCCCCTCCTTTCCCCCCAACCTGTATGTGATCAAGTCTATATAACTAGCCTCAGAGCTATATTTGAGGCTGCACGATTTGGGTTATCTATACCCCATGTAGGTCCTATATAGCCAGCTTATTAATAAAACTCCTCCTAAAATTTCTTCTGTATCCTGCCTTGGTGTCTCTACGTAACTCACAGAATTAAGGTAATATATTTCATAACAAAGAGAAGTATGGGGACTGAGGGCTGGGTCAGCAGGGTAGTAAGGATCACCCCACTCCCGGGCCCTGCGCTGGAGCTGCTGCCCGCTGGCCACCATCTCCTGTTGCTTGCAGTTGAGGCTGTGGGCTGCCTGGGCTTTCTCTGGCAGAAGCAGAGAAAAGGCTGTGGGAGAAGCAGGGCCAGGGGCCAAGGCCAGGAGGGAGGTTTTACTCAGGGGAGCTGGAGTAGTAACAGCTGAGCGGACCTGGCTGGCTCTCGGGGTTCTGAGCCCCCTTGTCTTCTGCATGCCTTCCCAGCATCCCGCAGAGGGGGTGCCCTGGGTCCACCTCCACGCCCTGCCACACACCTCCACCGGCCCGGATGAGGCCCGTTTCCTGCTTCAACTTCTCCAGTTTCCACAGCAGCCTCTGCGCGCTCTCCGAATCTTTCCTGTAGTCTGGGGCCTGGACCAGAGCGGGCTGGGGAGGAGTGAAGATAGATGGGCTTTGCCTTTCTCCAGCTCCTCCCTCCCTGCAGAGGGATGCCTGGGGGCAGGTTTCTGTGTAGAAAGCACCCAGTGTGATTCCTCTCCCGTGCCCTCCGTGGGGCTGGAGCAGGGTGCTGGCCCCGGCCTGAGGCCCCTTCCTTCTGTGAAGGAGGAAAGTCCCAAGCGGAGACCTGGGGTGGGGATTTGCTCTGAGGCAGTGACTGCTCTCTGTGAGGGGTTTCCACATACATGGTCTCATTTGACCCCCACTCCTTCGGGGGGAGTGGACAGGGACAGCCAGGTCTGGCTGGGATGGGAATCACAGGTGACAGGAGGATGGTTCACATGGGGCTTCTCTGGCTGCCGACCACTCCTTCACTTCTGCCACTGCCAGCGTTTGGCCCAAGTCTCTCTGCGGCGCTGACGTAGTCCTGGGGCAAACATCCCATGGATTCTGAGCTTGCTCAGGGACAACAGAGGAGACACTGGGTGGGGGACCTGGCCTCTGGGCTCACGGTGCTTCTGGGGGTGAAAAGAGCCAGGTGGGTTAGCCTCCAAGACTGAAGTTGGGGCTTCTATAGTCCAGAGGTGATCCCGAGAGCCCCTGGTGGACCCCTGACAGACTCTTGGTGGGACCCTCAGGTACCTCAGCTGAAGAGGAGAGGTGGGTGAGGGCAGGACCTGCAGGACCAGCACTCCCCTCTGGGCTGCCTTTGCTCTTTGACCACTTACTTTCCCCCTGATCCACTCAGTGATGGCGTCCAGCTCACAGGACAATGTGTGTATCTTCAAGCTGCCTCTGGTACTTGAGCAGGTTGCCATGGACACTGTGCCACTTGGCAGAGAAGATGTGGGTGAGTCTGAGGTGGCCCTCCAGTCCCCTCTCCTGCCCCACTGCTTCCCTATCTTGGGACAGCCTGCTGACGAGCTGGTGTTGCCGCTGGCAGATGGTCTTGACTTGTTCGGGGTCCCAGTTCTTGAGAGGCAGTGACAAGTCGTTGATGCTCCTGATGTGTGTGCCATCCGCTGAGTCCTGCGGTGGGTGCAGGGTGAGTGCACTGGCACCACCCACTCTGAGACCCTTGCTTGTATGAAGGTCTACTTGGGCCCAAGAGAGCGGGAGGAGCAGCTTGTCTGGGGAGTGGAGGCAGCTGCTTCCTTTGCTGTGGCATCACATCCCATCCTGTCCCGGGTTCAACGAGCAGATACTAGGAGCCTGCAGCCTCAGAGTCATTGCTAAGGCTAGAAGTGTGCCCCCGAGTCAGGATCAGACAGAAGGCGGTGGGTGGGTATGCACTGATGAACAGAAGCTTTTAAAGTTTAAAGGTGGCTTGTTGGGATAAGAAAGCAAAGTGAGGGGTGGAATAAAATGATGAGTGTGGGCCTCCTGGGGTTGGGTGTCCCCACTCTGGAGAGTCACTGGACTGAGGCTGCTATAGTTTAGGCACCAGGTGGGGCTTACAGGTACACGGGGAGGAGTCCCCGACAGTGGGCGGGGTTGCAGGCTTCCTGCCCCTAGTAAAAGCACCTTGTATTTGTAGAGCATGTTAAATTTCCAAAGCACTTCCTTATGAAGTATCTCAGATGAGATGGGCAGGGAAAGGGGTTTTCTCCTTTTACAGATGCCAGAGCAGAGCTCAGAGATTAATGCAGCTACACTGTGGCCGAGCCAGGATTCAAGCCCAGCTCCCTTCTGAGTCTAGTGCTCTTTCTGCTACAGCATCTGGTACAGTGGCCGTGAAATCCCACCATTAGCAAAGGGTACCTTAGCTTGGGGTTATGCAGCCTTTTAAAAAATCATATATACTTACATTAGGGGGGTGAGGTACACATTTGGTCTCTAACACCTGAGTGTGAATACATCTTTCCAAGTGCTTTTCTCTATTCTATATAAGAGAAATAGATGTGGGTGGTGACAAGAGGAGGAGATGCTGAGATGCTGAGAGTTGGTTACTGATTTTCCACTACATCCAGGCCTATGGGCATTCTTGCATTCTTTATTTTCAATTTTGAAATAATTATAGATGCATGAGAGATTGTAAAAGTGGTATAGAAAAATTCCATTGCTCTTCCCTCAGCTTTCCCTGATCAATAACATCTTACATATCTACAGTACAATATGGAAACCAGGAAACTGGCATTGGTTTAACTATTAACTAGACTACAGATTTCACTCAGAGTTCATCAGTTTCTACATATGCTCATCTGTGTGTAGGTGGTATAGTGTTATGTAGTTTTGTTACGTGCACCTATTTGTGTAACCACCACTACACACATATGCTCTCTGACCTAAGAGTAAGTGTTATCCCCATTTTAAAGACGAAGAACTAACGCTCAGTGAGAGAGGAGAGCCTGCCTAAGCACATACAGGTAGTCAGTGTGGAGGTGACACTTGAGCCCATGCCTGGCTCCAGAGCCCACGCTCGGTCAGTGCTCTGAGCTGTATTTCCCAATGAGGGATGTGTAGGCTGAGCTCTCCCCTGCAGGACCCCAGCCCAGACTCCCCGGAACTCCCGGAGCTGTTTGAGGAGCTGCGGGCAATGCTCCAGGTTCTGTCCCAGATGCTCACCATCACCTCCTGTGGAGGCCAAGGGTCGAGGGGCAGCACTCTGAGCACCAGCCTTGGTGCTCCGAGCCCCCTGGCACCCAGCTGCTAGGGCTCCCTCCTGTCAGGGAACCAGGGGGCTACAGGCCTGGGGCTCCCCCATTTCTTAGCCACACGACCTCACCCCCAGCTCTGCCCCTGCCCAGCTGTGCCTCACCGTGTCCTGGATCCAAGCTTCACAAAAGTCCACCCTCTGCAGGAACTCCAGGTTCTGCCTCAGCTTCTCCCAGTGTCCCCACAGCGCCAAAAGCCTCTGGGAGACCTCCGCCCGAGGGTGGCTCTGTGCCAGGAGACTCTCATCCTCCTGGAGAAGTAAGGGACCAGAAGATGCTGCCTGGCAACCTTCCTACTGCTGTTCTGCCATCACAGGACCCCTCGCCTTTCTGGTTGGCCATCTGGAGTCCCACTTTGGGGCAGGTCTGGGCTGAGGGCCTGGCTGTTACCTTGCCAACAGAAATGATGGCCTCCTCATGGGCCTGGACCTCAGCTTGGAAGGCCTGGTGCTTCTGCAGCTACCTCAATGTCTCGTTCAGATCCCCAGGAAGAAGCAGCTCTCCCAGTGGCTGAACCTGACCCTGGATCCAGTCCGCAGACTGGTGGGCATGGTGACATGAACCCCATGGTGCTGATACTGCTTCTGTCCACAGAGACATCTGCCCACCTACCTCCAGTTGTGCCCAGGTAGCTGACGGCTGGCTCCAAGGCTGGGATTGGGCAGAGCCTGGTAAATGAACCAATGATTCTAGCCCAGGAAGACATGTCCCAGTCCACACTGGACTCCCAGCCACAGAAAGGGAGCTTGGGTGGTAGTTATGTTGGAGATGAGGCTTGCCTACTCCCTGGACTGCTCTGCTCTCTTCGTCCTGGCCCTGCAAGAGCCGAGGATGCAGTGGGGTTTGCACAAAAGGGTCTTTGAATGAAATATTCTGGGCTCTAGCATGGCCTTTGGGAAAGCCACTCAACTCTCTAAACCCCAGTGTCCTCATTACAGGGTTGGGGTGGAGGCTGAATGAGCCCAGGAAGTTCAATGTCATCTGTAAACTGTAAAATGTGGCCCAAATAGAAGGCACTGGGTCGGGGTGGCCCTCTGACCTGGGTCATAGCCCTGGTGAAGCCAGCCGTCAGGAGGGAGGTGTGCAGGGCCTGTCTCTGGGTCTCAGCCGGTTCCTTCATGTGAGCCTAAGGCTCCAGCACTGTGGGGCGCAGACTCTGAACCCTGGGGCCCTGGAGCGTCTGCTGGTTCACACAGGGCTGCCTCCTGTGGGGTGAGGGGCACAGCCTGCCCCCCCCCCGGTGCTCCCCCAACTGGTGAGGCGGCAGCAGGGGCCAGCCCACAGGGAAGCCCTCACCTCAAGCCTGTGCAGCCCAGGGCTGACCTAGGGCTGGCTGATCCTCCCAGCAAGCCAGGACCCAGTGACCACACGATATGGGGCCAAGTGAACTCCTTGTCCCTGCACTGTGGCCCACCCCAACCAAGGCCCCCTTTGTTGTTTTTTTTTCTTTTTCAGAGACAGAGAGAGTCAGAGAGAGGGACAGACAGGGACAGACAGACAGGTAGGGAGAGAGATGAGAAACATCAATTCTTTGTTGCGGCTCCTTAGTTGTTCATTGATTGCTTTCCTATATGTGCCTTGACCGGGGTGCAACAGCAGACCGAGTGACCCCTTGCTCGAGCCAGCGACCTTGGGTCCAAGCTGGTGAGCTTGGCTCAAACCAGATGAGCTTGCGCTCAAACTGGTGACCTCGGGGTCTCAAACCTGGGTCCTCCACATCCCAGTCCGACGCTCTATCCACTGCACCACCGCCTGGTCAGGCCAAGGCCCCCTTCTTGAGTCACATGTTCACCTCTGCTCAGTCAGCCCCAGTCATGTGCCCCTAGCCCCACAGGCCACCCCCCACATCAGCATTGCCTCTGGCTACTCACCAAGTACCCTGTGTCCTCCAAAGTTCCCAGGCTCTCCCCTTCTCCCCAACTTGATCAAGCCCAGGACTCCCTGAGCCCATTACCATCTCATCCTGGGCAGTCAGCACCTTCTGGAAGATCTCGTGCTTGCGGATCAACTGCTCCACCTCTTCCACCAAGCTCCCCAGGGCACTGGTTTTCAGGGAGACCTGGATCAGAGGCCATCAGGGACTGTCCAGAAAATCAGCTCCCTCACCTGTTTGCAGCCATCTGTGCCAAGGTGGTGCACTGCCTCTGTGCTCCGTGTCAAGGAAAAAGCCAGAGCCCCAGGAAGCAAGAGAGTGAGTAAGAGAGGCGGAAACAGTAAGAAGAGGGAGCAGGAAGACGTGTGTTGTGGGGTGAGGGCACTGCCTCCTGGGCAATGAAGATCTCATCCAGGGGGCCACGCTTCTTAAGGAAGAGCTGCTCCTGGTGCATGGCTTGCAGCGTCTCTTGCTTCTGCTCCCAGGCCTGGAACACCTGCTCTCGCCTGTCCTGCAGGGCTCGCAGCCCTTCCTGGACCAGGGGACAGGCACGTGGGACCCTGTACTGGTGCAGCTGCATGATGAGAGGAAAGTGGGTCCTGAGGGAAGCCTCGGAGGGGAGGCTGGTGTGGCATGGCAGGGCCCAAGGTCAGGCTCAGGCTAGGTCAGGGGAGCCTGGGGCAACCAGAAAAGAGGGCTCAGTCTACTGCCATACCACCCTTGACGCGCCCGATCTCATCAGAAAAGAGGGCCCCTGACGGGTGTTCCTGCAGCCAGAAGTGCCTGCTGGCCCAGTTGGACAGCCCGCTGGTATAGCTCCTCCTGGGCCTCTAGCTCTGCTCGAAACTGCTACGGACACTGAGCTTTGTTGGGCCACTGCTGGCCTCCTGGGAGCTCTCCCCTGCCTGCAGCTCCTGCCACACACCGTCCGCCCAGGATGTGTAGTTTCGTACCTGGATCCCAGGGAGATGGAAGGAGAGAGCTGGGTGAGGGCTGGCTGGGCGTCAGAGAACCAGGCTTTGAGACACAACTACAGCTCACCTGGGTCCACTCCCATATCTCAGCGGCCAGCGCTGTCCCAGGCCCAGTCTCAGGTGAGGCTCGGGGGCCTTTTGTTCCCTGGTCCTCCATTGTCATCCCACCGAGTCCTCCCAGAGTCCCTGAACCTCCTTGTCACCCTTACCAAGGCTCATCTCCACCCTCTCCTTTTGCTGCCTGTCTTGCTTTATTTATTTTTTCTTTAAATTTTTAAAAATTTATTGTGTTAACATGTTTTCACGTGTCCCACTCGATATATACCCTCAACCCCCCGGATCGCACTGCCCATGCCCCTGGGCCGCCTGTTTCAGCAGACCCTTCTCCTCCGTCTCCTAGGCCGCCTGTCCCTCCAGGACCAAGGCCTTCTTTGCCTCATGAGGGCTTCTCTGGCCCCTTGACTTCTCGCTGCTCACCTTGTCTTCTAGATTTCCGATTTAAGACAAACTACCTTCTGTTGATTTGTGTACAAACAGTGTTAGAGCTGGAGGGCCTGATCCAGGTGTGGATATCTCACTGCCCAGATGTGGATATCTCACCTGATCCACGTGTGGATATCTCACCTGATCCACATGTGGATATCTCACCTGATCCAGGTGTGGATATCTCACCTGATCCAGGTGTAGATATCTCACCTGATCCACGTGTGGATATCTCACCTGATCCAGGTGTGGATATCTCACCTGATCCAGGTGTAGATATCTCACCTGATCCACGTGTGGATATCTCACCTGATCCAGGTGTGGATATCTCACCTGATCCAGGTGTGGATATCTCACCTGATCCACATGTGGATATCTCACCTGATCCAGGTGTGGATATCTCACCTGATCCAGGTGTGGATATCTCACCTGATCCAGGTGTGGATATCTCACCTGATCCACGTGTGGATATCTCACCTGATCCAGGTGTGGATATCTCACCTGATCCACGTGTGGATATCTCACCTGATCCAGGTGTGGATATCTCACCTGATCCAGGTGTGGATATCTCACCTGATCCAGGTGTGGATATCTCACCTGATCCACGTGTGGATATCTCACCTGATCCAGGTGTGGATATCTCACCTGATCCACGTGTGGATATCTCACCTGATCCAGGTGTGGATATCTCACTGCCCAGATGTGGAAGGGGAGATCGCATCGGTGTGTGAATGAGATCTGTAAACTCTGGGTACGCACAACTGGGCTAGCAACCTAGGGCCAGGTGCCTGGTTCAAGCCCACCCTGCTTGAAGGTGGTACAACTGGATCCCTAAACTCAAGCTTTTTTGTAGTGTCTTAGTTTGGGCTTTCTGGTCGAGCAGGCACTGGGACCTGAGGACTTCTGGGACATCCCATGCCAGGGCCCACTGTCCCAACCTGACTCTCTTAAGTATTAGACTCATCTCAGCTAGACAGACCCCATGAAAGCAGTAGTTTCTTCCTATACAAAGCTTCTGTGTCACCCTCCACTCTCCACCTATATAGAGCTAAACACAGATGTTAAATGACCCAGAGGTCATTGTCTAAAATATCTGAGTCTTCATTTACAGGCTTTCTTGGACCATTTTTACTCTCCAGCCCTGGGCTGGGACCCCTGTCTCCTGACTTTCTGAACTGGTGTTGACTCAGACCTAAGTAGTCACACTGCTCAGCTCTCTGAACAGCCAGAGGGACACCCAGACACGCCCATGCTCTTCCACCTCCGTCCACACATTGTTTTCTCTCTGGCGCTGGAGGGTCTCCTAAGTGCACATACACATGGGACAACACACAGCGCGCACACGCGCGCGCGCACACACACACACACACACACACACACACACGCTGCCCCAGGGTAAGAAGCCCGCACTGCTGTGTGGAAATGGGCCAGGAGGCGTGCCCACTCCAGCTGGAGCCACACTGCTCCATGCATAGCTTCAGGGCCTCCCAGGCCCCACCAGCACCTGCTGCCTCCGCTGCACTGCATGGGCCTCAGGCCCCGCACCCACCTTCTGCCCCATGCCTGCAGTCTCCAGCAGCTCCTGCACCTGGGGTCAGAGCAGGGCACAGGGAGAGAAGCATTATGCCCTCCTAGATGCTGAAGGGCTTGTTCATCCCGAGACCCCGCCTTGGGGCATGCCCTGTCACACACAGTGGGCCCAACTGGAGGCCCCAAGGGAGTGTGGGAAATGTAGAGGGCGTGCCTGAGGAGGCCTGCGGGTACTAAGGGGGAGACGCAGGCACTGGGCTCACCTGCCACTCAGGGCCCACGAGTCCACTCTCCAGCCCCTATGTCTTCTCAGCTGAGCCTCCAGCCCGCACAGGTCCTGGCCCCCATCACTGGGGAGGCTTGTGGCTTTCTCCTGAGGAGAGGGGATGGCCAAGGGCATCGGGAATGGAAGGCAGGGCACTGAGCCTGGGGTGGATCACGTCTAGAAAGAATCCCCCCTCTCCCGCTGGGATCACACCTGGACCTGGGTGAGCGTTTCTGACAAATCTCTGTGAACTCTGAGGGTAATCTCAGCATCTTGGAGGAGCTAGCCTTGGGCCTGCTTCAGCCCCCACAGCTCAGCCAGGCAGCCCTGCCCCAGGAATGGGGGACAAAGCAGCAGGTCAGCCGCTGCAGTCCAGCAATGCAGGCCACCTCCTCAGCTGGTCTGGCCAGTGCCAGCCCTCCTCCTCTCTGGGCACAACCAGGACTGTCCCAAAGCTCCCCTTCTTATACCCTTTCCTGCCTCCAGCCCTCACTTCAATCCCTCCTCCCTGGAGCCTGCCTTTCCAGCTTTACTCTGAGTTCAGTCCTTCACGGCTCTCACGCTCAGCGCTTATATAGTTGGTGTCTCTGCTTTGTGGGACTCCTATCTTGTGTGTTGCAGTCTCAATATAACAATCAGATTATAACGCTTGAGGGAAGGGACCACTGCTTCTCTCCATTCCTCATTTACTCTGCAAACTCTCACTGAGCTCCTAAGGCCTCTGCCAGGCCCGCTCTGCGCTAAGTAAGGGTTATGACCTTGCCTCACAGCACATAGGTTGGGGGTGGGCATTAGGCATTCTTTCCTCAACTCCTCCAGGTCTTGGGAGCCTGTGTTTTGGAAATGTGTCTCTGGAGGTCTAGGCGGGGCTCCTGAACCCGCACACCCAGCCTCACCTCCCTGCACAGGCCATGCCCCCCGCGGCAGGGTCAGCTTCCCTGGAACCAGCCCCTCTGTTGACTCCTTGTGGGCAGGCGGGCTTTGTGGCCCTGAGAACGTGCTACCTGCTCTCTGAACACTCACTCCAGACCTGCCTGCTGGCCTCACCTGCTGTGCACTGCCTCCGATGGGCCTCGGGGCGGCCCGTGCTCTTGCAGGCTCTCCACCAGTTGCTGGCAGGTTGCCACTCGCTGGCCGCCCATCTCCAGTTGGTGCTGAAACTTTGCAAACTTGGTGCAGAGGTGCTAGGGAGAAGGAGGAGATTGAGTGGCTGGGTGGCTCCCAGTCAGCAAGGCAGCAAGCAGCCAGCCCGGGAAGTGAGGCATCTCAGCGCCTGCCCTCTCTACTCAGAGGTCTATCCTCAACCAGGGCTCCTAAGTCCCAGGGCCTCTTTCTCCACAGGGCCAGACAGGCCAGCCACCCTCATACCCAGCACTTTGCCTCAGGGCTCCTTTGCCCCACCCTCTTCTCACCAGACACAGGCATGATCTCCTCCGAGGCTCTCTCCTCCTCCCGCTGCCTGGGTCTAGCCAGCCAGCCAACCCTGCAGCTCCTTGGCCTCCCTCCAGCTCCCGGTCCTTGGAGGGATAGCTCCTGGTTCCCCAGAAATTAGCTGCCCAAACCCCTGGGGACAGCTAGCCTAGCCAGAGGAGGTGACCTCAGGAGGTTACTTTTGGTCCCTGTCCAAGCCTATGGCTCCGGATGCAGGGAGAAGTAAACACAGGCCAGTGTAGGGCAGGAGTGTGGGGACGTGGGGAGAGCTGGGAGCTGAGGTGCCTGTTCCCGCCTCGAGGGGGAGCTGAGGTGTCTGTTCCCGCCTCGAGGGGGAGCTGAGGGTGCCTGTTCCCGCCTCGAGGGGGAGCTGAGGGTGCCTGTCCCTGCCTCGAGGGGGAGCTGAGGGTGCCTGTTCCCGCCTCGAGGGGGAGCTGAGGGTGCCTGTCCCTGCCTCGAGGGGGAGCTGAGGGTGCCTGTTCCTGCCTCGAGGGGGAGGGGAGCTGAGGTGCCTGTTCCTGCCTCGAGGGCCGTCGTGGAGAAATTTATGGAAAGAGGTGAGCGACACACAGCAGGACTCATGTGACACATCTCTATGGACTGGGTTCATGAGTTCCTTCCAACTCAGGGTGGTGAGACGGAAACAGTCAACTGTGGCTGAACCTCCTGCACCCAGAGGGGGTGCAGTCACCCTCACCGTGCGGCTGCCAACTCCTGCAGGGCCCAACGCTGCTCCTAGACCCTCTCTTGCACTGCACACCCTGCTCAGGGGCCTCGGGGTCACTGAGGATTTGGGCCTCTGGTCAAGCTTCTCCATGGAGCTCCAATAAAGAGCCAGTTCCTGTTGCAGAGTCTGCCAGCACACCATGCCGGGCTCAGACTGGGTGACCTACCTTTCCACCTCCCATCCATGTGCCCACCATCTCCCCCTGCCCACTCACCCACCCTTCAATCCACCCACGCTTCCATCACCCACCTACCCAGTAATGATGGAATTCTTACTGTCCTACAAATGTGAAGACATGGTCTGTGCCCTCAGAAGGCTCACTATTTAGCAGGGAAGGGTGAATCCTGGGTAATCTGGGTCTAGGAAGAGAGGGCATAGGAGGCACTGTACTAGATTCCAACATCACAGTATAAGGAATGGACAGAGTTAAGCGAGTTTCCCAGGATGCCTGGGACACCAAAGCTCCACGAGGCACAGCTACAGGCCTGGCCCTCAGGAATGGCCCTTGGAAAGTCTTCTGTTACAGGACATTGAAACACAGACCACTAGGGCTACAGAGAAAAAGTGAGCAGACAAGAGGAAAATTCAATGACAATAGGAACCAAGATTGCTTTGGTCCAGGCTTTGGGACTTGTGCAGGCCTTGAGCCTGATCTCAGAAAGGAGGAGGGAGTTCCAGGCCTTTCTCCTTTTATTTATTTATTTATTTTATTATTATTATTTTTTTGTATTTTTCTGAAGCTAGAAACTGGGAGAGACAGTCAGACAGACTCCCGCATGCGCCCGACTAGGATCCACCCGGCACGCCCACCAGGGGGCGACGCTCTGCCCACCAGGGGGCGATGCTCTGCCCCTCCGGGGCGTTGCTCTGCCGAGACCAGAGCCACTCCAGCGCCTGGGGCAGAGGCCAAGGAGCCATCTCCAGCGCCTGGGCCATCTTTGCTCCAATGGAGCCTCGCTGTGGGAGGGGAAGAGAGAGACAGAGAGGAAGGAGAGGGGGAGAAGTGGAGAAGCAAATGGGCGCTTCTCCTGTGTGCCCTGGCCGGGAATCGAACCCGGGACTTCCACACGCCAGGCCAACGCTCCACCACTGAGCCAACCAGCCAGGGCGGCCTTTCTCCTTTTAATCAGGAGATGCTTGTGGGCGAGAGAGGCTGTAGGAAGGGTATTTGACTAGCTCAGAGGATGATAATAAAAGTGTGGGAGGAAAAACCCTTAGGAAGACAAGAACAAGGCTAGAACAAGTGACCCTAAGAGAGGAAAAAGGTGCCAGAGAGAGGAGAGGAAGCAAGAAGAGAAGGCAGGAAGCCCAAGGTCATGGTGTAGATTAGTACAGAGACTAAAGAGGGAAAGGATCCTCCAAAGGCGGGTTGCCTCTGGGCCCTGGTCAGTTGGCTCAGTGGTAGAGCATCAGCCTGGCATGTGGAAGTCCCAGGTTTGATTCCCGGCCAGGGCACACAGGAGGAGCACCCATCTGCTTCTCTACCCTTCTCCCTCTTCTTCCTCTCTGTCTCTCTCTTCCCCTCCCACAGCCAAGGCTCCATTGGAGCAAAGTTGGCCCAGGCACTGAGGATGGCTCTATGGCCTCTGCCTCAGGTGCTAGAATGGCTCCAGCTGTAACACAGCAACAGCCCAGATGGGCAGAGCATTGCCCCGTGGTGGGCTTGTCAGGTGGATCCCAGTCGGGCACATGTGGGAGTCTGTCTGCCTCCCCGCTTCTAACTTAGAAAGAATACAAAATTTTTTTTAAAAAAGGGGGTTGCCTCTAAAGAAGGGGAGCACTAAGGATGAGAAGAGGCCCCAAAAGATTTGGGTGGGTGGTAGGGAAGGGGCTGGCTATGTCTTCAGGAAGAAATAGCAGGGCTCTGTGCTTCCAAGAAGTAGGAAGTGCCCTTTGGGTGTGTGGTGACCCTGTCCTCATGGCCCATCATCACCCAAGTCCAGAATGTGTGGAGGATGCTCAGGACATGGTACCTGGTGCTTCTCAATGAGCCTGATGGTGGCGGCCTCATCTCCGCCACAGTCCTGACTGCTCACCAGCAGCCACTTCTCCACCCTGTCCTCAAGCTCTGACACATCAGAAAATACTGCCAAGAATGGTGCTGACTCATCTTGATGATCTTGGGACCCTTCATCACCCCTCGGGGACACCCTGCCAGGCTCTCCAGCAGTCAGTTCAAAGAGGCTTCTGTGCCCATACGAGGACCAGCCAGCTCTTGGCCCAGAGCTCTCAGCACTGACCCACCTCCCAGAGGGTCCCAGGCCCAGCAGAGCTCACTCACAGAGCCTGCCTGACTTTGGCCACTGTCCCGACCCTGCGCTCTCTGCATCCTACCTGCTGAGAAGCAACAGTTCACTGCAGGCACTGGGCTTGTGCCTCTCATGCTTGCTGCAGGTCTGCCCAGCAGCCTTCCAGCTCCTGGCACTGCTCCATGATGTGCTGGGCTTGGGGGTGCCCCGAGGCTGCCAGGCTCCATCTAGAACCAGACACCTGTAGCACCAGTCCCTGGTGGGCTTTCCCCTCTGTCCTGAGACTCTATCATGGAATAGCATGAGGAGCTGCTGTCTCCAGAGTCCCTTAGCTACAGGTGCCCATAAAAGAGCTACTGATACGGCTCCAGGCCGCATTTGTGGCAAAACTGCCAGGGAGAGACTAGCTATGATAGAGACCTGGAAACCAGGACACCCTGAGTAGCAGCAGAGGGCTTCTAAGGCTTGGGAATGGGACATCACAGATCCTGGGAGCAAGAGGGGCCATTGCCTCATGTTTGTGGCAAAGTCTCTGGTCATCAACCAAGCACATGTTGAAGCTGGCAGAGCATGCACTGGGCATGTGCTCAGCAACCCATGTGAGCTCCAAGGTGGTCAGAGGGTAGAGCTGGTACAGCTCAACTGAGGCCTGTAGCTGTAGGTGCCAGGTGACCAGATGTCCCTGCAGGGACTCCAATCTGGGTAGAGGCAGAAGAGATGAGAGATGGTGGGAACACATGAGGACAAACCTTCAATCCTTCCCTTACCTCAGCTAGTAACCTGTGAGGAATAAGGTGGGGCACAGTGGAAGCCTCATATGATGGAGAGAGAGGGTGGAGGCAGCTGGGAAGGGCCTAGGGCCCAACCTCCCACCCAGGTGACCCATCTGACTTCAGAGATTGTGGGATGCTTAGGATGCCTAGCTGGAGTCTCTGACTCTTTTATCCTACTCATAAGGGAAGGGGATTTGGACAACCTCAGGCCATGTAGATGTCACCCTGCCAGGCTCATGGTGAAACCACCCTCAGGTTCCCGTGGGAGGGTGACACACAGTGGGGTGAAGATGGAACAGGCAGGTGAGTATCTCTGGAGGTACTTTTGGGTTTCCTCCGTGATGGGCTGGGAATGGACTAACCGGTGGGCCTGGGAGATGAGAGCAGCCGCCTGCAGGCCAGTGCCTGGCTCTTACCTCCCAGCTGGCAGTGCCGTTTCTGCAGCCCCTGGCTGGAGCATGGGTCCTGCCCCATCTCCACACTCTGCAGAACCGGCTCCAGCTGCTCTGTCTTCTCCTTGGTGTCCTGGGGAGGGACGATGGTGCACATCAGGCTCCCCACATGTAGGCTAGCAAATGACCTTTCTTGGGCTCTAGGACTGAATGCTTATAGCACACCATATTCACCAAGGACCTACTGGGGACCTCTCTGTCTTTGACATTTCTATCCCCCACCGGCAATGCCCAAACCTTCCCCTAGGACCTTATGAACACCCTGTCCCCTCACGCCTCTCCCTCCCTGGGGGACTCAAACTGTATTAACCACACGCTGGGCACCCAGGAGACGGCCCTTTGTGGACCTACCAGTGGGTAAAGCCAGGCTCCACTTGTCACAGGCCAGAGGCAGCCAAAGGCTGCAGGACTTCCCAGGGCTGTTCCAGAGTCAGCAAAACACCCTGGCTCCTATCTGTTCCCAGCCCAGCCCAGACTCAGTCTCCCTCCTGTGCCTTGCCCCTCCATTCAGATGAGCCATAGCAGCCCCAGGAGCTGGGCCTGCTGACTTGCCTGCTGGGGCTTCTTCCCATGCTCTTCCATCTTGCAGTTCAACTCTTCCCACTGGCTACTCAGGCCTCGCAGCCTGGCCTGCACATTCTCCTGGGCACAGGGCCCATTGCTCAATAGCTTTCTCCCTACTTGTGTGGACACAAGGGCCCGAGGAGTCTTGTTGAGCTACTGGCCCCAGGATCAGCCACAGCAGGCTAGACCCATGTGGCAGAGGTGGGGGTGGCTGGCTACAGGGCTGCAAGGGCTCAAGCAGTTCATGTGGCCCCAAAGCTGTGGGCAGAAGTGGGAGCTCCCCTCTGATGCCCATAAACAGTGCAAGATGAGCGGGCATCCAGCTGCTGGTAGGAAAGGGCTTTGTTCATGCGGAGGCGGTAGGTCCTGGGCTGCTCCGGACAGTCGAGGGGAGGAGACAGTGGAGGCTTTCTGGGCTGGTTTGGGTGTGTATACAGAGCAGGGGGTGCCTAGCTGAGTGGAGGAGGAAGCTGGACAATCCTAACTGCCTGGTAACTGAGGGTGATTATTCCTCGGGTGAGTATGTTCCATGAAAACATGCCATACAGCAGGGCAGGGGATATGAACAAGTAGGCCCTATGTCCTTTGTCCAGTGTCCCCACCTGCTGCAGGCCCTCCATGTGCCCATGGGTGGCCAGTGGCTTGTGCTCAGCTCCTTCGAGTCACTTGATTTTTTGCAGGATGTTGCCGGACTCCCGGAAGGGCTGATCCACTGCCATCAGCTCCTTCTCCTCCATCCACAGCATCAGTTCAGCCGCATCTCACTTCCCTCCCTGCCCAAGAACCAGGGGAGATTGGGTCTCACAGACTAAGGGTGAGGGCTGGTGTGAAGACCTCTGTCATAGGGTCTAAGGGACAAGAGAAGTGGGGCTGGGGGTTACTGCTCCCAAGTGGGGGAGGAAAACTGAGCTCAGGAAGGAACCATCTCAGGGAAAATAGTCGGAGGAGACCAGGAGATTCGAGACTCGGGCCCCACAGTGCCCTCGCCCAGCGAGGAGGAGAGCCTGACTGGTCCCCCTGCTCCAGCCTACATCAGCCGGAGCCATCTCTCTGCAAACAGGCTTACATTTTGGGAGGCCTGTGGACTGGCCCAGCTCTCTGGGCAGTTGAACAAATATCTGACAGAGCCCAGGTCTGTGGCTGGTGCCCATGTCCCATGCAAGAACCTAGAATGTGTCCAGAAATGATGGGGAAGAGGAGTAGCCGAATGAGGGAGGGTGAGGGGGTTATTCAAGACTGTGAGCCCAGCCCTGCTTCTGAGCAGTGTGGTCACAGCTTCCCTTACCCGGAGTAATCAGGCATACTACCTGTCTCCCAGGGGTGCTGCGACGGTCAGTGATGTAATGTGTAGGAAGCGCTCTGTAAACTGTAAAGTGCTGTGCACGGTGCACAGTTGTTAGTGCAGCAGTGGACTCGCAGGCACTCCTCTAGGGGAGGCCTCATGCACCTGGGCTGGCTCCTTTACCTGGAGCTGGAGGAAAGCCAGCAGCTGCCTCCTCCTCTGATCACTCTTCTCTTAGACCGTGGTCCACTGTGCCTGGATGCTCTGAAGCTGCTCTCTGACCCTGGAGGGCAGGCGGAGGTGGGGGTGTGTGGGGAGGGCTCCAGAATGCATGGGGTCCACCCCAAAGGTCAGCCCACCACAGCCCAGGGTATCCCTCCCCATCCCATCCTTACTCCCCACCCACTCTCCCAGCCTCAGGGCAACAGACTGCGCAGACTGAGAAAGAAAAGCTGCTTCCCAGACAGGCCCATGCTCACTTGTGTGCAGCAGGGTGCTGGCTCTGAGGCAGCTTCCTGCCTTGTGCCCACAGAGCCTCTGCTCCAGCGTCCAGGGTTCCCAGGAACCGCCCAAACCCTGTTGGGGACTGAAATATAAACAGGGTGTTTTTACAAACTGCATATCCAGGGGACAGAGGTGCTGCTGGGCTACACCCTCCACTTCACCTGCTCAGTTAACAAAGAGCTATGCCCGATTCTCGCTTGTCCCACCCATGTTCTCTGGAGGAGCTGGAAGCTAGTTTATTACTGGTGTGAAGTTAGATCTAAATGGTATGGTGGAGGTTGTCTTTGAGTTGTCTTGGAAACAAGTGAATTGCTAATGGATCACGCTTTTTCCCTGAATAAAAACTGATGTGCTTTGGGAGCAGTCATGTTACGGCTGAGAAACAGTAGAGACTGTTCGCCATGCTGTCCTCCTGAACCCATCTTTATGTATATATCTTTAAGTCTCTGTCTATCATTTATTTAATTCCATACCTTTTCCCATTCGAGGACCCCGTAATAGACTTGTCGTGGCTGGACCGTGACAAAACCCTTCATGCTGCTGCAGCAGGCTCTGGGCCTCCCCCACACTGTCTGGGGGTGCAGAGACCGGGGATCATGCTTGGGAGCATGGGGATGAGCTCCCATCTCACTCACTACTGGCCCAGAGACCTCCTGCCAAGCCTGGTCCCAGTGATGGGGAAGTGGCACCCAGCTGCATGTCCCTGGCTCTGTGTTCCAAGGCTGTCCAGCGTCAGGAAGGCCTTGTGGTTGGCACAGTTGTCAGAGAAACCATCCACTGCTTGGCCAAAACTCTGCAGCTCCAGCCCCTCCTGCAGCTGCTACGTTTCTGCTCCCAGGCAGTCTTCAGCCCCCGGCTGTGCTGGCCCAGGAGCCTCAGAGTACTGGTCACCTCTTGGGAGTCCAAGGCTGCCCTGGGCTGGCCCTGAGTCTCCAGCTGCTGCATCCTGCCCAGGACGACAGCAGGTCAAAGCCTATCCCTCCTCTCACCAACCTTCCTCCTATTTCGCGTCCATGGTCATTCATCTCAGAACTCTGACGTGAAGGTAGCGGGAGGGGGTGTGAGGCTGGTTAACTCCATGGTTCACTCATCCCATGGGACAGCTGTGCCCGGGCCCACTAGTAAGACACTAAGTGTAAGAGCCCCGGCCTAGTACTTAGGACTCAATAGTCCCCATGCTCCCTGCCATGTCACACCCTTTCTCAGGCTGGCCATGCGGACAGCTAATGCCCAGGCAAGGAGACAGCACAGCTTGGGAACAGGTAACACCTTTGTGGGAATTAGGAAAAGGCTCCACTGCTCTGAGCTGACACAGCCCTGAACCTGGTGGTAAAGTCTGGTGGGCAGAGGGTAGGCTAGATCAGTGCCTGGTTGCCTGTCAGGTTCCCTGCTGTGGGCACAGTCTGCAGACTGCTCGATAACCCAGCCTGCCTGACAGGCCCGAACCACAGTCTCTGAAGGAGGAGAGGCAGACCATACTGAGGCGAGTGCCACAGTCCTGTGAGAGTCCTGGTCCATTGCCCCTGGGGACAGTGTGGTCTGTGTCACTCAGAAGGGCTGAGAGACTAGGAAGCCCTGAGAGAAAGCAATCTGTCCCATTCCCTGGATGGTATGGCCAGGCCTGGACTGGACAGAACCTTCAGGCCGCTCAAACTTTGCCCTGGGCCCCTCCCTGAATGTGCAGAATGCCTGATCAGTTCTTGGTTATATCTTTTCTCCTTGAAAACCTGCCTCAGGCATCATGCTAGACACCAGCCTGGGTTAAGCCCCTGAGTGATACACTGCTTCCTGCTTCTCCCTTTCTGGTGACCTGTCCTGACAGGCCTTGGCCGGTCTGAAGTTAGCCCTGTCCACCCTTCTGTCCTGACCTATCCTGCTGCCAGTGGATGCAGGCCTCCAGCAGACCTCAGAGCCCCGCCAGCTTCTGCTGGGCTAGGCCACACCTACCCCTCCTCCTAGCTGTGCCGCGGAGTGGACACCCCCACCCACGCAGCTATTGCCCACTCTCCCACAGGAAGCTCTGCTGGGCCTGCACCTGTGCCTGTTGGGCCACTGGCTGCTGCACCTGCTCAAGTGTCTCCTGTAGCATCTCCACCTGTTCCTGTAGGGCCTGGTTCTCTGTGGGGCCTGACTCCTCGACGTGGGGGGACAGGTCCACCACCCAGTTAATGCCTTGCCCTGGGCTGGGTAACCAGGCTTGTTTTCCCTAGGGAAGGGGGGGCTTTGAACTCCCACCTCACCCTGGACTTAGAGGCAGCAAACATGTGTGGCTCTCTCTCCCTTTCTCCATGAGCATTTCTTACACTGTCCCCCCACGTTTGACCCTGTCCTTCAGATAGCACCTCCTGCCCATCCTCACCACCCCAGTTCCTGTCTCCTTCCACATTCCCTAACCCTGCTCAGGCCTTCCCTCCCTCCCCTGGCATTGTCACTGTGCCAAACCCAGGCTGTACTTTATGGCCACCCTTGGCAGGTAGTGGGTTGTCCTCTCCAGGGCTAACATCTTCTGCTGGGCCAGCTGTAGGAGGTGGCGGCTGTCTTCTGAGCACCCTGGCTCCAGAGCTTCCAGCTGGATCGTCATGTCTTGCAGCTAAGTCTGTGGGTGGCCACACTCCTGCAGAAACACGCACACATCCATGATGAGCACCAGTTGCTTTTCCTTCTCCGTCTTCAGGGCCTTTAGCTGCCCCAGCCTGGGCAGAGGGAGAAGGATGTCGCCACTACAGGAACACTTCCCTGTCCATCCTGGGGCCTTGGCCAGAGGCTCACATGATAGAAGCTACTGGGCATGCTGCCCCAGACCCTCTCCTCCCGTCTCTGACACATCCAGGCTTTCTTCCTGGCATCTTTGGAAGCAGGTGAGCAGGCCCTTAGACCTCTGCCCTGAGTCCAGCCTGCACCCCTTACCCTGCACTCCTTCTTCCTTCTCACTTTGGGCAGAATCCCTCCTGCTGTTGCTGGATTTTGGCCGAGTCTCCAGGACATCTCTGCTTCAGTTGCTTAGCAGAGCTGATGATGTCAGCCCAGTGGCCCTTTCCCACAGCCAAGGCAGTGAGGAAATTCTAGGGAAAGGAGGACCCAGGTCTTGAAAGTGCTTATTTTCTTCCCACATTCCCCTCAAGACTATGAATGACCTCAGATGTGCTCTGTTACAGATATGTTCAAGCTGCATCCCTCTGGAAGAATATGGTTTTGTGTCCTTAAAGGGCTAGGAGAGCCCTTTGAAAATTCAAGGACAAGTATTCAAATTGGAAAGGAAAGCCCTGGCTGATAGGCTCAGCGGTAGAGAGTCAGCTCAGTGTGTGGAAGTCCTGGGTTCAATTCCCAGTCAGGGCACACAGGAGAAGCAACCATCTGCTTCTCCAACCTCTCCTCCTTCTCTCTCTCTCTTTTCCTCCTGCAGCCATGGTTGAATGGTTTGAACAAGTTGGCCCCGGGGCACTGAGGATGGCTCCATGGCCTTGCCTCAGGTGCTAAAATACCTCAGTTGCAGAGCAACAAAGCAGTGGCCCCAGATGGGCAAAGCATTGCCCAGTTGGGGTGCATGTGTGTAAGAGATGACTCTGCATCAATATAAAGGGCAGTTAACTGCAGAGCAAGGGTTAACTGGAGACGAGAGATCTTGGAGTATATTGGCCATAAAGAGACACTGGCCAGGGTTACTTGAATGCATGTATTCAGGATTCTTAGAGGAATGCCTCCAAGAACCAGATGTCCTCTGTGATTGATAAGCTTTGGAACTCTGACTCTTCTTGTGTTCTTGTTCATGAAAAAGAAAAACAGTAGACGTGCAGGGCTGGGGATGAAACAGATGGGAAAAAAGGTTGTGTAACTTTCTAGTTTTATCTGCTGAGCTACGGCTTTTGAAACTCAATAAATATGCAGTAGCACTGTTTCCTGGGGCTGGATCTGCCTAAAAGTTTCAGCCCTCTGCCCAGTAATTTGAATCTAGTGTGTCTTTTGCCTCGCGAGCCCAAACCATAAATTCATAACACATGTGGGAGTCCATCTCTCTGCCTCCCCACCTCTCACTTAATAAGAAAGAATAAAATAAAACAAATTAGAAAGGAAGAAGTAAAACTATCACTATTTGCAGATGACATGATATATGCAAATCCTAAAGATTTCACCAAAAAATTGTTAGAATTAATCAATGAATTCAGTAAAGTCATAGGATACAAAATCAATACACACAAATCCATTGCATTGCTATACACTAATAACAAAAGAGAAACTAAAAAAAAATTTACACTTACAATTGCATTAAAAAGAATAATAATATACCTAGGAATAAATTTAACCAGAGGTGAAGACCTGTACACTGAAAACTATAAGACATTGATGAGAGAAATTAAAAAAAACATAAATAAATGGAAAGATATTCCATGCTCATGGCCTGGAAGACATAATAGTAAAATGTCCATACTACCCCACACACTCTAGATTCAGTGCAATTCCTATCAAACTTCCAATGGCATCTTTCATGGAAAAAACAATCTTATATTTTGTACGGAACCACAAAAGACCCTAAATAACCAAAGCAATATTGATAAAGAACAAATCTGGAGGCAGCATGCTCCCTGATAGCAAACTAAAGCATATCACAAAACTACAGTAATCTAAACAGTATGGTATTGACATAAAAACAGACACACAGTTCAATGGCACAAAATAGAGAGCCCAGAAGTAAACTCATGCCTATATGGTCACTTAATATACGACAAAGGAGGCAAGAAGATACAATTGGGAAAGGACAATAAGTGGTGTTGGGAAACTGACTAGCCACATGCAAAAGAATGAAACTAGACTACTATCTTACACCATACACAAAACTTAACTCAAAATGGATTAAAAAAAAAACCCCAAAACAAAACAAACAAACAAAAAAAGGATTAAAAGTTGGAGGTAAGACCTGAAACCATAAAACTCCATAAAACTCATAGGCGGTGCACTGTTTGACATAGTCTTGGCAATAATTTTCTGGATTTGATACCAAAATCAAAGGTCACAAAAGAAAAAATAAACAAGTAGGACTACACCAAACTAAAAAGCTTTTGCACAACAAAGGACACCATCAACAAAATGAAAAGGCAAACGTTCAGGGGAGACCAGTATTTATAAATCATATAGCTAATAAGGGTATATCCAAAATATCTAAATAACTCATACAATGCAATAGCAAAAACAAACAAGGAAACAAACAAAAAACTCCAAACAATCTGATTTAAAAATGGGCAGAGAATCTGAAGACATTTTTTTTTTTTTTTTTTTTTTTGTGGCAGAGACAGAGAGAGTCAGAGAGAGGGACAGATAGGGACAGACAGACAGAAAGGGAGAGAGATAAGAAACATCAATTCTTCATTGCGGGTCCTTAGTTGTTCATTGATTGCTCTCATATGTGCCTTGACCGGGGGGCTATAGCAGACCTAGTGACACCTTGCTCGAGCCAGCGACCTTGTGTCCAAGCTGGTGAGCCTTGCTCAAACTAGATGAGCTCGCGCTCAAGTTGGTGACCTCGGGGTCTGGAACCTGGGTCCTCTGCATCCCAGTCTGACGCTCTATCCACTGCGCCACTGCCTGGTCAGGCTGAAGACATTTTTTTAAAGAAGATATATGCATGGCCAACACGTTCATAAAAATGGTGCTCAACATCATTAATCACCAAGAAAATTCAAATCCAAATGACAATGAGATATCAATCACCTCACACCTGTTAGAATGGTTATTATATAATAAGACAAGAATTTGTAAGTGCTGAGAGGCTGTGGAGAAAAGGAAATCCTTGTGCACTGTTGGTAGGAATACAAATTGGTGCAGCCACTTTGGAAAGCAGTATGTAGGTTCCTCAAAAAATTAGACGTAGAACTACCACATAATCCAGCAATTTCAATTCTAGGTATTTATCTGAAGAAAACAAAAACACTAACTGGAAAAGAATATGCACCCTCATGTTCACTGTAGCATTATTTACAATAGATAAGGTATGGAAACAACCTACATGTCCATCAGTGGATGAATGGATAAAGAAGATGTGACACATATATACAACGGAATATTATTCAGCCATAAAAAGAAGGAAATCTTGCCTGACCTGTGGTGGCGCAGTGGATAAAGCGTCGACCTGGAAATGCTGAGGTCACCGGTTCGAAACCCTGGGCTTGCCTGGTGAAGGCACATATGGGAGTTGATGCTTCCAGCTCCTCCCCCTTCTCTCTCTCCTCTCTCTCCCTCTCTCTCTCCTCTCTAAAAAAATGAATAAATAAAATAAAAAATTTAAAAAAAAAAAAAAAAAGAAGGAAATCTTGCTATTTGGAACAAGGTGGATGGACCTTGAGGGTATTATGCTAAGTGAAATAAGTCAAAGATAAGTATAATATGACAGCACTCACATGTGAGATTAAAAAAAAACAAAAACAAACAAGCTCATAGAGAACAGACTGGTGGTTGCCAGAGGCAGTGGGTGGTGGTGGGCAAACTGGGTGAAGGGAGTCAAAAGGTACAAACTTCTAGTTACAAATAAGTCCTGGGGATGTAACGTACGCATGGTGACTACAGTCAACACCATATTGCATATTTGAAAGTAACTAAGAGAGTGAATCTTAAAAGTTTTCATCACAAGAAAAAAAATGAACTATGTGTGGTAACAGATGTTACCTAAATTTATTGTGGTGATCGTTGTGTAATGTATACAAATATGGAACGCTGAAAGCTAATCTAATGTATGTGAATTATACCTCACTAAAAAGTTCAAGGCCAGATCCTTCCTCCCACACAGGATTATAGTTACCATGGAGAACGGAGGCACAGATATGAGTAAAGAGGAGGCGGACAAGGTGAGGAGGGAGTACAGGAACAAGGAGAGGCAGCCGGCCGAGCAGCTAAAATTCCCCCTTGGCTCCAAAGAGACTGTACCTCAAATTTGAGCTGCATGACCTGCAAGTTGTCAGCCTGGGGCTGCAGCATTGGAAGCAGTGCTGTCTGCTTCTCAGCCAGAACTGGAGCTCCTCCCATGAGCCATAGAAACCAAACAGAGCCACTGCCTCCTCCAGCCAGGCCCTGTGGTGCCGAGAACAGGCAGGCTGGGAGGGCAGCGTGAGTGAGGGTTAATGCCCTCCCCCTCAGTCACTCAGAGTGGGCCCTGCAGCAGAGCCCATGTCAGCACCAGAGAGCGTTTTTGCCTCATTGCTGGGCTCTGTGCCCTCTACCAGAGGTCCAGGGGAGGGAGTTGGCATCAGCTCAGCAGGTAGAGGGCCCTGGCGGAACATGCTCTTTTAAGCTTGTCTTACTCAAGCCCTTCAGCTCTCAGGCACACTCTGCACTTCTCCGTGGGACCTGGCTGGACTCACTTCCGCTCCAGGCTCTCCTCCAGCCACTGCCCAGCTCTCTTCTGAGCTCCAGGCGCCCTGGCCTCCACTCGCCCGCTGGGCCTTTCGCCTGCCTTTGCATAGGTCCTGCTGAGGACATTGCCGCCCTGCCATCTCCCCTGCCTTCCAACTTTACCTGCTCTCAGCTTTGTGTTCAAGTCTCAGCCTGAAATCCTTCCCTCTGAGACACAGTCCCTGTCTTGCCAGCCCCACCTGGGCTCCTGTCTCATGTGCTCTCATGACACCTGCATCCATCTGATAATTTGCGTTGCACCTTTCCTGCCACGGTGCCAACTCCTTGAGGGCAGGGAGCCTGTCCAGTTACTGCTCTGTCCCTGGGTTCACAACTCAGGGTCTAGCACAGAGTAGGTGCCTCAGGCATTCTTGAACAGGAGCATTACCTCTGCCGGGGCCGCAGGCCCTTGTAGCCCTGGCGCAGCAGTCCTGTGTCTGGAGTATGGTGTTGGGATCAAAGTCAGGGTCAGGCTCAAGTGGGAGGACTATCCTCTGAGTGCCCTGGAGGCCAGAGCAGCAGGACTCCTCACCCCAGGCCTTCGGTTCCTTGGTTCCTTTAGAGAGCTCAAGGCAGACACTACCTGTGCTGACACAGAGGGCGGTGTGTCCAGAGGGGCTCCCCCAAGCCGCAGAAGGCTTGGCGGAGACGGGGAAGAGCACTTGTACCTGGGGTTCCTGCTCCATGACCTGGCTGGTGGGCACCCTGGCCTGGCAGCCCTCCCAGTCCCCCAGCTCCCAGGTGTCGGGGCCTGTCCGGTGTCTCGGCTGTGGGGCCTCCCCTGGGAGCGAGGTGGACTGTGCCCCTGTGGAAGCACAGGTGCTGCGGGGTGCTGGCCCTCCCCACGGGGGGTAGACAAGTATCTGGTCTCCGTTTGTCCGTCTGCACTTCTAGCTCTGGGTGTGATAACGTGTCAAGGAACTGCAAAACTATTGATACTGGTATTTCAAGAAGAGCCAGGCCCCCCCTTACCCCTCCTTTCTGAGGAGAAAAAAACAAACAAAAAAAAACCCTAGAAGATTTGGGAATGTCTTTGATATGTAGAACATTTATGCTACTGTGTTGAAGTATAAAACATTTATCGCTAGCTACTGTGTTATCTTGTAGTCTTAATGTGTAGGAATGTTCTTCCTTTTAATAGATCCTATAGATAAATGTTGTAAGCTTATCAGTAAATGACTTTTGGATCATGCTCCCCCTCCTTTCCCCCCCAACCAGCTTGTGATCATGTCTATATAACCAACCGCAGGACTATAATCAAGGCGGCACGATTTGGGTTAGCTATACTCTGTGTCAGTCACATGTAGCTGGCTTACTAATAAATCTCCTCCTAAAATTTCTTCTGTGTCCTGCCTTGGTGTCCCTATGTAACCCGCGGATTAGAGCACACTGCTTTATAACCCGGCCAAGGGTCAGACAGAGTAGCAGAAGCCAGGGTGGCTGCACAGCGTGGGGCGGAGGGCCCTGGAGAGAAGGAACAGGCATAACCGGATGGGAGGGGGGAGAAAACAAAGAGCAGGTGGAAGCCAGAGAAGAGAGATTTGGAACTTGGGGCAGCTTCACATATTTCTTTCTGTTGAGCTCCAAGTAGTCTCCCCTTAACTTTCTCCCTTCAATAGTTGGATGCCCCAGAGAGCCACACAGAGTAAATTGATGATGGTTTGATTAAGCTCCCACAGGAGGTCTTGGCCTTGTACCTCTGTAGCTGAAGTGCATTTGAACCCGGGAACATGGGTGCTGGCTGCCGGGAGGGCGCTAAGAGTTGGGTCCTGGGATCTCTCAGTCACATTGCCATCAGCCTTCTTGGGGCGCCCTCTGTGTGGAGGAGGAAAGGCTCGGCTTGGCTGCAAAGCGGCTCCCCACCCCAGCACAGGGAGTCCCTCTGCACCCCTCAGAGGAGGAAAGGCTCGGCTTGGCTGCAAAGCGGCTCCCCACCCCAGCACAGGGAGTCCCTCTGCACCCCTCAGAGGAGGAAAGGCTCTGTTTGGCTGCAAAGCGGCTCCCCACCCCAGCACAGGGAGTACCTCTGCACCCCCTCAGAACATTATGGGGCAAAGCAAGGGTGCCAAAATGCCAGCGACCGAGCATAACCCCCCTGTTGATACCAGGGCTGGCTGGGTAGCAGAAAACACAAAAGAACACAGGGTACTACTTGTTCATTCATTTAAACAACACGAAATGGAAAAGCAGGCCACATGGAACACAAAGGCAACACTAAAAACAGCACGTGTTAGTATAACGCAAGTGCTAGGAGTGAAACATCATAACACACAGTGAGAGATGGGGTAGGAACAGCCCTGGACCGGGAGTTGGGAGGCCTCCCTGCAGGGATAACCACGTGTCCTTGGGCACTAATTTGGCTTCTTTGAGTGTTGGTTACCTCATCTGCAAAGGGAGGGGCTTAGACCAGACAACTGTCAATGTACTGTAGATCTTTTAAAAAATATTAATTATGTGATCCAGGGAAAAATGCAAAGAAAAAAGGAGAGATTAATCTTGGCTAAGTTTGAATCACAGACCTTTCAGGCTTGGTAGTCAGGTGCCATATAAATGAACCGTGAAGGCCAGACCAAAAACCGCCAGCTACTGATGACTCAGCCACGCCATCTCCCAAGATGTGAGAACCTGATTTGCAGCTCACAGGGTGCATGCACGTGGCTGGGCAGAGAGGGGGGCCCGCACATCATGGAGTTTCCTTAGGAATTAGGGTGGAGGGAGGGGCTAAACGTGAGTGCAGGGTCTGAGAGCCTGTGACTTCCACATCGTGAGCTACACATTCAACTTGTGGAAAGAGGACTGCAAACCCTGATAAGACTGAGCCAATCACGAACGTGTTTTCAAAACCGGGGGATCAAAGAACTGAGGGCAGGGGTGGTTTTCAGACAGCAGTCTGGTGTAGTGATGAGGCCACCACAAACCTACCAGAACCAAGGCAGGAGAGAGCGCTGGGCAGGGCCTAAGGGCAAAGGGTCACATTAGGTCCGGCTGAGAAAGTAAAGAGACATTCCTGGGAGAACCTGATTATTGCCCGGTAACTGGTGGGCAAAGTGCACAGAGCCAAACTATAGCTGCATGATCTCCATAGGCGTGGGCAGACAGGATTCCTCTAACACTGGGCTGGAGCAGCAGGGGAGATGCGCACCACGAGCGGTGCCCAGGCTGTAGCCACTGACGCTTGCTGGTCCAACTGCTGCGGCTCAGCCCCGAGGCACGCACAGCACGCTCCGCATGCTCCGCACAGCACGCTCCAGCCGCAGGTGGTGCGCAGCGGGGCCTTGGCGCTCGCCTCATCTAGCCCACAGAATGCGTTCTCCAGAGAGCACCGCTGCTCCCATAGCCACAAGGCTGCGTCCTCCGCGTCCGTCCGCAAAGTACTCCGGAGAGAAGGGCTGGCTGGGCACTAGCCAACCCTGCACACACCACTCACCTGTCTGTAGCCCGCATCCCGCTACCTGTTGGATGAGCAGGATTGCCTGCAGCTGCGCGCCCAGCTGCACCGACAGGGCACGGAGCTGCTGCCACGCCTCCTGCACTGTCTCAGCCTGCTCCTGGGGATCTGGCTATGTGGGGGCCAGCAGACGCCCAGGTGCAGTTCCCTCCACTGGAGACCAGTGCACACAGCCTGGTAGTGTGGAGCTCGGCTTCCAGGGCCTGGCAGAATGTAGAGCAGAGAGTGGGTATAAGGGAGCAGTGGCAGGGAGGTGGAACAAGCAGGACACAGGGTAGCAGACCTCGTGTTTCTATAGAGCGGCTGTGATCTGGCCAAGATCCTGACCCTGGGCCACATCCTCCACCAACTGTCTGCGCTCCCTCAATCAGGCTTCCTCTTCCTCACAGTTGTGCAGGAGCTCTGACCCAGCAGGGCCTGCTCCAGCAGGGTCACTGAGGGGCTGGCTGTGGGGTGGGAAGGGGGCTCCCCACTCAGCTCAGACACTCCCCTTAGGTAGACAGAAATTTTTTAGCCCTCTGGATGACTCAACAGGGAAGATAGAGGCCTTGGGGGGTGAGGATCAGTTGCCAGGCTAGCAGGATTTTAACCTGGGCAGGAGGTAATTTGCATTACAGAGAAGTTCTGGAGAAGGTAGAGGAGTTGGGGTGAGCTCTTATCAGGCTCTGACAAGAGACACCAGGCTCTGGTGGAGCTGAGAGAGCTCCTGGACACCTGCGGCACGTCCACACTAGTGCCCAGGGAGGAGCTCAGCTCTGTGGTCTGGTGGGCCAGATGGCTTGCATGGGCTCCATGAGCAGAGACCTGGGCCTCCAGCAGGTCATACCTCTGCAGCAGCCCAATACCTCTGCCAGCTGTTGTCCACAAGCTGTGGAGCTGATCAGCACCTGGCCAGAGATGAGTGGTCATCACAGTCCCAGAGTGCTGGGTCCCCACGAGTGCCAAGAGCTGGAACACCTGCCATATTCCCCAGGGGTCTGCTGGTCCAGGGCCCACCTGCAGCTCCTTGAGCTGGCTGCAGGCAGTCTCCAACTCCTGCAGCAGGCTTAGCACAGCCTGCCCGCCTGCCATTCATTTCCTCTGCCCTTGGAGATGCTGAAGGAGCTGCTCCCAGTGCCGAGTGCTCTCCAAGTGCCTGAAGAACATGAGTAAGGGTGGTCTCCACCAGACTGGCGCAGGGAAGCTGCCTTGGGGTGCACAGCTTGTTGGGAGCTTGGTCGTCCTGGAGGAGCCTGACCTCCATGGACGAGGGCTGTGAGCATCCTAGCCTTGGGCGGTAAGGGCAACGCCTCCCTGCCTCTTAGATACAGGCAGAGAGGCCAAGAGGCCTGGGAGGTTCATGCCCTGCCCCAAGCCTTCTTTCCCATCCCCATCTCAGTTGATAGCAACTCCATCCTTCCAGATGCCGGGCTAAAACCTCGATAATTCCCTTTCTCACACCCCACATCGGTTCTGTCTTCAAGTCCTCTTGGATTGAAAATACATCTAGAATTTGCCATTTCTCGTCACCTCCACTGCTTCTTGGACTGGGTTATTTCAATGGCTTCCTAACCGCTCTCCGTGTTTCCGCTTTTGCCATTTCTGTCTGTTCTGGCATCCAGAGTGATTGTTGTAAAACAAAAGTTAGATTGTGCCCCTCTTCTGCTCAAGCCTTCCCAAGAATTCCTATCTTTCTCAGAGGAAAAACCAAGTCCTTACTGTGTCCTACAGAGCCCAGCACGATCTCTGCTCCACCCCTTGCCCCTGTACCTTCCTGACCCCAACTCCTATTTGTTCACTTTGGCCAACATCGGCCTCTATGCTGTTTTCCAAACATTCATGTGATCTACCCACCTTGGGCCACTGCACCGCCTCCTCGGCCTAGTACAGTCTGTCCCCTAGTATGGCTGGCCCTTCCTTTCTGGTCTTTGCTTAAAAGTGCACATACTCTGGCCACCCAATTTAACTCCCTCCCCTCCCCTTGGAACCTCTTATTTTCTTCTCCTGCTTTATTATTATTTTATCACCATCTCACATACTATACATTTTCTTATTTGCCCGTTTGCCTTAGTAGTGTGTTACTCCATGAGGGGAGAGATTTTTGTGTGTGCCTTTGTCACTGCAAAATCTCTGGCACTTTAAACAGTGCTTGGGAATTACAAACACTTGATAAGTGCTTGTTCAGTGAGTGAATTAATAAGAGGCTATCTAGAGAGAACAGTGTTCTACCAGAAGGAATGAATTATAAGTGGTGGAATTTCAGGCATCAGCAGGAGCTAGATCTTTTTAAAGGGAACCCTGCATCCAGGTCACCCCTCTGTGGGAATGGGTATGTATAATCAGAGGTATGGTAAGAAGTTTTGAGGATGGTTTATGTGCCTGGGGCTCACCTACAGGCCACATCTGCCCAGCTGTGGTATTGCTCCTGCTGGAGGATGTCCTTGATCTTGACCAATGCCTGGAGGCACCCTTCCTGGGGCAGGATGATGGCCTCTAGCATGCCCAGCCTCTGGGCGGCCACCTTCATTGTGGCTGGGCTGGCACGCAGGGCTGCAACCTGGTCCAGCACCTGCTCTGTGTCTGTCAGAAAGCTCTCCCAGAGGGCTGCCTTGTGCTGGAAGCACCAGGCCAGGGTTTCTAGCCCCTCCAGCTGCAGGAGTCTCTGCTGCAGTGCCTTGCTCTGTGAGGCCTCTGCCTGCTCCAGGCCTGCCCAGCACTGGGACAGCTCTGCAGGGCCCAGGCCCTCATGAAGCAGGAAGGGCCTACAGTTCTGGCCTCAGAGTGTTGTCTGCAGCCGGAAGAGCAAGTCCTCTGTGGCCGCTCTCTGCTGCAGCTGCAATGGCTTCTCCTGGGTACAGAAGGAGGCAAAGGCCACCAGTAGCTGGCGCATGGCAGACAGGGAGTCTGGGAAACCCCGTGCTTACAGCTGCACCTGTGTCTGTGCAATCCAGCACAGCAGGTCGGCCAGCAGGTGCTTGTACTGGGTCTGCAGCTCCTCTGTGTCCTGGAGCTGAAGCAGGATCTGGCGGAGGGCATGGGAAGGGTCAGGGTGACACTCTGGGGCAGGCCCTGGAATGGAGGCACTCCCATTTTGGACACCAAATACCAGCCAGGGTTATCTAGGTGGGTGGTAGCTCCTTCCCTCAGCTGAGAATGCTCTGAAATGGGGTCAACCCAACCGCCAGAGAAGTAGGTCTGCCTGCATTGCCCACTCAGACCTGGGACTGTGGGGCCCCCATCCAACTCGCTTCTATCTTATTTTACCCCATTTGGCCTCACCTTTGAGGATGCTATGCTTTTTCTGAGCTTTTGTTTCCTTCCCTGATCCACCCACCCCGTGCCCATACTCCTAAAGCAGCTCAGCGCGCTAGGCCTGGATCATCTTCCCGTGCCAACCGAGACACCAACGCTGAGAATAGCCCTCCGTGGTCTCAGCCTCTGCCATCGTGCGCAGCAAGTAAGAGAGTCAAAATCATGGACTCAGCCCAGTAGAGCTGCTGCTTCTGTACTTGTCCTTACAGAGTCCAGGAATTCCCCTGAGCCTTTTAATCCTATTAGGAGTTTAGCAGCCTAAGAGCGGTGGGGGCGGGGAGGGCAGGATCAGAAGGGGACGTCGCTCACCAGGCTTTCTCTGTGTGCCAGGGACCATGTGGGCACTTTGCTCATGCTCCCTTAAACCCTCACAGCAGCCTTCTATCACCCAGGCACTATGGCTTCCATTCTATGGATGGTGCACAGTGACGTTAGGTGAGTGGCTCTGGCCACACAACCAGGAAGTGGCAGGGGCAGGCTTCAGCCCAGGTGTGTCTGACTCCGGGGCCCCGCTGCCCTCCCCTCTTCTCAGTGCCACCTTCCCTTTGTCATTCGTCTCAACGAGTCTCCTCTGGACAATCTGCCCTGGTGCAGGCGGGAGAGTGGTGGTAGTACAGGGGGACCTAGGTCACGACGGAGCGCTCATCAGGCTGCAGGGCCGCACATCCTCGGGGTCCAGCAGCCGAGCAATGCCCAGCTTCTGCTCAGCCACGCGGAGAGCAAGGTTGAGGCTGGGCAGTGGGTGGTCAGGCCGCAGGGAGGTAGTCAAGCAGGTCTGGCCTGGACAGAGAGCAGACAGGGCTCTTCACCAGAGCCATTTACTGCTTGGGCGTAAGTAGACTTGTTAAAAAGGCCAATAAGCTCCTATTGGTCGCTCACACCTTACTGGGCATTAGTTCTCCCCTGATACTCACCTGAGAGCCTGGCTGGGAGAATAAGGCTCTGACAGAGAGGATAGGGTTAATTTGGCTCAGGGGCCAGGCTCCTGGGGAGGGGGAGCCCCAAAGGGCCGGTGCTTGCGAGGAAGAAGACTGAGAGTACAGCCAGGGACACAAAATGGAGACAGGAAGGGCTCAAAGGCAAACCTGGCCAATTGCGTGGAATTTCCTAGAAAAGGGGGTTTGGGGTGATCACAGACCAGGGCCTTGGCTAGCAGCCCTCTCTACTTCTGTGCCCAGGGTGCAGGGGTCAGGGTACATGGGACGATGGGCAGGTGGAGGACTTGAGCCCCAGAGCAGTTGCTCAGTGGGTGGAAGCCTCCAGGAAGAAGGCTGAGGCCTGTCTCAGGCCAGGTCAGGGCTGGGACCCTCTTTCACACACACACCTGTGGGTGTGGATGAGGGTGCTGAAGCCCAGCCCGTGCTACAGCTACGGGAGAAGTCGGTGATGTTGATGTTGGCATAGCAGGCTGTCTTCCACTGGCACCAGACCAGCAGAGCTTCCTTGGCAGACAGCAAAGCTTCCTTGGTCTGTGATTACCCCCTTTTCTAGGAAATTCCACGCAATTGGCCAGGTTTGCCTTTGAGCCCTTCCTGTCTCCATTTTGTGTTCCTGGCTGTACTCTCAGTCTTCTTCCTCGCAAGCACCAGCCCTTTGGGGCTCTGCCCCCAGCCCCTGAGCCAAATTAACCCTATCCTCTCTGTCAGAGCCTTATTCTTCCAGCCAGGCTCTCGGGTGAGTATCAGGGGAGAACTAATGCCCAGTAAGGTTGCACTGGCCCCAAGCTCCTCCTGGAGTGACAGAGCATGCAGAGGTAGATGGGGAGGCAGCAGAGCCTGTAGCTGTGGGGGAGGCAGGCTGGGTGTGGCTGTGATCCTGCTTCCCCACCTTCCAAAGCCATGAACGCTGATGGTGCTTCTAAAGCAGGGGTAGTCAACCTTTTTATACCCACCGCCCACTTCTGTATCTCTATTAGTAGTAAAATTTTCTAACCGCCCACTGGTTCCACAGTAATGGTGATTTATTGATATAAAGTAGGGAAGTAATTTTACTTTATAAAATTTATAAAGAAGAGGCAAAAGGGACACTGGAGGGGAGCTGAAGGGGTGGGAGTCGGGAGGAGAGCGGGGAGAGGAGCCCGGAGGGGAGGCGGCGGCGACGGCGCTGGAGCGCTCCTCTCGGGGACCGGCCGACCCGGGGAGCGAAGACATCGATCTGTACCGCTCTTCCTCTCGCCGCTCAGCCCTACCTTCTCGACATGTCCCAGAGCCGGCATCGCGCCGCGGACCCGCCTTTGGAGCGCGAGGACAGCGGGACCTTCAGTTTGGGGAAGATGATTACAGCTAAACCAGGGAAAACACCGATTCAGGTATTACACGAATACAGCATGAAGACCAAGAACATCCCGGTTTATGAATGTGAAAGATCCGATATGCAAATTCACGTGCCCACTTTCACCTTCAGAGTAACCGTTGGTGACATAACCTGCACAGGTGAAGGTACAAGTAAGAAGCTGGCGAAGCATAGAGCTGCAGAGGCCGCCATAAACATTTTGAAAGCCAATGCAAGTATTTGCTTTGCAGTTCCTGACCCCTTAATGCCTGACCCTTCCAAGCAACCAAAGAACCAGCTTAATCCTATTGGTTCATTACAGGAATTAGCTATTCATCATGGCTGGAGACTTCCTGAATACACCCTTTCCCAGGAGGGAGGACCTGCTCATAAGAGAGAATATACCACAATTTGCAAGCTAGAGTCATTTATGGAAACTGGAAAGGGGGCATCAAAAAAACAAGCCAAGAGAAATGCTGTTGAGAAATTTCTTGCCAAATTCAGTAATATTTCTCCAGAGAACCACATTTCTTTAACAAATGTAGTAGGACATTCGTTAGGATGTACCTGGCATTCCTTGAGGAATTCTCCTGGTGAAAAGATCAACTTCCTGAAAAGAACCCTTCTTAGTATTCCAAATACAGATTATATCCAACTGCTTAGTGAAATCGCCAAGGAACAAGGTTTTAATATAACGTATTTGGATATAGAGGAACTGAGTGCCAATGGACAGTATCAGTGCCTTGCTGAACTATCCACCAGTCCCATCACAGTCTGCCACGGCTCTGGGATCTCCTGTGGCAATGCCCAGAGTGATGCTGCCCACAATGCTTTGCAGTATTTAAAGATAATTGCAGAAAGAAAGTAAACTTGGAGCAACTTAGAACACCCTTCAGCAGTACATAAAAACTTTCTCTTTCACCCCTTCCCAAGTAAAACGTGTACTGTAATGTTTGAGGTTTTGTGCTGTTTCTAAATCTCTTTCATAGATTCCATCAGCAATCCAGATTTAATTATCTCCTAGTTGTTATTAAACTCTTTTTAATGGCTTCAAAAAAAATTTATAAAGAAGAGTTACAGCAAGTTAAAGCATATAATAATAATTACTTACCAAGTACTTTATGTCAGATTTTCACTAAGTTTGGCAGAATAAATCTTTATAAAACAACTTACTATAGTTAAATCTATCTTTTTATTTATACTTTGGTTGCTCCGCTACCGCCCACCATGAAAGCTGGAATGCCCACTAGTGGGAAGTAGGGACCAGGTTGACTACCACTGTTAAATCTAAAGAATCAGGGTCTTATGAATTTCTGTACAGTTCGGACTCACGAGGCAAAAGACACACCAGATTCAAATAACTGGGCAGAGGGCTGAAACTCTTAGGCGGAATCAGCCCCGAGAAACAGCGCCACTGCATATTTATTGAGTTCCAAAAGCCATAGCTCAGCAGAGAAACTAGAAAGTTACACAAGCCTTTTCTCCCATCCACTTCATCTCCAACCCTGCACATCTAATGTTTCTTTTCATGAACAAGGACACAAGAAGAGAGTTCCAGAGCTTATCAATCACAGAGGACATCTGGTTCTTGGAGGCATTTCTCCAAGAATCCTGAATACATGCATTCGAGTAACCCTGGCCAGTGTCTCTTTATGGCTAATATACTCCAAGATCTCTCGTCTCCAATTAACCCTTGCTCTGCAGTTAACTGTCGTTTATATTGGTGCAGGGTCGTCTCCTACATCAGGGTGTCTGAAAGCTGTTACCTCCAAGCAGCTGGCTTTGAGTTACAACTGGTGACAACAATAGCAGTAGCCCCCATTTTTTCAGCCCTTCAAATGGGCTGGGCATTGTGCTAACCAACCCTATGCCACATGGAATTGAGGCCAGCTTCATTAGACCCACTCCTGGTCACTGTGGGCTTTCTGCCATCTAGGCTTTGGTCCCATGCACATAGCTCTCCACCCGTCACAGCCCTGTAAGGTAGGCACTATCAGTATTTATGTTCTAAGGGTGACACAGTGAGGTGCAGTAAGAGATTAAGAAGCTGTCCAGTATCCCCCAGCTGTTGGGGAGGGTCTCACTTGACCCAGAACTGTTGACAGGGAGCCCACCTGTGATGTATGAGTCCACCTGTCTCCCACCTGAATGCCTCATGCAGCTGCCTGAGGGAAGATCAGGTGCTTTTTGCAGGCTGAGAAATGACTATCTGTATTCCCCACCCCCTGCATGTTCCTCTTATTGACACTGCCATTTCCTTTATTTTGCCGTTCACTAGTGAATGACTTGTCCCAGCTCAGATCTGAAGCCCATGAATCTAGTTCTTTCTCACTTCAGCATATGACAATCTCTCTGACATTCCAAGTTGTTTGCTGGTGGTTGAAGAGTGAATAGTAACTGTGTGGATATCAGGGATCTGCTGTGGGGATGACAGTGGGTGGACCTGCTCTGTGTGTGGACCTGGGGAACCGGCGGTGCAGCCAGGGCTGGGCTGGGTAATCGCACTAGGGGGTGAGACAGACCCTGTCTAGGGAGATGTGGGAATCTGGAAACCAGGATGATGACCCAGATGAGTCCCGAGATGAGTGTCTGTCTCTGTCCACGATGTCCTCTGGCTCAGTGAGGGGGATCGGCACCGGTGGGCACGGTTGGCTGGCTCGGCGTGGAGCCTGTGCACCAGAGAAGGCTCAGAGTAATCGCTAGTCCAGGGAAGCGTCCTGGAATCTGTCCTGCCCCACAGGATCCCCAAGCCAGAAGCAGAGGCAGGGTACAAAGCCAGGCAAGCAAAGGCTTTCTAATTGCTTGGGGCTTTGGCCCAAGCCCACCAGGGTGAAGCCCCAGCCTGGTGAACTTAGCTGGACCACTGGAGTGGGGGTACCCCCCATATGAGAGCTACAGGTAAACTCCCCATACGGTCTGGCAGAAAGCTGGCCTCAGCCAGTCATCCGCCCTGTGGGAGGGGCTGCAACCCGGGTACTATCCATGGGTCCACTTTGCTATAGCCCTGTGGTAGGTAGAGGATGCGCCCCATGCTCTGCCCTCTTCTCCTGGCATCCCCAAACCCTTTTGCATTCACCTCAGCTTGGAGTTGGAGTATCTGGCTGATGGGGTATTGGTCTGCTCATACCAACTAATGAGTGCTGATCTTCCCAACCTTCTGTTTCATGACAAAATGCTGGTAGCTTGAAATCAACCACGGTGGGGCTGTCAGTGCCTCAGAAACCAGCAAATGCTACAAACCAGGGCCTTAATTTCCCCCCCAGGGAGCTGGTTGTTAAAGATTTACCCAGCACGCCACTGATCTGGGTTTAACTGAACTGTCTCCCCTGAAATAGGTCCCCATGGTCAGACCTGGGCTTTGCTGACTGCAGTCCCGGAGTCTGGCATAGAGCGCCAGCACATCGCATTCTCCAGAAGTGAGTTCCTCCCACATTCTGCTACTTATTAATCAGGATTTGGGGCAACTCCCTTGTTTTTGCTTGACCTCAGCTGTCTTGGATGAATAGTAGAGATGAGGTTGTCACCTTCACAAGCTGCGTATCAGTGACAGGACCGGGATGTAAGCTGGAGGGGAGCTGCAGGGCCTCTGCCATGGGGCTTGCACCCTTCCCAAGTTCCCCAACGGGAGCTGGCTGGCTCGCAGGCCATTACCCCTGGGGCCAAGTAGCACCTGGCATTCTGTGGCAGCAGCTTCCTGCTTTTCCCTGTGCTCGGGGATCACAGTGCTCCTGTCCCTTGTTATGGTTTCTTACCTCCTCAGACTCCCTCCAGCACACCAGGCTCCCGCGGGACTGACTGCTGTGACCTCCAATCCAGGACATAGGTGACAGGCAGACACACTCAGGCTCAGCCCAGCCAGTTCCAGTTCAGTGACTTCACATCCTCTCTGACAGCCACCTCTCAGCGGAGCCCTCCTAATTCCTGCTTCTCAGTATAAATGACCCCTGCAAAGCCCCCAACACAGACCATGAGGGTTCTGCTGTGTCCCTGGAGCACCTATCTCCCTTTAGTGACTATTTCTTTCTTCTTCTTTCTTTCTTCCTTCCTCCCCTCCCTCTCTTTTTCCCTCCTTCCTTCCTTCCCTCTCTCCCTCCCTCCTTCCCTCCCTTTTCTCTTCTCTTCTCTTCTCTTCTTTTCCTTTTTCTCTCTTTCTTTCTCTCTCTCTCTCTCTCTCTCCCTCTCTTTCTTTCTTTCTTTCTTTCTTTCTTTCTTTCTTTCTTTCTTTCTTTCTTTCTTTCTTTCTTTCTTTCTTTCTTTCTTCTTTCCTTCCTTCCTTCTCTTTAGTGAAAAAGAGACAGACAGGAAGGGGGAGAAATGAGAAGCATCAATTCTTTCTTGCAGCACCTTAGTTGTTCATGGATTGATTTCTCATACGTGCCTTGACTGGGGGCTCCAGTTGAGCCAGTGACCCCTTGCTCAAGCCAGCGACTTTGGGGTCATGTCTATGATCCCACACTCAAACTGATGACTCCGCGCTCAAGCTGGTGAACCTCGCGCTCAAGCCAGATGAGCTTGTCAAGCCAGTGACCTCAGGGTTTTGAACCTGGGTCCTCCATATCCCAGGCCGATACTCTATCCACTGTGCACCGCCTGGTCAGGCTAGTGACTATCTCTTTGGCTTTTACTTTCTTTCAGGGTCCATCATTTGCTGAGGCCCCTTCCTGCTAGCTGGCCCAGCTTCTGCAAGGCAGACTCTGAATCTCTCCCCTCCACAGCGTGGCTCAGTGTCTGGGACCCTTACCCTGTGTCCTAACCACAGCCTGCCTCCCGTGGCCCCATATATGGGCTCTGATGGTTGGTGACCATAGGTCTTGCCTGGTAAACAGTTTCCTCAGTTATGAAAAGAGAAGGTTAAGAGTGCACCGAATCTGCCTGACCTGTGGTGGCGCAGTGGATAAAGTGTCGACCTGGAAATGCTGAGGTCGCCGGTTCGAAACCCTGGGCTTGCCTGGTCAAGGCACATATGGGAGTTGATGCTTCCAGCTCCTCCCCACCTTCTATTCTCTCTCTCCCTCTCTGTCTCTTTCTCCCTTTCTCTCTCCTCTCTAAAAAATGAATATATAAAATTAAAAAAAAAATAGAATGCACCGAATCTTCTAGCTTAGAATCCTGCAATTCTCTCACTACAGTCAGGGGCAGAGCACAGTCACGCCCACTAGGGATGATGGCTGCTGGTTGGGTGCTCTCTTAGCTGGGAATACAGGGCTAGGCAGGGCCTTGCTCCTTCTGGAGTCAGACTCCAGAGCCCCTGCTGTGCCCTGTGGCCAGCCCAGGAGAGACAGTCTAGGAGGCCAGCCCGTCCCTGCTGCCCACCCAGCACCGTGCCCAGAAGCCCTCTTCCCAGGGCCCACCTCGGCCCCGAGGAAGGCAGAGCCCAGCTGCTGTTCCCCAGGGGGTGCATGCACATTCGGCCCCAGCTGGGGGTGGCCGGGCCTCACGGAGACCAGCTCCAGCAGTCGCAGTAGGTGGGTGCTGTCAGCCAGCTCTGTGTACAGGTTCTGGAGCTTGAGGCCCACCTGGGACAGAAAGGGGGAAGACACGGGGTCAGCCCAGCCTCACCTGTCGGCCCCATCCCAGGACCTGTGAGGAGCGGTGCAGAGCAGCTGCCTCGAGGAAGGAGCATTGGCCTCAGCTGTGCTGGTGGGTGGAGAGACGCCTCAGCTGTGCTGGTGGGTGGAGAGACGCCTCAGCTGGACGACCTCCTCACCGGCTCCCGGGTCCCCTGGCCAGAGAGCTGGGGGGAGGTAGAGGTGTGCTATGAACCACCCTGGCTGCACTCACCCGGCCCTGCTGGAAGATGTTGTTGATCCAGTTGGTGAAGTCTTCTCCTGCGTCCACATGTGCTGTGCCTGCAGCTTGTGAGAGTCTTGTAGGCAGAGTCCGTGGCAGGACGGGGCTGGGAAAGCTGTCCCAAGGCTGTGTCCGGCCTCCTGCTTCAGGTGTCCTGTAGCCCCAAGGAGTTGCTTGAGGTTGTGGGGCTAATGAACCATCAGCCCTAGAGCCCTTTGGGGATGAGGGGCTAGTGGACAGAAGTTTCCCTAAGCTGGAGATGTTGGGGGTAGGGAGGCTTGGGGAGGAGTGTGGATATGATGACTCCTCTGTGGGACAGTCTTGCCTCTTCTAGGAGTAAGGGGACCCTTCCTGTCACACTGCCCCCACATTTGGTGGAAGGTTGCAGCTTAGCCAGGTAATGTTCTGTGCTCCTGGTCAGCGTCCTGCACTTGAATGGTTCAGGGCCCCTTTTGCCCACCCCACTTTCCAGAGTCTTCTCAGAGCTCTGATGCCAGAGGTCTCCCCTGGGCCACAGGGATTGGTTGCCACTCCTTGGCATAAATAGGGTGGTGGAAGGAAAACAGCTCACCTTACCGATGTCTGGGTCTGGGGTGGAGACCTGGCTGGACAGATGGAGACAGAAGACAGCAGGAACTGTTTAGGGGGGGGGGAGAGAGCCATTAGGAGAGACCAAGGCTGGAGCTGGGGTTACGCCATGTCTCTCCTCTTGAGCCAGCAGGTCGGTGAGCACAGCACACAGCCAGCGTTAGCCTCCCCCCTGCCACAGGGCGTGGAGGGGGAGCTCAGGAATGCTCCAGACCATTGCCCCAGGATCCCTCCTTTATCATGTCTCCAGTGTCAGGTGGGGGTCCTGGTTCCCAAGACACAGGGGCCCATAGGGTGGCCTGCAGCCGGCTGGAATTGGGAGCCCTATGGAGGAGCCGCAGCCTGGGTAAAAACTGGAACGTAGAATCTCTGGTCAGAAGCTTCTGCAGTGGGGGCCTGCCTCTCTGCACCCCACAGTGCCTCTTTGGGAGCACCCACAGGGAAGGGGTGGGAGGGAACATGCTGGACTGGGGCCCCACCACTCCCCTCCTGGGGAATGGGTCAGACCCTGGGCTCAGCTTCCCAGCCCCGACAGAACCGCACCCAACTTAGCCTGGGGTTCACTGGCAGTACTCTCCCATGCTGGGGTTACTTTCTGAAAGAGGTTCCCCTGGAGGGGTAACCTGACCCAAAGAGGCCATGAGGACGGCCGTAGCTCCTCCCAATCCAGAGCCAGGGCTCTCGCGTGCGCCGCCCCTGGAGTCGCTGTGCGCTCCAGGCAGGGCTGCTCTCTCTCCCTCCCTGAGCGACAGGACAGCGTGCGAGGGGGAGAGTGCGAGGGGGAGAGTGCGAGGGGGAAGGGGAGTTCTGTTCACACGGTTCACAGCATAGTATGGCTGAACTCGGGGTAGCAGTCTCTGAACTGGGGTATGTGTCTTGGTTCATTCATCTAGCAGCCTTGGGAGACTCCGGAAGGAGACAGCACTTCTCACAGAGGCGTCCCGGACAGGCAAGGCCAACGAGGGGCCCAGTGGCCACAGCCTGCCCCTGAGAGACCGGGAGGATGAATCATACCTGAACCCAGGCTGTGGCTCTTGGGGTGAGGCAACTGCCCTACATCTGGGAGGAGCGTGTCCCTGTGAGAGTCCTGCTGCCACTGGCTGGCTGCCTGGTTCTTGGGATGAGCCCCAGCTACCTCCTCGCTCACAGCCCAGAGCCAATCAGTCTCCAGTGGCTGTTGCTGCGTGCCCCCCCCCCCCCCCCGTGCTCCATGCTCCGTCTCCCCACCCCACCCACTCTCACTGCCCCTGCAGGTGCTCATCGCGGGTCCTCCCCTGCCATCCTGCCTGCACAGCAGCCTACTCGGCCCCCTGATTCACCTCCCAGAGCACAACTCTGCTCACACCTATGAAGACTCTCCATTCTGCCCATGCCTGGACGGAAACAGAGTTTTCCTGCCCACTTCTGGGCTTCAGCTGTTCTCTTAGCTTAGAATGTCCCTTCTAGTCGCCGTTGTCCTATTCTATCAGCCCAGTTTCAATACTGCTCCTTGTAGTATTCTACGTCCCAGCTCGTTTCTCTTCCTATTAAGACCCTTGGCGCAGGGCACCTTGTGTGACGTGACCACTGGAGGATGGCAGGAAGTTGTATGACACTTTGCACACAGATCTCAGCAGAAGTTGTTGTATCTGAGGTTGTTGAGTGGAGCTGAAGAACTGCTTTTCTCCCCCGTTAGCTCAACTGCAGGAAAGCCACTGCACATTCTTTTGCAGTGACTGATTGTAGCCCCTACTGAAATGAGAATCCTGTTGGTTTTGGATTATTTACCTTAAAGGTAAGTGAAATCTCTAGTCAAATGGGTTTAAATAGTATAAAAGGAGTGTGGCAGGAGGACTTTAGGTGAGGTTTGATCCAGCAGCTCAAATGATGCCACCACACACCTGGATTACCTCTGCCTAACCTCCCTGTCCTGCCCTCAGCAGTTCTGGGCACCCTCTCAATGCCATTTATATTGTTGCACCAATAGGCTTGCTTCTTTGCATTGCATGGTTTAGAGAAGAGAACATTTCTCCTAAGAGTTGAAACAAGTCTGAAGGGCTTGGCTCTCATAGGCTTGAATTGAACCACATGTCCACTCCTGAACCAACTTCTGTGACCAGGGGATGAATTGCTCTAATTAGCTCAAGCCAATCAGGACCCACCCTGGAAAGAAGGGGTAGGGGGTCTAGCTCACCCAAACCTCATGGCTCAGACAGAGGGCGGGGAAGTGCGGAGTGCTCCCGAGAGGAAATTCTAAGTCTGGATCACCAGGAGGTAGATGGTTGCCAGTGGGAAAACCCCACATGTCTGCAGTGGGCGGTCCACCCGTGAGGTGTGGGAGAGGCAGGGGCAGTGCCCGCCGCCAGGCCTGCAGTCCAGCACTACGCACCTTCTGTGTATGGGAAGAGGGCATCACGGCAGGACTGCTCCTCTGAGTGTTCGGTGCTGCTGTTCCGTCCTTGGAAGGGTCCCCTCTAGTCTTGGCTTCCAGTCGCTCTCAGTGGGGGCGTTAGCTTCCCTTGAGGCCTGCCCCCAGTGGATGGAGCTGCTTTCCCTCTAAAGAAGCCCCATTTGGGGAGTCTCCTACCCAGAGCGAACACAGGAAGTCAGGGGTCACAAAGATAGTGTGCCAAAGGGGTACTCCATCTCCTAACTCCTCTGCCTGTTTCCGAATGGATGATGGGATCCCTGCTTTACTCCAGAGACAGCTAGCTGCACCCAGTCCCTGGACAATCAGAGCTGGGAGAGGAAAGGTAGTGGTTTTTTTCAGAAATTTATTGATCAGTAGACTCTTTTTTGACACTGCTAAAAAAGATTACAAAAAAATGTAGCATTGTGTATTAACTGCATTGGCTAATTGACATGTAACCTGACTGTTGGGAAAATGTTTAAAGTTAGGCTTGGTCACTTTTTTTCAGCTGTGCAGCCATAATACCTGATTTAACCACAGACATAGGACCTTGAGCCCTGCCTTAATGTAAGCTTCTTATGTAATCAAGGACATGGTTTTTGACAAAATGCCACTATTGTCTGATTAGCTGCACCTGAGTGCAGCTCAGCTGCTGCTGCTGCTGTCACTATTGTTGCTGCCACCCAATAAAGCATGCATCATCTACAGACAGGTCTGCACATCTTCTTCAGTTCCTGGCCCCAGCCTTATGTCCCTTGCCTCCAAACTCAGACTTGACACTTGGTATAGATGGCAGGATGGGGTAAGTGTCCCCACTACCCCACCAGAGGACATATGGCCTCAGACTGGGTTGTGGTACCCCCTGGCTGCGATCCTAACATCTTGGGCTCTTCCTGAGGAGTGGGGGGAGGTAGATGGGAGCCCGCAGGGTTTGGAGAAGGCCTTGTGTGTCCCTGAAGACGCAATTTCTGAGAAGTCTCGGGTTGCAGCCGGCCGAGTTGGCTGGCTGTTCCTCACGGCCTTGAAGCAGCAGCATGAAGCCCAAGTGGAAGTTTTATGGCTCGAGGAGGAACGGCTGGAAGCCTGTGGATGAGCTCTTGAGCACGAGCTCGCTTATCCAGGGAAGGACCCAAAATCTGTGGACACTGGTGAGCCTGGGAACAGGGGAGAGGAAGTTCCACCCCTGGCCCAGAACGGCATGCATGCCTGGTGGTGAAGCAGAGGCTGGGGCTTGACCAACCTCTAGCCCAGTGGAGGGGGGGGGGGTGGTCCGGAGGCCCCCCTGGAGGTGACAGAATTTACCATGTACACTACTTACACTCCCACCGAGCCGTGGGAGCTCAGGAAGCAGAGCCGGCAGCATCTGGGGGAGCCCATCCCAACTTGGCTCCTCCACTTATGGGAGGAAGGAGCAGACAGTCTGCATTACCGCCTGCTGAGATGGAGAGGCTGGCCACATCTGTCCTTGAGACAGTGACCGCAGAGCAGCTGGCGCTTGGGAGGCGCCCAGCGTGACCACTTGCTGAAGGACTGGCTGATGTGGATGGGACACCTGTCAGGTTGGAAAAGGCTCTACACGTGGGTGAGGGCTTTGAGAAACGAACAAAAAACACGCCCCCACAGAGGCAGGGGCTGTGGAGTAGATATTTCTTACAGCTCTGCGGAAGCACTCCAGATTAGGAGGTGCGAGCCGAAGAGCTCCAGTAGTAGGAGCTGAAAGCCGAACGCCAGCAACAGCAGACACTGGATGACACCAAACAGTTGCTGGAGGAGCAGCCGCCTTTGTGCCGGCGGAGCCACTCTGGGTCTGCGGTAATGGTTGCCTCTGACTTCTGCAAGGGTGAGGGTGCTGAGATGAGCCTTCTCAGGCTCAAAGCCCCGCAGCAGAGTGCGCGCCTCAGGGTCAGGCACAACCTGTAGAGCATTCTGCGGTCCAGCCCTCTACCCATACAGAGTTAGAGTTAGGGATGCAGTTCAGGTGGAAACACACCGAGTCTCTAGCAGCCTGGTTGCTATGGTTATGGGACATAGGGGTGGAGGGTGGCATGCTCTCGGAGCACAGATTCCCTGGAGCACCCTCTTTGCTCTTTTTAGGTCCCTGGTGGCCATTCTGGGCCTGCAGCCCACCAACATGGTCATGCAGATGGTGGTGGATTTGGGGAAAGCAAAGGCAATATAGCACCCAAGGGCATGAGGGCTGCCTCTGCTGACCCCCCAACCCCCACAAGGAAAAGGGCTGCTGAAGGTAACCAGGTAACCAGACTGAAGTTTCGGCCACTGAAGAAGCAGAGGAAACGAGCACTATGCACGCAGCGCGCGGTGAGACTACTGTGCAGGAAGGAGCTGAGGGGGTGGGGGGACCCCCAAGCTTTGTTCTAGTTTGAATAGGGGGAAGGCCAAGGGACCCTCTTAAAAGGGATAGGCAGGGACCAAAGGCCTTGTATGGAATTGGCAATCCACTGGTCCCCTTCTATTGTGGAATAAGTGTTAGCTTGGATGGATACCAGAGCTGACTGCTCCCTCCCCTACAGGAACCTGGAGAGGTTCCCTGGGACGCCCGTGGCCATTGGCAGTTGCAGGGCTTGGGCTGTCCAAGTGGGGCCAGTATTTGTTCCATTGGAGAGGGGAGACTGCCTCCTACGCCATGCAGTGCACTGTCCTATCCCTGAATATATCTTAAGGGTAGATAGATGTCTTACAAGGGCTGCAGTTGGGAGTTCCACCTTTGGGTTTAGGTTATGAAGGTGGTGTTGCAGAGGCACGGAAGCACATGCCCCCTTGTCGCCTGCCCCCCTCCCCGCGGGGGACTGACACTGAGCAGTGTTGGGAGGACATGTGAGGGCGTGCTCCCTAGGTTCTCCTACAGCTGTGGGCAGGAGTGGAGCTGGCAGGGGGCTCCCACATGGAAGGCCGAGAGGACAGGAGGAAATCACAGGAGCAATTCTACTAAAATTAGAAGAGTGGGAGCTGTTTGGCTGGCACACAGCCCTTGCAACTCACCAGTGTGGCCTGTGCACAAGCCAGACAGGAAACCTTTGTAGGCCTCTTGGGATATTGGCATGTGTTCATTCCCTACCTAGCCTGGGTCCCTCACCCTTTGTACCGACTGTGTTGGAAGGGGGCAGTCTGGAATTGGACTTCAGAGGCAGAGTGGGACTTTGAGGATGCCTGGTGGGCAGTGGCCCAGGCACAGGCCCTACAAGTGGTTGATCCCACTAAGCCTTTCCAATTAAATGTTAATGTAACCCCTGACAGGTTTGAATGGGGCCTATTGCAGAAGTCTGGGCAAAGATGCACCCCTCTAGGCTTTTGGTCCCAGTTATATTAAGGCACCGAGACTTGCTACTCCTTGGTGGAGAAACAGCTAATAGCTGTCTATGTGGTCCGGCAGGCCTGCTAGTCCATTACCTTGCAGGAGCCAGTGCAAGTCAGCACTGCCTACCCGAGAGCCAGATGGGTGCGCTCATGGGTGTCTGCTCCCAAGTCAGGTGTAGCGCAAACTGCGACTTTGGCTTAGTGGAGTGCCCCTCTAGAGCAAAGAGCTGTACTGAGTGCTAGCCCTCCGACCCAGGAGCCGCAAGTGTTGGGCCCATTGCCTTTGCAGAGCTGCCGGGTGCCATGCAGGGGTCGATGTCACCCCCGGTCCCTATTGTGAAGGGACGCCAGATGAGCAGCATAGTGTCAGCCAGGCCTTGCCTGGGTTGGCAAAAGAAACCTGGGAGGTAGAACGTCTCACTGGAGACCCTCTCCAGAAAGGGGGGGGCATTCCTAGCATCACGATGCTGTGCCACCTTGCTTGTTACTGTTGGTATAGCTTGCTCAGTTAAGTTTTTGCTGCAGTCTCTATTGCTGTTGTGGGATATAGATAGGGATATAGATAATATACCTCATTCCTTGCAGAGGGACACTTGCAGAAGATACCTATTGCGTAGATTGTGAGGCAAGCAACCCTAAGGGGGAGGACCGTTGGGAAAATGGTTCAAGTTAGGCTTGCTCACCTGTTTTTAGGCTGTGTAGCCATAACGCCTGAAGCAACCAAGGACACAGGACTTGAGCACTGCCCTAATATGAGCACCTTATGGAATCAAGGACGTGGTTTTTGACTAAGTGACACTATTGTCTGATTAGCCATAAAAAGTCTGAGTGAAGCGGCCTGCTGCTGTTATTGTTGCTGCTGCTGCCTAACGAAGCACGCATCATCTACAGACAGGGTCTTCGGCTCCCGGCCCCTCGCGGCCTACATCTCTTACCTCCAACCTCGAGCCCAACACTGACACTCTACTAGGCCCTCATTTACCTGAATAAACTCAGTGGTTGTCTGTCCTAAGAATGTCCTCTGCCACATGGTGGAAATCAAGTGACTGTGAAATGCTCTCTTATGTTCAAGGCAGTTTTTCTGGGGCACTGGATGTGAGGCAGGACCCTGGCAGTTAAACCCCATGCTGGGCAGTGGACTCCAGTACAAGACGTTCTCAGTGTGGGGGTGAAGCAGCTCCTTAGGAGACCCGACACACCACTGGAACGGGCAGGGGCAGCGGGCTCGGGCTGTGCCAAGGCCTCTCCTGGGGGCTGGTAAGGAGGGAGCTGGAAGAGGAAACATTATGCTTCTCCTCACATGCTCACCTACCTACACACCCAGCCCCATGATAACAGAATAACAATTCAACTATTCAAGGCCCACCATCTTGTGAGAGGAACCACAGCCGCAAGTCCAAATTCGCTATTGTTGCACAATGACAAATGGTCCAAAGAGAACTCAGTCTGGCCCTGGAGAAGTGAAAGCCAATGAGACGAATGGCCCTAACCACTGAAGACTGACCCCAACTGGGCCATCCCACTGCACAGGGAGAAAAGAATCCATTTTTGACGCTGGGCCGGAGCAAAGGCTGAAGCAGGCTGGGCGTCTGCACATCCCCACAGGGCTGGGGAGTTTGGGCAGGGCTTACTTAGTGCCCGATTCTTTCCACAGGTTCCAGGCCTCATCAGCAGGCTGACAACTGGGACGTCAACTTCAGGAAGAGCAGGCTCCAGTTTCTATTCTAACTGCAGTGGTTTGTTGCACACTATGCGCTGCATAGAAACTAGATTTTCTTCCGTGGAATCCTGGTGAGCATGAGGTAGTTTCTAGAGCTATAGTTTACCTGCTTCTGCCCTCCCAATCATTGGTGAACACTTCGGGAGGGGTGCTTTGAAAACCAGGCTAGTGTGGGGAGGGCAGTAAGGTAGGTCAAGGTGAGCAGACGCTGCTGGAACCTGCAGGTTGCCTGGGGGAGGAGTGGGACAGTGGGGGCTTTGCACACAGAGTAAAGCTTTGTGCGAGGCCTGGGAAGATATGGGTTCTTACCGGGTGCCTTCCCTGATGTTTTCCAGTTTTTCTTTCTAATCAATTCCAATGACTTCATGTTAGAAGATGTTAAGAAAAATAAACACGTGACATTTTTTTTTCCTCAGCAGGAAAAGATTGAGCTGCCAGGTGTTCTCCCACCTGCAGGCATGGCAGGATGGGGGCACGACACGGGAGTTTCTTTCCGCATAGAAACCAGAAACCTCAGTCCGCTGGCTCTCTAAAACAGTTTTCTTATATGTCTCTCCATAGACAGCACTCGGCCACATCTACATATGTACATATTGACAAGTGTTAAAAAGACATATTCATGTGACATATACATATGTGTACATAGTTATCTTTATATAGGACAACTCAGTCGAGTTAAAGAAGCAAGATAATTCTGAGTGGAAAAGCAGCTAACCTTGGCATCTCTAAGTCTATGAACCATTGAACCCTCTTCTCTCAATTCAGTCCTGCAGTGGACTCCACGGTGCCTTCCCACTCGGGCAGTCCTAGTGCATTCACAGAACCATCTGCTCCATTCCAGTGCTGGAATTATAAACATCTCTTTTCTCTGTGTCTAATTTAAAAGTGCTCAGTAAGAATAAAGACCATACTAGGCATTTATTTCTATTAAAATTATTTAGAAAGCAAGCTAGGTAGTGTGAGAGTTGGCATCTGCGTACATGCTCCTCTAAAGTAAAACATTTCTCTTAAGCCTGCGGTTCTGACCCTGATGTCATAGGTAACACCAAACAAACAAACAAAACAAAGCTGACTTTTGGAAGGCTCAGGTGGGACTGTTCGGATCTCATCCCTCTGGCGCTGGCAGGGCCCTGTGCCAGGCAGTCATCCGTTCCTATTCCTCTCTTACTGCAGCGTGGTGTAACGGGGAGGCGCCGCACTCCCCAGCTGGAGCGCAGAGCGGGGAGGGGCGTGAGCATCACCACCCCCACCTGACACAGGCAGCGGAGAGGATGGCCCAGAGGGGCTAACACAGGAAACAGAACCCTCATGCCTCATGATTGGCATTCATGATACAAACCACACAGCTTTTTGAAGGTTTTATATAAAAGGTTCCACCTGTTTCTGTATAAAGGCTTTTATCCGATAAGAAAAAAACCAAAACAAAACTGGACAGAATAAAAATGACTTTTAAAAAATTAAAAATAGCGTGTAATGCTAGTGGACTGACCTTTCCTACCTGACACCTCAGGGCAGGCTGGATCCTCATTCCTGTGTCTGCAGGCCCAGGACTGGGCATGTAAGACATGTTTTGGTGAATTTAAATGTTGCCATTGACCAAGGGGACTTGGGGACATGAAACAAGTCTAAGCGACAACTGGGGAGAACCATCTCTTTTCTGAAGTTTTAAGTATGATAAATAGACTTTGCTACAAAGTATTGGACAGACCAGTAAGAAAAGCTAATCATCGGACTTCAACATGACTTGAAGCGAATACTAGAAATCTTGCCGGGCTAATAAAATTAATTATTAATTCCTAATTAATTCCAAATTCCTAACCAAACACAATTTTGCGGGGAAGGCCACGGGGTGGGGCTGGGAGGGCCGCTCGGCAGGGTGCTGGAACAGATGCTGTCTGAGCCCAGCTGCCCGAGCCCAGCTGCCCGTCTGCTTGGGCCCGCGAAAGGCACAGGGCACAGACAGACACGGTGCACCCTCCTTTTAAACCTTGGGCAGCAGTTTCTTTCTCTTTGGTAGACAGTCTGGAGAGAACAGAACCCTTTCTGCTGTTTCTTTCCACTCTTTACATAGCAGGAAATAAATAAGATCATCTTTGCTCTGTCAGGCTGCACTCTGAGGGACGAGTTCCGGATGATGAGCGGGGCAGGGAGCCAGCAGATTCACGCTGCGGCGCTGGCCCGAGCTCCCAGCTCTCAGACTCCAGCAGGCCCACCTCCATACTTATGTCTCTCCAGGCTTGAGAACTCTTTGGTCAATTTCTGTTTCTTCTCCACCCTACAATCTCCTATCCTCCATCCTCCCAATATTTTAATAAAAACTCGTGAGAATTTTATAGGTCAAAGAACCTCGTCTAGTGTCCAGTGTCTGCCCTCCCTATTCTACATATGGGGAAACTGAGGCCCAGAGAGGGCAGTGCCTTGCCCAGGGTCACTCAGTGAGTCAGTGGCAGCAAGGGTCTCCGGCCCAAGCCCCAGGACTCCCACCCCACACTGCCTGCCCTGTGGGTGACCTGTCCCTCAGTCAGCCTTCTGAAGGGACTTCCTGTGAGAGGGGGGCACGAGATGGGGGGGCAGGCTGTTGGGCAGCTCGTAGCCGTCCAGCTTGATCTTGATGAGGTGCTTGGCCAGCGCGAACTCCTCCTCGTCCAGCATGCCGTCACAGTCACAGTCGGCCAGCTTCCAGATTTTGCCCAGGACGCTGTTGGGCAGCTTGGAGGTCACCATCTCCTTCTTGGCATTGACACCCGTTATTTTGCCATTGACAGGTGACAGGGTGTAGAAGAGCTCATCGTAGACAGGCTTGTCTTTGGCCACAACCCACTCCTCCTCATCGGCGCCCTCCCCGGCGCCCTCCCCATAGCCCTGGTTGAAGGGGCCCTCGGCAGTGCCGTCGAAGGCGCCGCCCTGCACGAGCTGAGTGGGCATGTTCAGCTCCTCTTGGCTGATGAGGCCCATCAGGGACGAGATCTTGCTGGTCAGCATGTTGTCCACGGCCTCGATCAGCTTGGGCTTCAGTGAGTGGAATTTGGTGAAGTCATAGTTCTCAAGCTGTTCCTGTAAAAGGAGAAACCGCAGACTCGGTTACAGGCCCTCTCCTCAGGGAGCAAGCAGGGAGGGGAGCTGAGGGAGAGGAATGCTTTTCTAAAGCAGATACTCCACACCCTGGGCTGTTCCAGAGCTTGCTTTCTGGTGGAGTCCCACATCCAAACTCCTAGACAAAGGAGTGGCTTACCAAAAAAACAAAAACAAAATGCCAAGACCAACCACCACCACCAAAATACCCACCTTCCCATCTTGTAGAATTGCTGTTCTGGGCAGTCCTTCCACACTTAACTAGGCTTGCACTGAACCTGGGAATCAGCCTGACATAGAACCTTATTCTTAATTGCTATATAATACTGAATTTATATCGGAGTCACTGTCACTGACTTTGTCCCACCCTCAGATGTATAGGTTGTTTCCAATGGAGAATCAAAATTGTGTTCTCTAGGGTATACACTGGCAGGGCAGACATTTTTTGTTATTCATTTAGAAGTGGAACCCTTAGCTTTATTTTTAAATTTTTTAAAAATATTTTATTTATTGATTTTACGGAGGGGAGGGAAAGCGAGAAGTATCAACTCATAGTTGCTTCACTTTAGTTGTCCACTGATCGCTTGTTGTATGAGCCTTGACCAGGCAAGCCCAGGGTTATGAACTGGCAACCTCAGTGTTCCAGATCAATGCTCTATCCACTGTGCTGCCACCACAGGCGAGGGACACTTAGCTGTAGATGGCAGAGGGGACAGAACTGAAAGCTAAAGAGCCTGACATGATTTCTAGAGAGGCACCTCCAATCCTCTTCTTACCAGGAAACTCTGGAGCTGTCAAGTCTCGCTGGGCTGGGCTGACATCAGTGTACGGCCTGCACTTAGCGTAAAGCAGCAAGGTGGTGCAGACCGAGTTTCTAAAACACAACCCTCCATCCTCACTGGCAGACTGTGGTCACCTGCATGTCACCCAACATCAGCTCCAAACCATGCTGCCAACATCTGAGTCCGCCAAGGGGGCTGAGATAGGAACAGCCAGAAGGAGGAAAGCAGGGAGCCTACACAAAAATCCGAGCTGCTGAGGTTAACAAGCCTGGATTCCCCTGGGTGCACAAATACCTCCCCTCCTTCCTCATGAACAAGCCTGAGCTCTGAGCACACACAGAGCCCCTGTGTCTGGCCATGCAGACAAATGAGGGTGGTGTCCGCCCAAACCTCCCCCCCTCCTGTAGGGGCATGGAAACCTCTGGGAAGTTGGCAAGGGGAAATGGCCACATATTTGTAGGGGTGGACAGGAAACAGCAATGGTAGCCATTCCTGCCTTGGAGGGCACGCAGGAAATACACCCTGCACTCCCCCATCACCCAGGTCCGACCAGAGAGTGTGGGGTACAAATCAAACTGCCATCCCTGCCCTCTACCAGGGTGACTCCAAAACAGAAACCTTCTGAATGGGATAAATGCATCCTGGGTAATTTAAAGATTTAGTCATCAATAACTGCATCTATCAAAGCCACCTAGCCCAGAATCCTGGAACTGCTCTCTCCCAAAACTCAAAGGGCAGTTTCTAGCCCAGTCTCCATGGGCCATCCCTTGCCCATCCACTCCCAACATTTATCAGACGTGGTGTTCAAACTCTGAGAAGGTTTGGGCTGATGGGGGATGGCTCTGCTGCCCTCTGCTGTTGAAATGCTGCCAACTCCTCAGCTGCAGTAGTGGGATTCTCCTTGGAGGACTATTGGGTCAGCAATCAAGGTGACCTCGCTAGTGTTCTTGTTTTCCAGGACGGACAGACACATCAGTGTGGTAAATCAGACTCCCTCCCAAAGGGGCACTTTGTGTTTGGGGACACAGACAGCTTTACCAGCAGGTCACAGGCATTTCCTAGCACCAGGCACAAGCCTTCAAAATACATTTGACTCGTTAAGGCTGAGTCTGCCAGACCAGCTTGGTCTATGAGAGCACAGGGAGAACAGAGACTTAGAGATGGCATCAGTGAACTCCCTGAGTGACTCTGAGATGTGCAAAGGTCATGATAAAGTCATTGCCAAGCTCAAGCCCCACCCCTGTCCCAGACGCAGCTGATGCGAGGTGCAGTGCCTGTGTTGTAGAGGAAGTCAGACTCAGGGATGACAGCCCTGACTACCCATTCCCCGTTTCTCCACCTGAGCTTCCTAGGTGACAGCAAACTAGCCAAGGTATCAGGTGACTGTAAGCACACCTTGCAAGCTTCAGGCCCACCTGGCCCCTGGGCAGTCCCTGAAGGGACTGGGGTGGTGTGTGATCAGGACCCACCTAGCTTCCAAGGAGGAAGCCTCTCCCTGCTTTCAGGGGCTTGCTCTGGAAACTGCTGGTCTATAAGCCCTGTGGGAGTCAGATTCAGGGCTGGGCCAGGGTCTGAGACAGTCACTACCTTAGAGCCTGCTATATTATCTGTGTGAATGGAAAAGAGTGCCTATGTAGCAGGCCCGACAAGCTCAGCGACCAAGAGGAACCATGCAGAATGTCTAATCATGAATTCCTAACTGGGCGTGTCACGGTGCATAGTCACATTCCGGGCCTATAGATTCCTTAATAAAAGGTTAATTTGTGCCTTCAGAACTTTTTTTAAAAGACTTTATTTATTCATTTTAGAGAGGTGAGGGGAGTAGGAAGCATCAACTCCCATATGTACCTTGACCAGGCAAGCCCAGGGTTTCAAACCAGCGACCTCAGCGTTCCAGGTCAATGCTTTATCCACTGCGCCACCACAGGTCAGGCAAGAACCCTCTTTACCAGACTCCTCGGAGGAGGCCTTACTACCTGCACCAGGGTAGGACTACCAGGAAACCCCTTATTGTTATCTTGTTGCCTCAGAACAGCTCTATCTACTACAAACGAGAAACGTTAAGTACCCTGCACCTACCAATGTAAAACAAGTATGAATCTATTTCACTTTTTATCCAGTCCCAGAGATCTCCCTGCTTTGCTTTCTCCTGCCTCCTTAATCGACCAGTAATGGACTTCATGGGCCTTATACTTTCTCCTTTGGTTCTAAATGTATGAAAAGAACTGCAAACTGCCCTTCTTTGGAGCACTTTTTCTTTTCTTTTTCTTTTTTGTATTTTTCTGAAGTTGGAAATGGGGAGGCAGTCAGACAGACCCCGCATGCGCCCCACCGGGATCCAACCGGCATGCCCACCAGGGGGCGATACTCTGTTGTAACCAGAGCCATTCTAGCGCCTGAGGCAGAGGCTATAGAGCCATCCTCAGTGACCGGGCCATCTTCGCTCCAATGGAGCCTTGGCTGCGGGAGGAGAAGAGAGAGACAGAGAGGAAGGAGAGGGGGAGGGGTGGAGAAGCAGATGGGTGCCTCTCCTGTGTGCCCTGGCCGGGAATCGAACACCAGGCTGACGCTCTACCACTGGGCCAACCAGCCAGGGCCTGGAGCACTTTTTCAACCCTTTGAGATTTTGCTTCTGGTGGTCCTTAGTGTTTTGGCTCAAATGAACTCTTTTGAAGTTTTTCTATAGGCTTGGACCTTCCTTTGTTGACATGAACATACACTAAAACTTGATGACAACTCATTCAACACACACTAACTGAACACCTGTGACATACCAGATGCTGGGTCTATGGCAGTGAACAGGACACAGTCACTGGCCTCATGGAGTTACAGCTTTATTAGAAAGAGAGTCCCTAAATAACAGACCATGATACATTAATTAATTACACCGAGGCACAACAGCACTTGTGTGGTGACAAGGAGCACATGTCCTAATAATAACCCTTGCCAACCATAGTCATAGTGGCAAAAGATCATAATCCACAATGTACAGCCCATAGGGGCAAAGATTTTTGCCATTTGTTCATTGACTTATTCTGGGGCCTAGAAGAGTGTCTGGCCACAGTAGACATAGTATTTCTTGGGTGAAAGAATAAGTGAGTACGGGTGAATGGGGCACTTGTCAGGTGGAGCTCCCTGACACTAGTCCTGGGCACTCAGGAGGTGTCCACTGAAGGCGCGAAGGCGCCTGGTGCAGGGCCTGGCCCACAGGGTTCTCAGTGAAGGTCTGGGCCTTTCCTGTACTGTCCAGCCAACTGGGCTGGGCCTGCTCCTAGGAGCCGAGGTGAGGGGCCACCAGCTTCCTTGTTTTCTTCCCCAGGACTGCCCTCTGCCCCAGCTCTGACCCGGCCAGGCCCAGGCTGACGAGGCAGGTAGCCCCAGGCCCAACCTTCCAGCTGCAGACTTCAAACTGTTCTCTCACTTCAGTGTTGCCTTTCTCTGGGGCTCAGGGAACAGCCAGTTTGAGGTACCCTTTGTTTGACCTATGTAGTAGTATCTTTGAAAGTTTAAGCCTGACCAGGCGGTAGCACAGTGGATAGAGCGTTGGACTGCGATGCGCAGGACCCAGATTCAAAACCCCGAGGTCGCTGGCTTGAGCAAGCGGTCACTCACTCTGCTGTATCCCTTGGTCAAAGCACATATGAGAAAGCAATCACTGAACAACCAAGAAGTCGCAATGAAGAATTGATGCTTCTCATCTCTCTCCCTATCTGTCCATCTGTCTGACTCTCTCTCTATCTCTGTCAAAATAAATAAATAAATAAATAAATAAATAGAAAGAAAGAAGAAAGGAAGAAAGTTTGAGACCAACTTTGAAAACCAGGGTAGTTCCCAGACTTCCAGCTTCTCCTGAGCCACCCAGGCCTATTTTCCCACAGGGCAGGGCCAACCGGGCAGGCAGGGCTCCCCTCCTGGGTGGGGTTAGAATCTCAATCTGCCCCCATCATGGGCCCCCACAAGCTCTCATCTCAATTGTAGAATTGACTTCTTCCTTGTAGAGATATTTCTAGAAACCCATATCTGTGTCAAATGTGAGAAAGTAAGAGGCAGTTGGGGAGAGTGACACGGTTGCTGTGCACCTGGCCCGCCTCACCTGTCCACCTGGCCCGCCTCACCTGTCCACCTGACCCGCCTCACCTGTCCACCTGGCCCGCCTCACCTGTCCACCTGGCCCGCCTCACCTGTCCACCTGGCCCGCCTCACCTGTCCACGTCATTGGCTGGGGGCTGCGGCCATCTCGGTTTGCACTGCGGCTCCCACTGCAGACAGGTCCTTGCACTGGACAAGAGGACGGTCAGTCTGGCTCTGTGAAGATCATCTTCTTGCCCAGAGCAAGGACCTGTCTGCCTTAGCGGAAGGATGTGATCAGCACTGATCTGTTCATTTAACACCACTGTGGGGCGGTGGACCCACTGGTCAGGCCGGGGTGGCTGAATGTAGCACCTACTCAGGCTCACCGAGGGCTGGTCCACACACATTCAGGGAGACCCTGAAATCTGACCAAAGGCCCAATATGGACACTTAAGCAAAATCTTCAGTGAGCATGTCACACTGTGTCCAGTCCAGCCATGTCCACAGAGCCCCATGGCCTCTGACTGTCCCCGAGGCTGTAAGCAGCGGTGTGGCCCGAGCACAGACTCCCACAGCAGGGCAGTGCTGGACACGGCCGGCCGAGGGGGCAGCTTGGGTGACCTCCAAGGTCACTCCCAGCTCTAATTCCCTTAGGTTCTGGGATTCTAAAAAAACAGGTGTCACTTCAACATCAAAACAACCTTGAATAGAGCGTGAGAAGGCGACTCATTTTTTCATGTGAGTTTAACTTCCGAAACGTGTCCCCTTTTGTTTTAATGTTTCAGGAGGCAGATAACTTCTGCTTTCTTCACAGCAGCCCCTTATCACAGATCCCCATTAGGAAGATGAATTAATTGCATTCTCCTCCATCCTAAACCATGAAACCATGTGTGACCAGCAACCAACCAGACCAGCGGTGGTGCCCCTGCCCCTGCCACTGTACCTGCATTGCCTTGACCTCTGGGAAGTCCCCTGCAGAAATCTGGTATTCTCGCTGCAGCTGAACGTAGATTTCTGGCAACCTGCTGATAAGCTCTCTTTTCTTGTTTTCCTTTCCAAAAACACTCGGCATCTCCTTCTTCAGGTGGCTGATGATGTAGGCATGTACCTGAAAGAACACATGTCCGTGAGAACGTGCCGTTTAGAAGTCACCAGAAGGACAAACAAGATGGCATCTTATGTGCATCACAACACACAACCAGACACCCACGCAGAGCCACGGTCCCAGGGACAGGGGAGGGCAAGGGCTGGGGGAGAGGAAGGGCGACCGGCCGGGGGAGTTATATGGCCACAGTTCAGTTGTGACTGAGTGGCTATTCCGTGTCTGTGTAGGGAGTGAGTGCGGTGGGTGGGGCCTGGGTGGGAAAGACCTTATTCTGGTGATTAACCAGAAGATCTAAAGAAAGTTCCACCAGGCCAGTGCCCGGGAGCACCAGGAAACGAAACTGGAGCTGATGTAATGGCTGATCATGGAATCCTGTGCCCAGGGAGTGGTGACATGGGCAGTCCCTTAACCTTCCTGTGAACGGTGCAGACCTAGAGGGTTCCACAGGGGGCACTAAAGTCATTTCTGCACAGGACCAGCTGCCTGGGCCAGGCTGGACAGTAGAAGCTCGCTCTGGGAGAGAGGACCCCAGCACACGAGGGGGAAGCCCCAGAAGCCCTGGTCACATGGGGGAGTGAGCCCAACCAGGACCCGAAGGGCGGTGAATCCTGCTTGCCCGTCTTACCACCTTCCTTAACATCTGCACTCTTCTACTGCTTTCCAACTTTAGGGCATTAAGAAATGTTCATTACAAAAGTTCTTTTTGTGTATCTAGACTTCTACAGAGTAATTTAGAAGTCAAGAGAATAACTAAAATGAGAAAGGATGAAAAACAGAGCAGTGATTATAAAACAAAAATGACTCTGTAGCTATGGAAAATCCTATTATAGAAAACAGACTTCTATAATCTTGTGGAAGAATGGAAATTAAATAAAGGGGGTAAGCAGATACATCCCACAGTTCAGCTAAGCCTCTGTGCGTGGACACACACTGGGCGCAGCCAAGGCTGCTGTGCTGAGAGCTGCTAGAATGAGGAAGGGCACAGTGTGGACGCCTGTCGGCAGCCAGCACCCACCTCTCCAGCCTCACGAAGGTCACGTCTACATTAGCACCCACTGTGCTGCCTGGCCGTTGCTACAAGTATAGGTTGGGAGAGATTATTCTAAACTTTCTGTCACTAGTAAACTTGTTTATTTACTTATTTTTCAAATCAAAATAACATAACATTTACACGATTCTTTGAGATGGAGAAACCCAGTTTGCGAATCCTTTATTTGGAGTGATGGGCTTTAACTGCATTCCTGAGGATGTGATGACTGAGTGGTAGACTAGTAGTTTTCTTGTCTTGGATAGTGATGCTGACTTGGTTTGGACGGGGCTGAGGAAGGCCCTGCGCACTGTCCTATCTACTCGGGGAGAACCAGCTGTTCACCGGGGTCCCTGCATCGTTTCCTTGGCGTCGGCCCTCCTGGAACCCCTGGACTGAACCTGTGGACTCAGCCCCCTTCCGTGCCCAGCCCTGCTCTGCTCTGGAGCAGCCCCGGTTGAAGTAGGAAGTTCCACAGCTGCTTAGTCTCCAAGGGTTTCTTACCAACACCAACCCCTCACCGCCACTCGCTCAGGCCTGGGGCAGCTGGCAGGCCTGTTTAGGGTTCCCTAAGATCCCCTCACCACCTACGGCTGGGGTACCTCAGAACTTCCAGGCCCTGGCTCAGGGAAGGCTGACGCCCCACCCAGCCGCTGGCCCCCTAGGGTTGGTGCCTGTCCCAGACACTTCCTGGGACCCAGGGGCCTGCTCCACCTGGGCTGCGCTGCAGGGGATGTGAATCCACCACAGCTCTCCCTCCCACTGCCTGGCACCTGCTCCCTGACCTCTGCCCTCACGGTGTCCAGTGGCTGATGACTAAAGCTACTGAATAATGGGTCCCCTTTGGACACCAGGTCTCCAGGGCCCTGACATAACTAGGGCAGTTTTCGTGCCAGTCCTCAACTCCCCCTCCTCCCACCTGCCTGGTGCTCCCCGAGTCACGATCCTCAGGTGGCCTGCTCATAACTGCAGGCTGCTCTCAGCCTTAACCTCCATCCACTTCCAGGAAGTTCCTTTGGCCTGTTTCGTGGAAGTTTCCTATTGCGCTGCCTCTGCATGGTCGCCCCCCTCCTGCCCTTCCCTGGGCATCCTGAGACAATAACCCAGGGTCAGATTCCATGACTGGGCCCCACCTCTAAGAAGCTTATTAAGTTACAAGGTAAATTATAATCCATAGAATCATGGAGTATTAAATCTGGAAGGGTCCCCCTATATCTAAATGAACACTTGGTTCCAGTAAACTCATTTGACTTACTCAAGTCACACAGCTAGTTAGGGGACATAGAGTTGACACTACCATTCAACTGCCTCATCCCTGCCCTTACAGAATTGCTTACAGTGGGTATGAATTAAAAAAGTTACTGAAGCCTGACCAGGCGGTGGTGCAATGGATAGAGCATTGGACTGGGACATGGAGGACCCAGGTTCGAGACCTCAAGGTCGCCAGCTTGAGCACAGGCTCATCTGGTTTGAGCAAGGCTCACTAGCTTGAGCCCAAGGTTGCTGGCTCGAGCAAGGGGTCACTGGCTCTGCTGTAGCACCCCAGTCAAAGCACATATGAGAAAGGAATCAATGAACTAAGGTGCTGCAATGAAGAATTGATGCTTCTTATCTCTCTCCCTTCCTGTCTGTCTGTCCCTTCCCTCTTTCTGACTCTGTCACAAAAACAAAACAAAACAAAAAACTTACTGAAGCTGTTGAAAATCTGGACTTCTAAATGAACTGTGTCCTATAGAACAACAGTGTGGACAACTTTGAGGTTTGGCTTCTGATCGTTCCTAAGTCACAGGGAAGCTCTTCCCTTCCACACACAACACTATGAACACAATGTGGGCAAAAACTGCAATCTTCTGGCAGAACGTCACCTTGTAATTTTCTAAGGACTCTTGGTAAACAGCACAGCTGGGCTGGCTGAAATCCCTAGTTAATGTCAACAAAAGCCCTGATGTGTCAAAGGTGCTTCTCCAAATAAATACCTGGAGGGACAGACCAGGCAATGGTTTTGTGGAATGAAGTAGAAATTGTCTGACACCTTTTGTTCTTCAGAGAAAACTCACAGAGAAGAAGAGAAACAGCAGTGGGAAGGGCGGGTCTGGCCAGTTGGCTTAGCAGTATAGTGTTGAACTGGCAGTGTTGGCCCAGCGTGTAGAAGTCCCGGGTTTGATTCCTGGTCAGGACGCGACTGCTGCTTCTATATCCTTCCCCCTCCCCTTCTCTCTCTCACCTTCCTGCAGCCATGGCTTGAATGGTTCAAGCAAAGTTGGCCCTAGGTACTGAGGATGGCTCCATGGCCTGGCCTCAGGTGCTGAAATAGCTTGGCTGCTGAGCAACGAAGCAGCGGCCCCAGATGGGCAGCACATCGGCTCTCTATGGGGCTTGCCTGATAGATCCAGGTTGGAACACATGCAGACGTCTGTCTCTCTGCCTCCCCGCCTTTCACTTAATGAAAAAAAAAAAGAAGAAGAGAAGAGGGGGGAGAGGGAGAAGAGTGGAGAGAGGAAGAAGAGGGGGAGGCAGGACAACACCTAGCACTGGAAGGCCAGGGTCAGGCCTGCCACCACTGGCCACTCACCGAGAAACTCCAATCATCTAATCCCCGGCCTTAGTTTGCCCACTGAAGCTTGGAAATTAAAACCCTTACCTCACAGGGAGGGTTGTTACCTAGAGGTCATGGACTTGAATGTACTCTGTCCACTAGAAAGAGGAGTAAAAATGTTCCTTGTTCTTGACTAATTGTCAAAGACTAATAGCTGGAGGGGTAGCAATGCCAGAGAAGGATCGTGGTTATTTAGTGCTTACTGAGTAATTAATAAACTCTCCATATTTGAATAGTAGTATGATGACCTTGGGTCCCAAGTACTTTATTCACAAGTGAAGGACATGAACCCTGGGGGCTTTTGAATATTCTTATCTTGTCCAATTCACCCACTCCATTGTATAAAACTGGAAAAGCCCCAAATGTCAATTTATTTCTGAGCTAATAACTCAATGAGCAGAAAGAGATGTCTTCCCTTTAAATGAACATGAGTTGATAGTTCACATACAGACTCTGCCATGGCCTCATTAATTGTGCTCAGGGACAAATGTTTATATATATACACTGCTCACAAAAATGAAGGGATATTTCAAAATGAATATGAAGCTATAAAATATCCCCTCATTTTTGTGAGCAGTGTATATTCAAGACTGAGAAGCATGTACGCAGAGTGATATTGGATATACCCACCCCGGGCTTGGAGGGCAAACACCGGCAGGGAGCGTTGGAAGCTTCCAGTGCTTATGGTCAGTAAGAACGGAAATGCTCATGGAAGCTGGATTCTGGGGAGCAGCCTGGGGAAGTCAGTCTGGGAAAACCTGACTCTACACTGTGCAACCTCATCTGCAAGCCTAAGGGGACCTGCTGGAGACCTGCGTCTTCATAGGCCTGCTGGAACCTTGCACAGAGCACTCAATGTCAGCGGATCAGCATGATTTTAAAGTCGATTTATGATGATATAAGAAATTTGGTTTATAAAGACCCAAAAGATGAACCCTAGGCATAGGAGAGTGTAAGACCGGGAGAGGCAGAGAGAAGCAACTGATAGGTTTCCACTTGAGCGGGTGTGTGTTCTTCTGCTGAAATCATGGCTGACACTGACAGCCACGTGATTCTGAGGAGTGTAAAGGGGACAAGGGACTCACTCAGTCATCTTCAAAGAGACAGGCTTCCTTGCACGGCTCAAGCACTGACACACGTCCATGGCATTTCAGGGCTGCTGATGGAGCTGTTTTTAGAAGCCCTACGGCGGACTAGCATTAAAGGGATCATCACCACCTACTGTAGAATGACTCACACTCCTTAGCCTAGGCTCATCTGGTGAATTTCAAAATGTCTAACTTCTCCACAGAAGGAGGTGACAGTGCAGACAAACCAGGGAGCTGGGCTCTACACACGACACGTGACCAAGAAGAGAACATGCTCTGCTCTGAAGATAAAACTAAATTCCACAGAACTATAGTGGAGCCAGAAAATCACTGACCTCTCCTTTTCCTTCTCATTTTCAGTTGCTCCTTCCTCAAATGTTCACTCATTTTTGTTGAGCAAAGATCTCCAAGTGGGTGGGAACCTTTTCTATTCTTGGGCAATGTGTGGATGAAGGGTGCGGTTTGACAGTGAACTGGCCTTGGCTTTACTTTTGTACATTTATCCCAGAAAATACTATCATTTCAGGTTTGTAAGAGCCCAATTTCTTTAATTTGCTGTTGTAATTATAGCTGAATACAACTAAATTATATAGTCTAGACCTTTTTATGGGTCTTTCCCCAAATAGCTTACTTTAAAGAATCATGAACTAATGTGGAAGCTAATGAACAAAAAGAACTAACAAGCCAATTAGAGAGAGACTGATACACAGAGAGCAGGCTGACAGCTGCTGGGGTGACTGGGGGCGCTGGGTGAGGGAGGCAGAGGGACAGAAAACATGGAAACTGACAACAGAGTGGTGACTGCCGAGGGAGGGGGGTGGGGAGGGTATGGGGCAGGAATGGTGATGGACAAATACTTGACTGGGGGGGGGGGTGAGCACACAATACGATGTACAGAGATGTGTTATAGAATTGGGTAGCTAAAACCTGCATAATTATGTTAACAGTGTCACCCTAATAAATTCAATTAAAAAAAAAGAGAGTCGTGAAACAAACGCTGATCGGCATCTTAGACTGTGAACACTCTTCAAAGAGTGGTATCTACTACAGGCATGGAGAGAGACTTTGCACGGGGCACGGGGCAAGGGGCACGGCGCGGAGGGTAGAGGGTGTGATATTGCATGGGACACTTGAAACCATGTCAACACGATAAATTAAAAATTAAAATGTCTATTGAACATACTGTTGACCTGGGGGGGAAAAAAAGAACGATGTCTACAGATATCATAAGATGTGATCTGTGAGACTAACCAAAAACCCACTCCAAAGGTTTCCTGTCATTTGAAAGAGAGAACTTTGAAAAAATATATATAAATAGAAAGAGCCAGGTAATCGTTAAATTTCAAGAGCTCTTTGGTAAGAGTGACATTTTTCATGTTATGAAAACGCATGTTTATGACACCTTGAGTCTGATTACTGCAGAACTGGCAGAACATTAGCGCACTTGTTTTATTTCTGGATGGGTCATGAATTCTGCCTAATAATGGTGTTCTATAAATAGACACACTCCATACCCCAACTCGGTTCTGACACCTCCTAGGTGACATCTGACAATGTACCCTTTGCAGGTTTTCAAAACGTCAGCTCAATAAATCTCTAAACTTTTGTAGGGTTCCTGTGGATAGAAAATTTTATGGAATAAACAGAAAGGCAGATTAATGCAGAAAACAAGGACACACACAGAAAGCAGCAATAGAGGCCGTCCTCTCTGGATTTCAGGTGAATACTTTGCATGCTAAGGAGCCAGACCGACTGGGGTTTGAATCTGTATTTTGCAACTTATAGGCTGTGAAGGCTTGAGCAAGTTACTTCACCTTTCTGAGCCTCAGTTCCCTCATGAAGAGAAATGAGAAGAATGCCTGATGCTGTGCAGTTAGTGACCGGGTCAGACAAAATAACAGGCACTGCACATCGTAATGCTGCTGGGACCCGGGACCCTCAGTAAGGGCTGACTTGCCAAAGGAAAACTGAATGAAGAGAAATCAAGATGAATAAATATATCAAAATCAAAGAGCATTTTTTTAACTTTCTTCTTTATATTTATTGACTTCTCCAATAGTCTTTTTCTTTTTCTAGTTTTTTTAAGAACTATAAATAGAGCAAAGAGAAAAACTCAGGTGACTCCTTGTCCATTGAAGCAACATCCCGTTCACAAATGGCCATACAACTGCAGATGGTGTGAAGTGGATGGCGCTGAAGGCCACCATGCTCTCTCCTTACTCACTCGCGTGGCTCGTGCTGTCCGGGAGCACACTGGCACTGAGAAGCTCAGGCTGGAACATCTGTACTTCAACCATGTTCCTCTATGAAAGGAACAAGCCAGCACTATTCTCAGGAAGAAACAAAAAAAGACAAGCTTTTTTCCTAGAAGTAAGCTCAGCAGGCTGACCAACTCCTGACCCCATCTACATAAGGGCCTCATTACTCCTGGTGCCTGTCCAGTGCCTCTCTAGACCCTGCTGGCCCAGTCAGAGGGCCTCATGCTCAAGGATGGCAGAAAGTCCCATGTGCCTGGCATTCCCAGGGAGCTCTCGGCGTTCTTTCTATGAATAAATGCAGCTCTGTGGTCAGTCACTAGGCTCTCAACAATGACAGGTAAATTTAATATGTCCATGTACATTTAAAAGTAGTTCCAAAATCTGCCAAGCCTTGCAATCTTCCAAGGCTATGATATGACTTACCAGCCTTGGTTATGAAATAATGTTGGAAATGGACCCAGAAAGTTAAGCTCAGCTATGTCAGCTAGAAAAGAGAAAGACCACATGCCAGCGCGTATGGGCAAAATCAGACTTCCAGCCCGCAAGCAATGGGCCCAGGACAAGCAGGAGAGAGGAGTCATTTCAGGAGGCCTGCGGGTAAGTGGACTGACACACCGGTTAGCACAACCACCTTGCAGAACTGGAATAAAAGTGGCGGTGGTTCTGGAAAGGAAGCAGCTTGTAGCAGGAAGGGTACATGGCTCACAGGAGCACTAGTGACTGCAGGTTAGCTGAGCGCTATGGGGGGGGGGGGGGTGAGCACGCCTGGGGATGGGGTTTGGGGAGAGGAGAAGAGCGGGTGGAAGTATTGCACATGTGGCGCGGCAGCCGGGGAGGCCTTGCTTTTGACACAGGGGAGACACTACCGTGTGAACGCACTGGCATGAAGACAGGCTGCTGGGGAGCGGACAGGCTGCTTGGAAAGCCAGCCACCCTCAATGAAGTCCTCCTGCCTTCCCTGGCCAGGCCCTCTCCCCACAGCAGTGTCCACACCCCAAGGACACACAGCTCAGCATTCTGTAACGGGTTCAGAGCCACGCTCCTCTACCAGACTAGGCTCTCCAGCTCTGGCCCAAGGGCACTGAGCCACTGTTGGCTGAATGAGACACCGTAGTGAAGCCATGTTCAGCTCCAAAGCTGTACCAGGAGCCACTCACGGTGTAGTCAGAGGATGTGGGAGGGGACAAAGGTTCTGTGCCACCAGAAGACAAAGGGGAAGTGAGCTGACCTCATCTCCTAACCAGGGTACCAGTGGATTGGGACAGGCAGCCTGTGGACCGTTTTTAGCTGAAGTGACAAGGCTAAAGTAGAAGGCTAGACTGAGGGCCAGGAGGGCTGTCTGTTAGTCCCGGCTTTGCCACTAACGGAGTAGGTGACCCTGGAGAAACGGCTTACCTTATCGTGCCCCTGTAAAGTGAAGGTGATTAGGGAGTCAAGATAGACCCCTGGTTCCTAAAACCAGTTGCTCTTCAGAATCACCTGGGGAGCTTTACAGACACACACACCTGAATCAGAGAGAAACTCTGGGGCAGGGTCTGGGAATTTACACAGGTTAATTCCCCAGGGTGCTTCTGATGACCATCAGGACTAGATAAACTCCAGAGGCACTTCCAGCATTAGAGGACAATGATTTTATAAAATGTGCGTGCACGCGCGCGCGCGCGCGCGCACACACACACACACACACACACACACACACACACCATTTTCTTTTAGGTGAGAGGAGGGGAGATAGTGAGACAGATACCTGCATGTGCCTTAACCGGGATCCACCCAGCTACCCCTATCCGGAGCTGATGCTTGAATCAACCAAGCTATTTTTAGCACCCAAAGCTGAAGTGCTCCAATGGAGCTGTCCTTAGCGCCCAGGGCCACACTCAAATCAACTGAGCCACTGTCTACGGGAAGGGAAGAGGGAAAGTGGGGGAGAGGGAAGAGGGTGAGAAGCAGATGGTCGCTTCTCATGTGTGCCCTGATTGGGGATCTAACCTGGGATGTCCCACACACCAGACCAACACTCTATCCACTGAGCCAACTGGTCAGGGCCACCTCACAAGAATTTTTAACCTGACTATATAGTCAGGGCTATGGCCCTTTTTCCCCTTAGACTGTCAAATAAAAAAAATGATAACAGCTAACACAATATACTACCAATGTGAATGAATCAAAATTATACCTATTTTCTTAGGTAAGATCAGCAAAAGATTTATTTTTTGGTGTGCTACAGGATTTTAGTAGCTTATGTGTGCCATGAGATGAAAGAGGTTGAAATCGCTGTCCTAACTTAAGAGTAGCCTTCAGGTGGTAAGTGCACTGCTCCCTCCCTCTGAGCCAGGTGCTACACCAAATGCTTTGCAAGCCCTGTCACCCTGAATCTTTACAAGCACCCTGTAACATGCTCTTCTTAGCTCCATTTTTCAGATTAGAAAACAGGTTTGGAAAGGCTAAGCCACTCGCCCAGGGTCAGAGAGTTAGGAGCCAGAAACTAAACAGAGACACCAATCTGGAGGACACAGGCTCTCTTCTAACCCATGACAAGTACATTTCCCTAAGTATCCTGGGGTGGGGCAGCCCCACCCCCTTTCTCTTAGAGAGAAGTGAGTGGAAAATATCCCCTGCCTGAAGCTGCCACCACTGGGCACAGCTGGCTTACCTTGGCCAGCCTCGCTCGCTTGATGAGGTCGTTGAGTTTGCGCACCGCCGCCTTCTGGGGAAGGCTCTGTATATCTCTGAAGAGGTCCTGGGCCTCAGCCTCGAAGAGCCGGCGGTTGTCAGTGTTCTGAAGGGGCTGTGCCCAGAAGGAGCCGATGTAGACGCGCAGCACCTCGGGCGTGTTGATGACCTTGCCCAGGGACCACATGAGGGCCCCATAGACGCGCATCAGCTGCTGTGTGTCCACTTGGTCAGCCTTGTTCAGCACCACGCGGATCTTGTCATCCTGGCCCCGGAAGGCCTTGATGGCCTCTGAGAACTCATCCGAGATGTCCAGTTTGTGAGCATCGAAGAGCAAGATGATCCTGTCGACCCGCTCAGCGAACCACTGCAGGACCTGGCAGAAGTCGTACCCTAGGGGGAGAGAGGAGCACATCAGTACAGCCACTGCTGCATGTGGGAGACACAGGTGATGAGAGTCTGGGCCTGACCAAGTGGTGGCACAGCGGATAGAGCGTCGGACTGGGAAGCAGAGGACCCAGGTTCGAAGCCCCAAGGTCGCCAGCTTGAGTGTGGGCTCAGCTGATTGAACACGGGCTCACCAGCTTGAGCCCAAGGTCACTGGCTTGAGCAAGGTGTCACTCATTCTGCTGTAGCCACTAGGTCAAGGCACATATGAGAAAGCAATCAATGAACAACTAAGGTAACACAATGAAGAATTGATGCTTCTCATCTCTCTCCCTTCCCATCTGTGTGTCCCTATCTGTCCCTCTCTGCCTCTGTCAAAATAAATAAATAAATAAATAAATAGTTTTTTAAAAGAGGAAAGAGAGTCTGGGAATTACTAATTTTCTAGCAGCCACCAGGGAGACAGACCTCTAAGCTGGAGGCAGTGGAGGCCTCATGACCTGAAGATCACTTCAGATGGGCCCCCTGGATTGGATGCATCTAGTTAATGCTGGGGTTCTCAGGAGCCCTTCTGTGGGAAGAAATGGGAATGAAAAAGGGGCTCACAGTCACTTTGGACATTGCTTATTCCATATTTGTAATTTCAGTTAGTCCTCACAAGTCTCTTATTTCACCTAGCACTGTCCTTCGGATCAATGAGAAAAATGAGCAATGGTTCTATAAACCATAGGCCATGGGTCAAAAGCTATTACTTTTTATCAGTTTCACTTTCCTGAAAATACCAGAGATAGAGAAGGAAGAAAACCTGAAGCCACTTGGAGTCCCACTGGGTGTACAGTAACACAAAAGAGAAACTGCCTTCTCTCAATCTAAGTTTTTAATAGTGTTAAGGAGGTCAAAGGTTGGGCTGGCTAAAATTGTGACCGATAGTTATCATTTGGACTATTTATATCTTAAGGATGTTGTAAATATTTTTTAAAATCATATCTCACAGCCATTCTGTGAAATAGTCTCTTGCCAATTTTTTTTTTTAAATGGCTAGGCCCACCACACATTTTGTTCAGTTTGTTTTGGCCATGTACCAATACACTCCAAATCATGCAGTTAAATCAACACTCTTCTCAGCCTGCGGTCAAGATGCTCAGGCATTTCCCCAGGGAGCAGAGTCCCACGGAAAGCAAACAAGAGGAGGCCAGTTGCACAAGGTTTATTTTTAATCTCAATCTGATTAGCTGTCGAATCACCGTCTCAGTGCAGCCCAATCGGAGGTGCTTGTGTCTCTTTTTTTTAGACTGTGAAAACTCCCAAATGCACAAAAGTTTAGAGAATCCTAACAGGACTGTTGATATACTCACCAGGTAACTTGAATAAATTTTGACAGTTGGCCCTGTTTGCTTCAGAGACTTTAAAAATTTTAAGTCGTTTATTTATAAAACAAAATACCATATAGCACTGAGGATGAACTAGATTTTCACTTGTCAGCACAGCCCAATCTCTGAAAAATTGATGAGTAAAAATGTCGGTTTCAAAAGGATACGGACAGTGTGATAACACTCAGGTAAAATGCTACCAACTAGGCAATACTCAGCAGCCTTCCAATACGTACCGCAGCACAAACACACAAACGTTAATACCATTGGGGGTATTGAGAATGAGGGATCCAGACGAGAAAGTGTGGACAATGATCTGTTAGAAGTAAAGGGGTCCATGCACTAAAGTTTCTATGAAGTTTGAAGAGCAGGTATAACAGGAGTAGTTGAACAAGCAAGCTGGATTCAGACACGTTTTCAATAATAATAATAATAATAATAAACCCCAAAACGTTCAGTAATGCTGAGGTCCCCGGTGCACCATGCCGAGCCCTTTACTCAGATTGCTCCTGGAGGAAACCACTGCTCGCTGCAGTATCTCACACGTGTCTCTGTGCTCCCAGGTCACGCGGTTCACTTCTCTATTCTGCTCACTCCCTGGGGACAGCAGGGCAAGGGTGGTTCTCAGAATGTGCGCCCCAGTTAATTTTCATTGCTGTCAGAGCCAGTTAATTAACTTTTAATGTTTATTTTATTGATTTTATAGGAAGAAGGGAGAGAGACAGGAACATTGACCCATTCCCACATGCACCCTGACCAGGGGTCGACCAGCAAGCTCTGTGCTTTAAGCTGATGTGCTAACCAACCGAGCTATCTGGCCAGGGCAGCTGCCAGTTTAGAACAGAGTAAAATCAAAGGCCTACTGAACGGGTCACATGGTAGCACTAAAGATAGAGAGTCAAGATTTCACTTTGAGTTGTCCCTGTGAGGCCAGAACAAACTGTCTCCTAAGATAAGAGTAAGTAGTTCTGTCCTTTGAGACTGACTTGTGGGCCAGAAAGCCCCAGATCCCAGTAGTAGATTCCCCACAGATGAATGCTCTGTTTCCCTAGGAGCTGGGAAGATACCGTGGAAACACCCACCAGAGGACGTGCATATAAACTTGCTTTTCCAGTAGTGATGACTGCCTTCTCGCTCTGACCCAAACACTCTCTCACTTGTCAGAAACAGGTTAAAGAAAATCTGTATCGGATGCGAAACAGGACTTGCATTCTGCTGAACCCCCTTCCTGCTGGGGTGGTGGGTATTCCCTGTGAGCCAGAGAAGCTGCAGGTGTGGCAGACAGTCCTGTGCCTAGCTCATTAGCAGGCTGGGTGCATGTGACCTAGACTCAGACAAGCATCACCTTCCACCTGAGTGGATCGTCTAATCTTGAGGGAACAATGCCGACACAGGGAGAATGAGACTTCATTCATAGTGGCGGTGGCTTCCTAACCTAGTTTTTGAGCCTAGTTCTCCAACCTTCTCATTAATTCTGTAAACAACCTGATCTTCTGGAAAATTCCCTTTCTGCTTATGTTAACCAGAACCAGCTTCTTTGGTTTGCTACAAAGAACCATGATTGGTAAATAATATTCCCCCCATGTTTGCATATTCCTGAATTCCAGATGCTTTTTATAATCAGCACCAAAAGAAACCTGCCACTCCCATAACTGTCCCCACTGGTGCATATGAAAATTCAGCTACCCAGACACGCATCTCTTTCCCCAAGGGCCACTTGGGCGGAGGGGTGGGCCTCATTAGTACTACATGTAGTTAAGCTTTAACTTAAATTTGAGTTCCTAACAGTTATTTTAAATGTGTGGATTTTTTAAATACTTCATTCCAATGCTTTGGTGCAATAAAAAGTTACTGGGCACTGACTGCCGATATAAGTTTACTGTAAGTGACCCCATTACCTATCTCTGGAGGAATGGCTACACATACATATTTTCTTGTTTTTGTTTTTTTTTCTAAGTTTTTTTTTCTTTTCTTTACAGGGACAGAGAGAGAGAGAGAGAGAGAGAGAGAGAGAGAGGGATAGATAGGGACAGACAGGAACGGAGAGAGATGAGAAGCATCAATCATCAGTTTTTCGTTGCGACACCTTAGTTGTTCATTGATTGCTTCCTCATATGTGCCTTGACTGCGAGCCTTCAGCAGACCGAGTAACCCCTTGCTTGAGCCAGCAACCTTGGGTCTAAGCTGGTGAGCATTTTTTTTTTTTTGCTCAAGCCAGATGAGCCCGCGCTCAAGATGGTGACCTCAGGGTCTTGAACCTGGGTCCTCCGGCATCCCAGTCCAACACTCTATCCACTGCGCCACTGCCTGGTCAGGCCATATTTTCTTGTTTTAAAATAACAATGAGCCTGACCAGGCGGTGGCACAGTGGATAGAGCGTCGGACTGGGATGCAGAAGACCCAGGTTGGAGACCCCGAGGTCGCCAGCTTGAGCATGGGCTCATCTGGTTTGAGCAAAAATTCACCAGCTTGGACCCAAGGTCACTGGCTCAAGCAAAGGGTTACTCGGTCTGCTGAAGGCCCATGGTCAAGGCACATATGAGAAAGCAATCAATGAACAACTAAGGTGTCACAATGCGCAACGAAAAACTAATGATTGATGCTTCTCATCTCTCCGTTCCTGTCTGTCTGTCCCTATCTATCCCTCACTCTGACTCTCTCTCTGTCTCTGTAAAAATAAAATAAAAATAAAAATAAATAAATAAAAATAAAATAACAATGAGAGCCTGACCAGGAGGTGGAACATGTCTTTCTGGAAACTGTAAGTACACTAAACATTTTAGAATTTAACAAGATGAATTTAAATATGAATATAAAGAATGGATTAATTAATAATTACCAAGTGCCTAGGATGTGCCTGAAACTGTTACTGAGGGACATACATCTATCAAACTGAGGCTGCTAGCTTTACCCATCATAGCCCCAAACTGGAAACAAGCCAAGTCCCTAAACAGGTGAACGGATTGACTGTGGTACCTGTACACAGTGGAATAAGACTCAGCAATTAAAGGAATGAGCTGACATGTGCAACCACTCGGGTGACTCTTAGAAACATCATGCTGAGTGAGAGAAGCCAGACATACTGTGTGGTGCCAGTTACAGTCATTTGAATCCTAGAATAGTCAAAGCTTAGACCCAGTGACGGAGAACAGCGGGTGCCTGTGGCTGGGAGTGGGGCGGGGACTGACTGCCAAGTGTATGAACAAAGAAGGAACCTCTCAGGGTAACAGAAAGTTTCCATTTCTTGATGGTTACGTTGGTTACACGAGTATGCAAATTTGTCAAAACCTGAGTACAATTAAATGAGTACATCCTCACACAAAGTGAGTGCACTGTTATATACTATACTTTGATAAAATTGACTTAAAGAAAGAAAGAAAGAATGAGAGAAAGAGAGAAAGAGAAAGAGAGAAAGAAAAAGAAAAAAGAAATAACTCAAAGCTGCTAAATTTGCTTAAAGGTACATATGTCCTAAAACTGCTGAATGGTCCCTTAATCACGGGGACCATGTAACTAACCTGGCTGATATGCAGTTGAATTTAGCGAAAAGCAGGAGCCCTATACCTTAGTCTTAACCAAAGAAATTAATGTTAAAATTTGGCTAGTCCCGTGGAATTCTGAGAGTTGTAAAATTTCACGTGTCCTGCCTTCTGGGCTAGGTGTGAAAGAGCCTCTCATGTTGATGGATTAGGGATGAGAATGCTCTGAGTGTGTGTGTGTGCACATGTGTATACATGTGAGCCTGCAGGCGTATTGTATGTATCAGTTTGTGGGGGGGTTGTGCAGGAATCAACATGATAATAGAACTGTCCCCATGGTGCTCAATATATTTTAAAAACTTATTCATTCAATTATAGACATTTCAGTTCTATTAGACTTTCCAAAGAAACTTTTATTAGCCTGAAAGAAAACAGAGATGTAATCAGTCCAATGTTTAAAAATATAATTTCTATCTTTCCAAAAGGAGCCAAAAGCTCTATAGCTTTGGGAGCTGGGAAAGAGAATTTGTCCTGTGGAAGATCCCAGCTTGGCATTGCTGGCTCCACGTTTGGGAACAAAGGGAGGGGGCAGGAAGGAAAGGGACCCTTCCACCCAATCAGGGGCTTCCCGTCACAGCCCCATGGAAACTGGTCTCCATCCTGGCCAAAGGGACCCACCAGGAAATGGCATCTGAGGTTAGAACAGTGGCCCTGGCTAGGGTAAATACAGGGCGGAAGCCCCGAGGAAGCAAATTTGGCAGAATATTTTAAATAAAACAACAGGGAAAAAAAAACCCTTCAATTTATTCCCAGAGCCAAGTTTCTAATTACAAGAGTTTTAAACAAGATTTGTGTCAATAAAAGGATGCAAGATAACAAAGGACAGCCAGAACTGAGGCCAGGATCTCCCCGATGTCCTTAGACCCATTCTTGGGGTGGCAAGGCCACTTGCCTCGCTGGACTCGGCCAAGATTCTGCTCGGACTGCTCCTCTTGGGGCGGCCCCGGCTGCCCCTCACGAAGCTACCAGCTAACATCCCGCCCAGGCATTCGCATGCCTGCCCCAACACTCACAGTGCACATTTGTCTGTGTCACACTGGCCTCTCTCCCTGAGGCCCCTATGTGGCATGCACCCAGTCGACTGTCCAGCACAGCCCGTCCCTGTCCAGACAGGCACTGAGAGGCAGTGCCCCTTTCTGCATTTCTAAGCCCTGGCTCATTCCTCTCCAATCCAGCCCTCAAAGTATCCCCTCTCCTTCTTAGGACTCAGAATCTCCAGCACTGTGAGTGTCCTGATTATTTTTAGAATAAATGTATACAGAACAAATTCTCCATCACTAGTCCCCAACTTACCTCTCCAGACTTTTCTCATAGTCTCTTACTAAACCCAAACTACACTGGATTTGCTGTTTCCCCAAAAGCATTCTGTACTCCCCTCTGCACCTTCGCCCAAACTTTTCCTTCTGCCTGGAATGCCCTCCCTTCTTCTCCATGTCCAATATATGTATTCTTATGGCATCAGTGATTTTGTTCATAGCACTTATACTCTACAATGATGTATTTAGTTAGTGATTACAAGACAGAAATTCTATGAGGGTAGTCACCCCACTTATTTCGATCACCACTATACACCCACTATCTACTACCAAACATAATAGGTTTCCAATAAATTTGTTTTATTTCTTAAAAAATTAAAAATAGAACTACCATATGATCCAGGAATCCCACCTCTGGGTATTTATCCAAAAGAATTTAAAGCAGGATTTTGAAGAGATGTTAGCGATCTCATGCTTATTGCAGTACTATTCACAATAGCCATGATGTGGAAACAACCTAAATGTTCATTGGCAAATAAGTGGATAAAGAAAATGGGGTGCATACATACAACAGAATATTATTCAGTCTTAAAAAAAGGAGATTCTGCAATATGCCACAGCCTGGATGAAGCTGGAAGACACTATGTTAAGTGAAATAAGCCAGTCACGGAAGGACAAATACCGCATGCTTCTACTTTAATTAGGAACCTGAAATAGTCAGACCCAGAATCACAGAGTGGAACAGTGGTGACCAGGTGCCCACGGCAGAGAACATAGGGAGTTACTACTCAACGGGCACAAAGTTTCAGTTAAGCAAGAGGAGTAAGTTCTAGAGAGCTACTGTACAATACTGTGCCTACAGTTAATAACACTCTTGTACACTAAAAACTTGTAGAAGGTAGATTCACATGTTAAGTGAATAAAATAAAATTAAAAATAGAAAAACTTGGTTTTATGAAGTTAATTGTCTTGAACAAGAAGTGTAACTGATTTTTTTTTTTTTTTGGAAAGTTAGAGGGTTAAATAGTACTGGAAGTTTCTTTTTAAAAAAAAGGCTACTACTAAATATAGAAAGTACAAATCGGCTTAAAATAAACATCAAATATCTGGAACCCCTCAGGTATTAAATATAAATTTTCAAAAATAGTCACTTCAGTTAAGAATAATAGCTGCTTCAGTTAAACACGTGCAAGGAGTCCTTGTATCGTTTCCAGGCTGAGTTTACTTTGCAACTGGAATAGGCAGTTTCTGAAAATGTTGCAGTTGGTGTAGTAGAGTAATAGCTAAAGATAAACACTTGCAGCAAATATTTACTGGGCTCTATCAACATTCCTACACCGCTCTGAGAGCTTTCTATCAACCACATCTCCTGTAATCCTCACCGTAACCCCGTGAGGCAGGCACTGTTATCATCCCCATTTTGCAGGAGACAACACAGAGATTCAGAGGTAAATAATTATCCCCGGTCACACAGTTGAACTGCTCACAAAAATTAGGGGATATTTCAAAATGAATAGGAAGCGATAAATAAACTATCCCCTAATTTTTGTGAGCAGTGTATTTCCCAGGGGAGTCAGTACTCAAACCCAGGGACTCTCATCACATAGCCTGTACTTTTATTCACTGCCCTGTATCCTACATACACCATATTGAGATTGGATAGCACCTTCATTTTCTCCTTTTTTGATCTTTAAAAAGTAGTTTTCTAAGCGTCCTACAATGAATATATACTATTTTTTTAGTAAGAAAAAAATAAGCATATTGTAAAAAATTATTGGCTCATATGCAACTGGGCTAAGAATATTGAGGAGGGCGCTCCTTTTCTCCTGTAATGGTGTTTACAGGGGTAGTGGTCAGATTTCTAGCGCTTTCCAGCCCATGGCCACCTCAAGGAACCTGGAGGGTGAAGTAGTTAGTGTCTTTGCAACTACACAGCACCTGGGGGGAAGAGGCTGCCCCAACCAGCTGGGAACAAGCTGGGTGACAATGAGTCATAGACACTTAGCTCCTGCAGCCCTCCCAGCCTCCCCTCTCTTCCCTCCTGGCTCCTTCCTCCCAGCTGAGCAGACAATTGGGGCAGGGTGGGAAGGGGCTGATACCAAACCCCATCCAGGAGATGAACACTGCTGCCCAGGGAGGACAAACCCTGCAGCCTCTACTGCTACACAGGTGTCCCGAGTTCATTCCCTCCCTCCCTCCCTCCCTCCCTCCCTCCCTCCCTCCCTCCCTCCCTCTCTCTCCCTCCCTCTCTCTCTCTTAATGTATTGGGGTAACACTGGTCAACAAAATAATACAGGTTTCAGGTACACAATTCCACAACACGTCACCTGTACCCTGTATTGTGTATTCACTACCCAAGTCAGGTCTGTTCACCACCATTTATCCTACACCTTCCCCATCTGCTCCAGACTGTGTCCACGACTTTTGTTTTTCTCTTTTTTGCTCAATCCTCCCACCCCCTCACCAGAACCCCTGTCCCCCCAGAAAGCTGTCAGCCTGCTCTCTATCTATTTCATTTCTTTTTGTGCAGGTTCAGTGCCCATGCACTCAAGGCGTTCAGTTGGTAATGGCCAATTCTTGGAGGCTGTAAATGGCTACAAATAATCCCTGCAGTCACTGAGTTCCCTGCCTCACTGGGCCTGGCCTTGAAGGGGGCTTGGCCGCTCAGCATACCACAACGTAACTAAAACCTGGGAACGAACATGTCCCGGGATGGGCTTGGTGTTGTTTATTCTCTGTCTCCTCTCCCTATTCCTTCTCCCTTTGGAATTTAGTCCGAGCCCCTGTGAATTAATTTTTCTGTGCGTTTCCTAAAATAAACAGGCTAACCTCGCAGCCTGTCTCTCCTTCCTCTGGAGGATGTTGTGAGGATGACAATGGGGTAGATGGGGCCACGGGGCCCTGAAGGCCCGTCGCTCACGGCGTCAGACCACTCCATGGACAGGGAACAGAGAAAGGCTCTACTTGACTATTTAGCCTGGTGCACGCTGCTGCCTCTGGTCACATGACCAAGTAAAAGGGAAAATTAGGTTTCATATCTCATTTTCCATCTCAGATGAAAAATTAGGCTAAGAAGCAGATCCATTTAAAGAGGACCGAGTCCTAGAAACAGACAGCACATTACAAGGCATGTTGGGCCCTTTGCTGGAGACAGAAGTTGGCAAAAATTCACCAAGAAAAATTTACAAGCCTGGAGCCTGGCTCGGCCATTTTACCTAGCTGGGCTTTGGTTTCTACATCTATCAGATGGGTCAGAATCAGGGGTCCCCAAACTTTTTACACAGGGGGCCAGTTCACTGTCCCTCAGACTGATCGAGAGCTGGACTATAAAAAAAAACTTTGAACAAATCCCTATGCACACTGCACATATCTTATTTTAAAGTAAAAAAAAAAACGGGAACAAATACAATATTTAAAATAAAGAACAAGTAAATTTATATCAACAAACTGACCAGTATTTCAATGGGAACTATAAGCCTGCTTTTGGCTAATGAGATGGTGGTGCCCCTTCCAGAAGTGCGGTGGGGGCCGGATAAATGGCTGCAGGTGGCCTGTGGGCCGTAGTTTGGGGACCCCTGGGTCAGATGATCAGTAAGAATGCTTTCCGGATCTGAAATTAAAGTTATATATGGTGGTACTGAAGATTAGGCTTTTCTAAAATAAAAAGTCATTCATATTCTCAGGAGAATCAATTTAGTGTCTTTACAGTAGCGATCAACTAGTTATAGCACCAGCATAAGAATGTAGAACCATTTCAGTGGACACAGGAATACTCAATGTCTCAATCGAAGTGATAATATATCAAGTAGCAAGTTTCACTTTATTTTATTCATTCTACTGGACACATGTGCTATAACACTTTGGGCTGGTTTGAAATCCCTTCATGTTTCCATAGGGCCAATTAGTTGCCCTGAACTTTAATTTATTTGTAACCCAATTCTAAACAAATCTATGCTGGAAGATATGACTAAACAAAAAGTCATAAAATTTGTGACACTCAAGGATGCTTAAGAGGTCATTAGCATCAACTTTCTATTATTTTAATTAATAGAATCCAGGAATCAGGCCCTGGCCGGTTGGCTCAGTGGTAGAGCGTCGGCCTGGCGTGCAGGAGTCCCGGGTTCGATTCCCGACCAGGGCACACAGGAGAAGCGCCCATCTGCTTCTCAACCCCTCCCCCTCTCCTTCCTCTCTGTCTCTTTCTTCCCCTCCCGCAACCGAGGCTCCATTGGAGCAAAGATGGCCCGGGCGTTGAGGATGGCTCTGTGGCCTCTGCCTCAAGTGCTAGAATGGCTCTGGTTGCAACAGAACGATGCCCCAGATGGGCAGAGCATCGCCCCCTGGTGGGCGTGCCGGGTGGATCTCGGTCGGGCTCATGGGGGAATCTGTCTGACTGCTTCCCCATTTCCAACTTCAGAAAAATACAAAAAAAGAAAGAAAAAAAAAAGAATCCAGGAATCAAGTGTCATGCACATGGAAATTGCCCATTCCTCATTTTCAAGTGGGCTTTGTGTACCTCAAGCAAGAAAGTCTCAGACAATATGTCTATAAATCAGACAGAATCAGTTTGTACTTGCACTAGATTTTCTTGAGGCAAAATGCCAGTGGCATACAGACTCCACCCGAGTGTGATGAGGCCAAATATTTACAAATTAGGCTTCAATGCATCTTGTCATTTTGAAGGGCAAAAAGACACTGTTTCTTCACGCCACAATTTTCTACAGAGAAATGTTAAACCAAGAGGATGACAACTTTGGGATCAACAAAGGGCATGTAAGTACCTTCTGACCTTGAACACCCTGCCCTGCCCTGTTTCGCCTTTGGAACACTCCCAGGGTTGCGTGAGTGTTCTGTGAGCACCTGGACAACAGCCAGTCATGAAGTTCAACTTCAACCACTAAATTATCAGTGAACTTGCTCCTAAAGCCAAACTATTACTCAGAGATAGTTATTTCTGGGTTTAGGTCATAGATGGAAAGACAGATCAAGTCACTGGGGACCTGTGAGTCCACAATGGGTCCCTTATTACAAAGAAATGACTCACTTACTTTATGAAATAGAAGTCCATGTCATTACCAACAGTATTTCAAAATGGTCAAATACTTCCAGAAAGAAAATCCTTTGACAAGATCTGTCAATATGAAAAGAAGCTCAACCACACTCATAAAGAGAAATGAAAATTAGAATTATAATGAGATGTCTGTCATTCACCTATCAGATAAAGCAAAGATAAAGGGGGGGGAGGGGGATGGCCATGTCCTGAGTAGGGGAGGGTGTGAGGACACAGGCACTTCTGCCTGTTGGTGGGAATGCAGATGGATACCCCGTCTAGAGCAGGTATTCTGGCATCAGCTGCACAGTAAAACGTCCACAGTTCCTTTTGATCTGAATCTGTGCAATTCCACTACTGGGAGTGTATCTTTTAGTTACATTTGCACATTACTGTGCAAAAGTATCCATATGCACTGTGGCACTGTTTGTAACAACAAGATTAGAAATGCCAGATGTCATCAATCTAAAGGATACCAGCTATTAACACTGGCACATCTATAAGATGGGATAAGAAGGAAGCAGCTCTCATGTCCTGACATGGACGTGCTCTAAGACTTACTGCTCACTGGAAAAAGCCTGATGCAGAACAGTGTGCAGAGGGTCGTCCCGCTCTGGGAGGAAGCCTAGCAGACTGCTGACAAGATTTGCTCTGAGAGGAACTGGGGGAGGAAAGGGCGCGGACAGCTGTTCTTCACTCTCTAACATTCTGCAACTTGAATTTTTTGTCCCAAGCATATACACACATTCGCACAAAACAGTGGAACTCCTAAAGAGCACTTGAGAAAGGTGACATGCGGAATCAGTGGTAGGACTTGTGCTCTGCATTGTGATTTAGATTCAAAGGGAGGTGGTTTTGAGAAAGAGACAAAAAGAACTCAGGCAATTAGGTTTCTTGAGAAACTGCGTCATGGCACAAGTAAGAAATAACCCACGTTATGAGAAAGAGGATGTTGGCAAAAAGAAATTGGAATAGTGACAGAGTTGAGCCCTTGGCCACAGGAGGACGTCGCTCCCGGTCCCTCTCGTCACCCCCCCTTGCCTGTGTTCTCCCAGTGTCCCCCCACAGCTCTGCTCTCAAGTCCCAATTTTTCCTTACTCTCCCCCCCTCCTTTTTTGGGTCCCTGGAAGAGTCAAGTCATTGTCTGTCTGAGTCTCAGGACTCGGCCACCATCTGCCCTTCCCAGGGAAACTCGGAAACACTTGGCTGGGCCAACACTTCGATCCCGGTCAGCCTATGCCAGGAACACCTCAGTTCCAGGACATGAACAAAGACCACCCTCTCCACCAGTTCTTCCCGGGACTCTATGCTCAATGGTTTATATACATTGTTTCATTTTCTCTTCACACAACCTTGGGAGGGAGAATTCTCTCACTTTATAAAAGTATAAACTGAGGGTCCCCAGTGAAGAGGGGTTGCCAGGAGTTGAGCTCAGGTCAGCCTCCAGGGACCAGCATGAACTTGCCTACCCTCCCCACCTCACTGTTTGCTCCCCAGAAACCAGATGCCCTGAAAGCGTCATTGTTCTCAGTGTGTTTCTACATCCACCTGGTTGCGATGCCCACCTGGTTGCAATGCCCACCTGGTTGCGATGCCCACCTGGTTGCAATGCCCACCTGCCAGGCACCAGCACATGAAACCTGACATCCATCCACACTGCGGGTCCTCGCATTCTGTGCTACCTCACAGCTCATGTCTGTGGGACACTTAGGTGTTTACACAGATTCAGATCCTTACAGCGGGTGATCTAACCTTGTGAGGGAAAGTACTTTCTACCCATTTTATAGAGGAAAAAATCGAGGCTCAAGAGGTGGAGTAACTTGCCCAAGTCTTCCTGCTGGTAAGTGGAAGAACCAAGGGAATGGAAAAATGTCTCAGTCTCAAGCCAGCATTTCTCGGCACGATACTGCTCCTCTCCTGCCCAGTGTGCACAGTGATTAGAGGGGTCTGTGTCACATAACAGTAGGGATGGAGGCTGTGTAACAAGAATGTTCCCATTATAGTGGAGAAGTTATTAAACATTTGGTCCCGGCCAGATGGCTCAATGGATAAAGCACTGTCCCAGCGCGCTGAGGTTATGGGTTTAATCCCTGGTCAGGGAACAGAGGAGAAGCAATCAATGAGTGTACAACTGAGTAGAACAAGAAGTTGATGCTTCTCTCTCTCTCTCTCTCTCTCTTTTCCCTCCCGTTTCCCTTCTCTCTCAAATCAATGGAAAAACTTAAAGTTATTAAACATTTGAAAGTGTAAATGACAAATCTTTTTAAAATTCCTTCTTCATTTTTCTTTAGGTGTTCCTAAATATCTTACCTTCCAAAGAGGTCTAGAGTGGTTTGGGGGTGCTCCTACAGCGTGCAGGCGCAGACAGAAAACAGCAAGCATCAGGCCAGCACTGTCAGATGACCACAAGGCTAATACAGTAACAGTCACCTGTCACCCATGGGGTAACGTTACCTCTGCTCCCTTTCAAAGCCCTCACCTGGGAGAATGTTGGTTAGCCACAGAACCCAGCCCAGTGCTGGGCTGCCCCTCACCTCACCCAGAGAGAGCCCCTTTCACTTCCATTTTCCATCATGTCATTGAGGGTAGCACTCACACTCATGTGACAGAGCTGTGTGACACAGCTCAAATCCATTTGGTGAGTTTTCCAAGTTTGTGACCACGTTTTCTTTCACCTGGTTTGGAGGTGGCAGAGTGCAAGGAGGGGGCAGGCTCAGTGCTACCCCGACTCCTCAAAGTGGGGACCTCCTGCATCAGAGCCCTGGACGGTCAACTTTCTGGGCCTACCCCAGAACCCCCGGAATAATCTGTGTTAACTGTTTATCCCTGAGGCCAGGAAGTAGCATATGACCCCCGAAGCCTGAGAGTCACCGCTCTATGTTTCAGTGCATCATCCAGGGCCTCAGCGGCTCCAGGGGAGAAGCGGGGCTGAGGGCAGCGGGTGACCTAAGGATGGGTACAACAGAAGGGATAAGAGTGACAGCCTGGTGTCAAAGGAAGACTATCAACCAACCATCCAAATGACCCCACAGAGACCCAGAGCTGGCTCTGTCCTTGCGCAGCCCAAGAACACTACGGATGTTCATAGTGATAATTCTGGGCAGGCCACAGAAGGTTATGAGAGATAATCCTTCAATGGCTTCCTGTTCCTCTCAGAATAAAACTGACATGCTTCGCTAAGGCCAACAGCTCACACCAGCAGGCCTGGCCAACCTCACTGCTCCACACTTCTCCAACCTTCCCTGAGCCTGCCAGGTTTACTGCCGTCTGGACTTCGCCTGCAATGCCCTTCCCCCAACCCCCTGCCAGGCTGGTCCCTTCATTCTTTAGATCCGAGTCTAAATGCCACCTCCTCAGAGACCTCTTCTCACAACCATTGGAGTAGGGATGGCCGAGATGTGGGGCTCAGTGATTATTTCCTTCAAGTCTTCGTTTCTACTTGCATTTGGGCTCATCCATTGGCTCCCAGTGTGTGCTCCAGGAAGGCAGAGACAGGGCGGGTTGTGCTGCTGTTGAAACTAAAGCACCTAGTCCCTGACCCGTAGAATGTGCTTAAGAAATGAACCAGAAGGCACCTAGCAGACCACGGTACAAGGCAGACATTTGATGTAAGTAAACCTCTTTCCCCTTCTACCATCCTCTGAGTGCAGATGCAGGACAGCATGTACTGTTTTCCCCAAAGATTACCATCCAAATGCACTGAAGAAAACCCCCCAGGAGATTTGGTATTTATAGGGGAAAAGCATCAATCAATTACATGGAAACCTGCCCCACATGGCACCCTTCCCCGGTACAGGGTGGTGGTGGTGGTGGTGGTGGTGGTGGTGTGTGTGTGTGTGTGTGTGTGGTGTGAGGGGGTAGGGGCTGGTGGGACTGTATCCCTGGTTTGTGTATTTGTCTCTTACAGTTAACAGCATGTGCTCTGGAACCAGGATGTCTGGTTTGAATCCTACTCAGCCCCTTACTGGTTGCTTTGGTTATCAGTCACCTTCAAACTTAAACAACTTATTGTTTCCTCTGGTATGAGGGTTGTCTGGGCTCAGGGCTGGTTCCTGACCAGGGTCTGTCATGCGGTGACAGTCAAACGGCAGCGAGGCTGGAGCCATCTGAAGGCTCAGTTGAGCTGGTGGTCCACAACGCCTTCACTCACATCTCAGCGGGACTAGCTAGAGGCAGGCGAGGCCTCTTGCCGCCCACGTTCCTAGCTTTGGCTTCCCTCCCAGTGTGGCAGCCTCAGAGCGGTTGGACTTCTTAGAAGGCAGCAGGCCTCCCAGAACCAATATGCCAAGAGAGCCCGGCAGAACCTTCAGGGCTTCTTATGTTTTGGACCTGGAAAGTCATAAAGTATCACCTATGCTGAATCGTACTGACCAAAAATGAGTCAGGCGCCAACCCTGATCCAAGGGGAGGAGACTACGGCAGGGCAGATTCCTGGGAGGTGTGGTTCATGGTGAGGGGGATGGTGGGAGCAGCGGCAGCTTCTGAGACTACCTACCACACTGGCTACAGGACTGTGGGCTAAAAATAACCTGTGCCTCGGTCTTCTCTCATATAAAGTGGGAAAATAGTTCCTACCTCATAGAGCTTTTGTGAGGAGCAAATGAGTTAATGATATACTGCTTATAGAAATGAGGAAATATTTATTTATTTATTTATTTATTTATTTATTTATTTATTTGTATTTTTCTGAAGCTAGAAATGGGGAGAGACAGTCAGACAGACTTCCGCATGTGCCCGACCGGGATCCACCCGGCACGCCCACCAGGGGGCGTCGCTCTGTTGCGACCAGAGCCACTCTAGCGCCTGGGGCAGTGGCCAAGGGGCCATCCCCAGCGCCCGGGCCATCTTTGCTCCAATGGAGCCTCGGCTGTGGGAGGGGAAGAGAGAGACAGAGAGGAAGGAGAGGGGGAGGGGTGGAGAAGCAGATGGGCACTTCTCCTGTGTGCCCTGGCCGGGAATCAAACCCGGGACTTCTGCACGCCAGGCCGACGCTCTACCACTGAGCCAACCGGCCAGGGCCTAGGAAATATTTATAGTTCCTACTTCATAGAGCTTTTGTGAGTAGCAAATAAGTTAATAATATACTGCTTATAGAAATGAGGGGATATTTCAAAATAAATATGAAGCGATAAAATATCCCCTAATTTTTGTGAGCAGTGTATATGGAAAGCACTCAGCATGTACTAAGTATTAGCTATTATCATCATCATATTATTATTACTGAAAAGTCAGGGGCAGACCTTTTCTGTGGTTAATCTTTGGGAGTGTATTTCTTAATAATTCCCAATATCTGTGAAATGTTTATGATCATGAGTTGCTCTATATGGAAAATAAGAGAAGTACCCTTCTCTTAACTCCCCCCAAATTTTGTTTTTCATTTAAAAATCTAGGTAGGTTTAAAGTTTGGGTAGAAGAGGTCATTCCGCATGATTAAGTATGCACTTAAAATAATAACGATAATGAAAAATAGTTTCCAGGGCTTGGCAAATGCCATTCTGAGTCACTAATGATGCGCTCACATTGGGGGCAGAAGCAGCGACACTGTGGTGTGGAATTTCCCGGGCACCAGCAGAAAAGGAGCCAGGAATGTGTTTGTCAGCCAACTTCCACCAAACAAAAAGAAACCAGGATTTCCTGCTGGCGGCCAAGGAAGTCAGTGATGTCCAGGACCTCACAACCCACCTTCAGCCTGGCCTTAGCACTGGTCAGAAAACAGGATCTGACAACAAATCATCAGTGGTGGGCCCCAACCCCTGCAGATGGACACTGTGCTATGGCTGCCAGATTCAAACAGAGCTCAGAGACAAGTCGCTGAGCTCAAGTTCTAAATATAAAAATGGTTTCATAACCCATCCAAGCCTGCGAACATACGTTCTATTCTACAGAGTTCTCTACCATTTGCTACCTCAAAGCCTATGGCATTCCATGCAGCCTTTACCCTGACATGTGCACTCACACGCCACACACCCGAGTTCCAGCCTGGAGCACAGCATTCCTCCAAAGGGCCCTGAGCTCACACCTCTTCCCCGGTCCTTGCACACACTCTTCCTGCTGTCTGGGAGAGAATAACAATAGTAAAGACGGCCACAGTTATCCTTCCCCTGACTTCTCACCAGACACGAGCTGTGGTGAGAGTTTCACTCTGTCATCTCACTTTATCCTCGCCCATCCTCTAAGGCTGGGACCTCACCAGCTGATGAATGCACACATTTACCTGGAGGCTCTGATCAGGAAGAGCTTCTTTATCTTCATCAGGTCAGATGTATGGAACAATGAAATAGAACTGAGAATCCAGAAATAACCCTTCACATTTATAGCCAACTGATTTTAACAAAGGGGTCAATACAATTCAATGGGGAAAGTACAGGTGACCTTACCTTGAACAACATGGGTTTGAACTGTGGAAGTCCAGTAATATGCTTATTATTTTCAATAAACACATACAGTACTATAACTGTATTTTTTCTTTCTTATGAATTCCCTAACATTTTCTTTGCTCTAGCTTATTTTATTGTAAAAATATCATATATAAGACATATAACATATAAAATATATGTTAATTGACTAGTATGCTATTGATAAAGCTTCCTTCCAGTCAACAGTAGGCTATCAGTAGTTAAGATTTTGGAAAGTCAAAAGTTTACACCAATTTTTGACTGCCCAGAGTCAGTGCCCTTAACTCCCACATTGTTCAAGGACCAACTGTATTCTCTTTTCAACAAATGGTGCTGGGACAACTGAATATATACATGAAAAGAATCAAGTTGGACCTGAACCTCACATTATATAGAAAAGTTAACTTTAAAATGGATCAGTTACCTAAATGTAAGTACTAAAACTATAAACCTCTTAGAAAAATATAGGAGTAAATTTTCATGAGTTTGGGTTAGGACAAAAGCACAAGTGACAAAAATTACTATAGATAAATTAGGCTTTGTTAAAATGAAAACCTTTTGTTCTTCATAAAGTGAAAGACAACCCAGAAAATGAACAAAATATTTGCAAATCATATATTTGACTAGTACGTAGTATAAGGAATGTTAAAAGTCAATAAAAATAATGCAGTTTAAAAATGGGCAAAGATCTGCATACACATTTCTCCAAAGATATACATGTAACCAATAAAGTCCATGAAAGATGCTCCACATCATCATTCATCGGAGAAACATAAATCAAACCGTAACAAAAATACTTCATCACATAGAAATGATGTGATGATAAAGGCAGCAAATGTATAGGATGATGCTTCCACAATCCAAGGAACATCAAAGAGTGCCAGCAAACCACCAGAAGCAACCCGGAGGCTTGGAACAGATTCTCTCTCAGAGCCCTCAGGGGGACTCATCCTGTCAACACCAGATCTGACATTGCAGCCTCCTGAACTGTGAAACAATAAATTTCGGTTGTTTAAGTCACCCAGCATGTGGTGCTTTGTTATGGCAGCCTGAACAAACTGTTACAAGATGTGTGCAGGAATAAATCATAACCTGATTGAGCAAAATAAAAAGTGGTCAAGTAAAAAACAAACCAGCCACTTCTTGCCTACTGAAATGGCTCTAATCAAAAGGACAGTGTTGATGAGGATGGGAAGAAACCGAAACTTTCATATATGTTTTTGGTGGAAATGTAAAATGATGGAGTCACTTTGTAAAACTGTCTGGCAGTTCCTCAAAATAGTAAATATTGAGTTATCGTATGATCCAGCAATTCTGCTCCTAGGTATAAACCCAAGAGAATTAAAAGCTTATGTTTTCACAAAAACTTGTACATGAATGATTATAGCAGCATTACTCATAATAGCCCCACAAATGTAAACAAACCAAATGTTCATCAACTAATGATGGACATAAAATGTGGTAGAGCGATACAATGGAATGCTGTTCAACCATAAAAAGGAATGAAGCAGCCTGACCAGGCGGTGGCAAAGTGGATAGAGCGTTGGACTGGGATGTGGAGGGCCCAGGTTCGAGACCCCGAGGTTGCCAGCTTGAGTGCGGGCTAATCTAGTTTGAGCAGGGCTCACCAGCTGAAGCCCAAGGTCGCTGGCTTGAGCAAGGAGTCACTTGGTCTGCTGTAAGGACCCTCCCGCCCCGTCAAGGCACATATGAGAAATCGGTCAGTCATTGAACAGCTAAGGAACCACAATGAAGAATTGATGTTTCTCATCTCTCTCCTTTCCTGTCTGTCTGTCCCTATCTGTTCCTCTCTCTGGCACACACACACACAAAAAGGAATGAAGTTACTGATACATGCTGGTATATAAGTGAACCTTGAAAATATTGTGCTAAGTGAAAGAAGCCAGACATAAAGGACACATATTGTATAATTACATTTATATGAAATGTCCAGAATAGACAAATTCATGAAGACAGAAAGTACAATAGTGGCTGCCAGGGTCTGGGGAGAGGAGGAGAATGGATAGTGGTTGCTAATGAATACAAAGTTTCTTTTTGGGGTGATAAAAATGTTCTAAAACTGTGGCAATGCCTGCACAACTCTGTAAATATACAAAAAAAAATTCACTGAATTGTAAAAGAGAAAGAGAGAGAGCGAGAGACAGAGAGAGAACGAGAGAGATGCCTGACCTGTGGTGGCTCAGTGGATAAAGTGTGGACCTGGAATGCTGAGGTCGCTGGTTCACAACCCTAGAATTACTATGAGTTTCCTGGTCAAGGCATTACTCTGAGTTTATGCTTCCATCTCCCTTTCTCTTTCTCTCAAATCAATAAATAAAATCTTTAAAAAAAGAAAAAGAGAAAGAGAGAATATACAAATAAAATAAAATAGGGGAAGAGCCCTTTCTCTTAGCAGCTTTGCTGACTCTGCCTACCTCCCCTGCCCTGGCTCAAGGCTGATGAGGTTCCTCTGTTCACTGCCCCCCTCCTTTTTTTCTTTTTTTTAATTTCAGCAAGAGAGGAAGCAGGAGAGAGAAAGAGAGACAGGAACTTTGATCTGTTCCTGTAAGTACCCTGACTGGGGATCAAACCGGCAACCTCTGTGCTTTGGGACAATGCTCTAACCAACTGAGCTATCCAGCCAGGGCTGTTCACTGTACTTTTGATTCAGAACTTCAAGTAATGTACAGGATTAGAGGGCTCGTTTGCAGGTCCATCCACACCAACAGCATGTGAGCACTCTGGCCAGGGTCTGTGTCTCACTCATTTTGAATCCTGGCAACCAGGACAGTGCTTGGCATTCAGCAGAAAATCAACATGTATATATGTGGAATGACTAGCTTCTTACATGCCCCTGATATTAACCATTGTTTTTTATACCATCATTTCTAATAGAAATGCCAAAAAGATCACAAACTCATTCACACACATACACATACACATTATTATTTTAAAATTCTTTTTCCACCAAATATTTTTTAAACTGAATAATCAATTAGAGTGTTACCTCTCTTTTTTTTTCCTGAATTTTAAAAAATTCAGTGAGAGGAAGGGAGGCAGAGAGACAGATTCCCGTATGCACCCTGACCAGGATCAACCCGGCAAGCCTACTAGGGGGCGATGCTCTGCCCATCTGGAGTGTTGCTCCATTGTTGAGCAACTGAGCTCTTCTTAGTGCCTGAGGCAGAAGCCATGGAGCCATCCTCAGTGCCCAGGGCTAACTCATTCCAATCAAACCATGGCTGTAGGAGGAGGAGGGAGAGAGAGGTAGAAAGAGAGAAAGAGAGAGAGAAGTGAGAGGGAGAGGGGTGGAGAAGCAGATGGGCACATCTCCTGTGTGCCCTGACTAGGAATTGAACCTGGAACATCCACTCACTGGGCCAAAGCTCTACCACTGAGCCAACTGGCCAGGACAAAGTGTTATCTCTTTTTCTATTTCCTGTAAGACATACGGTTTCAAAACTGAAAAGCAAATCATCAATAAAATGACTGAGATAATGTAAATAAAAGGTAGAATCACTTAACCAGAAATAGTATTTTTAGTCCATGAACAACAAACTTTACATTTCAAATTTTAAAAATTTCCCCTACTCGCCTGTCCAGGCACAGTGGATAGAGTGTTGGCCTGGGATGCTAAGGACTCAGGTTCAAAATCTTGAGATTGCCAGCTTGCGTGTGGGATCATAGACATGACCACACGGTTGCTGGCTTGAAGCCCAAGGTCTCTGGCTTGAGCAAGGGGTCACTCACTTTGCTGGAGCCCCTGGATCTAGGCACATATGAGAAAGCAAAAATCAATGAAAAGCTGAGGTGCCACAACGAAGAATTGATGCTTCTCATCTCTCTCCCTTCCTGTCTGTCTGTCCCAGTCTGTCCCACTCTCCACTAAAAAAAAAAAAAAAAAAAAAAAAAAAAATTCCCCTACTCTATGAGACAGAATACTTTACAAGACAAGAAGCTAATATAAGCCAATAGAAAAGTTAATTAAATTCTGCCTTTGGAAACTCTTTGGCCTTCAACAACAATACAATGAGATGATAAAGATAATAACAGCTAATATTTATTAAACACTTACTATGTGCTAGGCTAGGAATTATTTTCTGTGTCCTATGCATTAACTCAGTTACAACATTATGTGGTAGGTACTATTATGCTCACGTTATAGCGAGATTAACAACTTTTTCGTGGCCACATGGTAAGTGGCTGGAACTCAGGATGTTCAAACCTATTGTCCCTGCTCTTCCTCCCTACGTAGGACAGCCTTCAGGGACTTCAATCCCTGAAGGACCAAGAAAAGCGATTTGTCTGATTCCAGGTTTACAGACTGATGAGTGTAGGTTCCAGGAAAGCTCTGTGGTGTTTGTTGCTGGAAGCTGGGACTGCCCCGAGCTGTATCTGGAACTGCAGGGAGACCAGAACTAGGGAGGACAGTGCCACGTCACACCACCACCACCCTTAATTTAATTATTATTTCTAAGTAAGGCCTGAACTTCCTCATTCCAGGGATACTTGGCAGGCATCGCAGGCTCCTCTCAGAAGATCTTCATGAAGTTCAGCACTTACACCTCCAGCCTGGCTGTGAGGTCCACCTCCAGGACAGGCTCCACCTGTCATCACTGCCGTGTCCTGGAGAATCCAGTGCTTCTTAGAAGGCTCTTTGCTGCTGTGGGACCTGGCTCCAAGCCTTCTCGTTCCTTTAGGGGAAAAGACATTCCTCTTATGTGTGCGTTTTCCTCTCTAGTTCTTCTCTTTCCCGAAGCCTGTGAGGAGAGTCACTCTTCTCTGGACCTCTCTAAATGTTCTCACTTTTCTTAGGCAGCCTTCAAAATCCTCATTTGTCCTTCATGTTCAAAAAACATGTCATGTAGGTGTGCTGGTACTTCCCTGATAAGAGTTTGTTTTTGCCTCTTCTATTTTTTTCCGCACCTTTATTGATTACAGGTTAGATTTCCATGCCCTGAGTCCCAAGTCTGTTGATTCTTTTGTGATACTATGTTTGGGCACCTCAGTGTGTTGCAGACCCTTAAAACTGCCTGTTCATGTTTACCTGTCAGTATTCAGGTGCCTTTTTTATTTTTGAGGACTTTACGTAATGTTGCCAAAATCAGGAGGACCTAAGAATGTCTATATGTAAATGTTACAACAGTAATCAATTATTTTGACACTAATGTTATGGTCTATCCTTTGAAGTGCAGTGAGATCCTTTTTGCTTCATGCATTACTATTATTTATTGTTTTTACTAGCTGGACATTTTCTGCCCTTCTGTTTTTTACTGTCTCCTCAGTTCTACTTATTGACGTAATAAAAAGGGCTTCTACAGAGAAGAGCTTAAACACCAGAAGAAGGCACCCTCTACCTTTCATTTGACAAACTGTTGGTGCTGGGAGAATAGGCACATCTGTTAGAAAATTCAGATCAAGAGTTTCTTTCTTTCTTTTTTTTTTTAATGAGAAAGAGAGACAAACAGGAAGGGAAAGAGATGAGAAGCATCAATTCTTTGTTATGGCTTCTTAGTTGTTCATTAATTGCTTTCACATATGTGCCATGACCTGAAGGAGGGGGGGCTCCAGCCAAACCAGTGACCCATTGTTCAAGCCAGTGAGCCCACAATCAAGCCAGCGACCTCAAGATTTTGAACTTGGGTCCTTTGCGGCCCAGGCCAACGCTCTATCCACTGCATCCCCACCCGGTCAGGCTGGAGCTAAGTTTTTAAAAGAGAAAAACTGTATTATTTTTGTTCCCAAAGTCCAGCCTATTGAAAACACAGAACATCATACTCTCAGGAAACCACAGGAATAATTATTTGCTGCTCAAAGAGCACCTTCCAAATACTTATGTGCTAAATATACTGCTCACAAACATTAGGGGATATTTCAAAACAAATATGAAGTGATAAAATATCCCCTAATTTCTGTGAGCAGTGTACATGGACAGGTCCACCAGATAACACAGTGGCTTTTCAGCATTCTCCTTGTCGGACAGGGACATTACGATTGCAGCCAGAACCAGAGGTTTGTACGTAGTAGTTGGGAACATACTTGGGTTCATGCCAAATCCAGAAATAAATCCTAGGTGATATTTAGGGTTAGCAAGAAATAAACATTATTTTTTAGGATGGAAAGCATTCAGCAGCTGAAATAATAAGAGAATAGAAATGTAAATAAGGACATGTGCTCTTTTCTCATCACAGAGAGTCAAAACTCAGGATGCTGTTGTCAGGGGCAAGAATGCGTCTCCAGAGTGAACCAGTTAGTTTTTGGGTTTTTTTTTGTATTTTTGTATTTTTCTGAAGCTGGAAACGGGGAGAGACAGTCAGACAGACTCCCGCATGCGCCCAACCGGGATCCACCCAGCACGCCCACCAGGGGCGATGCTCTGCCCACCAGGGGGCGATGCTCTGCCCCTCCGGGGTGTCGCTCTGCCGCGACCAGAGCCACTCTAGCGCCTGGGGCAGAGGCCAAGGAGCCATCCCCAGCGCCCGGGCCATCTTTGCTCCAATGGAGCCTTGGCTGCGGGAGGGGAAGAGAGAGACAGAGAGGAAGGAGGGGGGGTGGAGAAGCAAATGGGCACCTCTCCTGTGTGCCCTGGTCGGGAATCGAACCCGGGTCCCCTGCACGCCAGGCCGACGCTCTACCGCTGAGCCAACCGGCCAGGGCCAAACCAGTTAGTTTTCACCCACCAACTTTGACAAGGTAATCTAAAAAAATCTTAAGAATCCAGATATTCTTTTATTAAATCAAGAAAAGTTTGTAGGGCTTTTAGGTAGCTATTACTTGATTAGAATAAAATTATTATTACAGATATATCAGAACATTGCTTGATGGAAATTCTTTATGTGGGTCAGGAAAGCTAGTTTAGTAACTCAGCTCCATCTTTTGTTCCTAAAGATTTTATGCCAACTATAATTAAACAAAGTAACATTTGAAGGGTAATAGGTTTTTATAAGGAATAGAATACTAAAACCTGCTTCAAAATCAATTACTCTAGTGGGTTCTATTTATAGACTTACTCTCCCAAATGCTGGCTCTGCATTTGGATTTTTCTGGAGAACAGGGCAGGGAGGCGAGGAGCACAGTGACCTGAGGTCTAGGGTCAGTCAGTGTTGAGAGTCTGCTGACGAGAAGGCAGTGCTAAGACACATTCTAATTGGTAAAGGTCCCTTCTAACGTAAGAGTGGCTTTACCATGTGTCACCTCAAACCTAACACCACAAAATATGAACTATGATGCAGAAATGTCAAATCTTACTTCTCGTCACCTGTAATTTTGGCCTAGAGTAGAGCAATGTCTGCGAAACGTCACATCCTCCCTCCCTGTCATCATACTTGCCCCCTCTACTCAGCACAGAATTAAAGGGAACGAGGCTTATGACGTCATGAGAGAAAAGACTGAACAAGGAAGAACGGGCCACAGGTGAGGTGAGGCACATGACTGAACCCAGGTTCAGAGGCTCCAGTTTTGCTTTCACTACTGAGGCATCAGGGCTCCTCCCGGGAGACCCTCCCCCAGGCCACCTGGTCTGGGCAGTAACCAGGAGGAACACGAGCTGCTGGTGGTGATGTGACACCAGCTCTCCGGTTCAGGTCCCTCCTTCCCCATTTGAACCCCAGCAAAGCAGCACAAGGCTCCAGCCCTCCACCTGCCCTGTCCATGCTCTGGAGAAACTCGGGGTGTAGTGTCGTCAGCAGATCCTCCTGGGGGGTGCTCAGCTGTCCCATACACACGCCACCCCCTCCTCCTGCAGCTGCATGTTCTCACCCAGGGCTGCGCAGCCTTGCCGGCTAGAGGGTGAGGGGTCTGCACTGCAGCTCCCACCTTCAGCAACTACCTCCAACACTCATCCTCTGAGGCTGGCCTCCAAAAGTGGCACCTTGTCAACAGATTGTACTCAGCCCACTCCCAGAGGTTGCGCTCCATCGCCCATCTGCCCAGCAGCTGGGGAAGAACTCTCATGATCACTGGAAGGCTCTGCTTTCCAGGGGGAGTGAGGGCGAGGAGGGTTTCCGTGGCCGGGGCTCAGCGTCTGTCTGCATATGATCGTTAAGTCACTTAGAGAGCAAGTCCTGAACCAGTAACCCAGTGCAGACTCACAGCAAGTGAGTGAGTGTGTGTTTGGACACGGTGTCCATTCTCACACCACTCTCATGGAAACACACTCCAAGGAGAGCCCTTAAATATGTAGAGGAACCCACTTGATGAGGCTGCTTGTTGAGGGTTAGCACACGGACTGCGTTAAAGGGACAAGGAGGAGGCATGGCAGCTGCCCCTTCCTCTTCCACAGACCGAACACTCGTAAGGGAGGCACGGCTCTCTGATGACGTCAACGCGTATGCTTCACATGTTCTGTGGGGTCCCAGGTGGTACCGCCTACCTCATCCCATGTTGATATAAACGACTGACAGAGGCAGTGCTGTGATTTAGGAAGCTGGAAGGAATAAAGTGGGTATGAGCAGGAGTGAGAATGCAGCTTTATTTGCAGTAGTTGAAGCAGAAGCAGCTTTAAAACAGTGTATGTTCTTTGGGTTAATGTGTTGGAACTGTCAGCTGAGTGACTCCAGCAACTAACCGTGCCCAAACACGGTGTGATCTCAGCTTGGGAACCGGGGCCCATGCGTAGTGCTGTCACCGTCTGCAGCTCTCGGTCCTTCCTTACCAGCTGCTAGTCTGTCTGTCAGGGCGGCCGGCACCAGCCAACTGGTTGGAACCGTGTGTGCTATTTCTGTGCACAGGATGTGAGTAAGTACGTGTCACAGTAAGCTAGACCAGGATATGATTCAGATTTTTAAAAAGTGTTAAAAAGAATTGATCTTCAGAGCACCCCGACACCGTCATGTCATACTTCACTACTGTAAGGGAGCCACAGTTTGAAAGACACTTATAATTACTAAGCAAAGGAAGAATCCTGAAGAATATGGGTGATTAGAATTGGCTAAAGGCCTAAACCCAAGAAAAGAAATGGATAACCTTGAAGTTACATTGGTCTTAAAATGTAGAGGTAAAAGGAAAGATTTACTTCCGAGACCACACATTTCTCCAGCAGACTCGGGTCAGACAGGTAGAAGCAGCAAAACACGGGCAGCTTGGAAAAGCTGTGGCACATGGGTTTGCTTCATTTTCCTTTTAAAACAAAACATTTCCTTACAGAGCAACTGTCATGAGCCAAATTAATGGTCCTAAACTGGCTCTTAAAAAACAAATCTACTGGCCCTGGTGTGTAAAGCTACAAAAAGATGCCTATCTATAACACTAGTTATAAGAGTAAAAAGTTATTAACCATCAGAATATGCACAAAGTAGTTAAATAAACTATGTTACGTACTTTTGATGGAACCCAAGCAGCTGTTAAATGTAATCAAGTAATTTGAATATACTGGCATGGAATGATGTCTGCAACAGACTGCTACTACAAACATGAACTTGTAGAAAATGTGCATAGTAATCACATTTCTGTTAAAAATGATATATTATACATGCATAGAAAACAGTCTCTAAGGAGTCAAAGAAAACTGTTGTTTTCTGTGACAGAGGGAGATTTTTGTACATCCTCTCATTGTTTGAATCCTTTACAATCAACATTACTTTTTTTAATAGAAAATAAAACCAACAAAGATATTTATGAGAAAAATATAGTAATAACCTGACTTTTTTTTTAAAGAGGTTTTTTTGTTTGTTTTTTTTTAAGATTTTTATTGATTGATTTTTTATTTATTTATTCATTTTAGAGAGGAGAGGGAGAGACAGAGGAGAGACAGAGAGAAAGAAGGGGGGGAGGAGCTGGAAGCATCAACTCCCATATGTGCCTTGACCAGGCAAGCCCAGGGTTTCAAACCAGCGACCTCAGCATATCCAGGTCAATGCTTTATCCCCACAGGTCAGGCAACCTGACTTTTTCTATAAGTGCAATGTTCTCGGAGGCCTCAGGGCAGCCTAATTGCCCCCCGACCGAATGGCTGGAGGCATAGGCAGCCCCAGGCTCTCGGCAAGTCCACGAGGCTGCGGTCAACATCTCTGAAATGCCGTGAGAAGGAGGAGTGCAGACCAAGGAAGCCCTTTACTTACCCATCATGGGACCTTGCTTCCTAGCTCTTTGTCACCTTTATGACTACACTTCTGCTTCAGGAGCACTGAGGGAGTTCATTGCATGGTCATAACTTGTGGCCATGACCCCAGACAGGTCACTGCTCAACCTTCGCATGCCAGCACTCTCAACATAGTTCTAGTGACGTGCTGTTCAAGGGGTGATGAAGACCTTTCAGTGAAAAGTGACAGCAGCAGTTCATCTTCCGCATCTCCCCCCCTCCCCCCAGCAAAGCCTGGGGGAACTACCTTTTATTTTAAGGGCCAGGATGAAGGGAACTTGACCTGTCTCTGTGACCACAGGAATCCATCGTGGTGCTCTCCCAGTCAGGAATTTCCCTTCTCTAAGTAAACTGAGTCCTCTGGTCTGCCTCGGAAGCCTCCCTTTTCCAAGGTGGGAGAGCAGGCTCATCTATTTAACCATAAGGCATAGGTCTGGAAACAGTTACCGCCTTGGCCTGGTTTCCGGAAGGCTAAGATGCCTAGATGGCACTGTTCCTCACAAGCATTTTCTGTTCTTTATCCACTCCTCTGAATACCTTTCAGCCAATCCTTCCCACCCGAGCTTCCCTTCGGTAATTCCTGCTCTTCCTCCAGATTCTGGCTCAAACGAGTGTCCTCTGGGGAGCCTTTCCCAACACCCCATGGCCAGGCCAGGTGCCCTCTGCCTGATATACAGCCTCCCTCTGAGAGTGCTTGTCCCAGCTCTCGTTTTCCATTTATGTCCCTGAAAACTTGATCAACATCTGTCTTCCTCAATAGAACAGAGCTCCGCAAGCACAGAGACTGCGCCTGCTTCTGCTGCACGCCCAGCGCACAGCAGCTGGCACCAAGTGCACACCAGTAAGTCCTTACAAGATGGGAGGATGTCGAGGAGGCAACTGGGTGGAATATGTGCCGACAGGGGAGGGAAAAGAGCAGCTGGGACGCCCCCCTGCCCCCCGTTGTCATTAGCTTGACTCCTTCATTTTTTGTCATATGTGTGCAAGTGAACGTTTAGCCAGACTTCTTGATTATTTCTTGGGGCCCCTTCAGGTCTGGACTCCGGGGCTGCCCAGGGATGCTGGGGGTGATCTGGAGCATGGGGACAATATGACAGGGACAGAAATCCTCCAACAGCAGGGAGTCTTGCTGGCATTGGGGGGGGGGGGGCACCGACCTCGGCTGATGCGCTGCTTCTCCCCAGACAGGATGCCAGGGCTGTCGATGATGCTGATACTCTTCAGGACCTGATTGGGCAGCTGGGAGCACATGAATCTGGAAGAAAGAGATCAATGGTGGGATCAGAAACTGCAATGCAGAGCATTCTAATGACAAAACTCCTTGGCCTTACCGGGCTACTGACATCTGCCGTAAAAGGGAGGCTTGCAGGGGACTGACGGGACCTCACTGGTGCTAGCGCCCAGGGAGCAGGTATGGGAGGGCCCAGGCACCTGCTGCTACCTGCCACCAGACCCCTTCCTGTTCACGGTGATTTTCACTAACTTTTATTGAACACGTAGGTATTTTACAACATCATCTCGTTTGCTCCTCATATTAACCTCAAGGGGAAGATGTCAGTGTTAACCTCAGAAAGGTTAAGTGATTTGCTCAGAGTCACTCAGAGCTGGGCCTTAAATCCAAGTCAGCCTGACTCTAAAACCTGTCAGCCTCACCTGCACCTCCTCCACGCTGCTCCTTGGCCAAGTGTCCCAGGCTTCTCCTCCTGGGGAATCCGGTGTCTCCTCCAGGGTCACTGCCCCACTGGGTTGGGGCGTCTGGTGCTCCCTGCCAGCCCCTGCACTACCCCTGAAGTGACCTTGGAGGTGCTGGGGTCTGTTTTCACTGTCTAATGCCCTAGGGACTCAGCACCCAGCCTGGCACCTGCTATGGCCAGGCTCAGGGTGGGGCACACATCAATAATGTGGGAAACCCCCAAATCCTCCAGGTGCTTTGAGTCCTAGGGGTGCCCAGGGAGCAGGTATGGGAGGGCCCAGGCACCTGCTGCTGGGCGAAGGAAGAGGCAGGGTGGGGAGACACCTGACCCAGCTTCTCCACGCCTCTTTCCTGGTCCAGCACTTCCCTTCCTTCCCCTCTGCTCTCCCTCCTATGGTCTAGTTGGCTGTCCTGGCAAAGGCCTCACGGAAGTAGAGTAGCAAAATAAGTGTAGCCTGGGGGCTGGCAGACCTGGGTTCAGGTTCAGCTCGGCCTTTGTCAATAAACTGCTGTGGGACCCTGGACAAGGACTTCCCCCCTCTGGGCTTCAGTTCCCTGATGTGTAAAGGGAGACACTTATACCAGGGGCTGATGAGTCTTTTTAGCTCTAACACCGTCTAACTCTAGAGTAACAGGAGAAAAGATTGTGTTCCCCCACCCCAGGCAACAGGAGCCTGAGGTGGGCCTCTGTTAGGCACTGTGTATGTTTTAAGGTGGAAACTGTCAACGCTGACTTCTGTATCTGTGTGGACAGAAAGCTTGAAGACCTTTGTAAAAGCTGAATTCTTCCATTCAGTGGAAACGGTGGGATTACTCAGAGTAAATATGCTGGGAATGCAGGACAGGGCGGCCTGCAGCCTGCATGGTGCCCGGGCACCCGCAGCGGGCAGGGCGGGGGTGGGGCCGGGCGGGCAGGGGTGGGCGGCCCTGAGCTTCTGCTGTAACTGCTGACCTTTCAAAAGAATTTTCTTTGAAGGCGTTCAGGACAAGTTTCTCATACATTCTTTCCTAGATTTTCAAGTCAGCCCAGAATGATGAGGGAAAGATATTATGATCATTTTGTAGCTAGAAAAGTTGACGCACAAAGCAGTTCTGACATCTTGAGGTCATGCCACTAATGCATGGCTGGCGGGAGAACACAACCTAACAGTTCTGATGTCGGCTGAAAACTCAACCCATAAAGTTAAAACACCTCATAACGTGGAAAAGGGTCAAGTTAATTTAAGAGAAGCCTCTCATTTCTGATTTTTCCTGCCCCTCCTGCACCCTTTATTTAAACCTCACTGCCCACCACTCAGAGATCTGTGAGAATAAAGTGTACAGAGATCACCAAGCATTCCTTGTAAGTTCACAGAATAAAGACTGCCACATTCAATTCTCTAGAATTGGGAAAGGAACAGAGCTCTGAGCACATCTGTGGTAGACCATGTATCTGGTCGGTAATGATGTCCCGTCCTTTTTATCAGATGGCTTGAGACATTTGGCAATCTGAAAAAATTACACATATGTGGAAAAGCATTCCTGGAGAGGCTGGCCTTTTTCCAAAACCACTCAATATCAATATTCTGAAACAGAAAACCCCTGGATGCTATTGTAAAGTTAAAAGACAGATTAAAAAATTTATAAACTGTCTACTCCTTCTGTGCAAAGTAACAATGTTTCAATAACTACCATGGCTCCTGACACATCAGCAGAGACAAAATGTATGAGCCAGAAACAAGATGTAGTCTGATGTGGTGAAGTTACCACAGGATGAACAAGGGAGCAGGCTCCGGGGCCAGCAGGGGTAACTGCAGACAAAGGAGAGGAAGGGGGTAGGGGAGAGGGTGGAGGGGAGGGAAGGAGGAAGGGGGAATGGGGACAGGAAGGGGAAACAGGGACATGGAGGAGATGGGGAAGGGGGAGAAGAGGAGAGGACACTGACATTGCAATTCAAGGAGGAAGGGGAAGAGAAAGACCAGGGGGCAGGGGGAGAGGAAGGAGCTTGACGGGGCACCGGAGAGGGAGTGGTGGGGTAGTGTGCAAAGCTGGCCCACTCCACAGAACACCTACATGGGGGAAGGGAGTTGGGGCGGAAGGGAGTGCAAAGCACAGTCAGCTTTCAGACTCCTGGTGGTGGCATGACTCATACTTCAGGGATTAGACCTACACACACATTTTCTTAAATAACCGTAATCAGAAAAAACCCTACTATAATGTTGTTAGAGCAAACCTGTGTTATTTTTATGCTCTAAGAAAGGAAGATAAACGCAAGTTTATTTGTTGGGTAGGTCGCAGTCGGCCAGGGGTCAGGCCCTTCCCTTCTTATGTGTCTGCTGAAATGTGCCCAAGCACGGATTTGCTGTCCCGGGATAGATTTCCTCTTCCTTCCTGGAGTGATTAACATGAAGCGTAGCCATGCCCTGCCTTCCACATTCCATATGAAATATGCAAACATGTGCTAAGCCCAGAGCCTCACATAAGCTGTTATAAAGCACCTCCCTCACCTAGGGTTGACCTGATCCATTTTATTTCTGACAAAAGGAGGGCAGGAGGGGACCGAGCCCTAGTCTGGACCCCTGTTAACCTGGTACTCCCCACAACCAAGGCAGGCTCAGGGACAGCAGAGAGCAGGGGGGTAAAGGAATGATCTGGGCTGTAAGGTCTCAGGAGGGTGGCTGGCTAGGAGCCCAGCGGGACAGTACAAGGGGATGAGAGGATTAGAGTTCTTAAAATTGCCTCCAAGCACTAACATTCCAATTCTTTGATCAACATTTTTAAAGAACTAGGTAGTATCTTAATACTGCTTTTGATTTCCAAACAACATAGTGCTATCTAGTTCACTCACTCAACCCTCACCATAACCTCAGAGGTAGGGGCTTTGTGTTATTTTACAGAGGAGACTGGGGCACTGAGGGGTCACAGACCTCGACCTGTCAACTCACATGGCTGAGAAGTGATGAGCTGAGATGCTAACCACGCAGTTCTGACTCCAAAGCCCAGGTTCTTAACTACCAGGCTGCTTCTACCATTCATGCCTTTGAACCACAGCTGCGTGCCTTTATCACACAGAAGGCAGCATCCGAACCAAAGGAGTGACACGCCACAGTCCTGAACGCACCAAAGAGGCTCCTGTGTGTGATTTTTCTCAAACCACTGGTGAAGGGTGGAACAGTGAACAGGAGGAAGAAGGTCCAAGCTCTGGTTATCTTCCTTGCTCGCCCACCCTGTGACTGCCTGTAGGTCTCTGAGCAATTATGAGGACTCCTAGGCTGTCATTAGGTTCAAATAAACCTGAGCTTCAATGGAGAGTATGGAGCTATTTCAAAACACCTCCTTTATCAACTCACTTTACTGATAAGAGCAAGACCAGAGAGATTATACAACTTCCTATTTATACAGTAAACAGCATACAATACACAGAAGGACTTTGACAACTAACTTGTAATAATTTTATATGGTCCAACCACATGTGGTTGATCTAACCTTCCATTGCCCAGAGGAATTTATTTTATTATAAATCCGCATTGTAAAAAGCCCAAGGTTACCACTAGATCTTATGGAATTACCATTTTTATAAGTAGAAGATGGTTGAATACTGGCAATCTCATGTGGTTCAATCTAAATATGTACTTTTCACTGTCATGGGGGGGGGGGGGGGCTGGGTGCAATGTACCAGTCAGTGCCAGGGGGGAAGTCCGCTGGAGCCTGAGTAGTAAAGCTGGTTTTCTGGAATGTTAGGACCAGAACTGCGCAGGCAGCTGTCAATAAGGAACAATGGTTTAATGACCTGGGAGCCATCACAATCCTGAGGTTAAAGATTAATGGCAAGAGCTTCAGGGTGTTTATTATGGATAAGCACAGCACACACACAAAAACCAATTAATGCCTCAGATTAATTTTTATTTTTCATTTTTGGCTCGTGAATCGAGAGCGATTCTTGGCAAGAGTTTATTTTTCTTAATCTCTGCAGCTAAATTAGCGGGCGGAGCCAGTATATGTCTGGACTGATACTGTATACTTGTACTAAGTCAGTTTTTTTAAAATTCCCATTGATGCTAAGTGACTATGTAATATTCATAATCTAAAAAAGTCTATTTAGTTAAGCCTCATTTAATTACAAACATAGAGGTAACAAATAGAGTGCAAGTCCACAAATACACATATGTGTTCTATTATTGCTCAATTATTACGCAAGCATACACAGTATCTGTTTTATTATCAGGCCTGGCCAAAATGACAGGCACTCCAAAAGGACTGCTCAGATCCCTTCAGTTTAGAAGGAAGTTACAAATGTAATCCTTAAGGCCAATGATTCAAGTTATTATTTTTTTTAAAGAAATCAAGGCAATGAAGAAGTAAATGAGATTAAGAATTTCTTCTGTGGAAGACTACAATTTAAAATTATATTATATCTACACTAAAAACAATGTCTTTAGCTATCTGAATTTAAAAACAAGAATAACATTTTTAGAAAAATGGATTGAGGGAAAAATATAACGTCCAATTCAAAAGCAGACTGACTGCAGGGGTAGTATCAGAAGCCAATTCCTGACACCTGTGGAACTGACCAAAACACACTCGTATCTGTTTCCCAGGGCTCATGGCCTCAGGGTGCTGTTGGTGTGTCCACCTCCTTCCCTGTGAAGTGAGCTGCCTCCTGATAATGAACTTGGTAACCTCAATAACCACTCCCACAGAGCAGCTGCAAGACAGGCCTGCCTGTGTAATGGCTCTCGGAAGTAAAGCAGCATGGTGAAGTTGCAGAATGTCATCTTCAAGTCATTTCCAGAGAACTTTTTTTTGCTCAAGTATGGAATTTCTGTCATTTGAAGCTGTCTTTTTGGGAATTGTTCTTCATTTCTTAAAAATGCACCATAGGGCCTGACCAGGCAGTGGCGCAGTAGACAGAGTGTCAACCTGGAACGCTGGGCTTCAAAACCTTGGGCTTACCTGGTCAAGGCACATATGGGAGTTGATGCTTCCTGTTCCTCCCCCCTTGTTCTCTCTCTCTCTCTCTCTCTGTCTCTCACTCTGTCTCTCTTCTCTAAAATGAATAAATAAAAATAATTAAAAAAATAAAAAAGCAGGAGTCGCCCAAGACTCATCTGCCATAAAAAAGAAAAAAAAATGCACCATAGATTCCCTGTTACTTTCTTAGGAACAGCCTCGGAGATTGAGAGGTTCCACTGGTTTGCTTAACGCTTTGAGGCTGGTGTCACTCTCCAGGTGTCATCAGGTATTACCTTGGGGAGTACTAAACTCTTTTAAAGATGCTGCTGGGGGAAGATGTCCAAGCCAACACTCTGGAATGGCAGTGGACCCTATCCCAAGGGTGACTGGTAGTTGTTAGTGGGGAAAGGGGAGTTCTCCACAGCAGGCAGATAATTCTCTTTTCTACTAAGTATTTTTTTTTTACCTCATTCCCAGAAACTATGCTATGTAAAAAGAAGTCTGCCTGTCTTTAGAGTGAACCTGCTGATATTCCCACAGGGAGGCTAAAATTAAATACACACACTTGAGCTTCCTACACTAACTGACCCTCTCACATACGTGCTGAGGTGAACAGCAGGGTCTTCATCATTGTTGGTGGGCTATATTAAGACAGCCTTAAATATTAGGTGGCAGGGGGCAGTAGGCAATGATTCTTGATCTAAACATTACATCACTGGGCAGCTCAGCATAGTGGTCACTAGCAGGACTCCAGGCCAGAAGACTTAGGTTCCAATCCCAGCACTACCACTTAGCTGAGTGACCCTGTGGAAGTTAAATCAACCTCTTTATACATCAATTCCTCCTCACTGCATTGGGATAACAGTACCACCTAGTCACAGGGTTTTTGTGAGGATTTAGAGGTAAAGTTAGAATAGTATCTGACACAGTAAATGCCATATATTGATAATTATTTGCTTTTATTCCTCTACGTATTCTGAAGTCAATTAACACTTGCTTATATAATGCATGAATTATTTTCAGCAAGTTTTCAATTCTGAAATAAACCTTGCCATTCAAAATCTTTCCTGAATGCTTCATTTTTATAATCATCTACTAAATGTTTGGGATTTGGTAAAAAAACAAAACAAAAAACAAAACAAAAAAAACCTGTTGGGACAGTAAATCACCTGCCAAAATTAAACAAGTCAAAAGCCATTCTTCCTGGTTTTTCCCTTGCGAATATGGACTTTACAAAATGGGAACTTAAAAAAAGTTACAGCTTATTTCTTTTTTAAGCCTTTGTCAGGCAAAGAGAGAGTATGACTAAACACAGCGGTAATGAAACCACAGGACTCCAGGCAGCCTTCCGCAGAGAAGGATGCTGTGCCCTGTACTTCCTTCAGGACCCGTGTTGGGACAGGAAGCCTGGCTACTGCCTGCCCGTGACCATGGCTTCCTGGGAGGCCCTGACGGGGGAGCTTTTTGTTCTACTTCCCTCAATGTGATTTACGCATTCCACTCCTTCCTGAGACCCTCTGTTGTTCCATGACCTGGGCCCGACCCCCACTTCTCCCACCAGGAGATGCTCTGGTGCTAACCCACAATGCTCTGGAGTTGAGGAATAAACTGCAAATCACTGTTGGCAACAAGATGAAATTTCTCTCTGGCTCCATCTATATCACCGGCACCTTTCTGTTTATCCTCCTGCCAAGCTGCCTCCCTGCCACTTGGATGCTCTTTGATCTGCGATAGGAGCATGAAAAACCCTTAAAGGAAAGGAAAGTAAGAATCCCTACAGAGTTCAGGTTTTCACAGAAGGCACCTGTGGAGGTTGCCTGGGCCACTGCGGGTAGGGCAACTGCACAGCACCCAGGCACACCGTTCATTCCACAGCCCTTGTGAACAGCGCCCCCTGGAGTTGTGCAACGAGAGGCCTCAGCCTCTGGGAGGATACATCCCTATTTAAAAAAAAAAATCTATCAAGAAGTGCAGTTCAAGTCTCTTGCCTGTCCACTCTAGTCCTACCTCTCCCTAAAGGGTGTGGATGACCCCAACCTGTCCCTGAACCTCCCACAGCCACTCCCCGAAACCACCCAGTCTAAAGCAGGAGACTCAAAAAAGAGGGGATGAGGGGAGAGGGAAACGACCGGAAAAAAATAGAGAGAAATGTTTAAAAAAAAAAAGGGCAAGGAGTGGAAAGAGGAGGATGGAGCGAGAGGTAAGAGCAGCTCATATCTGAAGGGGCAGAGCGTCCGGGAGAACCTGCTGGCTGCTCTCCGCCCTCACACCCGTTTCACCGGGAAGTCTGGTGAAAGGTTACAGGGCTGTAAAAATAAAACGCATCTCCAGTGCAGTCAGCAGTCAGAACTTCGGCCATCCTACTACTTCACACCTGTAAGACAATGCCCCTGCATGGGACGGGACTTCTTGTGTTGTTTTGGCCCCTTTTCCCCAGCTCTGCTTTAATAAAAAAAAAGCATCTCATAGCATGGGAATGAGAAGCATAAGGAACAGCCAGGGAGGTGAGGTGACCTGTCCTGCAATAATCAACAGACTAAATCTGGGGGTCAGGTGCACCTCAGGGGTCCCCTGGACAAGCTCCGTGCACACTGTCTGAGGGTGGCCGTCCAGCCACTTATTTAACCAGTGATGGACAGCCCACACCTCACAAGGCAATTTGATCCATTTCTGTGTAGCTCAAACTATTAGAAATTTGCTCCTTATACTGTGTGGCCTTATAATGTCCAACCCTGGGCCTTAGTTCTTCCCTCTGAAGCCACCCAGAATATATGTAAATGATCTTTTCCTATGAAAATCTTTCAAAATATTTTAATACCATACCTATATTTTCTATAACATCTCCTAGAACAGACATGCTCTGTTCTTTATTTTTCCTAATATTTCCATGTAATTGGCAAGAATTCAAAGAAAAGTTTTAAATAACCTGACCAAAGATGGCAGTTTGCTGGTCCTTACCGATTCAGGAAAGCATTTCCAAAGCGACTAAGTTTTCGAAATGGCTTTTTGGGGTCCACGACTAAAGCATTCCCTGGGGTGCTGCCTTCAGTCTCCCCGTACATCACAGCAATGAAGGAATCGGTGGTGGGCTCTGGTCCAATCCTCATGCCAGGGAAATCTTGCTCCAGTAAGTATCTGGGAGAGGGGAGAAAAGAAACAGCATGTTGTCACAAAGCAAAAGGTCAGAATGTTTCCTGGTTCTACAAATTTTTAACATAATCATTTAAAGACTTAGAAATCCAAGCCCCCTGAAGAGAATGATTTACTCTTTTGCTAATGATTTTTCAAAGCTTAAAATCAACAGACCTACTTTTTCTCCAGTGTAAGAAGCCTCGCGAACGAGGTCAGACATCTTGCAGATAGACTGAACCTTCTAAAAGTGTAGCACATGCCTGACCAGGTGGTGGCGCAGTGGATAGCACGTCAGACTGAGACATGAAGGACCCAGGCTAGAAACCTCGAGGTCTTCAGCTTGAGTGTGGGCTCACCAGCTTGAGCACGGGTCACTGGCTTGAGCAAGGGGTCATTCGCTCTGCTGGAGCCCCTTGGTCAAGGCACATATGAGAAAGCAATCACTGAACTAAGGAGATGCAACGAAGACTTGATGCTTCTCATCTCTCTCCCTTCCTGTCCCTCTCTCTGACTGTCTCTGTCAGAAAGAAAAAGAAAGAAAGAAAGAAAGAAAGAAAGAAAGAAAGAAAGAAAGAAAGAAAGAAAGAAAGAAAGAAAGAAACAAAGAAACAAAGAGAGAGAGAAAAAGAGAGAAAGAAAGAGTTGAGAAGAGGCCCAGGCTGGTTGGTGTCAGCCTGGCGCGTGGAAATTCTGTTCAATTCCCGGCCAGGGCACACAGGAGAAGCGTCCATCTGTTTCTCCACCCCTTCCCCTTCTTCCTCTCTGTCTCTCTCTTCCCCTCCTGTAGCCAAGGCTCCACTGGAGCAAAGTTTGCCAGGGTGCTGAGGAGGGCTCCACGGCCTTTGCCTCAGGCCACAACGGAGCAACGACCCAGATGGGCAGAGCATCGCCCCCTGGTGGGCATACCAGGTGGATCCTGGTTGGGCGCATGCGGGAAGTCTGACTGCCTCCCCACTTCAAACTTCGGAAAAATACCAAAAAAAAAAGGTGTAGCACAGCAGTTTCTTGTTCAGAGTTCCGTTGGTGCAACAGACAGCACCCCAGAGCATACCTAGCTAGCTCCTATGCATCCTATAATACCCTGCTTGGGCCCACCTCCTATAGGGAAGTATCCATGTCCCTCCAGAGTATTGGGGATGCCTCCCTGTGGCCATCATGGTGCTCACCATGCATATTGTACTTCTCTGCTTATTATTGTCCCTTGCAGGATGCCTGTGGCCAGAGGCATATCTCTAGCACCCAGCACCCATCACTGTGCCTGCCCACTGAGAGCACTCAGTGTAGTGAATGAAATAATGAGCCATCTCCTTCCTTGTCACTGACAGTCTATGAGGCCAGCACATCCTCACTTGTGTATTTTACAGCTCCCTTGGGCTCCTGCAGGTTGTAGCCATGGAGGTTGATTTCTAAATAATTCAGTAGCAACAGAGGCTGCTATGGAAGATGGGGTGCAGAAGGGAAACACAGATTAGATGTCACTAGGGCCATCACTAGCCCTTGTGTAAAATGGGAAAAGTTGCCCTTTCCTCCAGGCAGACACAGCCTTGGACCGAGATTCACAGCTTAGCAAGGAGGACTCAGCTGGATTTTATGCCCCACTTGCCCTTTCCCCAGGGGCCCACATTGGTTTAACCTGCACAACTGTACCAGTGGCCCTAGCAAATATCTCTGAGGATCCTCATTCAGTGAACTGAGGAGACCAACTGATGTGAAACAAGGCATTAGGACTGGTTCAGTGATATGCTGGGGTGGGTCAAGCCTACTACTGTGGGAACTGGCTGTGCCCTAATGGATCTCTCCCCATCCTTACCAGCACTTCATTCAGACACTTACAGTCCCTCCCCTCCCCGCCAAGATTTCCTTTCCACGATATAGGAAGATACTATGTGTGTTTATACAAATTTGGGGCGGTGGGAGGGGGGCGGGGGGACACGACACACAAAGATTACTTCCTCCTTCTCTGCAACCAAAAAGAACATAAAGAAGGGAGTACAGTTGACCCTTGAACAATGCAATCAAAAACCCATGTGTAACTTTTGACTCCCCAAAAACTTAACTACTGACAGCCTACTGTTGGCTGGAAGTCTTACTGATAACATAAGCAATTAACATGCATTTTGTATGTTATATGTATTATAAACTGTAATGGAAAGGAGATTGGGGGGAGGCATAAAAGGCTAGAGGGGGAGATGTGATGGAAGGAGACGTGACCTGGGGCCAAGTCCGTATGGTGAACACAGAATACAGTGTACAGATGATGTATTATAGAATTGTACACCCGAAAGCTACATAATTTTATTAACCAATGTCTCCCAATCAAGTCAGCAAAAGAGTGAAAACTGTATTCTTACAATACAGGAAGTTAGAGAAGAGAAAATGTTATTAAGAAAATCACAAGAGAAAATACAGTCACAGTTTTTGCTGAAAAAAAAAAAAAAGTATATATATGGACCCACACAGTTAAAATCCATGTTGTTCAAGTACAGTATCAACTGTATTTTGGAATACACTTGACTCATTACCAAGCAACAGATGGAAACGCAACACCTTCAGAGAATCCCTGACAGTGACTGTGAACAGGCACAGGGGTGGGGGGAGTGGTGAAAGGGAGTCCTTGTTCAAGGTGGCTGGGGCAGAGCCGTGCCCCAGCCCTGTCAGGGAGATGACCCTTCGCTCTGGTGAGAGGCCCGAGGGCAGAAACCCGCTCAGCCTCAGGTCCCCATCCTGCAGCGAGTAATCTACTTAGGCCTACACTACACTGCTCACAAAAACTAGGAAATATTTTATGGCTTCACGTTCATTTTGAACTATCCCCTAATTTTTGTGAGCAGTATATTTCCTTTGTTTTTACCATGTCCTAACTGATCAAATTTAAGTCCAGACCTGTGATTTTATTTCCAGGGACAATAAAAAAAAAAAGAACTGAACTGTCAAATGTCCAACACAATTTTGCCATCTTTCTAAAGATAAGAAATTGAGCCATGCTTTATTTAGATCTATGTTTTCTACATAAATTAAATTAAAATTGTTTAAGCAATCTTAGCAAGCTATTTCTAAACATTTAATAGATTTCATTGCTAGTTCTAATGTCATCCAAAGTTTCTACATTTCTGTGAAGTTGTGGAGAACCCTAATAGATACATCACTTAAGAGATTTTGTTTTTTGGGGTTTTTTTAGAATTTTTTTTTCATTTTAGAGAGAGGAGAGAGAGAGAGAGAGAGAGAAGGGTGGAGGAGCAGGAAGCATCAACTCCCATATGTGCCTTGACCAGGCAAGCCCAGAGTTTCAAACAAGCAACTTCAGCGTTCCAGGTAGATGCTTTATCCACTGTGCCACCACAGGTCAGGCAATACATACATCATTTAAATATATTCCCTGAATTTAGAGAAAATGTGAGAAAAAAAAATGAATAGCAACCAGCATTTGCCAAGTACTCACTATTAACCTGGTATAGTACAAAGCCCTCTACACACACATTGATTGTTTCATTCAATCCCCAGAGCACTTTGAGGTGGTCACTAACACTCTTATTTTATAGGTGGGAACACTGAGGCATCAGAAGAGCTAAGCAACCTGCTCAAGGTCACACAGTAAGAGCTTCAGTGGAGATGGAATACTGGCAGTTGGACCCCGGATAGAAGCATGGGTTTGAACTGGTGGTGCTGTCTCCAGATAGAAGCATGGGTTTGAACTGGTGGTTTGCTCAGAAGTGAGGAGCATGAGGGGCAGTCAGGGCCATAGCGCAGTGTGCCACTGGATAAAAGCCACCATATTTCCTTAAAAGTGAAGGAAAAGAGCTATTCAAACTGCCCTGCATGGTCTTTGGGCTGCCCTAATAAGGGCCGGGCTCTCCCCCATCTCCCCGGAGCAAAGATGGGGAGAAGAGGTGCTATTTTCAAAACATGCTCAAATTTAATTAAAAAACTTTTTCAAAACCTTTTCAAGCACCTAGTAGACTAGTAAATACTCTTAGAAGCAGACATATCCATGTTTATAAATTGTTATGAAATTCCACACAGGTACTGGTAAAAGTGAGAGTGCCTCACACGGTGTGCAACTCCAGCGTGTTGTAGAGTGCGTATGGAATGTGTGGGTTTCACACAAACATATAAATGTGGAATTTAGGTTTTACACTTGCTCTGGGATCTCAAGTCTGAAGTCAGCAGCAGCAAAGCTAGAATTCAAGTCCAGATCACACCCCTGTACATTCAGTTTGATTTCCATGCCCTGTGGCCCGGAGGAAGCTAAGCCAGGAGGCTGTGGGGGAGAGCTGGAGCAACGGCAGACAGCCACAGAGAGGGGCCGGGGCTCGAAGAACAGCAGCCAATGCAGCACACACAGTTCTCATCTCACAAAAAAGAGTTAGGTACAAGTATTGGTGTGGAACTTGACAGGCACTTTCCATAGAATCAGTTGTAAAACTGCAATGGTTGGTTTGTCAAGACAGCCTACAAAAGGTCATGCACACCAGTAAAACAGATAAATCGGACAAGAACTGTAGCACTACCTTAGGGGAAAGCTCACTGCAATATGTCCGCTTCTCAGCGCCTTCCCAGGCCTGGGCAAGTGGAGGGCCCCCAGCTCCAGGGGAGAATGGGGCTCAGGCAGGAGTGACAGAGTGTGTGGAAGCTATAGTTACACACTGAGTTCCAGCAGGACAATAACTCACAGGTAAAGGTGTGTAAGTCAGACCATCATTGCTGAGGAGTGCCTCAATTGCTTCCTGATGTTTCATTCCTATAAAAGGACAGCAAACCCCACAATTTTGGAATGACAGAAGTTTCAACAAAAAATCTAAAGTATGAAATTGTTTAAAGAAGAGCACAAGTTTCTTACTTTCAAGTTCATACTGTAATAGAAGCTAGAATTCCCTTTGTAGAACCCTGGAAGGCAGAGTGTTAACAATTTTACTTATTTACTTATTTTAAATTTTTTATTTATAGCTCTTTTAGAGAGGAAGAGAGAGAGACAGAGACACAGAGAGAGAGAAACATTGATTCACTGATCCACTTATTTATGCTGTTGTTGGTTGACTCATGCATGTGCCCTGACCAGAGATCAAACCTACAATCTGGGCATGTTGGGACAACACTCCAACCAACTGAGCTACCTGGCCAGGGTCTTTTTATTTTATTTTAAAATTTTTATTTATTTATTGGCAGAGACAGAGCGAGAGAGAGAGGGACAGATAGACCAGAAGGGAGAGAGATGAGAAGAAGCATCAATTCTTCATTGAGGCACCTTAGTTTCTCATTGATTGCTTTCTCACATGTGCCTTGAATGGGGGAAGGGGGCTACAGCAAGACCGAGTGACCCCTTGCTCAAGCAAGTGACCTTGGTGAGCCGTGCTAAAACCAGATAAGCCCGCGCACAAGCTGGCGACCTCGGGGTTTCAAACCTGGGTCCTCCGTGTCCCAGTCCAACGCTGTATCCACTGCGCCACCACCTGCTCGGACTATTTTATTTTAAAAAAATGTTATTTCTTTATTGATTTCTTTTTAGAGAGAGGAAAGGAGAGAGACACACACAGAGAGAAAAACATAATTTGTTGTTTCACTTATTTATGCATTCATTGGTTGATTCCTGTATGTGCCCTGATAGGAGATCAAAGCATATTGGGACAATGCTCTAACCAACTGAGCCACCTGACCAGGGCATAATTATTTTTAAACTATGCTGCTAATGTGAATCCGTTTGAAGTAAAAGGTGTCCCCTAAACTGTGATTTTTGGTAAATCATCCAATCTCTGGGTCTCAGACACTGAGGAAGAACCAGAACGAAAAAAAGAATTACTGTATTTTATAGTTTGCTTACATTATTGATTTGCTTAGTGATAGTTTCTCCTACAGATAATAAAAAATCAAAATTCAATGTTCAATTTCATTATCAAGGTAATACCAATTAAAGACAGCATATTAGCACTTAAAAAAAAAACTCTTAATACTCAATGCTGATGAGGTTATAGTAAAATAAATATTCCTATATATGCAGGTAGAAGAATAAGTTCGTATAACCTCACTGAAAAGCAATTTGATACTCTGTGTTAAAAATCTTTAAAATGGGCGTAATTACACTTTTTTTTTTTGTACTTTTTTGAAGTGAGCAGCAGGGAGGAAGAGAGACAGACTCCCACATGCGCCTGACCGGGATCCACTTGGCAAGCCCACTAAGGGGCGATGCTCTGTTGCAACTGGAGCCATTCTAGCACCTGAGGTGGAGGCCATGGAGCCATCCTCAGTACCTGGGCCAACTCTGCTCCAATGGAGCCCTGGCTGCAGGAGGGGAAGAGAGAGACAGAGAGAGAGGAGAGGGAGAAGGGTGGAGAAGTAGATGAGTGCTTCTCCTGTGTGCCCTGACCAGGAATCGAACTCGGGACTCCCACATGCTGGGCCGACACTCTACTGCTGAGCCAACCAGCCAGGGTGGTTCAAATTATACTTTTTGAAATCTATCCTTAGGAAACATCCTAGACACGTGAAAAAGATTTCTGCATGAAGATGCCTATTGCATTATCTATAGCAGAAAAAAATTGTGTTCTCTTTCCCATAGCTCTTAGTACTTCTATCATAATATAGGATTTACTTACTATTTTATGATTTATTCCATCTCCACCTGGTAGAGTGTAAGATACAGGAAAGCAGGACTTTTTGTCTCTCCTGCTCACTAATGCTTTCTATGTGCTTGGAACCATCTCTGGCACATGCTTGAGACGGTCGATAAATACTTATTGACAAAGTAGCCTCTCCAGTCCGATGCCCCCGTCCCTTTCTCTTTCTCATTTCCTTACTGATAGAAATTATCTCATGTTACTATTTGCTGTTACTGTCCCAGGATACTAGGAGCATATGAAAGAGAGGACCCTCATCTATCTGGCTCACCACGGTATCCTAGCATCTAACAATGTCTGGCACATAGTAGGTGCAGCATCAATATCTGGGGACTCGCTGACTTTCTCCATGCCCTCATGCAGCAGTCCCAGCTCTGGCCTCCCTCCCTCACTTCTTTGCCTCCTCATCACACCTCACTTGGGCTCTGGTCACTCCGCACTTCCCAGTGGCCTCCCAGCCTCCCTCTCCCCATTTGCCCTTGAAGATCAGATCCCTTCTGTAAAGGACCACTCTAACAGCTCAGTCCTTCCCAGATAACTTCCATTCAGGGACCCCCACAAGCCACCCTTTGCAGTCTGGGCTCTTGCTCCTCCCTTAAACTGGGCCTTTTCTTCCCATCTTGATCAGTCTCTTCTAGGTTTGAAATTCCTACCCATAATCTTACCTCACTTCATTTCCTCTGTGTGGTGGGAAATCATGTCTCATGATCCCTACCATCTATCCTGCCCACCCTTTACTGCCTCCTTCAGGCAGTCTTCCTTGATCACTTCAGGACCTTTTGCCCCGGAAACTCCCTGCCTCACCTCTAGTGAGCTCTTCATGGATCACTTGGTATTGGTGTTATTGGTGGGCCATTTCCTCTCTTCTGAGAGGTTATCATTTCCTGCATGACACATTCTATACATTCAGAACTTTAGAGCCCCAAAGTCTCTTAAGAATCATTTGGTTCAACCTCTCGTCTGTACATGTGAAGACACTAAGGATGAGGGCACGAATGTGCCTCGTTGCTGTCACACTCACTAGTGACCCTGCAGGACTGGAGTCTGGAGCACCTCTCTTCTGTGTGGAGGCTTTGGCTCTAGGCTCAGCCCTATAGCCTTGGGGTCCCACACACCCCCGGCTTCTGGTCTCCTAAGTAGGGCCTGTCAGACACATGAGTTAACATATGACGTGTTAAGCTATTTGCCCAGAAGTTTTCACAGTGGCTAACGGTGAAACTCAGACACATTATGTCACATTGCTGGGCCGGCAGTGAGAGAACTAAAAACAGCTGGGACACAAGCTCTGACAAGAGTCAAGTGAGAATGAAGTTAAGATGAGGGTCAAGCCAGCAACCTTGAAAAGAAGAGTCTGAGCAGATCAGGAGGTGAGATGTACAAAAATGAGCTCCCTGCACAGCCCTCTGCATGAGGCTTATCAACTGTGTTAAAAAAAAATTTTTTTTTTGACACCTCAGAGGTTTTTCCAAAGCCTTGAGTTCCAGGGACCTCGTGGTGTTATCTGCGATAACAAGAATTCAAAGGAACAAGACGCCGCAGGAAACCTACAAAAAGACTCCACCAGGGCTCAGAGCCGCGGGCCCTGCACAGGCATCCTGTCGTTACACGGGTCCTTGTCCCTGGCTCCAGCTCGCCCTCCCTTTCCTGCGTTCTCAGACAGGCTGCCAACTCCAGTGGCGACTGCTCTGAGCATTGAGCCAAGCCATCCACGTAGAAAGGGACAGACATTTGGATTCCAAGCAGCTGGGAGGAGGGGATGATGGGAGGAGGGGAGTCCTGGTATCTCTCCATCCCCATCTGCTGAGAGCCATGGTTCGGCCTCGTCCAAATGGCTCCTGGGCACAGTGGCTGCCATGTTCAGGCAAGGCTCAAGGAGCTGCTTTCATGCAAGGGTATATATGTGGGAAGTGTGTTTTCTTCCACTGCTTAGGCTAGATTTTTGTTTTTAACTTCATGAAAAAAAAATGTTATTATGACAAGAAGAAAAGAATCTTGAAGAGATGAAAAGTCCCTTAACATACCCAAGCACCATCTTCTCAAGGATGGGCATCAGAATAGATAAAATACAAATGAACAAACCAATTATAAGAGGTACATTATTAAAAAATGCCAGCTGCAAATTTTGTCTTCCCTGAGTATTCATCTATGCATTCTTAAACTTATTCCTGGCCCTGGCCGGTTGGCTCAGTGGTAGAGTGTTGGCCTGGTGTGCAGAAGTCCCAGGTTCAATTCCCGGCCAGGGCACACAGGAGAAGCGCCCATCTGCTTCTCCACCCCTCCATCTCTCCTTCCTCTCTGTCTCTCTCTTCCCCTCCCGCAGCCAAGGCTCCATTGGAGCAAAGTTGGCCCGGGCACTGAGAATGGCTCTGTGGCCTCTGCCTCAGGCGCTAGAGTGGCTCTGGTCGCAACAGAGCGACGCCCCGGATGGGCAGAGCATCGCCCCCTGGTGGGCATGCCAGGTGGATCCCGGTCGGGCGCATGCAGGAGTCTGTCTGACTGCCTCCCCGTTTCCAGCTTCAGAAAAATACAAAAAAAAAACAAACCCAAAAACCAACTTATTCCCAAAGTACCTTATGCGGTAAATACTATTTTTATTCCCATTTTACAGATGAGGAAACTAGGGCTCAAATAAATTAAATGGTTTATTAGACCCTAGGATTTCTTCCTAGTTCTGTGAGAACACTACCTGACCTAAATCAGTTTGACAAGCTGAGTCAAGTCTCAAACAGGAGCATTAGAGGCACACAGTCTATGAACTATAACAAATATACAAATATAAGGCTTGTTAGTATTATTTAATAGTTTAAAAAGCATTTTAAAAAATAATGTGGCACATACATTATTTTAAATTAATGCTTGGGGTATATTACAAGCATTAATTTAAAATTCTTGAGTCAAAATCTAGAGAAATAGCTGTGTAATAAGTGAGAGGGAATGACAAGAAATAGCCCTTCAACTCTGATTTATCTGGAACCTGGAACTGATGTCTTTAAAGCAGTTTCCTTTGTTCATCTTCTTGTTTAATGTTAAGAAACATTTACTATCACAAATGTCTTATAAAATGGTCCAGAATATGCAAATTAATACTACCACCAACGCTACTCCTAGACTCCATCAAGCACCGGTTCTTAGGAAACCATGCTGCACAGGCTATACAGCTTTTCACACATTTTATCACTTTGTCCCACTATTGTTAGAGCAGGTATTCTTATCCTTAACTTATAGAAAACTGTGCTTAATGGCAAGTTAAATACCTTGTGCAAGATCACATTAGTACAAGATAATGACCACTTTTGAGATTTTGAAGTATTCCTATCCATTTCTCTGCAAATATAATTTTTTAATAAAATTGGGATCAAAGTGGCCCTGGTTGGTGGCACATGAATAGAGCATTGTCCTGAAGCACCAGTTTGACACTGAGGGCTCCAGTTTGAGCCCCAGTCAAGGCACATAGGAGAAGCAATCAATGGCACAACTGAGTGGAACAATGAGTTGATACTTCCCTCTCTCTCTTCCCCTCCCCATGCTAAAAAAAATGGAATCAAAGTGGTTAAACAATTTTGTATCTAGATTCTCACCATTAGTTTTCCCTCATACTATTAAAAGTTTTTTGTAAATAATTTTTAATGGTTGTATATTGTTTTAAGGTAAATACATATCAAGATTAATATCCCTGAACAAATCTTTCATCTACTTAAAAATTTTAATCTTGGCCCTGGCCAGTTGGCTCGGTGGTAGAGCATTGGCCTGGCGTGCAGGAGTCCCGGATTCGATTCCCGGCCAGGGCACACAGGAGAAGCGCCCATCTGCTTCTCCACCCCTTCATCTCTCCTTCCTCTCTGTCTCTCTCTTCCCCTCCCGCAGCCAAGGCTCCACTGGAGCAAAGATGGCCCGGGTGCTGAGGGTGGCTCCATGGCCTCTGCCTCAGGCGCTAGAATGGCTTTGGTTGCAACAGAGCAACGCCCCAGATGGGCGGGGCATCGACCCCTGATGGGCATGCCGGGTGGATCCCGGTTGGGCGCATGTGGGAGTCTGTCTGACTGCCTCCCCGTTTCCAACTTCAGAAAAATACAAAAAAAATTAAAAAAAAAAAATTTAATCTTGAGTTGTTATTAAAAAACTGTCAGATGAGTTTCACTTTCATTTTAAAATTATATCTTTCTTAAGTGTGAAACATTTTATTTTCATTTTTGTTTTTCCCTTAGCTAAGTCACTGACATATTATCACCAGGGATGTTTATTTAGAATATACCATATTTGAGCCTGACCGGTGGTGGTGTGATGGATACAGCGTCAACCTGGGATGCTGAAGACTCAGGTTTGAAACCCCGAGGTCACCGGCTTGAGTGCAGGCTCACCAGCTTGAGCATGGGATCATTGACATGATCCCATGGTCACTGGTTTGAGCCTAAAGGTCACTCACTGGCTTGAAGCCCAAGGCCACTGGCTTGAGCAAGGAGTCATGGGCTCAGCTAGGGCCCCCGGTCAAGGAACATATGAGTAAGCAATCAATGAACAACTAAGGTGCCGCAATTATGAGTTGATGCCTCTCATCTCTCTCCTTTCTCCCCTCTCTCTAGCTTAAAACGATAAAAGGAATATATCATATTTGAAACTGCTGACCTACTAAGGGAACATTACCCTGTTGGATCAAGAAGGTGGAATTTGCTGGGTAAAGCCTTTCACCTCTCTATCCTGTTCTGAATGGGATTTAAATTACACAGGGTTGAGATGTGCTGAAAGCACACTGCTGTCTAACTATGCCCTTCCTTGCAGCTATTCCATTCTACCTTCCATGCTGTTCTGGGAGGAAGGTGAAGAATGGGAAAGGAAGAAGAAGAAAGGGAGAAGAAGTTTACTGGAATCAAGGCAACATGCTTTCCACTTTCTTACAGCCTTATTTATTTTCCCAGTCATTCATTTATTTGTTCACGCAATGAAGATCTATTAAGTGTTTTCTATGTTATGACTTGTAACTTATGAATCTTACAATAGACTTTAGGTTGATCTGGGAGTACTGTAAGCTTCATGAGGAGGCTACGGAACACAGCATTTTCCAGTTACTTGACTAGAGAATCCTTTTTTTCTTTGCATACTTGTTTACAATCTCCCAGAATTCCGTTCCACAGAACACAGGTTGAAGGAAAAAGTGAAAAGGAATTTAATAAAACTCAACATCCATCCTAATTTTTTCAAATGAAATTCTTTTAAAATTAGCAATAGAAAAATAATTTCTCAATGTAATTATAATTTATAAAATATTAACCCAAAAGCTACCATCCATCTCAGAGTGAAATAACAAAAGACATCATCATTAAAATTAGAAGCTTGATATGAACACTCACTTCCCAATACAATGAAATATGAAAAAGAAGAAACAAAATAATCATGAATGTAACTGATATACCTGTCTATCCAGAAAACCTAAAAGAACATAGTTCTTTTTACTGTCAGAATAACTTGAATCAAATGAACAGACACAAAATAAAAATAAAAATGCAAAAAAATCAGTAGCTATCTTAACATACTAGCAATACTCATCTAGAAAATATAAAGAAAATAACCCGATTCACAAAGCAACAGAATATAAACTAACCGAAGAACAACATTAATATGAATATATATATATAACTTGTATGAGTAAATCAACCACTTCTTTGAGATATAAAAGGTCTGAATAAAAGCAATGCTGAGTTCCTGCTTGGGAAAAGCACGCACCAAGATATAAATGCAGTTCCAATACAAACAGATCACAATGGGGTTTTCTGGGAAGAATCTAATGAAGTAATTTTAAAGTTCCTCTGAAAGAATAACAGGAAATGATGATTGACAGTATTTAGAAAACAAAGAAAAATGAGATCAAAAGAGTCTGCGCTATAATTTATTAAAGAATGTTTTAAAGTGACAATAAAGTTATTTAAAACACTGAAAGTGACTTAAGACAGTAATGGTGTGGGTATAAGAATCTACCAACAGAACAAAAAGAAGCAAGAGAAAGGTCCCTAAAGATATCAATATTTGCCTAACCAGGCAGTGGTGCAGTGGATAGAGTCAGACTGGGACGCAGAGGACGCAGGTTCAAAACCCTGAGGTCACTGGCTTGAGTGTGGGCTCACCAGCTTGGGCATGGGGCCGCTGGCTTGAGTTGGGATCATAGAGATGACTCCATGGTCGGTGGCTTGAGCCCAAGGTCACTGGCTTGAGCAAGGGGTCACTCACTTCGCTGTAGCCCTCCAGTCAAGGCACATATGAGAAAGCAATCAATGAATAAGGTGCTGCAACGAAGAATTGATGCTTCTCATCTCTCTCTCAACCTGTCTGTCTGTCCCTCTCTCTGTCTTTGTCACACACGACATCAATATTTAATAAATCAGCATTGGAGAAAGTCTCATGTGACATTGGGAAGAGACAGGTTTTTCAATAATGTTAAAAAACAAAAAACCAAATAAATGAATACTTTTGAGAGACAGATTTTACTTCCAAGTGGCTTAAAGAGTTTTATTTATTTGTTTGGTTAAGTGAGAGGAGGGGAAATAGTGAGACAGATTCCTGCATGCGCCCAGCTGGGATTCACCGGGCAACACGTCTGGGGCTGATGCTGGAACCAACCAAGCTATCCTTCAGCGCCCAGGGCAATGCTCATGCCAACTGAGCCACTGGCTACAGGAGGGTAAGAGAGAAAGAAGGGAGAGGGAGGGGAAGAGAAACAGATGGTCACTTCTCATATGTGCCCTGACATGAACCTGTGAGGTCCACATGCCCGGCCGATGCTCTATCCACTGAGTGAACCGGCCAGGGCTGAGTTAAATATTTTTAAAAGCCTATAAGATAAAGAAGGATTTTGTATGATAAGAGTGATAAATGACATTCATAAAAGAAAAAAATGGAGGGAGACAACTTGGGGTGGTGAACACACAATACAATATATAGATGTATTATAGAAAAGCACGCCTGAAACCTATATAGTTTTATTAACTGTCACCCCAATAAAAAATAAAAAAATGTTAGATTTGATTATGAATATTAAATATATTTGCACATCAAAATTATCATAAAATATTAAAAAGGCAAGCTCAAACTGAAAAAATACTTTTAATAATTATGACAAAGGGTTGAGAGCCATGTTTGAGCAAAATCTACAATATAAAGAATAATATCCAATATCTAAATGAAAATTGGGTAAAGTTCAGACAATTCACCAATAAATACAGATGATGACCATGTATTTTACAATTTCACTAGTAAATAAAAGCAAATTAGCCTGACCAGGCAGTGGCAGAGTGGATACAGTGTCAGCCTGGGACCCAGGGGACCCAGGTTGGAGACCCTGAGATTGCCAGCTTGAGCGTGGGCTCACCGGCTTGAGTGTGGGATCATAGACATGACCCCATGGTTGCTGGTTTTAGTGAGGGGCAACTGGCTCATCTGGACACGCCCCGTCAAGGCACATGTGAGAAAGCAATCAGTGAACAACTAAAGTGCCACAACGAAGGACTGATGCTTCTCATCTCTCTCCTTCCATTCTGTCTGTCCCTGTCTGTCCTCCCCACCCCCGTCTCTCTTGCTTAAAAAAAAAAAAGCAAATTAGAAAAAATATTTTCCTATCATATTTATTTATTTTTAATAGTAATACTTAGTTTAATTGAAGGTTTGGTGAAATAATGATCCTCATATTAGACTCCCTGGTGGGAATCTAATTTGGAATATTTTTTCTGAAAAGAATATGTATATATGTTATTATAAGAAGTATATAAGCTTGAAAACCACACCTTTTGATGCAGTAATTCATGCCCTGACAGCAATTCTAAAAAAACCTAGTAATAAAAAGTTTGTAGTCAAGACAATTCATAACAGCAAAAAGTTAGAAACAATGTTTCAAGCTGTGCAATAGAATAGAACGCAGTCATAAAATTTTTGAAGATTACTTAATGATACAAGAAAAAGTTTGTCAAATATTAAGTGAAAAAGGCTGTTTATTAAATTGCATTTATTGTATAATCCCCAGTTTTGTAAGCATGGTTTCTATGTCTTTATCCAGGTCGTTTGCTAAAAATCTAAACAGATGGAGCTTGGACCACACTCCATGGAAGGTCCACCAAAGTGAGCCTTTGAGGCTGACCCTTTTCTGGCTTAATGATTCAACTGTCATGAATCATCTCTCAGTGATTCCCAAATGTTTCCTGGAGGAGGCTAAGATTCACCTTGACAGGTGGTTTATAAACAGAAAAACAAAAACAGATTTCCGAGCCTCAGCCACAGTGATATTCCAAATGGGGAGGTCTGGGTTGAGGCCCTGGATTCTGTTCAGATCTCCTGGGGATCCTGACTCACAGCCAGATCCAGGAACCACAGCTTTCTAGTTCACAATTTTCTAAGGTTTTGAAAAGTATATTGAAGGTCTTTTAGAAATAAGTTTCTAGATGTGAGTTATGTTAGAGAATTGTTATTAAAAAAACAACAACAACTTTTCTCCCCCATGTTTCTCCTAATCCTTCAGCACTGCTGCCCTTTGTCAGGCAGATGACGTACTGAGCAGACAAGAGGCCAACCTGTGGTGTCTCACCGAAATGACAGCGGTCACTCACACAACAGCAAGCCTGCCCTGCCGTCTCCACAGCCCTCCCCAGAATCCTTGCTCCAAGTCCTGCCTCTTCGTAGGCTTTTGAAACACCAGCTGCCCCTCTATGGTCCCCTTCCATCAACTTGTAACTCACGCTCATCTTGAACCAAACCTCTGGAATGCCTGTGACCATGGTCCAGCCCCTCCCCTTCAGTGCCTCACTGCTGAGAGTTTTCCATATTTACACTTCACCTCCCACTCATTCCTCAAACCACTGTCACCTGGGTTCCATCACCACCACTTACTGACACAGCTTCTTGCCAAGGTGACCCTGGCTCCTGATGGCTAATCCACTGGTTCCATTTTAATCCTTGTCCCCGAAGCAGCTGACAGTGCTCACCTACCCCCTCCTCCCTTTCCCTGGCTTTTGTGGGTAGTGTCTGTTTCAACAGCTGAGGAGCCACCTCGCCCCACTGAGTCCACCTGGTTGGGGGGTTGACTACCCCGCTCCAGGCATGGCCTTCTTCATTCCCCTTGGCTCTAGGGATTGGCTGAGGGATGGGCATATGGCCAAAGTTGAACCATTGAGAGTCAAATCTGAGATTTTTGCTGAAATATTTGGGGGAAAGGTTCTCTTTTTCCCCACCAGGGTTGCCGAGCTGACAGAATGTGAGTCTGGAATTGGAAACTGCCGGCTGCCCGATCCTTGAGGGGCAGCTGACTGGGAGGGAAGCCCACCCGAGGGAGGCAGCAGAGCTGAGACAGTCCTCAGCTGACCGTGCTACTTGGGCTCCTCCGTCAGGTCTGAAGCAAGCACACCTGGCCTTATCAGTCTCATGCGAAAATTTGTACCTTTTTACTTACACCTTTTCTAGTTGAATTTCTGTCACTGCAACCACAAGAGCCCTAAGATGGCTCTGAGCCACCATCTTCCCCTGACATGACCCACCTCTCTGGTGACTTTTCCTCAAGTGTCTCCATGTGCTCCTCCTTTAGGTTGTATCCTCAGGGGTATTTCTTCAACCTCCAAGTCTGAATGAAGGTCCTTCCTATGCCCCCAACCCACCTGTGCTTCTAGTGTCTCAGCTCATCACCCAAAGCCCAAATGGCTTATAGATTCTTTTTCACATTCCCCACGAAACTCTAAGTCCTGTGATATCCAAACCCATCCCATCAACATCACTTGAATAAATGAACACTAGGGTATGTAGGTATGATCTTACATATTGCAAATATAGTCTATTCTACCTAAAAATTTAATATTTCAGGCCTGACCAGTGGTGGCACTGTGGATAGAGCATCGACCTGGGACACTGAGGTCCCCAGTTCAAAACCCCAATGTTGCCAACTTAAGCACAGGCTCATTGGCTTGAGTGCAGGCTCACCAGCTTGAGTGCAGGGTTGCTGGATTGAGCATGGGATCAGAGACATGATCCCATGGTCACTGGCATTTGCCAAGAGGCTGCTGGCTTGAGCAAGGGGTCACTGGTTTGGCCTGAGCGCCCCCCACCCCGCCCATCAGGGCACATATGAGAAGCAATCAATGAACAACTAAAGTGACACAACTACAAGTTCATGCTTCTCATTGCTCTCTTTCTCACCAAAGGGGGGAAAAAAAAAAGAAAAGAAAAGAAAAGAAAAGAAAAGAAAAGAAAAGAAAAGAAAGAAAGAAAGAAAGAAAGAAAGAAAGAAAGAGAAAGAAAGAAAGAAAAGAAATATTTCAGTATCTCAGAGAGATCTGCAAAGGGCATGGTATCTGGCACAGGAGAGTATAATTTTCTGGGCCTACTGTGCCAGAATGATGGTGAGAACCATGAGAACCACCAAACTGAGCCCACAGTGATTCCTAATGGGATCTTTTCTAATGGGTGAATCAGGCTGCCTAATGTGAGCACCTTCACCTCTCTTCTCTTTAATAATGGAGTCTAGAGCTTATCAAAGGAATGAAGTAGAGCTTTGTTCTTAAATGCAATCTATATTTGTCTTTTTCAAAAACTGGAACATTTGGCTGCTTTCAACTTTTTTTTTTTAAATTTTTATTTTTTATTTATTCATTTTAGAGAGGAGAGGGAGAGACAGAGAGAGAGAGAGAGAGAGAGAGAGAGAGAGAGAGAAGGGGGGGGAGGAGCTGGAAGCATCAACTCCCATATGTGCCTTGACCAGGCAAGCCCAGGGTTTCGAACCGGCGACCTCAGCATTTCCAAGTCGACGCTTTATCCACTGCGCCACCACAGGTCAGGCTGGCTGCTTTCAATTTTCTGATACTTTTCATATTCTTCATAATTTCTTAAAAAATCACCAACCACAGTTCTTTGAGCACAGCTACAAGTTATTCCTCTACCATCCTCCCATCATTCTACATACCCAGGCGTTTACTGGGTAGATAGACCTTGTCTGTGCAGGCCTTTGAAGGATGAGAGGACCTCATCCTCGGGCTGTGAACTCCCTCTCAAACATGGCTGGGCTCCTTCTACCATCTCTGGATCATCTGCTCTGAGGGAAAAGAAGGAAGCAAAATAATAGCTGAGTAGTTCTGGTTTTTGTTACTGTTACAGCTAGAGTCCCAAGCAGTGAGCTTATCACTTCCTGCTTCTTTTTCTGGTTCTAAACATGCCCCAAAAGGCTTTTTAATTGTCAGAGGCATTTCTGCCTTCTCCGCCCACTCACTCCAGCTTCTTAATGCTTCATACTGTCCATAAACCTTGTTCCTACCCTTGCATACAGAACCCTGTCCCCCCTTCCCTATTAACATTATATTCAAATAATATTTAAAGTTTTAAAATACAATTAATTACTTTATCAAGCATTCCATAGGAAAACATTGTATCTTGATTTTAACAACTTGAGAGTTATAAAGAATGAACATGTTTATACACTGACAATATATAGGGGAAAAAACATATAAAGATTGTGTGGTGGCGACTCCCTTTCTTCTTATGTGTATTCCTTAGTTCCTTTTTTACTTGGGTTCTTTTAGCTATTTCCTTTTCTTTTTCTGTTTTGTTTCTTTCTGGCACCCATTTTTTTTTCAAATTATTGCACACAGATGCAGAAATTTCTTGACTGGCAAAAATTGCAGCATTATGGAAGATAAATAAATCATAGGATGCTGAGTATTAGAAGACTGAATTGTTTTACATATTTACTGAGATATAATTCATATATATTATCAATAAAATTCATCTTTTTTTTATTTTTTGTATTTTTCTGAAGCTGGAAACGGGGAGAGACAGTCAGACAGACTCCCGCATGCGCCCGACTGGGATCCACCTGGCACGCCCACCAGGGGTGATGCTCTGCCCACCAGGGGGCGATGCTCTGCCCACCAGGGGGCGATGCTCTGCCCCTCCGGGGCATCGCTCTGCCGGGACCAGAGCCTCTCTAGCGCCTGGGGCAGAGGCCAAGGAGCCATCCCCAGCGCCCAGGCCATCTTTGCTCCAATGGAGCCTTGGCTGCAGGAGGGGAAGAGAGAGACAGAGAGGAAGGAGGGGGTGGGGGTGGAGAAGCAAATGGGCGCTTCTCCTATGTGCCCTGGCCGGGAATCGAACCTGGGTCCCCCGCACGCCAGGCCGACGCTCTACCACTGAGCCAACCGGCCAGGGCCAAAATTTATCCTTTTAAAGGGTATAATTCTCTGGTTTTTAGCATAATCACAAAGTTATGCAGCTATGCAGCTAATACCACTATCTAATTTCAGAACACTTTCATCACCCCCAAAATAAACCCTGTATCCACCAGCAGTCACCCTCTCCCTTTCACAATGTGGATATCCAGCTGTCCCACCATCACCTGTTGAAAAAAATATTCTTTCCCCCATTGAATTATCTTGGAATCCTTATAAAAACAAATTTATCATAGGTGTAGGAGTTTATTTCTGGACTCTGAGCTCTGCTCAATTGATATATATATCTATCCTTATGCCAGTACCACATGCTTGTTTATGGTAACTTTATAGAAAGTTTTGAAATCAGGAAATGCAAGAACTACAGCTTTGTTCTTTGTCAAGTTTGCTTTCTGGATCCAGCACATTTCCACCTGAATTTTAGGACTGGTTTGTCAATTTCTGTAAAGAAAGCAGTTGGAATTTTGGTTGGGACTGCATTGAATCTGTAGATCACTCCAAGTAGTATTGCCATTCTAAAAACAATATATTCCACACACAGACCAATGGAACAGAATAGAGAGCCAGACCACATATATATAGTCCAATCATCTTTGATAAAGGAGCCAAAAATACACAATGGAGAAAAGAAAGCCTCTTCAATAAATGGTGCTGGGAAAACTGGAGAGCCACATGCAAAGGAATGAAACTCAACTACAGTTTGTCTCCTTGCACAAAAAGTAATTCAAAATGGATCCAAGACCTAAATATAAGACCTGAAACAATAAATTACATAGAAGAAAACATAGGTACTAAACTCATGGACCTTGGCCGTAGGGAACATTTTATGAATTTGACTCCAAACGCATGAGAAATAAAGGCAAAGATAAATGGATGGGACATTAAACTAAGAAGCTTCTGCACAGCAAAAGAAACTGACAACAAAACAAACAGCCAACTGAATGGGAGATATTTTCTTTATTCTTTTTTTTGTGTGTGTATTTTTCTGAAGTTGGAAACGGGGAGGCAGTCAGACAGACTCCCGCATGTGCCTGACCAGGATCTACCCGGCATGCCCACCAGGGGGCAATGCTCTGCTCATCTGGGGCGTTGCTCTGTTGCAATCAGAGCCCTTCTAGCACCTGAGGCAGAGGCCATAGAGCCATCCTCAGCGCCCGGGCCAACTTTGCTCCAATGGAGCCTTGGCTGAGGGAGGGGAAGAGAGAGACAGAGAGGAAGGAGAGGGGGAGGGGTGGAGAAGCAGATAGGCGCTTCTCCTGTGTGCCCTGGCCGGGAATCGAACCTGGGACTCCTGCACGCCAGGCCGATGCTCTACCATTGAGCCAACCGGTCAGGGCAGGGAGATATTTTCAAACAACACCTCAGATAAGGGCCTAATATCCAAAATACACAAAGAACTCACAAAACTCAACAAAAAACAAGCAAAAAATCCAATAAAAATATGGGAAGAGACGCCTGACCAGGCGGTGGCTCAGTGGATAGAGTGTCAGACTGGGATGCAGAGGACCCAGGTTCAAGACCCTGAGGTCGCCAGCTTGAGCGCCGGCTCATCTGGTTTGAGCAAAAAGCTCATCAGCTTGGACTCAAGGTCACTGGCTCAAGCAAGGGGTTACTCGGTCTGCTGAAGGCCCATGGTCAAAGCACATATGAGAAAGCAATCAATGAACAACTAAGGTCTCGCAACAAAAAACTGATGGTCAATGCTTCTCATCTCTCTCCGTTCCTGTCTGTCTGTCCCTGTCTATCCCTCTGACTCTCTCTCTGTCTCTGAAAAAAAAAAAAAATATGGGAAGAGGATCCTGCGGGTGGCTTAGCAGTAGAGCGTCGGCTCAGCATGTGGAACTCCTGGGTTCAATTTCCGGCCAGTGCACAGAGGAGAAGCACCCATCTGCTTCTCCCCCCTTCCCCCTTTCCTTTCTCTGTCTCTCTCTTTCCCTCCTGCAACCAACGCACCATTGGAACAAAAGTTGGCCCAGATGCTGAGGATGGCTCCATGGCCTCCGCCTCAGGCGTTAGAATGGCTCCAGCCGAGATACAGCAACACCCCAACACCCCAGATGGGTAGAGCATTGCCCCCGGTTAGCATGCCAGGTGGATCCTGGTCGGGCGCATGCGGGAGTCTGTCTGACTGCCTGCCCACTTCTAGCTTTGGAAAAATTACAAAAAAAAAAAAAAAGAAAGAAAAAGAATGGGAAGAGGACATGAACAGACACTCAACCAAGAAATACAAATGGCCAACAGATATATGAAAAGATGCTCATCTTCACTAGCTATTAAAGAAATGCAAATCAAAACTACAATGAGATACCACCTCACACTTGTTAGACTGGCTATTACCAACAAGACAGGTAATGACAAGTGTTGGAGAGGCTGTGGAGAAAAAGGAACCCTCATCCACTGTTGGTAGGAATGCAAATTAGTACAACCATTATGGAAGAAAGTATGGTAGTTCCTCAAAAAATTAAAATAGAACTACCATATGACCCAGCAATCCCTCTACTGCAGTGGTCCCCAACTTTTTTGGGGCCACGAACCAGTTTAATGTCAGAAAATATTTTCACGGACCAGCCTTTAGGGTAGGATGGATAAATGTATCACGAGACAAGCGTCAAGAGTGAATCTTAGATGGATGTAACAGAGGGAATCTGGTCATTTTTTTAAAAATAAAACATCGTTCAGACTTAAATATAAATAAAACGGAAATAATGTAAGTTATTTATTCTTTCTCTGTGGACCAGTACCAAATGGCCCACAGACCGATACCGGTCCATGGCCCAAGGGCTGGGGGCCACTGCTCTACTGGGTATATTCCCCCAAAACTCGAAAACATTGGTATGTAAAGACACATGCAGCCCCATGTTCATTGCAGCATTGTTCACAGTGGCAAAACACGGAAACCACCAAAAAGCCCTTCAATAGAGGATTGGATAAAGAAGATGTGGTACATATATACTATGGAATACTACTCAGCCATAAGAAATGATGACATAGCATCATTTACAACAATATGAATGGACCTTGATAACATTATACTGAGTGAAATAAGTAAATCAGAAAAAACTGAGAACTGTACGATTCCATACATAGGTGGGACGCAAAATTGAGACTCATGGACATAGATAAGAATGCAGTGGTTACCAGGAGGAAGGGAAAGGAGGAGAGGGAGGAGGGTAGGGAGATGGAAGGGGCATAAAGAAAACCAAATAAAAGGTGACAGAGGAAAAAAATAATAATAATGTTTTCCAAACCATTAACATAGGCTGTCTTTCCAATTTCTTATGTTTTCTTTAATTCCTTTCAACAAAGTTTTGTAGCTTTAAATGTGTAACTTTCACAGTACCTTTGTTAAATTTATTCCTAAGTATTTTATTTTTTTAGACACTATTATAAATGGAATTGTTTTCTTTTCTTTTTTTTTCAGAGAGAGAGTCAGAGAGAGGACTAGACAGACAGGAACAGAGAGAGATGAGAAGCATCAATCATCAGTTTTTCATTGCGACACCTCAGTTGCTCATTGATTGCCTTCTCATATGTGCCTTGACCATGGGGGCCGCAGCAGACCGAGTAACCCCTTGCTTAAGCCAGCGACCTTGGGTCCAAGCTGGTGAGCCCTGCTCAAGCCAGATGAGCCCACGCTCAAGCTGGCGACCTCAGGGTCTTGAACCTGGGTCCTCCGCATCCCAGTCCGACGCTCTATCCACTGTGCCACTGCCTAGTCAGGCGGAATTGTTTTCTTAATTTCATTTTCAGATAGTTCATTGCTAGTATACAGCAATACAATTAATTTTGTATATTGATCTTGTGTTCTGTCACTCTGCTGAACTCATTTCTGAGTTATAAGAGATTTTTAAAAGGATTTTCCTAAATCTTCAGGACTATCTAAGATCACGTCCTTTGTGAACAGAGATAATTTTACTTTCCAATGTATATGCTTTTTATTTATTTCTTTTTCTTGCATAATTGCCTTGATCTCTGACCTTTTAAAGTCTATACAGTTTCTTGAATGACTTCCCTCTCTTTTTCTCACTAGAAAAAGTTTTTTGGGCCTGACCTGTGGTGGCACAGTGGATAGAGTGTCGACCTGGAATGCTGAGGTCGTCGGTTCAAAACCCTGGGTTTGCCTGGTCAAGGCACATATGGGAATTGATGCTTCCTGCTCCTCCCCTCTTTTCTCTCTCTCTCCAATAAAAATGAATTTTAAAAAAAGTTTTTTGGGAGAAGGAGACCAGGGTGTAGGAGGAAGAGAGAAAGTGGGGCTCCTAAAAATCAGAAGTTGCAACTGTGTGGTTTGAACTGATTTTCAGTGAGCCTCACATCCTCTCAGCAGAAATGGCTTCTTTCACAGCACCTGATCCCGGGGATTTTCTGGGGGAATCTCTGAAGCTTGTTTTCCTTGGGTTTTGGATACAAACCTGGCCAAACCCAGCATCTACCCTTCTGTGGCTATTATAGAGCCTAAGACAACATGGCTCTTTTCCCTGTGCCCATCTCTTTCTCTTTGGCCAGTTCTTTCTTGCTGTCAGAGGTACAGCACCAACAGTTCTCACATTGCATCCTCTGTCTGGAGGGAAATAAAACTGTCAGTGACAATAAGTTTATCAGCCGTTCTGTTTCTACCCCAAGAGACTTTGACAAATATCTTCATCCAGCTGAAGTCTCCTTTTAGACCAGTTTGGTGATGCATGTGAGCGGAGTCCACCAAGCCTCTCCTTTTATTCATCTTCTTCCTAGCACTTGGCCCCTCCTGGCTATCTCCCATGCAGAAGTGAGCATATTTTCTTGACACACGGGCTCTATATCCACCCCATCCAGGAGACCTTTTCATTATAAGAAGCCACACACTTAATTTCCTCACTCCTAATGAAGGTCCTGGATGTTTTAATGGGGCTCCTAGTTCTTCCCAGTTACAGGAAAAAAGGAGGGAAGAGTAAGGTTCTATTAAAAAGGTGTGGAATACATACCAAAGGCCTTGCTGAGTGGCTTTACAATGAGGTATGGATCCCTCCTCATCAGTGCAGGCTGTGTGTTACCAGTGACCTCCTGAGATGTAGAAAGCCAGGTGGACAGAGTCTATAACTATGTAGATAGGTGTACCCCACAGCCAAGTATGAGCTTCTAGTGCTCAATGGCTAGAAGCAAACAACATAGACACAAACCTCAGAGAAAAGATAGCCGCAGATGCGGGCAGGATCCAGGATGGTCAGCACCCTAGGTCAAGCCCTCTGTTCCCCAGTTAGAGTGTAGATCTCTAGAGGGTTAAGTGCCCTTTTGTTTAAGGCTTTCCTCCCAGGAGCTAAATCTCTTCCTCCTCACTCCACTCTGAAACCAAACTCAGGTTTCTGGTGCCACACCAAACTTCCTGTCCGTCCTGATTTCCCTCTAACTTCACAGGGTCACTTTGTACCTACTAACCAATGCCAAAGTCACTTAGGCCAGGGGAGGTCTCAAGAGCAAGTGACTTCCTGATATGGTAACTCCTCTCTCACTGTGGGGTTGCACTTGGTTCAGCGCCTACTGAAAAGCGGTCTACTTGGATGGAATCTCCAGGAGTCAGATCTCAAAATTCTTAAAACTATGCTTAGCTATACCAGAAAACTCCAGCCAAATGGTGCAGAGAGAAGAGTGAGAAATTACTATAATGAAATAGTAAACTGAAAAAAAAAAAAAGAGATCTATTCATTCTATTCATGTTTCTGTGAATTGTGTTTTCCTGACTCAGGCTTGCTTATTTTTCAGGCTATGGGAGCAGAGGGTCACACCACATCCAGGTTGGTACAGCAAGAAGGGTCCCCTAACCACACAGGGTATAATAAAGTCTGCATGGCAAAGACAGGGGGAACAGTCTGGGGTGCTGTGAACATGCCACCACTAAATATCTGAGATTACTGTAATTATAACAATGCTACATCCTTATCCTTTACCTGTATATTTCAAAAGGTTTACCTACTACTCTTGTACCACTTGGTCATAATAACTCATTATCCCATATACTTAAACAATTGTTTGTATTACTGAGACCTTAAAAGTATTGTCTTGACATCTTTCAAGGTCCCAGTTACTGTGATATTTCTATGGTTCATTTTGAGTATCTGGGATAACATATTTAATATTAATTTTAATATATTAATAAGCACCAAAAAAGCAATTTTAAAAATATTTTCTTCAGTTATCCTTCACATTCAAGTTACTGTCTAGAACTATATTTCAATAAAATGTATTTGTTTTGCTTAATTCATTCATAGAGTATCTGCAGGCCTGGACTGAACATATTTTCAGTAGTGACAACTACTGTATTTGTAGGAACTATTTAGGTCACTGGAGTAGAGAAAAAGAGGCCGCTACTTAATAGAAGTGGCATGTATCCAAATATAGATACAATTTTCTGAACACCTGTTAAACATCAATGTTGAAGAAATTGTTATCAGTCACTTTGTTTCAACTGACACAGGGTTTAACCCAGGAAAACAAGTTTCCTAACCAAAGAATGGAAAGTCTTAACATGCCAGCTGCTTGACAGAAAATAGCCTCTTCAAAAATCAGTTTTGGTGTCAATACTTTCCCATCAAAAGTCACTTCTGAGGAGCTATGTGATTTGAACCTTAGAGCATGCACAGTGATTGCTTCTGGAGACACAGAGGGCATGACAAATATTTTTAGTTGTCAAGGGTGAGCCAGCAGGGAATGACCCACCTAAGAAATGGAAACTAATGAATAGTAACATGACACTCCCCCTTAGTTCCACTGGGTGTGGTTTGCTATTCACAGCTTACTTCCTATGGCAAGATAAAGGTGAGGCTGTGTAAGAGCTGAATAAAGGTGGCCTCTCTATCCCTACCCCCCCCCCCCCAACACTGGTGGGGGTGGAGGGTGACCTCAAGAGATGGGGGCATGGGCAATACCCTCTTCTGTTGCCTTTCATTCATTCATTCGATCGTTATACATCGGGCACTGTGCTAGCGACCTGACTCTCCGGCTATGACTCAGTGGCCTATTCTGATACCCCACACCTCTGTCCCCATTTCCAGCCCTAGGCCCCACTCGCTCATCAAGAAGATGCTTATTATAGCCTCTCTCTCCCGGGTCCCCAGGCCAGAGCAACAGGATAAAGCTAGCCAAAGCAGTGCCTTTCCAAGAGCAAGGAAGTAGAGCTCAAAGTACGCGGAGAAGGGGTTTTGGGGACTCTCCTATCCACGAGAGAGCGGGCCCCTACTCGGGCGGCCGCGCCCCGGGGCGGGGTTGCGGTCACCACGCTGCCACGGAGAACCTGAGGTCACATCGCTGCTGGCGGGGGAAGCGGTGACGAGGGGGTTCCATGAAAAGGGAAGTGTGCGCTGCAGGAAGCCCGAAGACGGCGGGAGGCTAGTGACTACACTCGTACACGTGAACAGGACTGTCTCCACCTAGGTGGAGGGGGCTGGCGGGAGTGGGGGGTGGGCGTCCAGGAAGGGGTGTGGAGGGGCGGCGCGGGTTACCTGATAAAGGTGGTCTTGCCGGTGCTGTACTGGCCCACCAGAAGGATCATGGGCTTGTTCTCGAAGTCGGCGTCCTCCAGGGCGGGAGAGTGGAACTCGTGGAAGCGGTACGCCTCCTCCAGCGGCAGCACCTTGCGCAGGTAGAGCGAGCGCAGGCCGCCCGTCACCGTCTGGATGGCGTCCGCGCCGCCCGCACGCTCGCGCCCGCCCGCCTGCCGCCCCATCCAGCTGAACATCCTGCCGCCCACCAGTCCGCCGCCCGCAATACGACCCTTCTCTGGGTTCGACCCTTCCTAGCTCGCACTGAGCTGCCCCAGCTGAGCTCTCCGCCGCTCGAGCTGGCCCCGCCTTGCGCCGTTGCAGCCAATCTCAGGTGGCTACGTCACGAGAGCTCGTTCACTATTTAGAAGAGCCCTCTCAAGTCCTTCCTCATTGGGCCGCTGCCAGTGCGGGTGGAGGTGTCAGCCAATGGAGAGGAGGTTCTTAATGAATTATTGATGACGGAGTCGTCTAGGGGTCTGGGGTGTGGAGAGAGTGTTTCTAGAGTCGGAGGGGCCTCTTTAGTTGCCGGCTCTCCATCTCTGGCCAGGTGGTGTCGGATTCTGGGCAATTCTGAACTGGGAAACAAAACACACAGACAAGCCCTCCAGCCCCCCCCCTCCCCCCCCCCCCCCCCCAAATAACAATAACAACTGAGCCTCTAGGAGTCTGCTTAGTCTCCTGGAGTATTCACTCTTCCTCGCCCAATAGATGTCGATGCTGGAGACAGAAGTGCAGAAAGTTGACAGGCAGGTTCTTTCTACCCGCTGGCAAGTTTTTATTACCTTTATTTTATTGGCGGAGACCTTGACTCACGGATGTAATGGACACAATTTTAAGTAAGGTTAAGTAGATTTCAATCTTCTTGGGTACATGTTTCTTCTCTTCAACAAGCTGCCTCCACTAAATTCTGGACCGATTGAAGTCCTTGTGCCCTTACTTTATTTTATTTGAGTTTCTGTAAAACTGAAGATTTAGCCATCATCCTCATTGGTTATTACCAATTTCCACATATTGACATGTGAAAGAGTTAATGTTACCTCCCAGCTGTCTCTTTTTCAGGGTTAAAAAATAAGTAAAACAAGCACTTACCTAAATTGAGATTGGAAGAAATAATCAGCCATCACTTTTGGTGTTGTAGGTAACAGTTTTTGAATATTTCTCAATTGTTTTAGAGCCTGTACATCCTTTATCAAGAATGATCCACTGAACCATCCACATAAGAATAAACTGGAATGCGCCCTGACCTACTGTCAGAAACACAGAGGTTGCCAGTTCAATTCCAGGTCAGGGCACATACAGGAACAGATCGATGTTCTTCGCTCTCTATCTCCCTTCCTCTCTTTCTAAAATCAATAAGTAAAATATTAAAAAGAAAAGAATAACCTAGAATGCTTGTTAAAATGCAGATCTGTGGTTCTCACCCCAGATCTACTGAGTCAAAATATTGAGTAGGGATGTGTTGGGCAGATAAAATATATTATGCTCACTTCGCTGCCCATGTGGAAGCCCGTCTCCCAGGTGATGATATTTGTTGATCTTATGCTTGGAATGGGCATAATTGTATTAATGTGTGTTGGGGGTGGGCTGTGGGCAGGCAGGATCCTTGTAGGACTGGGGCTTGGTTTTAGGACTAAGCCTTTCCCACCCTTTTTGATATGGAGTGGTGCACTCTCATGAGGAATCCCATTATGCCTCAGATAATTGACTTTGTATCAGAGACTTCCTTGTTTGTATATTGGATTAAAGATTTTGATTTTTTTTTTTTACAAGGACAGAGAGAGAGAGAGTCAGAGAGAGGGATAGATAGGGACAGACAGACAGAAACGGAGAGAGATGAGAAGCATCAATCACCAGTTTTTCATTGCGACACCTTAGTTGTTCATTGACTGCTTACTCATATGTGCCTTGACCGCGGGCCTTCAGCAGACTGAGTAACCCCTTGCTCCAGCCAGCGACCTTGGGTCCAAGCTGGTGAGCTTCTGCTCAAACTAGATGAGCCCGTGCTCAAGCCGGCGACCTCAGGGTCTTGAACCTGGGTCCTTCTGCATCCCAGTCCGACGCTCTATCCACTGCGCCACTGCCTGGTCAGGCAAAGGTTTTGATTTCTACACTATAAAATAGGGCAGACTGAGAGCTTGCTCTCTCTCAGTTCCTGAGATTAGCATTAGAGAGGAGAGCAGAGAAAGGCCACGTGGAGGAGAGGCAGCCAAGATGGCAGAATGCTAAAGGAAAAGCCAGTTTGTGCAGAGTTTGTGCAGAGAGGAGATGGTGAACAGAGGTGAATAAGGCTAGTGAGCTAGAAACCTTCGATTCTAGGAAACTCAGATAAGTCAGTAGCTTTTTGAGCCCTGAATGAGTGGGTTTTGGAGCCCAGTGTGTGTTTTCACTTGCCTGCTGGATGCAAGTTAGGATTAAAGCTAATGGCCCACCAGTTCTTGGCTCCATTGTTTCATTATTGTCTGTCTGAATCCAATGGGAACCTGCATGTGAATGGCCACGATGGTGGCTCCTAGCTTTACAGGATGGAGCTCCACAATTGTCCCAGGTGATTTTGATGAACCCTAAATTTGGTGAAATATGATGCACAAAAGTACTTCTTAACCTTGACAGAAATGCAGATTCTGATTGAGTATGAGGTGAGACCCAAGACTCCCCATTTCTAACAAGCTCCCAGGGTTGCCAAAGCTGCTTGTTCATGGACCATACTTTGAGTACCAAGGCTGTGGTGAAGAGAGAACAGGAATTGGCATCAAAAGACATGGGATTGAATCCTGATAATGTAAATTAATGGCTATGTGATCTTTAAATGCAGTGAGTTACCATTATGTGTCAGTTTCCTTGTTTGCAAAATGGGAACTCCTTTGTTGCTGCAGTGTGGATAAAATATTTAGAGGAAGCTATATGTAAATATGGAAGGAAAAAGAAAGCCAAGAAAAAAGTGAAATTAGATATTGGCAATATGTCAAAATAAAACAAAGATTGAAATGTAAAAATAAAATGAAACTATAGAACTACTGGATGAAGGTACAGGTGAAGATCTAGAAAATTTTAGAAGGAAAAGAGCTTCAATAAAACCAGAGGCAGGTTCGAAACCCCGAGGTCGCCAGCTTGAGCGAGGGCTCATCTGGTTTGAGCAAAAGCTCACCAGCTTGAGCCCAACATTCCTGGCTCGAGCAAGGGGTTACGCGGTCTGCTGAAGGCCCACGGTCAAGGCACATTAAAAAAAAAAAAAAAAAAATCAAACCAGAGGCAGAAATTATAAAAGATAAGGTTGATAGTTTTGTCAACAAAAAAAGTAAAAGCTTCAGTGTGTCTTAAAAACATACAAACCAACTGATGTGTGGTGGCACAGTGGATAAAGCTGTAGTAAGGTACCAAAAAGTTGAAATATTAATATTGATATTCTAGGAGGAAAGGTCAGGCTTTCGTGTCCCATCCTTCCTTTGGGGAGGGGAGGGAGGAGAATGTAGAAGTTTCTGGCTTGCAGGAACAATGGGTCATTTAGTATTTTTAGTTATTTTTTAATGTTTCTTTTATTTATGATATTGTTTTCTTCAATTTATTTTTTATTTTTATTTTTTATTTTTCTTTTTTTCAGAGACAGAGAGAGAGTCAGAGAGAGGGATAGACAGGGATGGAGAGATGAGAAGCATCAATCATCAGTTTTTCATTGCACATTGCAACACCTTAGTTGTTCATTGATTGTTTTCTCATATGTGCCTTGACCGCGGGGCTTCAGTAGACCGAGTAACCCCTTGCTGGAGCCAGCGACCTTGGGTCCAAGCTGGTGAGCTTTTTGCTCAAACCAGATGAGCCCACGCTCAAGCTGGCGACCTCGGGGTCTTCAACCTGGGTCCTCGGCATCCCAGTCCAATGCTCTATCCACTGCGCCACCGCCTGGTCAGGTGGGTCATTTAGTTTTAAATCTAAAATAAAGGTTAACTGAGAAACTTCTTCTCTGTCAATGAGAGACAGGATTTACATACCACCCTACGTTGATTGTAGTTCCTCCCCCTTCCTGGAATCCTGAGAGTAACATACCTTTAGGTAAAGGAGGGAAGAGGAACCCTGAAAGATTTGTAAATATCTTCAATTGCGTTACCTTGCAAGTCTTAATGTTTCTTTGTATCCCCTAAACAAATGTAAGCTTGTGCCATGATGTCATCCTCTCCCCCTGCCCGTGTGTGATCAAGGGTATACAACCAGCCCCTGAAATGTTTTTGGCGCACATGATTTGGGTTTGCAACTGCCCCATGTCAGCCATATGCGGCCGGCATATTTTATAAACCTCCTCCTTTAATTAAACTCTTCAAAATTCATCTGGACTTGGTGTCTCTACGTAAACCTGAGGAATTGAGGTACGGGTACTTTACAACAAAGCATTGACCTGGAACTCTGAGGTTGCTGGTTCAAAACCATGGGCTTGCCCAGTCAAGGCACATACTACAAGCCATGAGCAACTAAAGCAGGGGTAGTCAACGTTTTTATACCTACCGCCCACTTTTGTATCTCTGTTAGTAGTAAAATTTTCTAACTGCCCACCGGTTCCATAGTAATGGTGATTTATAAAGTAGGGAAGTAACTTTACTTTATAAAACTTATAAAGCAGAATTACAGCAAGTTAAAGCATATAATAATAATTACTTACCAAGTACTTTATGTCGGATTTTCGCTGTTTGGCAGAATAAATCTTTATAAAACAACTTACTATAGTTAAATCTATCTTTTTATTTATACTTTGGTTGCTCCGCTACCGCCCACCATGAAAGCTGGAATGCCCACTAGTGGGCAGTAGGGACCAGGTTGACTACCACTGGACTAAAGTGAAGCAAATATAAGTTGAAATTTCTCACTCCCCATTTTTCCCTCTTTCTTCTCTCACTATAAAAATAAATGTCTTTAAAACAAACAATAACAACAACAAAACACACAAACTCATATAAAATACTCTTACCATATGATCCAGAAATTATGTTTCTTGGTACTTAGTCAAATTAGTTTAAAAGTGAATACATGCAACAAAGAAATGGGGGTAGGGGGAATACACACAATTGCTATGGAAAACAGTATGGCAGTTTCTCAAAAAATTAAAAACAGAACTACCATGTGATCTAGCAATCCCACTTTTGGGTATATAGGGGGTCATTGGGTTACCACAGTCTCAACATATGATGTTTCAAGTTTAAGATGCTCAGTCCCATAAAAACTTGAAAAAATTGAGACGTGAATGTTTTGGCTGTTATGGACGCCTTGCTACCTTATAGGCAGGTTTTGGAAGAGAAGAAGTCATCAATCTTCCAGACTAGCCTGGGACAATTCTTTAAGAAGGCAGAGGCCTGCAATAAATCCTGTACCCTTGACATCAGCTGCTCCTAGAGATGAAACACCTGTAATGCAGGTAGAATCATCTCCAGCATCTCCTGCATGTTCCTTAGGCAATCCTGATTCAGCTGACCCAGTATCTCCAGCACCTTCTGCAGGTTCTCCTGCCTCTCCAGCTTCCTCCTCCCAATAGGTCACTCTCTCCCACTTTGCAATGCCCTTTCCAGTGTGCAAGCAACCACAGGAATAAAGGTAAGAAATTTTTTTACACTCATTTTTTGGTCATTTTTTCTATTACTACTGTATAGTATACAGTACAGTATATTTATGTTCTTTTCCTTTTTCTGTGGTTTAGTTGTGTTTTAATATTCTAGATTATGATTTACAACTGTGTTAGGATAGGTAAGTGACTTAGGCTAGGGTGTGTTTCAATTTACACCAAAATTCAGGTTACATTACTGTCATAAGAATGGAACTGTGTCATAACCCAAGGATCCCCTGTATATCCAAAAGAATTGAAAGAAGGGTCTCTAAGAGAAATTGTACACCCCTGTTCATATCAACGCTATTCACAATAGTCTAGAGGTGAAAGCAACCCAAGTGTCCATTGATGTATGAATGGATAAACAAAATGTGTTATCATACAATGAAATATTACTCAGCCTTAAAAAGTAAGGAAATGCTGCCCTGGCCAGTGGCTCAGTGGATAGAGCATTGGCCCAGCGTGTAGACATCCCAGGTTCAATTCCCAGTCAGGGAACACATGAAAAGCGACCATCTGCTTCTCTTCACCTCTCTCTCTCCCTTCTCTCCCTCTTCCCCTCCCACAGCCAGTGGCTCAATTGGTTTGAGCGTGGCCCTGGGTGCTGAGGATAACTCCATTGGAGCCCATCAGGCTCAGGTGCCAAAAATAGCTTGGTACCTGAGCATTGGTCCCAGATGGGGTTGCCAGTGGATCCCGGTCAGAGAGCATGTGGGAGTTGGCCTCACTATCTCCCCTCATTTCACCTAAAAATAAAAGTTAGGAAATGCTATCACATGCTATAATCTAGACCAGAGGTAGTCAACCTTTTTATACCTACCGCCCACTTTTGTATCTCTGTTAGTAATAAAATTTTCTAACCGCCCACCAGTTCCACAGTAATGGTGATTTATAAAGTAGGGAAGTAACTTTATAAAATTTATAAAGAAGAGTTATAGCAAGTTAAGGTATGTAATAATAATTAGTTACCAAGTACTTTATGTCAGATTTTCGCTAAGTTTGGCAGAATAAATCTTTATAAAACAACTTACTATAATTAAATCTATCTTTTTATTTATACTTTGGTTGCTCTGCTACCGCCCACCATGAAAGCTGGAACGCCCACTAATGGGCAGTAGGGGCCAGGTTGACTACCACTGCTCAGATGAACCTTGAGAACATTATGCTAAGTGAAATAAGCCAGTCACAAAAAGATAAATAATGTGTGATATTTATCTTTCAGATAAAGAAAGATCTGAAAGAGCCTGGCCCAGAAAATACACCATCATGTCTTTTCTTCCTTCTCTGTCTTCTTATAGCCACAGTGTCCACTTTCTTGTTCCCGTTCCATCCTCTATGGAGTGGGAGAGCGACAGAGTGTCTCCAGGACAGTCATCTTGCATCCATTTGCAAGTTGTGATTGTCTTCTGATTTTCTTTCTTCAGACTAAACAATCCCTGTCTCAGTCACTTTTTAAGTCTGCATTCAATTGTTTTTTCAGATTAAATCCTATCACAGACAGTGCTATAGAAAGTGCTCTTGTTACCTGGAAATTAGTTGTATTGAATAATTCTTAAAATAAGTAACTTGGTGAAAAGTCTCACAACTTTCTTTGCTATATAAAAATTAGAATTGTAATTCTTGTGGAAGGTTGTATTTCCCTTTCTTGGTAATTTGATGGTCACAAGGTTTGCACTAGATCATGTCTAGCGTCTTACTCTGATAACTTTAAATCGCAGAGTGGTTAAAAGCCTGGGAGACACATGCTGAGGAGATTAGAGGAGGAACTCTGGCCTGCGAAGAGCCCCCTTCATTCTCCTCTCAGACACAGCTCTTCTTTTTCTGTGGCCCCTTACCCAGGTTACTGCTGCCACTCGGACATGAAGTTTTTAGGACATGCAGGTGGAAATATCTCGTAGGTACTTGAAGCAAGACTGTCAGTTGCCTATAAATTGTCCTTCTTCAGTAATAGAACTCTGATTTTTAGCACATTGCAAACCAAGCAAAACCAAAATTTTCTAGTCTCCCTGAAGTTAAGGGTGATTGTGAGACCAAGTTCTGGTTACCTGAAGAATGTGTGGGACTTGCAGGAAGTCTCATTTAAAGAGAAAAGAATTTAATCTTTCTTTCTCCTCTTCTTTCTTGTAGTCTGGGATATAGATATGATGGCTGGAGCTCCCGGGTTCATCTTGGACCACACGGCCAAGGACTGCACAAGGAACGGGAAATCAGAGAGCTGGGAGGAACAGGATCCCTGATGAATCAGTGAAGTGCCATGCCAGCCTTGGGCTGCCGCCCGGTGGGCTTCCTGTGCATGAATTCATTTAAGCCACTATCGTCCAATCTCTATTAGCAGATAAAGTAATTCCTAACATTGAATTTATTACAGGAAATGGAGTCTGCGGTAATAGAACCCAAAATGTGACATATGTTTATTGAAAGAGGGGCAAGGTCAGCTTTAAGGATTTAATTATTGCAGTATGGGATTTGAAAGTTGGCTACACATTTTGTTGACATACCTCCTATCAAGAGATGGGATCTTTGTTCCCTACCCTTAAATCTAGGCTGGCTTCTAAATGCTTCTACCAATGGAGTACAGTGCTAAGTGACTTCTGAGGCTCAGTCGTAAGTACTCCAATGCAGCTGCCACCGTGTAACACTCTTTTGGAGCCCTGAGCTGCCATGTGAGAAGACTGACAATCCTGAGACCACCACGCTGGGAAGGCCACACGAAGGTGCTATGACAGACAGTCATTCAAGCTCAGCTCATCCTTCATCCTCCCCAGCCTTTCCTGCCTGAGCACCAGATATGCGAATGAAGTAGCCATCTCAGAAGTGGATCCTTCAGCCTCAGCTGTTCCAGGCCCCAGCCCTCTGAGTGCTCCCCAGCAGTTCAAGTCATTTGAGCTGAGGCCTTACACATGGAGTGGATAGGAGTTGTCCTTGCTATGTGTGCCCTTTCCAAATTCCTGACTCATGGAAACTGTGGGCATAATCAAAGCATGGTTATTTTGTGTCATTAAACTTTTGGGGGTTTTGTTGCTCAGCAAAAGATACTTACAACAGCTGGTAATTCTTATTATCTTGTTAAAAGTGTAGTTTTCTTTCACAGAAAAGAGCACAAAGCTAGACAGACCAGGACTAGTTTGATGTCTTCAAAGTCAGCAATTGCTCAGTCCCCTTTATTACCCCTGCTGCCCAGAATGAGGACATGGTGGGTGGAGCTACAGCAGCCATAACACACTGAAAGGCAAACTTGAACAAAGGCAGAGGCAATTGTTGAAAGGAGCCTGGGTCTCTGATAAGAAATAGAAGTAAACTTCTATCTTGCTTAAGCCACTGTAATTTTAGATGTTTTGTGTTATGTAGCAGAAGTAATGCTAACTGGTATAGAATTAGAATATGTTAATCAAGAACTTTGGAAATTTGTTTGGCCAGAGCTAAAGGTTTCAGAGTCTTCAAAACAGAAGCAGTAGTTAAAGTCCTGGGTGTACATGAGATTGCTTTAGGAAAGTATAGAGTGAGAGGAGAGGTGAGTTAAGGAGAGAATCAGTGAATACCAGCATTTAAAGGAGAACAAGAGAGGTAAGGTCAGGGGAGGAGCTTGGAAGTGGGAAGAAATCCAGGAAAGAAGGTGTTCAGCAAACCTGGCCCTATTCCCCTAGGGCTAGGCTGGCAGCCCCTAATGTATGCCCCTTGTATATACAGCTAATAGGGAACTTTCTCTTTGTATTGCATGGTTCTGTTTCCATGTGGGCTTCCTACATGGGACCAAAGGAAGCTCCTTGAAGTGTGGAGTCATTTGTTAATCCTTTTTATTATCCCGATGCCTACAGCAGTGACTGGCACTTAATGAGAAGGCAATCAATGTTTGCAAGCAAAACTGAATTGAATTGCTTTGGACAAGCAAGTCATGGGAAGGGAGGGTTTCAGGAAATTGGTCTGCAATGCCAAGTGCTGAGATCAAGTAAGGTAAGGCCTGGAAAGGGCCGGTGCCATTTGACTCAGTGTATCTGGCGATTGGGAGGACATTGGTGACCTTGAGGAGAGGTGTTTTCATGGGGATGTAGAAGCAGAGCACATCTGCTGTGGGACAGGGCGACTGGGTTGTGTGCCAGTGTGGAATGCTGGCTACTCTCCTGGGAAGGAAAAAGGAGACAAGGAGGAGGGATGCAGGGGGAGAGAGGAGTTTTATTTGATTTTTCTATTTAATCATGTTACAGGTAAAAAGCAGGGAACCTGGTGAGGGAGCCCGCCTGCCCTTTCCAAGACACTGTGCCCTTGCCCTTCTCAGAGCTGATGACACTTTGTCTTTATCTCTTATGTGGCCCTTCCTCATTTTCCTGCTCTGTAACATTGCCATCATTGTTTTAAAAGCTAAGTCACTATTTAACTTCTCAAATCTGTTTACAAATCAGCTCATGTTTTTCTCCTCAACCCAAATCTAAATCCTTGGAAAGCAGAGTCTGTTTCCTGACTGCGACCACCGACCACCGTGCGCCAAGCAGGTGCTCCGCGGATGCGGGCTGCCCTTCCTGCCTCTCCATCAGCACTTCCTGAAAACCATTGGAGCTTCAGCTAGCATCGGTCAGCAAGAACTGGTGCTCCGCTGGTTGCTGACATGGCTTCATAAAGAGAGGAGCCCCCTCTCCTCCGCCCAGACCCCTGCGGGAGAAAAGGAAGCTGTCCAGGAGAGGAGGGATGGGTTGCAAAGGTCTTTCTTACACCTCTGGCAGTGGCCAGGCAGGAACGAGGACAGGAGTTATGCATATTTTACAGCATCAGATAATGAAAGCAGATGAGTCAACAGCATTTATCCACATGGCCATTTTATTCCGTGCTCAAATAATACAATGGTTTTAGAAACCTCACTCTACATACTTTGATGAATCCAAGGCAGGGCTGCCTTGACTTTAAAAACAAACAGGTCTTGCTACATGACTCACTCTGATAATTTAAGGAGAGCCTGTTTGATGCAGATAGAAGGAAAAGATGTCAAAGTGGAGGCAGCTGACTGCTCTGGTGGGGAGGGCAGGGTGGAGTCTCAGGTTAGCATTATCTGGGAGGGGACCAGTTTTGTAGGTCCAAGAGCCCAGTTTGTCAGTGGGTCAGGGGAGTCGATTGTTCATGCTTTCCAGGCTTATGGGAAAGTATGGCATAAATCCACACCCCTCAAACTTTAATATGCATAGGCATCACCTAGGGGGTGGGTACCTGGGCATCAGAGAGGAGGTGGGAAACTCCTTAAAATGTAGATTGACCCAGTATGAGTAAGGTGGAGCCTGAGATTCCAGATTTCTAACCAGTTCCCCATCATACTTTGAGTAGCAAGGATGTAAATTGGAGGCCAAATTTTGTAAACTTTTGGTCTCTGTCACTTGTCTCCTAACATCCAAAGTACTGCTTAAGTAGCATGGTAGCCCAGAAAAAAGGACACGTCTACCAGGTTTTCTGGACTTCGTACAGGTCACATGCCTTTCTGGTCACACTTTCCATTGGCCTGGGCATCTCAGTGGCTCAGGTTACACATTTTTAAAGTTCCCAACCTGATGGGAAAACTGGATACTTTGATTTGACTTCTCAGTTCCAGCGGTTCATCTGGAAACCATCTCCACGGACGGGCTTTTTCTTCATGGCTAACCTAGTCCTTTCTGGGTAGATCCTTCCTGGTTTTGTTCTCTCAGGGTGACTCTCCAAGAGCTGGGATGTGCTGGCTGTGGTGGGCTCACAGGATAAATAAGAGAAGTCCCATTTAGAAATAAATAATCCCATCTGGAAAACAGAGGGGAGGGTGCGAAGGAAACTGGGAAGTACTCCTGGGGCAGGTTGGTCAGCGAGCGCCGGCTCCTTGGAGTGGACGGCATTGGGCAGCATCACCCCCTGGTGCCTAACTGCATTTTCCTGCCTGGACACCCTGAGCTGCATCATAGTTTCTCATGCCATGAGTCTGAGTTGCAGACTTGGGCTTTGCCTGGCATTTTACTAAAGCTGAATGCGCAGACAGGGCTGTCTGGTCAGGATGACAGGAGTCATCAGTTCTGAGGCTAGAGAGAGGCTGCTGAAACCCTGTCACTTGTCTGGCTTTGTTGTTGAAAAGACCAGGATGTCTCTAGCACTCCGTCTAGGTCTTCTAGCATCACAATCCCTATTAACATACAGATTCATAAAAATAAAATAGAATTGCTTATAGCATTCACAAGAACATTATTGCCTTAAATTTTAAGAAGTGTTTTCCCAGAAAACTCAGAGTGCTTCTCCGGTCCTCTCGTGCATTCCCTGTGGTCCTCTAGGCAGGAGGCAGAGAGGAGCAGGGAGGGGAGGGCTCTGAGCTCTAGCTCTGAGTCCGAGCTTCTGGGGAAGCAGCCTCCTCCTCAGGCATTGCCTTTATTCCCCACACTTTAGGCATATGTGGGAGCCTGTAGCTATTGGGTCCCTTCCCCTGCAGGGAAAGATTTTTAAGATTCCAGTGGGTATAAAACCCCAATACATACTGTATTCTTTTCCTATGGTCTCTTTCTGTCTCCCTCAACTTTTTACAATTTTTATTTTTTTGATAGAAAGCCCAGGTCAGCCTGCTCGCACCCCTTGCCGGCTAACAGAGGCGGCTGCGCAGGCCACTCAGCCGTGGCGGGCTGCGCTCCGGGCGCGGTGGACACATATGCGGGATCGGTGGGGCTCCCTGGGGCTGAGGAGCACTGGCTCTTCAGGAGTTTCTTCTTCTCCACCGCCATCCGTAGGGCCTGCAGGAGCTTGTCCTTGTTATTCAGGATGTTGTACTCGCAGAGCTTCACCAGCTTGTCGAAGGCAGCCTCTGTGTACGTCAGTTCCTTGGTGGCGTAGGGAGTTTTGGGGCCGTAAATGTCAACCTGGCCCTTCTCCAGCTCCTCGGGGCTTCGCTCCACACCTGGAGGCAGCAGAAGGACTCACTATAGACTCTGCTTATTATGTTAGGTTGTAATAACTCGAGCCCTGCCTCTCCCCCAGCCCACCTCCGTATGTATGCATGGTGCACACCCCTGCATGAACACGAGCGCCTCTCCAAGCTCCTAGGGCAGGGACACAGCTTGCCCAGCTTAGGATTGCCCTAGCACCAACACAGTGCCAGGAGCACAGCTGGGTGTCAACAAACGCTCAGTGACTGAGTTTGGGAGTCGAGTTTGACACCGCCAGCCGATGGAGGTATGGGGGTCTTTTCTTTCTGCCAAACCAAGGTTGGTTCGGACGGGAGCTAAGCCAGGCTTCCCCTTAGCGCTATTAGAAGACAGCATAAGTTTAAAGGCAGGAGCTGTCAGTCCAAGGCTGGTGGCAGTGGGATAGAGCTCACAGGCGGCTTACCTGGGGCCTTGTACTTTTGGAAGGTGTCACTGATGAGTGGGAAGAAAAGCACGACGGGGGCATCAGGTTCCTGCGAGTTCTCCATCAGGTAGCATTCCTTGAGGTTACTATTCCCCTCCTCTTGCACATCATACTTGGGGAAGGGGATGTTCTGCGTGGCACAGTACTCACAGGTTTGTTTCATTGGCTAGATAGAATAGCACAGGAAGACATGTTTGTGTATTAGGAGGCATGGGGGTGGACAAGAAACACAGAGATCTTAGATCCAGCTTCCTAATTTCCCAGCTAACAACTCAAGTGTCCAACTGTTTGGCCTATTTGTGCTATTTTTAGAACAAAGGCAGGTCAGGACAAAGGGCCTGAGGCAGTAGGCTGGTGTGTATCAACGGCAAGCTCCTTCCCCATGGAAAGTGGACAGAAGTCCTTTCGATGATGCTTGCCCCAAACACAGACCGGGGTAGATGTGGGTGGCAGCCTGACGGTGACTGGAGCTGGGCCTTGTACAGTCATGGCTGGCAGGCTGATGGGGGACTTGCCTGGGCTTTGGAACTGAGGAAGCATCACAAAGGACTCTGAAAGGGTTACTTTATAAACGTAATGTAACAGAGAGAGCAGTGGATTCAGAGGGTCAGAACCCCTTAGTCTGTTCCTGGTTCCATGCTCACAAGCTGTGTCATCTTAAACAAGCCACTTAGCCTCTCTGTGCCTCAGTTCCCTCAGCTACAACATGGAAATAACAGCAGCTGTGCCATTGATCTCAAGGAGCCAGTATAAGTATCAAGTGAGATGGTGTATAGGAAAGGATGTTGTCACCCATTTACAAACATAGGTCATTATCACTGTCATCCTTATCATCTGTCTGCACTCCCCTTTTCCTGTATTAAAGTAGAACAAAAATCAGCTTGTTTCACTTAAAAGGCAGGAACATTTCAAAAGTAAATAAATAAAAGCCTCTGGTCCTAGTTCTTTAGTATAATTACACGAAGGGTCATAGTCCCTGGGAGAGGAAAACAGTGTGATTATTTTGAAAATTGAATATTATAAGCTCTTGAAGTGGTCTAAGACTTTAGAATTGACTGGGCTCTATCAAGGTTATTTTTTAAAACTCCTTTTTTTTACGGCTAAAGAATCGCCAAATATAACAGTCAGATGCAAGAATTGGAATCAGCTCAGTGAGTCTTCACAAGCCCCATGGTCCCCCTGCATGTGAAGGCCAACTGGCTGCTTCCTGGGGCTGTTTCTCCCACTCTAAACCTTGGAGCCTGTAGGGGGTGCATATCCCTCCATTCTCTAGTTTGTGGTTCTCATTCAGTGGGCTGTCTCAGAAGAGGACAGCCTTTTATTGCCACACTTGCCTTTGTCTGGGACCCGGCACAGTAATTGAGGTGGATGATGAGGTCGGCTTTTCTCTCCTGCCTGAGGAGGGGTGGGTAGCTGGAGTTGACGAAGAATGCAGTGTCCAGCAGACATAAGTGGTTCACAGACTCTGTCAGCTGGTTTGGGAAGTTGTCAAGCACAGTGTCTGAAATCCAAGGCTTCCAGTTACCATCACAGCCCAGCGCCCTGATCTCAGCAGATGGTTAGAGGTACCTGGTAGGGATGGACTGCCCTACCCAGAGCTCATTCACCTCAGCCTGGACCTCCAGCCACCCCATGTCTGTCCAGGATGCCCAGGTGAGTGGGTGCCCCTCTGGGGGGGGGGGGCTGATGAAGAACAGCATTAGCTTGGGGTTTTAGCAAGTCTTTTATGGAATATGCACAGAGAGCACACTACGACTCAGCCACAGGGCTTGTGGGATAACAGGGGTGAAAGACTCTCCTATATATTGGTACAAACTTGGGTCCCAGAGCTGGTTGCCCTTCCTGCCCAGACGGTGAGGATGAGGATATTTAGGCCAGACACAAGCAGCCATTTGGAGGCCATGGCCAGATAAAATATCAAAGATCGTAGAAAATCAACCTCAGAGCCTCAACATGGTGGGGAGGAGGCACTGAGTTGAAGCTGTAAGATCGAAGTCTAAGGCCTGGCTCTGCTGCTTCCCACTTGGTAGATCTGGAGCTGGGCCATCCCTGCCCAACTCACGGCGGCAGCAATCACATAAATAGGTGCCCCCAGAGGACAATTGCAGAAAGTCAGGGCCCCCATTCCCCATCTGTGGGCCAATTTCTACCTGCTGAGTTTTGTTGCACAGCTGCAATTAACTAAATATGTGTACCAGGACACACCCAGGAATCCATCGGGGCAGGGTGGGGGTGGTCTGCCACGTGACCTCATGAACATGTCAGAAGGGTTTTCTCATCCTATCTCCATGGCAGCCTTGACTTCTCCTTCCTCCAAAGGGAAGCAGGCCTCAGGTAGCAGCCAGGATGGGGTACCTTTCCACTTGGAGAATTGGCCATTCTGGAGGTAGTCGGTGTGCAGCTGCAGCCCCAACAGGAAGTTGTGGAACTCAGACACAAAGGACCGGTAGGTAAGGATGTGGCGGAACGTATTGGAGAGCCAAGATGCTGGGATCACCACCGAGGTGTCCAGGGCATTGGGATTACAGCTGGGGATTTCAGGAAGGAGCGGTTCATCTTCTGCAGGGGAGAGGGGAGACCAGGTCACAAGAGCTGGGTCCCAGATTGCTCAGGAGGAGGTGACAGATAAGGAGAGGTGCCAGAGAGGACGGTCTAGATGAGCAACCTTTAACTATGCTCATAGATACCCCCCTCTTCAGCTCTCCTGGGTGCTACACAGCATGCCAAGCTTACTACACAGCGGATCCACTCCCCCAAAACATCTGGAGGAGGCCCCAGGGGGCTTGAGGCTGGGCCTCGGTGCATGTGCCTTCACCTCCAATCACCCTCCCCTCTAGACAGGGCAGGCTCTCCAGCCCTAGCGGCCTTCCCATGTTTGTGGGCCACACAGATGGTATTGAGATACATAGAACATGAGCTGGTCCTCAGTTTGTGATCCATGGCTCTCCATCACCCACCTCTTATCACCCAACCAAAAGGGGAAGCCAGTGTGTCACCTACCAATGTCTTGCACTTTCTCCCTTGTCCACCTGTGGAAAAACTCCTCTGAGGATTTGGCATAATTCCAGGCATCAAGCAGGTTCAGGGAGAAGATGCTGCTCCACAGACCTAGAGAGCAGGTCCAGCCGTGAGCAGTTCTGTCCAAGAGCCCCAAGACCCACGCAAACACTGACTGCGTCTGCTTTGGCCTCGATTCCTCCAAGCCAGGCTGCTCAGAGTAGGACAGACTTTGATGTTTCTCTGCCCACAGTGCAACTCAGCCCAGATGACTGGTGGTCCCAGCTCTCAGCTCTTCTCCACCCTCCTCTCAGAGCTGGGAGAGGGCATGAAGCATACAAGGCACAGCCCCAGCAGCGACAGGCGCAAGCTTCAAGTTCAAGCCCAAATGCCCACTCTTGCATCAAGTAATACACTAGTTTAGGACAGTGCCAGGCACATGAATAACACTTGATAAATATAATGCTATCTCTTATTATCATGATTTTAAAATGCAACACATTGATAATACTCATATGAAATCTTTCACATTTGTTGATCCATTTGGAACTTCATAAGACAGGTTCTATTCTTAAGCCCAATTTACAGCTGAGAAAACTACCCAGCCTGTGGTGGTGCAGTGGATAAAGCACTGACCTGGAACACTGAGGTCACTGGTTCAAAACCCTGGGCTTGCCTGGAAAAGGCACACATGAGAAGCACCTACTACAAGTTGATACTTCCTGTTCCTCTCCACCCCCCTTTCTCTCTCTCTCTTTAAAACACACACACACACACACACACACACACACACACACACACACACACACACACACCGACAATTAAGAAAACCAAGGCTCAGAAAGTTCAAGTCCAAGTGTCTTAACTACAGATCTATGACCCACTGAACCACATGCCCAATAGCATAGGCCTTTAGAAGGAGGAAAGGCCACCAAGGCTAGGACTTCTGGGAGGGCTTCACAAAAGACATGGGGCTTGATTTGGACTGGGCTTGATTGCAATAGCTGAAGGAGGAGTGCAGACAACTATCTGTTTTATGTTTTTTTTTTTTTTGTTTTGTTTTTTTCTTTTTACAGAGACAGAGAGAGAGTCAGAGTGAGGTCTAGATAGGGACAGACAGACAGGAATAAGAGAGATGAGAAGCATCAATCATCAGTTTTTCGTTACGACACCTTAGTTGTTCATTGATTGCTTTCTCATCTGTGCCTTGACCACAGGCCTTCAGCAGACCGAGTAACTCCTTGCTCAAGCAAGCGACCTTGGGTCCAAGCTGGTGAGCTTTCGCTCAAACCAGATGAGCCTGCGCTCAAGCCGGTGACCTCAGGGTCTCAAACCTGTGTCTTCCACATCCCAGTCCAATGCTCTATTCACTGCGCCACTGCTTGGTCAGGCTGTTTTTGTGTTTTTTGTGTTTGTTTGTTTTTAAGTGAAAGAAGGGGAGATAGTGAGACAGACTCCTGCATGTGCCCCCAACCAGGATCCATCAGGCAACCCTCATCTGTTGCCAATGCTCAAATCAACCAAGCTATTTTCAGCACCTAAGGCTGTTGTGCTAGGAGCAACAAGCTAACCTCAGAGCCTGGGGACGATGCTCAAACCAAACATGCCACTGGCTGTGGGAGAGGAAGAGGAAGAGAAGAGGGAGAGGGAAGGGGAAAGGAGAAAATGGTTTCTGCTCATATGTGCCCTGAGTGAAAATCAAACCTGGGATATAACTATCTGTTTTTTGAGGTTGCCGTTTGGTAGATGAAGTTTAGACTCTGAAGGGGAGAATTAAATAAGTGAACATCATAGTCAGGCCCCTGCACTCAGGGCACTGGTTTGGGAGGACCATAGGGTTGGGAACTGGGCCAGGCCTCCCAGTTACTTTGCCTTTATCCTATGGTCCCCTCTGGCCCTAAGAGCTAGGTTGGCCCCTAGAAGCAGGCATGTTGCTTCCTAGAGCCAGAGAGGAAAAGGGTGGGAGTTCCAGAAGCTTCCATTTCAGCCTGCAATTCCCAGTCTCACCTGGGACAATTCTTGGGGGAATAGAGCATGCCTCCCTGTCATTCTCTAACTAAAAGGCAAGGCCCTGGCCAGCATGGGGCAGAGTTCCCAGGAGGCCCCCCCCATACCCTCCCCTCCCCCCCCCCCCCCCCAGCCAGGAGTTACCTAGCATGTAGCACATCCGAGACTCTGGGATCCTCCGCATTAGCCGTCCCATGAAGAACTCAGAGCCAAAGAGCTCAGTGGGGACGAAGGCCCCATACTTCTGCATGCCCACCTCATATGGAGAAAACTCGCACCACTCTGCACAAACAGCAGGACAGGGTGTCAGTCTCAGGTGGTGCAGCCATGCCTCCCCTCCTGGACGCCTGACACAGAGCTGGCCTTGGGAAGACCTGGACAGTGAGGCCGTGGTTCCCCCATAGGATACATGGGGCATCATGGTCAGCTTCTGCTAGCTGGTCAAGACAGCTTTGCAACCTGCACTGCTCATTGGCTCCTGAAAACCAGATAAATAGGGACCAAAACTGACCCCAAACCAGTGCAGGTCTCTAGAGTTGCTCCCTCTGGGCATGTAAGAAATATCTAGGATCCTTTCCCTTGTGACCTTTACATCCCCTGTCCCATCAAACTGCCAGCCAGGGAAACCAGGGAACCCTGTCCCCCTCCCCACTCCTGAGGGCAGAAAGGGGTAACAACAGAGGCGGATTTAATGGCGGGCGCACCGGGCGCGTGCCCTGGACCCCGACTTCTGAAGGGCCCCGCAAAACCCCAACTTTACACTTTTTTCTAATGATACCAAGTTTGGTTTCATATGTGCAATTTTAACATTAATAGTATGTAATATTTCTTTATTTTTAAAAAATATGGTTAATATGTATTTTTATTTTCCTTGTCTATGTCTTTTTATTTAAGGGGCCCAATATTTTCTTCTGCGCCCGGGGCCTCAACTGACCTTAATCCGCCTCTGGGTAACAAAGACAATTAATTTCTTTGGTTGTCAGGAGCACCTTTTGATGTGGAAGTTGCCAAAGTTGTGGAGGCATGTGTGTGCAGGGTGGCTTTGCTGGAAAAGGACCCTGCTGTAAATTGCAAGTCATCAGTGTTACCTCTGAAATCCTGGTTGCTTACATCATCCTTGACATTGATGGTGAGGTAGATGGGCAGGGGGTTCTGGCCTTCGCTCAAAGCAGCACGCTGTTCTGACAGTTTGCATTCATTTTTCTGTTGGGAAACAAAATGGTTAAGGAACAGAAGCTGACAAACAGCTCCTGGGCAGCACAGCATAAGGGCACAGCGTGGACCTGAGCACACTAGGCTGCTGTAAAAGCTCCAGCTGACACCAGTTAAACCTGCTTTTAAAAGGCACAGGTAGAAGGTACACATCATTGGACTATTCATCACTTATGACACAGATGGGGAGGGACTAGACCTGCAGTTTAGGGCTGTCCCTCAGAGTCCCAGGGTTTTCCTCATTATCTCCAGAACCAGAGAATGAAGAGGTGGGGGTGGGAGAGGCAACCACTGCCCCTCTTTATCCCTGTCATCTTCCACCCACTCAAACTGGAGCAGCTCCATTTTTCTTACCTGCTTTGTGTGTTGCAATAAAATGTGTTTAGGAGGGGGGAAAATAGCTTTTTCCCCTTCCTTCCTTCTTTCCTTCTTCTTTCCCTCCCTCCCTCCCTCTTGCTCCCCCCTCCCTCCCTCCCTTCTTTCCTTCCCCTCTTTTTAACAAGAGGCTTGAAAACTTGGGCACCAGATGGCGGCAAAGGTCCCTCTAAGTTCCCAGAGCACTGTGCTGTGTAATTAGAGTGGGAGTCCTTTAGATAAGCTAAGGCCACTGGCTACTCTCCAAAGTGAGTCAGCCAGTATAGACAAGGTCATTCGAGGCCCTAGAGGCCCAGGTGCTGATCCCAGGCCAAAAAGCTGCCTACTACGTGACCGCCCAAGGTTACCCAAGCTTGTGAAGACCATGGAATCTGTATGGGATGGTAAACACATGTGTGGGCCAAAGGATTCTTGGGCCTCTCTTGAAAGGCAAAGGGGATACCTGTCGTAATTGGGCCTAGAGATCTAGGCACCACAGAGCTGACTGTCCTAAATAGAGGAAGTTGCAGACACACAGAAGAGTTCCTTAGGTGAACTCCACACTCATTGTCAAGGGGGCCCAAGGAAAAGGGGCTCCTACTTTTGGCCAGAGCGGAAGAGCAGAGACCTCCTAATGTTGATCCTAGACCTGCTTTCCGGGAACCCTGGCTCCTCCCCATACAGAACCCAGGAGGCAGTGCTCAGACCTCCGATGTTGAAGCCTTGGTGCATTTCTCCTCATCACATGGGGCAATAACTCTTGTTAAAAATATCAACTACCACTTATTGCTGTAATTCCTATTTAAGGACTAGCACAGAATAGGGCTGGAATTTAAACCCCATCCTGCCTGACTCCAAAGCCAACACCCTCAGTCTCTGCCCGTCCTGCTTCATCATGAGGACAGGTTAGATGGTAGGTTATCAAAAGGGACAGGATGGGGTTGGAGCCATCAAAAACTGTGAGTGCCTTGTGTCTGAATCCCCATGGCCCAGCACAGTTCCTGGCATGCAGGAGGTACTGCATCTGTTAAAGATTGAATGAGGGAATGAATGAATGTGGAAGATGTAGTTTGGGCCATCCTTGGTTGTATAAATTGTCTAGATTTTCTGGAAAAGGGGACATACTAGAAAATAAATTTGCTGTCCCTTCTCTTTCTGGAATATTCTGATTGAGATTAGAACATCTCAGACACCGTTGGGAGCGAGGCAGATAGCCACAGGCCTGAATAGAAGTGAGGTGGGAATCTCTGCTTTGAGTCCAAGCAACAGGCAAAGTTGGTCCTCGTTGGAGCCTGTGCAGCTGAAAGGACCCAGGGTTCAGCTGAGCTCACCCGGATATCCAGGACCACGGCATCCCACGGTCCCACTCCTCCAGCATGTCCCACATGGCTCTCACAACAGCTGGGCCTCAACACAGGCTGGTTCTCTTCTTGGGCACATATGGCTCAGATCGTTGGATCTCAGAGCAGGGAGGAACCTCATTGGGCCCATCCTCTGTGTGGTGACCTATAGACCTCCAACTACTGGGAGTGTGACTGAGTGAGGGTCCCAGTTGCTGTGCTCTGAAATCCATGCTAAGTTTGTGCTGAGGCCACACCTCCCCTGGCAGCTCCCAGCCCATAACTTAGTGGGGCAGGGATACCGAGGCAGGCCCAGTCTAGGGGGTATCAGGCTCCTCCAATGGCCAGCTTGGCTGGAGGGCTCTCAAAGGCCTTGCTGACCCTGATGCTTCCATGCAGCCTTTCTTCCCTCTCTCCTCCAGTAGGGGTCAGACTTGCACCACAGTGTGATGGCTCTTCAGCCTTTTCCAGCTCCCTCCCTATTTTCTCCCACAGGTGTCTTGATGTGGCTCTCAGAGGACATGATACTTTTATTTTCTTCCCTTGTATCCCTCCAAAGCTGGAAACCGGGAGGCAGTCAGACAGACTCCTGCACGTGCCCGACCGGGATCCACCCAGCATGCCCACCAGGGGGCGATGCTCTGCCCATGGGGGGGCGATGCTCTGTTGCAACCAGAGCCACTCTAGCGCCTGAGGCAGAGGCCATGGAGCCATCCCCAGCGCCCGGGCCAAATCTGCTCCAATGGAGCCCCGGCTGCAGGAGGGTAAGAGAGAGACAGAGAGGAAGGAGAAGGGGAGGGGTGGAGAAGCAGACGGGCACCTCCCCTGTGTGCCCCGGCTGGGAATAGAACCTGGGACTCCTGCACGCCAGGCTGACGCTCCACCACTGAGCCAACTGACCAGGGCCTTTTTACACCTAGGCCACCCCCATCAAGTGGATCTCAGTTATACTCTAGAGAGATGTCAGAGAACAGTCCCACCATCTTTCTCCATCACACATTCATCACCTCATACCTTCTACAGCACAAGGATGCACCTGCAGGTCCAACCTAACTCCTGCTGCAATGTAAGTCCAGACATTCTTAGGAAGGACGAGAATTGGAAAGGTGTGGCCTAGAAGAAGCTGGGTACCTACCTCATCCCCCAGACAAGCCTCGATCAGTAGGCCCCAGAAGTCTGTAAAGTTGACCTTGTAGCCCTCTTGGCTGCGCTGCTGAAGCTCCTCCCGGTATTTGAGGAGCTGTTCTGGGAACAGAGCGGGCATCTTGTCCTTGATCACGTGCCTCCGGGCCTCGAGGACGGCAGGCTCCAGGTTTTTGGAGGACCAGTCAGGGTCACGGTACAAGGTAGCCATGGTCCTGGAGAAAGACAGGCATGGCTGATAGAGCTGAGCCAGGCCTGGTCTGATCAACCCCAGACCCTGGCCAGAGAGAAGGTGGGCAGCTCATGGGAAGCCTCAACCTGCAGGAGAGAAGCCTGGAGGACAGGGGTGAACATTACTGCTCTAGGCACAGTGGCTACCATTTCTTGACTGCCTGTGGTGTGCCTAGTATAGCATGTTGCTCAAGAGTGAGGATTCTGGACCCAGATCTTCCTGGGTTTAAATCTAGACTCCTCCACTCACTAACTATTATGTCATCTGGAGCAAGTTACCTAACTACTCTCGACCTCATCTTCCCCATCCTTCCCCATCCGTGGAAAGGGGAGAGTTGTACTTATCTCCTAGAGTTATTGTAAAGATTACATCAGTTAATACAATGTAACATGGTTAGAATAGTACCTGGCACAATGTAAGGGCTGGGCTGTGGAGTGGTAGAGCCATTATTTGAACCTAGGCTTGGATGATTCCACATCCTGGACTGTTTCCACTCTGCCACATTAATTCCCATAATTACAATGCTGGCTAAAGATTTGTTTCCCCTCCTTAACTTACATGGGAGCAGTGGGGAGGAGTAAAACAAAGATGGGGGTCCCCCTGGACCTGGGTCTTTTTTCCTTTCTGCCCCTTCTTGTCCTGGTCCAGCTTTCTGTCTGTGTCAGGACAGCACTTGGGACCCCCACCCACAGTGAACCATGTCTGCAGCTGTATAGTTGTCTGAATAGTGACCTCTTCCTTCACAGGACTTGTTTCTGGTCAGGGAAGGCAGAGGTTGATCAGGAGATTTCTTCCACAAAAAGCACCCTGTTTGCCTGACCTGTGGTGGTGCAGTGGATAAAGCATCAAACTGCCACGCTGAGGTCATCAGTTCAAAACTCCGGGCTTGCCCAGTTAAGGTACATTTGGGAGTTGATGCTTCCTGCTCTTCCCCCCTTCTCTCTCTCTCTCTCCCTCTCTCTCTCTCTTTCCCCTACCTTTCTCTAAAATGAATAAGTAAAATCTAAAAAAAAAAAAAAGTACCTTGTTCTTTGTAAGGTTCACTTGGTTATTTTTATATTTTAAAAACAACTTTCAAAAACATTACTAATAATTGATTTTAAAAGAATCCTTTCCAGTGCTTTCTGAGACCAGGTACCCCCTTATCTTCTTAAACTTCTACCCATGGGCAGCCAGTTAACAGGAATCTTAAGAACCTGGACCCGCCTGACCAGGCTGTGGTGCAGTGGATAGAGCGTTGGACTGGGATGTGGAGGACCCGGTTTTGAGTCCCTGAGGTCACCAGCTCAACAAAGAATTGGTGCTTCTCATCTCTCTCCCTGTCTCTCTGTCCCTTTCTTTCCCTCTCTCTGTCTCTGTCTAAAAACAAAAAGAACCTGGGCCCTGGACTCTGACAACCTGGGTTCAAATCCCAGCAATACTGCTCATTAGCTGAGTGGCCCTGGACAATTCTTTTGTTTCTCCAGCTATAAAATGGGCATAATGACAACATCTCCCTCATAGTTTTCTTATGAGAAAGAAATGAGATAATCCATCATAAACGATCATCACCCCAGTGCTTGTGCAGAGACAATGCTCATAACTGTCAGCTCTTCCTGCTATGTCCCCTCTGGGCTGAAGCCTCAGGGCCCCTGATGCCCCTGGAGCCCTTGGTTCTCCTAGGGAGAGTTTACACCCACTCATCCAAATGAAAGTCACCCAGAGTGCCTCCAGGATGAGGACCTCAGCTTGGGACCCTGAGGGCTCAGAGGCCCACCAGCCCCAGACAGGATAAGACACAGACCTGGCTGCGAGAAAGGCCTTAGATAGTCAGAGGGACCCGGCCACTCTGAACCAGGGCTGCAATATGACTTTCGAGCCTCCTTTCACCATAAAAAGATTAAAAATTTTGTTTTATTAAAAATTATGTCTTTGCCTGACCAGGCGGTGGCACAGTGGATAGAGCGTCGGACTGGGATGCAGAGGACCCAGGTTCAAGACCCCAAGGTCGCCAGCTTGACCGCAGGCTTATCTGGTTTGAGCAAAAGCTCACCAGCTTGGACCCAAGGTCGCTGGCTCGAGCAAGGGGTTACTCAGTCTGCTGAAGGCCCACGGTCAAGGCACATATGAGAAAGCAATCAATGAGCAACTAAGGTGTCGCAATGCGCAACGAAAAACTAATGATGCTTCTCATCTCCGTTCCTGTCTGTCTGTCCCTGTCTATCCCTCTCTCTGACTATCTCTCTGTCTCTGTAAAAAAATAAAATAAAATAAAATGTTTTATAAAGACAAATATAGTAATATTCTTTTTCCTTTTTTAAAAAAATTAAGTGAGAGGGGGGAGGCAGGGAGGCAGGGAGGCAGAGAGACAGAGTCTTGCATGGACCGCATTTGGCAAGCCCACTACAGGGCGATGCTCTGCCCAACTGGGGCTGCTGCTCCACTGCTCAGCAACTGAGCTATTTCAGCATCTGAGGTGAGGCCATGGAGCCATCCTCAGTGCCTAAGGCCAACTTGCTCAAACCATTTGAGCCATGGCTGTGGAAAAGGAAGAGAGAGAGAGAGAAGGGGGAGGGGGGGGTAGAAAAGCAGATGGTCATTTCTCCTCTGTGCCCTGACTGGGAATCAAACCCTGGACTTCCACATGCTGTGCCGACGCTCTACAACTGAGCCAACTGGCCAGGGCTGTAATATTCTTTATTAAAATGTTTTTTCAACCTAAAAGTTTATTCTTTTCTTCTGATTGAAAAAAATTTTTTTTGTGGATCCCTACAAGGCCCTTGGGACCGCGCATGGTACTCCTGCGGAGAAGCTGACCCTCATGCAGGTCTCACCTGGGGAGCCAAGTTCTCAGTCTCCTTGCTCATCAGCAGAACGAGGAGGTCGGAGCCAGAGGAAGCCTGCAGGGATGTGTGGGCAGCCAGCATAGCTGGGCCAGCTCCACCTGCCCTGGGAGATTCGGCACATACCCACCTTAGGAGAGAGAGTAGCTGCCTCCCCTCAGCAGGGTGGGATTAGTGGTGCCAGGAGTTCACGCATAGGAGGCCCCCATGCTCCCGGGTCCCTGCACAGCCCCAGAGGAACAGCAACGTCAGTGATAGTGGATGCCTGTGACTCCTGTATACCCAAGGTCACCCAGCTGTAAGGGGTAGAGCTTCCCAGGCTTCATGAATCACTCTAACATGGGGCAGGGAGAACTTCACCAGAGACCCCAGGCCAGCCCTTTTGCTGTTTGCTCTGGGCTCCACCAGACAGTTTCCCCAGATGCTTACCAGGTGGCCCCTGACAAGCCAGTGATGTAGCTGGCACAGTTCAGGAGGTTCAGCTTCTGCAGCCCCAGCAGGTGGCCATACATGGCGGTCATGGATCTGGTTCCACCCCCAGTGGCCATGATGGCTATGAGCGGCACCTGGGGGACAGAGAGGCGGACTGCTTGGGCAGTGCTGGGTGGAGAAGCCTTCGAGTGACAGACAGGAGCTGAGAAGGGCAGAGGAGGAGGGAGAGCGGGCTACCGGAGTAGAGAGTGGGGAACTGAATGACCTGAGAATTGTCTTTCAGAGTGGGTAGCCACTCTGTACAATTATACCTTTGCTCCAAAACGAATATTTGTTATCAGTAAAGGGCTCTGAAGCCTTACATAGGCTCTTTGCCAAGACTTACTCTAACTGTTTTCTTTTGGTGAAGATGATAAGATCCTTCTGTTGGCTAACACCCCAGCACAGCCATCCCAGGCACAAGGTCTCCATCCATACCTATGGTTCACCTCAGAAGGTGGACACTCAGAGGGCTGATGCCCAGGTGAGTGTGGGCCTCAGTCCACACCGGGGAGGTGATAGCGGGCTCTAAGCAAGGCACCACTGTCTGCTCCACGGGAAGAAGCTGGCTGTGCAGATGGACGCATCTATCCAGCTTCCACCTGCTGTTCCTTCTGGGAGTGTTTATATGTGTGCAGACCTTGGGAGGAGGGAGAACTGAAGGTCCTAGAGCCTTTTGAGAGGAAGTGTGGAGTGTGGGAAGAGGTGGAGCTTCATGTGTTCTCCTGGCTGGTAGAGGGAGGCCATCTTGTCACCTCAGGACCTCTTAGGGCTCCTTCCTTTCTCTCTCTCTACTCTGCTCTCCCCTCCCCTTGTAAACACACACCTGCGCCATACCCAACACAGCCCTCACCTCAAACCTAGTACTAAGCGCAACCAGGAAAGACAGTGCTGAGGCCGGCCCGGGGGCAGGCATCAGGGTGCGTGTTAGAAGACCAAGTTCAGAGCAAGCACTGAGCCCAGGCTGGACAAGCTCTGTTAACCCACCTCGTCCATCTGCAGGTCCTCCTCCAGCTGCAACACCTGCTTCAACGCCTCAGCCACCACCACCTTCCGCTTCTGCAAGAACGCCAGCTCTTCCTGGCACAGGCTGTAGCCCAGCCGCACATCCAGTGTCTGCGGGCTGTGGGGACAGAGAACCGCGGCTGAATAGATGGTGGCGTTCAAATAATTTACCAACTGGTTCTCTGCCTTAATGACCATTTTACGTATAAAAAACGATATACTAAAAGGTAGCTTATTATTATATTTCATGCACTTAATACTTAAATAAGAACAATAAAAGAGGAACACAAAACTAGATTATGTTATGAGTTATAAAATATTAATGGAATAATATTAAATAATACCAGACAAAAAAATACAATAAAACTGTTATTTAAGATATTTCCATATTGCTTCTTGATTGGCGTCCTCACTGGCAATTTTCTTCACTTTTATCTGAGCATCATTGGCTGTGTGATTTACCCTTAACCATCTTTTCACTGTAGGAGTAGGATTCCATTCCTTTAGAGGTTAGCTGATTAGAGTAATAGTCATTGTGTTTGATATATTAGAAACAGGCGACTTCTCTCCTCTGAACATATTATGTTTATCTTTGAAAAACCCCTTTCCGCTTCTGCTGAACTTACAGCAATTGTTCTGACAATATTTTTAGCTCTTTGAAACAAATGACAGCTTGTCACCCCCTGGTTGTTTGGCATTTTTTCTTTTTATGTTATATATTTGTTTACTGAAGTAACAAACGTGAGGGAATTAAAATGTAATATTTTGTCAAAGGTATATGAGTTTCATGAAATGAATAAATATTACAAACAGTTTCGTCAAAATTTTTTTACCTATGAATGGAATTAACATTACTCTGGGCACTAAGAAGACACTGGTGCACAGATGAACATTAAAAAAGAGTAAGGAATAGCCTGACCAGGTGTTGGCGCAGTGGATAGAGCGTCGGACTGGGATGCGGAGGATCCAGGTTTGAGACCCTGAGGTCGCCAGCTTGAGTTCAGGCTCATCTGGTTTGGGCAAAGCTCACCAATTTGGACCCAAGGTCGCTGGCTCAAGCAAAGGGTTACTCAGTCTGCTGTAGCCCCATGGTCAAGGCACAGATGAGAAAGCAATCAATGAACAACTAAGGTGTTGCAATGAAAAACTGATGATTGATGCTTCTCATCTCTCTCCCTTCCTGTCTGTCTGTCTCTATCTATCCCTTTCTCTGACTCTCTCTGTATCTTTAAAAAAAAAAAAAGAGTAAGGAATATAAATTTGTGATTTCCACATTGGGCAGCTGCCCAGGCACCCACCTTAGAGAGAACTCTGATTACTAGTGCCATTTTAACAACTGGTTCACCGAACTAAACAAAAAATTAGATATTGGTTCTATCGAACCAGTGCAAACTGGCTGAATCTCACCACTGCTACAGACCTCACCTCCACGGAGAAGATGCAGTTTTAGAGTCTCTGCTTTCTCATCTGTAAGATGGGGATAATCATGCTTAACTCTCAGCACTGTCTTTAGGTCTTATGAAGATAACAAATGTAAAGGCCCCAAAGCCTTAGCTGGTGCATTATAAGCAGGTACTCAACACAATTAGGGACTCATTAAGCCCTCTGCCTCTTCAGTTGGATCTGAAGTCCAGAAAGGCTTCCCCTAGGCACCTTCTATAGACTGAGGCCAGACGTGGGGGACAAAGGATCCTCAGGTACTTCTGGCAATCTCTCTGGACAAGGCTCTACAGGAAGGGCTATTCTATTTATTTGTTTGTTTATTTTAATGAGAGAGGCAGAGACAGGGACAGACAGGCAGAAAGGAAGAGAGATGAGAAGCATCAATTCTTCGTTGTAGCACCTTAGTTGTTCATTGATTGCTTTCTCATGTGTGACTTGACCAGTCATCAGCTGCAGCTGAGTCAGTGACCCCTTGCTCAAGCCAGTAGCCTTGGCCTCAAGCCAGCAACCATGCAGTCATGTCTGTAATTCCATGCTCAAGCCAGCGACCCCACACTCAAGCCAGTGACCTCAGGGTTTTGAACCTGGGTCTTTTGCATCCCAGGTCAATGCTCCATCCACAGCACCACTGCCTGGTCAGGTGGTAAGGGTTCTTCTAAGCTGGATAAACACAACTCTGCTCTTATGGAGCTCACATTCTTCCTTAAGCTCTTCTTGCTCCCAGAATAAGAATCGGTGTGTGTGTGTGTGTGTGTGTGTGTGTGTGTGTGTGTGTGTGTGTACGTGCGCATGCGCACACATGCACGTGAACACGTAGCTGACAAAAACTCACCTCCATGATCTCATCCATCCTATCATATAATCCCCCAGGTCTGCAAGGCAGGTAGGGAAGGAGCTTCTGCAGCATGACCCGTGCTTGCCCTCCTTATATCACATCCCTGCCATGAACAAGTCCAGGATCCTGGCCTGACATCCAGCCTTACGTGAGCTGTCCAGCCTCGCCTCCAGCTCCTTCCTGGAAGGGCCCACTGGCCCTCAGTGCTCAGGAGCACCTTCAGTTCTGAGCCTTTGCTCAGACAGGTCCTTGCCTTTGCTGGAAGCTTTCCCCCTGCCCAACTGCATCCCTCACATCCTCCAAGGCCGAGCCCCTCAGTGGCTCCAGGCGAATGGACCTGGACAATTTCTTTTTTTCTTTTTTTTTTGAAAATTGATTTTAGAGAGAGAGAGAGAGAGAAACACAGGGGGGAGGAGTGGAAAGTATCAGCTCGCAGTTGCTTCCCACATGTGCCCCAACCAGGCAAGCCCAGGGCCTCGAACCAGCGACCTCAGCATTTGAGATCAATGCCCTATCCTATTTGAGATCAATGTGCCTCCACCGGTCAGGCGGACCTTGACAATTTCTGACCTGAGTCACTCACAAGGTCACACCTCCTTGATGGCAGGGCTTGGGAGCTCTTCCATCACATTTTTCCATGTCTACCACAGGGCTGCAGACACAGCTGTGAAGAAATAACTCTTTCCTTTACCTCAACAAGGAATAGATAATAGAAGAATGATAATAACATCAGCTGACATTTGCTGAGTGTCCCCCTTGCCAAACAGATCAGTGAGCTCTTGACACGTGTTACCTATCTCACTGGGTCCTCAAAGCAGCCAACAATGGTCAGCACTCTTGGTATTGCTCCAGTTTACAGATGAGAAAACTGAGACTTAGAGAGGTTAAATAACTTGTCTAAGGGCAAAGAGCTAATCAAACTGGAAATGGATATTATGATCACTTGATTTTTGACAAAGGTACCAATGAAGAAAGGACAATCTTTTCAACAAATAATGCTGGGACCACTGGATATCCACATTCAAAATGATGAAGTTTGAGCCCCTATTTCATACTGTATATAAAAATTAACTCAAAGTCAATCATAGGCCATAAAACTTTTGGAAGAAAACATGGGAATAAATTTTCATGACTCTGGATTAAGCAATGATTTCTTAAATACGATACCAAAAGAACAAACAAACAATAAAAGAAAAAATTTAGATAAATTAAAATTCACCAAAATTTAAAATGTCTATGCTTCAAAGAACACTATCAAGAATATAAAAGATAACCACCAGAATAAATAGAATACTTGCAAGTCATATATCTAACAAGGGACATATTCAGAATATACAAAGAACTCTTACAACTTAAAATGGAAGGCAAATAACCCACTTTAGAAATGGGCAAAGGATTTGAATAGGCATTTCTCCAAAGAACATATACAAATGGCTAATAAACCCATGAAAAGGTGTTCAACATCATTGTCATCAGGGAAATGCAAGTCAAAACAACACCGAGCCTGGCCTTTTGTTGCATAATGGGTAGAGCATTGACCTGGAGCACTGAGGTTGCTGGCTTGAAACCCTGAGCTTGCCGGGTCAAGGCACATATGACAAGTGACAAGCAAGCAATGAACAACTAAAGTGAGTTGATACTTCTCACTCCACCGCCCTCCTCTCTATATAAAATCTATAAATAAAATCTGAAAAAAACCACATACACTCCGAGATATCACTTCACACCCCCTAGGATGAACAAATCAGAGGGACAGACAGAAAGAGGGTACTTTACCAGGGTGTAGACTTCATGTGTAACTCACAGTTTTCTCCCTGGATGCAAAAGATATAAAGTCTGTCATGGGCGACAATCAGTTCCAAGTGATCCCAACCAAAGAAGTGCAGACTCACCACACTGTCTACTGCCTGACTTGATTCAGCACACATGCTTGCACACATGTGTATGCTCACACGCACACAGGCATACACACACATGTGCATGCACGTGCTCCATCTCACTCTCTCTTCTGGACATGACCCTCCCCATCTCCCTGCCTCAGGAGCTCCAGGCTCAGCTGCCCAGGGGCTCCTTCCCAGACCGAAGCACTCACCACAGGCAGGGTCACGGCCTGGCCATCGGTGAGGCAATCCAGGGGCTGGCTGACAGGGTCATTCTTCTTGTGTGCACCACAGCAGCAGAGCTGGAAGGAGGAGTGCTTCTGTGAGCAGGCGTGAGGGGCTTCTCCAGCAGCCTGCCTGCCCCAGTCCCCCACGCCACCCCCCGATGCCACCTTGTACCCCACAGCTCCATCGGCTTCTGGGCATGTCCACGTGCAGCTGGGGCTGGGAATACTTGGGGTAGTGGAAGGAGGCAGGGTCTGGGCAGCAGGGCTCTGGGCATTGCGAGATGCGCTGGGAGTGCTCAAAGGACTCTGTCACCGTCACCAGGAGGTCCTTCCCTGGAAGAGGAGAGAATAAGGCTGAGAACCCTCCAAAACCTCTCATCCCCTCCACCCGAACATGGCCTGGTAAAAAGCATAGCTGGAGGTGCCCAGGACAGAGGTTTAGAATGACATGGGGCACTGGTTACGCTGCCCTAGAGACTGCCACTCTGTAGGACAGGGCCAGCCCAGGAGCCTGCACTGTAATAAGGCGTGCATGTGACACTGATAAGTACAGTCCCCAGAAAGCCCTCTGAGATGCTGAGTCCTCTGGTTCTGCTTCTCGAGGAGGTATCTCAAAGTCACCCCTGCTGCACTACAAGCAGCCCTCACCCTACCACCAGTTTGGGGCAGTGGCCTCTCCCTCCCGTCCTCACCCATGCCTGTGGGGCCACGCTGCTCCCCTCTCCTGGAACAGGGTTGGAGGTCCCTGCGTGAGTGGCATGGGGTGGAGTGGTGAACAGGAGAGTCTCATATCTGTGATCCCTGCCACTACCAAATGCTAGGACTCTCTATGAACTATCAACTGGCCAGAGGAAGGGACACTGCTAGAGGGGCCCTGGGCGTGGTTAGTGCCCATCCAGCCCATTGCTGACCACTGTACCAGATCCAGCGAACCCCTGGTGTGGCAGGGGTACAGTGCAGACCAGTGTGGGCAATGCTGTGCCACCCTGTCCAGGGTGCTCATCGGGCCTGGGAAGCTCTGAGGTCATGTGGGTACCTGGAAGAGCATGCCCTTTATGGAGGGGTGGGGGAGGGGAGACAGGGTTCACAGACCCTGAGGGTGAGTATACTGAGACATCTCCTGCCAAGCTCTTTGTTCCCCACTGAGCCCGGGGCAGCCCTGGAACAGCCAATGCTGGTGCTGGCAGGGCTGGGAAGCAGCCCACCCACTCTGCCAACCCTCCCCACTGACAGGCAGAGGCAGTCAAAAAACCCACTTTTCCCATTCTTCCTCTGCCTTCTGGATTCTGCATGAACCTCCAGGTGGGAGACTTGCCGAGCCTGCAACAAAGAAGCGAGGGGCATGACCTGACCTGGGTACCCTGGGGGGGCTGACCACATTTTCTGAAACCAATCAAGTCCTGTCATATTATTCAGAGATGAAATATTTGAAAATAAAGCACTCTTGAAAAATCTAGGATGTACGGTCACCATTTACCAGGGGTCACATTCTCTGCAGCAGGTTGGAGGTGGGACCTGAGGGGAACTTCCTGTTTGGGCTTTGAAAATAAATAACTTCCAAAGAAATAGCCTTCTCAAGAAGCAGAGGCAGGTCAAACTCCTTCACCATAAACTCTCAAAGGCTGATTTTTAGGGGACAGATTTTGAATCCTGGGGTTTTAGATGTATCTAATTAAAATTGTTGAATTATGAATATCTTTTTAATACTGAACTTGTGCTTGTAGAGACGGAGATTGGGGGGAAATGGGACCGAGATTGCTTCTGGGAGAAGGCTACCTCCTAGTGGGAGCTTTTATTGGAGAGGTTCCCCAGAAGGAAGCGTTATTCTGTGGGATATAGGATGCTGGGCCAGGGTACTGATGTCCCAGCTATTTCCTCCCCAGGGACAGCCCAGTTGCTGTCCCAACCCTGTCCCTGCCCCCTTGGGCTGGCTTCAGTTAGTTTGACTCTTAGTCCAAGCTTGGCTCAGGGTTCTCTCCCTGTCTGTTCCCCTGAGAACAGCAGCCACGTCTGGCCTCTGGAGGTACGGGAACCTGGAAGGACAATTACCACCAGCACGCCATTGGTGATGAGGGCCTCGGGTGGGGAGGAACTGAAAGACAAAATAAGAATTCCTGGTCAGTTATAGCGTTCTTGACTGATTTCTCACAAAGGTGACAAAACATCTAAATTGGGTCAATAATGAGAGAGCAAAGCCTTCCTGGTCCTCATGAAAATAGTGGCTTAAGAAGCCTCAGGTGTGTAGATTGTCAAGGAGAAAACTGGCATACATTTGAAATAGAATGTCTAGGAAGAAAATAGATTTACAGGTTAGAAGAAGAGTTCCCTTTTTTTCCCTTAAAGAATAACTGTTCTTCGTGTCCAACCAGATGAAATGCAGAATTATGAGGATAAACAGACTGCCAGAAAAGGCCAGACCACCACCTAGAGCAGATGGCAATAGTTCTGGTAGAGAAACTGGCCCATTCTCTGTTCTGTGCTTTATTTAATCTATGTGTTTAACAAACAATTCTGACCCAGGCAGAAGGAGGCCTGGTAAACAAGAAATGTCACTCTGTTATAAAGCTCAGAATGTAAGTCTTCAAAGGTTACACTTAGTAGTCCGTTCAAGCCCAAGATGACTGGGTCTCCAGATCAACTCAATATCAATTTTGACATATTTCATTTTGCAATCCACTTTCTAATTCAGCCAAGGATCCCACCCCCCACCTAAAATTCCTGTCAAATCAAGACCTGAAAGAGAGCCCAGATTTTCTTTAACGTGAAACAAAGTTATTTTAAGTTGTCAACCAGCTGTTAATGGGAAATGGGGCACCTCAGATCCAGTGATTCCTCACTTAATGTTCTCCATAGGCTCTTGGGACTGTGGTGAAAGGACGTGTAACAAAGCCAATTTTAACGTAGGCTAGTTGAAATAAGAGTTAAGTTTCCATATCATCTCATCATTATAACGAAATGACAAATGACACTGAGACATTATCTGAGGATTTGCTGTAGTTCTAAGAGCCCTTAGGCAGGGAACTCTCTGAGTGGAATGTGACTAGCCCTCTTGTTCTAGCTCATTCTTCTTGTCCTCCTCTCTCCCTGGCAGATAATAAATCCAGGGGGCTCACCTCTGTCAGGGCTATGAAGCAAGGAGTAGCCAGCTGTCCCTGTCCTGGGGCAGGCTTGTCCCCTTTAGGCAGGGGACCAGTTACCCTCCCTCACTGCCTCTTCTTTTCTTTCTTTTTTGTTCTCTTCTCTTCCCATCCTCCAGCTCCGTGACCCAATTCCACTAGAGTCCCGGCATAGTCAGACCTCCACCCTGGGGCATTCTCCTAGTTGGGCATGATGGGACATAACACCGCATGCTGGGTCAGAGTCTTCCTCTGACTTGGTTCTAGAGGTGGCTGCAGAGGAGGACAGGGGGCAGCCTCTGCTCTGGGCCAAGGTTTGCAGGAGTTTTTTTTCTAACCATTCTTGGTCAAGGAGGAGACCCCTTGGTCCTGACCCCTTTCTCAGCCTGGCTTCAACAAGCCCCCATCTCTATGGTGGTGAAAATTCTTTCCAGAGGCCACTCTCAGAAATGCAGGGGAGCTCAGGCAGGGAGATTGGCCCAGAGTGTTATATCTTCAAAGCAATACTGATGTCAGTAGAACAGGATGAGTAGGGATAGGCCCAGGCACCTACGGTATTCAGAAGCTCCCAGTGATTCTAATACACAGTGGAGAGCCTGAGGTGAGTGCCAGGGGAGACAGTGGAAGAGGGAAAGACAGCAAAAAGGCAGACCAGGCTCTGAAATGCAACTTAGGTGTTAGGTGTGGCCTACTCACCTCTCCTCCAGCAGGAACTCTACCTCCAGTTCCTCTTCGCCCTGCAGAGGGAAGAAAAGAGGGCAGCTGTGATCTGTGATCTGTGAGCTGTCCCAGGAGCCTCCGTGAACCTGCCCCATCCTTCCCATGAAGCTGTCTCACTGACAGGAAGTGGAGGCAGCTGCTCCTAGCTCTTGTTGTCCCCTCTGCCTCCTGCTGTCCCCAAGTCTTTGACATCAAGAACATCAGTGACTATCCAGGGGAGGGTCAAGGTACAAAGATGACCCCAGTCCCTGCATGCAAGCTCTTCTGCCCCAGAGCATTTCCTTCATCTTCTATCCCCATTACTCTGCTGCACTTTGCTCTCCTGCCTTCCCAAAGGACTATGCCAGGGCAAGGGAGACTATGTTATTGCCCCCAGAAAGTTAAACTCTGAAGGGTAGGAGCCTCTTCCCTGCCTATTCCTTTACACATTTTACTCTGTAACTTCAGGCAAGTTGTGATTTACTGGACCTTAATTCCCCCACTGAAATGTAAGCGAGGCCTTGGCCAATTGGCTCAGTGGATAGAGCATTGGCCTGGCATATAGATGTCCCAGATTCAATTCCTGGTCAGGGCACACAAGAAAAGTGATCATCTGCTTCTCTTTCCTTCCTTCTCCTCATTCTCTCCCACTTCCCCTCCTGAAGCCAGTGGCTTGATTGGTTCAAGTATCAGCTTGGGCACTGAGGATAGCTCAATTGGTCCAAGTGTGTCAGCCTCAGGTGCTAAAAATAGCTCAGTTGATTTGAGCATTGGCCCCAGACAGGAGCTGCCAGTTGGATCCTGGTTGGGGTGCATGTAGGTATCTGTCTCACTATCTCCCCTCCTCTCACTTAAAAAAAATAAAAAGAAATGTAAGCCAGGCAAGAGCAGGGGTGCTTGTACCCTGACATGCCCCCACATGTCTCAAACAGTGCCTGGTCCATAGTGGGCATTCAAGGATTTGTTGAATAAGTAAATCTGTAACATCCCAGGTTCTTTCCAGGTCTGACTTTTTCTTTCTTTCTTTTTATTTTTTTATTTTTCTAAAGTGAGAAGCAGGGAGGCAGAGAGACAGACTCCTGCATGCACCTGACTGGGATCTACCTGGCAATCCCACTAGGGGGCAATGCTCTGCCCATCTGGGGTGTTGCTCCATTGCAACTGGAGCCATTCTAGTGCCTGAGGCAGAGGCCATGGATCAACCCTCAGTGCCTGGGCCAACTTTGCTCCAATGGAGCCTTGGCTGTGGCAGGGGAAGAGAGAGATAGAGAGAGAGGAGAGGGGGAAGGGTAGAGAAGCATATGGGCACTTGTCCTGTGTGCCCCGACCAGGAATTGAACCAAGGACTTGCACATGCCGGGCCGACGCTCTACTACTGAGCAAACCAGCCAGGGCCTGACTTTTCTGATTTTCAAAATTTCCCCCCTTTACTCTCATCTGTGTCCTCTGTCCCCTGGGGTTGTCCCAGTAGCAGGATGCTGAGGGAAGAAAATGAGGACAGGGAATCAACAATTACTGCATCTCCATTTTGTACTGTGAACAGTAGGAACCTTAGTCATGTTTTCCCATTTAAGTCTCACAGTGAACTGTGTGATAGGTACTAATATCATCACTGTATAGATGAGGAAAAAGAACTCAGAGGAATTAACAAGTTTCCACAAGGTCATAAAGCTAGTAAGCAATAGTGCTGGAGTTTGAAACAGCAGGAGTCTCTCTCTGACTTGGCTGTTATACCAAGAGGAGCCCTGGAAAGGTGTCATGGGAATAGCCAGGTGCTCCTCATGAGGCAGGAGACTGAGAGGCTTGGTGTAGGAATATGCTATGAGAGCATGCAGAGTTAGGTTAACAATTAGAGACAGCAAGGTGCCCTAGGGCGAAAGCCCTGAGCAGAGAGTCCAGGGCTTTCTCTGACCCAGTACTGGAAGCAGTGCATGCTGGAAACAGCAAAACATCAGGATACGATTTAGCAACAGAAAATTGTTTAGGCTCTCAGAACAAAGATTAGGAGTCAGCATGTTCCTTGCACTTTATTTCACCCCCTGAGAACTTCTTCTATCTGCTTCCTTGAGTTATTTGTACTGGCTAATAAATATCTGAGTAAGGCTGAGATTGGGGTTTCACTCCTTCAATCTGCTGACCAGGTCTGCTGCCTCCTTTTTGGACCTCTGGAGCATTTCATCTGGTCTTTGAGTAGTTCATTGTCGCAATGACAAGTGGTGCCCCATGTGAGGAAAGGGAACCCAACAACAGGTTTGCTACTCTGATTAGTCGTTGTCGCTGTGACAAGTGGTTCCCCATGTGAGGAACCAGAAGAAATGACTTCCCAAAGCCTGGCAAAGGAAAAGGTCATCTGCCCATCCTGTTTGGTAAGGGACACAGCAGCAGGAGAAAAGTGCTTGAATGCTTGTGGTGAGGTCACTTTTAGGAATCAGGCTAGGAGATTTCCCTTTCCCTTCATCTCTCCTTCATCATGGGGAATTGCCTTTCCCCTGAGCAGTGGAGTCTCAAATTATAGCTACAGGGACTCCTCCAAACTGCAGGGTGTCGGCATTTAACTGACCTCTTGCTCACAATCTGACAACAATGCCCTTAGTATCTGAAGGATGAAAGTTTAGACTTAGAAGATTGGGAAAGCACTTTTACCAAGGGGATGTTGAAGCAATTGGGATGGAATATGAAATGACCCCTTAGGATTGGAAATGGCTTATAAAAACTGTTCTCACCATCTAGCCTGAACCTCAGACCGACCCCTCCCCCTAGATATTTCACCAGTCCTAACCATCAGGAAGTAGCTACAGAAGAAGAGACCTTCACCCCTTTTCCTTAAAAAACAAAAGGCTGGAATGTTAGGTTTGGGTCCAGGGAGCCTTTAAACTAAATTTTCAAGGCCTCTTTAAACTTAATTTTTCCTCACCCAACCTCTCACTAGGGCAGGGGCAGTCAACCTTTTCATACCTACCGTCCACTTTTGTATCTCTGTTCGTAGTAAAATTTTCTAACCACCCACTGGTTCCACAGAAATGGTGATTTATAAAGTAGGGAAGTAACTTTACTTTATAAAATTTATAAAGCAAAGTTACAGCAAGTTAAAGCATATAATAATAATTACCAAGTACTTTATGTCAGGTTTTCACTAAGTTTGGCAGAATAAATCTTTATAAAACAACTTACTATAGTTAAATCTATCTTTTTATTTATACTTTGGTTGCTCTGCTACCACCCACCATGAAAGCTGGAACGCCCACTAGTGGGCGGTAGGGACCAGGTTGACTACCACTGCACTAGGGCAACTTTTTTGTTAAGCATCTTCTTCACCCAACCCTTCCCTCCCTTTAAGCAACTTCCCCCACCCTGAGAAGGTTCTGGGAAGTGTCCTTGGGACAAGGCATTCAGGAGGGACCTGAGGGTTGGGAAAGGGAGACAGTCTGTTTCCAAGGCCACAAACCTGTTCCAACTGTAGGAAAGAAGGACATTGTCAGAGCCTAATTGCAACAGAGGTTGGCTTTTGTGTGTGTCCTGAGGGGTTAATTAAAACTCGATTTTAAAATTCCTTATAAAGTTCCAGCAAAGCTGATAAAAAAATCCAGTATGATCAATTACTATTCTTGTTGTGTTTATGCAAATTACCAGGCCAAGTTAAAACTAGACTTAATACTGTAACTAGGATAATCTTAATTTGGCTCTTTAAAAAATAAATAAATAACTAAGGGTAATTTTAGAAAGATAAAAAAAGAAACCAGGTCATTTAAATATCTTAAAGTCTTCTCCTAGAGACCTGGGAACTGTTGTAATCCTGAGAACAATAGGAGCATTAACAACTCTCCAGATCCTGTACAAGATGTAAAAGTGGGAGGGGTCATGCCACGACCTCAATGTAAAAAAAATAAAAAGGGACACTTAAAATCCAAGTGACTCAATAGCCCATCTCCTCCCTTCTCTTCAATCATCCTGGAAGGCTGCCAAGAACAAATAATTACCTTCTCTGCAATTATTAATAATACAGTAAAGTATAATACTATTCCAAATGTTTTTTTTAACCAAGTGATCTAGAAATACATTTGATATTACTACTAGTTTAATTTAATGTCTTTAAAAGTTCTTAACAAAAAATATGTTTGTTTTACCTAGGTTTAAAAAAGTTTCCTGTTATCTCTGTTATGTCTTCTAAAAATATGTTTGCTTAGAGAAAAAAAGTGTTTTCAAAGGTTATGAAATATATTCATAAAAGTATCAATGTAAAATTGCTAATTACTAACAGTGTTCACTGAAAATTAAGTTTTTTAAAAGTGGAGAATTCTAATTAATTGAAAAGAAATTGTAGGGTTTGGTTCTTTAGTTGTTGTTTTTTTTTTTCCAAAGCTGGAAATGGGGAAGCAGTCAGACAGACTCCCACATGTGCCCAACTGGGATCCACCCAGCATGCCCACCAGGGGGCAATGCTCTGCCCATCTGGGGCGTTGCTCTGTTGCAACCAGAGCCATTCTAGCACCTGAGGCAGAGGCCACAGAACCATCCTCAGCACCCGGGCCAACTTTGCTCCAAAGGAGCCTTGGCTGCGGGAGGGGAAGAGAGCGACAGAGAAGAAGGAGAGGGGGAGGAGTGGAGAAGCAGATGGGCGCTTCTCCTGTGTACCCTGGCCGGGAATCAAACCCTAGACTCCTGCACGCCAGGCCAACACTCTACCACTAAGCCAACCGGCCAGGGCCAAGAAATTGTAGAGTTTTAATAATAAAAGGTATAAGGTATAGAGGAAAAAGAAGAAAATAAGTAAGTTCTAAAAGCTGGTTATTTCCAAATGGATAAGAAAGTTTATGAAAGTTGCAGGGGTTTGTCCAGGTTGTAGAAGGTTTGTGCAGAGAAAAATAAAAGAGAGAGAAGAACTAATGAAGTAGACAAAGGTAAGAAAAAGATAAGGAGAGAAAGGAAGGATTTTAGAAAAAGAATTGTCCTGAAAGAAAAATAAAAAGGAACATTAGAACATTCTTAAGAGCCTCAGGAGCTTGAGAAATTTACCCAAATTTACAGGTATTACAGAAAGAGCCAATAGACTTCTTAAGCCCCAACTACACAAACAAAAAAGGGGGTGTCAGGAGGAGAGACTTACCCCATATGTACAATTGTGTAAGACTCTTTTTACTATTAATTTTTTGAACATTTCCTCATCTAGACTTACTGCAGCCGAGAGGCATTTTATACCAGCTGAGCAACATCCTAAGCCTCTCGTGTTGTACTGTGATGTATTAGCTGTCCCTGAGCGGCAGAATCCAGTAAAATTACTAACCTGGGGCAAGGGTATGTTGCAATTTTGTCATTAACAGGTCCTCTTTGAATACCAGTGAGAAACCTGAAGGCTTATTATGAGTTGGCATCAGCCCCTAGAAAGGAACCCAGTTCCAGAGATCCAGAAGCTGATAGTGAATCCACCTCTGGAAATGAACCCTCCCCCAAAACAAGGAGATCTAACTCACTCCCAAGCACTCAGGGAGCACCTAACATCACCTGGGACACTTTAAAACATCTAACCAGGCGTGCTGAAAAAGTTTTACAAAATACAGGCATGCCTGTAACCCCTAAAAACCTGCTTCTCTTTGTGCTTGCCCTTCACCTTCCACTGAACCACCTGACCATCTTATTCTCTGTTAATCTTTACTAAGACAAAAAAGGCGGATATGTAGAAATATGTTATGAAAACATGCAAGTTAGGTTAACAATTAGAGACAGTGAGGTGCCCTTGAGCGAAAGCCCTGAGTGGACAAGAGTCCACAAGCCTCTCTGACCCTGTGCTAGAAACAGTGCATTCTGGAAACAGCAAAACATCAGGATAAGATTTAGAAACAGAAAATTGTTTAGGCTCTCAGAACAGAGATTAGGAGTCAGCATGTTCCTTCTCTTTTAGTTCACCCCCTGAAAACTTCTTCTGTTTGCTTCCTTGAATTATTTGTACTGGCTAATAAATATCTGAGTAAGGCAGGGGATGGGGTTTCAGTCCTTCAGTCTGGTCTTTGAGCAGTTCATTGTTGCAACGACAAGTGGTGCCCTGTGTGAGGAAAGGGAACCACACGAGAGGTTTGCTACTCCAAGTAGTCATTGTTGCTGTGAAAGCTTGGCAGCTCCACCCACCTCTGGATTAAGAGGGAACTTCACATGTGTTTTCTTCCTGAAGCAGAGCTTGGTGAGGTCATAGAGAACTGTCAAGAGATGATCATCTGGTGTCACTGCATCTTCATCACAGACACTCAGCTCCAGCACATTCTAGGGGAGAAGACAGGGTGCATGACTGGTTAAAATGGTTTCACTGACCCATTGCTCATTCCCAGGACAAGGGGCCTGACCTCAGTCCTAGCAAGAATGTGGGTCTGAGGGACAGGGATCAGCAAAAAGGTCCCTGCTCAGGTGTGAGAGGCATTTATAGGGAAATGAATTTCGAGAGGAAATTGTCTACTCCATCCTTCCCAAATCTCTGAAGCCTTCCTGCCCCTCTGCTCTGAGTCTACTATTGGAGAATTTTGCAAGCTTGGCAGGGACCTGTGATGTATGAGGGATTTCATTTTACCTGAGGGAAGGACAGAAGGACAGAGAAATCAAGATTTCTGCCAAGATATGAAATGTGTTCAGCATTGAGGTATCAGGAGCTGAAGACAGCCCCTGTGGTGTTAGGAAACCCAGATCAGGGAAGCTAACATCTTAACACGCCAGGGGAGTGATGTGTGAAAGATGTAAGCATTCTGATGCTGCTAGGCTTGGGGTGGGGTGTTGGAACTCCATCCTCTGGTTCATCAGCTCTTAGAAGGTCTCATGGATGGTACCAAGGCAGTAGGTCAAAAGTTGAGCACCTACCCTGTCATCTGATGGAACTCTGAGGTCAATGGTGTCAAGTCACAGGAATTAACCTCTGAGGCCTCTTGTTCTAAGGATCCTGGGAGACATGGGTAGGAACTGGGTTTGCTTTGTTGCTCCCTATTTGGTAGACATGAGGTGGTTTTGGGGTTTGCAACTGAATGAGATCGGTTGACCTTGTAATTATTAGAAACACAGGTACATTTCAGAACCAACCCGGTAGCCTCCTAGATCTTTAGACAAAGGAAGTGTAAATTCTGATTTCAAGATGGTCAATTGGGTGCACATTGAAATCCCTTTCTTTCACCAAAACCAGTGGTGGCATTAAGCCAGTTCACACCAGTTCAGCAGAACTGATACCTAATTTTTTGTTGAGTTTGGAAACCCACCAGTTGTTAAAATGGCACTTGTAATCACGGTTCTGTCTAAAGGGGGTGCCTGGGAAGCCACCCAATGTGGAAATCACAAATTTACATTCCTTACTCTTTTTTAATGTTCATCTGTGCAACATTGTATTGTAAGTGCCTGTGGTAATGTTCATTCCATCCATAGGTGAAAAAAATGGCAAGTGAGGACGCCAATCAAGAAGCAACATAGAGCCTGACCAGGTGGTGGCACAGTGGATAGAGCATCAGACTGGGATGCGGAGGACCCAGGTTCAAGACCCCGAGGTCAGAGCTTAAGCGTGGGTTCATCTGGTTTGAGCAAAGCTCACCAGCTTGGACCCAAGGTCACTGGCTCAAGCAAGGGGTTACTCAGTCTGCTGTAGCCCCAAGGTCAAGGCACATATGCGAAAGCAATCAATGAACAACTAAGGTGTGGCAACTAAAAACGAATGATTGATGCTTCTCATCTCTCTCCCTTCCTGTCTGTCTGTCCCTATCTATCCCTCTCTCTGTCTCTGTAAAATTATTAATAAATAAAATAAATGGTTAAAAAAAGAAAACTCAGCAATTAAAAAAAATGTTTTAAAAAAGCAGCATGGAAATATCTTAAATAACAGTTTTGTTTTTTGTCAGGTATTATTTAATATTTTTATTAATATTTTAAAACTCGTTCTTATAATATAATCTAGTTTTGTGTGCCTCTTTTATTGTTCTTATTTAAGTATTAAATGCATGAAATAATAAACTACCTTTTGGTATATCATTTTTTATTCTTTAAACAGTCATTAGGACAGAGAACTGGTTGTTAAATTATTTCAGTCCCACCACTGACCAAAACCATGTATATAATAGATGTTTTTAAAACAATAAATATTACAAGTATTTGTCATGAACCAGAAATGGAGAAGCATGCCTAAAATATGAAAGCAGTGAGCTGGATAGGGCTTCTGGGTCTCAAGCATTTCAACACCAGTTGATGCCCTCACAGTGAGGCCAAGTTTCTCATAAGGAGCAGTCTGCTGAGTCTGTCACAGCTCAGGATGCTCAGGGAGAATTCTGCAAGGAGATGTGAACTTGACTCAGAGTAACCATATGTATGAATAAGACCAAAGCCATGCCTGACCAGGTGGTGGCGCAGTGGATAGAGTGTCGGACTGGGATGCAGAAGGACCCACGTTCAAGACCCCGAGCTTGCTAGCTTGAGCGCGGGCTCATCTGGTTTGAGCAAAGCTCACCAGCTTGGACCCAAGATCTCTGGCTTGAGCAAGGGGTTACTCAGTCTGCTGTAGCCCCACGGTCAGGGCACATATGAGAAAGCAATCAATGAACAACTAAGATGTCACAATGAAAAACTGATGATTGATGCTTCTCATCTCTCTCCCTTCTTATCTGTCTGTCCCTGTCTATCCCTCTCTCTGACTCTATCTCTGTCTCTGTAAATAAAAATTTAAAAAAACCAAAAGACTAAAGCCATGAAGTACATCAACAAATGAAAGAATATACACCCAGGGAATTAGAAATTATAAAGCAAGCTAAAAAGAATTTAAGATAGAGAAAGCCCTCTGGATGTAATTAGACTGGTTTTGGACCTACTAAATAGAATGGCTCTTCTGTTCTGTGTATTCTACTTGGACTATGTTCTGGAAGGAACTGGAAGCACATTCTATTTGGGCCAGGAGACACAGTTCCAGAAAAATTAGGTAGGATAAGAGAGACCAGAAGGAAGGTGGAAGAATAAGCAGACTTAGAGAGTAACAAATATGGGAGGCTGAGGCCTTGGCCGGTTGGCTCAGTGGTAGAGCGTTGGCCTGGCGTGCAGAAGTCCTGGGTTCGATTCCTGGCCAGGGCACACAGGAGAAGTGCCCATCTGCTTCTCCACCCCTCCCCCTCTCCTTCCTCTCTGTCTATCTCTTCCCCTCCTGCAGCCAAGGCTTCACTGGAGCAAAGTTGGCCCGGGCGCTGAGGATGGCTCTGTGGCCTCTGCCTCAGGCGCTAGAATGGCTCTGATTGCGGCAGAGCATCGCCCCCTGGTGAGTATGCCAGGTGGTTCCTGGTCGGGTGCATGCGGGAGTCTGTCTGACTGCCTCCCCCTTTCCAAATTCAAAAAAAAAAAGGGAGGCTGAAAGGAGTAGATGAGTTGGAAGACAGGTCAAATAGGAGGACAAGAAGTAGGTGGAAATAAAGACACATGCGCAGAAGAAAGACACATAAGCAAAGAGAAGGACAAGCAGGCAAGGAGGGGATGGAAATGCAGGCGGGGCAGACAGGTGCAGTCTTCCGCATCTTACCTTCACCTGGCTCTGGATCTGGAAGTTGAAGCTTTCATTCCACTCTGGGTTTGTGCAGTTGGAGATGGTCCTAGTCCTCAGCCTCTCTTGAGAAGCGGTGGGCAGCCAGAGGCTCACATAGCAGTCTGTCTGGCTCACTGTCAAATCAAGAAAAGGGTGGAGAGAAGGGTGAGGTGCCAACCCAGGTCCAGAGAAGAAAGAGTGGGAGTCAAAAGAAAACTTCAGACAAGTCACTTCCAGAGCAAGAAGGCCTTGTCTCCTTCAGGTCCCCTCCTTACTCATGAATCTGACTCTCCAGAGACTTTTGTCTTAAAACCCTGAGAAGGTCACAGACTGCAGGCTAGAGGTTTCACAGAGGGGTCCTAGGTCTCACTGACTGTTCTCATGGACAGATGGCCTCTGGCTCATATCAGAAACACAAAGCTCTCAGATTTGGGACAAAGTATGACTGTACAGTTTTCTCTCGCTAGGGAAAGGTCTTGAGGACCAGCCCCAAAGGGTCCAGTTTCCCTCTTGCATTAACCAAAGGCACCAGGGAAACCAAGGTCACGTTCAGGTCTTCCTCTGAGCTGAGGAGAAGCAAGGATTAGAAGGGACACAGTCTGTTGTGAGTCAACCCCGAGGGCCCCAGTGGGAAAAGGTTAGGGAGGAACAAGCTATTCAGCAGGATATAGGAACAGAGACCAACACCTACCTACGTAATGTCCTTGACTCTTTTTTTTTTTTAATTTTATTTATTCATTTTAGAGAGTAGAGAGAGAGGGAGAGAGAGAGAGAGAGGGGGGGGGAGGAGCTGGAAGCATCAACTCCCATATGTGCCTTGACCAGGCAAGCCCAGGGTTTCGAACAGGCGACCTCAGCATTTCCAGGTCGATGCTTTATCCACTGCGCCACCACAGGTCAGGCCTGTCCTTGACTCTTGCGTTGAGTCAATTGAACTCCTTTGATCTCTCCAGCCCACCCACATTGCCCCACTTGCACTGCCAGTGCCTCACTACAGGTTACCTTCGTCTCTGCTGTCTCTTTCCCACTAGGCACCCTGTCTTCTGTCTTGCCCTACTCTAATCTTTTCTCTCAGTAGAAACCAGAGGGGTCTTTTTAGATCTGACCATGTTACTCCCCAACTGAAAATCCTTTAATGGCTCCCATATGCCCTCAGGCAGGAGTCCCAGCCACTCAACATGACAACTTCCCCAGCCTTAGCCTTATCTTTCCACCCTCCCTACACAACAGCCCCTGCCTAGCTCCCAAACACACATGTACATGCACACACACATGTATACACACACAGGTGCACACATCTTCACACCTACACTCGAGATTTCAGCCAAGCCCAATCTCTTGTAGGTCTCAGAAGGTGCCACGCTGTTTGTCATCCTTCTGCCTAGAATGCCCTTCTCTTCTGCTTTCACGTCACCTCCTTGGCTAGCCCCTTCAGGTTTCAGAAGGAACCTCTTCTGGAAGCCTTCCCCGAGCCCTCACATCTGGGCCACGTGCCCCTCCCAGCCCAGAGCCTTCTGCTCTTCTCCAGGCAGAACACTGACTCACACTGCACCCCGACCACTGGCAGACCAGAAGACCATGTGTCAGTACTTACTAGATATTTATTGAGTAAATGAATGAATGTATAAGCCCAACTTCCTGCTGTTGGGCTGTATCAGTACCCCAGAAATTCTAGGCTGAGTCACCACAAATCGAGGTAAGCAAGTTGATGTGCCTAATCCCTCCGCCCACAGGGAGACTCCCTAGGGATCGGCAGAGGCCCCTGGGCCTGTAACCTTCTCCTTGGGTCTGCCTCCTGTACACTGGAAGCCTACAGGCAGCGCCGCCGCCCATTTCACACCCATTTGCTTAGCATGACATAATGAACTCCCTCTAAAAATCCCTTTTCTAGATAAATAAAATGCCCAAAATTCTCTCACTAAACCCATTAAATAAAATCTCAGTATTTTTGGCCGGGAAGAGATAGGGAAAATCAGACACCCATACCTCAAGTGTTAAGTTGTTTTTCAGTCCTTAAACAGAGCGCTGGCCCCTCCTCCTACCCCACAAGTTGGGAAGAAGGAGAACGCCTCCCAAAGAAGAGGTAACTCTGGGGAGGGAGGAATGACGGAGTCCATAGTGAGGCCCGGATGGAGATTCGGAGCCGGCGTCATCAGCTGACTGTAAGGACAGTGACTGCTGTGCTTGCAAGGAAGAATGGTCAGTTGAAAGTGACCCAAATCTGAGAATTTCAGAGACTGCAGGGGATTTCCTAGGCATAGATAGGTTCTAATCCTTGTTCCCTGTGGAATGACAGAGGCTTGGTCATCTGAGTGACATGCATCCTTTCCTGGAATATGGGTGTAAAAATGACTCAATGCTTCGTACGGATGTGGAGAACACAGTCTTCCTGATACCTCTACAGACACCTGTTTCACATCCCTTGGCATGCTTGTTTGCATTTTACTTTATTTTCCCAGGAGGAATAAAAACCTGTGGTAGCTGGGAGGTTTCTGGGCTGACTGCCTGCCAGTGCTGGCCCAGGACTGGGTGGCTCACTCCCTGACTAGGGGGTGGTTGCTCAATCTCTTCTCTTTCATCTCCTTGAACTCTTGGAAACTCAGACAAATGCTAGAGGCCGAACCATAAAGGAAAGTGCTTTTGATCCAAGCCAGAAGGGAATAATTTGGGGTGAGGGTAACCCAGGACCTGGGAGGCATCAAAATGGTCTCAAACACCAGCCGTGACACCGTGGCATCCAGACACAATGTGCCACCGTGCATGTCCCCCAACCCTGTTCCTCAAGGAAAATGAAGAAAACATAAACAGCGAGGGGTGCTGAAAGGAGACCAGGTACCCTCAAAAGACAGCCTGTGTGTGGAAGTGCATGTGGGGGAGGAGAAAGGGGTGGTGAAGCCGAACCTCCGCCTGTTTTTCTGGCTGTCTGCTCCCCTATCCCCCTACTACCTCTGGTGAGGGGGTGGCCGGGAAAGGACAGAAAAGGCCCGGATGATGGGAAGGTCTGAGCACACAGCTACAGGCAGGGCTGGGACAGACACCCCTGGAGAGGGTTGGAGGTGGGCGTGTGCAGCTGAGAGCATGTGAGAGCTGTGCTGTCCCTGAGGGGAAGTGTGGCATGGGAGATGAAGGTAAAAGAGGCCACCATGCCCCCAGCCCATGGGACTCCTCCAGACTCCTTGGATCGCTAACTGGTGGGCAGCAAGGCCTTGAGAAGCCTGAGAGGAATCCCTGGCCCTCTGCTGGCCCTTTTGGCAGAACTAAGCCCACAGTGGACATTCACCAGAACTGCTTCTGCTGGAACGGGCTCTGGTACTCACTGTCCAGGGGACATGGTCTGAATCCTTCTGATCCCATTGCTTTCCTTAGGGCACAGGGCCCTCCCTCCTCCATCCTCTACACTCATCCGTGCATGGCAGTGACAGCTTCTAAGAAAGTTTCCAAGCCTCCAGGACAATCCACACAAGAGCCCTGGGGAAGCCATGCAATCCCTTTCTCCAGAACTCAGGCACCCCATCGCTTAGATCCTTATCTCTCCTCTGCCTGGCTTCCTTACCCGTCACCACTGTGCCCAGTCCTCCTTCTTCTGACTTGCCCCCTTTTCTCCCCAGCTCTCTAGACCTGAGATCGAACACTTTCATTAACCCTTGTGTGCAAAATGGGCCTCATTGTACTACCCTTAGTTTGTTGGGAGGATCAAATGGTTTTTGGAAGTCTGGTCCTTAGCTGGTCCCAGCAGGTATTCTGGGGATATATTCCTCTCTGTCCTCGAGTATGGCCCCTTCCCAGACTGAGCTCCCTGGACCTCTGGATGCTCACGCCCTGCCCCTCTCAAACCCCGGCCCCCAGTGCAGCCTTCCTTCGCTACTCGCAGTTTTCAGTGTCCTCCTTTGGGTCTGAATTCTGTAGTGATAAGATTAGAATACCATAGTCTGTGACTATTCTACAACCACTTTGGGCACAGATGTCTCCCCTTGTTAAAAAGCATGCTTGATATCTTGGCTCTGTGCATTCTCTCTCCCTGAGTTGAATCTCAGGGCAGTGGGAGTATATAATGCAGCTTTGAGGAACCCTGGCGGCTGCTGGGCCATCTTTATGTGGTCACCAGTGAATGGGAGCACCCCTTCAGTGGTGGGGCCTTGACACTGAGCTTTCTCCTCCTTGAGGTCCAAGGTTTCTCTAGGGATGGAGGGAAGACAAGAGAAGCAAACAGAGGGATTTTAGGTTTTCCTAATCTCTTGAAATGCCACCCCAAATACAGGTATGAGGGGAATATCCTGCCCACCTAAACGATGTCACTTCTTCCTGAAGCCAGAGACTTCCCTGAGCCCCATGGCCTAGGAAAGCTGCAGGGCTGGAATGAAGGTGAAGATAAGGCTGCAAGAAAACGTTGTATAAATAGCCCTGGTGGCCCTTGCCGGTTGGCTTAGGGGACAGAGTGTCAGCCAGCATATGGACATCACAGGTTCGATTCCTGGTCAGGGCACACAAAAGAAGCGACCATCTGCTTCCCCCTACTTCCTCTTCCCATTTTCTCCCCCTTCCCTTCCTGTATCCAGTGGCTCAATGGGTTCGAGCATCACCCCAGTGCTGAGGATGGCTCAGTTGGTCCGAGTGTGTCAGCCTCAATTGCCAAAAATAGCTCAGCTGATTCATGCATCGGCGCTAGACAGGGGTTGCCGGGTGGATCCCAGTTGGGGTGCATGCAGGTGTCTGTTTCACTATCTCTCCTAATCACTTAAAAAAATAGCCTTGGTGAGTCAAACCACATCACGAGGCCAACCTGCAGAACTAGCATGGGCCCTAGGACCCAAGATGGGATCCAGGTCCTAAGAACAAGCATTGGGACAAGGTCAGCAGCTGGCTCCATGATGCCTAAGGGCCTCTCCTTCCTCTGCACCCCAAACACCCCCTAAACTCATGCAGATGCAAGGAGTGTGGGAAAAGCTGGTGCTCCTGGAAAAGGACACTGGGGAGAGGGCAATGGGAGCAGAGAGTGAGGCGAACTGTGCTCTTGAACACGGGGGCTGAGAGTGCCCAGGTTACAGCCAGTGGAGGGGCACGAAGACTGATATAAACCCCAAAGTCTGAAATACAACCTGAGTGTAGAACACACACACACACACACACACACACACACACACGCACACACACGCACACGCACACACATGCACACACACGCACGCACACGCGTGCGCAAACACACACCCCTACCTGACCATTTCTCTAGCCAGGGCTTGTCTCCATCCAGGCCCCATAGGCGGAGAAAAAGAAAAGTGAGAGGAAGATACTTACCCATGTCAGCTTGTCTGATGTTTCTCATCCGGATGACCCTCACTGTTAGCAGGTAGCATGGAGACTGCCCCTCCTATGGATTGAGAGGACAGTGGACTCACTATCCAGGCAATGATGGCAGGTGGCCTTCACAGAGAGAGCAGCTCAAGCTGGCCACAGACTCTCACTGCCTGGACGCAAGAAGCCTCCCCATGGTCAATTCACATTTCTGGGCCTTGGAGGACTCTCTGGTTCCAGGGTGAGGGGTTTTCTCCTAACCCCACTCTGAGCCAGCACACCCTGGAAGAGGGATAACTGCATGCCTGTTCTGTTCATGTCTGTCCTGTCTGAATCTTGGGATTTGAAGCCCTTTCCCTGAAAGTTTTTTGGTTTTGTTTTTGTTTTTAAGAAAAAGGGAGAGAGAGAGAGGGAGGGAGGGAGATAAGAAGCATCAACTCATAGTTGCATCACTTTAGTTGTTCATTGCTTCTCATATGTGCCTTACCAGGGGGGCTTAAGTCGAGCCAGTGACCCCTTGTTTAAGCCAATGACTTAGGCTCAAGCCAGCAACCCTGCACTCAAGCCGGATGAACCTGCACTCAAACCGGCAATCTAGGGGTTTCAAACCTGGAACCTCAACGTTCCAGGTTGACACTCTACCCATTTTGCCATCACTGGTCAGGCTCCCTGAAAGTTTTACCCAGGTTTAGATGAATCTGGTTTTTTAAAGCACATGCATGAGAAAGAGACAGACAGACACACAGGCAGGAAGGGAAAGAAATGAGAAGCATCAACTCATAGCTGTAGCACTTTAGTTGTTCATTGATTGCTTTCTCATATGTACCTTGACTGGGGGGCTCCAGCTGAGACAGCAACCTTGGGCTTCAAGCTACAGACCTTGGATTTTAAGCCAGTGACCTTTGGGCTCAAGTCAGCATCCATGGAGTCATGTCTATGATCCCATACTTAAGCCAGTGACTGCGCTCAAGCTCTTGAGCCCATGTTCAAGCTGAAGACCTCAGGGTTTCAAACCTGGGTCCTCAGCATCCCAGGTCAATACTCTATCCACTATGCCACTGCCTGGTCAGGCATAATCCTCATAAGAGCTTTGCAATAGAGGTGTCAATATCTTTTTTTAAAAATCGAGATAGAATTGACATATAACACTGTACTAGTTTTAGGTATACAACATAATGATTTGATATATTGATACATATTTCTATATATTACGATACAATCACCACAATAAGTTTAGTTAACATCCATTACCACACATAGTTACAATTTCTTTCCCTTGTCATGAGCTGTTATCATTTTAAGGTTTGTCCTTCCAGACTCTTCCGGGGCTTAATTCTAACCAGCAACAATAGAGGGATGGCTGGGAAGGATGGTACTTAGTCCCTGAGACAGATTTGTCAGTCATTTTTAGGCTCTCCTCCTTGTCTCTCCCTAACAGCTGCCTCAAACTCAGAAAAAAAGACAATCTTCCAGTCATATAAAATTTAAGGATTCTTTTTTGTGAGATTAGCTCTAAAGTATTGAATATCTTCACAGTCAATAACTTGCTCTAACAGGATTCTGTTTTGAGCTTTGTCACTTGGGTCAAAGGCCACACCACTTCTCTTCTGGTTCTAGAATCATGGCTGTGGCCTTTGGCCACACCTCCTCTGGGCACAGTGGGTTCCTTACTCCTCACTCCCCACCTGGGCAAAGTGGCATCATGGGCTGATCTGGTGAGAAAGGAGGAGTCAACTTTCACCCAGGAGAGCAGTTCTGGCAGAGCCTGTTCCCACTGGCCCACTTTCTCAGAGGACAACGAGGACTCCAAGTGGGGAGCTGCCCTGGGCTTCAGCCAGGCAGGGGTCAGTCCTCAGGGACATTTTATAGTGTCAAAGGGCTCTGAACCCACGGCCCTGGTCCTCTCAGCCATTACCACCCTTATCCTGCTTCCATGAGGGACTGCCCTTGGCCCTGCCCGGCTCTCTTGTGTCTTCTCTAGAAGGGAATGAGTGTCCACAGGATCTCACCTGAGGCCTCCCTGCCTTCCAGGAAAAGCTCTCTGCTGTCATCTGATAACTTCCAACGATGCTGACCATTTCTTTCTTCTCTAACTCAGTAACAATAACCACATCAGCCGCCACCTGCTGAGTGTCTGCCATCTGCTAAGTGTTGTGTATATAACCTCCACGCTTTGTGTTGCTCAAGCCTTGCAATACCCCATGAGGCAGTTAGCCTCACTTCACAGGTGGCGAATTGGAACCTAACTCTTTTGACTTCAGGCACTCAGCTAGAATCAGAGGAACCCAAGTTTGAATTCAGTCCTAATTCTTAAGCCCATGTTCATGACCATGACTACACTGTCACCTCACTTGAAAGTGGCCCTTGGCAAACAGGAAGACTGGTGCTGCTGGCCCTTATCTCCTCATCTTTGGTCTTTTGCTCTAGAATATATTTTCCTGAAAAATTCTTCTTTTTACCCTGAATTTACCCCAAAGCTCAAAAATAACTTCCAAACTCTGGCCATTTTCCCACCTGCAGCGCTCTACAGAGTCCATGATCTCTCCTTCTTAAACAGCCAGAGCTCGTCAGAGTAGAAGGGTTCTTGGAGAAGTTTCCATTTTCTAATAGTCACAGAAGGCTCCGTGTGGTCTACCTTCTAGCCCAGGCAGTTGCGGGAGAGACCCAATTTCAAAGCCCTCTCCAAAGTCCAGCAGGGAGAGAGGGCCTGGTGGGTTAGAAAGAGCCCAGAGGGCAAGCTGGGAGGAAGGCAGAGGGAACATGGGACTCAGGTTTGGGGTCCAGATGTTTTTAGGAGCCACGGCTATGAAAAATGACCTTCATAGCTTAAAATGAGTATTTTCCCCTGATATAATATGCTCGATTGGAGTGGTTCTAGAGATAAGCATAAATTCATGGCCCCAGAGGTAACTGATTCACAGAAGAAAGATGCAGAAGAAGAAAGCACAGTGTCTGTGATTCTGCAGATAGGAACCAGAAACCAGGGAGGTTAAGAAACCCAAGTAAGGGTAGCTTATGGTATGCTAAGGGTAAGAACTTCAGGGATTGGACAAGCCTGTCCCTAGGATAGAATGCCCTGGCTAGCAGGCATGGTAAAAGTTGAAATAGCTAACAACAGGCAGGATCAGGCACTGTGCCCGCTGGGCCACAGCCCTGGAGCAAGGACAGGCGTGAATCCTAAAGTGCATGGGGCACTGGAGGGTCCCAGGGTAAGGACTAGGGAGCACTCAGGTGCTAGAGCTCCAGGCAGGGACTCTTGCAAACAGTCCAGAAGTGCATTTAAGACACATTAACAGCCAGTGCAGCTGTGTGGGGAGATGGCTGGAGAGCAGGTTTCCGGGACACCCTTGCTCAGGCTGGACACACATTGCTTCCAGCCTCCTCCCTGGCCTTGGTCCTTGGGGTTGGTCCTGCCAGGCCTTCACTTCTCTCCAGACCTCCTTAACATAAGGGGCATTGGCCAGCTCATATGGAAAAGATGCAGCCCCTTGACTCTCAGGAGTGGCCTTTATACAATCCAATAGTACCCCTTCCACCCCTCACTTTAGACAGACCTTTCGGTGGGAAGGCTGGAAAACCCAGTTCATTCCCCTGCCCCAGTGCGCCGGGGCCTGACTCCACCTGGCGCACCTGTCTGTTCTCATCCAGCGCTCCTACCATGCCCTGTAGAAGGCACCAGTATGCTTGACTGGCAGAGAAGACTGAGTCTCTCTGCAGAGAAACTGCATCTCACACAGGATCACACGGCCCAGAAGTAACAGGACTCAGAAGACAGGACGCTGGCCCTCACCATGAGTGAACCAAACCAGCTAAAATCTTGTTCCAGGTCATACCCTAGACTAGTTCATAGCAGAGGCAGGAGTAAAACCCTCAGCTCCCAATTTGGGACTCTCTTCACACCTCAAGAATCTAGCTACCACTACAAATTAGATGAATATTGAATTACAGATAGTCACTCAGGGTCAGGCTCCCAGGTAAGGGTGGGCATAGGAAGGAGAGTCTGACAATGACGTTTCAGAAGGGGTGGCTCTGACGCCCACCCTCGGGTCAGACCTACCCTAATCAAAGCACCCCAAGGTCTGGGGTGCTAAAGAGGGGAAGCCAGCTCCCATGGAGCCTGTGGGAACTCCCCTCCCCAGGGCTTCTCAGGGCAGGCTGGGCTAGTGATGCCATCTCCTCCTTTCCCGAGTGCTGGGTGGATCCACAGTTCCTTGCAACACCTGTGTCAGAGCTCAGACCAGGTGATCGCTTCCAGGATGCACGGGCCCTTCCTAAAAGGGAGAGCACTGGGGTGGTGAGGTGACTCTGTGGGAATCCAGAACATTTCCCAGCTGGTCCGAGCAACATCCTAGGCCAGGGGTCATCTGCAAGGAGCCACTATGGCTGTTTTCCCTTTTACCACCCAGGCTAGATGAGGGGGCAGGGCAAAAAGTCCAGCTCTGAAGCATGGACCCTCCAGGTCCGAGGGGGACAGAGGCAGTTCTGAGTTGCTCCACTCTCCCCTTTGAGGGAAGCTCTGTCCCTTCTGTGGAGGGACTCCAGAGCCCAGCCCAGACTCTTGGAGGCTCAGTAAGACTGGAAAGGGAGGAGCAAGTGTTGACTACCTCCTCCATGAAGCCTCCTCAGACCCACTCTTTCCCCTTCCAGCTAACATCTGTTTTTCATCTTCTATGCTCTCTAGCCAGTTATTAGCTCTGTAAATCATAGATGTCTAAAAATGTGAAGAATTTATATTGATCCTCCTAAGATACCCCTGTTCCCACAGCAGACTTGCACCTCTGAGGCTGTGAGGGCTAGTTAGCTGCTGACTAAAGTTTCCCCGAGGACTGCGGGGAAATGCGGGTGTAACCATGAAAGTCATGTCTATTGTGGCCAGGGCAGCAGGCAGCAGCACCATGCAGCACAGAGCTCCCCTCCTGCGCTCCTTGGAGGCTGATCAGGGTCTCCTTCACCCACCCCAAAGTGACAAGATCCTTTCAGGGCCTCACCCATCTCATTCAATGAGGTAGCGTGGGATGGAGGAAGGTAATGGGAAATAAGTTGTGGCTGCCAGTCCTTGACATGGCGCGCCTACAGCAAATTAGAAGAGTGAGATAAGATAGGAAAGTCAAGGCAGAGCTGGTCCAGAGCCTGGCGATCTGACCGCGATCATGGCTCTTCCTGTCAGGCTGAGAGAAGTTGGAGAGACCCAGGTAGCAGGCTTCTTGGCTGATGGTGACAGATCTCACCAGACATCACACTACACACTCACACCGCATGGCAGTTTAGGACGTTCACAGGGTAAATACCTGCTCACTGCCAGGGTAGGCCAAATATGGACCCCCACTCCTGTCAGTGATGAGCACTGTCTACCTGGCTGCTGGCCTGACCTGGCTCCCGGATGGCCCTGAGCCACTCCATGGCATCTTGTCAAGCCCATGGGTACCCACAGCTGGGCCAACCGCCGAGCCTCAGCCCCAGCTGGGCCGGAACACGTCCCCTGGTGCTAGGTAGGGACTGCTGCAGGAGAGGTGCTCCATGTCTCTGGAGTCCACAATGCCCCCAGCACCCCTGGGTCTGTCTCCTGCCCTCAGCCTCTGGCCCCACCCACCCAACACTGCTTCCTTACCTCCAAGGGGCAGGTGGGCAAGGGTCTGTCATTTTCTGCTTGACCTGGGTCTGGCAGGTAGTGGGAGACCCAGGCTGGTATCTGCTTCTGGAGCATCGCAACGGCTCTCCAACTGGGTTGCGAGACCAGGAATTTATACTCTGAGTCAGAGAGCTCTGCCCTCTGGATGCCTCTTGGCATTGGCTGGGATTGCCTGGGGAGGGATTAAGGCGGGTAAGCCGATAGGGAGCCCTGGCCTAGGCCTCTTGGTATCAAGGGACCTTCAGGTCTTAAGATCTTGGAAATGCAGGGACTAGCAAGAATTTAGCAATCTGCTGCCCCTAGAAACTCAGAATAACCAGCTGTGGAAACAGAGGGCAGCAGGAAGAGGATGCTGACCTTCATAACTTTAGGATAAGCCCACTCTCTTCATCTTATTGAGGTCCTGGCTCAGAGATGCCTCTCTGGGTGAATGGTGCCTGCCTTTAAACTCCACTTAGTCCCACAGCTTGAAACCACAGGAGCTGGGGGCAAGGACCTCATGGAGGCAGGGGCCATGGCCAGGGCTCCTAAAGTTAGAGGGTAATGAAAAGAAAATAGTTGCCCAAATCGTTGATGACGAGAGTTGGTCAAGGGCCAGTGCCCCCAGCCCTCCTTCCTGGGAGGCCAGGGAGAAAGAGGGTGTGCCCAGCCCCTGCCTGGTCTCAGGGCAGCTTAGAGGATGCTCCCGCCCCACCCAGCTGATCCCTATCTCACTAGGGGGCCTGGTGAGGTGGCTTCACCTGCTTGGCTACCCAGCTGGGTCTAGTGGGAGTTTCCTGCCTGAGCTATCGCCTGGGGCCCCACAACCGGCTTTTCTGGCCCACAGATTAAAGTGCATTTATGAAAATGAGGGTGAGATCTGAATACAGGGCTGATTGAGCCCAAGCACAGGGATGGAACCTGGTCAGAGGTATCTGTGGAACCTCTTCCAGTGCCAAGTAGAGGTTGTCCCCACCCTGCTCCCTTCTGCTTGCCCGGCCCTCCATAGTGGAAATGGGGCCTTGGCTTGGGCCCCACCCAGCCCATGTCCTTCCCTGCCCCTGACATCTATCCCACTGCCAAGGACACAAACTCAGCACGCACACCCCTCAGTGGACTCTACTAAATTCAATTTCATTTACACACTTAGTGAGTGCCTACCGCAATGCTAAAAGAGAAAATCCCAGGCTTGAAGTTGCTGACAGTCCATCTGGTGAGCCAAATGCTTCCAACCCCTCGGGGGCTCAGAGGTGCGAGTCACCTGTGGGACAGGGGTATCCTAGGAGGATCAGTATAAATCCTTCACATCTGTAAACATCTGTGGTGTACAGAGCTAACAACGGATGAGAGAGCACAGGTGAAAAATGCATGTCATTTGGGAAGGGAAAGAGTGGGTCTAAAAGGCTTCATGGAGGAGGTGGCATCTAAGTGGGCCTTGGAGGATGGGTAAGATCTCAGTAGCTAATGAGATATGGGAAAGGCATGACAGAAGGAAAGAGCAGCGTGAAGGAAGAATAGGGAGGCCTGAAAGCAAGGTATTTCTCAGGTATACAAGTGGTCTGGTGTCAGAGTAGAGTTAGAGAGTAGGACAGAGGAGGGGACAGAAGTTGGGCAGAGAGAAGGGAGGCCTGAGAAGGAACAAATCTGGAAAGATACATTAAGGCCCAACAGTCATGACCCTCAAAGACCATGCTTTAAATTCAGACATTCTCTAAGGCAATGGGGAGCCATCAACGATTTTTGAGCAGGAAAGTGACGTGATTAGAGTTGATCTTCTAGAAGGCAACTAGATGTTGATTGATGTGGTAGGCAGCCCAACCCACAGCACAGCAGTGTTCAAAAAGTGACAGGGTGAGAGATATATAAGGTCCAGGCAGTGGTGGGATTCAAATAATTTAATAACTGGTTCTCTGACGTTTTAAAATATTAATAAAAAATCAAATAATACCTGACAAAAAACAATAAAACTGTTATTTAAATTATTTCCATATTGCTTCTTGACTGGCATCCTCACTTACAATATTTTCACGTATAGACAGAATGAACATTACTACAAGTGCTTGGAATTCGCTGTTGCACCGATGAACGTTAAAAGAGAGTAAAGAGTGTCAATTTGTGATTTACACACTGGGCTGGCTACTGCCTAGGCACCCACCTTAGAGAGAACCCTTACAAGTGCCATTTTAACAACCAGTTTGCTGAACTGAATGAAAAATTAGGTATCAGTTCTGCTGAACTGGTGTGAACTGGTTGAACCCCACCACTGGGTCCAGGGAACCGTCTCGCTGAGGGTCCCACCTGTCTCCACATTCTCTCTACTCCCCAACCCTTCCCCCATGAAACATGCCTAGGGCAAGTCCCAAACCCCAGGGCATTCCTCAAAGCTTGGAACTTGATCTTCTTCCCACTGAAGAAGCCCAACCACAAAACCCACAGCCTACCTCGCTTCATTCACTTTAGCCAGTGCAAGGAAAATCCAGCCCTTCAATACTTGTATTTGCTCATTCTGCACAAACTCCTCAAGAGCAAAGCCTCACTTTGTTAAATGAAATCAAATTGAATAGGATGTGGGTGGAGGCCTCTTCCCCCACACCTTCAGCATAGCCTCTGACCCAGGTCGGAGCTGGTACAACAGCAAACTGAGTCAACATTCTACCAGCAAGCACTTACTGAGTGCTACTGTGTGCCCAGCTGGGTGCTGAAGACTCAGGGAAGGCTTTGGAAGGAGACACAGAGAACTTATGATCTAGTGAGGGGGGGAGGGACCGAATTCACTGCTAAATTGTCCAGTGTGGACTCCAGTGTGGGATAGGAGGGAACAGAGAACTACAGTGTGGAGTCGTGGGAATTGGGCTGGGAAGGTAAAGAGTGCCAGGCAAAGAAACAACATCCACAGACAAGTGAGAGGTGCCTAATCCTCTCCTCTAATCCAATGTGTCTCCAAATAAACATGCAATGTATGCTAAAACACCATTCTCAGGCACACCTGATACTCTCATCAAGGCCCCTCTCTCCCTGTCCCCAGAGTTTCTTCATGTGGAAACTCTGCTGCTGTCTCTGTTACTGGAGGGGACTGGGCCCTGAATGGATCTGCCTTGGGCTGGATGGGAGTGTGTGGGTTCTTGACTTTGTGCAGGAAAGATTTCATAACATGAGTCCAGGTGATTTTGCGAGTATGTTTATTGCAGCCAGAAGGGTTTAGGATAGAAGAAGCAACAGGAGAGAGCCTAGGCAGGGCTGCTATGGTTCTCTGGAAAGTCAGAGAAAAGGGGGCCTTGGAGACAGGTTCAGGGAGTGAGCCCCGGAAGAGTTGCTGCTGCCCACTGCTCCCCAGTGACAAGTCTCGTGGGGACCCTTAGAGTAAGAGAGAAAGGCATGGGCATGCTGTATAGAAAGAGTGCCACTGGGTTCTTTGTCTTGAGGCGTTTTATCTTTCTTTAGCTGCCAGGAATCCTAGGAGCAGTCTCAGGGGAGGGTCTTTTTTTTATTTTTTTTTTATTTTTTATTTTTCTGAAGCTGGAAACGGCAGAGACAGTCAGACAGACTTCCGCATGCGCCCGACCAGGATCCACCCGGCACGCCCACCAGGGGCGACGCTCTGCCCACCAGGGGGCAATGCTCTGCCCCTCTGGGGCGTTGCTCTGCCGCGACCAGAGCCACTCTAGCGCCTGGGGCAGAGGCCAAGGAGCCATCCCCAGCGCCCGGGCCATCCCTGCTCCAATGGAGCCCCAGCTGCGGGAGGGGAAGAGAGAGACAGAGAGGAAGGAGGGGGTGGGGGTGGAGAAGCAAATGAGCGCTTCTCCTATGTGCCCTGGCCGGGAATCGAACCCAGGTCCCCCGCACGCCAGGCCGACGCTCTACCGCTGAGCCAACCAGCCAGGGCCTCAGGGGAGGGTCTTAATGGAATATTCATTAGCTTTTGAGGTGTGTCCTTCAATATGTTGATTTATTAAAATGTGAATAATGTCAGGGCTATTTTCTAGTTAGTTTTATTTTTAAAGAATGCTGCTTGCCAGGTGGATTCGGTTGGGGCATATGTGGAAGTTTGTCTCTCTGCTTCCCCTCCTCTCACTTAATAAAAATAAATAAATAAATAATGCTGACCCTGGCCAGTTGATTCAGTGGTAGAGCATCGGCCTGGCATGTAGATGTCCTGGTTTGATTCCCAGTCAGGGCACACAGGAGAGGTGACCGTCTGCTTCCCCACCTTTCCCCCTATCCTTTCTCTCTCTCTATCTGTCTATTCTCCTCCCACAGCCATAGCTCTGTTGGAGCAAGTTGGCCCCGAGTGATGCTGAGGATGGCTCTATGGCCTCACCTCAGACACTAAAACAGCTCAGTTGCTGAGTGATGTAGCAACTCCCCAGATGGGCAGAGAATCGCCCAGTAGGGGGCTTACCGGCTGGATCCCTGTTGGGGTGCATGCAGGAGTCTGTCTCTATGCCTCCCCGCTTCTCATTTAAGAAAAAAAGTAATGCTATAAAAGAGGACCAGGACCAAGGCCAATCTACCCCAGGATGGTCTGGAATGTGTAAACCATTTACTTCTGGGTGTCCTTGGTTAGGGAAGATAAAACTTTGTAATTCATTAGCTGGCTGTATATTGCTCAGATGATTTGGCCTTGTTTAATTGTTTTGTCTCAGTTTCCTTTATTCCACTTGTCAAGGGATTTCCCTAACTCCTTAGGAGCCTGCCTCATCTGCACAGAGTGGAAGGGACTAAGTTAATTTTCACACAGCAGCCCCTCCTCCCTGAGTATCAGGGAGTCAGAGGCCTCTACCTCTGGCTGTGTCTGGGGACTCCTAACAGACTCCCTTTGATGGGCTGACTAGGATCTGAGTTTCGTCCACAGCCCTGTGGCCTCAGATAACCCAGCATTGAAAAGTACATTCCTCTCAACAGCTCAGCTGACTTCACTTCCCCATGAACTCAGCAAGAATGAATTCTTTACCTTTCCTTCTTCAACATGCCTCAGGTACCTATCCCTTCCTTCCCACTGTCATTCAGTAGCACCTTTCTCTTAGAATCCTCTGTCTCTCATGATTCATCCCACACATACCAAGCTGGCCAGTGAACTTTGTGACCACCCCTTTCAACTTGTTATTCTCCTGCTCAAAGGCATCTAATGCTTTTCCATTCTTGTCAACACATTCTGGATTCCTTCCATAAACCAAGAAAAGCCCAGAAACAGCCCTGTGTATATATTGAATTTTAGTCTCTGATAAAGGAAGCATTTCAAATCAGTGGGGAAAGAATAGACTATTATTGGAAAAAGTAACTTAGCATTGGAATAAAATAAAGTTAGACCCCAACTTCATAATTACAAAAAAAATAAATTCTTCAGATTAAATATCTCAGATACAGATTTAATATAAATATATCTATTAAAATAACACTACAGAAGATTTAAAATAAAACATTAGAGGATATTTAGATAACATTGAGATGAGGAAGATCTTCCTAAACAAAGAATAAAACCTAGAAGCTGATAGGGAAAACTATTGCCACGTTTGAATACACAGTCACATAAAACTGCAGTAAAGCCAGAGGTGCTGCAAGCACAGTTCCACCTTCACAATAAGCTCAAATTTCCTCCTCCTAATAAATATCCACAAATAACAAAATCACATTTAAAAACTAACAATTAAGAGGAAAGTCTTACCCTATCAGCTAGTAGAATCAACTACAGAGCTAACACAAGTGGTAGGTTGTTGATGTAAGAATAGGACCAATAGAACAAAACAGAAGGGTCATAGACAGACCCTGATATTTAAGGTAACTTAATATGTGATAAAATTGGTACTACAGAGCAATAGGAAAAGAAAATAATTGTTTAATAGGTGACATGGTCTCCAGTGACTCACTACATAGAGTGACATAAAACAACCTCCCCATTTAACCCCATATAAAAAAGATGGGCTATGGAACAACCTTCTCATATCCAACAAGCATACCATGAAAGAGAAGATCACCTAGCAAATCTCCCAGGCAGAGAGAGCCACAGCTGGCGAGCATATCACATTCTTCCACTTGCTATGCCAACAGACCTGACTGTGTCTCAGGAAGAAGAGGATAATGATAAAGATACATGATTGTTGAGACAAAGGTGCAAGTTGAAGAAACATCCATAGAAGAAATAACACTCAAAGTTGCCAAAACCAAGTGCAAGAGATCTATCATGTCACCTGAAAGTGGTTCTGATAGTGAGGAGACCCTCTTATCAAAGAATTGCCAGCACCTCATCAAGTAAATAAAGGGATTGCTTGGAAACTCAAAGAAATCAGTTGAAACATGGTTGCAAGTAACTGAAGCCAAGGTTGACAAGCTACAGACCGATGTATCTGTTTTGCACTCAAAATCCATACAAAGGCCTGACCAGGCAGTGGTGCAGTGGATAGAGCATTGGACTGGGATGTGGAGGACTCAGGTTCGAGACCCCGAGGTCGCCAGCTTGAGCGCAGGCTCATCTGGTTTGAACAAAGCTCAACAGCTTGGACCCAAGGTTGCTGGCTCGAGCAAGGGGTTACTGGGTCTGCTGTAGCCCCTCGGTCAAGGCACATATGAGAAAGCAATCAATGAACAACTAAGGTGTCGCAACAGAAAACTAATGATTGATGCTTCTCATCTCTCTCCATTCCTGTCTGTCTATCCCTCTTTCTGACTCTCTGTCTCTGTAAAAAAAAAAAAAAAAAAAAGATCCATACAAAGGACTCCATCATCTGGAGTGTTCTTTTCTAGTCTAGGCCAACAGAAGCCCAATCCACCAGCTATTGTGATGGTTACAACCCAGCAATACACAAGCCCCCAAGATGATGACCTTTGAAGCATTTGGAAGGACTGGTTCTGAGCTTGACTTTAAGGAAGAAAGATCAGAAAGGAAGAGTTGGAGGAGGGAAAAAGGAGAGGGAAAGGAAGAAAAAAAGATGGGCAATCAACACATAAAGTGGAAAAGTGTAAAGTTAATAGAAGATGATGTAGCAGAATCTAGGGGCAAAAAGGATTTCTTAAACAACATTTTGAAACCATGAACCATAAGGAAAAAAACTCCTAAAGTTTATTACATAATAACTAAGGATATGTGTCAACTAAGAACACACAGAAAAAGTTAATATGTTGATAGATGACAGAATAACAGAAGATGTTTGCAATGCATTTGTAAATCACCAAAGGAGTAATAGTACACACAAAGAATTCTTACTAAATATGCCACAAGAAAAAGAAGGCCATGCCAACATACAAATGGACCAAAGATTTGAACCTGCAATTTATAGCAGGGGGAACCCAAAGAGCTGATAAGCTCTTGAGGAAATGCTCAAAATTATTGATAATCAGGGCAAATAAAACAACAAGATTTCATTACAGGTATTAAATTGGAAAATAGTTGAGAAAGTTGGATAATGGTTGCCTTTTTGTGAGGAGAGAAAGGGAAAGGACCTGTGGAGACAAGGAAATAACAATCAAGAAAGCAAGCTTGGGCCTCACTGTGACCAGCGGTGACAAGGGGTCGTGCCCCCAGCTGTTACACTCAGGGGACGTTTTTTTCCTTCCAGTGTTCCCTTAGCTTCGTATTCCAGACCATTGTCTCCACTCACCTCAATTACTGCATTAGCCTAATTGACTCATGGAACGCCTGCTTCTACTTTGCCTTTCTGTAAGCCATTCTCTACTGAAGAGCACAAGTGAATGAGAAACATCAGCTAGATTGTGTGACTGCTATAGCTTCTGGGTGCCCTTATTTTTTGCCATGGCTCTGAGAGGTCTTGTGTGGTCTGGCCCCTCACATCTGTTCTACTCCTTCCCTCATTTACTGACCCTCCATGCCCGGAACATGCCAAGTTCTTTCCCACCTCAGGGCTATTGCACTTGTCATTCTTTTGCCTGAAGTCCTTGACCTCCCACTATTCATAGCTGGCTCTTTCTTATCCATCATGGCTTTGCTCAAATGCCATTTTCTCCAGCAGCCCTTCCCTGATGACCACCTTCCATAATGTGTGTGTTTTTTTTGCCCACTTATGTGCTTCAGTATATTGCTCTTGCTATTAATTTAATTTGATTTAATGTATCACAGCTTGAATTATCTTGCTCATTTATTCTTTTTGCCTCTTTCCACCAGACCAAACCCTTTTCAGGGCAGGGACACTGTCCTGTTCATCAACAGGAAACATGTAATGTCCATCAGTGAGGGAACGGTTAGATTAGTTATGACACATTCACACACTGGATTATTTCACAAATGTCAGCAAGAACAAAATAGCTAATATTTATTGAAAGTTTACAAAGTGACAGGGTTATTTAGCATATTTTATATTACCTGTGAAGTAGATACTATTATTCTCGTTTTAAAGAAGAATTGAGACATGGAGAGGATAAATAACTTGTTTAGAATCCTCATGGCAAGTGACAGGGCTGGAACGAAAGTCAGTCTGGTTTCAGAACTTCTGGCTTCACACACCATATACTCAGCTTCTCAGGATATATTACTGTCCTGGAAAATTGGGATTCTTCATTATTTTTATTTTTATTTTTCATTCAGTGAGAGAAGGGGAAGCAGAGAGACAGACTCCCATATGCACCCTGACTGGGATCCACCTGGCAAGTCCACTAGGGGATGATGCTCTGCCCATCTAGGGTGTTGCTCCATTTTGCTCGGCAACTGAACTCTTCTTTAGCGCCTGAGGCAAAGGTCATGGAGACATCCTCAGTGCCTGGGGCCACTTGCTACAATTGAGCCATGGCTGTAGGGTGGGGGGAGAGAAACAAGAGGGGGGTAGAAAAGCAGATAGGTGCTTCTCCTGTATGCCCTGATTGGGAATTGAACCTGGGACATCCACATGCCGGGCTGACTCTCTACCATTGAGCCAACTGGCCAGGGCGCATTATCGTTTTTTAAAAAGCTTCTTTATGCTCCTATGTTCCTTAAAGGAAGTTAAACTTCCTAAAACAAACATATAATGAGTAAAATAAAGTTTCACAACATAAAGTAAAACAAAATCATTCTCCAAGTAGTGTGAGATTAAAAATCAACCATTGAAGTTAATATATCAAGATGTCTCAAAACTTCTGGCCAACAAAAACTTCTGGCTAACAAACTAGACATAAGTCTATTTTATAATGACAAAATACCAAAAAATAAAAAAATAAAAAAAAAATAGAGCGATGACAAGAAAGGCCTTTTATCTCTCTTTTTTTTATTTGTAAAATTATTTATTCATTTTAGACATGAGAGAGAGAAAAGGGAGGGAGGAGCAGGAAGCATCAACTCCCATATGTGCCTTGACCAGGCAAGTCCAGGGTTTTGAACTGGCGACCTCAGTGTTCCAGGTCAATGTTTATCCACTGTGCCAGCACAGGTCAGGCAGGACTTTTATCTCAGTGTAGGTCATATTTATATTCTTAGTGTTATCGATGGATCTGGCCCACAAATATTTTTTGTCCTTCTTTTTTATTTATTTATTTATTTTTTAAATTCATTTTAGAGAGGAGAGGGAGAGACAGAAGGGGGGGGGGGCTGGAAGCATCAACTCCCATATGTGCCTTGACCAGGCAAGCCCAGGGTTTTGAACCAGCGACCTCAGCATTTCCAGGTCAACGCTTTATCCACTGCGCCACCACAGGTCAGGCTCCTTCTTTTTCTTTATAATATGACGTTGAGGTCCAACTCGGTGCTTTGAATTTTCAAAGCACTTATGTCTACAGCTATAACTTATGTCCTCTAGTTTCAACTAGATATAAGGTTTTATTTTCCAGTTTCTGCCTCTTTTATATAACAAGGCTGCCGGGAGCCTCTTGTACACTGGGTTTATCCTGTCACTTGTCACCTTTGTGAGGATGACATTGTCGTTTTTTCAAACCTGACTAATCATGGTATAGTTGATTAAGGGCCTGGACTTTGAAGTTTCATAGACCTGAATTTGAATGCTGGTTCTGCTGTATATTAGCTGCATAAATGTGGGTAAATTTTCCCCTCTTAGCCTGAGTTTCTCCATCTGTAAAATGGGAAGCGTTAAATAGGGTGTTTGTGAAGACTAAACGGAGAGAAAACAACTTTGCACACTAACCTTAATTAGTGATGGATTCACTGTAAAAGGTGTGATACACAATAGAGTAACATCTCAGACACAAAGATGTCATACCTGCCCAAGGAGTTCACCACCTAAGTTAAGTGAGACAGGAAGGTCATTCAATGGTCTTTATATTACCCTATAACATGACAAGAGATGTGAAAATATGCTGAGCAGAGAGCATGCCACCCAGGGCTGGGAAGGTGAGGTGAGGCTGCCAGGAGAGGAGGAACTTGAATTTGACCTTAAAGGAGAGCTAGGGACCTGATGAATGAAGAAGCAGCAAAGGGTACTTTTGTTAGGTGAGAGAGCATGAGCTAAGGTATAAATATTCAGAAAAGACATCATGGATGGACCTTGAGAGCATTATACTGAGTGAAATAAGTAAATATGAAAAAGCTAAAAACTATATGACTTTACACGTAGGTGGGATATACAACTGAGACTCGTGGACATAGACAAAAATGAAGTGGTTACCAGAGTGGGGGGGGAGGGGACTAAAGAGAACCAAATATACGGTGATGGAAAATGATTTGACTTTGGAGGATGGGCACACAACACAATCAACAGTTCAAACACTATAAAGATGTTTACCTGAGACCCATGTGTTCCTATGGACCAATGTCACCCCATTAAATTTAATTTCTAAATAAAAATAAATAAATAAATAAGTTCCCAGATATCAAGTACAAGAATTATATTCTTTTGTTGACAGTGATGACTTATGGACAGACTTTGAGTATAATGTTTAAGGAGCAAATTCCACTCCTATAGGTAGAATAGGTGACTATCAGCACTATGTGGTTTTCGTTAGCTAGAATGGTTTTTGTTAGCTAGAATGAAGGCATGCCTCACTTCATCATAGCCCTATGACTCTTTGGGGCAAGCTGTGGCCTCTAAGAGGACCCTGACAAATGTCTCTCCCTCTTTACCTATGAGGACTGGCCACTGGGTCTTGTCCTATCTAAATGGCCTGCAGGCTTCCAGGGACCCCAGTGCCATCCAGACTTTGCCTCGAATTCACTAGTTGTAGGTCTAGGACTGAGGAGATAGGGCTCAGAAAGACAGGGCTCTGTGTGTCTGTGGAAGAGGAGGGAAAGAGTGAGGAGGAAAAATTCGGAGCAGAGCTTGTATCAGAGGGAACTGGTGGTGTCAGGGATGTGGTGGGAGGCAGGGTTGCAGGCCCCTTTTCTTCACTTTGCCTCTGGTCAGCTGGGCCAGGCCAGAGCAAGGTCCTGTCCATCTGTGTTTGGGTCAGGCTCAGTGTACACAGACAGACACTGCCTCGCCCTCCAGCTACTTTACAGGGGCGGAAGAGCTTCTTGCTGGACTCGAGGCTGGAGACTGGCAGAGGCCAAGTTGTACAGGAGCCACCTGGACATGGAGTACACACAGCGCCGAGGGCCAGCCCCAGATAACATTGCTAAATGGCAGCAGCTGACTTGACGTTGGAGAACAGTCCTTGAGTACTCATGAGGTGCCCAGCATTGGGTTCTGTTCTGGAGAAGCTGATTCTGAACAGAGACTTCTTGCAAGTAAGGGACACTTTGGCTAGAAAATATCTTCCCCTGAGAATCAAAGAGTTACCAAGGAGTTAAAAAAATAAATACAGGAAATATAAATGTTTGATTCTATGCAGTTTTGTCATCTGTTTTTGTCCCTGCAATACCCATAGTCCTTCCTTTCCTCAAACAGGCACCTGTCATCTGCCCCAATTAAGGGAGCCATCTTTAAAATACAAAGAGAAACAAACTGACCTGTAGTGGTGCAGTGGACAAAGCATTGACCTGGAATGCTGTAGTTGCTGGTTTGAGGCCCCGGGCTTGTCCAGTTAAGGCAGATATGAGAAGCAACTATGAGCTGATGCTCCCCCCCCCCACAACACCTTTTTCTCTCTCTCCTCTTTTTAAAATCAATACATAAAATCTTTTTTTAAAAAAATACAAAGAGAAACAGAAGTTAAATCTTGGCTTCTGAATTTCTCTAGGCCTCAGTTTTTCTATAAAATAATAGATATGGAAAAATACTCGAACAGTCATTTATCCCAGTGGTCCCCAACCCCGGGGCCGCGGACCGGTACCGGTTCGTGGGCCATTTGGTACCAGTCCGCAGAGAAAGAATAAATAACTTACATTATTTCCATTTTATTTATATTATATTTAAGTCTGAACGATGTTTTATTTTTTTTAAATGACCAGATTCCCTCTGTTACATCCGTCTAAGACTCACTCTTGACACCTGTCTTGGTCACGTGATACATTTATCCGTCCCACCCTAAAGGCCGGTCTGTGAAAATATTTTCTGACATTAAGCCGGTCCGTGGCCCAAAAAAGGTTGGGGACCACTGCTTTATCCTATTATGTGCCTCCACCTCTACTATCCAACAGAAAACGTTTAATAGAGACTGCTGGGATCCCTTATTGGAGAGTATGTGTGAACTGTTTCACACCGACCTCAGGGAGATGCAGCTTCAGAGAAGTGCCCTTTGCCCATTAGAGGTAGAGGGGTGAGACCTGGGCAGACTCATGATTCATGGAAACTCTCCAAGGGGCCTGAGAGGACCTGAAAGTTCAGAGAGCAGTGGGCATGCAGAAGAAAGAGGGGCTGTGTGAGCCAACAGTGAGGCGTGTTCAGCTGAGGTTGCTGGAGGCTGAGGCCCCAGCTCCGTGAATGCCACATGAAGGGAGGGCGGTGTTGGCAGACAGCCCAATAGGATGATTGTACTTTTGGTAAACTGATCATTTGGTGAATTGACTTTTACTTTTTTACTTTAAAAATCAACTTTATTGAGGTATAATTTAATATATTAAATGCACCCATTTGATGAGTTTTGACAAATATATAAAACTGAGCGACCTTAATAAAGATATAGATCTTTTCCATCACCCCAAAAAGTTGCCTCATAGCCAATCTCTCCTCTTCCCCCTGGGCCCCAGGGAGCCACTGATCTGTTTTCAGTTGCTATAGATTACAAGTGCCTTTTCTAAGGAATGTAAATGAAATTATTATGTTCAGTCTTTCGTGGCTTACTTCTCTTCTTTATTGTAAGGTTTTTGAGACTTATTTATGTTGTTTTATTGAGCTCACCCTTTTTCATTGCTGTGTAGTATTCCATTGTAAAAATATTAGTTTATCCATTCATCAGTTGAAGGATAAAGCTGTTTCTAAGTTTTAGCAATTATGAATAATGCTGCTATAAACATTCAAACATAGGTTTTTGTGTAAATATGCTTTCATTTCTCTTGGGTAAATACCTATGAGTAGAATTACTAGTGAGCTCTGACTGACTTTTATAAAGTCACTCAGAAGTGAGAGTGATGTTGTACCTGGGCTCTTCTGGCAATCCCAGTCGCTGGACAGAGGCTTTGTTCTTCACACTTCTCTCTTCTTCCTCCTTTCTCTTACTTTCTTTTTTCCCTCCCTTCATGCTTCTCTCTCTCTTGCTGGCTTCCCTTTTACTTTTTTTTTTTTTTTGTATTTTCCCGAAGCTGGAAACGGGGAGGCAGACAGACTCCCGCATGCGCCCGACCGGGATCCACCTGGCATGCCCACCAGGGGGCGATGCTCTGCCCATCTTGGGGCGTCGCTCTGCCGCAATCAGAGCCATTCTAGCGCCTGAGGCAGAGGCCACAGAGCCATCCTCAATGCCCGGGCAAACTTTGCTCCAGTGGAGCCTTGGCTGTGGGAGGAGAAGAGATAGACAGAGAGGAAGGAGAGGGGGAGGGGTGGAGGGGTGGAGAAGCAGATGGGCGCTTCTCCTGTGTGCCCTGGCCGGGAATCGAACCCGGGACTCCTGCACGCCAGGCTGACACTCTACCACTGAGCCAACCAGCCAGGGCCCCCTTTTGCTTTTCCATGCCACAGGTATCTCTCGCTGAGCTAGAGGGAATCCACGGGGCAAATGTGGGTGGGACTGAGCTCCTGGCCTCTCCCACACAGGGGCAGTGGTAACGAAGCCCTCCCAAGCATCCCCACCAAACTCGGCAGGGTTTCCTGAGAGCTCCTCTGCTGGGGCACCTGGGGGACTCCTAGACTCCACAGAGAGAGGGCTAAGGCAGTCTTCTAGCAAGTTCAGCTCCCGGTGCCATTGTCTTAAAAACTATATCTGATGGCTCTAGTCTATTCCATTTACTGGTGCTGTCTTTTGATTAAAATTTGGTTCTAGCCAAGATCTGACATAGGAATACAATTCTCCACTGATGCCAGCTGGTTCAAACCCCTGAGCCAAGGTTCTGTAGTCACTTCCTGAGAGCTCCTCTCCACCATGTTGCAGGGAGGGGAGATGCAAACAGGGCAATGTTGGCCTGGGATTGTCCATGAAAGGGAGATGCCTACCTACCAAGTCCTGGGGTTGACATGGGGTCAGCAGAGGTAAGGAATGCCCTGATTCCTTGTTGCTTCCAAGGTCAGTGACCATCTGTTTAGGAAGGCAGTGTGGTGTGGTGGGCTGAGCCCGGGACTGGAATCCAGGAGCCACGGGCTCCAGCTCTAACTCTGCCGTATGATATAAAATAAATGGCTCCCCTTCTCTGGGCCTCACTTTCTTCTTCTCTAAAATGGGAGTTTGGACTAGGTCAGTACAGAATCCCAGGAGTAGGGCCTGGTTCCACTCTTTTTTATCAGGTCAGGTGAGTCTGTCACAGTCACATTGACCCAGGAGGTCCAGAGTTCCTTCTGGCTGCTGAGTCCTGGGGTCTGCCCCATGCTTGGGCATCAACTCAGAATGAGAATAAACAGGATTTTCTGTATAAGGTATGATTACTGACAAACTATCAAAACAGAGTGCCTGATGCCAGAAAGGAGAAACGGCTAAGAATATGGTCAGGAAAGAGCAAAAGGTGACTAAAATAGGCTGATACTTGGTGAGGGGGATGGGAGCTCTTAAAAGGGGCACATTGAAGGGGATGTAAACAGACAAACAGAGCTTAGGGCCTGTCCTCAGCAGGGTCCAGGGCTGGCGACTCCTCTTAATCCTCCGCCTGCACATTGGGTATATGAGTATGTGTATGTGCGTTATAAGTGTGTGAATGGGTGTGTATGAAAGTGTATGTTTTGTGTATGTGAAAGTGTATGTGTATGCTATATGAGTGTGTTTTGTGTATGTGTGAGTGTGTGATATGTGTGTACACCCTCACCCCTTGGGAGGGGGGAGGCACATGGTCTCAATCTTACTGTGCAGACCTTTGGGAGGAAAAAGTACAGCCCAAAATGGAGAATAAACTCCTGGTGCAACAAAGTCAGTCTCATCAGCCCCTGGAGGGCCTGGAACAGGACCGTGAGGACCCATTTCCAGCTGTCCCCACAAGCCTCAGCCTCACTTACCCTGCTGGACTCTGGATTCATGTAAGCCTTGGAACTGGTTCAGGCAAAATACCCTGAGGATCTTTAAGTCATATTTGGTTGATCTTAAGGTAATGATGCAGATGTGAGCTAAAGAAATTTGCACCGAGGAAGTGGAAAGTGGCTGAGCTGGCTCTGACACAGCAGGGACTTTTGGGAGGCCCACTCCCTCCTGGCTGTCTGCCCAGCCTCCTTACAGGCTCTGACTGGTCCGTCGGTGCCAGGTGAGAACCAGGGCCAGGGCCAGGAGAGCAGAGATTTCCGGAGGACACACTGGGACAAAGGGCATCCTAGGGTGGCGGGGTGGGTGGGGCTGGCCCTTGGGGCTGACTCTGCAGTCAGATTGCTGTCATCTAGGTGAGGCTGAAGACTCACATGACCCAAGCAAAGCAGGTAGAAGGGAGCCTTTAGTCTGTGGTGAGCAGAGGGGGGCAGGAGCCACACCCTGCAGGCCCTTCCCAGCCCACCTCCTGCCTTCTGCCTTCTGCCTTCTGCTGGGTCCTCTGGCTCTGTCCAGAGTAGGCCCTGGAGGGGGCTGGACTCAGGCCTTGTGACCTGTCCCAGTGTGTGTGGGAGCTGGTGATATCACAGCCATCTCCTACCAAGTTCAAGTGACCCCTTCTCCTTCTATAAACTTGGGTTTGTAGGAGTGTGGTGTGTGGGATAGAGGGTGCTGGTCCTCTTTCTGGTGATCTTCAGGGGGAAAGATTCTGGGCTCCAAGAGCGCTGACCTGACCTCCTCCCCCCGTTGCACCTGGCTTGGAACCCTTAGTTCCCACTTACTGCAAAGAATAACTAAAGACTCATCTCAAGGTGACCAACCAACCCGGTTTGCACAGAACATGGGACTTTCAGGGCTAAAACTAGAGTCCTGCTCACAAAAATTTAGGGGATATTTCAAAATGAATATGAAGCGATAAAAAAAAATTGATTTTTTTTTTATTAAATAAGAACATCAGAAAAGCAAACAAGTCAAAAGAAAGGTGTTCGATTATGCAGATGAGATACAAAATCCACTTTTATTTCATTGGTGAAAGTGCACTGTACAAAAGGCTGAAAGCAGTGGAGTATCTGCACGTTCCCTGATCCTCTAATTTTTGTGAGCAGTGTAGAATGATTGGCTAACCTTTCTCTTTTCTTTCTTTCTTTCATTTTTTTTTTTTTTTTTACAGAGACAGAGAAAGAGTCAGAGAGAAGGATAGCTAGGGACAGACAGTCAGGAACGGAGAGAGATGAGAAGCATCAATCATCAGTTTTTCGCTGTGACACTTAAGTTGTTCATTGTTTGCTTTCTCATATGTGCCTTGACCGTGGGCCTTCAGCAGACCGAGTGACCCCTTGCTCAAGCCAATGACCTTGGGTCCAAGCTGGTGAGCCTTGCTCAAACCAGATGAGCCTGCACTCAAACTGGTGACCTCGGGGTCCCAAACCTGGGTCCTCTGCATCCCAGTCCGACACTCTATCCACTGCGCCTCCGCCTGGCCAGGCTGGCTACCCTTTTTTTTTTTTAACTTTCCTTGAAAACATTTTTTTGAAGCGGAGATTCAAGTATCTGGTATGTCACACTGGGATTTATATATAATCACTTATATTTATATGTATTTATAATTACTTCTAGGCTTTATAATTATTTGAGGAAAAACGATTTGGTTACTTTCTGGTTTTATTTTGGAGTATATGAACAAAATCTATGTGGGACAACTGCAAGTATTCAGGCCAATTCTGAAGTTAAGGGTGAATGAGTCTGTGTGTGGGATCCTGGTAGAGTGGATATAATGACCTCTAGCATCCTTTCCCCCTTCCTCTGATAAGAAAACACCTTTTCCTTAGGGATCTTTCAGAGCTTGTCAGTCATGGGGAATCTCCCTTCACTTGTCAAAGGAGAGCCCCTGACCAGTCTGGCCAATCAGCATTCCCATCCTTCTAGACTTGGTCATTGATTCAGGAACAATTCAATCGCTTCTTCCTTATTTTTAGAATTATATGGGTGAAGAGATTGAAGGAAGAGTAAGAGAGAGAGAGAGAAAAGAGAAGAGAAGAGAACAGAGGAGGGGAGGGGAAGGGTGAGGAGGGAAGAAGAGAGGAGAGGGGAGGAGAGAGAGGAGTGGAGAGGAGAGGAGGAAAGATGAGAGAGAAGAGAAGAGGAGAGGGGAGGAGAGGAAGGAAGGGGAGGGAAAAGAGGAGAGGAGGGAAGAGAGGGGGCAGGGAGGGGAGGGGAAGGGAGGGGATGGGCAGGGGAGGAGGGGAGGAAGAGGAGAAGAGACAAGAAAAGACAAAAGAGAGAGATTATTCCTTTCCCTGGATTATAAAGTCTAAGGATACTGGTGTTCATCTTTGACATCACATGGAAGGGGCCCAGCCTAAGAAACAAAGTTGACAGAAAAAAATCAAAAGTTGATGGGGATAAAAAGAGAAAGTTCTGAAGACATGTTCTATAATACTAGATCCAGCTGTGTCTAAAGCCCACAGGCACTGGACTTGCCAGTTACACGAGACATAAAGGCACTTTTTCCTCCCTTACATTTATTTGAATTCAGCTTTAGTTACTCTGTCACCTGTGACTGAAGGAGTTCTGACTAATACATCTGGCCACTGCATCTGTGGCTGGTCTGTACTTGTGGCCCTCCAGCAGGGAGAGGGGAGGGGAGCATTACTCGGGGTGTGTCCTCTCCTGTCTTCTGAACTGAGTCCCTTCTGCCTTTAGATTGAGGAAACCATATCTCCACCAGGACAGTCTAGGTGGGAGGCAAGTGATGTGCTGTGCCTTCAGGAACCTCTTTTGGGGATAAGGGGACAAGAGCTCTTCCAAGTCCTCTCTCTCATCTGCCCAATACCTCCTCTTGATATGCTGAGGTCCCTAACTGTGGATGTCAACCCTGTAAATCGTCTACCTCCCACTCACATACCTTTCTACTTTTTTTTTTTCAGAGACAGAGAGAGAATCAGAGAGAGGGATAGACAGGGACAGACAGACAGGAACGGAGAGATGAGAAGCATCAATCATTAGTTTTTCGTTGTGCGTTGCGACACCTTAGTTGTTCATTGATTGCTTTCTCATAGGTGCCTTGACCACGGGCCTTCAGCAGACCAAGTAACCTCTTGCTCGAGCCAGAGATCTTGGGCTCAAGCTGGTGAGCTTTTGCTCAAACCAGATGAACCCATGCTCAAGCTGGCGACCTCGGGGTCTCAAACCTGGGCCCTCCGCATCCCAGTCCCATGCTCTATCCACTGCGCCACCACCTGGTCAGGCACCTTTCTACGTTTGTGACATCCTCAGCATAGGTAAAGCCTGTTACAGTCATGGGAGGACCAACCATCGCCTGAATCATTCCATTTCAACACTTGGTAAACTGGGATGGAGAAAGAACATTGGCTGTTGTCCCTGTCTAGAGCCAGAAGAGGGGAGGCTGCTCCCAGGTTGGGGGTGGACAGAGGCAGCCATCCTCTCCCAGTGAGGAAGGATGAATTAAAGGAAGGAAAAGGCAGCCAGGATAGGGCAGGAGATAAAGCAAAGGAAGAAGCAGGTGGTGGAAAGATCACAGGGAAATGTAAATCATATCCAGTGCAATCGGGATAAGGATTCACAAATAAGCTCAACCCTTGATCTTCAGGATGACTTCTTAACCAGTGGTGGGATTCAGCCGGTTAGTACTTGTTTGGCAGAAACGTTACCTAATTTTTTGTTGAGTTCAGCAAACCAGTTGTTAAAATGGCACTTGTAATCAGGGTTCTCTCTAAGGTGGGTGCCTGGGCAGCTGCCCAATGTGGAAATCACAAATTTACATTTTTTACTCTTGTTTAACGTTCATCTGCCCAACCGCATATTCTAAGCACCCATAGTAGTGTTTACTCTGTCCCTAGGTGAAAAATTTGACAGAACTATGCTTGTAATATTTATTTATTCATTTCATAAAACTCATTATACCTTTGATGAAACACTACATTTTAATTCCCTCACACTTATTACTTCAGTAGTAAAGAGAAAAAGTGCCAAACCAGAGGGGTGACAACTCGTATTGGGGTTTTTTTGGTCAGGTATTATTTAATATTTTTTTCATTAATATTTTAAAACTCTTTCCTATAACAATCTAGTTTTGTGTACCTCTTTTATTGTTATTTATATATTAAATGCATGAAATAATAAACTACCTTTCGGTATATCCTTTTTTAATACTTAAAACAGGCATTAAAGCAGAGAACGGTTGTTACATTATTTGAATCCCACCACTGCTCTTAACCCAAAGATATCCAGCAGGGAGAGGATGGGGTGAGGGAGGAGGGGTGCGGGCAACTTGGGGGCAAAGAGATTGCTTTCCTGCCAAAATAAAACAGCCTTCCAGAAAAGCACACCTTCCCTGCTTAGCTTCTAATTTGAAATTCCTCTTTTAAAAAGTATTAAGCAATATGTATGATATACAAAATGTATAAAGAATAATAAAATGAACATCCATGAACCTTAGTACCCAACTTAAAAAATAAAACATTGGTAACAGAGTTGAAATCCCCTTGTGTGCCCCTCATCTAGTCACTTCCCTCTCCCTTCCGAAGAATAATTGTGAAGCTGAATTCATAGCTACCACTCCCGTGTATTTCTTTATTCTTTTTCGACATAGGTATGTATTTCAAAGCCCTGTTTGGTATTATTCTTCATGTTTTAAACTTTGGATAAACGATGTCATATAAAGGATATGTATTCTTCAGTAAACTTATTTTTTCACTAAACATTATGTTTATAGAATTTATCTTATTGATAAGGATAGATCTGGCTCATTCATTTTCATAGTTATGCAGTATACCACAATTTATTTATCTACCTCCATGTGATGGATATTTGAGCTTCCAAGGTTTTGCTATTACTATCAATATATTTCATCAATTTCAAGGCACATTCTCGGAATTAAGGGATATTTATTAAAAAATTATAATGTGCAATACTTTAATTGGCAGTGTTTTCTGTTAGGAAATGCACTTTGGTGAAGAATAGCACAAACAATGCCACTGTGAGCTTTCTTGTACATGTCATGTTTCCTTAGAGTATATACCCATGGAAGTATAAATTGCTGGGTTATAAGATATGTTATCACCAATTTTACTAGATATTGCCAAATTGTTCCCCAAAGAAATTTTAACTGATTTACACTCCCACCATTAATTAAGAGAGTTTTCATTGGGGTATACCAAGGGGGATCACCTGACTTTTGCTAATCTAGTAAGTATAAAATGGTACTGCATTGTGGTTTTAATGTGTATTTCTCTGATTACTGCTAACTCTGGGAATGTTTTCAAGATCTTTTACTTTCTTTAACCCATACTTTTGAAACTTAACTCTTTATCAACTCCCCTGTTTTAGGTTTCTTTATACTCCTTTTTTTTTAGAGAGAGAGAGAGAGAAGGAGGAGGAGAGGGAGGGAGGGAGAGAGGGGAAGAGAGAGAGAGAGAGAGAGAGGCATCTTATATGGACCTTGCCTGGGGATCAAATCCACAACCTTGGTGTTACAGGATGATGCTCTAACCAGAGGAGCTACCTGGCAAGGGTCTCTTTTACTATAGTCAAATCCAATATCCATTAATACTTATCAACATACTCTAACAGTACTTATCAAAAGCTACAAAACTACTGGTGCCTAAGTAATCCACTCTAGGAAACACACTGAGAGAAAAATGCTGCATGCTTAAAAATGTTAAATGCATGTAAAATTTAGATGATTAAAAATTTAAAACCACCCAAATGCTCAATATTGGTAGATCTATTAATAAATTATGGCATTTTCCTATGATTGAATATCATTTAAAAAAGAACTATAAAGAGAATGTATCTATCTATCTATCTGAATTTAGGATATAATAATGCTGACTGATTATAAAGATAAGCAAGCAAAAATCATAAATGTTCCAATAAGACTCATAACCACAAGAGAAAATAAGATTTCATACAGAATAGCAATGAAAAGTAAAATACATAAACCAGGGAAGGAGGGGAAAATAAACAAGGAATTTACATGTAAAAGTAATGGCATTACAAATTAATAGGGAAAAGATGGATTATTTGACATTAAGTTGAAAAATTAAATATTTTCTGAAAAAAACATTTTACTATTTGGAGCAAGAATAAATAGTTTACACATTACTTCTTTGTACTGTTTTTAAAATATTTTATTTATTGAGTTTAAAGAGAGGAGAGAGAGAAAAGCAGGGAGGAGTGGGAAGCATCAATTCACAGTAGTTGCTTCTCGTAAGTGCCTTGACGGGCAAGCCCAGGGTTTCCAACCGGTAACCTCAGTGTTCCAGGTCAACACCCTATCCATTGCACCACCAAAGGTCAGGCTATTCCTTATATTAAAATACATTCCAGATTTAAATATAATCTGTCTATTGTTTTATCATCATTAGTGAGGAAGTAAGACACAAAACTAAAAGGCAGGAAGAAAAATAAATGGATAATTCTGACTATATAAATATTAAATTTCTCTACATCAAAACAACTATAAATAATAATAAAAGACTAATTTGTAAAAATATTTTCCAAATTTATTATGAAGGGCTAATTTTCCCAATAGACAAAAAGCTCTTTCCAATAAATACTAAAAAACCAGCAACTTAATAGAAAAATTGACAAAAGATACAAACAGGTAATTCTTGGTAATAGTGTGTATTTCTACTATTTCAGCTATTCCCCAACTTTGCTGAATATTGTAATCACCTATTGATCCTAAAACAAATACTGATGCCTAGCTTCTAGATATTCTGATATAACTGGCTTGGGCACTTGAATTTCTGAAAACTCCTCTGGCAATTCTAATGTTCAACAAATTTTGGAATCATTGGCATATGCAGTGATTATAATAAGATTATAATAAGATTATCATTAATAATAAGAATGTAAATTAAAACCACAAAGAATGTAAATTAAAAGAGTGTAAATTAAAACAATAAAGAGATGTCATCTTTCATTAATCAGACAGACAAGGATGAAAAGCTGGTAAAACCCAGTGTTGGTCAGAGCATAGGGAAGAGTCAGCAAGACTTCGCTAATGAGATAGAAATTGGCACAGACTTTTTGGAGGGCAACCTGCTAATCTCTATTAATAGATAACAAATAAGCTCTGGCCTGGTGGTTCAGTGAATAGAGTGTCAGCCCAGTGTACTGAGATCACAGGTTTGATCCCCAGTCAGGGCACATACAAGAAGCAACCAATGAATACACAACTAAATGGAACAACCAAGTAGGAACAACAAGTTGATGTGTCTCTCTCACTCTCAAATCAATGGAAAAAAATTTTAATTAAAGAAAATATATTTCTAGGAATTTATTGTACATAAATTCTTCCACAAATCCTCAAAGATGTTCAATTTATTACTGTAACTGCCATTTATTTATTTATTTATTTATTTATTTATTTATTTATTGTATTTTTTTCTGAAGCAAGAAGTGGGGAGGCAGAGAGATAGACTCCCGCATGTGCCTGACCAGGATCCACCCAGCAAGCCCACTAGGACCATGCTCCATTGCAACCGGAGCCATTCTAGCACCTGAGGCGGAGTCCATGGAGCCATCCTCAGTGCCCGGGCCAACTTTGCTCAAATGGAGCCTTGGCTGCAGGTGGGGAAGAGAGATAGAGAGAAAGAAGATGGGGAAGGGTGGAGAAGCAGATAGGGGCTCCTCCTGTGTGCCCTGGCTGGGAATCAAACCCAGGACATCCACACACCAGGCTGATGCTCTACCACTGAGCCAACGTGCTAGGACCTGCTTTTTATTTTTGTTGGTGTTATTTAACCAACAAAACAAGGCTTAACAAGGCTATAACTTTGAAGTTGTTGATGGAGGGAGGTAGGAGTCATTCCCCTCCAGAATATGCATGGTATCTGGGCCTTGAACATTGCTGAGTGGAGCTGGATAGGACTATCCCTAAGGAACCTAATTGCATCCATAAATTTATATTAATAGAAGAGCAGAGAAGCCTCTTGAGGAAAAAAAGAAGTGGGGACCCTGACATCTTCCCATTGAGAATTCAAGTTACTGAACTGTATATGATGACTGAAGAGATCCTAAAGAGAACCACTGAGGTCAGATGGCCAGGAAGGGCAATGGAAACCCAGAAAGGAAATGCACCACAAGGATGAGAGAAGGTTGGATCAAGTGTCTTAGACTCAGTACTAGGTTTTAGCTTATTGGAAGCTAAGGCACAAAGATAATACTGAAACTCCCTTGTACTTACTTACCGTGCTACCATGGGTCTATTTTGGGTGAAATGGCTCTGTGACTGTGTGGATTGAGGGGGCAGCATCATTACTGGTAACTAGGTAACTTTGCCGGGGACTACCTTCATTGATCCTAATGGAGAAGGCGCATTCCTTAGCTGGGCAAATCAGAAGACTTATTTTGGAGAGAGGCCGAGAGTCAGCAGATAAGTGATGGGGGAACTGCCTCAGGGCCGAGGGCACGAACCCTGGGAGTTCTCTGGGCTACTTGGAGGAAAATCATTGGAAAGTACTGAATTCTCTGCCAACTTGGCAAGGAGGAAAGAGGAATCACTGTAATTTGGGTATTAATGACAGTGACATGTTTTCTAGGTTTGGGGGTAATAGTCATGGCATTGGAAACAACATAGATGATATGATGTTACACTGTAGCAATTTTTACAAAGTCATTTTTTAATGGCAGAAGAAAATGTTCATTCACTATTTGCTGTAGGGTGGAAAGGATGAATTGTACGATAGGAGCTCAATTTTACATGTTTAAATACATGTATATATAAACAACTCTTATTTCTATTTATATTGTACCTAGAAAAAAGAATGAAAGAAAATATGTTAAGGGTTCAAGAAGTTATATCTAGATGATGACATTATTGGGGATGTTTATTTTCTTTATTCAACTTTAAAATTTTTCTACTGTGGACAAAAAAGGGGCCACATGCTGAACCTTGCTGAACCTGACAAGCTCAGGGGAGGCCTGCATGGTGGCCTTGCAGACTCAGAGACCTAAAGGAACCACACAGGGTGGTCTGAAATGAAAACTTTCTTACTAAAAGCAGTTCATGGTGTACCCCTCAGTTCCAGCCTTGTATTTTCAACTTCCCACCTGACAGCTCCACTTGGATACATAATAGGTATCTCAAATTTAAAATGTACAAAAAAGAAACTTCCAGTCCCCTTTACCCCAACCCAGGGTAGTCATGTCCTAGGGAGGTTTTTTTCTCTAACAAAGGTCAATGCTTAGCCTGACCAGGCAGTGGCACAGTGGATAGAGCTTCGGACTGGGACGCAGAGGACCCAGGTTTGAAACCCCAAGGTTGCTGGCTTGAGTGTGGGCTCATCCAGCTTGAGCGCAGGGTCGCTGGCTTGACTGTGGGATCATAGACATGACCCCAAAGGTCGGTGGCTTGAAGCCCAAGGTCGCTGGCTTGAGAAAAGGGTCATTTGCTTTGCTGGAACCACCCCCCCCCATCAAGGCACATATGAGAAAGCAATCAATGAATAACTAAGGAACTTTAACAAAGAATTGATGCTTTTCATCTCACTCCCTTCCTGTCTGTCTGTCTGTATCTGTCCCTCTCTCTGTCTCTCTCACAGTCTCTGACACACACACACACACACACACACACACACACACGCGCGCACAAAAGAAGCATTTTTGGGATAGAACCTACACAGTTTGATGATGGATTGGATATGAGGGCAGGGCAGGGCAGGGACATCCAGTGGGCTTTAGTAACCTGGTGGGAAAAGGTATCATCCATAAGGACGGTCCTGAAGGGAGATCTATTCACTGCCAAAGTGGAGGGAAGATGGGAAGGGAGAGACTGGGGAACAGTGTCTTGAGCTGGGCCTGAAATTGGGCCAGGTTAGGAAATAAAGGGAGAGCAATCCAGGAGGGAAGCAGCAGAATCCGGGAGGCAAGGTGGGATTGATCTTGCCTCACACCATGTGGGTGGTACTGAGCAGGATGAGTCCTGCCGTGAGGAAAGGGTGGACGCTGGGTTGCCAGGTACACATCAGGAGTTAAGTAGGAGCCGGGGTGGGGCCTGATTACACCAGACCTGTGAAGCCAGGCAGAGGTTTTAGCCTTGGTGTCAGAGACAATGAGAAGCTATATGGGCTCTTAGACTGGCAGCCAGCCAGCCACCCATCACTATCACTCAACGTGCCAGGGGCTGTAGAGACACAAAGAGGCAGACATAGAGTTTGTGCTTCCTGAAAATATTTACTGACAACCTACTCTGATAATAGCGTGGGACATTTATAGAGAAAGCTTTTTGGTTCTCAAAACATACCCTTCTCCCTTGGTTTCTTTCAGCCTCATTGGCTATTAGCCCTTTCGTGGCCCTTGTGCCTCCCCGGGCATCTGAAGGTAAGGAGCAGGGGGGCACAGACTTCTCCTCTGCCTCTTCACCGTCCTTTAGAAATCTCCTCCATCTCTGTGGCTTTACAAACCATCTACGTTCTGCTTCACGTGTTCAAACTGATTATCTCCCCAACTTACCCCTCAGTTCCAGCCTTGTATTTTCAACTTCCCACCTGACAGCTCCACTTGGATACATAATAGGCATCTCAAATTTAAATGTATAAAACAGAAACTTCCAGTCCCCTCAACCCCAACCCATTTTTACCCTGGTGTTCCCCAGCTGAGTTAGGGGTCCCTCCCAGTTATTAAGGCAAAAACCTAGGAGGCATCTTTAATTTCTCATTTTATATTCAATCTGTCAGCAAGTCCTGTAAATTCTGCCTCCAGAAAAAATCCAGAATCCGTCCACTTCTACCATCCATTACTACCAACCTAACCAAGTCACTGCCATTTACTCCTAGACTACAGCAGAGCCTCACTTGTCTCCCTGTATGCTCTTGTCACCCAGACAATCCATTCTCCCCAGACCAGCCGAAATGATTTGAGTAAAACAAGTCAGATGAAGCTGACCCTCAGATTAAAGCCTCGGGTGGCTCCCGAATGCTTTGGCACACACCGGAACTGCTTCCTGCAGTACCTGGACCAGCGTGAGGTCTGACCTCACTCTCTAACACTGACTCCTTTCTCTCTTCCCCTGCTCTTTGCTTCCCCGACATGCTGGTTTTCTCTCTCGGTCTAGAACAGACCGACCTCGGGCCCACCTCAGGACTTGCGCTTAGGATTTGCTCTCCCTCGAACTCTTTTCTGTCAATCTTTGCATTGTTCAGACCTCGGTTCAAATGTTAGCATCCTATCTGATACCTCCTCCCTGCTGCCAATCGTGATCACATATTTTGTTTTGATATCTTTGACAAAAATATTCATATATTTATTTATTGAATGTCTCCTCCATTGAATATATTATATATTTCAAGAGAGCTGGATCTTGTCTGACCTGCTCAGTGCTCTGTCTCCCACTCCTACAACAACACTAGGTGCACAGTGGAAGCTCAATAAATATTTGTTCAATGAATGAAGAAATATTTTAGAAGTGATTCCCGGTCTTCTTGAAGTAGAAGATATTGTAGCAAGCCACAGGAAGTGTTACCTAAGAACACAGTGCAGGAAATGGTAACTCTGAGCAGTGATTCACTCCTGAGAAACTCATTTTTGCTGAAGTGGTGCTGGGTGACAACATGCTACCCAATAATACCAGCCTCTGATGGGGCTCTAGAAAGATAAAGGTATAATTCATAGAGTGGTTATGGAGGGAAATCTCTCAAGAACCAAGTAGAGGACAGATGAGCTATTTGAAGATTGGTAGGTTTTTGTGGTCCCCTCCAAATTTTTCATGAAATAATCAAGGTCTACTCTATCCTACTCCATCAGCAAATACACACGCATCTAACACAACTCACCTCTCCCATACATACACTCCCTAACACTACACCCCCTCTTATAGAGCTGTGATTCTCCTTATCTTGTTCAGATATTTCATAAAGGTATTAGGGAATGACCAAATGACCAGTTTCTGAGAAATTCCACAGTAATTTGAAAAAATAAAGCACCTATACAACCTCTGACATTTCTTCATAAATCTCAATAAATTATAGGATAGGCACACAATAAAATATTATTATTCAGGCACTAGAGTGACAATTATGAGGTTTTAGTGTTAATCTAAAAATAGTTCATGATTATAATTTCAGGTTAAGAAAATAACCTGGGCCCTGGCCAGGTTGCTCAACTGGGTAGCATTTTCTTACGGATATGCCAAGGTTGTAGGTTCTATCCTGGTCAGAGCACATACAGGAATCAACCAATGAATGCATAAATGAGTGAAACAACTCTCTCTTTTTCTCCTCCTCTTTCTCTAAAATCAATCAATAATTTTTTTTTTAAAAGAAAGAAAAGGCCCTGGCTGGTTGGCTCAATGGTAGAGCATCAGCCTGGAGTGTGGAAGTCCCGGATTTGATTCCTGGTCAGGGCACACAGGAGAAGCACTCATTTGCTTCTCCACCCCTCTTCTCTTCTCTCTCTCTCTCTCTCTCTCATCACCTCCTGCAGCCATGGCTCAAATGAGCAAGTTGGCCCTGGGCGCTGAGGATGGCTTCATGGCCTCGCCTCAGGTGCTAAAATACCTCAGTTTACAAACAACGGAGCAATGCCCCAGAGGGGCAGAGCATCAGCTCCAGACAGGGGTTGCCGGGTGGATCCCAGTCAGGGTGCATGCAGGAGTCTTGTCTCTCTGCCTCCCTGCTTCTCACTTGATAAAATAGTAATAATAATAATAATAATAATTTTTTTAAAAAGAAAGAAAACCTGAGTATAGATCTGGTATAAATATTATAAGCTGAACTATATATATCAACCTTATCCAAGGAGAAAAAACACTGAAGGGGAATTGTTACTGTGTTGTTAATGGGATTATGGTGAATTTTTCCTTTATGTTTTCAAATGTTTCTTAAAATTACTTTCACATTTTAAAAATGACAATGTAAGAAGATTAAGTATAATTTCTTTGTGTGGTTGCCTCTGGCCCAGCTGTGTGGCCTTCCTGTCCTTCTCTCAAGCAGCTAGAACAAGACAGGGAGCCGTGGGCACAGCCACATTCCTACATCGTGTCAGGCTGGGGATGAGGGGTCAGAATGAAAGAAATGATCATAAAGTCATAACAGCAGCAGCAACAATGGTCAACACTGTTCCAACTTCAAATGCCCCAGGCAATCTGCTGAACCTGTTATTTCCTCCTCACCGGCTTTTTTCCCCGTGGGTGAAGAAACTGAAGTCTGAAGAGGGGAAGGAACTGGGCTCAGGTCACAGGGCTGGCAAATGACAGAGGAAAGAATGGAATTCTGGTCTGATTCCACACCCCATGCTCTTAACCACACTAACAAGGACAACAATCTTACAAATATTGAAACTTCGTGTTTTAATGGCTCTTGTAACTTTTGGCCTGCCACCTCGAAGCAGGAGTCAGGAAGTTTCTGAAGCCAGGGCAGATAGAGGCAGGTCCCTGAGCCCTCCAGCCGGCGAGTGCAGGGCACGTGGCCCCCTGCAGCGTATCAGGAACTGGCCTGGCCTACTGGACCACAGAGACTTCTGGACAGGAGGCAGAATCAGGAGGAGGAAGCTGTGGAAAGCCTGCTTATTGGAGGCTGCAAGGTCGCAGGAAAGGTGGGGAGCTGTGAGCACTGGGCAGGACTCTTGATCATCCTTCACTTGTGGCTCAGAGAAGCAGGCGCCCCTGCGGCTTCCATGGGGTGGTCTGTTTGGTCAAGGGGTGGGTGGTGTCCTCAGGAGGATTGGCCAACCTCCAGCAGCCCTCAGGGGAGCCAGGCAAGTTCATGGTCGAGGCCCAGTATGGACCCACCAAGCCAGGGTCCAGACAGAGGATGAGGCTGAAGGGTCCATAGGAGGCAAAGGGAACGTGACCAGTGCTTCCTCTGAGGGAAGTTCAGGCCCACAGAAGAAAGAGCTCAGCCTGGCAGGGCCACCAAGACCATAGCAACCAGTGGGGTACAAGCAAACTGCCTCCTCCTCTCTGGGATCCTACAGGAGGCTCACACACCATCCAGAGAAGCTAGGGGAGGCAGATCTGATCCACTGAGAATTACCTAAAGACCCTGTCCAATTTTGGTCACCCACTAAATTTACCAGATGGGACTTATTTCATGGTTGCTCTTTACTGATTAATAGGTGGAGTCCACAAGGAAGGAAGTCCAAAGCAGTATATTGCTCCAGCTCTGAGTTGCTCACGATGACATGCATGTCCCTGCCCTACCACAAGGCTAGATTGCACAATTTGAGCATCTGTGATGTCTCAGGCCCTCTGCGAGGTCTTTCACATGCAGGATCTTGTCCGCTCTTCTCAGTATCATATGAATAGACATATCTTCAATCTCAGATCTCCCATTAACTAGCTGTGTGACCTTAATCTCTCTGAGTCTCAGTTTCTTCATCAAATGGTGGAACTAATCCTATCTTAGCCGAGCGTCAGACACACAGAATGCACTCAGGGAAAGGTAATCACTGTTTTAGCTAACAGTGGTTTAGAACACAGAGGCAGGTAAGGGCAGGTAGGTGATGAAGGTAGGGGTGAAAGAGCTCCTCTGGGAAAGAAGGGAATTAGGAAAAACATGACCTCTTAACTCTGCAACAATGCAGGTGATCTTATTCAGGAAAATGGGAGTAAAATAGAACGTGCCGGGAGCCCGCTGCCCAGGAACACAGACATACCTGAGAGCCCCACGGGGCCACGGGAAGGAGAGGTGGGAGATGGGGAGCTTCCAGCTCCTGTGTGTGCTCAAACTCACTGACATTTCTTCCTGAACTGCTGTCTTCTTCATCTCCTTGAAGGCTCTGTGAGGCAAACACATCAGCTCCCAGGCCAGTTTGGCCTTCTGGGGCCTGGAGAGCCATTCCAGTCACGTCCACCTCTCTGGAGCTCCGGACTGTTTTGGACCAAACACGAGTGATTATTGATCGGAGCCCAAATTAATTATAAATGTAAAGAGCCTTTATTAGCCGGCCGGCGACTGCTAGCTGAGAATCCACACACGGAAACAGCTAACAGCCCGAACCTAAGGGGAGAGCAGTATTTAAGGGGATAAACCACAGAGTCATAGTCAACCTGTTTGTCATTTCGGCCGAAGTCATTCTTTGTTTTAAAGCTGATTACAGTTCTTCCTGTAATTTCTGCAAGGCTATAGCACAAAATCATATCCTGCTTCTGTAGGCAAGATTTAAGTCAAGATATCTAACTAGTTGGGCTTGTAAAAAATTTTCACTCTAAGCTACTGCCACAGGCCAGCTCCATTCAATGCTTAACTTCCTTGTACAAACTCTTGGGGATTTTCTACTCTAAGCAGCTACCAAAAGCAAGTTTAAAGTTCCTCTTTATGTCCAACTCTCCATACACAATACTGAGGTCCCATACACAACACCAGGCCCCTATCACAGGACAGGCTGCACGGAGCTGGGGCTGGTTCTTAGCAGTGACGTGTCTGAAAATCCTCTGGAAATTTCAAGAGAGTATTGCAAAAAAGCAAATACAATGCCATAGGATTCCTCCTGCAGTAAATGTCCTGATGAATTATTAAGGAGATGAAGGAAGTTGGGGCTTAGCTAAAGGAGTCCCACATCTCTGTGAGTATTTCAAAGAACTGGAACTTACTTGGGGGGAGAGAACTTGCTTGTGCTTCATGAAAAGTAAGTAGAGAGCTAGAATTACGCTCACATTGGGCAACTCTTGATCAAGGGAGGCCTGCATTTCCCGGCTGAGATCCAGGCTCCGAGATAACTTGTTACTGCGCAGAAGCTATTTTTAAAGTTGTGAAACTCAATATATCAGTGGAGAGGAGCCGGGGAGCTGGGCTGAGGTGAAGGGGCCAAGTTGCCTGGCGCCTGAGGGAGACTCACTTTCCAGGGAAGATGAAGCCGCTCGCCCAGCTCTTGGCTCACTCGCAGAGCTCTCTTTTGAGCCCTGAAAATAAATGCCTGTCTGTGCGCCAGAAGAGAATTTAATAATTTACTCTGCCTCTCATTTCAACCCTTTCTTTGGCTTAATTGGTGCCGTGTCTGGCAGCTGAATGAGTGTGCATCTGATAAAGTTAATTTATCGATCAAGGCCCCCAAAAAGGAGGCCGCAGTGGCCCAGCTCACAGTGCAAATCTAACCAGAAGTCAGTCTGCAGCTTACTGGAAACACGTGTAAAGGAAACCTAACAACAGCAATCACGATCCTCCAACTCGGGTTCAGCTAGCTTAGCTCACTCTAGAAAACAGGACCTGTTTGCGTGTCACAGAATGAAACGCTTCCTCTATTTGATGGCCCCCTGGCTGGTGGCTAATTAACCAGAGGAATTCTGCTTGAGGTTTGAGCAACCCCCTTGTCAGCAAAGAGTAATGACTGCTTTTCAAAGATTCACAGGAGCCTCCATAACTAGACTCGGGATCAGCAGGAGTCAATGGACCAAATGGGAACACAGGAACTGAGAAATTTCACTCTTTCTTAGGTCCCTTTAGATACCTATCTGTCTGTCTACAGCCAGCACCCACCTCTTGCCTCACCCCTCCTCCCTTTCTTAAAATGGATTTGAGAATTACTCCCATCATCTCAAACTAGGCCTTCTTGAGTAATAACCTTCTGTTGGGCAAACCAATGTGTTTCAAGTGTGAAACAAGTTTATAAAAGTGTGTTTAGGTTTGCTCGATTGTATTGTGCAGTGCAGCGGGCTAGCGCTGCGCCGTGTGTGGTCTGTGGAAGGCTGTGGGTGTTTGCCCTGGCAGTGGCAGATTGCAAATTGAGGATTGCCTGCCTCCATGGGGAGGGGCAATTGTTTGCTGTTGTTTGCCAGACAAGGGGTATCCCTGCCCCTCCTCCACCTGTTTTGCTGGAGAGTGCTGAGGTTGGTGGGGGCCTGTGAGTCAGGGGTGTGAGTCCGGAGAATGAGTCTGGGTTGTGGAACCCAGAGGGGATCGGGGCTTGGGAGCCCTCAGAGAAAGGGAAGTGGTCTTCCCTGCCTGTTTGCTCGTCTGCCATTATGAGACTTTAATAAATGGAATGGCACACTGTTAGGCAAATAAGTTTATAAAATTTGTGTTATTTGGTTTTGCTCACTTTTATTGTTAAAAATGGCTGCTGACCACGTGATTGCATTGCCCAGGTGATACTGTTAATTACCTTCATGCTTGGGAAGGGGCTTGGTATGCTAATGTGCGCTGGAGGAGGGGTTGTCCTCCCCAAAAAAAGATTTAAGAGGGAGGAGCTAGGAGGCCATTTTGGCAGGGAGCCATGTGGTGGCAGGAGGCAGGCAGTCAAGATGGCGGGGTGCTGAAGGAGAGCAGAGGTGGGGGCCTAGAAAAAACGAGAAAGATTCTCCTGGTTGTGGAACTGGAGAACATGTGAGTGGGTTTTGGTGCCCTATGTGTTTGTTTTTACTTGCCAGCTGGTTGCGAGGCTAGAATAAAAGGTAAAGGCCCACCAGTTCTTGGCTCTGCAGTTTCATTACTATCTATCTGGATCTAATGGGAACCTGCACGAGCCAGGCGGCCGTGATGGCCCCAGCTACTGGTCTTACACCCACCACCCTTTGGCTCCACAGTTCTTTTACCATCTGCCTGAATCCAATGAGAACCTGCATGGCCATGGTGGCGGCCTCTGGCCTTACAACTTCCCTTGCTCCAGACTCTGATATTGGATATTGGCCTTTGTTTTGAAGCACCGGGCATGTGAACCATGGGCTTGTAACATAAGGGAATGCCTGACCTCCTGTCAGTTATAAACCCTGTCTCTTCTAATGCTCTACATTGCCTCAAATCCCCCCAGAGTGTTCCACTCCCTGTGAGGCACTCCACTCCCCCAGTCTACGGATTGCTTTCCCTTGAATAAAGGACATTAAACTTGTTACTAAATTGTTTTAGTTTTGTCATCTGATGCATCACAGCTTCATGTTAAGGACAAAATTTCAAAACTAAAAACTATAAACAAACCCTCTTTGTGTAGTGTTTAAAACTGTTTCAAAATGTGTACTTGCTATCTCTGTGTGTTGGCTCTGAATGACCCAGCATCCTTTCCAGGTGGGGACACACTATCACCCCCCCCCTCCCATTTTAGGACTCTCATTCCCCATTCCTGAGGTTGTGGTTTTCCAGTGGTGACTATCTCTGCCCTGAACAGCCCGACCCCACAGTCTAACTTACTAGAGGCATGTGTTTAGGTGGAAGATGTGTATAAAGTGTCTTTTTCTTGTTTGTTCTGAGGGGCAGCAGAAATCCCTCTTCTTTTTTTATTTTTTTATTTTTTTTATTTTTCTGAAGTTGGAAACAGGGAGGCAGTCAGACAGACTCCTGCATGTGCCCAACTGGGATCCACCCGGCATGCCCACCAGGGGGCGATGCTCTGCCCATCTGGGGCGTTGCTCTATTGCAACCAGAGCCATTCTAGCACCTGAGGCAGAGGCCACAGAGCCATCCCCAGCGCCCGGGCCAGCTTTGCTCCAATGGAGCCTTGGCTGTGGGAGGGGAAGAGAGAGACAGTGTGGAAGGAGAGGGGGAGGGGTGGAGAAGCAGATGGGCGCTTCTCCTGTGTGCCCTGGCCGGGAATTGAACCCGGGACTCCTGCACGCCAGGCTGACGCTCTACCACTGAGCCAACCGGCCAGGGCCCTCTTCTTATTCTGTAGGGTTTGGGTTCAGGGTACTTTTAAAACCAGAGCCCCCTTAAAACTAAAATTCCCCTCACCCAATTCTTACCCAGGCTCAAAGCAGCACGTTTTCCTCCCCACCTTGAGGTTGTAGTTAATTGGCTTGCTATTCTCTCACGTAATGGCTTCCTGACCTTCACTTTGAAATATAGCAAAAACTTTATCTTTGCAAAAGTCAGGGAAAGCTTACACTGGGAAGGGGCCTGATAATTAGAGTTTAAATCATAATAAAAGCCTAACTAAAGGCCCAGAGGTGCTGTCTTCTGATTGCAGTCTTCTAATAGATCAGCCCCCACCCCATTCCAAGGGCAGTGCAAACCAGTGGGAGGAGGCGGGCTGGCTGGCTTGAAGCCTTGGCCTGCCTGACTGGCCTGGGACCTTTTGAACTAACACAGACCTCCTTTAGACTGTTGAACCGGGAGATAAACAATTTGGAGAAACTGTGGGGCTTCTCTAATCCACACACGAAAAAATATTACTTTGTACCTATAGAGGCAGTGAATCAGCCATTTTCCCAAGACCCCTGACTAAATTATAAATACCCTACTCTAACCCTCCCCGGGCCGACATGGCATTTGGGTCTGTCTCGCCATGCTTGCACCCAGGTGTGTTCAATAAATAGTCCTTTGGAACACACCAGCCTTGTGCTTTCAGTTAGGCTCTCGCCAGTGCCCACCCATAGACCGGGGAAGGGGTAGCCCGTGGGCTACCTCATACAAACAAGGCAGTCCTGCTGGAGTTCTCTCCAGTTCTGACCTAGTCGGGGGTTTATACTAACCTGCCAGTTGCCAAGAGAAGCTGAAAGGAGGCTTCCCCAGTGAACCAGCCACCCACAATTTCAACCTCACATTCCACTTTGACACAAGGATTATTTCAACCTGAAGGCAATGGGAGAAGAAGCAGATACAGGAAAATTCCCTCTCCGTTTGCTTTTAAAAGCAGGACAGAAATTTACAAAGGAGTCCCTCCTCCCCTTTCTACCTGGAAGATCAAAAGGCAATCACTGAGACACCTCTAGACCTTCATCAGCCCAGAAAAGCTCCAGAAGATTCCACATACCAAGCTTCACTATTTCTTATTTATCTTCCATTAGTTCCCCATATGTTCATCATTCTACACTTTTCTGTCCTAGAGACTCAAGGTCCTTTTCCTTTGTCTTGTCACTTATCTAAAAATGTATTGTCCCATCCTGGCCGGATAGCTCAATTGATCAGAATGTTGTCCCAATATAGCACAGTTGCAGGTTTGATCCCAGTCAGGGCACATGCAAGAATCAAACAATTAATGCATAAATAAGTGGAGCAACAAACTGATGTTTCTCTCTCCCTCTCTCTCTCTCTCTCTCTCTTTCTCTGTCTCCCTCCCTTACTTCCTCTCTCTCTAAATCATAAATAAATAAAATTAAAAAATTAAAAAGTAGGTTCTGGCTGGCTATGGATGTCCCGGATTTGATTCCGGGTCAGGGGCACACAGGAGAAGCGACCATCTGCTTCTCCACTCCTCCCCCTGTCCCTTCTTTCTCTCTATCTCTCTCTTCCCTTCCCACAGCCATGGCTTGGTTGGAGCAAGCTGGCCTGGTGCCCTGAGGATGGCTCCATGGCCTCACCTCAGGTACTAAAATAGCTCGGTTGCTGAGCAACGAAGCAACAGTCCCAAATGGGCAGAACATCACCCAGTAGGGAGCTTGCCAGGTGGACCCTGATCAGGGTGCATGCAGGAGTCTGTCTCTCTGCTTCCCCACTTCTCATTAAGAAAAATTAAAACAATAAAAATAAAAAAATAAAAACTAATCGTCCTTTTGCTAAGATGCTATATAAACCCAAGTTCTAACCAAAAGAGTTACTCATCTCCAAGAGCTTCCCTGTTACAAATTCATGCTTGTTTTTTTCTCTTGTTAATCTGTCTTTTGTCAGTCTAATTTTCAAGACTCCAGGTAGAGAACCTAAATGGGCCCTTTGAGGGGATGAGGGAGGAGACAAAATCCTCAGTGACAGTTCCCTCTTCCTCTTCTCCACGCCCAAATCTGGAAGGCTTCAGCCCTATGGACCCCCAGCCCATGTCTGCTTCTTACTTCAGGTGTGCGTTTCAGTTCTTGGAAGAAAGTGCCTCAACATATTTTCTTAGAGAAGGAGATGAAGCAATTTTTTTTTTCAGAGACAGAGAGAGAGAGTCAAGAGAAAGGGATAGACAGGGACAGATAGACAGGAACAGAGAGATAAGAAGCATCAATCATCAGTTTTTCGTTGCGACACCTTAGTTGTTCATTGATTGCTTTCTCATATGTGCCTTGACCATGGGCCTTCAGCAGACCGAGCTTGAGCCAGCGACCTTGGGTCCAAGCTGGTGAGCTTTGCTCAAACCAGATGAACCCGCGCTCAAGCTGGCGACCTCGGGGTCTCCAACCTGGTTCCTTCCGCATCCCAGCCCTATGCTCTATCCACTGCACCACCGCCTGTTTAAGCGAGATGAAGCAATTTTTAACGAACAAAGCCTACTTCATTTGCTAAAAAAAGTGAAATGGGGCTTTATCAAAAGGAGCTGATTTATCTTCAGCCATGGATACAGAGAGCTAATAATCAATTAAGATATCTCCTTACAGGTTCATGGAACAAGTATTGAGTGACATTAGGAAAGGCAGGGAAGACTTGATGCTTCTCCAGCAGTCCCTGGTTCCAAACTGGATGAAGCAAGGCCGCTAAGGAGTTGGTGTGGGCTTGTGGGGTGGGTGGTGTTCCCACAGCTGCAGAGCATGCTTCTGGGGAATTACCCAACCTGATTTGTAAAACAGGGATAATAAAGATGATGTCATTCTCATAAAAGTGTGAGAATTCACACCTGTCAAATAGTAGTCTGCATCAATGTTAATCCCTTTTCTGCTCAATCTGCCATTACAGAAAATGTGGCTTCAATAACCCAGCTTACTACCAGATGAATGTATATGAATATTATAGCTTTATAGCAACTTTAAAAATTATCTCACCCTAGCTGGATAGCTTGGTTGGTTAGAGCATTGTCCGTAAACACAAAGGTTGCTGGTTAGATCCCTGGTCAGGGCACATATAGGAACAGATCAATGTTTCTCTCTTCCTCTAAAATCAATCAATAAATTAAAATTAAAATGATCTCAACATAACAATTTTTAAAAGTTATATATAACCCTATTATATATAACCCTACATATAATTTTTAAAAATTATATATAACCCTAAGAAACTTAACTTTTAAAAAATAATATATAAGCGTTTTTTTTCTTATCCCTTTAAGGGAAGGGTGGCCATTTCCCTAAGTTTCTTTTAAGAATCAGCAGTTATCATCACTTCCTCACACCTGTCCTCTCCCCTATACATGGGAGTTCATCACAGAGCAGGACATGACAGGATTTGGCTTGAATTAAAGTTTTTCTTATCCCAGGGGCCAGAATACAGAAATAGGGAAAGAAAGGTAGCTAGCATCAAAAGCTGCAAAGTAAAAACCCTTTTGGACCCTGCACCCTGGCACCAGGCCTTAGGAAAAGTGGCTGTGGGCTGGTGCAAGCTTCATGAGCTAAAGGACCCAGGGTGGGTCTGAGCTGGGAAAATTCTGGGCAAGCCAAGACCACCAGCTCTGGGGAAATGACTACTCTAGGTGCATGCTTCAAAAAGCCCTCTCAGCTTTGTTTCCTGAGATAGGGCAACAGGCAAGTCAGCCAGCAGATAGATGCTGGCACAGCCATGTGTGTTTTTCCTGCGGTGGCTATGAGGACAACCCTGGAACAGCTGGAGTGTGTCTGCGTTTCCTAGATGCTGATTTGGGACTAGAGCTGGGCAGCTAAGATCACTTGTGCTTCAACAGTGACACCATGTGGTGATCAGAGCGAAAATAGCAGACAAGTCTGCTGAAAACCTTGGCTGAAGGGCGATTGTTCAGTTTCCTCTTCTCAGGATTTTAATGGCCAGGACCCACCCATTTGGACTAAGTAAGTGTGTGTGTGTGTGTGTGTGTGTGTGTGTGTGTGTGTGAGAGAGAGAGAGAGAGAGAGAGAGAGAGAGAGAGAGAGAGAGAAAGGGAGAGAGAGAGAGAGAGAGACAGGGTGGGGGTGTGGGGGTGTGGGGGCTACCACTGACAGGAAAAGTTCAGGAAGTAAAGGCATTTCTAAATCGACTGGCTGGAGGTTTGAAATCAATTAGATTGATAATTTTTTTTTTTTTTTTTAGGTGAGAGGAAGGGAGATAGTGAGGCATACACCCACATGTGCCCTGATCAGGATCCACCCAGCAACCCTATCTGGCACTGATGCTTGAGTACCAAGCTATTTTTAGTGCCTGAGGTTGGTGTGCTCCAACAGAGCTATCCTTAGCACCCTGGGCCACACTTGAACAAATTGATCCACTGGTTGTGAGAGGAGAAGAGGGAGAGAGAAGGGAGAGGGAGGGGGAGAAGATGATGGTTGCTTCTTCTGTGTGCCCTGACCAGAAATCAAACTTAGAATGTCCATACACCAGGCTGAAACTCTATCCACTGAGCCACAGGTCAGGGCCAGACTGATAATTTAAAAGGAACATTATCTCACTTTGAACTCCCAGGTAGGAGAGTAATTATATGTTGTTACCTTGAGGGCAACTCATCACCCTTGACATTGACAAAGATTATGTAAAACACCCTATGACAAGTTATGAAAACTTGCTGATATCCAGGTGAGGTGATATCCTTCCTGGGTGAGATGGACTCAGGATGCTCATACTTTCTCCAGAACAGAATGTTCCTCCTCTTCCTGTTGCCTACTGCAGTGAGTGACCCTGGTGTCCGCCCAGTTGCTCAAAGGACTGGTCAGAACTCTTTCATAAACAGTAATTTGTTACCTCATTTAACCTAGAAGACACTGGATTAGCTCACAAAATTGAGAAATGACAATCCCGGGAAGCTGAGGAAGAATAGAATCTGGGATTCAAAGCAGCAAGACTTTTACTCTGTTTTGTTCCCATTTCCTCTTCCCTCCACTTCTCTTAGCCTCAACCTCATTCTCTCCTAATGTGGGTTGTCCCTTCCTCTTGTGGGATATAGCCATTGGCAGCCCAAGTTTAGCAAGTCCCAATATCAAGGGGGAAGTTTTATTTTTTACCGGGCACCTTTGTCCTACGGAAGGGCTTTGATCAGTTTGCTTGAGTGCAGTGCCTGCTCCTGGGCCAATCCCCAGTGCCAAAGAGATGACATAGTGATAAACTAGTCCTGATCATACCTTCTTGCCTGATGCTGCTGGGCAGGGGTTGTTGACAAAGCAGCATGGCAAGGCAGGCACAAATTAAAGGCTATTATAGTCCACTATGTATTAATAGATCAGGGGTCCCCAAACTATGGCCCGCGGGCCACATGCGGTCCCCTGAGGCCATTTATCTGCCCCCCACCACACTTCCAGAAAGGGCACCTCTTTCATTGGTGGTCAGTGAGAGGAGCATAGTTCCCACTGAAATACTGGTCAGTTTGTTGATTTAAATTTACTTGTTCTTTATTTTAAATATTGTATTTGTTCCCGTTTTGTTTTTTTACTTTAAAATAAGATATGAGCAGTGTGCATAGGGATTTGTTCATAGTTTTTTTTTATAGTCTGGCCCTCCAATGGTCTGAGGGACAGCGAACTGGCCCCCTGTGTAAAAAGTTTGGGGATCCCTGATGTAGATACTGGTACATTTAAAAATCTCAAGGAATTTTCACTATTGAAAATACCTACAGTACCAGCACCCTGATCAAGAGACAAAACATTATTACCAGTATACATAATCCCTCCTTGTGCTTCCTTCCAATACTGCTCTTCTGACCCCCGAATGTAAACACCACCTGATTTTCTTACCCATACTTCATTTTATCAATCTTGGAACTTTACATAAATGCAGTCACTCAGCATTATTCTTTTTTTTTTTTTTTTTTGCAGATTGAGAGAGAGAAACAGGCAGGGAGAGAGATGAGAATCATCAACTATAGTTGTGTCATTTTGGTTGTTCCTTAATGAGAGTGAGGGCCTCAAGCCCAGCCAATGACCTCTTGCTCAAGCCAGCGACCTTGGGCTCAAGCCAGCAACCTTAGGATCATGTTGATAATCTTGTGCTCAGGCCAGTGATCCTGCCTCAAGCTGGTGAGCCCGTGCTCAAGCTGGCAACCTCAGAGTTTTGAACCTGAGTCCTTAGACAATGGATAGATAGTGTTGACACTGTCCACTGCGCCACCACTAGTCAGGCTTAGCATTATTTTTTTATGATGGGCTTCTTACACTCAACATTGTATATATGAAATCTATTCATGTTGTGTGTAGACACAGTGCTCATTTTCATCGTATTCTATTGTATGAATACATCGATGTTTATTTATCCATTTTTTAGGATTATAAATCATTTTTTTATTTATAATATCTTTTTACCAAGCATTATTTTATTTTATTTTTGACATTTTTTATTGATTGATTTTAATTTATTGTTTTTACATAGATTCTAGTGTTGCCCTGAAGGCATCCCCCCTCCCCCATATTCCCCTCAACATCTCCCTGGCCTCCCTCCCAACAGCTCCCTCCCCCCTTCCCTTCAGGTTTATCCCATTCTATCATCCCCTTTTCCTCTACCCTCTTTTCCTCTGGTCTCTTTGATCCCTCCTCTGTCTTGATTCCGTTCCTCAGTTCACATTGTTCATTGGATTCCTCAAATGAGTGAGGTTATGATATTTTTTTTTCTGCCTGGCTTATTTCACTTAACATAATAGTTTCCATGTCCATCCATGTTGTCGCAAAAGGTAAGATTTCCTTCTTTTTCATGGCCCCATGGTATTCCATTGTACTATGTATTCAAAGTATTTCAAAGCATTCCACTGCTTTTTAATCCACTCATCCACTGACAGACACTTGGGCTGTTTCCAGATCTTCGCTATTGTGAACAATGCTGCTATAAATATGGGGGTATATTTCTCCTTTTGAAACAGTGCTATGGTGTTCTTGGGGTATATTCCTAAAAGTGGGATAGCTGGGTCAAAAGGCAGTTCAATTTTTAATTTTTTGAGGAATCTCCATACTGTTTTCCACAGTGGCTGCACCAGTCTGCATTCCCACCAGCAGTGCAGAAGGGTTCCCTTTTCTCCACATCCTCGCCAGCACTTATTCTGTGTTGTTTTGTTGATGAGCGCCATTCTGACTGGTGTGAGGTGATATCTCATTGTGGTTTTCATTTGCATTTCTCTAATGATTAGTGATGTTGAGCATTTTTTCATATGCCTATTGGCCATCTGTATGTCCTCTTTGGAGAAGTGTCTATTTATTTCTTTTGCCCATTTTTTGATTGAATTGTTTCTCTTCCTGGTGTTGAGTTTTACAAGTTCTTTATAAATTTTGATTATTAACCCCTTATCAGACATATTGTCAAATATGTTCTCCCATTGTGTAGTTTGTCTTTTTATTCTGTTCTTATTGTCTTTAGCTGTGCAAAAGCTTTTTAGTTTGATATAGTCCCATTTGTTTATCCTATTTTTTATTTCACTTGCCCGTGGAGATAAATCAGCAAATATATTGCTGCGAAAGATGTTGGAGAGCTTACTGCCTATGTTTTCTTCTAAGATGCAGTGGTGTAGCAAGGGGGGGGGCAAGGGGGTCTATCATGCCCCGGGTGCCACTCACAGAGAGGTGCCAAATGGTCTCCAAGACAAACAAGAAAAGCGTAGTAGAAGCGTAGTTAGGGGGGAGGGGAGCCAATAAAGTGTCATGCCCCGGGCACCAGTTATGTTCCCTATGCCACTGCTAAGATGCTTATGGTTTCAGGGCTTACATTTAAGTCTTTTATTTATTTTGAGTTTATTTTTGTAAATAGTGTAAGTGGGTGGTCTAGTTTCATTTTTTTGCAGGTAGCTGTCCAATTTTCCCAACACCATTTGTTGAAGAGGCTGTCTTTACTCCATTGTATGCTCTTACTTCCTTTGTCAAATATCAGTTGTCCATAAAGGTGTGGGTTTATTTCTGGGTTCTCTGTTCTGTTCCATTGATCTATATGCCTGGTCTTATGCCAGTACCAAGCTGTTTTGAGTACAATGGCCTTGTAGTATAACTTGATATCAGGAAGTGTGATACCTCCCACTTTATTCTTCCTTTTCAAGATTGCTGAGGCTATTCGTGTTCTTTTTAGGTTCCATATAAATTTTTGGAATATGTGTTCTATATCTTTGAAGTATGTCATTGGTATTGCATTGAATTTATAAATTGCTTTGGGTAATATAGACATTTTAATGACGTTTATTCTTCCTAACCATGAGCGCGGTATATGCTTCCACTTGTTTGTATCTTCCTTGATTTCTTTTATCAATGTTTTATAATTTTCTGAGTACAAGTCTCTAATCAGCTTGATTAAATTTACTCCTAGATACTTTATTTTTTTGGTTGCAATAGTGAAGGGGATTGTTTTCTTAATTTCTATTTTTGACATTTCATTGTTGGTGAATAAAAATGCCTCTGATTTCTGAGTATTAATTTTATATCCTGCCACTTTGCTGAATTCATTTATCAGGTCCAGTAGTTTTTGACTAAGACTTTAGGGTTTTCTATATACAATATCATATCATCTGCAAATAATGATAGTTTTACTTCTTCTTTTCCAATTTGGATGCCTTTTATTTCTTCTTCTTGTCTGATTGCTGAGGCTAGGACTTCCAGAACTATGTTGAAAATGAGTGGTGAAAGGGGTCACCCCTGCCTTGTTCCTGATCTTAAGGGGATTGCTTTTAATTTTTGCCCATTGAGTATGGTGTTGGCTGTGGGTTTGTCATAGATGGCCTTTATCATGTTGAGGTATGTTCCCTGTATTCCAACTTTGCTGAGAGTTTTGATTATGAATGGGTACTAGATTTTATCAAATGCTTTTTCTGCATCTATTGAAATTATCATGTGGTTTTTCTCCTTCCTTTTGTTTATGCAATGAATCACATTGATTGATTTGCAAATATTGTACCACCTTGCTTTCCCAGAGTAGATCCCACTTGATCATGGTGTATAATTTTTTTCATATATTGCTGTATTCAGTTGGCTAATATTTTGTTGAAGATTTTAGCATCTAGATTCATCAGAGATATTGGCCTATAATTTTTGTTTTTTGTGTTGTCTTTGCCTGGTTTTGGAATCAGAATTATGCTCGCCTCATAAAAGGAGCTTGGAAGTCTTCCTTCCTCTTGAATATTTTGAAATAGCTTGAGAAGGATAGGAGTTCTCTTTGAATATTTGGTAGAATTCACTTGTGAAGCCATCGGGCCCCAGGCTTTTGTTTGTTGGGAGTTTTTTGATAACCGTTTCGATCTCATTTGTTGTAATCAGTCTGTTTAGGTTTTCTGATTCTTCCCTATTGATTTTTAAAATATAATTATATTATATGTTTCAAGGAATTTCTCCATTTCATCTAGGTTGTCTAATTTTTTGGCATACAGTTCTTCATAGTATTTTCTTACAATCCTTTGTATTTCTGTTGGGTCAGTTGTTATTTCTCCACTCTCCTTTCTAATTTTATTTATTTAAGTCCTCTCTCTTTTTTCTTGGTGAGTCTGGTTAAAGGTTCATTGATCTTGTTTACCTTTTCAAAGAACCAGCTCTAGGTTTCCTTGATCCTCTGTATTGTTTCTTTAGCCTCTATGTCATTTATTTTTGCTCTGATCTTTATTATTTCTTTCCTTCTACTACTTCTGGGCTTTACTTGCTATTCTTTTTCTAGTTCTTTTAGATGCAGGGTTAAGTTGTTTATTTGAGCTTTTTCTAGCTTCTTAAGGTATGCCTGTAATGCTATGAACTTCCCTCTCAGTACTGCTTTTACTGTGTCCCATAAATTTTGAGTTGTTCTATGCTCATTATCATTTGTTTTTAGGATTTTTTAAATTTCTTTTTTGATCTCATTGTTAACCCATTCATTATTTAATAACATGCTATTTAGTTTCCAAGTGTTTGAGTATTTTTCAGTTTTTGTGTTCTGGTTGATTTCTACTTTCATGCCATTGTGTTCAGAGAAGATGCTTGATATGATTTCAATCTTCTTAAATTTGTTGAGACCGCTTTTGTGCCCTAACATATAGTCTATCCTAGAGAATGTACCATGAGCACTTTAAAAGAATGTATATTCTGCTGCTTTAGGGTGAAATGTTCTGAAAATATCTATTAAATCAAGCTGATCTAGTGTGTCCTTTAAGTCTGCTGTTTCTTTGTTACTTTTTTTCTTGAGGATCTATCTAGTGATGTTAGTGGGGTATTGAAATCTCCTACTATTATAGTATTGCTTTTTATCTTGCTCTTTATATCCATCAAAGTCTGCTTTATATATTTAAGTGCTCCTATGTTAGGTGCGTAGATATTTATAATGGTTATATCTTCCTGTTAGATTGTTCCCTTTATCATTATGTAGTGACCTTCTTTATCTCTTACTATAACCTTTGTTTTAAAGTACACTTTGTCTGATACAAGTATTGCTACCCCAGCTTTTTTTTCATTTCCATTTGCATGAAATATTTTTTTCCATCCTTTTACCTTCAGTCTATGTGCATCTTTTGTTTTAAGGTGTGTCTCTTGTAGACAGCATATGTATGGGTCCTGTTTTCTTATCCATGCAGCTACCTTATGTCTTTTAATTGGATCATTTACATTTAAGGTTATTATTGATATGTAGTTGTTTATTGCCATTTTATTCTTTAAAGCTGTATTCCTCTTTTGCTATATTCTTTTCCCCCTTTGATCTGTTTACAATAGGCCACTTAACATTTCTTGTAGCATTGGGTTGGTTGTAATGAATTCTTTGAGTTTTGTGTTTTTGTTTTTGTTTTTTTGTTTTTTTGTTTTTTGTCTGGGAAGCTTTTTATCAATATTCCTCCTTCAATTTTAAATGATAGCCTTGCTGAATAAAGTAGTCTTGGTTGTAGGCTCTTGTTCTGCATTACTTTGAATATTTCTTGCCATTCCTTCTGGCCTCAAGTGTTTCTGTTGAGAAGTCAGATGTCATCCTTATGGGGGCTCCTTTGTAGGTGATAGCCTTTTTTTCTCTAGTAGCTTTTAATATTTCCTCTTTTTCACTTAGCTTTGGTATTTTAATTATGATGTGTCTTGGTGTAGATTTCTTTGGGTTTCTCTTTAATGGAATTCTCTGTGCTTCTTGAACTTGTGTGAGTTTTTTTCTGCATCAATTTAGGGAAGTTTTCAGCTATGATTTGATTGAACAAAGTCTCTATTCCTTGTTCTTTCTCTTCTTCTTCAGGAACCCCTATGATGAGGATGTTATTTCTTTTCATGTTGTCACAGAATTCTTTTAGAGTTTCCTCAAACTTTTTGAGTCTCTTTTCTTTTTGCTGTTGTGCTTTCGTGCCTTTGTTTATCTTGTCCCCTAACTCGTTGTTTTGATCCTCAGCTTCATCCATCCTGCTTTTAATTCCTTCCATTGTGGTCTTCATTTCTGATATTGTCTTTGTCATTTCTGACTGATTCTTTTTTATTATTTCAATGTCCTTTTTTATACTTGCTATCTCTTTATTTAGTTGTTCATTATGATCATCTATTGTTGTTATAAGATCTTTGATCATCCTAACAATCATTATTTTAAACTCTGCATCTGATAATTTGGTTATATCTGACTTATTCAAGACCTTTTCTGGGGATTTCTCTTGATTCAATTGGGTTTCATTTCTTTGCCTTCCCATTTTGTCTGTGTATAAGAAGGGTGTGGCCCCTGTAGTCCAATGGGTGTGGCCTCTGTGTTCCCTAGGTGTGGTCTGTCTGCAGGCCCACCACTCCTTCTGCCTTTGCCTCGGGCATTCAGGTATGAGTGTTGCCAGCACCAGTTGGCTGCGGCTGTTGCTGAGGTTTCCACCTCTTCTCCAAGGGACAGGCTGTGTTCATGTGCCCAGGTCTACAAGCCTTGGCTTTTGCCTCACCGCCACAGATGGGGTTGTGCTCTGCACCTGGGGTCACAAGCCTCGGCACTGCAGGCAGGGGTGAGCACCTTTGCTCAGTCATGGGTCTTTGCCTATTCCCAGGCTTTTGCCCCACCCCCACAGGCACAGAGTTGCGCTCACACATCAGGTCACAAGCCCCGGCTCTGTGGGCCCGGTGGGGCTGCGTGCCCACGCTCAGCTGTGGGTCTCTGCAGATCCCTGGTTTTGCCTTTCCCCTGCAAGCAGGATTGCAGGTTGGCTTGCAGCTGGCTGGACCGCTTTTGTGTGCCCCTTCTGCCCCCACTCGGCATGAGTCACACTGGGCCTCAGTCATGGCCAGCCAGGCTTCCACCCTCGCCTACGGGAGTTCACTTCCGCGTCCCTCCACTGCCCACCCTTTGGCTAGCCTTCAGCAGTGTGGTTGGGGACACTGCACTTCAGACCCTAGACTCAATACTGTATTCCTTAAGGCTCCCTCTTTCTAAGCCAGTGGTCCCCAACCTTTTTTGGGCCATGGACCAGTTTAATGTCAGAAAGTATTTTCATGGACTGACCTTTAGTGTGGGATGGATAAATGCACAAAATAAAATTATGCAACTGGCGTAAAAACTGTGGTATTTTTAAATATAATTGTCAAACTTACGATATTTATTGGGCTAAGTTAAAGGAGGAACAAGCATGTCCTCATTATTCAGGCTGTATTTAAATTTGTTATTCTGACAACATTTCATGTCTGACATCAATATGTAATATGATAGGTTCAGGCTCGCTAGCAATTATGAACCTACGACAATAAAAATAAACATGAATCCACTATGTACTCATATGTAACTTTATTAGAAGCGTCCTCTTAACATCGCACCAACAACATAACATGAGTAACATCCTCTCTGCCTCCAAACACTTTCCAGTTGCTATGGTAATGTTTAAACATGCCTTAAAAGCCTGACCAGGCGGTAGTGTAGTGGATAGAGCATCGGACTGGGATGCAGAGGACCCAGGTTCGAGACCCCAAGGTTGCCAGCTTGAGCACGGGCTCATCTGGCTTGAGCAAAAAGTTTACCCGCTTAGACCCAAGGTCGCTGGCTTGAACAAGGGATTACTCGGTCTGCTGAAGGCCCACAGTCAAGGCACATATGAGAAAGCAATCAATGAACAACTAAGGTGTCGCAATGCGCAACGAAAAACTAACAATTGATGCTTCTCATCTCTCTGTTCCTGTCTGTCTGTACCTGTCTTTCCTTCTTTCTGACTGTCTTTCTGTCTCTGTAAAAAATAAAATAGAATTAAAAAAAATAAACATGCCTTATAAATAAGATACAACACAAAAATAAATATAAAGTGCATGAAAAATACAACTCACCATTGTTATGAATATTGTAAGTTAAGGGTTATTTATTATAATGTTTATATAGAATGAGAGATAGTAGCCTATCTCTCAACAACCATGATGCTAAATCAGTGGGAGCCCTGAGCTTGTTTCTCTGCAAGGAGACGGTCTCATCTAGAGGTAATGGGAGACAATGACACCCAAAGTGTGTTGCTTATGTCCAGTCTATTCCATAATATTGTTTTGGTTGCTGTCACTGCAGAAAATCCCGCTTCATGCAAATAGGATGTCGGAAATGGCAACAGGGTTTTTAGTGCTTTTGTGGTGATCTCGGGGTATTCTGCCATGATTTTAATCCAGAACACCGGCAGAGTTGTAATCTCGAACATATTTTTAAGGCTGCCATCATTTGAGATCTCCAGTAGCTGATACTCTTCTTGCATAGACACACTGAATTCACCTGGTTTGTTGGCAAATGGATCGCGGATCCATTCCTTGGCAATTCGTGGGTCTTTTGTGGTTGGGAAGTAGCATTCAAACTCTTTTAAAAGCAAATACAGGTGATCGTGCACCAGCTGGGACAATGAAGGCTTGGGCTCAGTCTCTTCCAAAATTCCCACGAATATTTGAAACATCTCAAATATACCCCTGTTCACGCATCATCCCCACAAACCCAGTTTGGCTTTAAATGTAGCTACTTTATCTGCCAACTTGAAGACAGTTGTCATTTTCCCCTGAAGTGACCAATTGAGTTCACTGAGGAGGTTAAATATGTCACACAAGTAAGTGAGTTTTGCGACCCATTCCTCGTCACTGAAATGTGCTGCTAGCGGTGACTTCTTTTCTGAGAGAAATCTCTGCAGCAGCTCTCGTAATTCAAACACTCTGGCCAGGGACCTCCCTCGGGATAACCATCTTATTTCTGTGTATAAGAGAAGGTGTCTGTGCTCCGCGTTCATTTCCTCACAAAGCTGCTCGAACAGGCGTGAGTGAAGGGAGTGTGCTTTGATGTGTTTAATAACTTTAACGACAGCATTCAATACGCTGTTAAGTTCCGGTGGTATATTTCGGCTAGCCAGCATTTCCCTGTGAATGACACAATGCGTAGACTCGCATTCAGGTGCAACCTCCTTAATCCGAGTAGTTAAACCAGACATCCTTCAGGTCATGACAGCAGCTCCATCTGTGCATATGCCGACACAAAAAGACTATTTCAGTTTTCCTGATATATAGTCATCCAGCGATTTAAATAGTTCTGCGGCTGTGGTTTTGGTTTGTTGACAAATGGATCGTTATGTGCAATGATAGTGCACATAACATATCCTCATGCACATCCTCTTGATAAAGATAACGCACATAAACAAGTAGCATTGCCTTGTTGTCAATATCTGTAGATTCGTCAACCTGGAGAGCGTACCACGGTGATTTATTAATCCTTTCCAACAATTGTGATTCAATGTCCTCTGCTATTTCCTTAATGCGCCGTGTGACGGTGGTAGCTGAAAGAGGCATCTGTGCTATCTTTATTACTGCAGCCTCTCCTAGAAGTTCACGACAAATGTTTTTAGTGGCTGGAAGGATCAATTCTTCACCAATGGTAAATGGCTTCTTAGCCTTAGCAATACGATTAGCCACCAAGTATGATGCTCTCAGTGCACTCGCATTTATTGATATAGTGGCCACCAGTAATTGTTTCTGTCCTTCTTGTTCATGCTTTTTTTCTTTTGAAATACTCAGAAGGCTTGTCTTTTAAAGTAGGGTGCTTGGTCTCCAAGTGGCGAAGCAGTTTTGAAGGTTTCATTGCCTCATTACTTAGCCAGTCGCCACATATTATGCAGAGCGGCCTTGGTGCGTGAGAATCACCAGTTGTGATAAATCCATACTTCAAGTAGGACCCCTGGTATTGTCTGTTAAATGAAGCCTTCTTTTTCTTCGAGATTGTAGGTTCTTCTTCTGTCTCCTCACTGGTCCTTTTCCACTTCGCAAAAAAACTTTTGATGGAATTTTGGTTTTCACTCATTTTCCTAGTTTATGGGTTTAATTTTAGCAGCAACGTATCACGTGACCGAGACAAGCGTCAAGAGTGAGTCTTAGACGGATGTAACAGAGGAAATCTGGTCATTTTTAAAAAATAAAACGTCATTCAGACTTAAATTTAAATAAAACGGAAATAATGTAAGTTATTTATTCTTTCACTGTGGACCAGTACCAAATGGCCCACGGACCGGTACCGGTCTGCAGCCCGGGGGTTGGGGACCACTGTTCAAAGCGACTCTGCTCTGAGTGCCATGGAAAAGCTTGTTTGGCTGGTGTCCTGCTTCCCTTTGCTAGTGTTGCTGGTTCCAGGGGAAGTATTCACTTCAGATTTGGGGAGTGACTCAGCCCAGGGGTTAGGGTGGCTGTCCCTCAAAGTGTTTCTGCCTCTGCCTCCTAGATTACACTCTCTTCCTGCTTCTCCAGTCCTCTCCTCTCTCCCCCTGTTGCCCGGCCCCGGGGGAGTGATTGTGAAAGAGGTTTTCTGCATCGTCCCTTTAAGAAGAATACTGGGTCTGAGAAATCTGTCTTTTTCTCACAAACATTATCCTGACTTGTTTCACAGCTAAATACTGTCCATACACTTCTTCTAGGCTCTGGGGCTGCAGGCTGGGGCTTTGTTCCTGGGGCTTAGTGCCCTCCTCTCTCCACTAAACTCACTTTCTGCTATGCCAGTCTCTCCAGGCTGCCATTTGCTCCGGGGAGCTGGGCAGCCCTCTCCACGTTTCCGCTTTTCCTACCAGTCTCGGTGTGGCTTCTTCAGTGTTCCTTGGTTGAAGAGTCCTCTTAGTTTAGTCCAAAGTTGGTTTTTCCAGATGATGGTACTTAAAATTAGGTTGTAATCCACTTTGGTTCTGGGAGGTGGAAGTTGGTACGTCCGCCTACTCCAGCGCCATCTTGCAGCCCCCTGTTTATCCATTTTATTGTTGATGGACACTCTAGCCAGAAAGAGAAAAGCTTCAAGTGCTATTGGATTGTGATACTAGTTCAGTGAGAGACTTTACCTAGGCATTTGTCTTTGAATTTTGTTCTAAATTGTGTCTTTCTTTGAATGTGCATAATTATATGTAATGATGGTTACTAATTAATTTTTAAGGTTGCTACAGGAGTTTTAAAGTATATTTTGTGGAAAGGTTTACAGAGTGATGAATATGTTCTGTGCTCTTTGGGGCTTGTCACGCCATATCTTTCTTTGTCCTAGCAACGGTCATGGGCAACACCTTCCACTGATGACAGCTTCCTAAACTGCAACCCTGATGTGTAAAGAAAGTTAATTGCCAGTTTTTCAAACCAGGCATTACTGCCAAATGTTACAACCCAGAGCATAACTTATACTTGGGCCAGTGATAAAAGTCCACTAATTTAAATGTTAATCTCATAGAGAAAACACCTTCAAGAAACATCCAGAAACTCTTTGACCAAATATCTGGGCATTGTGGCCAAACCAAATTGACACATAAAATCGACCATCACAGATACCCTACATTTTGGATAAGTAAATGTCCTAGTTTTTAAAGAGCTTGTCATAAATCCTGAGTTTGTGTTAAATTTTATCAAGCAATTACTTTTATATTACTATTCTCATTTTGGTCTATATATTGTTAAATAAGATGTATACCTGTATAAGATCTGTCATGCCCTCCCTGGTTGGTTGGCTCAGTGGTCGAGTGTTGGCTTGGTGTGTGGATGTCCCAGGTTTGATTCCCAGCCAGGGCACACAGGAGAAGCACCCATCTGCTTCTCCACCCCTCCCCCTCTCACTTCTCTAACCCTTTCTCTCTCTCTCTCTTCTCTCTCCTTCTCTCTCTCTTCTCCTTCAATTGAGCCATGGCGAGTTGGCCCTGGGTGCTGAGGATGGTTCCATGGCTTCCGCCTCAGGTGCTAAAAATGGCTCCGGTTGCAACAGAGGGCCCCAGATGGGCAGAACATTGCCTCCTAGTGGGCTTGCCAGGTGGATCCTGGTTGGGGTGCATGAGAGAGTCTGTCTCTGCCTCCCCATCCTCTCATTAAAAACAACAACAACAAATAATGTCATATAAAACCATTCTTGCATTGTTGAGGTAAATCCAACTTGATCAGGAAAAAGAAATGTCTCTCAGTTCATCCTTTGCTCACCACTCCTACTGCCATCACCTGTGTTGGGCTGTTGGGCAGAGAGCAGAGGGCCAGCCCAGTTCCAGGACTGTGATGAAACAGCCTCTAGCACCTTCCTGTCTCTATTGCCAGCCCCAAGAGGGGCCCACAGGCTGTAGGAAGAGCCTTGTGCAATCCATCTTGTGGGTAGGGCCTGACAGCAGCCTGAGTCACAGTCCTCACCCAGAACAGGGTGGGGTTGACAGGACCTCCTAGCCCTTGAGTGGTCAGGGGGCCTAGGGTAACAGAAGCGAGTCAGAGAGTGGGGGAGAGACAGACAAACATACTCACACACACACTCATGCACCAGGTATGGTCTTAGTCCTAGCCCAGCCCACACTCAAGCTATACAGAACTTTGCAATGTTTTCTCTGGCTTTATTGAAAGTTTTCCCAAACTGAATGAATCTTTTTTTTTCTGCTTGTGCTCCTCTCATTCTTCAGAGCATAGGTGTTCTGAGTCCATTAAACTGCAAGGTTGAGGGCACAGTCCTCCAGACTGCCAGGTCTGTGTAGGACTTCTGACCCCACTTGCCAGGGACTTACCAAACTGTGCAGTCTGAGGGGACTGCCCCACAAGACTGCCTCACTCCAGAGACCAGTTGCAAGGTGAGGGGGTCTCAGGACCACTGTCACTTCAGACCAGCTGGCAACATATTTGGGGGTCCCCAGAACTAATCCGTTTTGATAATTTGTTAGAACAACTCACAGAACTCAGGAAAGCTCTATAATTAAGATTACAGCTTTATAAATTTTATTTTGTTTTTTTGGGGTTTTTTGTTTGTTTTTTTAAGTGAAAGTTTACAAATTAAAAGCAGCCAAAGGAAGAGATGTACTGAGCAGGGTCCAGGAGGGGAGGAAGGAGTAACTGTCAAATTTGGGCTTGTGTGAGGTGATTTATGGAATATTCAAGTAAGCAAAATGTTGGTCTGGATTGGGTGCTGTCAGAAAGTGAGGGTGATTTTTTGACTGAGTATCTTAATAATTTTTATCTAAAATTGGTAAAGAAGCAGCAATCTTTCATGCTAAACAGGAGAGGGCAAAACTCGGTCATTTTTGGTCATTCTGGATTTCACAGTCAGTTTGTGTTTGTCTCTGATGGTGGGCTGGCATCTGTCTCCCTCCATCACAGTTGTGTGGTGGTGCTGTCATCTGACGCTGGGTCTATGGGACTGTGTTCTGCAGAACACCCCAGTCCAGCAGCTAGTCCCAGATCAATCTGGGGCTGACTCTTTTCTTCTCTGCCCTGAGTTTCATTGGTAATAAAATAAGAATTATTCTACTGAATATATTGGGGAAGCCGTGAGAATTAAGGGAAATAAGGTAAAATGCCTGGCATAAACTAAAACACAATAGTTGTGTAAAATAATAAGAAATATATATATTTGTCTCTGTTCCTGTTTGTTTGATATGCAGCTCCTAAAAGTCCTGCAGAAAGAGGTGCTAGGAGATCATTTGTTCGGACATTTACTCTTTAACCCCACTTCCTGACAAAGAGCCCCTATGGGAAATCGGGAAATCGTAAGTGTGGCAGCAATACAGAGAAAGGATTACACAGGGCTGAACAAAAGTAGGCTTACAGTTATTAGTATGCAAAATACAGTTTATCCTGCATTATTAATTATTGTATTATTTTCCACACAAACAACTGTAAACTTACTTTTTCCCCACCCTGTATATTATGATAAATCCCACTTGGATAAGTCAATTATCTCAATACATCATATTCATAAAATAAAAGGGGAAAACTACATAATTATATCAATAGACACAAAAAAGCATTTAACAAAATCCAACACTTTTCATGATAAAAACACTCAACAAACTAGGAATAGAAGGGAACTTCCTCAACTTGCCAGAGGGCATCCAAGGAAAACTACAGTTAATGCAATACTTAAAAACCATTTTTAATTGGTTTTAGAAAGAGAGAATGGGGGAAATAGAGAGAGAAACACTGATTTGGGAGTTTTTTGGGGTTTGTTTTTTGTTATTGTTGTTTTTTTTTACAGAGACAGAGAGAGAGTGTCAGAGAGGGATAGATAGGGACAGACAGACAGAAACAGAGAGAGATGAGAAGCATCAATCATCAGTTTTTTGTTGCTACACCTTAGTTGTCTATTGATTGCTTTGTTATTCTCATATGTGCCTTGAACCGGGCCTTCAGCAGACCAAGTAACTCCTTGCTCGAGCCAGCGACCATGGGTCCAAGCTGGTGAGCTTTTGCTCAAACCAGATGGACCCATACTCAAGCTGGCAACTTCGGGGTCTTGAACCTCGGTCCCTCCGCATCCCAGTCCGATGCTCTATCCACTGCGCCACTGCCTGGTCAGGCAACAGTGATTTGTTGATCCACTTATTTATGCATATTGATTGATCCTCATATATGTCCTGACCAGGGATTGAAATCCCAACCTTGGCACGTCATTACAATGCTAGTGCTCTTACCAACTGAGCTACCCAGCCAGAGCTAATGTCATACCTAATAGTTCCAGATTGAATGCTTTCCTCCCAGATTAGGCTCAAACAAGGATATCTGACTCTTTTATTTAACATTATACTGAAAGTTCTAGTTGGGACAAAATAAATAAATAAAAGGCATTTAAATAAAAAAGGAAGAAGTAGTTGCAGGGGGCATGATCTTCTTATATGTAGAAAATTCTAAGCAGTAAAAAAAACTTATTAGAACTAACAAACATTAGCTAATAAACAACTTCAGCAAGATTATAGGCTATAAGATCAATATAAAAAACTGTATTTCTTTATAATACCAATGGACATTCCAAAAATAAAATTAAGAAAACTCAATTTACAACATCATCAAAGAAAATAAAATGCTTAAGAATTTAATCAAGCCTGACCGGGCGGTGGTGCAGTGGATAGAGCATCAGACTGGGATGCGGAGGACCCAGGTTCGAGACCCCAAGGTCGTCAGCTTGAGCTCTAGGGTCATGGCAATACCCCCCAAATTCATCTACAGATTCAATTCAATCCCCACCAAAATCCCAGGCTCATTTGGTTTGAGCAAGGTTCACCAGCTTGAGCCCAAGGTCACTGGTTCGAGCAAGGGGTCACTCGGTCTGCTGTACGCCCCCCCCCCAGTCAAGGCACATATGAGAAAGCAATCAACGAACAACTAAGATGCCACAACGAAGAATTGATACTTCTCATCTGTCTGCCTTACTGTCTGTCCCTCTCTCTGACTCTCTGTCACAAAATAAATAAATTAAAAATAAATAAGAATTTAATCAAAAAAGTTTAAGACTTGTGCACAGAAAACTACTAAACCTTGTTGAAGGAAATTAAAGAAGACCTAAATAAATGGAAAGATATCACATGTTTATGAATCAGAAGATTTTCAATTGTTAAAATGGCAATACCCCCCAAATTCATCTACAGATTCAATTCAATCCCCACCAAAATCCCAGCTGTCTTTTTTACAACAAGCTAATTCTAACATTCATACGTAAATTCAATAGCCAATACAATCTGGAAAATGTAGAGCAAAGTTTGGAGGACTATACTTCCTGATTTCAAAACTTATTAAAAAGCTAGAGTAATCAAGACAATGTGAAATCAGCACAAGAATAGATAAACAGAAATAGAATCAGAGTCTAGAAATAACTGTCACATTTACCCTTAATTGATTTTCAACAAGGATATCAAGACAATTCAATGGGGGCAAGAACAGCCTTTTCAACAAATGGTGCTGGAATAATTGGATATCCACGTGCAAAAGAATGTAGTTAAACTTGTACTTCACACCATTTATGAAAGTTAACTCAAAATGGATCGAAAACCGAAATGTAAAGCTAAAGTTACAAAAACTACTAGAAGAAAACATTGGTGTAAATCTTCATGACCTGGAATTAGGCAATGGTTTCTTAAATAGGACAACAAAAGCACAAGCAACAACAACAAAAAATACATAAATTGGCTATCATCATAAAAAAAAACACACCTTCTGTGTTTCAAAAAATATCATCAACAAAGTATACAGACAACCCACAGATGGAGAAAAACTGTGAATCATACACTAGATCAGGGATTTCTATGTAGAATATATAAAGAATTCTTACAACTTAACAATAACAAGATAATACTCCAATTAAAATGGGCAAAAGATTTGAATAGACATTTCCCTACAGAAGATATATGAAAGGCATATAAGTATGTGAAAATTTATTTATCTATTTATTTATTTATTTATTTATTTTTAGGTGAGAAGAGGAGAAACAGTGAGACAGACTCCTGCATGCACCCCGTCTGGGGCCAATGCTTGGGTCCCAAACTATTTTTAGCACTTGCGGTGATGCACTCAGACCAACCAAGCTATCCTCAGTGCCTGGGGCCACGCTTGAACCAATTGATCCACTGGCTGCAGGAGAGGAAGAGAGAGGGGAAGGATGGGGAGAAGCAGATAATCACTTCTCCTGTGTGCCCTGACCGGGAATCGAACCCGGGATGTTCATACACCGGGCCAATACTCTATCCACGGAGCCACTGGCCAGGGCTATAAAAAGATTAATAACATCCTTAGTCATTACAGAAATTCATAGGACTACTACTTCATACCCACTAAGATAATTATAATAAAAAAGACAGACCATAACAAGTATGGCAAAGATGTGGAGAAATAGAACCCTTCTACAATGGTGACATGAATATAAAACAATGCAGCTTCTTTGGAAACCAGTCTGGCCCTCAGGGTGCTGGGGCCCCTGAGGAGCTTCAAGACTGTGCCCCTGGAAGCCTGGCCCCTGGGGCCTGGTGCTTCAGAACCATCCTCAAGGCCTGCAGGATGACACCCTGGCTGTTCTGAACATTGTAATCACTGAGTTGCAGTAGGCGATCAAAGTCTTCCTCCTTGTAGGTCATGTTGAACAGGGAGTAGGGTGAGGTGGCTTCAGTGAGATCCACCTGGCCGGCCAGTAGCTCTGTAGGGCTGCGCTGGACACCTGCTCAGGGATGAGAGAGAGTTAGGAGCAGCACCCAGAGGCCTTGCAGCTGGGCAAAACTAAGTCTCAGAGCTGGGCACAGGGGTGGCTGCTCCCAACTGAAGGGCTCCTTGGTTCTCTATGTCCTTTGCCCAGAAATACAAACATGGATAGCAGGATACTATTTTGAGATATGAAGAGCTTGCTGCTCCCCACATTTTCTTGTAGCAAACACTTCTTCCATTATTCAGATAAGCTCGTATGTCTATATCACCTTCAGGGGTAAACTGGAAACAGCCAGAACAGAGTCAATTAGGTTAGTAAACGGATTCTCACTAATGATGGAAACTAGAAGCAGAAAACCAAAGGGCATTTGCTTTGCAAGAACCCGCCTTTGCTGAGAGAAAAAGACAATTGTGAGATGTGTGTTGAGCATGTTAAGAGTAAGGCTGGAAGGTTTAAAATTATGGTGCAAAGTAGAAAACCAGGAATAATGCACAAAGGCAGAAATTTGGTTTTCCCACCAAAATGAGAGAAATGTCTGAACAGTTGGCTTGAAAGGAATGTGATAAAGGTTTAGATAAGGGTCACCAATAGAGGCCCAGCTCACTGAGAAAGGACCCCAGCCTGGGCTAGGATAGGATAATAGAGGCCAAGTGAAACGGCAGGTAGGTTTAGGGGACTCTGGGAGAGTGGGAACCGGGGCCTATCTCTCCTGCTTGTCTAGCCTGGAGAGCTTTTATGAAGTCCTCCAACAACTTGGTGCCTGAGCAGCTGGCTGCAGTCAGCAACACCACAGGTGCCTCTGGATGCAGGGATTCTTTGAACTCCACGCCACAAAGCAGGAGAGCTGAGGGGCCCAGGTATAGCTAGGAGAGTTTGGTTGGGGGGGACAAGGAACTTGGGGTCATGACAAAGAGGACAGCAGCACAGTGACTGCAAACAGAGGGCCCCTGAAGGGATGCAGGCATCTATACAGACACCAGGGAACTGCCATGCCCAAAACTGGATGGAACTAACCTCAAGACTCTCCTCCACCTCTGTTGGCCATGGGGTCTTTGGGGAGGGCCTAAGGCAGTGTGTCTGAGAGGCCAAGCTGCCAGCCTTTTATGGAGGGAGGGGCTGTCTCACCTGGGGCTGAATGGTCCTTGAAGGAAGCATTGACCAACGGGAAGTGCAGCAGGAGAGGAGCTTCGGGGCAGGCGGGGTCTGAGAAGAGGTAGCACTCCTTGGGCTGGCATTGGTCCTGTGGGCTGAGCTCCACGTGGGGGAATGGCAGCCCCTGGCCTTGACAGTACACCTCAGTCTGCTGCAGCGTCTGGTTGGGGAGAGGACCCCAGAGAGAACCAGCTGCTTCCCGGTCATCCCAGGTTGGCCCTCTAGCAGATGCCAGGATGGCCCCAGCCCAAACTGACTGCTCAGTGTCAAGACAGCCTGGTTCTTGCTTATGATCCAGTTAAGCTCAGAGGGAGGCAAAGGATGCAGGTAGTCTGCAAGGCTATTTGGTTAAAATCTTCAGGTGCAGTACGCCCCCGCCCCCATTTAGGATTGCTGTTATTGGGTTACGCAGTCCCAGAACCTGGAGGGCTTCAGCAGGGGAACCACTCCTGTATCAGGACCCTACCCCCGCCTTCCCGGAATCCCCAGTGAGGCTCTCGTGGGATGGACATGGACAGGCCAGGGTCTCCCCTAGCTCCGACAACTGTTCCCCTTGGGGCAGGCATGGCAGACTTTGTTCCTGTCCACCTGTCCTGTTAACCTGGGGCCCTAGCATCTCCACAGCCCTTCCCAGCCAAGGACCCTGCAGGAGCTGGTGGGTCAGAACCCTGTCACTCCTCCCTCCCCATGGGGACACAGGTGGCCCGGGCTAGTGGCCCAGCGCCCTGCTGCTCGCCCCTGGAGCTCAGCCTGACCAAGCAACCAGGAGCACCTCAAAAGGCGAGGATAGGGAGTAATCGAAGGAGAGTATGAGGTCCAGCCTGCGGCCTGGCCGGAACATAGAGGCAGAGCTGGTGTTGAGGAAGTAGCCGGCATCCACCAGGCAGAGGTGGGGCTCCTGTGGGGTCAGCTGGCCAGGGGTGGAGTCTAGACGGCTGTCTGATGGGGGAGGCAGAGGTAGTCAGGGGCAGCGACTCTGCCACAAATCATTCACTCGCAATGCACCCACCCTCATATTGCATTTGATTCCACGTCCCCTTCTTACCTCTGGTATCACTCCTTGAATGCACATGACACCTGCCCTTCCCAAGTCCTCCAGGCCACATACCCCAGAATTGGATGCTATGACCCAAAGGCCTCTGCCAGTCCCAGCCATGGCCCATCTCCACCCATGGGTCTAACCTTGTTGCCTAAGGATGTATAGCAGTAGCCTCTACCTGCCCAGACAAAGAAATCTTTCTGATCACGGTAGTCCCGGTGCAGCTGGAGGCCCTGGAGGAAGTTGGAGCTGCGCTGGAAGAGCGGCCTGTCTGTCAGGAAGCCCTTAAACGCCTGGGCCAGCGCTGTTCCGGGCTGCAGCCACAAGGCCTCCTGCCATGAGGAGGTCCTCAGGGAAGCAGGGCGGTCCTCTGGGCCCAGAGAAACAGATATTGGTCCAGTGAGGAGCCTAGAGATGCCTGGCCTGCCCCCTCTGACAGCCTCCCACTCCCAGCATCTGGAAGGGAAGCAGCCTCATCCCAGGCTCCCCTTGCTCCTCCCTTTCCTACCCAGGTTCCTGATTTTGTCCTTGATTTGCTGCTTCCAGGCATCACTAGAGCTGGTGAGGTCATACCAGGCGTCCAGCAAGTTTAGGGAGAAAACATTGCTCCAGATACCTGAAGGCCAAACCCTCGTGAAAAGTCAGTCTCTAGCCTCAGTGCCCCGCCCCCCATGGCTTAGAAGCCAGGGGCCCCCACCCCTGGGTGTAGGTGGGAAACGGGAGGGTGAGCAGGCATCCTCTGAAACGCCTCTTCCCCCCAGTCCAGTGCCTGCCCCCACCCGGGGCTCTGCCAGACCTGGGGGCAGGAGTCACGTCCAGTCAAGGAGGCCTAGCACGGGCCTGGCCAAGGCCTTCAAAGTGGCCGCCCTCACCTTCCAGGAAGCAAATCCGGGACTCAGGGAGCCTCCTCATCAGCTGCCCCATGAAGAACTTGGAGCCGAAGAGCTCAGAAGGGACATAGGCCCCATACTTCAGGAATCCAACCTCATAGGGAGAGAACTCGACCCACTCTAAGGGGCAGGAGGGAGAAGAGAAAATGAGGGAAGAGTGGGGGGGGGGGCAGCTCTGACAGGAGCCAAAGAATCTACCCCCAGCTGGCCTCCTCCTTTCTGCCTGCTGACTCCTAGGCTGACCACTTTCCCCACCGAGCCCCTTGACCATATTCTCACCACCACCATCACCACCACCACCAACCCACCCCCAGGACAGAAATTCCACTGTCTGGTTCATCAGCTCACCAGAACCACCACCTTCCAGAAAGCCGCGGCCATCTATGCAGGCGTTTCCTGTTTGAATTCTCTGGGGACCCACAGGGTACAGAGTTGATATGCATGTGTACATGTTTGCATGTGTACGTCCGTGTGTGCACATATGTGTATATATGTTGGAAGGTGGGGTGGACAGGACTGAGGATCGTACCCTTGAAGTCTAGAGTCTCCAGACTGTTCTCTTTGACATTGAGGCTCAAGTAGAGGGGCAGAGGGTTTTGGCCGCGCTCCAGTGCAGCTCTCTGTCCTGACAGCTTCTGTTCCATCACCTAGGGTGGGGGCATGAAGGCCTAAATGAGGTTAAGAGCACCCTAGAGGCAGTAACTCCATCAGGACAGGGGTGGGGTGGGACACAGGCTGGGGGTAGTTTGGGTGGATGTACACCTTCTGTTATGATTCCTGCCCCAATGTTTTGCCCAGCCCTACATACAGGGTCACCATGTGGGGCTAGCAGGTTGTGCACCTGAATCTCCCAAGAGTGCCATTCACAAGGACCACAGCACAGTATCAACAATGACACCCCCTCTGCATCCTGTGGTCCTAGTGGCCCCATGTTTATGGGATGAAGGGTGGACACAGACACAAAGGGGCATATATACCTGTGTACATGTATTGCTTCCTAGAAAGAACCCTGGAATCCTCTTTTAGGTTGGAAGTTGAACTGACAGGAAGAGGAGGAGGGAAATTGATGAGATGGATTGGAGATGGCCTGAGTTAAGGCAGTGGCAGTGAGGTTGGAGAAGTGTTTTAGAGGTAGAATCAATACCACTTGAGCCTGACCAGGTGGCGCAGTTGATAGAGCATCGGACTGGGACATGGAGGACCCAGGTTTGAAACCCCAAGGTCACCAGCTTGAGCACGGGTTCACCTGGTTTGAGCAAGGCTCACCAGCTTGGACCCAAGGTTGCTGGCTTGAGCAAGAGGTCACTTAGTCTGCTGTAGTCCCACAGTCAAGGCACATATGAGAAAGCAATCAATGAGCAACTAAGTGCCGCAACAAAGAATTGATGCTTCTCATCTCTCTTCCTATCTTTCTGTCCCTATCTGTCCCTCTCTCTGTCTCTGTCACACACACACACACAAAATACCACTTGGCCTGGTTGGATGTGGGGGCCTGGCCTGTCACGGCTTCAGGTGCAGGGTGAAACTCCTGACACATCTTTTCAAATGTAGAAGGCCACACGGATTTTACAATCATAATTAGTTTAGAGTTAGAGTGTGGTAGTGGTTAGAACAATGACAGGAAACTCCTGGTACAGACTAGGGTAGATGGGGGGCAAATAGAAGATACTCTCTTAGAGTAGTCAAGAAAATGCATCTTGCCTGACCTGTGGTGGCACAGTGGGATAAAGCGTTGACCTGGAACACTGAGGTCACCGGTTCAAAACCTTGGGCTTGCCTGGTCAAGGCACATATGGGAGTTGATGCTTCCTGCTCCTCCCCCTTCTCTCTCTCTCTGTCTCTCTCTCTCTCACTCCTCTCTCTCTAAAAAATAAATAAAAAAATAAATAAAAAGAAAAAAGAAAATGCATCTTACTTGATGTCATGGACTTTTGCCCAAAGAGACAGTGAGGAGCTCATCTACAAGGAAGTTCAGACCCTAATATATTTTCTAGGTAATTGTTTAAGAGTGAGGAAAATAATACTGGTTCTTTTAAGCTGGAAATTTTGTCCCATAACTATGTTTCTTTTTCTTTTTTTTTTTTTTTTTTTTTTTGTATTTTTCTGAAGCTGGAAACAGGGAGAGACAGTCAGACAGACTCCCGCATGCACCCAACCGGGATCCACCCAGCACGCCCACCAGGGGCGACGCTCTGCCCACCAGGGGGCGATGCTCTGCCCCTCCGGGGCGTCACTCTGCCGTGACCAGAGCCACTCTAGCGCCTGGGGCAGAGGCCAAGGAGCCATCCCCAGCGCCCGGGCCATTTTTGCTCCAATGGAGCCTTGGCCGCGGGAGGGGAAGAGAGAGACAGAGAGGAAGGAGGGGGTGGGGGTGGAGAAGCAAATGGGCGCTTCTCCTATGTGCCCTGGCCGGGAATCGAACCCGGGTCCCCCGCACGCCAGGCCGACGCTCTACCGCTGAGCCAACCGGCCAGGGCACTATGTTTCTTAATATAAGCAGGAATTATATATTGAATATGTAATCTATCTGTATTAGCTGCTGTGCTCATTTAAAAGTCAGCTAAAATACAGTACAGCAATTTTACCTCAATGCTAAATAAATAAATAATAAAGGGAGAAGGAGAAAGGACTCCCCCTTTAGTGCACACTGTAAGCTCTGCCCGGGGGTGCGCTGCCCCTTCTCGGTTCACCTCAACGCAGTTCAAGTTCTAGCCCCTCCCAAATGCTTTCCTGACATCCTTGCCTCCCCTTCTGTGCCCCCACCCCTTGTCTACTCTTGCCTCCTGTTTATAATATCCTCTTCAGTCACACTCTAGGCTCTGTCTTTGATAGCAAGGACTGTGGCTTGCCTTTTGGGAGTTCCAGGGCCACAGAAAGGTCTCATTCCTTCCTGGACCAGAGAGGAAGACAGGGTACATCTCAAGCATCAACAAGGTTAATGGTGGTGGTTGCCTGGAGCCCCACTTTGGGAGGAGTCCTTTGCCACAAGCCCTGGGCTGTTTCTGACAGAGCAGTGCATGTGCCATGAATGTGCCATCCCTCTCTCAGGTTTTCTGAGCTGGACGGCACCTTCCTCAGCAGCTAGACCTAGGGGCTTCCCAAGCTGCCGTGTCAGCCCTTATTCTCAGATTTACTTAGAGAGTCTGTCAAATATACAGATTACTGGGTCGATTCTGAGAATGAGCAGAAGCCACTGAGGAATTTGCTTTTTTCAAACCTCCCCCAGCATCCCTGGCTGGTTGGCTCAGTGGTGGAGCATTGACCTGGCATGTAGAAATCCGGGATTTGATTCCTGGTCAGGGCGCACAGGAGAAGTGACCATCTGCTTCTCCTCCCCTCCCCTTTCCTTTCCCCTTCTCTCTCTCTCTCTCTCTTCTTCTCCCGCAGCCATGGCTTGATTGACTCAAGCACACTGGTCCCAGGCACTGAGGTTGGCTGGTGGAGCCTCCACTGCAGGCACTAAAAATAGTGTGGTTGTGAGAGGCCCCAAATGGGCAGAGCATCGGCCCCAGAAGGTATCTGCTGGGTGGATCCCAGTCAGGCACATGCGGGAGTCTATCTCTGTATCTCACCTACTCTCACTTAAAAATAATTAAACAAACAAATAAATTAATAAAAATAATAAAATCTCCCTGGTGGTTCTGAGGATGAGCCAGGTGTGTGTCTCAGGACTCGAGCCCAGCCTGTCCAGTGAGGAGTCCCTTCTCACCCTGGCAAAGCTTCAACACTCTGGTGAAACTTCCTCTTCCCATCAGCCCTCTGTCACTAGATGAGAGCAGTCATGTATCACCCACAGTCATCTTCTCCCTCACTTCCTCAGTGACACCCAATATGACTTGAGTTATGGAGATTCCACAGGAAAATCTCCCCAAATGGCTTAAGCTGTGCGTACTGACAATTTGTCATATACGCAAGTCCGTCCTGTAGATGTGAATGTGTCTAGGTGTTGATTCATACCTGCAATTTTTACTCTCAAAGTCAAAAGAAGTTAGGAATCCTGTTTGCCTGGTTGTGACACATACGATGAGGGGAAATGCGTTCTTTTACTACAGATGCATGATGTCTGCCCTGGGGAAGGTTTGAGACAGGAGCAGCACGCCCTCCACCACCTGAAACTGGCTTCTTTTCCCATTACCAGCTCCTGGGTAAGTTGCCGCAGGCCACTGGATCTCTAGCCCCCTGGTTCCCAAAGTGAGGATCCCTAACCCAGCATGACACCACTCAGACGACTCAGGGCTCCCTCCTGAAGTGAGGGAGCTGGGTGCAGCATTGGTGACATGTTGACGTGGTTGGTACAGGATGGGACTAATGAGTATGTAAGACTTTTCGTCCAAAGTTAAAAAAAATCCGTAAGACCTTAACTCAGCAAAAGATAAGAGAAAACTGAATTTCCTCTTGAACGATGAGCAGCTTCTAAACTTTAGTGCTCGGCAGCAAAAGGCTAAATAAAGAAAGAGTGTCAGATAGTTTGAGAAGCTCTTATTATAACTAGTGTATTTTACAAGGTTTTTTTTATTTTAACAAAAACAAGCAATATTATAGAAGTATGTGAACTAATAAAGTTGTTCTGAATAAAATTCAAGGTATGATATTTCTCTGATAATGCTTAATACTAATGAAATTGTAATTTGTTGTGAATGGAGTTATAATTTCTGGCATTTAAAAATGGCTTTTAGTACTGTAGATTAGTATAGTATGAAGGTACTTATTTTCATCTAAAGACTTAAATTTGAAATCAACACTAAATTTGTCTGAATAAGTAATTATTTTAAAAAGCATACAATAAATGTTAGCTTTAAGAGAGAAAGCATAATAACTAAGAAAAAAAATATTTGAAACCTTTCCTGTTGAGACACTTAAAAGCCATATGGGTACTCATTTTAAAGAATACATTATAGTTTAATAATACCACAAGAATTTTTATTCTTGTGAACAGGAAAAAACTAATTAAGTTTGTCTTTTAAAAAATGACTATAATAAATCATATACATAAAACTGTGCATTGAGTCATTACTGGAGGATCAAATGTTAATTAAATTAAAGTCTTTATCAAACTGCATTTTCTAGCACCTTGTAAAGAGAACTCCTAACAATCTTCTCCTATTCTACAGTAACTAATTGGTGCCACCAGGCAGAAAAGTCAGATAATAAAACAAACATCCTCAAAACTGAATATGAACTTAAACAGTAGACATAAAGAATACATAGAATGTGTTAATAAAATAAAAATATTTTAGGTAATTAGAATTGGTTTTATAAATTCAATGTCATTTCAATGAAAATCCCAATAGCATTTTATCGTAAAATTTGACTAGCTGATTCTATTATGTATGTAGAAAAGCAAAGAGCCGAAAATAGCCAAGATCATTCTGAGAAGAACCAAAGTGGCAGGTGGGGATAAATTTGCCCTGTCAAGTACCAAGATTTATTCCAAAGGTGGAGTGACTAAGCCAGTGCGATACTGGCACAGGGATAGAGAACCGGTCCCATCAGAATGGAATGAGGAGCTCAGGAGGTGGCCTGTGAATGTATGAAAGCTGCCAAGTCAGAAGTAGCAAACCAGTGGAGAAAAAAGCAGTAAGTGATATTGGGAAAGTTTGCTATCTCTATGTGAAAAAATAAAGCTGGGATCCTAGTCACGTAATACCTGAAGAGAAACTCTGGGAAGACTAAAGTCCTAATTGTAAAAAACGAATCTTTACATCTTTTATAAGAATATATAGGAAGATAGTGCACCTGAAACCTGTATAATTTTGTCAACCAGTGTCACCCCAATAAATTCAATTAAATAAGCCAAAAAAAGAGAACATATACAAAGATATATGTCTCTTTGGGGAAAGATATGATACATTGGATATTGCTAAAATTATGCATTAAAATCTATTAGAACTGATAAAGGATTAATATCCAGAATATATAAAGAATTCCAACAAAATAATATAAAAAGAGGAATTAAATAGAAAAATGTAAAAGAATTTGAGTAGGTAATCTATGACAAATATACTTGAAAATATGATCAATCTCACTAAAAACCAAAGAAATGAGAAATTTCATTTAAATTTATTATAATAAAATTTCATTTCACACCCATAAAATAAACAAAATTTTTAAAATGTGAAGTGTGCCTGACCAGGCGGTGGTGCAGTGGATAGAGCATCAGACTGGGATGCCAAGGACTCAGGTTCAAGACCCCGAGGTCGCCGCTTGAGCGTGGCTCATCTGGTTTGAGCAAAGCTCACCAGCTTGGACCCAAGGTCGCTGGCTCGAGCAAGGGGTTACTCAGTCTGCTGAAGGCCCGTGGTCAAGGCACATATGAGAAAGCAATCAATGAACAACTAAGGTGTCACAATGCACAACGAAAAACTAATGATTGATGCTTCTCATCTCTCTATTCCTGTTTGTCTGTCCCTGTCTATCCCTCTCTCTGACTCTCTCTCTGTCTCTGTAAAAAAAAAATTAAATAAATAAATAAAATAAATAAATAAATAAAAATGTGAAGTGCACATACAGAAAAGAAACCATGATACACTGGTGGTAGGAATGTAAATTAACACAACTCTTTGGAGGACGAGGTTGCAATAGCTAAGAAAGTTGAAGGGACATGTACCCGGTGGGCTAACAACTGCACTACTGAGCTTAATACGTAACTTTAAAGTGTAGAGAATCTCTAACATGTGCACTGGAAGACCTATACAAAACCATTTGAACCATTTGTGTAAATAATATATTTTTCTTAAGGGTATGTATTTTAAATAAAAGTATACATAGTAAAGGTATATATAATAAAGGTACATATTGATATATAAATTATGTTATGTAATTATATATTATATAATGCAATAAAGTCTACAGATTGCAGATATGCATGTGATCACAAACCTAAATTCAGAATGGTGGTTACCTCTGGGGATGGGAGGAAAATGGGATAGGGGAGGGGTCCACTGGGGACTTTAACTATTTCTGTTACATTTCATTTTTTAGGCTAGCTGGTGAGATCATGAATATGCATTTTCTTTTCTTTTTTTGAGAAAGACAGAGAGAAACAGAGACAGGAAGGGAAAAACACAGGAAGGGAGAGAAATGAGAAGCATCAACTCATAGTTGCATCACTTTAGTTGTTCATTGATTGCTTCTCATACATGCCTTGATTGGGGGCTCAAGCTGAGCCAGTGACCCCTTTGCTCAAGGCAGTGACTTTGGGCTTCAAGTCAGTGACCTTTGGGCTCAAGCCAGTGACTTTGGGATCATTTTTGATGATTCCACGCTCAAGCTGGTGAGCCTGTGCTCAAGCCAGCAACCTCGGAGTTTCAAACTTGGGACCTCAGCATCCCAGGTTAACACTCTATCTACTGCACAACTACCAGTCAGGCACTTTGTTCATTTTCTTAGGTCTGAAGATTATTGTAACAAATACTTAATATAAATATTTTTAGCCTAAGCGGTAGTGCAGTGGATAGAGCATTGACCTGGGATGCTGAAGACCCAGGTTCAAAACCCCAAGGTTGCTGGCTTGAGTGCAGGCTCACCAGCTTGAGCATGAGGTTGCTGGCTTGAGCATGGGATCATAGACAGGACCCTATGGTTGCTGGGTTAAGCCCAAAGGTTGCTGGCTTGAAAGTCAAGGTCTGTGACTTAAGCCCAAGGTCTCTGGCTTGATCAAGTGGTCACTGGCTCAGCTGGAGCCCCCCAGTCAAGGCACATATGAGAATGCAATCAATGAACAACTAAGGAGCCGCAACGAAGAGTTGATGCTTCTCATCTCTCTCTCCCTTCCTGTCTGTCCCTGTTTGTCCCTGTGTCTCTCTCTCTCCTCCACTAAATAATAATAATATGAATATGAATATTTTAAAGTAATAATTTTAATAAAAAATAAGAATGGATGGTTATTTCCAAGAAGCATTGTGCTTGATAGCAAGAATAAAATTTTCGCCCTGGCTGGTTTACTCAGTGGTAGAGCGTTGACCCAGCATGTGGAAGTCCCAGGTTCAATTTCCAGCCAGGGCACACAAGAGGAAATTGTGTGCTTCTCCATCTGCTTCTCCATCTCTCCCCTTCTCTTTTCTCTCTGTCTCTCTCTTCCCCTCCCACAGCCAAGGCTCCATTGGAGCAAAGTTGGCCCTGGCGCTGAGGACGGCTCCATGGCCTCCGCCTCAGGTGCTAGCATCATCCCCTGGTTGGCATGCCGGGTGGATCCCAGTCGAGTGCATGCAGGAATCTGTCTTTCTGCCTTTCTGCTTCTCACTGTAGAAAAATACAAAAAAAAAGAAGGAAAGAAAAGACTCTTTCCTCTGCTAATATATTTGATAGTCTACTTTTTGCTATGCATGTTAAATATACCTTTTGTGTTTTAGTTGTTTCAAATGTTTTAAAAGAAACTTTGTTCAAATAATTCTATGTGGTAAAAACAATAGTGTGAAAGAAATCAGATTTTAATAATTGTACCAGTTAATATAAGGTTTCTAGGTAATATACTAAGCTTTCCTTAAAGAAGCTATATATAAAAAATTTATACATTAAGTTTGTTTTACTGGTGTTAGGATAATAATTAAGAAATATAGTAGCTACTTGGAAATGCTGAGGTCGCCGGTTCGAAACCCTGGGCTAGCCTGGTCAAGGCACATATGGGAGTTGATGCTTCCTGCTCCTCCCCCCTTCTCTCTCTCTCGGTCTTTCTCTCCTCTCTCTCTCTGTCTCTCTCCCTCTCTCTCTCCTTTCCAAAATAAAAATAAATAAATAAATAAATAAATAAATAAATAAAAACTCAAAAAAAATTTTAGAAAAAAAAAAAAGAAATATAGTAGCTAAAACTAGATGCTTATTCTATGCCAAGGTACACTGAATGCTCACAGAAACCCTGTTAGGGAAGTACCATTCTCATTCTTATTGTACAAATGAGAAAATTGAGGCACAGAAAGGCTAAGCAACTTGCCTAAGGGCACACAGCTAGTAAGAGGCATAAGGAGTAGAACCCAAGGAATCTGTCACCAGAGTCTGTGCTTTTAACACTACCATGAAGATGAAGAGAAAGAATATGTTTCATATTGCAGTATAAGTAAAAGAAAAGCTGTCTGAGCAACCTCACTGATTCAAACACATGTAAAAGCTTTGTCTGCTGAGCTGGCTTTGGTATTGTCTGGTTCCTAGCTCTTGGGAGATCCAGAAATTTCAGTTTTATGGCAATTTAATTGAAAACTAACCTGATTCAAAAAGGCGGCACTTGAACGTAGTGTGAAGTGTCCTATCCTTTTCTATGAATCCCAATTTGCCTTAACTCTTTTGATGCTGTAGCTGTTTCAGTAAAGGTTAGTTCAAACTAATGATGTAGAATGCTTTGACCAAATGAGCTGGTCTACTATGCCTTGTAAAACAGCAGCATAGGGCTTTTAAAAGGTAGTCAATAAAAGTTGCTGAAATTTTGGCTTTAAAAAAAAAAGGCAGCACCCCAAAGTTGGGCACACACTGAAACACAGTGGTTCCCACATTCTACACTAAGGGTCTAGGACTCCTACCCTGCAGATAATGCACATGCGCGTCAGCTAGCTGCATGGCTGCCCCAGCCGGCCCTTGCACTGGGCTCCACCCCGCATGCAGAGGTGCTCTACCTGGCTGTGCAGCATGTATTCTAGCACCAGAGCCCACAGGTCCACAAAGGTTGTAGGGTGCCCCTGCTCCTCTCTCAGCTCCAGCTCCCGGTGGTAGTTTGCCAGGCGCTCTGGGGAGAAGGCTTCCAGCTTGTTCTTGGCCAGGTGCTTCTGGGCATATCTGATGGGTTCCTCGAGGTCCCTCTGCGACCACTCAGGGTCCCCATATAATTGGGCCATTGTCCTGGGAAAACAAAAGGACGGTACAATAACATGCTGAGGCCCAGCTTGGGTCCTGCAGCTCCTCCTGTCCACCTGTGGCTTCTCCCAATGTGCTGCTCTTGCCAAAGCACCACCTATCTGGAAAATGTCTCAGGGCTTTCTCTCCTTTTAATTCAGCGCTGCCCAATATAAATATAATGTGAACCACACATCCAGAAATTTTCTAGTAACCATACTTTAAAAAAGTAAAAAGAAAAGAAAGAAAGAAAAAGAAAAGAAAGAAAAAAAAAGAGGAAAAAAAAGTAAAAAGAAACCTGGCCTGTGGTGGCACAGTGGATAGAGCGTCAACCTGGAATGCTGAGGTCACTGTTTCGAAACCCGAGGCGTGCCCGGTCAAGGCACAAATGCTTCCTGCTCCTTCTCTCTCTCTCTCTCTCTCTCTCTCTCTCTCTCTCTCTCTCCTCTCTTAAATGAGTAAACAAAATCTTTTTTAAAAATATTATAAAAAAGTAAAAAAAGATAATTAAAATTTAATTTTAATAATATATTTAATTTAGTTTAATATATCCAAAAATGATCATTTCAACATGTAAGTAATATTAAAAACATTCTTCCAAACAGTCTTCAAAATTCACTGTGTGATTTACACTTATAATACATCTAAATTTGGACTAGGCGCATTTCAAGTGGTCAATAACTAGAGATGCCTAGTAGCTACTGTATTATACAGCACAGCTCCAGACTCTACTGCCGTCTTCATAGGTCTGTCTGGAAGCTCTTTGAGACAGCTTGTCAACAACTGTCACCTAAACTTCTCTGAGGAGATAACTCCTTTTACTCCTTTGAAGCCACTCTTCAGGAAGACTCAAAGGAATGCATCTCTAACAGTAGAAACTATAGGCAAAGGGGGGTGTAGGGAAGCAATTTTGTCTTTAGGTAAAATAGCATCTCTTGACCTCTATTTCCTCATCTATGCTATAGGAACAATAAGAGAAACTACCCTAGAGAATGTTAAGAGTATTAAAGGAGGCCCTGGATGGTTGGCTCAGTGGTAGAGCATCGGCCTGGCATGCAGGAGTCCTGGGTTCAATTCCCGGCCAGGGCACAAAGGAGAAGCACCCATCTGCTTCTCTACCCTCCCCCCTCTCCTTCTTCTCTGTCTCTCTCTTCCCCTCCTGCAGCCAAGGTTCCATTGGAGCAATGTTGGCCTGGGCACTGAGGATGGCTCTGTGGCCTCTGCCTCAGGCGCTAGAATGGCTCTGGTTGCAACAGAGCAACACCCCAGATGGGCAGAGCATTGCCCCCTGGTGAGCGTGCCAGGTGGATCCTGGTCGGGCACATGCGGGTGTCTGTCTGACTGCCTCCCTGTTTCCAACTTCAGAAAAAAAATACAAAAAATAAAATAAAATAAAATAAAATAAAAAAAGTATTAAAGGACGTAATAACAAAGAAAAACAAAGAGCTATCAATTTGGAGCTCCTAAAACACATCAGACATGTTAAGTGTTTTACTTGGGCTGTCCCACTCCAATCCTGTGAAGGATGTACTGTTAGTACCACCATTTTGGAGACGAGTCAACTGAGAATCAGAGAAAATAAGCTGGTCAAGGTAACCCGCCAGTAAGTGGTGTTGCGGAGACTAAAACCCAACTCCTTCTGAATTGGCTGCCTTACACCTCTTCAGTAGCAAAGAGTGGACATCCTATAATGCCTCATTCATGCAGGACCATTGTAAGGTCTACTTCCTCCCTTTTGAGAAAGCCACTTGTCACTCATCAGACCATACTGCTCACACCTACTTGGTTTCCCCATATAGAGAGTCCCTCTGGCATCCATTCCACTCCCCTCTAGGACCTTGTCATCTCTGCTTCTCCAGTCCCCAAGGCTCTTACCAGGTAGCTCCTGAGATGCCACTGAAATAGGTGACACAGTCCAGGAGTCCCAGCTTTTTCAGAGCCAGCAGGTGGCCATAGAGAGAAGTCATGGCCCGGACACCTCCTCCTGTGGCCATGATGCCCACGATGGGGACCTGGACCACACAAAGACACAGGCTGGCTTAACAAAGATAGGGTTAGAGCTGCCCCCTGCCTCCAGAGAAGGGACCTGGTCAGGACCATGGTCAGGGCCTGGTGGGGTCAGAGTTAGAACCAGCACCCACTCCCTCCTCAGGAAGTGACTCCTCTCAGACCTGCACAGAGCTCCAAAGGGAGTGAGAAGCATACCCATGCCCCAGATCTCTTCCTACATGCTCACTTCCCAGTCTCTGTGGACTGGGGTGTCTGAAGAGGGCACAGTAATCGGGTACTCCCTTAAGGTCAGTCTAAGGTATCTGCACCATCAGCCCCTACCCCCGATCCCCACAAACCTCATCTTCCTGTAGGTCTCTGTCCAACTGCAAGGCCTTCCTCAGGGCCTTGGCCACCACCTGTTTTCTCCTGCTCAGAAAAGCTTTCTCCTCCGCACACAGATCGAAGCCCAGGCGCACGGCCAGCTCCTTAGGACTGGGGTGGCAGAGGGTCCAAGGATGAGGGGGTACTGGCAGAGCTCAGCCACTGGTTGGCCAAGCCCACAGTACCTGCCAAATAACCTCTCTGCTCCCAACCCCGAGGGCCGCTCTGTCCACAGCAATCCCCTGCCCCATCACCACCCCTCACTGTCCCTGACAGATATCCATGTCCCTTACCAGCCCGCAGCCTTGAGCTGTAGCCTCACTCCTGGAGTCTGAATTCAAAGCAAGAGATCTTATTCAGAATGTCCTAGACTTTGAGAGAAATGTTGAGTATCCTCTGGGGTCCTTGGGCTCCCCATCTTTCTTCCCATTGGCATTTCCCACCCAGGTGAGGCTACTTACATCTGTAGCTGGAATGTCAATGGTCATCTCCTTCCCCATAGTCAAGGACTTGAGAGGCACAGTGATGTGCCCATCTGAGTTAACTGTATTCCAGCTATTGCTTTTGGAGCTCTGGAGGGAAATATTCATTTATTCATTCATTCATTCACTCAACAGATTCTTACCGAGTATCTAAACAGTGATCCAGACAGATACAGTTCTTCCTTGATAATACAGAAATAATTACAATATTGATAATTATTAAAATTATAATTACAAAAATAATAGCTAACATTTAGTGTAATAATAGCTAATATTTAGTTATTGTTCTAACTGAACCATGCATGAATTTATAAAGAACTTATAAAGAAATGGGTAATAAACTGATGTTAATAACTGTTGTAAAGGAAATAGCAGTGTGATAAGATAGAGTCACCAGAGGTGGGATATGTGGGGTCTATTTAAGGTGCAGCGGTGAAGGACTGCCCCTCTGAAGAGGTGCCATTTGAGCTGAGATCTAAAAGAGGAGGAGGAGCAGGAGCTGTGGAGGGAGCCAGAGGAGGACAGGGAAAGCTTTGGCACGCTGGAAGAGCAAGAAGAGGCAAGTTATGGCTGGAGCATCATGAATGAGGGGGAACACTGATCAAAGTGAGGCAGCAGAAGTGGGTGGGGGCCGGGCTGGGCAGGGCCTGTGGGCAGTCACCATCGGAGGATCACTGGAGAAGCCATTAAGGGTTCGAACAAAAGACATGATGTAACAGCCCCCCACCCACCCCAAGCCCTTCTGATCCTCCTATCTGCCAAGGGCATGTACCTAACTGGGGGAGGCTAGCAGGGGACTGGTGTTGGCAGGGGACAGGCCAGAGAGGGGCCTGCAGCAACTGGAGCTGGCCCAAAGCTTAGGTTAGCAGGACAGTTCCAGAGTCAAGCCCCAAAGACCCACCCTCAGGCGTCCACTCAGCTCTGCCTCTTGAGCCCCTAAGTAGTGAAAGCAGAAGGCAGAGGCTGTGCCCAGGGCAGATGTCTGTGTGTCCTCATATGACCCTTTCAGCACCAGCTCCAGCTCCAAGTTGTCCTGGTCTAGGGAGAGAGGGGGAAGGTTAACACGTGGGAGACAAGAGCCCCAGCAAGGACCCAGAACACTGGCAGTACTGCCTGGGCATGCTGGAGGCCCCTGGCTGGACCACAGCAGAAAGGCTTCTGGAAAGGGCCCTTCTCAGCCTGCCAGGCCCCCAACCCCATGGGACTCCCGCCTCCTGTGACACACCCGTCTGGTCTGCGGGAAGGAAGAGGCAGCTCTTCCCTGCTGCTCACCTCCTGCCCTGCATGGCTTTCCCAGCCTCCGCCCCTCCACCCCACATTCCAGGCAGAGGTCAGACCTGGTTCTGAGCAGGTCTCACGTGAGACCACGGCTATGTTTCCCGTGCTCTCCAGACGGACGTCCAAGTGTGACAGCTCTCGAGCCTGGGGCAGACCACATCATGGGCAGGGGGCTCTGCTGGGGAATCCGAGGTCCCCTCAACCTCACTCTTTGAGCCCCACTGTCACAAATCCACCACACACAGAACAAGAAGTGGGGTTCAGAGTGGGACTGGATGCAGAAACCCTTCACCAGGGGTTTGCAGATGTGCTGCCACTGCTAAGCCAGATGCCCTGGAACAGCCAGGAGAGCCCCCGCTCCGCCCACCCCCACACTCTCCTAGATTTACCAAACTTCTGGAATCTCTGCAGGACCCCCAGCTCTAGGCACAGTGTTTTCTTCTCTAGGTTTCTCTACAGCCTCAACCTGGAGGATGCATTAATTCTACAACTGCTCCCAAAGAGTATTATATGAACTACGGGTCTACAGGGTAATGGAATGGATCAGAGAAACTCTTAACATGTTAGCTACTAGAGCACCTCCGGACCGTGCTCCTGTCCTGACTTGCCAAACGAGCCTGCTGCATTCTCTCTGCAATGTGTGCCCGCTGGTAGCGGCAGCCGCTCAGATCTTGCTATTGCCCCTCCTGTAGAAGTGCCCAGTCCATCACCATAGCCCTGGTCTCCATCGCCTCAGGTAAGAGGCATCCGCAATAAGGATGATGATTTTAATGTGTGAGCTTGCTGTGTTTTAGGAGAACTCACTCCAACTCTCCACTGTCTCAGGAAAGAGCTGACTGACCGCTGACCCTATCCCAAAGCTCCCAGATTGGAAGCACACCACCCTGGAAACTGCCTCTGGGCCTCAGTGTTAACAACCTGAGCCAGGCCTGGCCTGCATGACTTTCTTGCCAGGGCTTCCTCTCCCAGAACTAAGAACTATGAGTCATCACAGGTGACCAAACATACCAGGAAGCGCTTACAATTCCCCCAACACTCTCTCAGCCACACAGCCTTGGGCCGGAACCTTCTCACGGCAGAGCCTCAGCCACCCCTTTCCTTGTTCCCTCTAGCCCCAGACCCCTGTGAGACCCCTGCCCCTGAGCACATTCCCAGGTGACCACCTAGCTGAGAGGCCAGTGGTGGTCTTACCACAAAGCCCTGTCCTTACTTTGCCCCTTCTGGCCCACCCCACCTCCACCTCCGCTCCCACTCCCAAGCCTGGGGAAGGTAATGGTTACCACAAGGACATTGTTGGTGATGAGGTTTTCTGCGCAGTCTGACCTAGAAAAATCAAACCATCCACAGTCTGGCCTTGCAAAGGCAGAAGCTCCCTGAGCTGACCTGTCCTTTCGAAGCTGAGGCTCCACCCACCTGGGCACTCCCTGGATGGCACTGAGGGTTCTCTAAGTCCTGAGTACTATTCAGGGTGTGGGGAGATGCTTCTGAGGGGTGAAGGTGAGGAGAGAGAGAGAGCAGGGCAGAGGAAACATTGACCTCCTTCTCGGTTCTCCAAAGGGATCCCCACCCTCCAGGCTGACAGAGGTGGGGAGATAAGGGACAGGGACTCTGGGCTGGACAGACCAGTGGGGAGATCTGAGTCAATGACATTTCCCTAAGTAAAGCCTGGGTCTTTAGACACTCCCTGGGCTATGGGAGACTACTCACATTTTTTCCATCAGGAACTCTACATCCAATTCCTCCTGTCCCTAAAATAAAAAATGAGCAAGTCATCAAAAGTTATATAAGTCTTTACAGCTGACACAGTTCTTTTACGTTCACCGTTTCATCATTTCAAGTTTCTGAGGGAGGCATGGTATTATAATTCTTCCCATTTTACAAATGAGTAAGTTGGCAGAGAGCAGGCCTCTGGCAAGACTGAGCCTGGAGAAGAGGAGTACAAGTCAAAGGAGGCTTGAGGATGCTCGGGGCCCGTTTCACCTTTCTCTTGAAGGGGATCCAACCCCAGAACTCTGGCCACCCCCCACCCCCCCAGTCTTCACCTGCTGGAGAAAGAACACAGAGACCTTCGTAACGCAGGCCTTGGCCACATGGGAGGTTAGAGGCAATAAGTAGAAGTGATGAAACCACAAACGTCCAAAGGGTTGATCACACTGAACTGTGTTTTGAGGAACATTAGGAAGCTCTCCACCACCCCAAATTCAAAGGCAGTACAATTTCTTCATTGAGTGATTCAGTCCCTAACAGTTAGGTGTTGCCTTTCCTATTAAAATATAAAGGAGTTTGCATCTTTTTGTAAATGAATTTAACCTGGCCATATCTTAAAAGATGGGAGAAACTGAGCAACTTCCTCAGCCTGGATCCCACTGGGACTCCCCACGCACCTGGGGATGCAAGAAGGTCTTCCGGAGCAGCTTGCCAGGGAGGACTTCTGAGATGTCATAGAGAAACGTGAAGCAGGCATCATCTTCTGTGACTGAATCCTCATCATAGACACTTAGCTCCAGGACATTCTAGGGACCCGAGAACAACTTAGCCCATTATTTACTCATAGCTGTAGCCCACATCTGTTGGGCCCTTACTTGAAAATCATAGCCAGGTGCCTGACTGCTGGTGGTTCAGTGGATAGAGTGTTGATCTGGGACGTTGAGGTCCCAGGTTCAAACCCCTGAGGTTACCGGCTTGAGCATGGGCTCATGAGCTTGAGCACAGGGTCACTGGCTTGAGCACAAGATCATTGAAATGATCCCAAGGGTGCTGGCTTGAGCAAGGAGTCACTGGCTCAGCTGGAGGCCCCCACTCAAGGCACATATGAGAAAGGAATCAGCCTGACCAGGCGGTGCACAGTGGATGGAGCATCAGACTGGGATGCAGAGAACCCAGGTTCGAGACCCCGAGGTCGCCAGCTTGAGCGCGGGCTCATCTGGTTTGAGCAAAAGCCTACCAGCTTGAACCCAAGGTCGCTGGGTCCAACAAGGGGTTGCTTGGTCTGCTGAGGGCCCGTGGTCAAGGCACATATGAGAAAGCAATCAATGAACAACTAAGGTGTTGCAACGCGTAATGAAAAACTAATGATTGATGCTTCTCATCTCTCTCTGTTCCTGTTTGTCTGTCCCTGTCTATCCCTCTCTCTGACTCACTCTCTGTCTCTGTAAAAAATAAATAAATAAATAGTCTACGGCCACACCACCCTGAACGCGCCCGATCTCGTCTGATCTCGGAAGCTAAGCAGGGTCGGGTCTGGTTAGTACTTGGATGGGAAAAAAAATAAAAAAATTTAAATAAATAAATAAAATTTTAAAAAATCTATAAAAAAAGGAATCAATGCACAACTAAAGTGCTGCAACTATGTATTGATGCTTCTCATTTCTCTCCCTTCCTCTCTCTTCCTCAAAAAAAAAAAAAAAAAAAATCAAAACCGGGAAAGATTACAACGCCTCCACACTTTGTACTTCAAAATAAAAATAACAGTAAAATTTACAAGCAATAATTTCCTCTGCTAATTGCTGCCTTTATAAAATAATAAAATTGTCTCAGAAAAACACATAAAAATAACATTCTTTCAAAGAATTCCCCCTCCAATTGCACCCCTGCTTTGCTGGTTTCTTAATACACTGTGTATACCAAGCCCTGTACTAGGAGTGCATTATTTAACTTCACAACAACCCAAATCAGGAGGGGAGTCTTACCATCTCCATTCCATAAATAGGCATAGTGAGAACCAGCCACTTGCTGGAGGTTAGGCCCCCAACAGCTGGGTTCACACATTCGCCCATAGCACATCCGGACTGGAGCACAAAGACACTCACTCCCAGTTTCTTTAATCCCAGGAGGAAAGTGTGTTCCACCCCAAGAATCCTTGCTGAGCAAGGTACAGCCTCAGGTGGGTGGCCTGACCCTTACCTTGACCTGACTCTGGATTAGGAAACTGAAGGTCTCATTCCATACAGGATGACTGGAGTTGGTGATCGTTTTGGTCTTAAACTTTATTCCAGGTGCAGTTGGAAGTTGTAGGACCACATAGGGGTCTGCCTCGCTCACTGACAATGTAAAGAGAGCCATTGTAAGAGAGAATTCCTCACATCCCTCTCCCGGGGCCTTGCCAGATTCCTACCAAGTCTCCGGAGGCCACAGTGGGCAGACCAGACCAGCCAGTCCCGAGGCATCTGTCTGGGCCTTTCCCATAGGACCCACACACCCCAACGGCCTTGAAACCCAGGAGACAGATACTCACACAGGTCAGCCCAGCCCAGGCCCCGTGCCTCCAGGACCCTCACGGTGAGCCGCCAGCAGGCAGAGGCCTCCTCCTGGAGAGAAAGAGCAAAATGAGCCGCACCAATCTGGGCCCAGGATTCCCCTGAGAGGCTTGTGACATTGCCAAGGGCTCTGGAGCCAAGCCACCTCTGTCCTGGGGCGCTGTCCTGGGCTGCAGGAGTAAGGGAGCGGCAGACCCCTGAGGTGGTGTGGAATTTGTGACACTCTCTCCCCTTTGGGGACAGGATTGCACAGTATACTGAGGAAAGCAGGAAACTGAGGACTAAGGAATGGTCACCACACTGGATATGTCAGTGTGGGGTCGGCCACCCCCAGAGCTCCAAGGGAAGGCAGACCTTTGGTAAAGCATGTCACCCTGCTGTCCAGCATGCCCACCATCCTCTGGACAGGAAGTGAACTCCAGGAAAGCTGACACTTGGGCAGCCCAGTGGTTTGTGATAGCCACAGGTGTTCACCCTCTCACAGGTGGAAATTAACCTCCATACCTGCCTGACCAGGTGGTGGCAAAGTGAATAGAGCGCTGACCTGGGATGCTGAGGATTCAGGTTCAAAAGCCCAAGGTTGTCGCCTTGAACATGGTCTCACCAGCTTGAGTGTGAGGTCATAGACATGACCCCAAGGTCTCTGGCTTGAAGCCCAGGGTTGCTGGCTTGAGCAAGGGGTCACTGGCTCAGCTGGAGTCCCCCAGTCAAGGCACATATGAGAAAGCAATCAATGAACAACTAAAGTGATAGAACTATGAGTTGATGCTTCTCATCTCTCTCTCTGCCTGTCTGTCTGTCCCTGCCTTTCTCTCTCTCTCTCACTAAAAAAAAAAAAAAAGAAAAAGAAACTCCACACCTGACTAGGTGGTGGTGCAGTGAATAGAGCATCAGCCTGGGATGCTGAGAACCCAGGATCGAAACCTCAGGGTTGCCAGCTTGAGTGCGGGCTCACCAGCTTGAGCACAGGGTCACTGACTTTTTAGATCATAGACATGACCCCATGGTCGCCGGCTTGAGCAAGGGGTCACTGGCTCAGCTGGAGCCCCCCCCCTCTTCAGGGCACATATGAGAAAGCAATCAAGGCCCTGGCCGGTTGGCTCAGTTGTAGAGCATCAGCCCAGTGTGTGTAAGTCCTGGGTTCGCTTTCCGGTCAGGGCACACAGAAGAAGCGACCATCTGCTTCTCCACTCCTCCTCCTCCTCCTCCTCCTCCTCCTCCTCCTCCTCCTCCTCCTCCTCCTCCTCCTCCTCCTCCTCCTCCTCCTCCTCCTTCTTCTTCTTCTTCTTCTTCTTCTTTCTCTTTCTCTCTCTCTCTCTCTCTCTCTCTCTCTCTCTCTCTCTCTCCATATATATATATATCTTTCTCTTCCTCTCCCACAGCCATGGCTCGAGCAAATTGTCCCTGGGCACTGAGAATGGCTCCATGGCTTCACCTCAGGTGCTGAAATAGCTTAATTGCCAAGCAGCAGAGAAACACCCCAGATGGGCAGAGCATCACCCCATAGAGGGTTTGCTGGGTGTATCCCAGTCAGGGTGCATGTGGGAGTTTGTCTTTCTGCCTCCCTGCTTCCCATTTAATATTAAATAAATAAATAAATAAGAAAGCAATCAGTGAACATCTAAAGTGCCTGCAATGCCAGTGGCCATGACCAGGCAGGTTCACATTGGATTTGGGCGAACTGCAGAGCCAGAGAGGGTTGGGCCATTCTGTTCAATATAGTCTCACAACAGCGGACAAGCACACAGTCAGGGGAAACTGCCTCTCAGGCAAACAAACAGCAAAATGGCCCCTCAGAGTGGTGGGCAGGCAATCTGAGCATCCCCAATCTCCCTGAGCGAAAGCACTCATAGCCTTATATAGGCCATACACATGTGGTGCAGTCATGCAATCACGTACCAATCAGGCAAAGTGCTTGCAGCTGGTAACCCCACGAGCAAGCCTAACACAGATGCCCCACAGTGCCACAACTACGAGTTGATGCTTCTCATCTCTCCCTTCCTGTCTGTCTCTCTCTCTCTCTCATTAAAACAAAACAAACAAACTATATATATATATATGCCTCCAAGAGCATCAGCTGTTACTGTAAGCAGTGGATGAAAGGTCATTGTCTATTAAGATGCTGGTGAGATCATGTCAGCCTAATGAGGAGGAGGAAGAGACTAAATGGGCAGAAGCTGGGAGGGGCAGAGAAGATGAGCAGAAGGTGGCAGGAGGAGAAGCAGAGGCCAGGTAGTGTGTGGCTAAGTCCTGCTGGGGACAGGGCACCGGGGGACTCCTATTACTGAGGTCCTTGGTACTGCTGGGATCCAGGGTTTCTATTCTTCTAGAGGCCTGGCTGTGTAGACTTTTCTGGGCACCCTGAACAAGTTTCTTATAAGCCCCTGTGATCTGAGGCAGACGCAGTACCATGCTTGCAAGGTGGGCATTCGTTGTGGCATGGTTCGGGGACTGTGCGGAGAGGAAACAAGCCGCCTCCTGCCTTGCACCCTCCCAGGACCTGTCCCATTTTGGTGCTTGTGACCAGGAGTCTCTTCTTCCACCAGGAACCGGTCTCTGCTCTACACAGGTGCTCCTCAGTAGGGGCTGACTCGGTGTCCATGGTACATAGCTCTCCACTCCCCGCAGAGAACCTTATAGGACAATAATGGACCACAGCAAAGCCACTGAGTACACATGTCCCCACCCCCACTCTTCTCCACTGGGCCCCTTGACAGAGTGTCCCTGTCATCCCTGTCATTCCGGCAGAGCACATATAATCCCCCAGGGAGGCAGACTCGTTTCTTCCTTCCTGGAGACTAACTCCAGTGACACCAGCAACATTTCAACTTTGCAGGTCTTAAGCCAGAGATTGACATTGGAATTTAACGAGTTTTTAGATACCTGGCTCCATTTCTCCCTGTGCCCCATTTCTATCAACGCATGCCACAGAGAAGGTCCTGGTTGGGACCCTGAGGTCCTGCAGGGGAGTGTGTGTCAATGTCCACTTTAGCATGGAGGGCAGGGGCAGCCCACCCTCTCAGTCCTCGTGGGGCTATGAAGAAGTGCCCCAAATGCTCACTGTCCATCCAGTCACATCGCCCAGTTTGAGCACTATTGCCCGTTTCCCCCTCCAGTCACCAGAATCCCTTAACCTCAGAAAGCCCCCCACTCCCATTTCTCTTCACCTCTAAGACCATCGCTAACACAGAGCACCCAGAGGAGGGGCTCTGACAATATTTATGACTGATCATTACCGGGACAACAGAGCAGAGTGGTCAAGGGCAGGCTTCCAGCCAGCTGTCTGGATCTAAACCCTGGTCCTCCACTTACTTGCTGTGTGACTCTGGACAAGTCACTAAAATTCTCAGTGCCTTTGTTTCCCCATATATTGTGGGATTAATAATAGTATCAACCTCACACAGTGTTCTGAGGCTAAATGTATTAAAGCTTATAAAATGTTTAGCAAAAGAGCAAGCAGTGTCTAGATAATTGCTCTTATTACTATTTATTAAGTGCTTGCTATGTTTTTAGGTGCTGTACTAAGCACATTACATATACGAACTTGATTTATCCTCCCAACAACTTTATAAGATAGTATTCTCATTTCCTCTCATTTTACAGGTAAGAGAATTGAGGCACAGTTTTAACTTGCCCTCAGTCTCTGAATTGTTAGGATTCAAACCCAGATCTTCAAGGCCTGAGCTCGCAACCCCTGTGCTAGTCTACCTTCCCAGGACTTTGCCTCTTTGTAAAGCCATGTAAAATTTCCTCACTGACTTGTGAATATCTAGACACTAGAATTGCATAGATTTGTTTTAGCTAAATATGATTATTGAATTAACATGTTAACTAACAAAATTCTTTTTCTCCTGAGGGCATTGGAACTTCATCTTCGCTTTTGAATGATTGTCTCCTTGAAATACTGGCTTAATTGATGACTGACCCTGGACACTTATAGAGTTCTCCAGCAGGGACCCCTAACCCAACTTCCTGTAAGATCCTGGGATTCCTGTAGGATCCTGGGAGTGCCTCCCTACAGACAGTTCCAGCCACTGTCTCTCCCCTGGCACGGAGACTCCAGGACCTACTCCATCCTCCTACCTGTGGAGAGGACCATGGGGGGTGTGGCCCAAGGGAATCCCCAGACTAAGGTCCAGAGTATCTGGGACCACTGGGTCTTTAGCAGGAAGAGAGAAGTGAGCAGGCTACATTCTTCGCCTGCTGGCACGAGGGAGCCCGGTGCGGCAATGAGGAGGTTGGAGAGGAGTGGAAGCTGCAGCAGTCCTGGGCCCCGCACCTCCTGAATCAGGCTGAGCACAGCAGGAACATCCCAAAGCAAGTTCTAGATGCTCAGCCTGCTCTGCCAGTCAAGCACCTGCTGCCAGAGCAGGCTCCAGTCTTCTGTTCCAGTGGGAAGGAGCCCTGGGTGAGGATGCTGCTAAGGTTTGCCTTGAAGGCTGGGCGTCAGGGGCCTGTTCTGGGAGGCTCAGCCAGCTCTAGGAGCGTCAGCAGGAGACAAGGTGCTTCCCATATGTGAGGGCAAACTCAGGCTCCCGGGTCACTAAGCACTGGGCTTTAGTTTGCCTCTGCGCTGGGCCTAGAGCAGGCAAAGGGTGGGAAGGGAAGGCTGCACAGCCTTCTCCAGGGACATGAGGATGAAAGAGGACACTTCAGAAACCTCCCCAGCTTGGTGTGCTGGGGCTCATGGTCCTGACAGGAAGCAGAGGAAGCCAGAGCTTTCCAGCACCTCCACCACCCTGTTCTTGCAGCTTTGAGTTTCTCCCACACCCCCATCAGGGCATTTCCACTGCTATCCACCTCACAGAGTGCCCTCCAGGTTGACACCGGCTGGGGCAGCAGGTGTTGTCCTGCATTGGACGGGTGCCTCTCTATCTTTCCCAGGGTTCCTTGGTGTGTGACCTGCCCCAGGTGAGCCTTTTCCGGGAGGAACAGCCTGGAATAGCTTGTCTAGACTCAATCAGACCTGGATCTCAAGGCCGAGGCCAGAAGCCTGGTAAGGTTTGCAAATAAGATATATGCCTCAGGATAGTGAGCTTGGCACACTCAGCCGCTTCGTGGCCACCGACTGGGATTCCAGGGGAGACCTGAGGAGCCAGTCGCTCTGGCCTTAGTGCCTGGCAGAGAATGAGAAGTCTGGGCTGAGGGGAAGCACATAGCAAGGTCGGGGTGAACAGTTTGTAAGCTTCCTTGGCCTGCTTGCGGCTTCATCACTCGGGGGCGCAGTAAATAATTGGCAGTGGATGGGGATTTGGGCTGGCAGAGTTTTGAGGCAAACTCGGTAGTTCCTGGGCTTCATTCAGCCAGTTCCACAAAGTCCACTGCCTACAGTGCTGGGCTGTGGGCCCGGTGAGATCTCCTTTCGTGACACGCAGCCACTGTGCTCCTCTAAGGGAAGGAGGGAATGGTTACCTGAGGAGGATGGCCGGATGGTCCCCTGGGTTTCAGTCTCTCCATGTCAACCCTTTCAGCTCCGCGTCAGGCTCAGCTCCTGCCAAGATTCCAGCTCCCTGGCTGTCTGGCAGCAATTACTGCAATGGGATGGAACTGACTGAATCCGCCAGCCTCTGAGGAGACATGATCCTATAAATAGGTTGGGGCTCCACCCTCAGATCACTCCCTCAGCCTAGAACCTTCTCTTCTTCCCCAAGAGGCTGGGTCAACCAGCATCTCCAGAAACTTCTGGCAGGGCTCCAGGACTGACAGGTGGGGCACCACTTTCAGAGGTGGGGTGTCATGTCAAGATGGCAGATGCCACAAGACAGGCAGGTGAGTCCCAGGAACAGTGGCAGGAGCCTGCTCCTCGGAGGCAGTGGGCCTCAGGTGGGATGGGGGCAGGGCTGAGGAAACCCCTACAGCCCAGCCCCAGCCTGCGCCAAGCCAGCCTCTTGGGGAGGAGGGCTGTGCATCTGAAGGCAGACAAGGGGCCAGGCCTCCTTGGCAGCTCCACACAGCCAGGAGCCTGCGTGTATAATAAGGGCAGCAATGGAAAAGGCCCTGACTGTACCTGGAGAGCTGTAAGGAGCTCTGGACCCGGGTTCTAGGCCCCTTACCATCAACCTTACCTTCACTTCTTCCATTTGGCCGGTCCTAGGAGTTTTGAGAATTTTCATTAGACTCAAATGGCAAGCTTGGTAATAATGGTAAAAGAGACCAATCAGAAAACTCTTAGGCAATATCATAGAAAGAAAATTTAGTGAAGTCATTTGTTCAAACTATTTAATGTACACAAGAATACTATATGTTCTCCTGAAATGACATAAATTCAGTCATGGTACTGTCAATTCACTATGTAATTAAACAATTTGTTTTCAAAGGCAAATGAAATGAAACTAATGTTAAATTATTACAAATGGATCTAAAACATTAATACAGAATCAGCCAAAAAAAAAAAAAAGAAAGAAAATTGTGGTCTAAGAACAAGTAAAAAATAATTGAATGGAAAATATCTCAGCCTGACCTGTGGTGATGCAGTGGATGAAGCATCCACCTGGAACACTGAGGTGGCTGGTTCGAAACTGCGAGCTTGCCTGGTCAAGGCACATGTGGGAGCTGATGCTTCCTGCTCTTCCACCCTTTCTTTCTCTCTCTCTCTCTTTCCCCTCTCTAAAATGAAAAATTTTTTTAAAGAAAAAGAAAATACTTCAAATTTGCATGAAGCAGATATAAAATCTATGAAAAAGTAGAAAATGTAGAAAACTACAAACAACTTATTCCAAAATGAGTCATAGATGAAGCAGTGCATGAAGTCCCCAGCTGATGAGAGGCGAGGGATTATACTCTCTGGATTGAAAGCCCATCGCCTCCCCAGCATCCATCTAACATGGAGTCTTCTGTAGCCTCCATGACCTGGGCCAGTCCCAGAGCCATCCCAGGGCTGCGAGTCCTGAGGAAATACATCCTCCTGGGGAGTGACTTCACATCTCCCTGAACCGATGGAGGCTTCATCTGAAACCACATGGAGGGGCCTAGGGAGGCAGAGCTGCAGTATCACCCGCCATGAGGTGATGCCCAGTCCAGCCCTCCACACCAGTATGGGAGGGTCAGGCAGCACCACGCCCCAGAGGGTTCAGCTGGTTGTGCTAGAAGAGCAGCATCTTGGTTCTCAGTTTTCCCACATCTGTGCAGTGACAGTGAGGTTGAAGCTGGGCCTATTGAATACCATACATTCCTGACTCAGAAAGTTTTACAATGAAATTAGGGCCTATAGATCGGATTTAGGGTACTCTCCCCAGTTCCTAAAATTATAGTCAAAATTATATGGGTACAGCCTGACCAGGCGGTGGCGCAGTGGATAGAGTGTCGGACTGGGATGCGGAGGACCCAGGTTCAAGATCCTGAGGTTGCCAGCTTGAGCGCGGGCTCATCGGGTTTGAGCAAAGCTCACCAGTTTGAGCCCAAGGTCACTGGCTCGAGCAAGGGGTTACTCGGTCTGCTGTAGCCCCCTGATCAAGGCACATATGAGAAATCAATCAATGAACAACTAAGGAACAGCAACAAAGAATTGATGTTTCTCATCTCTTCCTTCCTGTCTGTATGTCCCTATCTGTCCCTCTTTCTGACTCTCTCTGCCACAAAAAATAAATAAATAAATAAATAAAATAAAAAATTGGTACATATGCATGTCAGTTCTTCTGGAAAAGGGTCTAGAGCAGCACTGTCCAACAGGAGTGTCAGTGAGCCACATATGTCATATTAAATTTTTTAGTAGCTACATTTAAAAAAGCAAAAAGAGTCTGACCAGGCAGTGATGCAGTGGATAGAGCGCCGGACTGGGATGCAGAAGACCCAGATTCAAGACCCCAAGGTTGCCAGCTTGAGCACGGGCTCATCTGGTTTGAGAAAAAAAAAAAAAAAAAAGCTCACCAGCTTGGACCCAAGGTCGCTGGCTCAAGCAAGGGGTTTCTCAGTCTGCTGAAGGCCCGCGGTCAAGGGACATATGAGAAAGCAATCAATGAACAACTAAGGTGTTGCAACGCGCAGCGAGAAAACTAATGATTGATGCTTCTCATCTCTCCATTCCTCTCTGTCTGTCCCTGTCTATCCCTCTCTCTGTCTCTGTAAAAAAAATAAAAATAAAAAAGCAAAAAGATACATGTAAAAATACTTTAATAATCCATAGATACAGAAAATAGGGTAGCAATAGCCAGAGGGAAAGGGGTGGTAGAAGTAGTGGGAGGAAGGACAAAGGGGGTAAAATGAGGGTAGAAAGAAACTTTTCATAGGGTGTGGGGGGGCATAATGGGGTGTGTAGAGGGTGTCACATTGAGTGGGACACTTGAAACCATGCCAATACAATAAATTAAAAGTAAAAATTTTAAATTAAAAAATTACTTTAGCCTGGCCAGGTGGTGGCGCAGTGGATAGAGTGTCAACCTGGGATACTTAGTACTTAGGGTCAAAACTCCAAGGTTCCAGGCTTGAGCACAGGGTCATTCAGTTTGTGTGTGGGCTCACCAGCTTGAGTGCAGGGTCACTGGCTTGGGATCATAGACATAACCCCATGGTTGCTGGTTTGAGCCCAAAGGTTGCTGGCTTGAGCCCAAGGTCATTGGCTTGTGCAAGGGGTCACTGGCTCAGCTGAAGCCTCCCCTACTCCTGGTCAAGGCACGTATGAGAAAGCAATCAATGAACAACTAAGGTGCTACAACTACAAGTTGATGCTTCTCATCTCTTTCCCTTTCTGTCTAAATGTCCCTCTCTCTTTCACTAAAAGAAAGAAAGAAACAAAAAAACTTTAGTAATATATTTTAGAATAATATCCAAGATATTATCCAAGATATTATCAATACACTATGTAATCAACATATAAAATGATTAAGGAGATACTTCACATTTTTTCATACTGAGTCTTCAAAAAACACTGTGTTTCACACTTACAACAAACCTTATTTCAGGCTATATACATTTCAAGTGTAATGTGGCTAGTGGCTACTTGATTAAAGAGTACAGGTTTATAGGGGGGGCCAGCCACAGAGTTCTACATGGATGAGGGAAAATAGAGCCCTCCAATAGCAGTTGCAAGACTATGTGCCAAGACCTAATGATTTTACTTGGTTAAACCCAAGATGGAAAGGGGGAGAGGCTAGAACATAGAAAGCAAAGTACAAAGTTGTTGGCTTAAGTTTTACTGATCTCCTTGCCCCTGATTCTGCAAGGCTTTGATTAGGAATTTGGCACAAAAGAGGTAGGCCAAGAGGGAAAATGGTTAGGGAAAGAAGACAGAAGAGAAGCAGAAGAAACCTGGAGGCAGTCAAGTCTGGAGCAGAGCCAGCAGGCACAGCAGGGCAAGGCTGAGGCCACATATTACTCAGCCAGGCCAGTGGGGTCTTCAAGAGAGGGACATACCTATAGGAGGAAGTCTCAACACCTCCATTTCCCATTCTGTCATCCCTCTCCCTTGCTGGTATGGAGAAGGAACAAACTGTTCCCTACCCTCAAGGTTCTTTTAGCTGTTCTAATAATCACATAGACATGAGATAGGTTAGCAAGAGAAAATAATCAAATTTAATACACATTTATTATGGAAACCTCATATCCATGAGAGAATCAGAGACACAACAAGTGAAGAAGTTCAGAGACAGATAGGGAACATGAGAATATAAGACATCATGAGGAGATTCTGTTTCATGATGTCAGAGTAATGCAATGTGAGAGATACTCCTGATCTTTCCCCTTGAAATGTCAACAGATTGAACAACTATAACACAGAGAAGGAATCCCAGCTGGACTCGCAAGTATGCCTGAAAGATCCACACACCAAATGGACTAAAGCCCACATTCAGTAGAGACAAAGAAAACTAAAGTGCAGCCCCCCAGCCTCCCAGATCCTGCCTCCCTCACCTTACAGGTACAGAGAATGGCAGAGACAAGCCCTACAGCTAGCTCTCCAGACCCACTCTCTCCCCTGGAGAACAGAGGTGCTCCACTTCTGGTCCCCTGGTCTGTTGAGACATGGGGAGGAGCACCCAGAGGCCTGAGATTGCTGAGATTGCCACTGCTAGAGCTATAAAGCCATAAAGCCCTCACAACACGCCCCACCCACCAATGCAACTGCAGCCCCAACTACATCATTGCCACAGCAACATATCAGTGGAGGACAGTCCAGGAATTTCACAGAGCTAAAACTTGTAATACAGTGACACCTACTGGAAGAAACAGCAACCTCTCAAAACCAAAAATTATTTTTCCTTTTATTTCTTATTCTTTTTTCTCCTTTTCTCTTTAGAATTTCCTTTTTTTAAAATTTTTATATATATTATTCTTATTTGTGTGGGGGTTTTGTTTGTTTTGAGGGGTTTGTGTTTTGATCTTTGTTTTCTGTTTTTTTCTTTTTTAATTGTCATTATTTTTAAATGTGTTATTGTATTCTCATTTCTCTCCCTTCCAGTCTGTCTGTTCCTCTCTCTGTCTCTGTCAAGACATTAAAAAAGAAAAAAAAGGGGCCCTGGCCGGTTGGCTCAGCGGTAGAGCATCGGCCTAGCGTGCGGAGGACCCGGGTTCGATTCCCGGCCAGGGCACACAGGAGAAGCGCCCATTTGCTTCTCCACCCCTCCGCCACGCCTTCCTCTCTGTCTCTCTCTTCCCCTCCCACAGCCAAGGCTCCATTGGAGCAAAGATGGCCCGGGCGCTGGGGACGGCTCTGTGGCCTCTGCCTCAGGCGCTAGAGTGGCTCTGGTCGCAACATGGCGACGCCCAGGATGGGCAGAGCATCGCCCCCTGGTGGGCGTGCCGGGTGGATCCCAGTTGGGCGCATGCGGGAGTCTGTCTGACTGTCTCTCCCGGTTTCCAGCTTCAGAAAAATGAAAAAAAAAAAAAAAAAAGGGGGCCCTGGCCGGTTGGCTCAGTGGTAGAATGTCGGCCTGGCGTGCAAGGGGTCCCGGGTTTGATTCCCGGCTAGGGCACACAGGAGAAGCGCCCATCTGCTTCTCCACCCCTCCCCCTATCCTTCCTCTCTGTCTCTCTCTTCCCCTCCCGCAGCGAGGCTCCATTGGAGCAAAGATGGCCCGGGCGCTGGGGATGGCTCCTCGGCCTCTGCCCCAGGTGCTGGAGTGGCTCTGGTTGCAACAGAGCGACGCCCTGGAGGGGCAGAGCATCGCCCCCTGGTGGGCAGAGCGTTGCCCCCTGGTGGGCGTGCCAGGTGGATCCCGGTCGGGCGCATACGGGAGACTGTCTGACTGTCTCTCCCCATTTCCAGCTTTGGAAAAATACAAAAAAAAAAAAAAAGAAAAAAAAGGGAAATCTTCAAGTGTCAATAATTACCTTAAATGTAAATGGACTGAACTCACCAATAAAGAGGCACAGAGTAGCAGATTGAATCAAAAAGCAGATCCCAATCATATGCTGCCTTCAAGAGACACATCTTAAGCTGCAAGGACAAAAGTAGACTCAAAGCGAAGTGTTGGAAGTGTTCACCAAGCAAACAATATTCAAAGAAAAGCAGGTATAGCCATACTCATATCTGACAATGCTGACTTCAAGACAGCAAAGGTAACCAGAGACAAAGATGGACATTTCATAATGATAAAGCAGACATTGTATCAAGAAGACATAACACTTCTTAATATATATGCACTGAACCAGGAAGCACCAAAATATATGACATCTACTAACTCATCTAAAAATAAAAGCAGACAAAAACACAATCATACTTGGAGATCTCAGCACACTATTGATGGCTTTAGATAGATCATACAAACAGAAAACAAATAAAGAAATATCAGCCTTAAATGACACACTGGACTAAATGGACATAATAGACATTTACAGGACATTTCATCCCAAAACATCAGATTTTACATTCTTCTCCAGTGTGCATGGAACATTCTCAAGGATAGACCATATGTTGGACTACAAAACTAACATCAACAAATTCAGGAAGATTAAAATTATACCCAGCATATTTTCTGACCATAAGGCTTTGAAATTAGAATTCAACTGCAAAAAGGAAATAAAGAAACTCAAAGTAATATGGAAATTAAACAACATACTTTAAAAAATGAGTGTGTCAAAGAAGAAATAAAAGCTGAGATCAAAAGATATATACAGACATACAAAAATGACAACATGACATATCAAAATTTTTAGGATGCATCAAAAGCAGTAATAAGAGAGAAGTTTATATCATTACAGGCTTATATCAAGAAACAAGAGCCTGACCAGGCGGTGGTGCAGTGGATAGAGCATCAGACTGGGATGCCGAGGACCCAGGTTTGAGACCCCGAGGCCGCCAGCTTGAGCAAGGGCTCATCTGGTTTGAGCAAAAATTCACCAGCTTGGACCCAAGGTCGCTGGCTTGAGCAAGAGTTTACTCCATCTGCTGAAGGCCCGCAGTCAAGGCACATATGAGAAAGCAATCAATGAACAACTAAGGTGTTGCAAGGAAAAACTGATGATTGATGCTTCTCATCTCTCTCCGTTCCTGTCTGTCTGTCCCTATCTATCCCTGTCTCTGACTCTCTCTGTCTCTGTAAAAAATAAATAAATTAAATTAAATTAAAAATCAGTGACTAAGAATCCTCAAGGCAGTGAGGGAAAAGGAGAACATAACATATAAAGGAAGGTGTCACAACTCTCCTACAGTTCTGCTATTCATCAGCCTCCACTGGTGGAAAGTTAGTCCCCTACTTGTAACACAGACATGCTTCCAAGACCCCATGTTTCCTTGTCAGAAGTCCAAGATCCACTCAGAAAGTCATCTATACACAGTTCTCCTTTCCAACTCAAAGGTTCAGCCAATTAGAAGAAAACTTTTCATCATCTTTCTTTAATTCCTGATCCAATGACAAAGAATTTTTTGAACCACTCTTGTTGATGTAAGGACAGAATAAAGACACACTGCTAGAACAGAACCTGTAAAAATTATATGACAATTCTACTACTACAACAATAACTAATCAACAAAAATAACCTTGGAAAATTTGATAGTAAACTTGAGGAAAAAGTTTCTTAAGATATACTTTTAGCCTGACTGGGTGGTGGCGCAGTGGATAGAGCGTCGGACTGGGATGCAGAAGACTCAAGTTCGAGACCCCAAGGTCGCCAGCTTGAGCAAGGGCTCATCTGGTTTGAGCAAAAAGCTCACCAGCTTGAGCTCAAGGTCGCTGACTTGAGCAAGGGGTTACTCGGTCTGCTGAAGGCCCATGGTCAAGGCACGTATGAGAAAGCAGTCAATGAACAACTAAGGTGTTGCAATGTGCAACAAAAAACTAATGATTGATGCTTCTCATCTCTCCGTTCCTGTCTGTCTATCCCTCTCTCTGATTCTCTCTGTCTCTGTAAAAAAAAAAAAAAAAAAAGAGATATACTAGTAAATATATCAACTAAAAGAAAAACACTGAGAGAAAAAGAATAGTTTCTGTTGAGAATGTCATAATAAAATGTGAAAATAATTTAGAACATGTTTGCTAGTCCCATTTCTTTCTCTCCTTTCACTTACCATAGAAAAGAAGCACATGTCTCTACCAAAGGCGATATCTAAATATATTCATAAGCCGCCTGACCAGGCAGTGACGCAGTGGATAGAGTGTCGGACTGGGATGTGGAGGTCCCAGGTTCAAGATCCCGAGGTTGGCTGCTTGAGCGCAGGCTCATCTGGCTTGAGTAAAAAGCTCACCAGCTTGGACCCAAGGTCGCTGGCTCGAGCAAGGGGGTTACTCGGTCAGCTGAAGGCCCGTGGTCAAGGCACATATGAGAAAGCAATCAATGAATAACTAAGGTGTTGCAATGAAAAACTGATGATTGCTGCTTCTCATCTTTCTCTGTTTCTGTCTGTCTGTCCCTATCTACCCTCTCTCTGACTCTCTCTGTCCCTGTAAAAAAAATAAAAATAAAATAAAAAAGATATATATATTCATAAGCCAAGAACCTTTCTTCAAGAAGCACATAATCATTTTATTTTGCCTGGGAAACAAAATACCATCAGACCAAAAGATTTACTTATGTCCCAATTAGAAAAATAAAATAATTGCAGTTATATGAAATATAAGTAAAGCTTTGGCTTTTCTGTTTCTTTTGTAATTCTTCTAATGCTTCTTTTATTTTAGTCAAATATTTAGGTACAACTTTGGAACTCACTGAATTCACTTTTAAAATTTTATTTCCCGACACAAATGTGATAATGAGCTCTGGGGATTAATTAAATCTACTATCAACGAGTATTTTCTTTTCATGCCTTTAAAAATGTACCCTGCATTTCATAAAAGTTTTCAGGGTATTATAACAGACCAAGACAACTCAATTGCATTGGTATAATTTTTTTTTTTTTTTTTTTTTTTGTATTTTTCTGAAGCTGGAAACGGGGAGAGACAGTCAGACAGACTCTCGCATGCGCCCAACCGGAATCCACCCGGCATGCCCACCAGGGGGTAACGCTCTGCCCCTCCGGGGCGTCGCTCTGTTGCAACCAGAGTCAGTCTAGCACTTGAGGCAGAGGCCATGGAGCCATTCCCAGCGCCCGGGCCATCTTTGCTCCAATGGAGCCTTGGCTGCAGGAGGGGAAGAGAGAGACAGAGAGGATGGAGAGGGGGAGGGGTGGAGAAGCAGATGGGCGCTTCTCCTGTGTGCCCTGGCCGGGAATCAAACCCGGGACTTCCGCATGCCAGGCCGATGCTCTACCACTGAGCCAACCGCCCAGGGCCCCACCCTTTTTGATGTGGGGTGGTATAATCCCATCATGCCTCAGATAAGTGACTTTGTATTAGAGGCTTCCCTATTTTGTATATTGGATTAAAAGGTTTCGATTTCTGCACTATAAAATGGGGGCAGAACAGGAGCTTGTTCTCTTGGTTCCTGAGATTAATATTAGAGGAGAGAGCAGAGAGGAGAGCAGAAAGAGGCCACGTGGAGGAGGCCAGGAGAAGCAGCCAAGATGGTGGAGTGCTGAGAGAGAAGCCAGTTTGTGCAGAGTTTGTGCAGGGAGAAGGAAGGAGATGGGGAACAGAGGTGAATAAATCTGGTGAGCTAGAAACCTTTGATTCTAGGAAACTCGGATAAGTCAGTAGCTTTGTGAGCACTGAATGAGTGGGTTTTGGAGCCCAGTGTGTGTTTTTACTTGCCCTCCCGGTGCAAGCTAGGATTAAAGATGATGGCCCACCAGTTTTTGGCTCCATTGTTTCTTTTTTTTTTTTTTTTTTCCTAGTAATTGGACGTTAGATGGGAGAGAGATAAGAGGTCAAGAGAGGCCCTGGCCGGTTGGCTCAGCGGTAGAGCATCGGCCTGGCGTGCAGGGGACCCGGGTTCAATTCCCGGCCAGGGCACATAGGAGAAGTGCCCACCTGCTTCTCCACCCACCCCCCGCCCTCTCCTTCCTCTCTGTCTCTCTCTTCCCCTCCCACAGCCAAGGCTCCATTGGAGCAAAGATGGCCCGGGCGCTGGGGATGGCTCCTTGGCCTCTGCCCCAGGCGCTAGAGTGGCTCTGCTCACGGCAGAGCAACGCCCCGGAGGGGCAGAGCACCGCCCCCTGGTGGGCAGAGCGTCGCCCCTGGTGGGCATGCCAGGTGGATCCCGGTTGGGCGCATGCGGGAGTCTGTCTGACTGTCTCTCCCCGTTTCCAGCTTCAGAAAAATACAAAAAAAAAAAAAAAAAAAAGACGTCAAGAGAGACTTTAAAAAAAATTTTATTTATTTATTTATTTATTTATTTACAGAGACAGAGAGTCAGAGAAGGGGACAGATAGGGACAGATAGGAATGGAGAGAGATGAGAAGCATCAATCATTAGTTTCTCGTTGTGACACCTTAGTTGTTCATTGATTGCTTTCTCATATGTGCCTTGACCATGGGGGCTTCAGCAGATTGAGTAACCCCTTGCTCAAGCCAGCGACCTTGGGTCCGAGCTGGTGAGTTTTGCTCTCAACCAGATGAGCTCGCGCTCAAGCTGATGACCTCGGGGTCTCAAACCTGGGTCCTCCGCATCCCAGTACGACGCTCTATCCACTGTGCCACCGCCTGGTCAGGCCGTTGTTTCTTTTCCATCTGTCCAAATCCAATGCGAACCTGCATGGGCCAGGCTGCTGTGATGTTGGCCATGCCTAGAAGGGGTGAGGGGACGGGATCAGAGAAGGTGAAGGGATTAGTCAAATTATATATACGTAACACATAGATACAGATAACAGGACAGCAAATTCCAGAGGGAACTGGAGGAGGGAGTCAGGGAGAGGAGGACAAAGAGGGTGTCATGGAGGGCACTCTGCTGGTGGGTGAGGGTGTTATATTGAGTGGGACATTTGAATTCATGTTAACACAATAAATTTTAAAACAATAAAGAAATATTAATTTATTCTCTCTGAATGCAGTAAAATCTATTAATAACATGGTAGTTGTGATATTATTATAAAGATATAAATTACTACTTTCTAAAAGTATTTTTCCAGCAAAATTATCCTTTTTCCTTTCCTTTTAGTCTGTATTTCTATAGTTGTTTTATTATAGTAACATTTTAGAAATTCAGATTCAAACTGAAATTTAAAGTTCATATTGCTCACTACCTTATTTTAGAGAAAAAGTAAATTTCTATCCAGACAAATCAACAATCTTATTCTACCCATGTAATTAATATAGAGAATCTGCTATAAATAAAGCGGCTTTCCTTATACCATTATAAAAATAATTTTAAGGAATTAAACTGTCAATACAAGTAATCTTCGCATAATTGATGGCAGGAAAAATTTTAAAATTCAAATTTCTCTAATTCAATGCTATTATGGGCTGGGTTGTGTCTCCAAAAATTTATATGCTGAAATCCTAATCTCCAGTACCTCAGAATATGACCGTAGTTGAAGTCTTTATAGAGCAGGGGTTGGGAACCTATGGCTCATGAGCCAGATGTGGCTCTTTTGATGGCTGCATCTGGCTCGCAGACAAATCTTTAATAAAAAAAATAATAACGTTAAAATTATAAAACATCCTCATGTATTACAATCCATTCATTTCCTACTGCTCATGTTCATGGTTGCGGGTGGCTAGAGCCAATCACAGCTGTCCTCCGGGACAACACCAAATTTTTATTTTTATTTATTTATTTATTCATTCATTCATTTTTAGAGAGAGAGGAGAGAGAGAAGGGGGAAGGAGCAGGAAGCATCAATTCCCACATGTGCCTTGACCAGGCAAGCCCGGGGTTTTGAACCGGCGACCTCAGTGTTCCAGGTCAACACTTTATCCACTGCGCTACCACAGGTCAGACAACACCAAATTTTTATTGGATAATGCGTAATGTACATAGGTCGTTGTATGGCTCTCATGGAATTACTTTTTTTTTTTTTTTGTATTTTTCTGAAGTTGGAAACAGGGAGGCAGTCAGACAGACTCCCGCATGCGCCCGACCGAGATCCACCTGGCATGCCCACCAGGAGGTGATGCTCTGCCCATCTGGGGTGTCGCTCTGTTGCAACCAGAGCCATTTTAGCGCCTGAGGCAGAGGCCATGGAGCCATCCTCAGCGCCCGGGCCAACTTTGCTCCAATGGAGCCTTGGCTGCGGGAGGGGAAGAGAGAGACAGAGAGGATGGAGGGGGGGAGGGGTGGAGAAGCAGATGGGCGCTTCTCCTGTGTGCCCTGGCCGGAAATCGAACCCAGGGTTCCTGCACGCCAGACCGATGCTCTACCACTGAGCCAACCGGCCAGGGCCCTGGAATTACATTTTAAGCTTAGTGGGGTTTTTTGTTGTTGTTTTTTTTTACAGAGACAGAGAGAGAGTCAGAGCAAGGGATAGACAGGGACAGACAGACAGGAATGGAGAGATGAGAAGCATCAATCATTAGATTTTCGTTGCGCATTGCGACACCTTAGTTGTTCATTGATTGCTTTCTCATATGTGCCTTGACCGCAGGCCGTCAGCAGACTGAGTAACCCCTTGCTTGAGCCAGCGACCTTGGGTCCAAGCTGGTGAATTTTTGCTCAAACCAGATGAGCCCACACTCAAGCTGGCGACCTCAGGGTCTCGAACCTGGGTCTTCCACACCCCAGTCCAACGCTCCATCCACTGTGCCACCACCTGGTCAGGCCGGAATTACATTTTAAAATATGTGGCGTTCATGGCTCTCTCAGCCAAAACGTCTCCCGACTTCTGTTATAGAGGAATTAAGATTAAATGAGGTCTTATGGATGGACGCTAATCCAATCTGACTGAAGTCCTTAAAAGAAGAGATTACAACACAGACACAGGGATCAAAACATGAATTCACAGGAAGATGTTGGCCATCAACAAGTCAAAGAGGAGGCCAGCCAACATTGTGATTTCAAACCTTTAGATCTCAGAACTGTGAGGAAATTTTTGTTTAACTGCATAGTCTGGGGTACTTTATTATGGCAGCCCTCACAAACTCATTCAGATGCCTACTAAAAAGATGCACTAAGAGAACTAATCCATTCTGTTTTGGCGCTATGACTATTATTTATGAAAGATACATAATAGAAGAGTGAAAGGAATCTAATTTTTTACTTTCCAAAATTCCAATCTGTCTTGGAAAACTCTTATGGCTTGATAATACCATTCAGGTTATTTAGGGTTATTCAAACCCTATTATTAACTTCTTCTTGTAAAAGTTAAAGTATGTAGAATAATGTTTTGTTTTGTTTTGTTTTTTACAGAGACAGAGAGAGTCAGAGAGAGGGATAGATAGGGACAGACAGACAGGAACGGAGAGAGATGAGAAGTATCAATCATCAGTTTTTTGTTGTGACACCTTAGTTGTTCATCGATTGCTTTCTCATATGTGCCTTGACCGTGGGCCTTCAGCAGACTGAGTAACCCCTTGCTCGAGCCAGCGACCTTGGGTCCAAGCTGGTGAGCTATGCTCAAACCAGATGAGCCCACACTCAAGCTGGCGAGCTTGGGGTCTCGAACCTGGGTCCTCCGCATCCCACTCTGATGCTCCATCTACTGCGCCACTGCCTGGTCAGGCCTGCCTGATAGTTTTATCTACTGGCAATACTTTCTCCGCAGGGAGCCAGCATAGTGACCTAAACAGATATGATTGCTTTAGGGCACATTGCAAGGTTTTTTTGTTTGGGGTTTTTTTTTTTTTTTTTTGTATTTTTCTGAAGATGGAAACAAGGAGGCAGTCAGACAGACTCCCGCATGCGACTGACTGGGATCCACCTGGCATGCCCACCAGAGGGCAATGCTCTGCCCATCTGGGGCGTCGCTCTGTTGCAACCAGGGACATTCTAGCACCTGAGGCAGAGGCCATGGAGCCATCATCAGCGCCTGGGCCAACTTTGCTCCAATGGAGCCTTGGCTGCAGGAAGGGAAGAGAGAGACAGAGAGGAAGGAGAGGGGAGGGGTGGAGAAGCAGATGGGCGCTTCTCCTGTGTGCCCTGGCCGGGAATCTAACCCAGGACTCCTGCACGCCAGGCTGACGCTCTACCACTGAGCCAACCAGCCAGGGCCTGCAAGGTTTTTAATATAACTTATAAGGCCCTGGCATTGCTCAATGATGAAGAATACTAAATGAGAAAGGTTATCTTACACAGTAGAATGGCATTAGATATGCTAACTGCAAGGTGGTTTATATACCATAATAGACTCAGAATGTTGTTTATATTCCAGATGAGCAACATAGTGTCAGCCAGGCCTTGTATGCCTTGGCAAAAGAAACCTGGGAGATGGAACCTCTCACTGGAGACCCTCTCCAGGAAGGGCAGGCGTTCCTAGCATCAGGATGGCATACGATGCTGCTTGTTATTGTTGGTATAGCTTGCTCTCTGTTAGTTTTTGCTGCACTCTCTAGTGCCGTTGTGTGATATAGATAAAATGTACCTCACTACTCACACAGGGGTGCTGGAGGAAGATGCCCATCGCATACATTGTGAGGCATGCAACCCTAAGGGGTGGAGTGTAGGGAAAATAGTTAAAGTTAAGCTTGTTCATTTGGTTTTTGGCTGTGTAGCTATAATTCATTTTGCAAACAAGGACAGAAGACCTTGAGCACTACCTTAATGTTAGCACCTTATGTCATTAAGGACATGTTTAGTGGCTAAACGCTACTTCTGTCTAGGCAGCCCATAAGAAGCTGGGGGCCCTAGCCTGGAGGACGCTTTTCTGGAGCAGTCGCTGACAAAGAAAAGGTTTACTTGGGGAGGAGTTTCTCCCTCTTTTTTCTCACATGCCGCTGCAAGAAGTAGCTCCTTTCCTTGCCTGTCTCTCGCAGGCCGTGCGAGACTAAAAAAATCCAGGAATGAGAAACCCTTCTCCAGCTTCGTACATGTTCTCTGGTCTGACCGAATCTGCAGGGCCTTGACCTCTCGCACAACCTCAACAATGCGTTCAGGTAAGCTTTCTAACACTTCTTAAAATTCTTCATTTTTATTGATTGATTTCAGAGAGAGGAGAGAGAGATAGAGGGGAAAGAGGAATGGGAAGCTTCAACCCACAGTAGTTCCTCCACTAGTATGTGCTGTGACTGGACTAGCCCAGGCTTTTGTACCTGCGACCTCAGCACCTCAGGTCGGGGGGTTTCTAACATTTCTTTTTATCAGTCTTCTCATCTGTGGAACAGGAGTGATAGCAGTTGTTACCACATTTTTGTTATATCTGATCAGAATTCAAAGATGTTTAGCATAAGGTCTGGCACACATTATTGCTCTGGCTCAATGGAAAAAAATCCGGTAGCGTTCTGCTTAGAGCATGTTGAGATATTAAACATACCATGGCCGTACAGGGCCTGGCCTCCTGATCAGTACCTGGAATAAAGAATGACCCTGTAATGTCCTTTGGAAAATCTTGCTTTAGATCCCTTTGTGGCAGATTTTCATAGAATCTGGGGTCATGCCCTGAAATTTAATATAACAGAACATCAGAGCTGATAGAAATCCCAGGAACTAGCTGCATTTTAAAAGTATCTGAAAAACTGAAAGGCATGTTCAATATCACACAAAAACCAGGAATGTGACTGTGTGAGTTGGGAGTAAGGCTATACAGAATAAGGAGGAAGTTACTCCAGATAGAAACTTGGTTCAATCTTGCTGGCTGTCCCTTTTATTTTTTTAATTTATTTTTATTTTCTTTTTCAATTTTTTAATATATTTTTTATTTATTGACTTTGAAGGAGGGGGGAGAAGTGGGGAGCATCAACTCATAGTAATTGCTTCCTGTATGTGCCTTGACCAGGCAAGCCCAGGGATTTGAATCAGCGATCTCAGCATTCCAGGTCGATGCTTTATCCACTGCGCTACCACAGGTCAGGCTTTGCTGTCCCTTTTAAATCACTAGACTGACTATCTATCTATCTACCTATCTATCTATCTATCTATCTTCTATCTATCTATCTATCTATCTATCTATCTATCTATCTATCTAATCTATCTAGACCAGCTATGTTAGTATTCTAGGTGTCCAGGCACAAGATGGCAGTGGCCTGAACTAGGATGGAAGCAGTATGGATGGAGAGAAAAGAAGCTTAAAAGAAATTACTAAACTAGCTTTTCTAACACTGGAAGGGAGAGAGGAAGAAGCTGTCAAGGATGACACTAAGTTTCTGGCCTGAGATGGAGTAAGTTGGGAGAGTAAGGGAGAGTCTAGATTTCAGCTTTGGAGCAGCTGAATGTGTGGAGGTGATGGGACACCCAAATGAAGATGTCAGTAGACAGATGCGGTCACAGAGGGAAAACACCCAACTGGCTCTTCGAAGGGCGAGCACTTTTTTTTATCTTAATTTTTTATTGATTTCAGCAAGAGAGAAATGGGGGCTGGAGGGAGAGAGAGACACACAATCAGGAACATCTAGCTATTCCTAAATGTGCCCTGACTGGGTATTGAACCTGCAACCTCTGAGCTTTGGGACAGTGCTCTAACCAACTGAACTATCCGACCAGGGCGTGAGCACATTTTTTATTGACAATGACTCCTTTTTAACTGCCATACTGCTTAATGTCTGTAACTCCTCTCCCATTCCAACATAAGCTTCAAGAGAGTAGTGTCCTGTCCATCCTTTTTATTGCTAGGTACCGCATGCTCCGTGCTAGGTGTAACAAATGTACGTATTGAATAAATACCGGCATAACGAATGAATGCATAACCACTGCTCCTTGCATAGGAACCAAGGTTTGCTTCACCTCTGGGTCTCTATTACACAGCCTGGATTAACTATCGGTTCAATGAAGATCTACTGAGTTCATCAAGGTGATATGGAATGGCATGGGCACAATGCAAGGGTGAGAAAGAGCTAGTGGTAGGCAAATTGAGGAAGAGCTTGGAGTCCCTCTGAAACTCTTCTAGGGATCTATCTATCTAATCTAATCCACCTAATCTAATCAAATGTCACTCAATCAACCCCTGATTTAATCAGAGGTTTGATCTAAATCAGTTACTCAAGCAAAACAGCCGCTAACCTAACCAACCCCGAAACTGATCAGCTGCTAATCTAATCAGCACCACCTGGCCAGCCATGCGTTTCCTCTTTTGCAGGATGAAAAGCTCTGACAGGCGGCCCTGGCCGGTTGGCTCAGTGGTAGAGTGTTGGTCTGGCGTGCAGGAGTCCCGGGTTCGATTCCCGGCCAGGGCACACAGGAGAAGCGCCCATCTGCTTCTCCACCCCTCCCTCTCTCCCTCCTCTCTATATCTCTCTTCCTCTCCTGCAGCCAAGGCTCCATTGGAGCAAAATTGGCCCGGGCACTGAGGATGGCTCTGTGGCCTCTGCCTCAGGCACTAGAATGGCTCTGGTTGCAACAGAGCAATAGCCCAGATGGGCAGAGCATTGCCCCCTGGTGGGCATGCCTGGTAGATCCCGGTCGGGCATATGCAGGACTCTGTCTGACTGCCTCCCCGTTTCCAACTTCAGAAAAATACCAAAAAAAAAAAAGGAAAGGAAAGCTCTGACAGGCTACAGAATGATGCCCACTCTTGTGTTTCCACCTAGCCTCAAAGGGAACCACACTTACATCTGTGTTCACCCTAGTCATCTTCAGAACCTTACTTATTTCCAGCCATCCAGGGAGTGTTGGAAATGGGATAGAAATCGAGTACAATAGACTAAACTAAAATTTCTCCTCACCTAGGAGCACAAGCTGAACTGGCCAGGTCATCTTTAACTCCCAACGCTTCACCCTGGTTGGCTCCCACACATTTAAGCTTGAAGATGTTTTCTCGTTCTGTAGATGAGGTCACCCCTGCACCTGCTGACTAATTTCTTGGCTAGAGCACCAGACAGACCTCCCCATTCCTGCCCTCCAAACTTGTCTCATGTCTTCCCAAACCTAATTTGAGTCAGTGTGGCATTTCTTATAATTCTGTGAATGAAGCTTGTACCAGCTCTGTACAAGCTCACATGACTGCTTTCTTCACAAAACTTGCTGGTTGGGAGGGCAGACACCAGCTCCCCCCACCCTGGAGGTGGTGATCCAATAGTGCAGCAGGGACCTTGTTGTATGCAACTTTTCATATACATTTGTAGTTTCCTTGCTAGGATGTCCATGGCTTTTGTAAGATTTTCCAAAAAGATACAAATAGGTTAAGAACCCCTGGAGTAGAATGTTACACCCCTTTTCATGGTTGGTAGGTAATGAACCATCTCTTTAGACTATGGGATCCTTGAGAATCTACCATGTGCCGTTACTGCTCTAAGCACTGGGGATACAGCAGCAAACAAACAAAACTTTCTGCACTTGAGGGGTTTACTTTCCAGAATTCAGAGATAGCCTGAGACTGTATGAGGCATTAAATGAAAAAGATTCTGAGTTTTTTGTTTTTTTGTTTTGTTTTGTATTTTTCTGAAGCTGGAAATGGGGAGGCAGTCAGACAGACTCCCGCATGCGCCCGACCGGGATCCACCCGGCATGCCCACCAAGGATCAATGCTCTGCCCATCTGGGGCGACGCTCTGCCGTAATCAGAGCCATTCTAGCGCCTGAGGCAGAGGCCACAGAACCATCCTCAGCACCCGGGCAAACTTTGCTCCAATGGAGCCTTGGCTGCAGGAGGGGAAGAGAGAGACAGAGAGGAAGGAGAGGGGGAGGGGTGGAGAAGCAGATGGGCGCCTCTCCTGTGTGCCCTGGCCGGGAATTGAACCCGGGACTCCTGCACACCAAGCTGACGCTCTACCACTGTGCCAACCAGCCAGGGCAGATTCTGAGTTTTGAGCTCTATGAAGGTCTAAAATTTCTGTGAACTCTATGAGTTCCAAGTTCTAAGAAATATATGAAGTTCTAAGTTTTTTTGTTTGTTTTGTTTGTTTTTTCAGGGGAGAGTGTGAACGCAGTCCCCCACTATCACAAATTATGCAGTAGAATTTCCCACATTTGGGGAAATCGCAGGGGTCAGCACATCTGGAGTGCAATGGATAAGCCTTGCCCTGGGAAAACCACCTTCGTGATCATGGTATCTCCTCTGCCAGTTAAGTATTGAAGTTCTAAGTTTTGAACACTATGGAGAGCCCAGTAAACAAGTTATTGATGATGGTGGTGGGCACAGCAGTGGTGAAGACAGGATCAGCTCAGGGACCAGCCTGAGGCTGCCCCAAAGGGAGCCACGTACTGCTGAGACAAGAGGCAGGGGTGGTGGTGGCCTATGATGAACAGCAATGCTGCTCCCACCCCGTGCAAACCAAAAGCACTGGTCCTTTTGAGGCCTAGCTCCCTCAGTCATTCCAGCTCATGTCCAGGTGGACACCTGGGGGGTCCCAGGCCAGGCCAGGGGCACAGGCTGGGACCCAGGCACCTTCCTCCCAGCTGGAAGCCAGAACTAGGGTCTGCTTCCTAGAGTCAGGACGCATGAGGCTTCCTTACATAGGTGTCCCTGATTGAAAGAACGGTGCCTGCCCTGTGGTGGTGCAGTGGATAAAGTGTGGACATTTGCTGAGGTCACCGGTTCAAAACCCTGAGCTTGCCTGGTTAAGGCACATATGAGAAGCATCTATAAGTTGATGCTTCCCACTACTCTACCCCGTTGCCTTGCTCTCTGTCTCCTTTCTCTAAAATCAATCAATAAAATCTAAAAGGTAGGAAGGAAGGAAGGAAGGAAGGAAGGAAGGAAGGAAGGAAGGAAGGAAGGAAGGAAGGAAGGAAGGGGAAGGGAAGGGAAGGGGAAGGGGAAGGGGAAGGGGAAGGGGAAGGGGAAGGGGAAGGGGAGGAAGGAAAAGAAGAAAGAATGAAAGAAAGAATGAAAGAAAGAAAGAAAAGGAAAGGAAAGGAAAGGAAAGGAAAGGAAAGGAAAGGAAAGGAAAGGAAAGGAAAGGAAAGGAGGAAGGAAGGAAGGAAGGAAGGAAGGAAGGAAGGAAGGAAGGAAGGAAGGAAGGAAGGAAGGAAGGAAGGAAGATGAATTTGGGTCCTGGAGAGCGTGGTTGTGTGTAAGAGAGTGAGGCAGGGGTGCAGCCAAAGAGTGCACTCCCGGGGCAGTGGGCAGTAGAGCATGTGTGTGCTGAAGGGAGTGTGCCCGCTGGGCCATGAAGGGCCCCAGGCAGCTCAGCACTGGGTGGATCAGGGCTGAGGAGAACGAGGCTGCAGAGCCAACAGCCTGAGGGATAGGAGGACCTGGAGAGCCCCAGACCAAGCCTGGCTAGAGTAACCTCCTCTCCACAGATCTAACATCTACCCATGCTGGAGAGACTCCAGATACTTGGAGGATCCCAGGAGCATCAGAAGAGATAAGAAACAGGGAAAGAGATTGCCCAGATCATCAGTTACATCTGAGTTCCCAGCAGGCTCCCTCCACCGCCGCCCACCCCTGACCAACAGACTGCTGCTCTCCAACCTGCCCTCATTAGGAACACGCACACACATGCAGCGCACTTTCACTCTGCCCCGATAGGTGGATACACCCTACACACCCCGCTGGGAATGGTGAGATTATTTGCATGAGGTGAAAGCTGTTTACATGACAAGGGAATGTGGCCCAAGTTTAAAGAGTGCAGCATAAGTGATGAACAGGGAGCCAATGTGCACACCCACCAGCTAGAGCCTGGCCAGGATAAGCCATCCTCATAGCCTTCAGGACACTGAGCAGAGAAGGGTGGTGAGCTGTGAGGAGGGGCGGGGAGGCCAGAAACCAAAGGAAGGTTAGCAAAAAGGACAATGGAGATAGTGACCCAGAGTGGCAACCCATGTGGCGCCCCTTTATTCTTGATAGCACACTGTATCCAGGAACTGGGGACCGGGCAGGGGCTGGTGAGGAGAGGGTGTCAGGGACTGGGCCACATGCACAAATGTGGATTGGATGGATGCATCTTTGCTTTTGGTCTCAGTTTAAGGAGATTACCCTGCACCTCAGCTCTCACGCTCCATTCTGGTGAGGGTCTGCCATCCTTCTGCATGTGGGGTGGGCCCTGCGGCTAGCCTATTGCCTTGACCCCCTCTACACGCTCCAATGTAAAATGAGCACTGCTTGCTACTGCCCCTCGCCCCCAAGAGCCCCAGGAGAGACACACTGCCCCATCTCCTCCCAGAAACACATATGAGAAGGCTCTGCCCCAAGTCCAAGCAGCAATTCTGCAGGAGTTTTTTTTGAGGTCTGGGGGACATTAAGGCAGGTCCCAACAAGATGGGAAGCAGAAGCCCCAGAGTCCACTCCTCCTCTGCCCAGCCCTGGTCTGGAGCCCCACAGTCCCTCTTGTGTCACAGTCCCCCACTCCAGCCTGGGTCAGCCTCCATCCTGGGCTCCAGCCTGCTGCCGGCCCAGAGCCAGCTGGAGGGCCTGCTTCATAGTCTCCACATTGTTCAGAACGTTGTATCGACTCAGGGCGACCAGCCTATCAAACTCCTCGGGCTTATAGGTGAAGTTCATCATGCCATAGGGGGTGTCTGGTCCATTGATGTCGAAATCCCCAAAGGCCTTCTCCTCAGCTGTTTGTCGCTCCACACCTGTGGGTGCGAAGTGGAGGAGCTGGGGCACTCTGTGGTTAGAAGCTGCCAGCCCAGAAGGCCCCCTTGCCCTAGGACATCTGGCTAGTTCTTTGTGGGCCCTTCTTGGGCTCACATCCCTGCTCTCTTGCCCATCAGGAGGAGCTGGGTCAGTGCCAATGTTGAGGTCCAGGAAGCAGAAGGCAGCAGTGGCCAGCTTAGGCCCTCTAGGAGGGCAGTGTGCTTTGCTACCTTTGTAAGGGGATCCACTGTTGGAACAGCACCCCATCACCACCCCAGGGCTCTATGAGCCAACCCAGGCCCAGGGCCCCCTCACCTGGGGCCAGGTATTTGCGGAAGGTACGGTTGACAAGGGGAAAATGCAGCACAATGGGTGCACGGGGGTCCTCGGCATCGGCAAACAGGTAGCACTCCCGGGGCTTCTCCAGGTCCTCAGGGAGCACCTCGATTCTGGGGAAGGGGATACCTCGGTCCAGGCAGTACTTCTCTGTCATCTGTAAGACCTGGCAGGGAGACAGGCTTCTGACCCTGCCTGATCCCCACCTGGACTCACACAGGGCCGCCTCTCAAGGCCAGCTCTGCCTCTTAGTAGCTTCAGGCACATGACATAACCTTTTTGTGTCAGTTTTTTTTTTTTTTTTTTTTGTATTTTTTTGAGGTTGGAAATAGGGAGGCAGTCAGACAGACTCCCGCATGCGCCCGACCGGGATCCACCAGGCATGCCCACCAGGGGGCGATGCTCTGCCCATCTGGGGCGTCACTCAGCCGTAATCAGAGCCATTCTAGCGCCTGAGGCAGAGGCCACAGAGCCATTCTCAGTGCCCGGGCCAACTTTGCTCCAATGGAGCCTCAGCTGCGGGAGGGGAATAGAGAGATAGAGAGGAAGGAGGGGGGGAGGGGTGGAGAAGCAGATGGGCGCCTCTCCTGTGTGCCCTGGCCAGGAATCGAACCCGGGACTCCTGCACGCCAGGCCAATGCTCTACCACTGAGCCAACTGGCCAGGGCTTCTGAGTCAGTTTTTTTAATTTATAAAATAAAAATGAGAACAACTCTCTAGTGGGTTTGTTGTTCAGATTTACAACAATCACCAGCAGCATTCTCACTGACCTTCCTCCCTGTCACTCTTCACTACTTCCCTTCTCTGACCCTCCCCGCTCCCTCTGAGGGGGCTGATTTCAGTTTCACAAGGTTGAGATCAAATGATTACAGACGATCATATTGGACCCGAGAGGAGGATAAGGAGGGAGAGCAGTAGGAAAAGTAGGAGGAGGAGGAGGAGGAGGAAGAGGAAGAGGAGGAGGCCAAAGAGGGAACAGTGGGCCCAACAGCATGGTCAGAACCCACACCCAGAGGGTGAAACCTGTCCACCACCTCACAGGATTTGAGATGCTTCCTGAGGGAATCCTGATGGCTCTGTTGTTACCATAGTAACAAAAGGACAGCAGACCCAGCCCCAGGCCCTGATGGGAGCAAGGAATGCTATCAGGTACAGGCAGGTTCTTCAGCAGAACAGAAGACAACTGAGGACCGTCTTTGGCTCCTTCTCCCAACTCTCACTCCCTCTCATAACCTTAGTAACCCTCTCCACCAACTGGGAAGACCAGTGCCACTCAGTGTGCCCAGGGCGCCCCCTGCACATTAGAACCCAGGCCCTCCACAAAGGGCCATCCCCAAAGGCACACTCAGGCTGCCTTAACAGAGGACCCCTACCCCTTACCTCAAAAGGGGCATCCAGGGAGTAGTCAAAGGATACAAGGAGGTCCACCGCTCTCTGCGGCAGCAGGCTCAGCGGCAATGGAGAGTTGATGGCAAAACCCCCGTCCACCAGGTACAGGCAGTCCCGCATGGGAGTGAGCTCATTGGGGAAGGCATCCGGGTGTGTGTCTGCACAGGTACAAATGCTTGCTTTTCTTAGCAGCCCTCTACTCTTCCCACTGGGAATGCCCCTCTCTATAAAAATCTTGCTTCTGCCTCTCTCTCTGACAGCCTCTCTGGGGTCTTCCGCGCCAGCCCCAGCCCAGCACAGTCATCCCTCCATCAGCCGCTGGACAGCAGAAGCCCACACCCCAACCCCAGTCAAAAGGCAGTGCTGGCCCCCTGAGCCAGAGGCACGGCAGCAGGCGGACCTCACCCAGAGCAGCCCACCTTTCCAGGCCACAAACTCTCTGCCGGCCACATAGTCCTTGTGCAGACAGAGGCCCCGGGTGAAGTTGAAGTTTTCCGCAGACGTAAAGCGGGAGGTGAACAGGTCTAGCACAGCCTGGGAGAAGGGCCCCTGGGAGGTGAAGAGCCTCGTTCGCAGCCTCGTGGGGTCGTGCAGCGGGAGCTTCTGGTGGTCCTCTAGTGAGGGTGGGGCGGTGAAATACAGGGATAAGTGGGGCCATCCTTTGTCCAGCGGCCTCTATGGCTCAGGGGAACCCCCTCCATCTCCTCCTGACATCCCTCCTCCCTGACCCCACCTCCCAGGCCTCTGACCACTGCTTCCCAGAACCACTTTTAAATGACTTTTTTCTGTCACGTTTCTTATTTTCTGAAAGTTGCCTATGGCATTGTTTATTAAATAATAAGTTATTTCCCCCCTTTTTTGAAAATTAAGTTGTATATATAAAATATAATTTCCAATCAGAATTTCACCCATTAAACACCCATCGAGCAGCGGCTACATGCCGGGCACTGCGATAGGCACCAGGGATGCCAAGCTGACGAGGGCCTGGCGCCCGGGACCCACACCTACGTAAGGGGAGTCACAGGAGAGGAAAGGAGTTCTAATGTCCGACAGTAAGGACGACGGTGTGCTCATGTGGTCTTGCAGGGACCGTGGTGGTCACACTGTCAGCAGCCCAGAGGGATGGAGTGGGACAGAGAAACTCCCTGACAAAATGATGTCTCAGCTGAATCTAAAGAGCTGAGCAAAAGTTACCCAGGGGAGAAAGGTGGGAAAAGGTATTCCTCGGGCAGGGAGCTGACAGGCCACTTAAAGAGCAGACTGAAGAGGAGCGGTGACATGCGGGGACAGAGTGTCAGCCAGATGCCCTGTGGTCCTGGGCTGAGTCGGCCTAACTGGAACCCAAGCAGCTGATTCAAAGCTGTAGCCTGATTATACAGCACTCACAGCGCCCACTGGGTTTTCTGCCTGGGGCCCTCTCCCAGCCCCCACCCACATTGCCTCTGCAGAGGAGTTGTTTCCTTGGACTTCTCTGAAACCAGTGCGACAGCAGCCCTTCACCATCCTCTCCCTCATTCTCTATGCCTCTGCCAGGGCTCTATTGCTGGTAAGACAAATGGGGTGTGTGTGTGTGTGGGGGGGGGTAAGTCTGATCCCTCACCTGTGATGTTCATACTGCCTCGGTGCCGGTCTAGGAAGCCAAAGCTGGAGCCGGCGGTCTTCTGGAAGATCTCGTCCAGGCTGGCTGCAAAGGCACTGCCCCACACACCTAAGGAGACAGGCATGGCCCAGGTCCTCACATCCTCTCCACCCACATCAGGGCCTGGCCTGGTGCCTGCCTGTCCCCAGCCCTCCAGCTTAGACTCACCCTGCAGGTAGCAGATTCGGGGTTCCGGCCAGAGCTTCAGCAGTCGCCCCATGAAGAACTCGGAGCCAAAGAGCTTGGTGGGAACATAAGCTCCATACTTGGGGAAGCCGACCTCGTGGGGAGTAAACTCACACCACTCTGGGGACCCAGAGTAAAGGGAATGTCACCAGGGGCTTCCCACCAGAACCCCAGCGTTCCCCCTGGCCCTTGTGACTGTTCAAGAATTTTTGCCTTGCCAAGAGCAGGAGGCAGCAACCCCACTGTGCTCCAAGGCTCCCAAATGTACCCTGATAGACTGGCCTCTTATATGATCCAACCAACAATCGCCTCCGCCTCCCTCCTATGTCTGCACACCCAGGCACCTGCAAAGTCTTCCCCGCTGATGTTGGTGCGGACGTTGACACTGGCGTAGATGGGATAAGGGTTCTGGCTCTGACGAACTGCTTCCTGTTGGCCAGATAGCTTGGTGGGGTTTTCCTGGGCAGGAAAGAAGGGAAGCTGACTGGCTTTGTGGGAGTTCCCTTTACCCATCCCAATGTCCTCAGGCTGGCACCCTGCAGATGTCGAGCCCACCAGAGACTGTGGTTGCCAAGGCCCAGGGCTCTAGAGACAGCTCTCTAAGGGACGGGCTTTAGGTTGCAGCAGAGGTAAGTCGACTCTGGGTTTTGTGCAATTCCAGGATCGTTGGGAACACCCTTCTTTCCCATTCAAGAAAGTATATAAAAACCAAAGAGTCTGAGTGATATTTTAAAAGGAATAACTAAAAATTCAGTCTACTTTCTTTTTTCTTTTTCTTTTTTTTTTTGTGGCAGAGACAGAGAGAGTCAGAGACAGGGACAGACAGGAAAGGAGAGAGATGAGAAACATCAATTCTTCTTTGCAATTCCTTAGTTGTTCATTAATTGATTTCTCATATGTGCCTTGAGGGGGGGGGGGGGTACAGCAGACTGAGTGACTCCTTGCTCGAGCCAGCGACCTTTGGCTCAAGCTGGTGAGCCTTGCTCAAACCAGATGAGCCCGCGCTCAAGCTGGCAACCTCGGGGTCTCGAACCTGGGTCCTCCACATCCTAGTCCAATGCTCTATCCACTGCGCCACCACCTGGTCAGGCTCAGTCTACTTTCTTAAAAAGGCAAATCTCTAGAAAACATGAATTCTTTTCTCAGAAATTAGAATAACTTGATTTCTTTTTCTTTTTCTTTTTTTTGTATTTTTTTCTGAAGCTGGAAACGGGCAGGCAGTCAGACAGACTCTCGCATGAGCCTGACCAGGATCCACCCGGCATGCCCACCAGGGGGCGATGCTCTGCCCATCTGGGGTGTAGCTCTGTTGCGACCAGAGCCACTCTAGCACCTGAGGCAGAGGCCATGGAGCCATCCCCAGCACCTGGGCCATCTTTGCTCCAATGGAGCCTTGGCTGCGGGAGGAGAAGAGAGAGACAGAGAGGAAGGAGAGGGGGAGGGGTGGAGAAGCAGATGGGTGCCTCTCCTGTGTGCCCTGGCCGGGAATCGAACCCGGGACTCCTGCACGCCAGGCCGACACTCTACCACTGAGCCAACTGGCCAGGGAATCACTTGATTTCTACGTATTTATTGTTTTTATTTATTATTATTATTATTATTATTATTATTATTTTCTTTACAGAGACAGAAGGACAGGTAAGGACAGATAGACAGGAAAAGAGAGAGATGAGAAGCATCAATTCTTTGGTGCAGCATCTTAGTTGTTCACTGATTGCTTTCTCATATGTGCCTTGACCAGGGGGCTACAGCAGAGTGAGTGACCCCTTGCTCAAGCCAGCAACCTTGGGCTCAAACCAGCAACTTTGGGCTTCGCTCAAGCCAGCAACCATGGGGTCATGTTTATGATCCCATGCTCAAGCCAGCAACCTCGCACTCAAGATAATGAACCTGCACTCAAGCTGGCGACCTTGGAGTTTCGAACCTGTGTCCCTGTGTCCTAGTCCGATGCTCTATCCACTATGCCACCACCTGGTCAGGCTTATTTTTTGTTTTCTAACTTTTTATTTATTTTATTTTTTTAGTGAGAGAAAGACAGAGAGAGACAGACAGAAAGGGAGAGAGATGAGAAGCACCAACTCATAGTTGCTGCATTTTAGTTGTTCATTGATTGCTTTCTCATACATGCCTTGACCAGGGGACTCCAGCTGAGCCAGTGACCCTTTGCCCAAGCCAGTGACCTTTGGGCTCAAGCTAGAGACCATGGGGTCATGTCTATGATTCTGCACTCAAGCCAGATGAACCTGAGCTCAAGCTAGTGACCTTGGGGTTTTGAACCTGGGTCCTCAGCATCCCAGGCTAATGCTCTTTCCACTGCTCCACCACCTGGTCAGGCAGAAATCACTTGGGATATACATCCACAAATAATAGCCATACACCAGTGGGCTAGACCCCCCACGGCTGGGACCCTCACTCAGCTCTGAATCTCTCATCTCCCAGTGCATTCTGGGCTTGCAGTTCTAGAAGCCTCAACTGTAGTTGGAATCACTTGGAACACTTTCAAAACACACTTGTGCTAGTGCTCCAGCCCACAGCAATCAAAATCAGTGTTGCCAGAGTGGGGCTTAAGCCTGGGCTGTGTTTGAAAAGCTGCAAAGGTGATTCTAATATGCAGACAGACCTGAGAATGCAGACCAGCCTATCCCTCCCTAGAGGTTAGGAGCCAGGAAATATGAAGGGGTGTCTGTTCCCGCTCTCCACCAGGATCTCACTCTTTTCCCTCAAGGAGCTCAGACCTAAGGGATAACTTTACAAATCTCAGATCTTAGCCTAAAAACTAAGGAAGAATTAGTGCTGGAGGGGAGAGGTAGGAAGGAACCATGTTTATTTGTTCCCTGTTCTTCTCTTACCTCCTGGTATAGGATATATTCAATGAGGAGGCCCCAGAGATCAATGAGGGAAGCCCTGCGGCCTCTGCTTTCCAGGTTCCCCAGTTCCTCGGCATAGTATTGTAGGCGCTCCTTGGACATTGCTCCAATCTTACTGCTGCAGACCCGAGCCCGGGCACACTCAATAGGGCCCTGCAAGGCCACCTGGGACCAAGCTGGGTCCTTGTAGAGTGTGGAGATGCACCTGGGCATGGAGAAAATTTGGGGCAGTTAGGGGCAGAGGAGCACAGCAAAGGGAGAGAGGAATGCAGGTGTCTGTGAGTAATCCTCCTCCCCCATCACTTGTATCCACTGCCCTGCATACCCCACTCAGGGGGTCCCTAGGGACTCAGTCCCTTCCTGCCCCTCCTAAACCCCTTGGAGGGAGGCTCCCCACCACCCCACTAGGGACTGCACCAGATCAGCAGGTCACGCCCCTGCCCCTTCCTTTACTCTGTACCCTGCTTCCACCTCACTTACCAAGTGGACCCAGAGACCCCACTCAGGTAAGTCACAGTGTCCAGGAGGCCAAGCTCCTGCAGCCCTGCCAGGCTGCCATACAGAGAAGACATGGCACGGGTTCCTCCTCCAGAACCCAGCACAGCCACCACAGGCACCTGGGTACAGTAATAATCAAGATAACAACGACTACCACTGCCATTTTTATATTATTGCCTATAATGTCAGACACTGATCTAAGAGCTTTACATGTATTATCTCATTGAATCGTCACAGCAGCCCAATGAGATCTCCATTTTACAGATGAGGGAACTGTGGCACAGGAAGGTTAGATAATGTGCCCACAATCATATATTGATAGTTAGCAAGTGATGGGCTAGCAATCCAAAACAGCACGGCTCCAGAGTTGGTCAACCATTACGCCAGGAAGGGATGTACCTGCAAGGTATATTGGGTTCACCCAAACAGCTAAAACAGGGCTTCTCAGTCTTGGCACCACTGATAATTGTGGACCAGGTAATTCTATTCTATGAGGAACTGTCCTGTATGTTGTAGGAGGGTTAGCAGTGTCCCTGGCTGTTACCCAATAGATGCCAGTATCATCCCCCTCCCCCTCCCCAATTCGTGACAATAAAACTTGTCTCTAACTTTGACAAGTGTCCCCAGGAGTGTGTGTTGAAATTGCCCCCGGTTGAGACCCACGAAGCTAAAGTGACAAAACCCCCAAGCAGCTTGACCTGCCCAGCATGAGAGGTACCTGTGGGATCAGACTAGAAGTTTTTTGGTTGCTCAGCTTTTCCATCAAGGTTTCACTCATTTCACCCCAGATTTCTGGTTCCTTTCCCTGTCCTCCTTTATTCTCCTATCTTTAAAAAACTGTCCAGCAAGGGCACTGCCCCTTCAGAGAACTGGAGGAGACATAGCTCCCTGTAGGCAGCATCTGTGCCCTCCTTACTCTGCACCTATGGAATGGAGATTAGCACAGAGTGGGCATTACCCAAACAATCTAGTCTTGCTCTCAGCTTGTCAGCACCGGGCACAGGCTGTGTCTCCTGAGTACACCTGCAGCCCAGAAAAGGCCACTTGTTCCTGATTTACCCCAGGTCTCACCCCCAGCACTTTCCTCCCATCTACTGTTATGGATTGAATTGTGTTCCCACTCTCCACCCTACCACCCAATTCAAATGTTGAACCCACAGTGTGATTTCTTTTTAAGTGAGAGAGAGACAGACAAGAAGGGAAAGAGATAAGAAGCATCAACGGGGTCGTTGCAGCCCTTTAGTAATTCATTGATTGCTTTCTCATAAGTGCCTTGACCAGGGGGATCCAGCTGAGCCATTGACCCCTTGCGCAAGCCAGCAACCTTGGCTTCAAGCCAGTGACCTTTGGGCTCAAGCCAGTGACAATGGGGTCGGTCATGTCTATGATTCCACGGTTAAGCCAGTGATCCCACACTCAAGCTAGTGAGCCCGCGCTCAAGCCAGCAACCTCAGAGTTTCAAACCTGGGTCCTCCGCGTCCCAGGGCAGCACTCTAGCCACTGCGCCACCACCTGGTCAGGCCCCAGTGTGATTATTGAGGAAAGAATAAAGTTAGGAAAAAATTAATAGGGTCTCTTTTCAGCCTACTGCTACATTATTTAGATCAAGAATCTAAATCTTGAGGAAAAACAATAAATATATCCTTGACATTTAAACTTTTAAACTTCCCTATAACTCTTCAGTCCTGCATTATACATTCTACAGACTTTCATTATACAGTACTTGTGGGTGCATGGACTCTAATCAAATGTAAGACCTCCTCAAAGACAACTTCTGTGTGACCAGACTGCCTGACACTCCACGTGACGACAACCTGAATTCCATTATCATAAATACAGACACTAGTTCATTCATCGTAAGGAACCAAATAGCTAAGAATGTAGGGCCCCTTTCTCAATGTGACTCATTTACACCATAAAAACAAATAATATTTCTTCGTTCCTCAAAACATTTCCAGACTTATTCCTAGTTATGTTTCCAATTTGCAAACTCTAAGACACTTGAATAAATCTCTGTCATCTATTTCTAGCCAGAGCCTTCTTTGCTAGATTATACTCGACACTATATTTAGAGAAAGGGCCTATAAGGAGGTGACATAGGTTATGTGTAGTCATGGTGTGGGGCCCTGATCTAATAGGACTGGTGTCTTTGTAAGAGGAAGAGAGATCTCCACCCCTGCACATGCACAGAGAGTGAAGGCCATGTGAAGACATGGCAAGAGGTGGCCATCTACATTCGGGAAGAAAGGCATCACCGGAAACCAGCCCTGATGGCATCTTGATCCTGAACTTCCAGCCTCCAGGTAAGAAAATAAATGTTTGTTGTTTAAGCCCCCCAATCTGTGGTGGTCTGGTAGGGCAGCCTGCGCTGACTAATTCACTTCCCTTGGCCAGAACTGTTCAGCCCTCATAACATATGGGCTCCTACCCCCTTCCCTTCTGCTTCCCACGCTTCCCCCAGGCTTCTTGTCCTGTCTTAGCCATATAGTCCTCTCAAGCGAAGAGACTGGATTTGGTTCTTGTGACGCTGGAGTTGCCTCCATTCCATACCTGGCCACTGTCGGGAGCCTGGCTCAGTCCTAACACCTGCTGCAGGGCCTTGGACACAATCGGCTTCCTCTTGTCCAGAAACTCTCGTTCCCCATCACAGAGGTCAAAACCAAGCCGCAGGTCAAGGTCCCCAGAGCTGCCTCAGGTTGGGTGGAATAGGAGTGTTAGGTGACTGTTCAGTGGAGGAGAGCCTCGGGGCGCCAAGCCAATTTTTCACAGGAGCAGACCCACACTGCATGAGATCCCTCAGAAAGATCCCATCAGGACAGCAAACACACATACCCCTCACCCTGCAGCTAAGCAGTGCCGGTAAGAGGGCCCCCACACTTCCAGCCCAGCCCCAGACCCTCACCCCTAGCTTCCAGCCCAGCCCACCCCTACACTTCTAGCCCAGCCCAGCCCCCACAATTCCAGCCCAGCTCAAGAGCCTCCCTCTTGAAGCGAGCCTTCCTCACCTCATTTCTGCCTTCATAGTCAGAGCCACCTCCTGGCCCTGAAAGAGACACAGCTGTCCACATCGGTGGGATCATTCCACTTGCAGCCCCTGTTGCTCTGGTATCTCTGGCCCAGATGTGGATCATGGCTGAGCTCCTGGGTGGTCTGATCTTGACCCCCTCTCAGGCCCCTCCCCCAGATTTTTTTGGTGGTCACAAAGCAGGCAGGTGTCCCTCAGACTCCCAGGCTGAGCCTTACCTCCTCCATAGCCACCATGTGCTGTTTTTCCTGACCTAGGGCCAGGGAGGAGAGCAGGATGTGCCCCTCACCCAGATTTCTGGTCTCAGCCTCCAACTCAGCACTGGGGTCACTCTGCAGGGAAGAAAACACCAGGTAGCTCCCAGAGTGAAGGAAATGTGCCTGCTGTGCGGCAGCCCTGGAGTGCTGCTTGAGCAAGACTGATTCTATCAGAACCTGGGCAAGGTTCTGGGTTCACTCACTTACCTGCAGGCCCGTGAGCTTCTCTCCCAGCTCCACATCCAGCCTGGAGCAAAGCACTGGATTCACGTGGAAGGTGAAGGTGGCCAGAGGGCCTGCCTCCGCAGGAGGCTGCAGGGGCAAGATCTGTGGTTTCTCGTAGGCCCCAGGCACTGCCAGCCGAATCTGCCTAGACCCTGGGAGCAGAGGGCCCAGGTGAGTGGGTGAGAGCAGGGGGTGTGTGGTGTGTGTGTGTGTGTGTGTGTGTGTGTGTGTGTGTGTGTGTGTGTGAATACCTCATCACCCTGCTCTCTCTCTGGCACTGTGACCCATAGCAAAGGCATCATGAAGGACACTCGGGATCCTCTAATGTGCCCTGGTTAGAACTGGGAACCTGGGGAAGTGGGAAACACGCATGCCTAGGAGAGGCAGAAAGGCGGGGTGGGGGAGGACCCCCTGCCCCGAGCTAATGGAACTGATGATTTTGAGATCATTAAGTATATAAAATATAATTTTACAAAAATTATAGTTATCATATATTATTACATTAATTACCAGTTTTCTACTGGTAGTTCCCCTATCTCTTGCCCCCAGTCATCCTCTGTGCTCATCATCTTGGAGGGGTTTGTGGCCAGGACTCAGGTCTCCCAGTCCTTTGTTTCCAAATTATAAGATCTTGGAGAACACAGATGGTTTGCAGAGGATGTAAAAGGAAGAAGTGGGTTCCTAGGCACAGAGAGAACAGGTGGCTTGGAGAAGCAGGGGATAGCCAGCCCAGGCGGGAAGGTGAGGCCAGGATGCGGAAGGCAGAGAGCCTGTGGCCCAGGAGCAGCGTTCTGGGGAGGAGAGAAAGCAGGCCCTCGGGGAGAAATGGCTGAGCAGGAGACCCAGGCAGAGGGGACCCAGGCACCTCAAGAGCAGACACCCAAATGGAACGCCTCTCCTTACACACACTCCTTGGCATTAAATGAGACCTGAAGACTTGACATGCCCCGGGGGGAGAGAATTAGAGAAAGTAAGAAAAGCATACTTCTCTCACACTGTGGTTTATGGACCGAGATTGATATGTGTGGGAGAAAAAGGGGCCACATACTAAACTAGACAGGCTCAGGGGAGGCCTGCAAACTCAGAGACCTAAAGTAATCACATAGGATGGTCTAAAACAGGGGTCCCCAAACTTTTTTCACAGGGGGCCAGTTCACTGTCCCTCAGACCGTTGGAGGGCCAGACTATAAAAAAAACTAGGAACAAATCCCTATGCACACTGCACATATCTTATTTTAAAGTAAAAAAACAAAACGGGAACAAATACAATATTTAAAATAAAGAACAAGTAAATTTAAATCAACAAACTGACCAGTATTTCAATGGGAACTATGCTCCTCTCGCTGACCACCAATGAAAGAGGTGCCCCTTCCGGAAGTGCAGCGGCCGGATAAATGGCCTCAGGGGGCCGCATGCGGGGCCCGCAGGCCATAGTTTGGGGACCCCTGGTCTAAAACTTTCTAACTAAAATCAGTTTATGGCTGGTGGGTAGTCATATCCTAGGGCAGTACTTTTCCCTAACAAAAGTCAATGTTTACCTTAAAACTGAGCTTATCTATTGTCTTTTACATCTATAATAATATACCTGATAACATGCCTTTAAAAATAAGGGTAATATAACTTTGAAATTTAACAGTCATCTTTTCCAGACCCCATAAAGTTACAAGCACCACACTACAGCAGAGACCACAAATCCCTTCACTGTTATTATTATCCTGTGAATTGTTTTTGTTTGTTCTTTTATTTACTGACTTTAGAAAGGGAAGAGAGAGGGAGAAACAGGCACATGGATCTCTTCCTGTCTGTGCCCTGCCTGGGGATGGAACAGGCAACCTTTATGCACCAGGCTGAGCTCTAACCAACCGAGCTATCATGTTAATTGTTAACTATCGTATACCTGCTTATGCAAAATAAATATGTATATTTTTACTTAATCCCAGAGATTTCCCCACTTTGCTTTCTTCTGCCTCTGTAATCTATCACCAATGAATTTCATAATCCTCCCTTACATCTTCCCTTTTGATTCTGATGTATAAAATAAGTGGTGAAACTGCCATTTTTCACCTGACCAGGTGGTGGCGCAGTGGATAGAGCGTTGGACTGGGATGCGGAGGACCCAGGTTCGAGACCCCGAGGTCACCAGCTTGAGCGCGGGCTCATCTGGTTTGAGCAAAAGCTCACCAGCTTGGATCCAGGGTCGCTGGCTCGAGCAAAGGGGTTACTCGGTCTGTTGAAGACCCGCGGTCAAGGCACATATGAGAAAGCAATCAATGAACAACTAAGGTGTTGTAATGCGCAACGAAAAACTAACAATTGATGCTTCTCATCTCTCTGTTCCTGTCTGTCTGTCCCTATCTATCCCTCTCTCTGACTCTGTCTCAGTAAAAAAAAAAAAACAAAAAAAAAAAACCTGCCATTTTTCTAGAGCATTTTCTCAATCTGTTGATATTTTGGTTTCTGGCAACATTTTTGCTTGTTGTCAGTTTGGCTAAAAATAAACTCATAATAAAAATTCTTACATGTTTGGACATCTCTTATGTTGACATATGCATGTGCTGTTCATGGTGAGAAACAACAGCCTCTGGGGTGGAGAGAGCGGATGCCCTGGAGGGTCACCGACCCGCTTTTGGTCCTGGCTCCTCCACTCACTGGCTGTATGACATTAAGCAAGTTTCGCCTGACCAGGCGGTGGCACAGTGGATAGAGCATTGGACTGGGATGCCAAGGACCCAGGTTCAAGACCCCGAGGTCGCCAGCTTGAGCACGGGCTCATCTGGTTTGAGCAAAAAGCCCACCAGCTTGAACCCAAGGTCACTGGCTCCAGCAAGAGGTTACTCGGTCTGCTGAAGGCCTGCGGTCAAGGCACATATGAGAAATCAATCAATGAACAATTAAGGTGTCGTAATGTGCAACGAAAAACTAATAATTGATGCTTTTCATCTCTCTGTTCCTGTCTGTCTGTCCCTGTCTATCCCCCCCCTCTGTGTCTCTGTTAAAAAAAAAAAAAGTTTCTTCTTTGAGCCTCAGTCTCATGAATTAAAAGAGGACAATGATTTTTACCTACTTTACAGGGTTGTTATGAGGATTAAACGATAAAACACATATCAAATGCTTAGCACAGTGTCTGACTCATAGTAAGTGTGCCTTCCATGTTACCTGGGCGGGACTTGTCGTGTAGGCTCGGACTCCCAGCCTCCCTGCCTCTCAGGATTGGAGGGGACCTTAGCTGTCACACAGCCTCTGCTCGACTCCCCACCTGACTCTGCCCCTGAACAGCTGCCCTCTGTGGCAGATGCATGGGTGGACCCAGCTCTTCACTTCTGGAATTCTCCCTCTTTACCATGTGACTTCAGTTACTCCCATTACAAGCTAACTAAATTCCCCGCCCTCCATCGTTAGGGTCAGCCTTGGGACTTGTTATGACAACATACTGTTAGTGGCCGTGATGTGACTAAAGGCTTGAAAAGCACTTGTTAAATTGGGCTTGCTATCTTGCACCTCTGCCCTGAGAACATGCCCATGCTAGTCCACTGGTCACGGAAGGTGGATGAGGGACACGTGGTACAGAGCCAAGTCACTCCCACCAAGCCCAGCCTAGATCAGCCAAACCCCAGCTGACCACCTGATGTGTGAGCTAAGTAAATACTTCCTGTGAGATTTGGGTTTGTTTTTTGTAGAGCAGTAGTGGGACTGATACAATGTCTATGCTGAATACTTAGTAGTGGGACAAAAATATTCTGTACTTCCAGAGGCAATCTGTTTCATCTTTGGGCAGCTTTAAGGAGTGAAAAATGGAAAACTTTGTGTTCAGACCCATCTTCTTGAAATCAGCAGCCCCCTCAAACCCCCAGGAGAGAAGGAAGGACCCAAGGCTACAGGCCAGACTCACCATAGTTTTGGTGTGAAGCTGTCCCATCTCCCCTGAGGGAGCCCTGGATTTTCAGACAGGGCTGAGCCTGAGGAAAGCAGAGACCTGTGGGAACCAGACAGTGACAGGGCCCAAACCAGAGGTAGGGAAAGTAAAAAGGAGAGGTATCCAGGACAATGTCCAGACAACAATCTTCCCAGGACTTGTGCCTTATAGGCAGGGTCTTCTGCAGCAGCCCCTAGTCCTAGGACTCAGAGGAAGTGGTCGCTGGTGGGAAAGGGGGAGGAGGTGAGGCCCCTGCTCCTGGCTCCTTTGGCAGTCTCGGAAGCTAGCATCCCAAGTGGGTGATATGCTGTGTACAGGTACGAATGCTGGCTTTTTGGCTGTCCACTCAGCTATGAGGCAGTTTCTTTCTCCCTTGTTGCTAGAAATGCCTGCTCAGCACACCTCCAATCTGAGGAGGGGTTGGCTGTCCTTCAGAGAAGCAAGTGAGTGTGATGGGCTCAATTGTGGACTCCTCAATATCCCCAGCCCTGGGCGGCTCAAGCTGGCCTTCCCTACTTACCACCAGGACACCATTGGTGATGACTTCAGATGCAGGTACCTGGCTGCAAAGGATGGTGGGCTCATTGGACATCTGGGCCCCTTAAGGTGACTGTTAGTATAATCATGTGACTAAAGCAATTGAAAGAGCCTGGGGAACATGGCAGGGTTTGAGGGGTAGGGGCGGGTGTTGGCCAATACTCAAATGGGCATCAAGACCAGGACATCTCCTCTTAGGCTGGCCAGCACAGGACCTGGTGACTGACAGCTGGGCGCTGTCCATGATTTCAGAGTAGATGGGAGGGCATAAGCTCCACCTGGACTCACCTGTTCTCCAGAACAAACTCCACCTGCAGCTCTGGTGAATCCTAATGGCGGGAGCAAGGAAGCACCAATGTTCCATGAGCTCCCTCAGGGATCATCCCTGTCCCCTAGCCCTGCTCAGCTCTAGGGACTACAAGAATAGACTGTTGTTGTGGCTTCTCTGGGCACAGTAAGGGTAGTGGCATCTCCATGAGCAGCTCCATCCATTCAAAACTATGTGGATGCTGTTCTAGATGCTGAGGGTTCAGACAAAGTGGTCTGCTCTCAAGAAGCTTACCTGCTGGCTCTCCTCAAGGAAGAATTATTTGAGAGACTCCTCGGAAGGATCAGTGGTACAGCGTGGAGGGTCTGACTTGGAGGCCTGGTGTGCACTGACCGGGACCCCCTCCTCAGTGCCCTGGGTGGGGTGTCCTCTATTTGAGCTAGGCTCATTGCTGGCACAAGTGAGGCAGCTCACCTGTTGGTTGAGTAGGAAGGTGTGTCTGTGGCGTTGGCCGAGCTTGAGGCTCTTCAGGTCAAAGAGCAGCAGGGAGAGTTTATCGCTGTCCAGGACGTCCTTGTCATAGAGGGTGAGCTCCAGGACATTCTGAAGACAGGGAAGGCAGGAAGTGGGAACTTGAAGTAGGGCAGGCACTCAGGGGGGCCTTCTCCCTCTGCCACCACAGCCCTTTGCTGGCCCTCACCTTCACAGCGCCTTGTATCCGGTAGTGGAAGGTCTCGTTCCATTCAGGGTCACTGCAGTTGCCTATCGTCCTCGTCTGGGTATGGCTGGGAGATGCTGTGGGCAGCCACAGACGCACGTAGCAGTCAGCTTTGGACACTGTGGGTATGATAGGGGAGGGGTCCTAGCTTTAAGCTCTTATAGATGAAAAGGTTGCTTGGAGGAGGCTGGGCTGGGAGGGGAAGGGGCAGAGCCAGGAGAGGAGGCTGTCCACGTGGCAGAGTGGGTTGGAGAGATGAAGGGAGAGCCCTTATCCTGGACTCCATCTCCACCCGTTGTACCTCTCATTCAACTGAATCGAAATCCTGCCCAGCACACCTCCCCTCTGAGGAGGGTTTGCGTGTCCTTCAGAGAGGCAAGTGGGTGTGTGGCCAGTTGAAAAGATCACCTGGCAGCACAGACCACTGTGTAACTAATTCCCAGGAACGATTTGGTTCAGGGACACACTCCCCACCCAGTGTGAGCAGTGGCATGGAGACTTGGTGGACTGTAGACGTTGACTTCTGGCCATAGCAGCTATCACACACTCTCCTAGGCGGTCACCACTCTACTTGCTGGACTCCGGGAGGAGTCAAGGTCTCACAGTGCTCCCCTCAAGCTCCTGCGGGCCAGCTCTGGGGCCGTGTCCTGGGCTCCTTCACCTGCCCCCACAGTCAGCACCAGCCCCTCTGCCCCACTCCAAATATACACGCACACACTCAGACCAGGCCCTGCTGCGGCCTCAGAGAAAGCAAGGGGAGAAAGGGTGAAATTGGGGGGTCACTCACGCAGGTCTGTGCCCTGGATATTTCTGGCCCTCAGCACCTTCACCTGGAGGTCATAGTATGGGTGGGTTTCCTGCTGAAACAACAGAACTCAGGGGACTCCGATCCAGGAGGCCAGGGGTGGGGCCTGATCTCCTTGCAGTGAGGTCCAGCTCAGGTTTTCTCCGTCCCATCCCAGAATAGCAGCCTGGCCCAGGACCACTGAGGTTGCTGTGTCCGGGACCTGGGAGGCCTTGGCAGGGCAGGCGTTGGAAGTTCAGCATGTTGGTAAAGCCTGGACCTTGGAATCAGTCAGGCTGGCTTCAGATCTAAGCTCCAACATGGACTAGCTGAATGGACTTGAGAAAGTTACTTGATCTCTGTATGCTTTAGTTTTCCCATCTACAAAACGGGGGTTAGGAAGACAATCTCATAGGGTTGTGGTAAGTTTTCAATAAAAAGTCGTGTGATGTACTTGGCCTAAGAGTTCAATACATGTAGCCATTTTTACTAATTATGGTTGTCATGCACCACAAACGTTCACTCCCCTCAGACCACAGTGCCGCTGCTGTAGCTTGAGAGGTGAAGTGATGTACGTAAAGGGCATTAAATATCAGAAGAGAAAGTTGTGGTCAACCCCACTGACTAGCTCCTCCTGACAAAGGCTAGATGGCCTAGAAAGCTGAGGGCAGCTGAAGGGAAACCAAGAACCACCCCGCTTGTACTGGTCAGACGAGACTGCATCCAGAGCTCAGGAGATAAAATATCCTGGGAATGGGGCGATCTCTCAAAACCCAACACCCAGGCTAGGGCAATCCCGGCAAAATGCTGCCAGCCGCGTGTCACATGGCCTCCCCCTCCATTCCTAATTGGGAGGATTATTTTCAAGATCCTAGGTCTTGGCCAATCTCTCCAATTTAGACTCCCCCAGGTTGTCTGGAGCAAACTGGTTGCACCCCAACCCCCGGGCTGGCCTGTCTTCACAGCAGACTGCACTCCTAGGACACCCCCAGTCCACCTCTCAGGGCACTTTACCTGCCAGCGACTCCACTGATGTCTCCTCTTCTCTTTCTTTCGCGGCAACATTATCCCCAGGAGGGACAGCCCCTGGCTTGCCAGCCACCGTGGCCAGAGTGCCCAGTGCATGGCCCAGCAGCCCACTTCCCAGCAAGAAGCCGGCTGCTTTCCAGAACCACGTTGTTCTCTTCTGGATGCACTCACTGCTAGCTCAGGTCTGACAGGTAGCAATGAGGTGGGGAGGGTGGAGCTGGCTGCTCTGCCGAGGACTCAGCCCTGAGCCCGAGGCTGGAGGTGGGGTTTGACAGGCTCCAGGAAGTGACTGGAGTCCAGTTTCCAGGAGGCACTCTTCCCAATCCCAGCCCCTGGTTGGTTATCACTGGGCTGCTCATGGAAAATAGACACCTGAGCCCCCCACCCCCCATATGATTTGGTTTAGTGAGAGTGGGCAGAACCACGTTGTTCATATTTCCAACAAGGCTTCTAGATGATCTGACAGCTGGCCCAGGGAACAGCAGCCAGGAGGTGCTACATCAGGGCTGTCCTGTCCAGCTATCAAAAAAGCCTAAAACCTTTCAAGTCCCGCCTTCCCCATAGCGTGGAAGCAGAAGCATGGCATTCTCTGGTTCAGTGTTGGATTTGGACTCCAAGGTGTTTTTAATCTCTCCTGGCTTCCCTCATTTGTTCTCAGGGGTTGCTGTGTACAAGACCCGCACCAGGCCTTACTCAAAGGTAAGGAGAGCCCATCAGTGTCCTGAAGAAATTCACAACTTCATGACTCCCTGTGGCTTCTGCCCCGGCCCTCTTCCTGGATCAGTGGAAATCCTTGGATGGTCCAGGTATAGAAGGGACATGGTCAAGTGGTATCAATAAGGGCAGATACAAAGAAGATCTGCCAGTCCTTAAACTACTAGAGATAAAGGCTTTAAAGTTCTCTGTTGACCAGCATACCCCTTATGCTGCAGATGGTATACGATGTCCCACTTCCTGTGGCCGACCATCTAGGTGGCGAAGACAAGGCCCAGTCTGCAGAAGAAAGCACCCCTGGGGCACTGAGCTGTTGGAAGATACATTTCTGTTCCTCAACCAAGACCCAGTTATCTCCACTTTCCTCCCCAAGGCCTGAGGTGGAGATTGGAAAAAAAAAATCTGAAAAACAGGCTATTCAACTTTAAAATAAACCCTGTAGGCAAGTTCAGGCAGGAAATTCCCAAAACAAAAGATAACATGACACCCATGACTGGACCCCAAGGGGTGGACCTCTTTCTAAATTGGAGCATGAAGCCAAGACCTCACTGGGATCACAGAAATGTTAGAGCCCAACCCCCTTGGTGACCTGTACACACAGCATGTAAAGACCCACAGGCCCACCGAGGAGCCCGAGGGAGGGACATGGAGTGAGCTGGTCTGGCATGCAGATGTCCCGTTTGAGTGCTCTCTGCTGGCTGTATGTACCACACTGCTGGAAGTCATCTGCCCATGCCTCAGTCAAGTTATGCCTCTTGTTTCCAGATGATTTTCATTCCCCGAAAAAACTCAGGATGGCCACAGAAGGCTCAAGAGGGGGAATAAGGTCTGAATAACCTTTCCGGAGCTGACCCAAGTGAACCAACATTTCTCCACTCCTCAAAACATCACTGGGTCTGTCAATCCTACCAATTCCATAGCTTCCATGACCTTCATGGTCATTGTAGACTGCAGGAAGTGGCACAAAGCCCTGGAATTAGCTGGTTGCAGTGTGTCCAGCAGAATGCTGTGATGCTGGAAATGTCCTGCATCTGTGCTGTCAGTACGTCAGCACACTGCTGTGCTGGACGGCACACCGAGGCTCACGTAACAGATGTGTTATGTTGATCTTCTCATAGGCCCTAATTGACTTATTCTCGGTTCTTAGCTAAATTATGATTCTCGTTATTTTCATCAAACTCCACAGGAAGGGGAAAAAAAGAGACCCAGATAGGCGTAGTTGGTTACTTTATGATGTTTATTACAAGACCCTCTCAGTCCTCAGGACTACAGCCTTCTGCACAGCACTTTGCAGAGGGCAAAGACAGTCTAAGGAAAGAAGACTGGAATTTGGGGAAACTGGGTCATTTATGTATTCCAGAAGGGGAGAAAACACACATTCTTTGCTTCAAACTGATGTGCCACACAGGTAGGGGGAATGAAAGATACAAACACAGCAGGCCAGGAAGGCGGGGGGGTGGGGGTGGGGGTGGGGGTGGCGGCCTGCTGATCACACTGCTGCTCCATGAGGAAGCTTGGGCTTTGCTGGTGCAAACAGGGCCAAGGGCAGCACTGCCTCCTGGGGTGGCTGCGGCCAGTTGAGATGTTGGTTCCTGTGAAGTGTTCTCGGCCTCCAAAATGTGAGCAGAATCCCCCATCTCTGTGAATGAGTGTCGATGCCACTCACTGTCCCTTTGGACCCTCCACAGAGCATGTGTCTAGGAGAAGCCGAGTCTACAACAGCAACAAGTCAGTCTACAGCAATGGCCAGAAAAGCACAGTGCTGTGGCTTAAAAAGGATCACTGCATGTCAAGGATAGGCCACTAACCAGGGTCAGTGCTGGGTACCGTCACTGTCACTACCATTAAAGACACTGAGGAAACAAGACAGCAAGTCTGCAAACCCAGGGAAGACTCTCCGCATGTCCTCTTCCTGCAGAGCTACACTCTCCTTTCGGCCTCTAGGGTGCCCTGTGGGAGGCAGGGCCTCCCCCCACAGGTGCCCAGGGGATCTGGCAGTGAGATACTCCATAAACCCACGTGCTGCTGCCCACCAGCCACAGCACTCCTGCAGTCCCTGAGCACCTCACAAGTGTGCCTGACATTACCTCACTGTCCGTGCCTGATCTGACTATGCCCTGAGTGTAGCAGAGGTCCACCTGCCTATAACATCTCCGTGCCTCCTGACCTCTGCACAATACAGCTGGAGAACGCTGGCCACGCCAAGCTGTAAGTGGATGGCACTGGCTGGAAAGAGAAAGGCTCCCCAAGCACAAAGCCTCACTCATAAAGATGAAACCAACCTGCCCTGGAGCTGGCGGGTGAACCAAGATGGAGCCTCTGCAGATGGCAGCCCAAGAAGTCATACACCCAGTGCGGTGCTGTCCGTCCTTAGAGCTACTGTCACACTTGGCCCCAAGGGGGTGGGGTGCACAGGGCCTTTCCCAGGCCGAGAAGGGCGCTCTCCTAGGCATCCAGGCATAGAGCAAGGAGGAGCTATTTACACCGTACCTGACAGTCAATTAATTATCAATGCATCCCTAGAAAATGGGACTTCCTCTAGCTTCTCACTTTGCCTTGCTTAAATATTAGTTATTCCCGGTGTCAGGAAAATACGGAAGAAAGCTTAAGTGGAGCAGTGAGGGGACAGATATAGAAGAAAAATAGTGAGAAAGCAAAGGAGACTGAAAAATAAAGAGATGAGTGGGGAGGCTCCTGGGGACCCAGGGCATAGTGACCATGGAGAAATGACTGTAATGCCTAGAGAATGCACGTTTGGCCTTTGCAGCTAGAGAAGCTCAGGTACTGCTGACTCCGTCAGCCGTGCTGAGGGCTTCTTGTGAAGTCCTGCATGTGTCTTACTGTGTAGAAAACTGAATAAACAACCCTGGGGTTACAAAAGCTTGAGACAGTTTCCTTATTCAGGTGATTGGTATGCAAGAGCAAGACGGTGCCCATCGCTACATCCTCCAGTCCAAGCAGGTATTAAAATTCTCTGGAATTGGCTGCAACATAACGGTATATAAAGTATAACTAATCTCTTTTCCTACTAAAAGCCGGTGACACTAGACCTCAAGTCTGATTAATTCGGAGATGTTCCAGGGCTCAAGGTAGCCAGTAGTATCCAAATGGGGAGACACCTGGTGGTGGCCGCAGCCTCCGATTCCTAAGCCGGTTTCCCTTTCCCTCTCTGGGATGGCCAAGCTGTCCATATGCCGAGTCCTGGGCGTGCAGGGCTCAGGTGTCCGCTGGGTTTACCTCTTTGGAACAGAAGTAGTGCACGACCACTCCATTGGGGTATCTCGCAAATGCACTGCAGGAAGACAAATGACTTGAGAGTGAGGACTGCCTCTAGAGACTACTACTTACTACTTCTTACTAGAAAGGGCACCTGACCGGGAGCCATGCCAGAAGCAGCCCACCCTCACTGCGAAGGTTAGCTTGTCCCTAGGGCCTCTGGATTTACGTAGCCATAATCTCTGACCAATAACTAAACATAGATGAGGTCCACTGAGTTTGAGTGCACGGGGATCTTTCTTGTTAAGTCATCGATGTGTAACACACAGGCAGATGGAGTTGTACACCAGCCTGGCTCAGCACCAGCTGGCTGAGTCAACAACGCTTCTCAGAATGAGTTTCAGGCTAATTTTAAAGAAGGACAGAGAGTTAGGTCTTTCTAAGGAAAATAATTCTTCCATGTAAGAAAAAGGACAAATTACTCTCCCTTAAGGGAAAGGGGTCTGACTAGAGTATATGTCTTTTTTTTTTTTAGAGTATATGTCTTAAAATATTGTAGTATATCCAGGCTCAGGATTTTATCCAAATCATGAGCCAGCAGGTTCAAAGATCTTTTTCTTCCTTCAAAAGTACATCCTTAAAAATAAGAACTTTCTCCCCACATACAACTCTCCCATACCTACTACCTACACCCACAACTTCTAGCTTCCAGAGGGGAAGGACTTAATGGGCAAGAAGTCAACAGCCCCGTGCCATCATCTCAGGTTTTTAACTTCTCAAAACCCACCCCTGAAAGCACCGACTGCCATCTTCAGCCTCAAGAACTAAATATGCAACAACAGTTAGCAACTGTGCTTTCCCCTTCAGTTAGAGCACAGAACTATCGTACAGCCTGAGCACGGAGCAGGCTCACCTGTTCCCAATCTTCTTCTTACACACCATGCACACCTTCTCCTCCGTGATGATGCACTTCACCTGCTGGTGTAAAATCCGCTCTTCCTGGACCTGGGAGGGTAGAGAGATGGGGAGAGAAGTCCTATTGTCTGGACTGCAGAGATTCCTCTAATTGAAACACTTGTGACTAAATGTCAAGTTGGTTAAAGTTGTGTTAAAGGAACACAGAGATGTGCTTTTGTCTAGAGCAGGGGTAGTCAACCTTTTTATACTTACCGCCCACTTTTGTATCTCTGTTAGTAGTAAAATTTTCTAACCACCCACCAGTTCCACAGTAATGGTGATTTATAAAGTAGGGAAGTAACTTTATAAAATTTATAAAGCAGAGTTACAGCAAGTTAAAGCATATAATAATAATTACTGCCCTGGCCGGTTGGCTCAGCGGTAGAGCGTCGGCCTGGCATGCGGGGGACCCGGGTTCGATTCCCGGCCAGGGCACATAGGAGAAGCGCCCATTTGCTTCTCCACCCCCCCCCCTCCTTCCTCTCTGTCTCTCTCTTCCCCTCCCGCAGCCAAGGCTCCATTGGAGCAAAGATGGCCCGAGCGCTGGGGATGGCTCCTTGGCCTCTGCCCCAGGCGCTAGAGTGGCTCTGGTCGCGGCAGAGCGACGCCCCGGAGGGGCAGAGCATCGCCCCCTGTGGGCAGAGCGTTGCCCCTGGTGGGCGTGCTGGGTGGATCCCGGTTGGGCGCATGCGGGAGTCTGTCTGACTGCCTCTCCCCGTTTCCAGCTTCAGATATTAGAAGAAAAAAAAATAATAATAATTACTTACCAAGTACTTTATGTCGGATTTTTGCTAAGTTTGGCAGAATAAATCTTTATAAAACAACTTACTATAGTTAAATCTATCTTTTTATTTATACTTTGGTTGCTCAGCTACCGCCCACCATGAAAGCTGGAACGCCCACTAGTGGGCGGTAGGGGCCAGGTTGACTGCCACTGGTCTAGAGGAATATGCGGTAACTGTCTTGTACTAGCCCACTAGGTTTGTGAGGCTCATACCCGCAGGAACTCTGCATGGAGAAGGTTCTTGAGCACTTGATTGAACCGTTTCTTTTGTGCATTTTCTTCCAAGACTTTTTCCAGAAAGATGCGTATATCATTAATCTGAGTGTTTGCTGGCAGAAGGTTGAGGGCCTAAGGATGGGAACAGAATGAAATGGGACAGGAGTGAGAATGAGAAATGACTGAAGCCACAGAGCTCAAGAACCCCAGTCCCTTTCTCCATCCCCTCCTCTAGTTCCATGCTCCCTGCAGAGCAGGGAGAGAAGGGGGGGAGGAGGTGGAAGCATCAACTCCCATATGTGCCTTGACCAGGCAAGCCCAGGGTTTCGAACTGGCGACCTCAGCATTTCCAGGTCGACGCTTTAACCACTGCGCCACCACAGGTCAGGCTCAATAAATTTCTACATGCTTCTGTAGCATTTCTTCTTTGTTGAAATTCGTATACAATACAGTGGCATAAATGAACTTTATCAGTAGCCATGAGTACACTATCGCTTCACACATAAGACTAATGTGAATCAACTTTGTTTTAGTTAATTTGCTATGTCAGTATGTATACATTAAGTGATTAAAAATAGAGAGGCACACATGCGCCAAATAAACATGTGCTTATGTGTCGAAACTTGTGATAGAAATGGACAGAACTTTCCGGTAGACCTTTATATAAAATAAAGTAAAATATTATTTTATTTTTATTTTCTTTCTTCTTTTTCCAAGTGAGAGGAGGGGAGATAGAAAGACAGACTCCCACAGACTCCCCAAGACGAACTGACCTTGGTGGTGTCCAATTTGCTGTGGTGCAGCTCGAGGACCTGCAGGGCAGCCTGGAGGTTGGCTTGTGGCTCTAGCAGTTCCAGCTTGATTGGCCCCAGGCAGTGAACACTGGGGGGTGACAGGTACATCCGCAGCAGGGACAGATACACCTGTCTCATAGAGGTACAAGCCATGCATGTCAGCCTGGCAGCAACCACCCCTCAGAACACCCAGCATGACCACACCTACAGTTAAGAGGGGGAGTCCATGCCTGACCAGGTGGTGGCGCAGTGGATACAGCATCAGACGGGATGCTGAGGACCCAGGTTCGAGACCCTGAGGTCACCAGCTTGAGCACGGGCTCATCTGGTTTGAGCAAAGCTCACCAGCTTGGACCCAAGGTCACTGGCTCGAGCAAGGGGTGATTAGTCTGCTGAAGGCCCGCGGTCGGGTCACACATGAGAAAGCAATCAATGAACTAAGGTGTTGCAACACGCAACGAAAAACTAATGATTGATGCTTCTCATCTCTCTTTGTTCCTGTCTGTCTGTCCCTGTCTATCCCTCTCTCTGACTCTCTGTCTCTGTAAATAAATAAATAAAAATGAAAATAAAATAAAAAGAGGGAAGTCCAGGTGCTCTCTGTCTCGGCAGCATGCCGTGCCTTTTCCGGCTCCCTCCTCTTCTTTCCCAGGCATGTTATCTTTACCTTTCTTGTCCTTTTTAATTTTTTATTTATTTTTCTTGTGGGAGAGACAGAGAGAGTCAGAGAGAGGGATAGGGACAGACAGACAGGAAGGGAGAGAGATGAGAAACATCAATCCTTCATTGCGGCTCCTTAGTTGTTCATTGATTGATTTCTCATATGTGCCTTGAGGGGGGGGAGGGGGCTACAGCAGACCGAGTAACCCCTTGCTCGAGCCAGCGACCTTGGGTCCAAGCTGGTGAGCCTTGCTCAAACCAGATGAGCTCGCGCTCAAGCTGGCAACCTCAGGGTTTCAAATCTGGGTCTTCCGCATCCTAGTCCGCATCCCAGTCCGACGCTCTATCCACTGCGCCACCGCCTGGTCAGGCTGCACTTCTTTTTCTTAAGCTTCAATGGCTCTTTCTTTTGCCTCTGTACTTGTTTCCTGAGCCCATTTCTTCTACCACACATTTCTACCTCTGTGACTTTCTAAATAAACTTTCTCTTAGTTTAAGTCTTGACTCTGAATTCTTTCTTAGCCAGAACACAAGTATCGAGGTTGCTAAGTTGCAGTCTGGTCTGACCCCACCGGCCTAACACCTAATGCAGTGCTTGCCGCCAACATAACTACTTTTAGTGAAGACACAAGTAATAAAATCCTGGCTGCTTCAGACACTAGAAGATCCTCAAAGTAGCACTTCCACTGGCAATGAAAGCAACCAGGATTTGGTTTCATCAGTTTCCCAGATAAATTTATGCACGTGTTTCAAGCTTTTCTCTAAAAAGAAAACTTTTACTCCGATTAGAAAAAAATACCAAATTCATCACATTGATTTGGGCAGTTACAGAACAAGCCTGGGTCCTGAGTCAGCACTGTTTTTCATCTGCAGCAACAGAAGAAATTCAGCAAAGTAACATCTGTTAGTGCCCACCATCTATTCCTCCTTTCCCAGGCATCAGTATTCAGACTACCCACTGAGAACTGCACACCTTACCCCTACCATCAACTTGCAGTGTTAAAATTATGAGGCCTTAACTTGGACAGAAATAGGAAGGGCCTGTGGGAAGAGCTCTGTGGTGGCCCAGCGGATTAGCGCACGGTGCTTATACAATTATGTATGTTCATGCAAAGTGGCTCGCCGTGTCTGCACATATTGGATTGTAATCTTTTATGTTTCTCAGATACATCCCTTTTGGTGACCTAGTTGACTTTTGTTTTATGGTCGACATCAAGCTGTATGGCCCAGGATTTGTTTCCATCCCTAAACCCAGGAACAGACCCTGAAATGGTTTAAGGCAAATAACATTTGCCATCCCACTGGCCACACTAATTAGTTTAGGGTAGGGCACATGACCAACTGGTCAGAGAAGAACTAGGAAAAGTACTGGTAAAGGTGAGAGGACTTACATGAACTTTAATTTCGTAATTCGTGGCTCAGGATTGGATTTCGACAGTTGAGCTCTGAAGCTGCCTGCAGAGTATGACTTTGCCCTTTCGGGTGCTGGAACCGCCTGCTGAGCCAGCAGCCCCCCGTGCTGACTGTACTGTTTGATAAATGTACTCCTTGTATCGTTGTTAAATAATACTCCCTGTACTATGATTGTGCACCCAAAGTCAGCCTTTGTGTTCTACACGCCTGAGCTGAAACTAGGACCTGATAAATGTTTAATCATAGATTACCCATTGTTCTCCTCTCACAACCCCACATGTTTGACTACTGAGTCAGCCAACCACTGAAAGTCCAGCTGCCCCCACCAATCAGAAATAAATGATAAAAGTTTATGGTCTTGTCTCCCCCAGCAACCCATCTCTTTCATCAACAGCTCCTTGCAACTTCTCCCTTTATAAACTGTTCCGTATTCCCTCCATTTTGGAACATATTCTTGGTTCATATTAAGGACTACATTTACCAGTTTGCAAATCATTATCTGAATAAACTCTCTTAAATTTTATTAAAAAGGTATCTCCAGTCAGGGGTCCCCAAACTTTTTACACAGAGGGCCAGTTCACTGTCCCTCAGACCATTGGAGGGCCGCCACATACAGTGCTCCTCTCACTGACCACCAATGAAAGAGGTGGCCCTTCCGGAAGTGCGGTGGGGGGCCGGATAAATGGCCTCAGGGGGCTGCATGCAGCCCGCGGGCCGTAGTTTGGGGATGCCTGAATGAAGGTCATGGCCTTCCTCTTCCATGCCAGACTTGGTGGGTGCTGTGGTGAGAAGTGTGTTCTCTGGACCTTCTGGGATAGGTGAGCAGATCCTACACAATAACTCCACTCTCACAGTCCCTTGTCATCTCCCCTGGATCTCTATCAGTAAGGACTGTGGTAAGGACACCTCCTTTTGGGTTACACTTTCATCTTCAGGGACCTGCTGGGACTTGAGTCCAGTAGCAAAAGAGGGTCTTGGGAGTGGGTCCTAAGAATAAGCATTGTCTTGCAAAGCAACTGCCTCAGGAGAGGCCATTACCACTTCCACAGGCAATGCAGGGTAATCCCTTCAGATGGGAGCAGAAAGCCTGCTTCTGCAGGTATAGAAGACTCCTCAGAATTTAGGGGCTCAAAGTCCCCAGCTCTGTCAGTCTTTGGACATGTCCTCATTCCAATTTTCATGATACCATTCCTTCTCAATTAATGCTCTCAGTTAAACAGTGGACACCTTCTGAGGCTGGAAATTCAATATGCACTGTAATTTAGCCACTCACAGGATGAGATTCTGGGTTCGGGTTCCAGCAAATCCAGCCCTGTAGGCAACAGGATACAAGGGTCTTTTTCAGGGTAGACAATGAAGATTTTGGGTCATTTTATGAAGTTTTTTTTTTTTTTTACAGAGAATCAGAGAGAGGGACAGACAGGAACAGAAAGAGATGAGAAGCATCAATCATCAGTTTCTCGTTGCGACACCTTAGTTGTTCATTGATTGCTTTCTCATATGTGCCTTGGACCGCGGGCCTTCAGCAGACTGAGTAACCCCTTGCTCGAGCCAGCAACCTTGGGTCCAAGCTGATGAGCTTTGCTCAAACCAGATGAGCCCATGCTCAAGCTGGCAACCTTGGGGTCTCGAACCTGGGTCTTCCGCATCCCAGTCTGATGCTCTATCCACTGTGCCATCGCCTGGTCAGGCCCATTTTATGAAGATTTTGAGATGCAAATTGAAGCCCTGAGCTCATCTTTTTCTTTTCCACTTTGTCCAGCACAAATAGGAGCAACCGGCCAGGCTCATTACACTCTTTAGTTTGACTAAAATGTTTGAAGGTAGAAAATATAAAAAAGGTGTTGGTCTACAGTAATAGCTGTCATAGAGTGCTTAAAACTCATTATCTTCACCTTTTAAAGATTTTGGTAAAATCAAAGAGTCAAATGAAAATATAAAAAATTAAGGACTGTGGTTTCCCTGAGAGAAAAAGAAATGCCTTGTATTTGTTAACCATTGACAAAATGCCAACACTGCAAAGTGACTCAGCTCCCTCATTTCCCTTGGCTTTGAAGGCTGAGCCCTTGCCATATTTTTTGGCAGGTAGGAAGGTATAGCATTCCATTTACTAGGAAGCTATAGCATTTTCAGTTCCGGACAACCCAGAGCATGACAGCCTTGCCCCACTTAGGGGATTAACTGTTCCACAAGGGAGCGAGAGGCCCATCCCCAGACTATGGGGGGAGATGCTTCTATGCTTCTACTTTAAGGCATGTGCAGTGGACCCAAGATGGTGGCCATAGAGGCTGTGAGTCTATCCTAGAATAAGGATCTGAATGGTTAGAGGAGGGACCATGAGAAGCCCAAGAAGATTAAGAAACTGGTTGGTTTAAAGAAAAGCTAGTCTTGCCTGACTGGTGGTGGCGCAGTGGATTCCCAGTTTGAAACTCCAAAGTTCCCAGCTTGAATGCAGGCTCACCAGCTTGAATATGGGGTCACTGGTTTAAGTGTGGGATTACTGATGTGATCCATGGTCACTGGCTTGAGCCTAAAGGTCACTGGCTTGAGCCCAAGGTTGCTGTCTTGAGCAAGGGATCACTGGCTCTGCTTAAGCCCCCCAGTCTAGGCATGTATGAGAAGCAATCAATGAACAACTAAAGTGATGCAACTATAAGTTGATACTTCTCATCTCTCTTTCAAAAAAGAAAAAAAAGAAAGAAAAGCTAGTCTTTCCCAAAACATAAACACAGAATCTGGCAATTTCTTTTCTCTCTCATGTGTGCATGCACTCACTTGGAAACACATGCTTGCCCCGTTCGTTTATGGGTTCTCGAAGCAGCCATTCTGCACGGGCTGGCAGCTGCACACACTCCCAAGTATGGGCTCCGAGCAGGGCCTGGACTGGACTAAGCTTTGATATGGGTTGATCCATGGCACAGAATATCTGGACACCTATCTTCCTCCTGGGCCTCACGAAGACTAGTCTTACTGTGAAAGCCTTATCCCCTCCATCTGTGAGTCCTGCAGAAGCCATCTCTGAGACTCTGTAAAAGAATGCCATTTTCACCAGCAACAAAACCAGAGGAGGTTGGGAATGCCAAGAGGGACAGTGGAATGCATGTGCTCCCTGGGGCCAGGGTCACTACTTACATCTTTGTTGCCATCTTTGTTTTGGTCATAATGCTTGCGGCAGTACCTGCAAAGGAGAAAGAGCTTAGACAAGGCCAAAGAGGCCAGTCTAGAGAAAAGTAATCAACGCTGCCTGCCTGAGCAGCCTAACAAGAGCCAAAATCAGAGCCCAGCACAGAAAGTGACTCTCCCTCCACTGCAGAGTAGAGGCTTTCTTGGTCTCCTACACATCTCATCTTTCTGGAGGCCTGCTTTTAGACCACTAGGGAGATGGGATGACAGGGCCAACATACTCCTCAGCCATTTTTGTATCCTTCAGGATGTGGACATAGATGAAGAGAGCTTGTTCATGTTTTCCCATGCGTCCCAGCAGGAGAGCACGTTCTTCTAAGAGGCCTAAAGGGGAAAAGGAAGAAAAGTAACAATCACCACCACTACGCAAGCACAAGGCCAGGGGCTAAGCTATTAGAGAAATGGATACTGGAACAATATAAACCAAGAGAAAATATTTTTATTACTTGGGATATGTTTGAGGTAAATATGACTCAAATTTTAAAAAGGGGAGGGAGCTGTTTTAGGAAGTACTTTATTCCATCTCTTTGCGACCACTTACAAGCACATTCAGGGCATAGTAAGCAGCTGCAATGTGCTAGGAGGCACTTCAAGCAAGGAAAACAAACACTTGCTCTCTGTTCTCACTGAGCTAACACATCAGATAAACACAGGCCTTTTTCAGACAAATTATGCCAGATTACAAAAATTGCTAAGTAATGAATATGGCCAAGAACATGGACTGAAGCAATAAACAGGTTTCAATCTGGCTCTCTATTAGCATATGGCTCACACCGAAGAGACTTCTCAGTCACAGTACAAAAGAGAGTCCTCAGAGGGGACAGAACAGGAGCACTAGCCTGAAACAAGTGGTTTTTTCCAAGGTCCAACTTTTTAGCGACTGGGGAGCTGGTAGAGGGAAAGGTCCATTTTGGCATCACTAGCTGAAGTGGCCCCTGGTCCCACTCCCAACACTCACCATCGAAAGGAAAATCACAGATGAGCCGGCCTGGGTCATAGCAGTCAGAAATTTCTAAGAACATAAGGAGCTTCTGTCGATATTCTCCCAGCTCCCCCTCTTCCTCTCCAGCAGGAACTGGAGTTTTGCCTTTAAAAGAACAAAACTCAACATGAAAAGATGCTGTTGGGCAGCAATGTACAGTTGTCAAGAAAAATAAGGGGGACAGGGTTCAATGATGTCACCACAATCATCAGAAAGGGCTTCCAGAAGTGGGGGAAAGGGCCCCCAGAGTGGTTTCCAGTTGGCCTTATGATAGTTTATGGTCTCTACATGGCCAAACACTCTGGTAGGCAAACCTGTTTCTTTATCTTGAAGATAGATCTGTTCCTTCTCCCTCCCCCAGGGGTGTTGCCCATAAATGCTTAGAGATGCCCAGATTGTCTACGGCCATACCACCCTGAACACGCCCGATCTCGTCTGATCTCGGAAGCTAAGCAGGGTCGGGCCTGGTTAGTACTTGGATGGGAGATGCCCAGATCCAGACGATACTGGTCTCAGGCTCTGGGTCACTTAGCTGCCTGGGCTCCTCTTCGCTGCCTACCTGGGGTCCGCAGAGAAGTCTGCTTCCCCACATTACACACAGCACCCTGGGTTGCAGCTTGCCTGTAAGGCCAGGGACCCCGTGGCTCTCTAAGGAAACTGGTACCTGCAGGGAAGGTCAGAAGATACTCCTTCATCAGACCTTGCACCTTCTCACAGTACAGCTGGATCAGGCAGTTGTGGAACCGCGAGCCCGTCTCCTCCCAAACGTGGATGACATGTTCCTGAGGAGAGACAGGTCTGCCTGGTACCCTCACTGCTGTGACCCAGCCCAGCCACCCAGTCTCCCTCACATTTTTTGAGGTCCAACAGGTACCATCTAGATTGTCCTCTAATTAAGCTGTAAAGATTACCAAGGGACAGTGCTTCAAAAACCACCAGGAAATTTTACAATACATCCCAGCAACACTGGGAATTCTTCTCTTGATTTCCAATCAGCTCCTTTATTAATTTTCTCATAATCCTCCAATCAGCCCACGTAACTAAGGTTCAATACTTGCATCCTGGTACTTAAAGCTGATTTGGTTGTCCTGTGGTCACAGCTGAATGAGGTTGTATAAACATGGCTTTGAAATGCTTTTTCTCAAACAGCCTTCTCTTTATCCCTCTGTACTTTATCTAGATTTAGCAGGTATTAACAAAAGTAACATTTCTAGCTGGCCCACTGGAGTCTCTTCCTCAGAGTGTGTTGAAAAAACTTTCTTTCTTACATTTCTAGCAACCCACAAATGACACAAATCGCCATCTGAACTGTGTAATGACTGACCCATGAGACCCTGGACTCTGGGTGTGAAGCTTTTTAGTTCAGACTAAACAATATCTTACCAGATAAGGAATAGCCAGGCCCTTAAAATTTTCTACTAAGAAGCCAAGCACTCGGTCTCGCGGCAGTGACTCCACCTCTGGGAGGTCTTCGGTAAATATCTGTTAAGACAAACCCCAGTTCCAGCCGCAGAACCACTGGACTGCAACGCTTCCAAGTGCACAAGCACACAAGGGGACAGACTCTGGGAGGGGAGGGGGCGTGAGGCTTCTGCAGCCGTCAGTGTGAGATGCAGATGGAATAGGCCGCAGGTCTCCTGATACCCGTGTAAAGCTCTTCCCACTACGCACACTGCCCTTTCACATTTCCCAGTTTCATCTTTTGAACACCAGAGAAACTGCATAAATCCTTCCCCTCTCCCCACCCACTCCTCTCTGAGTAGAATCAGGACCAACTGTGGTGCCAGATACACCTGAAGATCTCTCATGACCTACCTTCAGGCCATCCTCTGGGAAGTCTCTCAGCACCCACACTGAGTAGGAAAAAATCAAGTGCAGGTTTTCTGTGCCTGGAGGAAAAGTAAGACTTGTCTGCCCACAGGACTGGGAAGGCAGGTGGCCCGGCTGCCCCAGGATTTACTGTCTAGAGAAGATAGCTCTGTCCAAGCACCAGGCACTCAGGGCTGCTTGGCCCCACTGGGCTGGCTGCAGACCATGGGGCTGTCATGGCTTCACCACTGCGGAACATTGTACTGCCAGGCCCAGTGTCCCCTCATACCCCAGTGCAGGATGGACAGGGCCCAGGTTTGTTTTCCTCTCCTCCCTTTCCTGTGTCCCACAAACAGGGCTCATAGAGTCCTACTTCTATCCCTGTGAATCAGGAAGAAGCTCTCTCTCCTCCCACTGGGGACTCAGGGCCTGTGAGTGGACTTTAGCAAGTCTGTGAACAAGGGGGAGGAGACTGACCAGCCAGAATCAGAGATGGAGGGAGATCAGGTCCGTCTGGACATGATCCCTTTCTGACTCCCCTTCTAAAAGCTGGACTTACCCAGATGTTGCAGATACTGCACCGTCCTCTCATGGCCTTTCAGAGGAGAGTTTGCTTTCTTGGACTGGTCCACCAGTACCTGCAGAGCTGGCCACGAAGCCCAAGAACAAAGTCACGAGCTTCTTCCAAAAGACTCACCCAGATTCGCTGCCCTCAGTTTCCCTCCCCACCTCTGGTCACCTTTCTCGTGCAGCCCCTTCTTCTCGTACAGGATGATCAGCTCACTGTACTTGTGCGCCTTCTTCAGCACGTGCTCGCTTTCTTCAATGTGGCAGTGATTGTTCTCCAGGCGCAGCAAGGGGGCCACCAGGGCCACGTTTGTCTGCAGAGGAAGCACGACTTCAGCAGAAACTGCTTCCTGGGGAGCCCCACCCTTCCCCAGCCAATGTCTGCTTCAGGCTGAAAGGCCAGGACTTAACAAAAAGCAAGAGACACCAAACAACCCTTTTTCAGTACTACAGGTAGTGGCTGTTATAGCTTTTATACTCCTTTACACACGTTTTAATAATTTGGGGGGGCGGGAAGGGGAGATAAGGGATATTTCCCCTTATCTCATAGCGATGAGGAAATACTGTTCACACTGTATCACTAGCCCCAATCTTACCAGAGAAGACCAGCCCAGTGTGACTCTGGGTCAGTATCTTGACTTAAACTCTTAATTCCAAGAAGCTCTCAGGCATCAGGCAAAGACGAGGTGGTTCCCAACATCAGAGATCTCACTCTTATTAACAGCAGGTACCCCAAAGTGGCGCTCCTCCAGTTTCAGTAGGCTGGGGGACTGTGGGGACCTGAGTGCTCAGAGAACTCACGTGGAGGTAGCACTTGAGCAGCGTGGTGTCAATGATTTGCAACAGCTTCTTCTTGGATTTGATGGTAGGAGTGCCTTCCATGAGCGGGGAAGTGCTAGACTGGTGATCGGAGTCATTCAGCTTTTTTACCAGCTGGCTTCGTTTCTGCAAAAATCAGAAATGTGGGATCAAGGCCAGGATAAAAATCTTCCTTTATCACTGATCTACTGAATAATTCCAAATATCTCCAAATCAGCTCATACCTATCCACATTCTAATCTCACATTAGCAGACAATTTTCTTTTAAAGTTTAAATATTTAATGGCTCTTTAAAACTTAAGTATATTAACAATGTATTGCTCAATTGTACTTTAATAATAATTATTACAATTCAATTCAGATGACATTTTTAAAAATGTAGAATCATTTGGTTGCAGGAAAATTTAAAAAAAATTACAAGGACATTTTTTTTACAAAGATATGACAAAGTACTCAATGAAAGATCTTCAAGCACAAAATGTATATAATATTGGGATCAAATTCTATGGAGGGGCCCTGGCCAGATGGCTCAGTGGTAGAGAATCAGCCCAGCGTGTGGATGTCCCAGGTTCAATTCCGGTCAGGGCACACAGGAGAAGCGATCATCTGCTTCTCTACCCTTCCCCTTCTCTCTCTTTCTTCCCGTCCTGCAGCCATGGCTCTACTGGTTCAAGCACATCAGCCCCAGGAGCTAGAATAGCTCTGAGGAGCCTCCGCCTCAGTCACTAAAAATAGCTCGGTTGCAAGCATGGCTCAAAATGGGCAGAGTATCGGCCCTAGACAGGGGTTGCCAGGCAGATCCTGGTCGGGACACATGTGGGAGTCTATCTCTCTATCTTCACTCCTCTCACTTGGAAAAGAAGAAAAAAAAATTCTATGGAGGAAGTGGAACAAAAATTAAAATTCAAGGAATAGAGGAAACAATGTTAAATTTTTTTTTTGAGAAAAAGCTTTTTAAAAATAACTGAAATCCATAAAGCATTAAAATTTTTTTTTACTTATTGATTTTAGCGAGAGGAAGAAAGGGAGGGACAGGGAGGGAGGGAAAGAGAGAGACAGACAGACAGGAATATAGATCTGTTCCTGTGTGTGCCCTGACTGGGGATGGAACTGGCAACCTCTGCATTTTGGGACAATGCTCTAACCAACCAAGCTATCCCGCCAGGGCACCAACCTTTTGTTTTTTTAATTTATTGACTTTTAGAGAAAGAGGAAGGGAGAGAAACAAAAACATCTATCTGTTCCTGTATGTGCATTGACCAGGGATCAAACCAGCAACCTCTGCGTATCAGGACAATGTTCTAAGCAATCGATCTACCCAGCCAGGGCTAGAGCATTTTTAATGTACCATAAACAGTGCTAAGATTTTCCTTGATACAGATTCTCCTCATTTAATCCTCAACAGACACTCCCTGTGATAAGCACATAATTTCTATCAGGGATCAAAGCAGAGGACTGCCAAAATGCCACAGATTATAACAATTATTTATTGAGTATTTACTACATACCAGCACTGTGTCAAGCACTTTGTATATTATCCTATTTTAAACCTAAAACAAATGCAGGCATTATTATCCTCATTTTACAAATGAAGAACCCACAGCACAGATGTTAGATACCTCATAAGGGGCAGAGGCAGGTTTCTTTCTTTTTTTTTCTTTTTTTGTGAGGCAGGTTTCAAATCAGGGTCTGAACCCAAAGTCCACGTTCTTTTATTTATTTATTTTTGACATTATTGAGGTATAAGTTACATACAGTAAAATGTACCCTTTTAAGATGTATTTTGACAGATATAGACATGCATGTAACCACCATACCAATCAAGGAACAGATTTCTATCAGCTCAGAAAGTTCCCTTCCCAAACAAGCCCAGCCACCCCCTACCCGACTGATCATATTTCTACTGCTGAAGATTAGTTTTTACCTACTTTAGAACGTTACATAATGGGGTCATCCAGTTTGCTATTATTTTGTGTCTGGCAACGCCCATTGTCTTATATGCTGTGCCATCGCTCTGGCACAATACTAGTTTCAGCTACCTCCATACATTCCAAACATCAGTGGTGAAGACCAGAGAAGAGCATGTGCCTGGGGTCTGAAAGCTGAGACACTGTAAATGGAAGGCCTTTTGTAAAGCCACAGGCTTGGCAGACACTCTGTCCCAGAAGCCTTTTATGACTTGGCACATGGGCCATGCAGTGTGTGCATAGAGGCAAGTTTGCGTGTTCCTTGCAGGCTGCCAGCCACAGCTGGGTACCCCTGGGGCCCAATGTCAAGGAAGTGCCACAGTTATGCACGCCTCATCAGACCTGAGGGACATCCACTGACCCAGAAGCAGGTGGTGGGAAGCTGGCGTATAATGTTCCTAGCAATACTGCTCAGTACCTACCCCGGGGACCCCTTACAAAGGTCTACAGAGCATGTAAAGGGAAAAAATACCAAGTTCTCTGATTCTGAGTGGGTGCACAGGAAATAAGTAATAGCCTTCTGTGAAAGAACTCTGGGATTAAAAAGCTTCAGTGAAGATGTTAGTTTTTGTGCTGACTTTAAAATTTCACTTATCCGTCAACAACAAATTGAAAAAAAAAATTTTTTTTAATCTAAATACTTCTCTAAAAATGTTATGGAATATTTATTGACAAGGAAGCATTTTCTCAATATATGGCTAAGTAAGCTATATAGTTTGATGTCCCTTTGTAATAAATAAACCAATAAATAAATAAAACCTAATTCACAAATACATAAAACAGTCTGGAAGGACAACACTAAAATGTAGTTACTTCTCTCCAGGTTCTAGGCAGAGTTACAGGTGATCTGTATTTTTGCTTTATACTTTTCTGTTTGCTGCATAGAGAGGTATTTTCTCCAAAATTATGTACACTACAAAAAAGTTTATTTTAAAAAATTTATTATTTTCTATCAAATAAAATTTACTCTTCTTAGTTTCTGAACAGCTTAGTCAGTGTGAATTTACCAGGAATCGAGTGTTTCCTGGCATCAGGATTTGGCAAAAAGCAGCCCAACGGTACAGGCAAGCAGGGAAAAGGAGCAGAAAGACTCTTCACCCACCCAGACGTCAACAGCACTCACTTATGGAATGCCTGTGGCATTACAGAAGGCCCTCAATTCCCTGCCATAAAGAAGCAGGTATTGGGACTTCCAAGGAACTCTTTCATACACCTCTCTCTTATCCCTACCTGTGTCAGGTAGTCAATCAGAGCTAAGTGAGCCTTCTCCAATTCAGCCCCGGAGAGCACAGGCAGGGGATTAGGATACTGCAGCTGCTTCCTGTAGTCTGTGGGCAGCAGGTCGGGGTACAGGCCCATCACATGGGTAGGATCTATATGGAAGGTAAACATAATTCCCCAGAAAGAAGCACAGCAATTTAAGGATAAAATAAAACAAGTTCCAGACTGCTTTTATTTTTAAAAAGAGCTACTATGCTCATAAAGACTCAGCTCTACACTTATAATTTGAGCAATATATATATATTTATTTATTTTATTATTATTTTTTTTTACTAAAACACTACAAAAATGGTATAACTCTATTCCAGGACACAGCCACAGACACATACACACAGAGACACATGCAGAATTAGAATAGAAAATTTATTAACTCTCTAAAAGCACAAGAGAAAAAACTTTCTAAGGAAAAACTGTTAAGGCATTAAAGTTGAAAAGATAAATAAACTGAAAAACAAAAAATTACATGTCAAAAGGAATATTACTAAAACAAAAAGACCAAACAACAAGCTAGGGTAAAAATTTGCAGTATATAGCAAAAGGCTAATAGTTACTCTATAAAACAAACTGAAAGAAATTGGTAAAAAAAACAATTTCATTTGATATAAGGGGAAAGACATAAAACTGACAAGAGAAGAATATAAATAAGTAGGAAAATGTTCTGCTCCATTAACAAAGTGGTACCCGTTAAAAGTGTCAGGTGAGTCAATATTATTTTACATTGGTTTTAGGTGTACAGCATAATGGTTAGACATTTTATATAAGAAGCAATCTCCCCAATAAGTCTGGCACTCACCTGGCACCATACATAGTTGTTACAACATTGTTGATTATATTCCTAGGCTCTACTTGACACCCTGGAGACTATTTTGTAACTACCAATTTGTATTTCTTTACTGCTTCACCGTCATCCCCCCATCCCCCAACCCCCTTCCCCTCTGGCAGTCTGATCAGTCCATTCTCTGTATGGATGAGTCTGTTTCTGTTTGCAGTTTTGTTTATTTTGTTCTTTAGATTCCATATGTAATTGAAATCATATGGTATTTGTCTTTCCTAAGAGATGAAAATTTAAGCATCCTCATAAAAATTTTAAAAAAGGTAATTTTGTGAGATGATGGATTTGTTAATTAACTTGGTTTGAGAAATGTATAAGTATACCTAAACATCATGGTGTAAAATTTAAATATATTATGATGTTATTTTTCAATTATACTTCCCTAAAGCTGAAACCAATAAAAATAATAAACTATTTTAAAACAATAAAAAATGTCAGGTGAGATTTTCATATCCATTTAATTAGCAAAAAGGGTATTTTTTTTTATGATACTATCCACTGCTTGCAATGTTGTGAAACTGAATCATTCTAACACTGCTAAGGCAAAATATACTGCTATCTCAAAAAAAAAAAAAAAAAAAAAAAGCACTCACAGCCCCAAATCCAACTTCTAGGGGTTAATCCTAAAAAAAAAAGAGCCCTGGCCAGTTGGCTCAGTGGTAGAGCGTCAGCCTGGCATGCAGGAGTCCCAGGTTCAATTTCCGGGCAGGGCACACAGGAGAAGCGCCCATCTGCTTCTCCACCCCTCCCCCCCTCCATCCTCTCTGTCTCTCTCTTCCCCTCCCGCAGCTGAGGCTCCATTGGAGCAGAGATGGCCCATGGCCCGGGCACTGAGGATGGCTCCATGGCCTCTGCCTCAGGCGCTAGAATGGCTCTGGTTGCAACAGAGCAATGGCCCAGATGGGCAGAGCATCGCACCCTGGTGGGCGTGCCGGGTGGATCCCGGTCGGGCGCATGCAGGAGTCTGTCTGACTGCCTCCCTGTTTCCAACTTCAGAAAAATACAAAAAAAAAAAATGCAAAAGATAGGGGGAAAGCAACATCTGCATGTTACAAGCATTATTTGTAACAACATGATTTTGGAAACAATATATACTTCCTTCAACAGCAAAATAATGTACTTTTCACTCAACTTATAGAGTATTATGCAATCATTACAAATTATAATTATGAAAGGCACCCAGAAACATGGAAAAGCACTAATAATTTTTAAGTAACAAAAGCTATGAAAGTATAACTATATCTGTTAAAATATATACATGAAAAGAAGCTTAGATGAGGAAGAGATAAAGAGTCAAGATTGGAGGTGAAGTTTTATCTTCACATTTAATAAATTTTTTTTTACAAGCATTACTTAATAGATTAAACAAACAATGCTGGAGGAGCACTCTGTAATGGGCTGGAGTTCTGCACCTGCTGACCAGAAGGGGAAAGCTACACAGCCTTGCCTTGAACCCTCCAGAATCCACATTATCTTCAAGATACCTGTGTCTGGTCAGAATATTCTGCCAAGCCAGGAAAACCCTGTTCTTCAAGATAAGAGAATTATGATAATATGAAAAAGGCGTAAAAAGGGTCAACTGAACAGGGCAGTTAGCAGTTCTACAGGAGAGCCACACAGAAGCACAGTCTGAGGGAAGAAGACGGCTGCTGGGATGATACTATCCACTGCTTGCAATATTGTGAAACTGAATCATCCTAACACTGCTAAGGCAAAATATACTGCTATCTCAAAAAAAAAAAAAAAAAAAAAAAGCACTCACAGCCCCAAATCCAACTTCTAGGGGTTAATCCTAAAAAAAAAAAAAAAAGCCCTGGCCAGTTGGCTCAGTGGTAGAGCGTCAGCCTGGCATGCAGGAGTCCCAGGTTTGATTCCTGGGCAGGGCACACAGGAGAAGCGCCCATCTGCTTCTCCACCCCTCCCCCCCTCCATCCTCTCTGTCTCTCTCTTCCCCTCCTGCAGCTGAGGCTCCATTGGAGCAGAGACGGCCCATGGCCCGGGCACTGAGGATGAATGTGTGGCCTAACTGAATGTGTGGCCCTTGCTGAGGCCTCATCCACATCCTGTCGCCAAGGTTTGTGCTTACAAATGTGATTATTCTACTTAAAACCTTGTGTTATCATCTGAAGCCTACTAAACAAAGCCCAAACTCCCTTGTAGTATTTAAGGTCCTCTAAAATCTGGCCCCAATGTCCCTTTATAGTGTGATGCAGCAGCACTACAATGTCACCTTGGGGTCTGGTTCTCCCTCAGACACTGGATTGGATCCTCCACCTCTCCTTTGCATCCTCTGGAGCTGGGCTCTGCCCCTTCCTCCTGGGCAGACCTCTTCACTTACTTCTCTATGCCCCTGGAAAACTCCACCCTTAGCCAGTGTTTTACTTAGCTTTATGAGCAGGTTCTTTGTGCACATATTAATTCCTGAAGCCCAGGATCAAAGGCTGAGCTGGCATGGCCAATACTTATCTGATTTGCCTTTGGAATACCTTGTTCTCTGAGTCCAATTAAATCCCCAGTCAACAGACATGTAATTAACAATGAAATTATGCCCCTTATACAGAACAGAAGATAGGATCAGCTGGTCTAGCCATATAGATCTGGCTGTTCCCTGAACATAGGTGGCATTCTTCCAACTTCACTATATTTGTATTAGCTTATTCCTCTGCTTAAATACTCTTCTCTAGATTTCTGCAAAGCTCATTAAATCATTTTCTTAGGGTTATAAATTAAATGTCTTTTTCCCAAAGACACTTTTCCTAGCTATTTTATCTTAAATTGTAATCCTAACTCCTATTTTCAGTACTCCTTATCTCCCTCCCCATTTCATTTTTCTTATACTTATCACTTTCCAACATATTATAATTTTGTTCATTTATTTTGTTTTCTGTTCCCTCCCCATCAGAAAATAAGCCCTACTACTTGATACCTAGAATAGTCTTCAGTACATGGTAGAACCTTGATAAAGTTTTGTTGAGTGAAAGAATAAATGAGTAAATAATGAGTATAGTATTTTAATCAATTCAAGATTTAAATATGGGTTTCAAGAAATGTAAGAACTGCCTGACCAGGCGGTGGTGCAGTGGATAGAGCGTTGAACTGGGATGTGGAAGATCCAGGTTCGAGACCCCGAGGTCGCCAGCTTGAGCGCCGGCTCATCTGGTTTGAGCAAGAGCTCGCCAGCTTGGACCCAAGGTTGCTGGCTCGAGCAAGGGGTTACTCGGTCTGCTGAAGGCCTGCGGTCCAAGGCACATATGAGAAAGCAATCAATGAACAACTAAGGTGTTGCAATGCGCAATGAAAAACTAATGATTGATGCTTCTCATCTCTCCGTTCCTGTCTATCTGTCCCTGTCTATCCCTCTCTCTCTGACTCTCTCTCTGTAAAAAAAAAAAAGAAATGTAAGAACTATCTCACACCCACTCTAGCCATTCCACACCATCACATTCAACGAGAAAGAGCCGAAAATGCCAGGGCCTCAATACAGTGAGTCTTTTCATCAAGCCCTCCTGCAAATACCTGTAGCACTTACCTTTCTACCTTGCATTAGATCTTTTTATACACAGCTCTAGATTGCTATAACGAAGTAACTCTAGAGGTTCACATTTTTACTGGAACATCTGAGAGAATTTGATGAAAAGTACTGATCCTCTCTTTAAAAAAATCCACATTTGAATAAAACCTCTTTTTTTTCTTCTTTTCCAAGTGAGAAGAGGGGAGATAGAGAGACAGACTACTGCATGTGCCCTGACCTGGATCTACTCAGCAAAACCCGTCTGGGGCTGATGCTCTGCCCATCTGGGACCATGCTCACAACCAAGCTATTTTTAGCACCTGAGGCAGGCTCCACGGAGCCATCCTCAGCAACAAAGCCCAATGTGCTCCAACCAATCGAGCCATGGCTGCAGGAGGGAGAGAAAGAGAGAGAAAGAGATAAAGGGGAAGCAGATGGTCACTTCTCCTGTGTGCCCTGACTAGAATCAAACCTGGGACTTTCACACGCCAGGCTGATGCTACCACGGAGAAAACTGGCCAGGACCATGAGCAAAACTTGACATCGAGTCCAGGGTGGTTCACAGATTTGCTAAAGTCCACTCATAGGCCCTATGTCCCCAGTGGGGGGAGAGAGAGCTTCTTCCTGATTCCTAAGGGATAGAAATAGGACCCTTATGAGCCCTATCTGTGGGACACAGGAAAGGGAGGGCAAGCATTCTCACAATTAAAAAGAAAGCCTTAAATCCAGAGAGACCGAATGAAAAGGAGCTGAAAAGCCTACAAACGTGTCTTCTTTTAGTGCAAGTAGTGGCTTGTTAGTAGCTTCAAAAATCACTATACTATATCAAAAACCACTTCTCTATTAAGTTAAGCCATCTGGGGAAGCTGAGAGTGAAAAAGAAGCAAAGATGTTTCCCTATATTATTATTTTTTAAAGACTTTATTCAATTTTCAGAGAGGAGAGAAAGGGAAAGAGGGAGAGAGAGAGAAAAGAGGGAGGAGCAGGAAGCATCAACTCCTGTATGTGCCTTGACCAGGCAAGTCCAGGGTTTCGAACCAGCGACCTCAGTGTTCCAAATCTATGCTTTATCCCACTGCGCCACCACAGGTCAGGCTCCCTATATTATTTTTTTAGGAATCTCATAAAGAAATCTATACCCAGGATCACATTTTTTACTGTGATGGAACTATACTGCTCACAATAACTAGGGGATATTTTATTGCTTCATATTCATTTTGAAATATCCCCTAATTTTTGTGAGCAGTATAGTTTCCACTAGAATCAAATGTTGAAGATTTGTATCTCAAAGGAAAAGCAGACCCCCAGGGTTTAAGACTGCAACAAACTATAGTTCTGGGTACCAAGACCAGCAGGAATTTAATTTTAGTAGGACTGTTGTATTTACTTGTGTTCTGCTTATACAGTTGCTTAGGTTTAGAATGGTCATTCCAACCTTATTTTGCCCCTAAACCCTGTTATTTCCCATCAATATTTGTTACAGAATATAATGTTTTGCAGAACCATACTTACGGCATCATAGTAAAAATGCCTGTACCTCAATAAACATAAAAAAGTGTACCCTGGATGAATATTCTGGCCACTGGAAAGGGATCTAGCCTCCTTACTTAATAAAGGGGTAGTCTGTCAATATACTGGCCTCATGTGATTTTGGTCAAGGGAAAGCCTATCACCAGTAGTATGATCATTTCTGCAAGCACTAAGATCATCCACTATTGGACCACAGGACTAGACCTTAGACCAAGGTTTGTCAATGTAGGTACTGCCTGAGAGGTCCAGTCAATAGCCAGCTGTCCCCTGCCACCAGTATGCACCCTCCTGCTACCAGAAAGGATCCACTGGGCCTTAGCTTTCCTATTAAACTATTCTTTGAAAGCAGAATTCCTGTCTGATTAGTTCTGCTTGGGCCCAGCAGAGTGTACTAAACTCTTTAGGAGCTCAGTATATATTTGTGGGATGAGTAAGTTAATAGGTAGTAGCTTCACTAGGATTGAATTTAAAACTTTGAGATTGGGTTCAAGTAACATTGGTATATGAAAAAATAATCAGAAATTCTATCTTATTCCAGTGTCTTTTCAAAGAACTGGTAGATAAATGCCCCAACTCATTTCATTCAGAGCAAGGATAGTAGATATTTATGGATTTCAGCTTGCCCAGCTTCCAAATCCATTTCCTTCGAGTGAGCTTCCTCTTCCACACCAGGTATTGTCTGAATGGGAGAATAGTTCTAGACACTCACCTTTGCTTTCAGAAGCAAAGGGGGACCACAAACTCCTTTCCCACTCCTGCTAGTTAGAGGGAGTCAGACTATGACCTAATCCTGGACAACCAAATCACCGACCTTGAGAAAGTGATTCAAGGATGACAAGCAGCGCAGCACACATCATACATATATCCTTTCCTACATGCTCCTCTTATGTAAGGATATTCACCCATCAAGAGGTGGGTCTGTGTTTCCTTACCTTAAACCTGGAAGGACCCTCATAAATTAATAGAGTATGGAGAGTGACAGTCATAAAAGGTAGTAAGGCTTCTAGCTAGGTCTCTTGGATTGCTTGCTCTGGGAAAAGCTATTCACTCTGCATGAGGACACTCAAGCAGCCTTGTAGAAAGACACCCCCAGTCCACAACCAGCACCAACTTGGAAGCTATGAGTGAGCCACCTTCGAAGATCCTCCAGCCCAGTCAAGACTTCAGATGACAGTAGCCACGCCTACATACAAATGCAAACACATGAGCAATCCCAAGTAAGAACTGCCCAGCTGAGCCCTTCCCAAATTCCTAATCAGCAGATATCAAGAGAGATAACAGATAATTTGTTATTTTAAGCTACTAGGTTTTGGGGTGGTTTGTTACATGGCATTAGAAAGTAATATAAGCTGGTAGGAGATGATTTTTATTAAGGATGCAACAACAGGGGAGGTAGTGGCAGCAAGAGCTAAGGAGGCGGCTGTGCCAATGGAGGGCTGTCCAGCCTGTCTACACTACAGAGGGGCTGCTGATCAGCTTCCTGTCCTATATCTTGCTGGGAGGTCTTCCAGAATTTCCTTGGTTCCTATCATTCCTGAGCCTAGTTCCCCATTAATTGTTTTTCTTTTTCTTATTTATTTTTATTAGAATTATTGAGTGTAAGCTTAGTAATTTTTTCTTTTTAATTTAAAACATGAAGATTATCAAGCTGTTTTTTGTTATTTTTTTACAGGGACAGAGAGAGAGTGTCAGAGAGAGGGATAGACAGGGACAGACAGATAGGAACGGAGATGAGAAGCATCAATCATCAGTTTCTTGTTGCAACACCTTAGTTGTTCACTGATTGCTTTCTCATATGCCTTCAGCAGACAGAGTAACCCCTTGCTCGACCCAGCGACCTTGGGTCCAAGCTGGCGAGCTTTTTGCTCAAACCAGATGAGCCCGCGCTGAAGCTGGTGACCTCGGGGTCTCGAACCTGGGTCCTTCCACAACCCAGTCCAACGCTCTATCCACTGCACCACCGCCTGGTCAGGCGTCCCCCATTAATTTTATGGGATCCTCTTCCTGCCCTTGTATTCCCCTTATATTCCAATAAACCATGCTTAATTTATCCAGGTACTGCTTGAATTATCCAGACTTGGTCTCCACTGCTCACAATCAAGACCTTTAACTGATACGGGGAATTACTTACAGACTAAGGGAAGATGGAAAAAAAGCAACCCAAAAAGTAGAAAAGAGGAGAGAAATAATACTATATAGAGTCTAACCAAGTATATATAGATTTATCCTAATTAAGAAAAAATGAAATATATAGAAATAAAAAGTTTAATAATAGCAAACAATTGGCACTTGAGTATCACACACTGTTCAAAGCACTTTACATAATCTTCACAGCGACACTAGGAGGTATTACTATTTATTGGCCCTGTTTTGCAGAGAAAAAAACTGAAAACCAGAGAGGTCCAGGAACTTTGCCAGAGGTTAGGCCAGGCATGGCCAACATCCAGCCCATGGGCCACATTCGGCCCGCATAATGAATTTATGTGGCCCGTGATTAAATTTTTAATATTCTCCGCTACTCTAAAATCTCAGCTACTCAGAAGCAGAAGCGTCTTTGATTACTGGAAGTCGAAATATTTAAGAAGATAGCGATACGCAGAAAAGAATTCTGCGTGTGACTAATCTAGGGTTAACTTCCAATAATTGGTAGAATAAATTCGAGATACTTCTTTATTTTTTTTAAAAATTCCATTATAAAGATTTACAACTTTTGTACTTGTCTATACTCGATATGAACTGTTCGACGTTTAACGGCGATGTGAAATCCACATTCTTTTAGGTGGAGTTTACCAGTGTGCACCCAAGGTCAAACAATTCATTGTTTTTGTGGTCAAGTGTGCTGAATCAAGTGGCATTGTAGCACAGACAATAGCTGTAGTTGATAACTGAAAACGTGTCCAGGCTGCTTGTAAAACGAAATAATTGTTTTATTTGCGATATAACCCCTTCAAGCTCATTCTATTAATTAAATAGTTTTGATTGATTGTGATACATACAGTTTGGATATTTATAAGGTATGTAATTATATTTTTATTAAAATAATATTGTATATTAAAATTTTTTTCACTCACTTACATTTATTCATAAACAAATTACATAATAAAACTTTGTTTACTTATATGAATCATTTTTATATTTAACATTTTTAATTTTAATATTCCATCCAGCCCATGAAAAAACTTTTCTTTCTAATCTGGCCCGGGGGCAAAAACTGTTGGCCACACCTGGGTTAGGCAGTCTGACTACAAGGTGCATGCTTGTCACCTTGATGCTCAGTGTTTTTAAGACACTGAGAAAAGGGCTTCACAACACTGCCCTGTGCTGGTTCTCAAAATGACCTACTGTTGTCTGACCAGGTGCTGGTGCAGTGGATAGAGTGTCGAACTGGGATGCAAAACCACAATGTCGCCGGCTTGAGTGCGAGCTCATCTGGCTCGAGCATAGGCTCACCAGCTTGAGCGTGGTGGGATCATAGACGTGACCCCATGGTTGCTAGCTTGAGCAAGGGGTCATTCGCTCTGCTGTAGCCCCCAACCCCATCAAGGCACATATGAGAAAGCAATCAGTGAAGAACTAAGGTGCCGCAATGAAGAATTGATGCTTCTCATCTCTCTCCCTTCCTGTCTGTCTGTCTGTCCCTATCTGTCCTTCTCTCTGAATCTCTCTCTCTGTCTTGGTCACACAAAAAAAAAAAAGATCTACTATTTAATTCTACTAAGCTCAAGTCAGAAACTGTGGACTATAATAGCATTCACAGTTGGCAAAGTAAATACTAGATCAGGGGTCGGGAACCTATGGCTCGCGAGTCAGATGTGGCTCTTTTGATGGCTGCATCTGGCTCACAGACAAATCTTTAATAAAAAAATAATAACGTTAAAAATATAAAACATCCTCATGTATTACACTCCATTCATTTCCTACCACTCATGTTCATGGCTGTGGGTGGCTGGAGCCAATCACAGCTGTCCTCTGGGACAACAAGAATTTTTATTGGATGATGCTTAACGTACACAGGTCGTTGTATGGCTCTCATGGAAATACATCTTAAAATATGTGGCGTTCATAGCTCTCTCAGCCAAAAAGGTTCCCGACCCCTGTATTAGATCATTGAACAATCAAACACACATTTGTTCCTCTGAATGACTTCCCGTTACCTTTTCCTAATGGCAAGGGTAAATCACTCTGGAAAAGAGGAAGTCCATCTGTATTTATGGCTGAGATCAGATTCATAAGATTAGGCCTATAAATATGTAACCAGCATGGTCACCGCAAGATCCCGTTAAGTATGAAGATCAATTTAGATGAGCATAAACTTTCCCCTTTCTCAGAAGTCTGGCGTCATTTCTCCTTGTCCTTCTCCCCTTCTCTCCTCATGAGTTCCTTATCCCAAAGCTGCACCCATTTGTTACCTGTGCCAAGCTTAGCAAAGACCTGCATGGATTCATCAAAACGCTTCTGGCAGAAGAGGTTGAAGGCATACAAGTTCTTGATGTGATGGATCTGTTGTTGCTTTTCAGTGTCGGAATCATCTTTCATTTCCTAATGAAATTGTAGAATAGGTAAGAGCTCACTCAACAAGTGTTTATTGAGTATACACTAGGTGTTCAGCAATATCCCAGGAGGCACAAATGCCAATGTGTACTGACAGCCACATGGTATCTGCCCTCAAAGACCGCCCTTACAGTCTAACCATAAAAGAGATAAGCAATTATGTAATTAAAATACAACAGGATTTCTACAAAATATACCTGACCAATATTCCTGAAAACTATCAAGGTCATAAAATGCAGGGAACAACTAAAAAACTGTCACAGATCAGAGGACACTAAGGACACATGACAACTAAATGCAATGTGATTTCTGCATTTAAAGCTAGAACAGAAAAAAGAAACATTAATGGAAAAACTGGAAAAACATATATAAAGTCTAGAATTTAGTTTTAAAAACAACAAAAAAGTCATATAAAAATAAAATAGGCCTGACCAGGCAGTGGCGCAGTAGATAGAGCATCGGACTGGAATGTGGAAGGACCCAGGTTCGAGACCCCAAGGTTGCCAGTTTGAGCATGGGCTCATCTGGCTTGAGCAAAAAGCTCGCCAGCTTAGACCCAAGGTCGCTGGCTTGAGCAAGGGATTACTCAGTATGCTGAAAGCCCATGGTCAAGGCACATATGAGAAAGCAATCAATGAACAACTAAGGTGTCACAACGAAAAACTGATGATTGATGCTTCTCATCTCTCTCCGTTCCTGTCTGTCCCTATCTATCCCTCTCTCTGACTCTGTAAAAAAAATAAAATAAATAAAATAAATAAATAAAATAGGGTAAAAATGATGACAGGAGCACCTGAGAGAGGCATGCAACTTAATCTGAGCAGTGGGACCGGGAAGAGTTCCCGGGAGGACGTAAAGTGAGGCATTCAGAGGGAGCCGGAGCTAAGGCAGGTGACAGAAGGGAGGGGGACAGAGAGTGTGATCCGAGCAGAGAACAGCATGTGTGTGAGGCCCTAAAATACTAGAGAGAGAACACAGCGTGCTCAAGGAACAAAAGACAACACAGCTGGCACAGTTAGCAAAGGTCCTGTTCACAGCTATTTATTATCTCTGTATCTTTCTTATAACCTTTCCACACTCCTATCTCCCTTTCAATCAATCTTTACTAAATTTAAATTCTTCCTTCAAAATGTCTTTCATTTTTTTCTCTTCCTTTCCTCTCCTTTTCTATTGTCACCACCCTAGTCCAAATCATCATCAGCGTGTGGCAACACCGGTCTATGCTCTCCTGCTTGGTGCTTTAAGATTTTTACTTATTCATTGGGGGGGGGGGGGCAAGAGAGAGCAAGAGCGAGAGCGAGAGCGAGAGAGAGAGAGAGAGAGAGAGAGAGAGGGAGAGAGAAAGAGAAGGGGGGAGGAGCAGGAAGCATCAACTCCCATATGTGCCTTGACCAGGAAAGCCCAGGGTTTCAAACCGGCAACCTCAATGTTTCAGGTTGACACTTGATCCACTGCGCCACCACGGTCAGGCCTCCTGCATGGTGCTTTAAAGGCTTTCAAAACCTGTTGCAGCTTCCTCATCTAGCTTATTCCCACACTTTCAAGCCATACCCTCCAATCCAGTCAGGATGAGCTAAAAACATACTGAAAATACTTGTTACCACTTCTTTCACTTCCTTGGGCTCTTCAACGTGCCTTGTTTCCATATATATAAAAGTGCAGCCCTGCTGAATGCAGCAACTTGAAGTGACAGCAGACTCCCTGAAGAAGGCCTGCTTGTCCACACACACACAGCAGTCCACTGCTGAAAGGGATGCTGAGAGCCCTCTAGTGGTCATACTCAACCAGACTGTAATCTTACAGTTACATGTTACTTTACTCCAATGTTGACATTGTCTTTAATTTTTCAAGACCAGACTATATCTATTAGGTTATTTTATTCTATTAATTTTATAATACTATAATTCTAATGAACATTCTACATTTTCCAACTGTGGCAGTCAGACATTGAGCCCAAACCCTCAGACTTTCAGCTCTGTGTTCTTCTACCAGTCAATACCAAATATGAAAAACTAAACCTAAACTACCTACTTAGGAAAACAATGAGAAAGGCAGGCTCACACCCATATCTTAGAAACAAGACTTACTGCAAGCTGCAAAGCCAATTCAAACTGTTTGTCCTGGAGCAGCTGTTGGATTTGGGTTGCCATGGGGACAGGAATGAGTCTCCAGACAAAATGATTGCTGGCTACATATATAATGTTGGATCTGGAGGCAGGAGAATAGCACAGAATATCAGAATAGCACAGGTTTTATGATGACATAGCTGGCTTTAAAACTTTGTAATAACATAGCAGCTATAGTAAAGAAATTCCTTACCCTCCTGAGGTGATGAAACGGGGCCTTTGCAATTCAATGCTCTGGACCAGAAGCCTCGGCTCAAATGTTCGGATCTCCACATATCGAGGCAACACTGCAATGATGTAGGGAGGCTGGTGCTCTGTGCAAAAGAGAACATCTTGTGGTTCTGTTCTAAGACTTTAGATATGTGGACTATCAGCTGTCCATTTCTAAGCTGCCCTTATTTTATTTTATTTTTTTTTAAATAACTTTTTTATTTTTTAAGCTGCCTTTAAATGGGATCTCCAAAAAAGCCCAGTGGTCAAATACCAAGCCAGGATCCTACAATGTGATATATAAAGACAAAAAGATTGTTTGAGTAATGTTAAGAGAAATGTCTTAAAAAAAAAAAAAAAGAAAAGAAAGACAGCCTGACCAGGCGGTGGCGCAGTGGATGGAGCGTTGAACTGGAATGCGGAGGATCCAGGTTTGAGACCCTGAGGTCGCCAGATTGAGCGCGGGCTCATCTGGTTTGAGCAATGCTCACCAGCTTGGACCCAAGGTCGCTGGCTTGAGCAAGGGGTTACTCAGTCTGCTGTAGCCCCACAGTCAAGGCACATATGAGAAAGCAATCAATGAACAACTAAGGAACCGCAATGAAGAACTGATGTTTCTCATCTCTCTCCCTTCCTGTCTGTCTGTCCCTATATGTCCTTCTCTCTGACTCTCTCTGTCTCTGCCACAGGGGAAAAAAAAAAAAGACAAATCTCTTGCACAAAAAGGATGTAGCTCACTTTGCTGAGAGTAACCTGACCTCACTCCCACAGCTTCCCCCTGAGAAATGGATGGAGCTTCACTTGCTCCTTCTTCATCAGCCACAAACTGAGGCAGGAGGGCAAGAGTTCCACATTTCTGGCCAGTGTTGTTTCTACTTGAAATTTTTACAGGTAAGAGATACAAAACTCCACTTAACATTTAATGGCTCATGGAGAAGGCAGCTGGATTGCATTGTCAGTGTAGCTGCTTTCTCGATGAGGTATCTGGAGTATCCAATTCACAGAAACAGAAAGCAGAATGGTTGTTGCCAAAAGCTAGGGATAGGGAAATGTGCTGTTGCTTAGTGGGTACAGAGCTTCAGCTTTGCAAGATGAAAAAGTTCTGAAATCTACTGTACTACAATGTAAGTCTATGTTAACACTACTGAACTGTATGCTTATTAAGAAGGCAGATTTTATGTTGTTTTTTACTACAATTAAAAATAAAAAAAAAATTTAACTAGTAAAATATGAACCATTAGCTGATATACTTGTCATACAGAAATTTAACCTCAAAGAATATATATTGTATAATCATAAGCATAGTTTCTAAGTGTGGCTAATTTGCTATGAATTAATTTTCCTATTTTCTGATAAATTTCATTTTATAATTGAAATTTATACTCTAAATGAATAGTGAAATAAAATTTTAAAGAAGGGAACTCAGAAGTGAGGAAACTGAAGCCAAAGTAAAATGCTATTATTATTACGCTGTTATTTTTCATCTTGCCAAAGATAAGATTTTAAAAACATGCTTTGTATTGGATTTTTAAATTTTATTTTTAATGCTGGCCTCATTTCAAAAAGCTGGTACAATTTTCCTTAATGTTAATTTGCATAAATATGTAATATTTCCCTTTCCTTTTTAAAACTTAACAAGGTTTGATTTTTTTAAAAAAAATGTAATCTATAAAAAGAAACCCTGTTGGTTGTCACACCTGGTTGTTCAGTCTCTCCAGCCCTCTGTGCCTTACCACTCTTTCTAGGTCAGGTGGGCGACTTGCCATCTGGCAGGAGGAAGACTAACTTCTTTGGTTGTTATATCTTATCATTGTTCAGTCTCCTCAACTCTTCAGCAGTGTCTCTCAAAAACAGTAAAGATGGTCTGGATCTCTTTTTATCTTCAAAACTTGGCAGAGTAGTTCATGTGCAGCAGCCATATAATAATTGGCTGACAATGACAGTGATTCATCGATTCCACAAGCATTTACTACAAGGCCACATTCTAGGCACTACCCAAAGTAGATCAAGACACAAGCCCCGAGCTCAGAGCTCTTGCACGAGCAGAGGGCACAGACCACTCACTGCATCCAGAAGGCCAGTGTGGGTGCCATGACAGAGAAATCTCAAAGGACTCTGAAAGCAACAAGGGGGAAGTGACTAATTCTGCCTGCTGGTTGGAGAAGACTTCATAGGGAAGTGCCACTGAATGGGCCTTGTCACATGGACATTGCTGGGTGAGAAGACAGGGAAAGGCTAGAGCGCAGACAGCAGCAGTGAGGGGGAGTCCAGAAGGACTGGAGCCTGGGCGAAATAGTCAAGATGACAGCAGAAGTATAAACGAAGTATAAAACGTATGCCGTTCTAAGAAATTTAGTCTTCCTCCTGTCAGATGGCGAGCCTCCCACCCTACCTAGGAGTGTCCTCTTCTTCAGTGTAGTAAGGCACAGAAACATTTCTGAGAAACACTGCTGGGGCACTGGGTACTCACAAAAGTTTTAAAACAGGAACTCTCACACTGGGGAATCAGAAACACTTCAAGCAAATTACACAAATCTTCATCTAACCTACCAATGTTCTGAAAGGAAAACAAGGGCCCCTAGAACATCCCGAAGTGTCTTGTGAGGCTCTTAGCCCCTCAATCTCATTAATATACATAATCTTGGGCCTTTATAAAATGTTACCCATTTGATTTATCCTCCTTCTGGTCTATTCATCTCTAATCACCATTGGAATAACCAACCCAGAACTCTATGCTTTCAAAACGTTCTACCATTGAGGAGGACATGCCTGCTGCTGACACAATGAACATATTAACTAAAGGAGTACAAAAGTGCCTTTATTGTTTTCTGGAAGATGGTAAGACCAGATGAATAGTTTAATGTCTTTTCTGGCAGTGAGAGATGGAGTCAGGGACTTTGGCAACTCAAAGGAGCAGTAAAATGGCCATGTGAAAAGGGCACTTTGGAAATATAGTAATGACAGCAATATAAGATGCATGTTGTGACCAAGATTTACTCCTGAACATGTCACCATAACATCCCATGTGCTGTCACTCTCTACTGAACCAGACAGTTCGCTATTAGAGGAGAAGGGAGTCTTTCATTAAATATCAATAAAGGTAACTTCAGGACTTCAAAAAATAAAACAAAACAAAAATACAACATTCTACCATTGAGGAATCTACTGGCCTCTCTACCCTTCGCATGGGCCTCTGAAAACTGGCCCTAATCTTCTTATTTTTCCATAATTTAGACCACGTGTGTTAGCCAGCTCAGTCTCTGTCATGCCTTCTCACATGTCTTCTACATTTCTACTCATTTTTCAAATTATCCTTTCTACCTAAAATAAAAAGGATTTTTCTTTAAGCAAGATCCTAAACTCCGTGCCTGATCTAGTCCAATCTTACTCATGTACTGAAACTACTTTCTGACTAATGCACTTCCCCTTTCTGAACTACTGTACTGAATATCAATTCATCTAATTTCACACTTTAAGCAGTGCCTGAAGCAGTTCTGTATCTTTATCCAAAATTCAATTTTTGTCTCTGAGCTAGAGTCCTTAAAGTCTGTATGCCCCACTCCATAGCCGTAACTATAATTTAAATGCTCTTGCTACCAACTGGCAATACTTTCGCAGACAGCTGGGAGCCTGAGGCAGGCATGGGACAGAAACACCTAATGCACAGGACAGAGACTGACACTTAATAGCAGTCTACGCCTCTAAACTACAAAGCAGCAATAACCACCACACAAAGAAACATTTCTATAAAATAAATGTTTATAGAAAAACATTTATTTCTATAATGTATATACCGAGTTATATACATTATAGAAATAAAAAAAGGAATTTCCACTATTTGGCAGAGGAAACAATAAAACCATTAAAAAGAAACAAAGAAGTAAAAATAGCAACAATTCATTCTTTCTTTTTTTTTTTTTTTTGAATTAAATGAGAGTAGGGGAGGCAGAGAGACAGACTCCTACATGCACTATGAACAGGGACCCACCCAGCAAGCCCCCTACGTGGACGGGTGGGGGAATGATGCTCTGGCTATCTGGGCAGTTGCTCTGTTGCTCTACAGCCAAGCCATTTTTAGCGCCTAAGGCTGGAGAGATCCTTAGCACCCTGGGGCCAACCTGCTCACCAACCTGCTACAGGAAAGGGGGGAGTGGAGGAGGAAGGAGAGGTGAAGCAGATAGTCATTTCTCCTGTGTACTCTGACTGGGAATCAAACCTGGGACATCCACACGCTGGGCCAATACTCTACCACGGAGCCAAATGGCCAGAGCTGACAATTATTTCTGAAATGTACAATTCTAGCCTGACCTGTGGTGATGCAGTGGATAAAGCACGCAGTGGATAAAGCATTGACCTGGAACGCTGAGGTCGCTGATTCGAAATCCTGGGCTTGCCTGGTCAAGGCACAAAAGGGAGTTGATGCTTCCTGCTCCTCCCGCCTTCTCTCTCCCTCTCTCTCCTCTCTAAAATGAATAAAATCTTAAAAATTTTTTTTTTAAAAAAGTACAATTCTACTTAGATTTTAACCCCCTCTGGGGCAAAAATCAGCTTCCTACAAATACCAGAATATCCCATTTTTAATAAGCCTACAATAGTCATCTATTATAAAAAGGGAAACTGAGAGTAAATGACACTAAACCACAGTCTGCTAAAGCAATGAATGGATTCCATTCTTGAAGGTGGCACACAACCCCATCCATCCCAAAGTGGGCAGCAGGAGCTGCTGCTGGTCTCACCCATAGCCACTGGAATGTCTGTCCAGTTGAGGGCACACTTCTGTGTGCAGATCCCCTCCTCATTGAGCACCACAGTGAGATCATCCTGACCGACTGCCACTTTTCCATCTGCCAGAGGTGCAACTAAGGGCTCCAGCTGTTTTCCTGTTGGAAAGAGCTCTTTGATTGACCCCTTTCCATCCACCTACAGGAAGAGACAAAGTGAGTCACTCAGCATTCTATGGCCAGAGACATGAACATGGTCGAGAAAAATAAAGATAAAACCCCAAACCTACAGAAGCTAATAACAGTCCTTGTTTGGCATAAGGAAATAGATAACAAATAGAGTTTGTTATGAAAAATGTTGTCATCATTACATAGAACCAGTTATCTTTTCTCTAACATAGAGACAAGCATCTGGCCTGGCAAATAACAATGTCTAGTGCTGGACAGGATGAAGAGCAACGAACTCTTACACTGCCTGTGAGAATGAGAATGCAAAATGGCACAGCCAGCTTGTTTGTTTGTTTCTTTTTTTAGTGAAAGAAAAAGACAGACAGACAGACAGAAAGGAAGGAAGAGAGATGAGAAGCATCAACTCATAGTTGCGTCACTTTAGTTGTTCACTGTTTTTCATATGTGCCTTGACCAGGAATTAAACCTGCAACCCTGGCATGCCAGGTCGATGCTTTATCCACTGAGCCACCCAGCCAGGGCCATGAAAATAATATATATATATTTTTTATTAATTTATTGTGTTTACATAGATTCTGTCACCCGTGTTCCCCAGTACATCCCTCCTGTCTCCCTCCCCATAACGCCCTCCCCCCTTTCCTCCAGGACTTGCTTTTTTTTCATCCCTTCTTATCACCCTGTCACCCCCTTTCCCTCTGTCCGCTTTCCTTCTGGATCCTTTGATCCCGCCTCTGTCTCTGTTCTGCTCCTCAGTTCATATTGTTCGTCAGATTCCTCAGATGAGTGAGGTCATATGATACTTTTCTCTGCCTGGCTTATTTCACTTAACATAATAGTTTCCAGTTCCATCCATGTTGTCGCAAAAAGTAATATTTCCTTCTTTTTCATGGCCCCAGAGTATTCCATTGTGTATATGTACCACTGCTTTTTAATCCACTCGTCCACTGACGGACACTTGGGCTATTTCCAGATGTTGGCTATTGCAAACAATGCTGCCATAAACATGGGGGTGCATTTCTCCTTTTCAAACTGTGCTATGGTGTTCTTGGGGTGTATTCCTAAAAGTGGGATGGCTGGGTCAAAAGGCAGTTACATTTTTAATTTTTTGAGGAATCTCCATACTGTTTTCCACAGTGGCTGCACCAGTCTGCATTCCCACCAGCAGTGCAGGAGGGTTCCCCTTTCTCCACCTCCTCGCCAGCACTTATTCTGTGTTGTTTTGTTGATGAGCTCCATTCTTACTGGTGTGAGGTGGTATCTCATTGTGGTTAATTAATTTGCATTTCTCTAATGATTAGTGATGTTGAGCATTTTTTCATATGCCTATTGACCATCTGTATGTCCTCTTTGAAGAAGTGTCTATTCTTCTCTTTTGCCCATTTTTTGATTGGACTGTTTATCTTCCTGGTGTTGAGTTTTACAAGTTCTTTATAAATTTTGGTTATTAATCCCTTATCAGACGTATTGTCGAATATGTTCTCCCATTGTGTAGTTTGTCTTTTTATTTTGTTCACATTGTCTTTAGCTGTGCAAAAGCTTTTTAGTTTGATACAGTCCCATTTTTTCATCCTGTCCTTTATTTCCCTTGCCTGTGGAGATAAATCAGCAAATATATTGCTGCAAGTAATGTCGGAGAGCTTATTGCCTATGTTTTCCTCTAGGATGCTTATAGTTTCATGACTTACATTTAAGTCTTTTATCCATTTTGAGTTTATTTTTGTGAATGGTGTGAGTTGGTGGTGAAAATAATTTTTTTAATACAAATATTCTAAAAGATTTGGTGGGGGGAATCTCAAAGTCTTAAAAATATTTAAGTTAATACTATAATTAGCTTATAATTCCTGAGCACCAAAGCTTAAAGATAGTAGTCCATGATATTGCTGTTGGATAGAGTCAAGCAGTCCTAATTATCTGTTCCAATAATTGATACAGGCTATGGATAATTCATTATGTAGAGAACTAAGAGTTGAATCTGCCTGGCCTCAGATACACAGATATCTTATGATATCTTATTAATGGATGATACAGAGAGAATGAAAAATAACCAAACATAAACACAAACCCTGTTATGCCAAAAATTCTACTTAAGGCAGTCTCTTGACTTATACTTGAGAAACAAAATAATCATCTCCCCCAAGGCAAACTGATGATATTTGAAAAACAATAATTTTTACCCTTATTAGGTAGTAGTCTCTCTTGAAACCCACACAGATAGAATTTTCACACCATGCCATGGACTTGGGCACATCTGGTACACTAAAGTCCCCCTGAAGAGAGACAGCAAGAGTTCAAATGGAAAGATGTTAAAGGAAAAAACCCCATGATGTTCCTGTAATTCCACCCCCATTCTACAAAATCATCCTCATCCTCATCTGAATTCAATTCTATAAGCACAAGACAAGGAAACTACCCATAATAAAAATACAGCCGGTCCTTCAATAACGTCACTGATGAGATACTGTAGGAATTTAACTCTTGTTTATGTCAATTATCCTATTTCATTATATGTCATTTTGCCTAAAGTTGCAGAACCTGCAATGACATTAAGTGAAGACTTACTGTAAGTTACCCAAGAACTGGACAAGGTGAATTTGGAAAAGATGAAAACCCACTTTGAAATAAACCAATCTATACAGACGTTGTACAATTGTATTAGAGTTGCCTCAGAGACCACGAGACTTTGACCAGTGGGCATGAATAAATAAGCTCTCATGTACATACAGCAGAGCATTTATTTGGAGAGAATTCCAAGACTAAGATCCTGACTTTCACTACAACTGAACCATGAGTTTTTCAAGCTGTGAGTCAACTAGCAGCACCTCCCACCAAACCCACAGACCAAGTAATAGTGGGCTTTACCTGCAATTCATGAAATTCCCTGTCTTTCCAGAAATAGAGCTGCAGCTTCTTCTTTACAGCTACACACATCCGTAACACCTCCTCACCAGTTTCTATGTGCTGAGAAGACAGACCCAGAGCAAATGAGGATATGTACACAATGACTCAATAACTGAATGACAACTAGATTAGAGATTTTCTACCTTGAAATGGCTACTAATCTGAAAATCCCCTGTAATATGAAGAAATTATGTTGCCAAATAAGCTGAGCTAAAAAACACCATTCTCTATGAGGTACTCAGAAACATCAAGTTAAGGAGCACTTCCTACCCATGGCTGCCCATAATGGCCCTCACACCAGCAAATCTTGTGGACATTTCACAATTCAGAGAGGAAAATCCCAGGGCAGGCCTTCACCTACAAAACTGCTTCTCCCTTTTTTCTTAAATGTTTCTCACTCATGGCTGTCTGTACATGCTGGGTCAGAGATCAGCATACATCAGTAGCCACTTTCAATCCCTTAAAGGAGTTTGGGGAAAAGAAAATGTCTGTGCATAAAACAATGCAGTGTTGATGCACACCATAAATACTAAAAAGTCATCAAAGTTGTGAGTAGGGCAGATTTTGAAGAATGTAAGGGTAATAAATTGGTAAAAATAAGGAGAAATGTCTTTCCTGAATAACAAAACTCCCTAATAACAAAGACCACAATGATATGCTTAGAACATGGTCAATTTAATGTCTCACAGTTCTGTTCATGGTACTGTTACAGGTTGGATTTCCCAGTAACGGTTTGTCAATGACAGGTGTTTTTATCCGTGGTTAGTTCCTCCTGTGATACATATGTCTGCTGCTCTCATTAGCACACATACCAGGAATGCAAATAATTCAACCTCAGACCATATACTAAGGGGAAAATTTCTCTAATATAATCCAAAATCAAATATTCTCTGTGGAGGCTCTGTTGGGTTTGGATATCAATGTTATTCTTCTCATCTAATGGTACAAAATATATAAAAAAGACTATTTATTAAACCAGAAAGTCAACTTTCACCTTGCCTACACTTACCTGGAGGTCACATGTGAAGAGTGACGCTCCCTTTGCCTTTGAAACTGTAGTGATTTGTTGAAATGTCAATAGGTCATGGACATAAATATTATTTTCTGTTTAGAAAAAGGTAAAACATCACAATAAATTATCACAATTTTCTACAATAGCCACCTTCAAGGCAAAAAATATGTAACAACCAGAACAACCAAATGGCAAATGTTGGTCAAAGATGCACCTTCAGTATCACTAACAATGACTTATTTGGTCTACTACAAAACATTTAAGAGGTTAGTTTTCTGAACTTGGATATTTTGTTCCTTTAAATTTGGGCTGGTTTGAATAAAAGAGCTCTTCCACTTCCAAAGTACTCTTATACTCTTTCTTAAGTCTAGAAACTTGTGATGCAATATTTGTACAAGAAATGGTTTTCAAAGCTTCAGTAAGAGAAAGAAAATCCTCTATAGATTTAGTAAAATCCATCACAAGGATTTCTTTTCTAGCAAAGCAAGCAAAATAATTTCATTTGGGCCTCCTAATCTAACTTTTGTCATGAAGATTGAGTTACTTTAAATGTTCCTCTCTCAACCTAGAACTTAAGTTTAAAATGATTCATTTGGGCCCTGGGCTGAACAGTCCTGAGTGTGCAGCAAGTTTCTAGTCATCTGCTTGTCAAGAAAAGTCCTCACTGGCCTGACCTGTGGTGGCACAGTGGATAAAGTGTCGACCTGGAAATGCTGAGGTCGCCGGTTCAAAACCCTGGGCTTGCCTGGTTAAGGCACATATGGGAGTTGATGCTTCCAGCTCCTCCCCCCTTCTCTCTCTGTCTCTGTCTCTCCCTCTCCTCCCTAAAATGAATAATAAAAAAAAAAAATTAACAAGAACAGATAAAGTAATCAGTATCTAAAAAAAAAGAAAAGAAAAGAGAAGAAAAGTCCTCACTGGCTGCTCCAGGAAACAATCTGGCCCCGATCTGTCTTCTACCTGTCTCTTCCAACTCTCTACCAAATAACCTAAGTCTGGCCAGGTCTCAGAACCTTTGTTTAAGCTGCTCCCTCTGCTTACAATGCTCTGCCTACCACTTTCTTACTGTCAAAATCCTCATCATCTACTAGATAATGTTGTCCCTCCCATTACTAGGATCCCACAACACTTTTTATAACTTTCCTTTGTAACTTAGCACATTGTATCATGATCACTTTCTGTCATTTCAGTCTTCACAATTAGAATACAAGATAGAAACCATGTCTCATTCAACTTGGTATCCCCAATGCCTAGAGTAGGGCTCAATGAATATTTGCTTGATTACTGAATGAATGAACGAAGGAGTGAATAAGTGAAGTGACACTCCTTGGAGAACAAGAGCTCAAGTTTATGGGGGATGTTGTTGCCTTAGTTTTCTGTGTACCCTACTATACCTGGTTTGGAACATGTCAGTTTCTTTGTTAAGTAACAACTATCAAATTAACCATGAAAACATAGCTTGTGTTTTCTTACCTAACAAGCTGACTAGAATCTTAAACTGGGAAACCACATGGATCTGGAAAACAGCAAATCATTACTCAATTAAACATTTCTGACAAGGGTTAGCAAACGTTCATTTAACTACAGTACTAAAAAGAGACTAAAGAGCCTATAGCAATGACGGGAATCTGACTTATATTTATGTGCACTCAAAATTTCTGCTTGTGAAAGGATCTTGGGCACATGATGGATGAACACAGAACTACGCAAAAATGGGAGGACACAGAGCAGAGGATTCAAAGAATAAATAATGTTACCAAAGTTCTAGCTTTGATAGGCTCTCATAGAAGTCAAATATAAATGTAGCAATTGTCATCACTGCATACCTGCTGAATCTTTTTGGAGAAGTTCTTATTGGATTTCTCTAGTGTTACTTCAAATCTGTTGCAGCCTATAGAGAAGAAACAAATATTCACAGTTCCAAAGACAGAGATACATATAAAAATAACTACCAAAAAAAAATGCTGCTCCATACTGTTCTCCTACATGAATCTTTTTTTTTTTATTCAGTGAGAGGAAGAGAGGCAGAGAGACAGACTCCCGCATGCATCCCGACGGGGATCCACCCAGCAAGCCCACCAGGGGGCAATGCTCTGCCCATTTGGGGTGTTGCTCCATTGCTCAGCAACTGAGCTCTTCCTTAGTGCCTGAGGCAGAGGCCATAGAGCCAACTCGCTCCAATTGAGCCATGGCTGCAGGAGGAGAAAAGAGAGAGAGAGAGAGAAGCAAGAGAGGGAGGAGTGGAGAAGCAGATGGGCACTTCTCCTGCGTGCCTGGACTGGGAATTGAACCCAGGTCATCTGCACATTGGGCCAATGCTCCACCACTAAGCCAACTGGCCAAGGCCAGCATGAATTTTTTAAAAATTCCTGAAAGACTAGAAGTCAAAGATGTAAAAGAGCCATCTGTCTTTACCGCATATAGTAAGTTGCTTCCAACTCCAATTTTAGAACAGAGGGTTTCATGCACTTGGAATTAGCAGACAGTATCACACCACAAATGTTTACTAAAGCTGCAAGGTACTGGTGAGTCTGAAGATCTTATCCTACAAAATAGTACCTTGGCAAAGTATTTCACAAAGAGAAGAGTGTAAAAAGTAACAAATTTAAGAGCCCAAGCAATGAAACCCAGCTCAAAGCATCCTTAGAACCAGAACCGACTAAATCCCAGCTGTTACCCAATGTCCTCGGGCACAGCAAACACACTCAATACCGTCCCCAGAGCTAAAGCAATTTAATGCATCTACACTTACTGCCACTTTCAGGTGATGCCACATCTGTTGGCACTGTTGCAAAAAATGGGAAATAGTTATATACCATAAAAACATGTAAGGTCAGCCTTGCTGGGATGACAAAAATACTCAGCCTCTATAGTCACCAAAGAGTCAAAAAGAAAATAATTAATAATAACAGCAGATATCATTAGTTGGGTTTAAAAATTTATAAGTGTTTTCTGTAACCTCACAACTACCCCCAAGAAATAGATATTATATTCCAATTTCATATCTGAGGGACCTGATGGGTCAAGCAGTTAGGTAGCAACCAAGTGGGACAGCCCAGAAATAAACTAGGGGTTCGCTGGGAAGCCTGTGCTGAGTCCACACCTTGCTACCTGCCTCCGAGCTCCTGGAGAAACTGTTCACCAGCTGCTCTTTGAGGCAGCCACAGAGCCCATGCCACCAAAGCTAGTCATCCTTCCTCCAAGTGTAAGTCTGCAGAGAAGATGAAGAAGGGGCCCTGAAGTTTTGGGAGGTTTAGAAGCATGTCCTGCATTCTGTCATTATATTTCACAAGAAAAAGAATAATTCAGTCTGCTTGCTAATAGAGTTCTCTATTTGAAAAGGGCTTTATTATTACTTCAAACAATTATAAGCAGAATGCTCCACGGCAAAGATTCTCAAACTTTTTGGTATCAGGACCTCTTCATAATCTTAAAAATCACTGAGGCCCCCAAAACTTTTATGTGGGTTATGGCTTATAAATGTTTGTAATATGAGAAATTAAAACTGAAAAAAATTTAAATATGTATTTATTAACTTAAAAAAAAATAACAGTAATAGCCTGACCAGACGGTGGTGCAGTGGATAGAGCGTCGGACTGGGATGCAGAAGGACCTAGGTTCAAGACCCTGGAGTTGCCAGCTTGAGCGCAGGCTCATCTGGCTTGAGCAAAAAGCTCACTAGCATGGACCCAAGGTCACTGGCTCGAGCAGGGGGTTACTCAGTCCGCTGAAGGCCCGCAGTCATGGCACATATGAGAAAACAATCAGTGAATAACTACGGTGTCGCAACAAAAAACTGATGATTGATGCTTCTCATCTCTCTCCGTTCCTGTCTGTCCCTATCTATCCCTCTATCTGACTCTCTCTCTGTCCCTGTAAAAAAATAAAATAAAATAAAAAAAATAACAGTAATAAACCCATTACCTTCCCCATAAATATTTTAATTAAAAAACTATTTTTCTAAATTAAAAAAATGCATTGCTTTATATTTTTGCAAATCTCTTTAATGTCTGGACTCTCACATCTGCTTCTCGATTTAATCTGTGTTGATACATTGTTCTGGCTGACATACAGGACAAAAATCTGTCCTCACAAAGGCATATATAGTTGGACAAGGGAGGACTATTTTAATAGTTTTTCCAGGTAATTGTGGATCATCTCCTCTGATACTATACTAAAACTTGACAAATTAAGTTTCTCACAATGTATGATCTGAAACCTACTAACAAAGTCTTCTGTTCAAGTCCACTGGTCTACCTCACACTTTGGTTCTTTTACTCATGAGTTAGAAACTTCATACACTTGAAAATATTGGGTTACTGAGTTATGCAGATTTTCCAAATGTTGGTATATTTCATTATAGGATATTTAAAAAGAAATCACACCCATTATCCCTCCTCCCATCTCATCAGAAAAATCTTCAATATTGAGAAGCTGTCAAACTCATGGGGGTGGATACAAGTTTTCCACAATTCTAATTTTCTCTTGAAAGCTCTAACTTCATTATTAGCAAAAAAACCTGCCAGTTCTTTTCTTTGAAGAGACAAACTTCCTTTGCTAATTTTTTTTTTTTTTTGGCAGAGAGAGAGTCAGAGAGAGGGACAGACAGACAGGAAGGGAGAGAGACGAGAAACATCAATTCTTCCTTGTGGCTCCTTAGTTGTTCATTGATTGATTTCTCATATGTGCCTTGATGGGGGGGCTACAGCAGAGCGAGTGACCCCTTGCTCGAGCCAGCGACCTTGGACTCAAGCTGGTGAGCTTTTGCTGAAACCAGATGAGCCTGCGCTCAAGCTGGCGACCTCGGTGTCTCGAACCTGGGTCCTCAGCATCCCAGTCCGACGCTCTATCCACTGTGCCACTGCCCGGTCAGGCTCCCTTTGCTAATTTTTGAGAAAATATCTACCAAATACCCAAATAGTCTGAAAAACCAGTTTGTCAGTCATTCTTTTAAGCAAAAATGATGCTCCAAGAAAAAAGTGGCAGTATGGCTCATAACACAAATGCACAAGTACTCTTCCAAACTGAGATAGGCGCTGTGCTTCCTGCCTTGGCACCCGTGGAAAAGCTGTATGTGGACTTCCCATTACAGCACAGAGATTATGAAAAGATGTGTTCTCACAGATCAAAATATAATAAAATTAATGACTTTTACTGCCTCACAAAGAACATTCTTAAGTGAAACTGGCTTTAACAAAACAAAAACCAGAACCACTATTGGTGCATATGGAAAGAAACGACTACTTATACAGTTTGGTACCAACAAGTTTGCTGACCCTTGTCTTGAACCTGTAAGGGGCGAGCAGTTTTAGCTACCATTGCTTTTGTACCATTAGTGCAAAGCAAATGTCAAAAATTGTCAGTGGAAAAAAACACAAAGTTTTAGTGTTACTGTGAACTTAGTTTTGACCTTGTGGATTCTCTGAAAGGATATTGGGGTCCACAGTTTGAGAACCACTGTTCTAGGCAGACAGCACCACTGAAATAACATAAACAAATCTCGCCTGGCCTCTGGTGGCACAGTGGATAGAGAGTCAAACTGGAATGCGGAGGTCGTGGGTTCTAAACCCTGGGCCTGCAGGTCAAGGTACATACAACAAGCAATCAATGAACAACTATGAGTTGATCCTTCTCACTCCACCCTCCTCTTTCCTCTCTGTAAAAATCAATAAATACAATCTTTAAAAAAAACAAAACCTCAGATGTGAACTTATCTAACCCCTTTGTTTAAGATATAAGTAGCCTGACCAGGTGGTGGCACAGTGGATAGAGTGTCGGACTGGGATGCAGAGAACCCAGGTTCGAGACCCCGAGGTCGCCAGTTTGAGCGCGGGCTCATCTGGCTTGAGCAAAAGCTCACCAGCTTGGACCCAAGGTTGCTGGCTCGAGCAAGGGGTTGCTCGGACTGCTGAAGGCCCATGGTCAAGGCACATATGGGAGAGCAATCAATGAACAGCTAAGGTGTCGCAATGCACCATGAAAAACTGATGACTGATGCTTCTCATCTCTTTCCATTCCTGTCTGTCTGTCCCTGTCTATCCTTCTCTCTATCTGTCCCTGTAAAAAAAATTAAAGTTTTAAAAAAAGATATAAGTAGGGTGGGGCCTAGACTTTTTTGTGCTCAAAGGAGATGACTCAGGTCGTCATATCCAGAACCTAAACCCCCTTAATCCCAACCTTTCCATGACATCTTAACACCTGCTCCCTTTCTTTAGAAAGTCTAGTAGCAGCCCTATCCAGGTTTGGAATATCTCAGAAACCAATTTAGTTCTATGGCTGATTCATGGACACCCAGTTCTAGTTCTGGCTCATAAACAGACCAGAGCTGGGCCCAAACTGAATTGCCTTCTAAGGACATAGAAAAAAAGTAAAGTTCCTAAAAAGATTTGATTTCCTAAAGGGGATTAATATTGCTATTCAAGTTGCCTATGGGGAAATTGAGGGCCAGGAAGGTTAACTAACTTGTCAAAGGTCACATGGTGAATTAATCACAGGACAAGGAACCCCACCAGGGTTGCAAGTCAGACTAACACTAATATTATCAGTTTGAGTCTGTAATATGTTGAAAGATCTATTTTATTTATTTATTTATTTGAGGGAGACAGACAGACAGGAAAGGAGAGAAATGAGAAACATCAACTTATAATTGTACCACTTTACTTGTTCACTGATTGCTTCTCACATGTGCTTTGATGAGAAGGGGGCTTCAAGTGACCCCTTGCTCAAGTCAGTGACCTTGGCCTTCAAGCCAACAACCTTTGGGCTCAAGCCAGCAACCTGGGATCATGTCGATAATCCGTGCTCAAGAGGATGAGTCCATACTCAAGCCGGTGACCTCATGGTTTCAAACTTGGGTCCTCAGCATCCCAGGTTGCCACTCTATCCACTGAGCCACCACCAGTCAGGTGGGAAGATTTATTTTTATAGTCTAGTTTTCAATTCCACACTACTTATACAGAAATGGTATGTTAAAAAAGTCACTTTATTATATAGTATAGTCGTCCCTCACCATATTGCTGTTCACCTTTTGTGGTCTCACTGAATTGCAGATTTTTAAATTGTAAACATCTAATTTTGTATTGCAGATTTTTTGCTATATTGCAGGATTTTGCAGTATATACGCATTTTTATATATTTAATATTTTAATTATCTTGCAGTAAAATAAGCATTTTCTAGCCTAAAAATTGAAAACAATATAAAAAATATTAATTAAAACATATTAAAAGAATATTAAACCGAATTAAAATACTACTGGTAAGTACCCATATAGAATTTTATATGTTGTTAAAATGACTAGGTTTAAGAGTGTAGAAAGCATTTAAGAGCATAGGAAGTGTTTATAAGAGTGTGGGAAAGGTTAATAACAGTCTGGGAAAGGTTTATAAGAGTGTGGGGAGGGTTTATAAAGCCTTAAAACATATATACATATAAATAATAAAATAAATATAAGGTTGCTACTTCGCGGATTTTCTTCTATCGCGGGGGGTTCTGGAACCTAACCTCCGCGATAGACGAGGGACACTGTATTTAGTATCTGATGGTAGAAAGAACTGATTATCTATTAGGGAAAAAGAATATTAGGCTCTTATCTCTGTCCTGCACATCCCTTCACTTACATATTGTCTAGGGATGCCTTTTCGCATCAATAGCAGGGTTGAGTGGTCACAACAGAGATCTTATGGCCTGCAAAGCCTAAAATAATTACTATTAGGTCCTTTTTGGAACAAGTTTGCTGATTCCTGATTTAAAAGAAAGTTGAAACACTTAGAAATGAAATAAACCCTCTGTTTTGAACTTCTGGTTTCTCTTCTTAACTCACCACAGAACCTGAGCAAGTGCCTTCCTCTTCCTTTTGCACCAGTGAGGATAGCAGGATATGCCACCCTGAAATATGCTACTTTGGCTTAAGAATTATTTTGAGCTGAAAGCAACTGAGAAGTTGCAGATATATAAAAAAAAATCTCTCTTCTCCTGCTATCTGCCTAAAAGGAGGACATAAATTCACAAAGTTGTTTCTCCTTCCTCTCTATCAGGAAGTACAGAATTTAATTACTGGAAACAACACAACACGCTTATCAGCCCAGATATGGCAGCAGAGGAATCTTCATAACATATCCAATTAGTTCCCCCACATATTTGCTTTCCCACAGTTTGCCACTCTAGAAACGCAAGATCCTTTTCCTTTGGCTACTTCTCAAATTTTCTGTTTTCTTGTAGGATGTTACAAAGGCCCATATTCTAATCATCCTTTGAGCTATTCAACTCTGAATGTTCTCACGTATATGTATAATGCACAAATTAATAGACCTCCACTTGTTTTTCATTTGTTTAATCTTACACTTGTTAATCTATCTTTTGTCAGTCTAATTTACAGGTCCCTAGCCAATGAACCTAAAATGAGTAGAGGGGAAAAGAATTTTTCTCCCTCCCTAAATTAGTAAGATGTTTGTTTCCCCTAATGTTACCTTTGTTTTAGGTCCTAAAGAGAAGGCCCTATTTCCACTTTTCCTTAAGCTATTTACTATAGAAAGTCATATATTAGGGTGAGAGTTATGAAATTTTGCTTTGTCTAATATGGCCAAATAATGATAATTTCATATGGTTCAACCCATTGTGGCATTAACAGCAGATTTCTACAGCCTGAAGCTCCAGGGCACAATATTCAAACATACCAATTTTCCAAAAAGAGAGCAGAGAAATAAAATTAGGAAAAGGAAATGAGGTACTTTTTTCTGTAAGAGGATATTCTAATAGAATATATTTCACATTTTTTTTAGTTACTATTCTACATTTTTACTAACAAAGTCATACTTGATCAGAACTTCAGTTTTTAAAGTCCTTTCAAACATTTTATTGCATCTGATGCCAACAAGTCTGTAAGAAAACAGATGGTTTATGAAAGAGAAAAACAACACTGTAAAGGACCTACTCTGTCAAGTGGCCAAAGAGAAGTAAAGCTGGACTCAAACCAGGTCCTTTTCCTCATAGTTTACCCCTCACAAGTTAATAAGGTCTTTTAATTCAATGGTTCCTATATCTTTCCTGCTACCAGAAATCTTTCCATTTACAGAAAAATCTTATTCCCATCAGTTATATTTCTTATTTCTGGCAGTAAGTCTCCAAAAAATGAGATGGGGAGGAACACCTAGTCTCTCCCCTCACTGTTCTCCCCCCACCCCACCCCCATGGGCACATAGGCATACAGACTGAAAAGAAAAAACCTAGATTCGCATGTTTCTCAAGTTTTCACTGTGCTACTCCCAACCACCCATCACTCTTTCAATGGTTCAGTAATCACTGATTTTATGGTTGTAGAACCATCAAAACTTTTTTTTTTTTTTTTTTTTGTATTTTTCTGAAGCTGGAAATGGGGAGAGACAGTCAGACAGACTCCTGCATGCGCCCAACCGGGATCCACCCGGCACGCCCACCAGGGGCGATGCTCTTTCCACCAGGGGTCGATGCTCTGCCCCTCCGGGGCATCACTTCTGCCGTGACCAGAGCCACTCTAGTGCCTGGGGCAGAGGCCAAGGAGCCATCCCCAGCACCCGGGCCATCTTTGCTCCAGTGGAGCCTTGGCTGCGGGAGGGAAAGAGAGAGACAGAGAGGAAGGAGGGGGGGTGGAGAAGCAAATGGGCGCCTCTCCTATGTGCCCTGGCTGGGAATCAAACCCGGGTCCCCCGCACACCAGGCCGACGCTCTACCGCTGAGCCAACCAGCCAGGGCCACTTTTTTTTACATGGATAGTATGTTATTTCCTTCTCAGTTCTGGAAAGTTTCCACTTACCAACGTCCTTCCGTATCCTATAAAGAAGAAGATGTCCTTGTTTGGTTCCAACAAGAAGCCATTCCTCTGGAAAAGAAAAGAGCTGTGAGAATCTGCTTCAGTCAAACCCTACTTCTTTACCTGGGAGTTGTAATCAGAATCAAAGTGTCAAGAAAGTGTTTTGGGGGTGTTTTTTTTTGGATAGCAGGTATCTTGCAAAACTAAAGAATGTTTATAGTCAAGAAATACTTGAGCTTTGGTGTAGAGCATTGGCCTGGTGTGTGGAAGTCCCAGGTTCGATTCCCAGTCAGGGTACACAGGAGAAGTGTCCATCTGCTTCTCCATCCTCCCCCTTCACTTTCTCTCCCTCCCTCTCTCTCTCTTCTCCTCCCGCAGCCATGGCTCGAATGATTCAAGCAAGTTGGCCCCGGGCACTGAGGATGATGGTTCCATAGCCTCGCCTCAGAGGCTGAAATAGCTCAGTTTGGAGCAATGGAGCAGCAGCCTAGATGGGCAGAGCATCGCCCCCTACTGGGCTTGCTGGGTGGATCCCGGTCTGGGCACATGCAGGAGTCTGACTCTGCCTAAGTAGACCTCCCGTCTCTCACTTAATAATAAAAAAATAAAATTAAAAAATTAAAAACAAATATTTGAGAATCAACCCATCAAGAAGCATTTATTTAACAATTACTAGACATATTAGAGAATACAAAAATACCCCTGGCTTCATTGTTTCAAGAAGAAACTGACCAAAAATATCATGGATATTTATAAAATCATAAAATGGGTAGTATAAACCTGAAACTAGGTATTTAATCTCAGAAATAACAACTAAAAGGCATTCTTTGAAAGTTTAATGATTTAACTTTTGGGAAAATAAAAAGTGCCATAGTATATTAAGCTTATAGAATTATTATCTCAAAAAATGGTCTAGCAGATAATAATAAGTGTTAATGAAGATGGGGATAATTGGAACCCTCATACATTGTTAGCAGAAATATAAAATGGTACAGTCACTTTGAAAAACAGTCTGGCGCCTGGCCTGTGGTGGCACAGTGGATAAAGCATTGACTTGGAATGCTGAGGTCGCTGGTTTCAAACCCCAGGCTTGCCCAGTCAAGGCGCATAAAAGAAGCAGAAGCAATCAATGAACAACTGAAGTGAAGCAACTATGAGTTGATACTTCTAGCTCTACCCCCAACTCCTCCCTCTGTAAAATCAATAAATAAAATCTTAAAAAACAAACAAACAAAAAACAGTCCAGTAGTTCCTCAAAAGATTAAACATAGAGTTAATATATAACCTAATAATTCCACCCCTTGGAATATACACAAAAGAAATGAAAACATATGTTCACACAAAAACTTGTATACAAATGTTCATAGTAGCATCATTTGTAATAGCCAAAAGGTGGAAACAACCCAAATGTCCATCCACTGATGAACAGATAAACAAAATGTGGCATATCCACACAATGGCAGCTGTTAAAGGAAATGAAGCGCTGATATATGCTACACCAGGATGAACGTGGCTTTATGCTAATTGAAAGCAAGACCAAAGAAAAGACTACATAGTGTATGATTCTGTTTATATAAAATGTCCAGAACAGGCAAATTTACAGAGACAGAAAGATTAATTGTTGCCTAGGACAGGTGGGCTTGGGCAGTGGTCCCCAACATTTTTTGGGCCATGGATCAGTTTAATGTCAGAAAATATTTTCACGGACCGGCCTTTAGGGTGGGATGGATAAATGCATCACATGACTGAGACAAGCGTCAAGAGTGAGTCTTTAGACGATGTAACAGAGGGAATCTGGTCATTTTTAAAAAATAAACCATCGTTCAGGCTTAAATATAAATAAAATGGAAATAATGTAAGTTATTTATTCTTTCTCTGAGGACCGGTACCAAATGGCCCACAGACCGGTAGCCCGGGGGTTGGGGACCACTGGGCTTGGGGGGAATTAGAAGCTGAATACTAATAGGTTTGGGGTTTCTTTTCAGGGTGATGAAGATGTTCTTTTTTTTTTTTTTTTTTAACATTTTTTTAATCAATTACATTCAGGAGAAGGTTTTTTTTTTTTTTAAATCTTTTTTTAATTTTTTTATTTTTTATTTATTCATTTTAGAGAGGAGAGAAAGAGAGAGAAAGGAGAGAGAGACAGGGGGGAGGAGCTGGAAGCATCAACTCCCATATGTGCCTTGACCAGGCAAGCCCAGGGTTTTGAACCAGCGACCTCAGCATTTCCAGGTCGATGCTTTATCCACTGCGCCACCACAAGTCAGGCAGATGTTCTAAAATCAACTGTGGCAATACTTGCACAACTCTGTGAACATACTAAAAACCACTGAATTGCTCATTTTAAATGGGTGAACTGCATGGTATATTACAGGGGTCCCCAAACTTTTTACATAGGAGGCCAGTTCACTGTCCCTCAGACCGTTGGAGGGCTGGACTATAAAAAAAAAACTATGAACAAATCCCTATGCACACTGCACATATCTTATTTTAAAGTAAAAAACAAAATGGGAACAAATACAATATTTAAAATAAAGAACAAGTAAATTTAAATCAACAAACTGACCAGTATTTCAATGGGAACTATGGGCCTGCTTTTGGCTAATGAGATGGTCAATGTCCGGTTCCATATTTGTCACTGCTAGTCATAACAAGTGATATGACGCGCTTCTGGAGCTGTGACACGTGCGTTCTGCGACACCAGTAGTACTGTACATGAGCGACGCCACCACGTACACTACTCCACATACAGTACTCTCACTGACCACCAATGAAAGAGGTGCCCCCCAGCCTGACCTGTGGTGGCGCAGTGGGATAAAGTGTCGACCTGGGACGCTGAGGTTGCCTGTTCGATACCCTGGGCTTGCCTGGTCAAGGCACATATGGGAGTTGATGCTTCCTGCTCCTCCCCTTTCTCTCTCTCTCTCTCTCTCTCTCTCTCTCTCTCTCTCCTCTCTGAAAAATTGAATAAATAAAATCTTTAAAAAAAAAAAAAAAAGAAAGAAAGAAAGAAAGAGGTGCCCCTTCTGGAAGTGCGGCGGGGGCTGGATAAATGGCTTCAGGGGGCCGCATGCGGCCCGCAGGCCGTAGTTTGGGGGCCCCTGGTATACATTTCAATAAAGCTCTTATTTAAAAAAGATGGTTGAGGTCCATGGTTCTTGAGCTCTGGTATGTTATCAGAATTTGAAGGTTTGTTAAAACAGATTGCTCAGCCCTGACCTGTTTCTTATTCAACAGGTCTGGAAGTGGGCCTGGGAACTTGCATTTCTACCAAGTTCCGGGTTATGCTGATGCTGTTGGTTCAAGAGCCACATTTTGAGACATTGGTCTACACTACAAGTAAAGAGGTTCTGAAAAAGTTTAAATAATTACCCTGATAGAGCTGTATTAAGTCACTAAGAGAAGTTAAGGACATATACTATTATAGATAGCTTTCTGAACTATAACACAGAAGTCAATCATACACTCTCTTGCTCTTTTGTAAAATAAAACATTGGATGATGGTACAAATAGATAACCAATATTGAGCGTGCATTTTATTCCAGGAAATACTAAGCACATAGCATACGTTATTTCATTAATCCTCAACTATCCTATGAAATCTGTGTGGGTGTGGGCCAGAGGCTGTCTGGAAGGCAGTGGTTATAGTCATAAAAACAAGTCAGAAGCCACCTCAGGAACATTTCCCCAGGTTGATGTCTTTAGTCTTCTAGGAGAAGATAATGATTCTGTCTTTTTTTATCTTGCATCTTAAAGCAAAGGCAGTACACAGAAAGTGAGACCCTGTGTGCTCTTAATCACGTATGTGGAAACCAGGAGTAACACTAGCTCTAACGGAATGCTGGAAATATATGTTGGAAGAGAACATAGAAAAAAAAAAAAAAGAATTCTGTTTACAATGCTTGCTTTGTAAAAGATATTGTTTAGATATCATGGTATCAAGCAACTGGTAATATTAAAGTTTATTTTTAGGATGTCCATTAATATTTCAGATATAAATAAAATAAAGTGGGATTATTTTAAAAATCTTACACATAAAAATCTATAATTAGCCTGACCAGGCGGTGGCACAGTGGGAAGAGTATTGGCCTGGGACGAAGAGGGCCCAGGTTCAAAGCTCCGAGGTTGCCAGCTTGAGTGCAGGCTCACAAGGTTTGAGCACAGGGTTGTTGGCTTGAGCAAGGGCTCACTGGCTCAGCTGAAGCCCTCACCACCACCCCACCCCACCCCCGTCAAGGCACATATGAGAAAGCAATGAATGAATAACTAATGTGCCACAACTACAGTGTGTCCATAAAGTCATGGTGCACTTTTGACCGGTCACAGGAAAGCAACAAAAGACGATAGAAATGTGAAATCTGCACCAAATAAAAGAAAAACTCTCCCATTTTCATACCTATTCAGTGCAGTTCAATGTGGGCTCATGCAGATTTTTTAGGGCTCCTTAGGTAGCTATCCTGTATAACCCCTACAGATTTGTCACTGACTGATGGCCTACCAGAACGGAGTTTCTCCACCAAACTGCCGGTTTCCTTCAACTGCTTATCCCACTGAGTAATGTTATTCCTATGTGGTGGTGCTTCGTTATAAACGCGCTGATATTCACGTTGTACTTTGGTCACAGATTCGAATTTAGCAAGCCACAGAACACACTGAACTTTCCTCTGTACCGTCCACATCTCAACTGGCATGGCCGTGGGTTGCTCTGCTGTATACATGGTATTACGTCATCATCTGCGCATGTGCACATGCTGCCACATCATCCTATAGAAACTGGAAGGGTTTTTCCTTTTATTTGGTGTAGATTTCATATTTCTATCATCTTTTGTTGCTTTCCTGTGACCGGTCAAAAGTGCACCATGACTTTATGGACACACTGTATGAATTGATGCTTCTTACCTCTCTCCCTTCATATCTGTCTGTTCCCCCCCCCCTAAAAAATAAATACTCTATAATTAAATGGTCAACATAATGTTCACCATCTTACCTATGACCCAAACTCTTGCCTGTTCTTGTGTTTTTTTGTTGTTGTTGTTGTTTTTTTACAGAGACAGAGAGAGAATCAGAGAGAGGGATAGATAGGGACAGACAGGAACGGAGAGAGATGAGAAGCATCAATTATCAGTTTTTCATCAGTTTTTTTAGTTGTCCATTGACTGCTTTCTCATATGTGCCTAGATCGTGGGCCTTCAGCAGACAGAATAACTCCTTGCTCAAGCCAGCGACCTTGGGTCCAAGCTGGTGAGCTTTTGCTCAAACCAGATAAGCCTGTGCTCAAGTTGGTGACCTTGGGGTCTTGAACCTGGGTCCTCCGCATCCCAGTCCGACGCTCTATCCACTGCGCCACCACCCGGTCAGGCTGTTCCTGTTTTTCTTTTTTAATTTTATTTATTCATTTTAGAGAGGAGAGAGAAAGGGAGAGAGAGAGACAGAGAGAGAAGGTGGGGAGGAGCTGGAAGCATCAACTCCCATATGTGCCTTGGCCAGGCAAGCCCAGGGTTTCGAACCGGCAACCTCAGCATTTCCAGGTCAACACTTTATCCACTGCGCCACCACAGGTCAGGCTGTTCCTGTTTTTCTTTATCTCCTTTTACAGCCTTACCTTCTACTAGGTCTGCAAGGCCTACCAATTTTACCTCTACAAAGTTCCTTCCTACAGCCCTCTCCCATAGTTTCTCCAGACACTCCTGTGATGGCCTCAACTGGCCTCACTCCACATGTTCTTTCATGTTTGCTGTCAGTTACTTTACAGCAGATCTCTAATGCTGTTACTCTGGGGGTTGAATTCTCATGAAGCTGCACTATCACAATATGAAGTCAAACTGACAAGCATTTAAGAGCCATTTTCCATTCTTACTGAAATATTTTTTTTTGCCAACAGATGTTTCTTATCAAATGTCTACCCTATTGGTCATAAAATAAAATCAGATGAGTTCACTGAAATTGTTTTTAAAATGTTTAATTGAAATCTTATTTGTCCCTTTTCAAGCTTTCATTTGGAGGTGCTGAGGAAAACTGCCTTTATCATATATGCAAAGTACTTATAACAACTTTTATTTATTTATTTATTTATTTATTTATTTATTTATAGAGACAGAGAGAGTCAGAGAGAGAGATAGATAGGGACAGACAGACAGGAATGGAGAGAGATGAGAAGCATCAATCATCAGTTTTTCGTTGTGGCACTTTAGTTGTTCATTGATTGCTTTCTCATATGAGCCTTGACCGGGAGGCTACAGCACACCAAGTAACCCCTTGCTCAAGCCAGTGACCTTGGGTCCAAACTGGTGAGCTTTGCTCAAACCAGATGAGCCCGTGCTCAAGCTGGCGACCTCGAGGTCTGGACTCTAGGTCCTCTGCATCCCAGTCCAATGCTCTATCCATTGCGCCACCACCTGGTCAGGCACAACTTATCTTTAAATAGTAAAAGCACCATACACACACTCATTCCTAATCCTCAAAGTCATAAGGAAAATATAATAGCACAGAACCTTCAATAGACTTGATTTAATTACAGAAATCAGTGGGGGCTCAGGTGGCCAGAGGACAAGAGTCACACTGGGCCTTCACATTCTATGATGACATGCTATCATATAACACAGCTAAACATGCAAAACAAAGAATGAGAAGCCTGCAGAGCAGGGACAGCACAGGGTAAACAGTCCCTTCTGAGACTCAATTCTGCCGATCAGAAACACACACACAAACAGAAAATTCCTGACAGCCTAATTCTCAGATGCATGGTTGGACTTGATCCCTCCTGGGAAGTCAGTAAGACTGTCCCTTCTTGCTCATAATTACCCTATTGAAGCTCTGTCCAACAGTGAAACCATCCCACCTCATGTAATAAACAATTCCATTTCTGGCCCAATGCTGGTCACTGTAGGGAACAAGCTGGGGATCACTTCCCTTCATGGGGCATAGGCCAAAGACCAGTGTTTCTCAAAGTATAAGCCCCTGATTAGCCACATCAGAATCACTTGGACTTATTAAAAATGCACATTCCTGAGCCCTGCTCCCAGAAAGCCTGAGTCAATGATTCTGCATTGGTACCCTGAAATTTGCTTTTTTTTTTTTTGTAGCAGAGACAGAGTGAGAGAGAGAGAGACAGATAGGAAGGGATAGAGATGAGAAACATCAATTCTTCGTTGCGGCTCCTTACTTGTTCATTGATTGCTTTCTCATATGTGCCTTAACTGGGGGGCTCCAGCTGAGCCAGTGATCACTTGATCAAGCCAGAGACTTTGGGCTCAAGCTGGTGAGCTTTGCTCAAACCAGATGAGCCCGCGCTCAAGCTGGCGACCTCGGGGTCTTGAACCTGGATCTTTCACATCCCAATCTGACACTCTATCCACTACGCCACTGCCTGGTCAGGTGAAATTTGCATTTTTAAATTTCATTTTATTATATGAGACATTTATTTCCAAAGTTAAAACTGTAAAAAAAATCTAACTTTCATCCTTGTCCCCTCTACCCTGTTCTCTCTCCCTTCTGCTATAGCTAAGCATTTTAGTTATTTGTGATTTATCTTTCCGTTGTTTCTTTGGATAATATAAGTAAATGTGATGTGTATAAACACAGATACACACACACAAATCTGCATTTTTTTTTTTACCAGCTCTGAATATACATTCAAGTTTGGGAACTAGGTTCTGGAATCAGACATAATTTACTAGATATATGACCTTGGAAAATTTACTTAAATTCTCAGGTTCTTCCTCTGCAAATGGGCTTATTATTTTTATAAAAGCTCAATATGATTTGCACTCAATAAATGAAAGTTATAACCATTAATATTATTATTCATTAGTTAAATAAATATTTAATGGATACCTATTACAATGTTCTAGGCACTGCAAATAAAGCAATATACAAAACAAAGTTCCTACTCTGAAGTAATTTATATCCAAATATGAAGTGAGAGAGACAATGATAATATATAAAATAGTATTAGATGGTAATCCATGAGAAGAGGAAAGATAAGACTGAGTGAGAGAACATCACATTGGTGGCTGTTTTATTCTCTTTAATATGGGACAGTTAGAGAAGGACTTGCTGGTATATGTGACATTTCGGCAGAGACCTGAATGAAATGAGGAATGAGACATGAAATATTTAAGGCAATATTATTCCAGACAGAGGAAATAGCAAGTACAAAGGCCCAGAGATAGGCATGTGCTCTGCATGTTCATGAAACAAGAAAGACTGTATAACCAATACCAGATAGTTGTAAGGGGTAAGAGCATAGGAGATAAAGTCAGGGAAGTAACCAGAGGCCTGATCATGTCAGGTGTAGCCAGTCACAGCAGTCACAGTAAAAACTTTGGAACTTATTCTAATTGTGATAGGAAGAAGCTACTTCAGGATTTTGAGCAGAGAACAGATGCGAACAGAGTAAGTTTCAAAGGATCACTCTACCTCTATGTGGATAAAAAACTGAAAATGGGACAACGGCAAACACAGGATGATCAGTCAGAAGACTACTATAGCAATTTGGATGACAGACCTCATCAAGAGTAGAAAAAGTGGAGACGGAAAAAATGACTGGATTCTAGTGTTCTTCTGGAGGTGGAACAGACGAGCTTTGCTAATGGATTAGATGTGGTATAAGAAAAAGAGAAGTCAAAAATGATGCCAAGACTTTGGCCTTAGTACAACAGGTAAACAAATGCCATTTGCTGAGATATGGAATGCAGGGGACAGGCATGTTTTGAGAGAGTAACCATCAAGTACTGTTCTGGCCATGTTACTAGATACCCAAAATGAAGCTGCTTAAAAGGCAATTGGAGCCCTGGCCACATAGCTCTGTTGGTTAGAACATCGGTCCAACGCACAGAGGTTGCTAGTTCAATCTCCAGTCAAGGTACATACAGGAATGGATCGATATTCTTGTCTCTCTCTCTCCCTCCTCTCTGGCTGAAATCAATAAATAAATTTTTTTAAAAAAAGGCAGCTGGGGCCCTGGCCGGTTGGCTCAGCGGAAGAGTGTCGGCCTGACATGCAGGAGTCCCGGGTTCGATTCCTGGCCAGGGCACACAGGAGAAGCGCCCATCTGCTTCTCCAACCCTCCCCCTCTCCTTCCTCTCTGTCTCTATCTTCCCCTCCTGCAGCCAAGGCTCCATTGGAGCAAAGTTGGCCTGGGCGCTGAGGATGGCTCTGTGGCCTCTGCCTCAGGCACTAGAATGGCTCTGATTGCCGCAGAGCTACGCCCCAAGATGGGCAGAGCAGACGCCCTAAGATGGGCAGAGTATCGCCCCCTGGTGGGCATGCCGAGTGGATCCCGGTCGGGCGCCTGCGGGAGTCTGACTGCCTCCCCGTTTCCAACTTCGGAAAAATACAAAAAAAAAAAAAAAAAGGCAGCTGGACTGTACAACTCTAGACTTTTGGAAGAAGTCATCATCATCAGTACTCTCATTTCCATTTCCCAACAGCTAGATTATGGTTTCTCAAAGACATCAATCATCTCAAACAAATATTGTCTGGCCCTAGATGACCTGGATTGTGAAGGTTCCTGGATGAATGTCAGGTAAAAGGGATAATCACTAGAAAGAATAATATATATTTATTGCTGCTAAAGTCTGAAAATAGTGGTTTTTGTTGTTGTTTTGTGACAGAGACAGAGACAGACAGGGAGGGAGAGATGAGAAGCATCTATTCTTCATTGTGGCACCTCAGTTGTTCATTGATTGCTTTCTCATATGTGCCATGACCCAGGGGGCTACAGCAGAGCAAGTGACCCCTTGCTCAAGCCAGTGACCTTGGGCTTCAAGCCAGAGACCTCTGGGCTCATGCCAACGACCATGGGGTCATGTTGTGATCCCACGTTCAAGCCAGCTACCCCACGCTCAAGACAGATGAACCTGCGCTCAAGCCGGAGACCTTGGGGTTTCGAACCTAGGACCTCTGCGTCCCAGTCCAACATTCTATCCACTGAGCTACCTTCTGGTCAGGCAAAAATAAAGTAGTTTTGAAGCAGGAGGCCATAAATGACCTCTTGTAGCTCAATACCTACCATAGCATCCTAGTAGGCAAGACGCATTTCTCCTGTTTTACAGGAGATCAAAGCAAGTTAAAAGTTACCTACCATTTCAAAACTGTGTTCCTGAAAAGCACAGGTATCAGAAATCTTTACTGTGACAAAGTGGAGTCGGTGACAGAGGCTGAGATATGTGTATTACTAGTTCCACAGGATCAGAGTCAAGCATTGTGACATGCTAAGTAGAGTGTGGTAAACAGCTGCACTCATCTTTTTCAGAAGTATATGTCCTAGGCAGAGTTGGGTACCGCTCCTTCATGCCTCCTTATAGGCAGCATGTGTCTCTAGTATCATTTATCTTGTATCATAATCTTTTTATGTCTTTGTCCCCCCCACTGTGTTTCCTAGAAGCACAGGTACTATGTCTTACTCATCCTTATATTTATGTTCCTAGCAGAGACACTGGTCAATGTAAACACTTAATATGCATTTGATGAAGAAATAGGGGAATGAGTCCCTTTGTGCAATGTCAGGTCTTCCAAATTATTTTTCTCCTCTGATTTTAAGTTTTACTGAGAGTGTTTAAAGACAGAAAATAAAGGCCTTCTTGAGATATCTGGAGGAATCAGGATTCTCTCTTAACCCAAAAGGACAAGGACAGCTTACTATAGAGATGTGATTTTAAAGAGGCCCAGAGCTGCTAAAGGCAACAGAGGTACACATTAGCATGAAGATCTGTAGTGAAAGCACCATGCTGAAGAGGCTGTGCAGAACTCTGCAAGACTGACTGGGTGGCACTGTCCACAGATTATACATAAGATGCCAGCCACCACCAAGATTCCACCAGGCCTATCATCAGTACTTAATATATGATTAAGGGTTCTGGGTCACCTTTTTTTATGGTCCCTGATTTCTAGTATCTGGACATTAACAGGGAAGACTGAAATTATTTGTTTGGTCTTTGGTGGCTGTTAGACACAACCAGTCTTAGGTAAGATCATAACGTTCATAATTAAGAGTTGAAGTTTAGGCCCCTGAAACCTTCTGCATTTTGGAGAATACAAGAGCTAAGAGATGCTTGACCCTCCTCTATGCAATGGCCACTCCCATGAGGATTATGCAAATTTTTATGGATTAAAGTTCAGGACAGCCTGAAATGATGCTCTTCTACCTACAGTTGGGTAACTTGGGACACTTGAATGTCAGGCAATCAACCATTTGGCTAGTGAGAGTTTATAGCATAACAACAGTGAGTTATCTACAATAACAAGAAGTGCACAATGAATGAACACTAAGGGAAAAAAAGGCATATGGTGTTAAATTGTTCAAACCCCCCCCCCCACACACACACACACAACCACCTCCAAACCAACACAATCAATCACCTGGGGGAAGTTCAAGTCCCTGGCGGGCTAAAAACTTTCCGCTGCTTGTATCTCCACTCTAAAGATTTATTGGGAATCGAAATAAACCAAAGCTGAACACAGTAAGGAAAGCTCAATCTCCAACTCTGCACCAAGAGCAGGTGGAACCTCCCTAAAATGCCTGGGTCCCTGGGGATCTCACAAACAGCCCTACCGCCCTCGCTATCTATAATGCTCCGCACGCCTTCTTCCCAGTTCCCTTTCGGACAGCCACCGACCCGAGCCCACACAGCGAGACGCCCGTCCACTTCCCCAGCCTAGTGAAAGGTTCGGGCCGCTCCCGCGCTGCCCGGCTCGGCCCCTGGGTCTCTCGGCTCACCCCAGGCAGCCAGACAGTCGATCTGCAGAGGCAGCTTTTCCAGGATTGGCACCGGCTCAAAGGCATCGTGCATGGCTGCGAGCAGAGAGTCGCCGTGACAGTCACCCTGAGCGTGCCGAGTCGGGTTCGTGAACAGAAGCACGCCCAAGGAAGAATCGACTAGGACCCGGCCAAGGACCCCACTACTGAGCCTTCCGCAGCACAGCCATCACTAACACCGGACTTCCTGCCGGCCTAGCCCACCCCTTCCGTAGCCAAAGTCCCGCCCCTTCCGCCCGGCTCCTGAAGCACCTACAAGTAATGCACCAGCGCTTGTGTTCCCACTTCCCCGAGATCCTTCGTCCTGGAGTAACCATAGGCTTAATTAAAAAGGGAAGATTTTAATCTTAGATCTGTCTTAAGAAGTGTAGTGTGGTAGTGAAAGAATTCAGGTTTTGGCGTCAGACCTGATATGGAGATCTGCCATATAGGAAATTAGCAGTGATATTTAAGGAATTTAATCTTCTATGGACTTATATTTCCTACCTGCAAAAGGATGGCAGTTTTATGTACTTTCCAAGCATTGTAAGCGTTTAGCAATGCCAGACACACTCAGCACTCGATAAATGGTAGTGTATTACCATTATAATCACAGATTTACTTTTACATTTTAAAGGTTGTTCCAAGCCAATGGTTCTCCATGGGTGGTCCCTAGACCAGCAGCATCAGCATCACCTGGGAACTTGTTAGAAATGCAGTTTCAGGCCTTATTCTAGCTTTACTCAATCAAAAACTTTGAAGGGGGGTAGGGTAGGGGTGGAGGTGTCCAGCAGTCTGTTTTAATGTTTCCAAAGATAGTCCATGCACTTGAAACTTTAAGAACCACTGCAAGAATGATCAGTATCTGGCAATTTACTCCCAAGAAAACAGAAGGTTATGTCATAGCATTAAGCATTTTAATTTCGAGCAAAAATGTAAAAGAAAAATAAGGGTGAGTCATGATATGAAGTAAAAAAAAAAAAAAAAGGTCCTGGTCACTTTATTTTTTATACAATGTCAGTTTCTTCACCTGTAAATTATGAATATTTTCCTGACTTTAACAAATTGTTTCTGATGATAATCAAATGAAATATTTTCAATAGTAAGAAACACAAAAATTACTAAACAAATCTTATGTCTCATTTTTACCATAGAAACTGAACATCTTGAAAATTTAGAATTGCCAGCAGCTGTGCTGGAAGATGGTCCAAATAATATCTTGTAGTTCCAGGATCAAGGACCAAGACTGAAAAAAAAAAAAAAATCACCATGGCAAAACAGCTATAGAGAACTGTTAACACTGTCACTATAGTGTGAGTTAGTGAAGATTGTGGTCATGTGGTTATTGGTTTCAACAGATGGGAAGACAATATATAATAAAAACCATGGAAGTAAAATTCCCACAAGAGTTTAGAGGAAAGAAGAGTTTTTACAGAAAGTCTAAAAAGAGAGAAAAACACACTAATTTTGTTAAAATTTTTTTATATTAAAAAATGGCATGAACTTTCTATATAGAACAAAACTCTTGGGAAGGCAAAATAGACAAAACCATTAAAACAGAAATATAATGCTTCAAATGAATCCCATCACCTTGTGATGCTTCTTATAACAAGTCTCTAAACCAACACCAGATACAAGAACAATTGATCCTAAAGAAAAAGCAGCAGTCCAGGGCCTCCATATTACTTCATGCAGGAAAACTTTAACCTAAGCCAAAAGAACCTGTTTCCTTTATATTAGCTCCTGCTTCTGAAGAATTATAGTCCTTAAGGGGGTGCTCTCTCACAAGCACGTAGACGGATTGCCTCTCTGCATCTGGTATAACATCCAGTGAATGGCATGAAGGCGAACAAAGCAGTGCCTGGGACTCTGCAGTGCTGCCTTGGAGGCTTACAAAACAGTAGTTAAAAGTTCCGGAGTGTGCACCACATTGCCAGCAATGGGATGTGTCACAATAGCAGGTGTCAAAAGAGTTAAACTAATATTTCTCTCTAAAGTACATCTGAAATAGAAAAATCTTTAATATATACCATTTGTAAACAAAATTGCACTTGATTTTGCTTTTTTAATGATCTGAATTACACTGTAACAGTTTCTTTCTCCCCCTTTTTTCCTTTCTTTTAATCATTGATAAAAGAAAGAAAAGCCTTTTCTTCTCAAAATTATCTCAAGTCAGAAAGCCTTTTCTTCTCAAAATTACCTCTGCAAGATGTAACCTTGGCTTCCTAGGAAATGGAAACATAACTAACAATTTCCCCCATCACCTCTGTAACTCCCTAAAAATAAGTAAAAAATACAGGCAGTTGCTCCTGGAGATTACATATTATAGTGTTGATGTCACAGTTCTTTAGAAGATGTTAAATTTTTTAGTTTGACAAGTTAAACAATTTAAACATCATAGAAGGTTCAGGAACAACACACATAAGTTGCATCAACATCCATGTCAGGGTGTGGGAGGGAATGGGGCATCAATGTTCTAAATAGAAAACTTGTAGATTTTTCTCATCCTATGAACTTGTTTTCAATAAGATGTTCTCCCAGTTCTGACACCCCTCGCCAGCTCCAATGCCCAAAGATCAAGGAACAGATCAGGATGTCATTGCCTCCTTTAATCCCATGGAGTAGTGTAGAAGACTGACAGAAGATGATCTCTTCCCAGATACTAGCCATCTTCAACTGCACATCTTCCCACTCTTTACTCCATTTTGGATCTTTCAAAGTGTGTGATCATTCGTTCCTTTAAAAAGAGTTTATTCAGAATACATTAATTTTGTATAGTCTACACTCCAAACATCTTCTACATAAATGAGGCACACATGCATTTTCTGTGAGTACTTGTTCATGTTCATTAAATACTTAGAATGTTGGTTGAACCTGAGGAACCAGGTTCAAAACCCCAAGGTCGCTGGCTTGAGCGTGGGCTTACCAGCTTGACCACAGGGTCTCTGGCTTGAGCATGGAATCATAGACATAAGCCCAAAGGTCACTGGCTTGAGGCCCAAAGTTGCTGGCTTGAGACTCAAAGTCGCTAGCTTGAGCAAGGGGGTCACTGGCTCATCTGGAGCCCCTCAGTCAAGGCACATACGAGAAAGCAATCAATGAGCAACTAAGGTGCTGCAACTGTGAGTTAATGCTTCTCATCTCTCTCCCTTCCTGTCTGTCTGTCCCACTCTTTCTTGATAAAAAAAAAAAAAAAAAAAATTAACAATCAAAATTTCTAGGCTTCTGTACATCAAAACACAAATTAAAAGGAATGGCATGGGCAACCAGTCACGGTATACAGAAGTGACCGTCTTCATTTCTATGCCTCTTCCTCCCCTTCTCTCTCTCTTTCTCTTACCTTCCTGAAGCCATGGCTCACAGATTGGTTTGAACAAGTTGCCCTGGAGTACAAAGGATGGCTCCTGGAGCCTCCTCCCCCAGATGCAAAAAAAATAGCTCGGTTGCCAAGCAACAGCCTCAGATGGGCAGAGCATCCCCTTTGTCCATCTGAGGCTTGCTGGGTGGCTCTCTGTTGGGCACATGGGGGAGTCTGTCTCTCTGCCTCCCCTCCTCTCACTTAAAAAAAAAAGAAAAAAAGGAATGTTTTAGTCAATTAAGATGATTAAACAAATATTTAAGATTGAATTTTAATAAAAATATGTACCATCTCTGATTCAAAAATTTAACTTGAATAGTTATAAATATGGGCAAAGATTTAGTCACAAGCATTTCTACTGCAACACTCAAAATTATAATAAAATACTAGAAAGAATATCCAAAAATACAGAATTATATAAAACTATGGTACATCCTTAATGAGTATTATATACTCATTAAAATTACATTAATAAAAAAGTTCTAGAGATCTGTTGCACAATGATATATATACATAGTTAACACTGTGCACTTGAGAGTCGTTATGATGGTCATTTAATGTGTTTTTCACCATAATTTTTGGTGCACTCAAAAAGCTTTCTGAAATCAAGAGACTCTAACCTAATATAAAAATGTGTCCAGGCCCTGGCCGGTTGGCTCAGCGGTAGAGCGTCGGCCTAGCGTGCGGAGGACCCGGGTTCGATTCCTGGCCAGGGCACACAGGAGAGGCGCCCATTTGCTTCTCCACCCCTCCGCCGCACTTTCCTCTCTGTCTCTCTCTTCCCCTCCCGCAGCCAAGGCTCCATTGGAGCAAAGATGGCCCGGGCGCTGGGGATGGCTCTGTGGCCTCTGCCCCAGGCGCTAGAGTGGCTCTGGTCGCAATATGGCGACGCCCAGGATGGGCAGAGCATCGCCCCCTGATGGGCAGAGCGTCGCCCCATGGTGGGCGTGCCGGGTGGATCCCGGTCGGGCGCATGCGGGAGTCTGTCTGACTGTCTCTCCCCGTTTCCAGCTTCAGAAAAGTGAAAAAAAAAAAAATGTGTCCAGAACTAGTACCCATTAACTCGGACTGCAATTCTTTATATAAGACTTTATTGTGAAGCCCTCCAGATGCACTGTATGGAAGGATACTAAAAGATTAAAAACCAGTGTACACATTAGAGGTACTAATTATAATACTATCTGAAGAAGATAGGTAACAGACAACATTGAATAATAATAATAGGTAACTTAAAATAATTTATATCTTCCTTTGGTCTATGATATTCCTTTCTTAATCCTTTTATTATTTTTGCCTAGATTATATAAGGGTTAAACCTGAATTTCTTAAAGACAAAGGAAGTAGAAAGTGGGACAGTATGGTATTTGCTACCCAAATTGAACAAAGACATTCTCAAGTCTGACCACATAACTCTGGAAAAGGGTGGCATACACAGAAAGTAAACATTCTTGAATATTTGCGTTCTAGTATTAGCATTTCTATTCTCATCCCTTTCAATGATACTCAATTTACTAAGTCAAATAAAATCTCCCTGAACAGAGAACGTATGATTCCCTATTAAGTTACCAGGCTCATATTTTATGCACATAATTTTATTACTAACCTCATCTGAATCCAGAAGGGCTGGAAGTGCTCTGTAGGTAGAAAAAGACCAAACTGAATAATGTAAAACAAAGGCATAAATGGTTCATAAAGGGGAATGGAATAATGAATGCAGTTTAAAGCTTTTCTTTCTTCTGGTAACTATCTAAGATTTGTATCTTATTAATGGCTATTTCAGGGAGGAGAATGCAAATAAAAAATAAGACTCAAAGTTACTGAAATTGAGTAGAAAAAAAATTCTATATTGTAATAGGACCAAAGTTAAATGTCATCTTTCTAAGCAAAAATGTCATCTGAATGATTAATATCAATTACTTTTGTTTGTATATTTTCATCTTTTACTTCTAACGTTAACATTCTCATTAGTATGCTCTGCCCCTCACTTAGTATATATTAAAAGTAATACTAACTATGAAATAGAATTCTGATAGTAATAATTTAAAAACTTACACATCTGGGCCCTGGCCAGTTGGCTCAGCGGTAGAGAGTCAGCCCAGTGTAAGTCCCAGGTTCAATTCCCAGTCAAGGCACCCAGAAGAAGCGACCATATGCTTCTCCACCTCTTCCTACCTTCCTCTTTCTATCTCTCCACCTCCTGCAGCTCAGGCTCAATTGATTCTAGCCCCAGGCACTGAGGATGGCTCCATGGCCTCACCTTAGGCGCTAAAATAGTTCAGTTACTGAGCAATGGAGCAATGGCCCCAGATGGGCAGAGCATCCCCCAGTAGGGAGCTTGCTAGGTGGACCCCATTGGGGCACATGCAGGAGTCTGTATATCTCTGCCTCCCCACCTCTCACTAAAAAAAAACAACACAACAAAAACACTTACACATCTGTCACAGAAGAAGGAACATTTTCTTCTACCCACTTCAAATCATCTTCCTGCAGGGAACATACAAATACCAGTTGTTGATAAAATATATAAAATAATACATCTCGAGTAAGAATATAAAGAGATCTTAAAATCTTTACATTTAATTTTGTAACTCTGAAGTAGCACGTTCATATAACAAATGGGACTGCTAACAGTACAGTAAAGTAACTTTAAAAAACTACACAAAAGAGGCCCAGGAGGGTTAGCTCAGTCAATGAAAGCATTGTCCCAAACACCAAGGTTGTGGGTTCAATCCCTGGTCAGGGCACATGGAAAGTGACAAATGAATGCACAACTAAGTAGAACAACAAATGAATGCTTCTCTCACTCTCTTGCCCTCAAACCAATCCATAAAACAAACAACTACCTACATAACCAAAATATACAATGATGTCCTACAACCTTAAATGCTTTCTGCTTAAGGGTCTAAACCTAGCATTCACTTCATGAAAGCTTTGCTCCTTAAAACTGAGATAAAGTCCTTAATGTAGAGTAAATGCACAGTTCTAATTAAAGGAAACCAAAAAATGCTGACTAAAAATCTAGTTTTTACTACAAAAAAGACTTTAGGTTATTAATCAGGCTAAGACTTCATTGATGAAAACTATTAAACAAAACCATCAGACTTCTGGTATGTTTTCAGGACATGGTAGCAAACCATCTAGTTAAAGATTACTTCAGTTCTAGATAGACTCACTTGCTGTCTCTGTTTATAAAAATGTAAACGTAGTATGCATTTAAAAAAATTCTGAAGCGGGTTTACAGCATAGGTAAAGAAACTCACTAAGGACCGTACAGAACCGCTGAGCTCCTCCACGGGCTGGAGGACAGGGCAAACAGGAAAGAAGTCAGACTTACTGCTTTGTTTGCTTTACTATTTCCATTTGATTCTTGTTTAGTACTTCTCATTTTCATTCCTTCTATAGAAGGATAAAAAGAAGATTGGTTAACTATGGCAGTATACTAATGCTTTACAAAAATGGATTCAGAGCTTTATTTTAAGCTTTGCTGTTGAATTATACAACAGATGTTTCTCCATCTTTACATTTATGATGGGAAGTTCAAAGCCAAATTTTCAGCTCATCTCCAGTAAACAAATTGGACATTTAATGTTCAATTATTTCCAGAATTTACCATAGGTTCATCTTAAGATTCATGCCCTTATTTCTGTTTCTCCCTATACACAGCTATAAAGTAATAAACAGTGTAATTCTATAAAAGTATCTTGATTTTGATACTCAAAATGTTACATGGCTGACCCTTGAACAACATGCATTTTAACTGTGTGTGTCCCTTTCTATGTGGCTTTTTTCAATAAACACATTAAATGTATTTTTTCCTTATGATTTTAATAACTACCTTTACTCTAGCTTACTCTATTGTAAGACACATATAACATTCAAAATATGTGTTAAATGACTGTTTATACTGTCAGTAAGACTTCCTTCCTGTCAATGTAGGGCATAAAGTTTCTGGGGAGTCAAGAGTTATACACAGATTTTTGACAGCATGGGGTCAGCACCCCTAACCCCCGTGTTGTTCAGGGTCAACTGTACTGAGTTTATTTCTAAAAACCAGAAAAGAACATTTATAGGGCAAACAAAAAGTAAATTTTATCACTACCAAAGCTTTCTTTCAGCATAGGTTCCTTTTGTTCATCCTCTTCTTCTTCCTCAGATAACGGTGAAAAGGCAAACCTGAGAAAACAAAGGTGGAACATAAGGAAAACGACAAAAACAGATCCACTATATGGATTTTACAGGACAAACTGAAGCTCCCAATTATAGTCATTCATAAAATCAGTTTACCATCCTAAATAATAAAATCATTTTCCCCCTTCAGAAAGCCTGTATTATTAGCAATGGGGAAGCAGGACAGCACTGTATTTATAAGTGCAGGTTCAGCCACATCCTACCTGTGATTTTAGACAAGTGATATATTCTCTGTTCCCCAGTTTTCCCATCTGTAAATGGGATAACAAATCATTACTCACAGGTGTTCTGTGAAAAGTACATTAAGTCATTTCAAAAAGTGCTTAGAGAAATACCTGACACACGGTAAGCATTCAATAAATGTTCATTTACAAGTGCATGTATCACACAGAGGTAAGTGAATTCTCATATAATTTAAATACTCAGCCTTCAATTTGGTAGCTGAGATGGAAGTCCTGATCTTATGTGTTTCAAGTAATTTAAAATCTGCTTCCAAGTGGGAAACTGGGAAGATGAAGGATTAACCCCCCGGTACATCTCAGATATCTCTTCTTCACAACTTCCAAGAGACTCAGTAGACAGATCATGTCTAGAATGCTTTAGCTTCTAACTTGCTTTATACTTACTATTGCCTATTATTTTCACTTTATGTTGTTTTTAAATCTCCCTTCTGCCATTAAAAATTTCTCTAAGCTAGGAATAATAGGGAACATTTGCAACATGTTAAAAGATAAGTAACAAAATTTCAGTCAGTAGCAAAGTTAATGATGAACTTTGAGAAGCATTTTTTTTTTTTAATTTTTTTTTTTAATTTATTCACTTTAGAGAGGAGAGAGAGAGAGACAGAGAGAGGAGAGAGAGACAGGGGGGAGGAGCTGGAAGCATCAACTCCCATATGTGCCTTGACCAGGCAAGCCCAGGGTTTCGAACCAGCGACCTCAGCATTTCCAGGTCCATGCTTTATCCACTGTGCCACCACCGGTCAGGTCGCATTTTTTACTTATTGTGTGCACAAGCACACACTCAAGAGAAAGAAACAGAGAGACAGAGGCAGACAGACAGAAAGAAAGATGAGAAGCATCAGCTTGTAAGTTGTGGCACTTTTAGTTGGTCATTGATTGCTTCTCATATATGCCTTGACTAGGGGGGCTACAGCTGAGTCAGCGACCCCTTGCTCAAGCCAGCAACCTTTGGGATTAAGCCGGTGACCATGGAGTCATGTCTATGATCCCACGTTCAAGCTAGCGACCCTGTGCTCAAGGTAGAAGAGCCAATGCTCAAGCCAGCAACCTCGGGGTTTTGAACCTGGGTCCTTATTGTCCCAGGTCGATGCTCTATCCACTGTGCTACCACCTGGTCAAGCAAGAAGCATTTATTGTAAAGTAAGACTAAGAAGGTCCACTCTCTTGCCTGACCTGTGATGGCACAGTGGATCAAGTGTTGATCTGGAATGCTGAGGTCATTGGTTTGAAACCCTGGGCGTGCCTAGTGAAGGCACAAATGAGAAACAACTACTACCAGTTGATACTTCTATTCTCCCCACCTTCTCTCTCTCTATCCTCTCTCTAAAATCAATAAATAAAATCTTTAAAAAAAATTAACTGTACCCTTGTACACCAACAAGATGGCCCACACTCACTTGTCTCAGTTCAACAGCCTAGCCAACAAAAACCCAGAAATGAGGCAGTAAGATTATTTGGAAAGGAATAACATTGTCATTACTGTAGCAAATAAACAACTACTAAGAAAACTGGAAAATTATCAGAGCTAACAAGGTAATTATAGGAGTGTTGATGGATATGATAAATATACAAAAACTAACAGCATCCGTTATGTATTTGGAAAAGCTACATTTATTATTTTTAAAGTATGCATCCTAAGAGTCACAAAATTACAAAAAAATTTTTAAATAAAATCATAAAACGTAACTGAAGCATTGAAGGACCTTTAAAAAAATAGATATATCTTCAAAGATGGAATTATCAAAAAGATTTCCCTAATTAATTCATTAGTTCTATTAAACTCCAAAAAAATTTGATAGGATTTTCCTAAAATTAAACAATTGCAAAGGATATTAAAAAAAAAAAAAAATAGGGAGAGGGTGGTTTAGGCCATCTAGAGACCAGGAATTATCAGAGAACTAAGACGTTTAAGTATGCTACTGAGGCAGGATCAGAGCAACTGAAGAAAATGAAAACCTACAATCAACTCTTTACAATCTCAATTGTGAAATTTTTAAAAAATTATAAAATAACTTCACCTCAAGCTAGAAAAGGATGTCTTAAGACACAAAACACAATCTATGAAGGAAAAAAATGACAAATTAATTTGACTCCATATTTTCAAGTTTTTTTATAACCAAGAACATCATAAAAAGGTTCAAAGATAATCAATAAACCCTGGTTACAGTTAATAGTTATAGATATAAATGCGATGGGGGAAAAATAGAGCAAGGAAGCACTAAAAAGTGTCTAAGAATTGATGTACAAGGGTATTTAACACATGACTGTAGCTTATGTCTATTTTTACTGCCCACTATGCATGCGTAACATAGCAGGACTTTAGAGGGGCCTACTTACAAGGATTCCCCTTTGGCTGGTGTCTGGCAACCTGGTACTGTGACCTGCTCCCTTACTGATAGGGTGGATCACTGTACCTAGATTATCTGTCCAATACAACCTATAATAAACTTTGCTTGCCTTCTGGAAATCTGGAATTTTGGTATAAATTAAGTAGAGGGTGCTTATGCATCAAGTACCCAATAAAAATCTGAGTGCTGAGTCTCTTAATAGGCTTCCCTGAATAGAAACACTGCTACTGCATTTTGTTGCTAAGGAAAAGAGAGCATGCTTGATGTATCTCCTTAGAGAAGATGAAGAAATAGAAATTTTTTTAGACTCCACCTGTGTCTTTTCCCCTTGCTGATTACATCATTTTATTGTAAAAAACCTTTGCTCTAAGTACAATTATACACTGAATTCCAGAGGTCCTTCTAAACACACGGGTGATCTTGGGACCCTGAACCACCCCAATATGAAGTTGTCCAAATGCCCATCAATATGGAAATAAGTTAATTAGCTATATCAGTGGTGCAGTGGATAGAGCGGTGTTTCCCAACGTGGGGCCCACGCCCCACAGGGGGGCAATTCGATAGTTAAGGGGGGCAATTTGAAAATGGACTCGACATGACTTTAACTCTTTCGCCCCGGGCCATTTAAATGCAATGCTAGATATCGGTGCCAAATTTAACAAAAAATGCAATTCTTAAATAATTGCGGTAAATAATTATTAAGTATAATTTCGTTTGACGAGACCAAAATATCAACTGGGTGATTGGCGTCGTCAAGTAAACTTCGTCCTGGGTTCACCGCGGAGCGTGCCGTCTGCCGCGGGGAACCCTGGACGTTTTAAAAACTCGCTAAACAATGCAGTTATTCTCACCTAATTGGCCCATCGCAACTTCTGTAGTGTTTCACATCATTTAGTTAGTGTTAATTTGAAATAAGTGTCAGTCAAAACTGTTGTAAAAGCTCGTTGATTTAATAAATATACATATATATATTGTATAGATATAATTGGTAAGTATTTGATTTTATTTTTATCAATATTAAACTCTTTATTAAGTACTTCTTGCATCGGGGATAGAAAGCACTAATATTTTATAAATATTATTGGGGCTATAATAGTGCATGCACGACAATTTTAATTTTAGAAGCATAACTTTCCAGAAAATTTTGTCAAGTGGAAAAAATATAGATACCTTTTGATTTGTGGTGGTAGTGTAGTAAATGTGTTATATACATTTAAATAAATATGAATTTTTAGTATACGTTTACTCTATGTCACACTGAATATATTTTAACACATATTTTAATATTAGTTTTTAATTGATCTTATTTTTATTTCTTGTAGCCCATAGTAAAATGAGTGGTGCAAGCAAGAAAAAAAACTCATCAATATTCGGAGGAATATTTAAAATTTGGGTTCAGGCCCTGGCCGGTTGGCTCAGCGGTAGAGCGTCGGCCTGGCGTGCGGGGGACCCAGGTTCGATTCCCAGCCAGGGCACATAGGAGAAGCGCCCATTTGCTTCTCCACCCCCCCCTCCTTCCTCTCTGTCTCTCTCTTCCCCTCCCGCAGCCAAGGCTCCATTGGAGCAAAGATGGCCCGGGCACTGGGGATGGCTCCTTGGTGTCTGCCCCAGGCGCTAGAGTGGCTCTGGTCGCGGCAGAGCGACACCCCGGAGGGGCAGAGCATTGCTCCCTGGTGGACAGAGCGTCGCCCCTGGTGGGCGTGCCGGGTGGATCCCGGTCGGGCGCATGCGGGAGTCTGTCTGACTGTCTCTCCCCGTTTCCAGCTTCAAAAAAATACAAAATAAAATTTGGGTTCATACCCGCTGTTCACGATGAGCGGATTCCTTTTTGTCTTTTATGCCAGCAATGCTTGACCAACGAATCAATGAAACGAGGTCGTCTTGAGGCACATTTGAAGGCGAAACATAGTGCTCATATTAATTCAGATTTGAGTTACTTTAAAACTTTAAAGAAAAATTTTGAAAAAAGAACAACATTAAAGTCTCTATTTACTGCTCATACTTCAACTAATAATCGTGTTCTTGAGGCTAGTTTTCAATTTCTTTATTCATCGCTAAAACTGGAGAAAATCACACTATAGGAGAGAATTTAATAAAACTGTCAATATCAGCATTTCTTAAAACGGTTCTTGAAAAAGATGACAAAGATATAAAAGCTATGCCACTCAGTGACAATACTGTTAGCAGAAGAATAGACGAAATGAGTGAGGATATTGAAAAACAACTTATTGAAAAGCTGAAAACAAGAAAATTCTCCTTGCAAATGGATGAATCAACTTTGAGAGACAGTGAGGCAGTATTGATAACTCACGTAAGATATACTGATAAAGGTCATTTTGCTGAAGAAATGTTGTTCTGTAAAAGATTAGAAAGCACCACTACCTCCAAAGATATATATAATAAGCTAAAAAACTACTTAGATGTCAATGATATACCAATGAAAAAGAGAACATCTTGTGCTGCAGATGGTGCTCCCAATATGATGGGCAAGAAAAATGGCTGCTTAAAATTGATGAAAGATGCGAATCCAGAAATGATTCTTGTGCATTGTGTTATTCATAGGGAAAACTTGGTAGCTAAAAACATCTCGCCTGTTCTGAATGAAGTATTACATACAGTAATAAAGTGTTAATGTTATTAAAGCAAGTGCCAAATGTGAGCATCTTTTCAAGCTATTTTGTGAAGAACAAAATGAAGACCATGTGAGACTTTTACTTCATACTGAAGTAAGATGGCTATCTAAAAGAAACTGTTTGAAAAGATTTATGGAACTGTTTGATACTCTTAGTGATTTTTTAAGCAACAAACCTGAAATGAAGTATCTGTTAACAATAGATGGTAAAGCATTTGTGAGTTATTTAGCCGATATCTTTGAAAAACTAAATATATTAAATAAGCAACTTCAAGGAAATAAAACTCTTGTCGATGCAAAAGCAAAGATATTTGGTTTCATTACCAATATTGAGTTATGTCAGAAACATAGTAACAACAAAAACTTTAAACAGTTTCATTGGCTCCAAAAATGTGAAGTAACTGATACCGCTTTACTTGTTATTGTCAATCATTTGAATATTCTATCGGCTGATTTAAAAGAAAGATTTTCTGATTTAAAACAAATTGATTTCCCAACATGGATGATGCAGCCAATGTTAGTGGATTTGTCTGATATATCAAATATGCAGTATCAAGAAGAACTCGCAGAATTGCAAAACGATGAGTCAGTTAAAGCTTTATTTAATATCAAAGGAGCTATGGCATGGCTTTGTGAGGAAACAGAAATCAAATACGTACCCAAATTCAACCAAATGTGCAAGAAAACTATTGCTACCGTTTCCATCTTCATTTTTAGCTGAATGTGGATTTAGTGCTGTAAATGATTTACTGGTAAAAAAAAGAAATCGGCTAGATATAACACAACGTGGAGACTTGAGACTAAAGCTAACCAAATTGGAACCTAATATAAAATCTCTGTGCAGCAAGCATCAAGTGCAAGGATCACACTAAATTAAAATAATACATTAATATAGAAAAATCTGTATTAAAATTATTTGGAATTTAAATTTATGTTTTTCATTATATGTTTTGAAATTTTACTTACTGTGTTTTGTTAACAATTTCATAGTGATTTCTTCCTAGAACCTATCATTTATGTTTATTAAGTGAACAAATCAATTTTTTAATGTTAAAAATTATGTATGTTACATAGGGGGGGACATAAAAACTTTAGAAAGGTTAAGGTGGGGCATGGCACAAAAAAGGTTGGGAAACACTGGGATAGAGCATAGGCCTGGGACACAGAGGACCCAGGTTCAAAACCCCGAGGTCACTGGCTTGAGCGCTGGCTCATCTGTCTTGAGTGTGGGCTCACCAGCTTGGGCACGGGGTTGCTGGTATGAGCATGATATCATAGACATGACCCTATGGTTGCTGGCGTGAGCCCAAGGTGGCTGGCTTGAGCAAGGAGTCACTCGCTTAGCTGCAGCCCCCCAATCAAGGCACATATAAGAAAACAATCAATAAACAACTAAGGTGCTACAATGAAGAATTGATGCTTCTCATTTCTCTCCCTTCCTATCTGTCCCTCTCTCTGATTCTCTCTTGCTAAAAAATAAAATAAAATAAAAAGGCATTTCCAATATATTATTGGAATATATTATTATATTATTCCAATATATTATTATATTGAGTAAAGGAAGATTCCATATTTGAACAGGAAGTAAAATGTGGAAGGACACATCACATGAGGCCAGTAACACTGGAGATACAGAGTAGGCACAATATTTTAAAAGAGACGAGAGAGAAAGGAAGAGGAGAGGTAAAGCAAAACATTTTTGAAAGACTGATGAAAAAGAAAAGTTTTATACAGGAGTGGGCAAAAGTAGGTTTAAGTTATAATACAAATAAATAATACAAGAATGAACTGTGTTCTGTGTACTCACAACTGTAAGCCTACTTTTGGCTTCCACATACACAGCTATAGCTAGCGAGTGAGCAGATCAATAGATCAATGTAAAGGATGGTCATCAGAATGTCTAGACCAAGGGTCCCCAAACTTTTTACACAGGGGGCCAGTTCACTGTCCCTCAGACTGTTGGAGGGCTGCCACATACAGTGCTCCTCTCACTGACCACCAATGGAAGAGGTGCCCCTTCAGGAAGTGTGGCGGTGGAGCTGGATAAATGACCTCAGGGGGCCGGCCGTAGTTTGGGGACGCCTGGTCTAGACTCTAGGTTCTTTCTGATTAGCATGAGTTAAGATCTCCTTTGTTTTCTTTTACATCATTCTTTCTTTTTTTCCAAGCAACACAAATATTATGTGTATAGTGTAAAAAGACAATGCTATTCTCAAGGGATACAAGAATGTCATATATTTTCTTTCTCAATCTTTTATTGGTATGACCAGTTACAAAATGAGCTGGTTAGTTTTATCATCTTATCCTTTTCCTTCTTTGGTGGTGTGGTTGAATATATGCTCTTAATTGTCTAAATATACAAAAGGGAGAAAAAAAGAGGAAACAAAGGCATAGTCACAAAATACAGGCAATTGCTAAATAATTGAGATTTGCCTATAGTTTTGACAAAGCAAATTCACACATAAATTTTTGTTTTAAAGCAAGAGAGGTGGGGCGGGGGACAGACAGGGACAAACAGGAAGGGAGATGAGAAGCATCAACTCATAGTTGTGGCACCTTAGTTGTTCATTGATTGCTTTTTCATTTGTGCCTTGACTCGGGGGCTCCAGATGAGCCAGTGACCTCCTGCTCAAGCCAGTGACCATGGGCTTCAAGCCAGTGACCTCTGGGCTCAAGCCAGCAAACCTACACTTAAGTTGGCAACCTTAGGGGTTTTTTTGTTTTTTGTTTTTGTTTTTTTTTCCATTTTTCCGAAGCTAGAAACGGGGAGGCAGTCAGACAGACTCCCGCATGCGCCCGACCGGGATCCACCCAGCACGCCCATCAGGGGGGGATGCTCTGCCCATCCGGGCGTCGCTCTGTCTCGACCAGAGCCACTCTAGTGCCTGGGGCAGAGGCCAAGGGGTCATCCCCAGCGCCCAGGCCATCTTTTGCTCCAATGGAGCCTCAGCTGCGGGAGGGGAAGAGAGAGACAGAGAGGAAGGAGAGGGGGAGGGGTGGAGAAGCAGATGAGCGCCTCTCCTGTGTGCCCTGGCCGGGAATCATACCCGGGACTTCCGCACGCCAGGCCGACGCTCTACCACTGAGCCAACCGGCCAGGGCCAACCTTAGGGTTTTGAATCTGAGTCCTACCCACCGTGTCACTGCCTGGTCAGGGCGCACACATATTTTTTTAATTCCAAAGTCATTCACATAAGTTTCATTTACCCTTTCTATTGTTACAAAGTGGACTGGGCTACTGACTACAGTTGTCCCTTGCCATGTCAAGGTTTACTTTTCGCGGTCTCACTGTATTGTAAAATTTTAAATTGTATGTATCTAATTTTGTATCATGGACCTTAAACTATATTGCGGGATTTTACGGTATATAGGTATTTTTATATATTTATTATTTTAATTATTTTTTGCAGTAAAATAAGCAAAATAAGTGTGGGAAAGGTTAATAACAGTGTGGGAAAGGTTTACAAGAGTATGGAGAGGGTTTATAAAGCCTTAAAATATACATAAATTATAAAATAAACATAAGGTCACTACTTCAGGGACCTGCGCCTATCACAGGAGGTTCTGGAACCTAGCCCCCGTGATAGATGAGGGACCAATAGAAATTGTTCTTCCCTCCTGGACACTAGAAAGGTGCAACTCTCATTATAAGTGTCAAATCTATTTACCTCCCTTATTTTCCCATACAAACCCTTATATTATCAAATGTTAGAACTAAAAGGAACCTGATTAAACTGGTTCAATTCCCCCTCATTATATAGAGGGGAAACTAAGGCCCACATCGGTGAACAGAGATAGCATGCCAAAAATCACATGGCAAATTAACAGGAGAGCTGAGACAGAAACCTAACTCTCCTGATTTCAGACCCAGTGAGTGTTGCTTCCACATTACAACATGGCCCAAAACCAACATCAACAGAACCACCCTTATTTGATAACACAGTCACTCATTGGTTAGCAGCATAATAAGAAGAGTCCAAGAACCTCTGGTTGTTTGCAGATGGTCGCCAGAGAACCATGATGACAAAGAGGATCATGGAGAACAGCAACCGCCAGATGGCATCATCCACCCACAGCTCCCGCCAATCCTACCAAAAGGGGGAAAAGTACATTTATTTCATTATCTCATCCCTCTGTTCACAAGCCCTACGGCAAAGAGCAAGAATCACTTATTCAACTTAAATTTACTAAGGAGCCTGCCATGTGCTAGGCGCTGTGCTAAGTGTTGGGGATACAAAGCGAAGAAACATAGTTTTACTGTTGTTAAAGAAAAGGCTCCAACTAAACAGAGCACTTGTGAGTGCTTCATTATAGTTCTGAGAACCTTTGGGATAGAGTTTATTTACAAGGTATGAGATAGTAATATTAGATTTTTATTTCTTATAATTTTCATTTTAACCCTTTGATAGTGAGTTTTTTCATGCTCGCTGACCCCGGAAGTGAGTTTTTTTCCAAAAAATTGAAATTAGTTTTAGTTAAAGTTTTATTAAAATCATGTTTGTTTGATAACCAATTTATGGAAACAAGAACATACATTTGCTTTTTAATGTTGTTTTACACATTTTTAAAATAAATCCATCGTACTCTGGATGGTCAGGAGGCACAAGAACATACATGAACGTTTGTACTATTCAAAGGATTAATTTCTTTTTACCAAAATGGAGCCTTAAGTACCTCCAAAGGAATGCTAATTGCCACAATCACTGTGTTCAGATCTTAGGAACATAACTTGTACTCAGATGGGCATTATTCACACATACTTAATGTTTAGGACTCTGGATTTCTTGAGAATTTTTAGTTAAGACAAGATTAGGTTAAGACAGACTGTGGTTACCACTTATAAAATTCTTTCCCACTATTGGGATATATAATCAGATCCTCCACTCCAAAAACAAACAAAAAAAACCCCTACCATACCAAGAACCACAGTACTTGGGAGGAGGGAAGCATTTTAACCCTCAGAGTGGAGTCCTGGAGTCCTAGCCCCAATTTCTTATAAGGTACAAATCTTACCACTGTCATCAACATCACTGTCCATGTATAAAACAGTCTATTATTCATAAATGCATGTGTTTATAACTCACCGACTGACAGGTCACTATCCTGAACTTCATGGTTGTCCAGATGATAAACACAATAGATGCTAACAGGAAATGAAAAATTAGATATGAATATTGGTTTAGATCCCCAATTTGGTTAAGTGGAATCCCACACATCCCTAACACCCAAAATATCACAATTATTTTTATCAAGTTATTTTAACAAATTTATTCAATACAAATTTGATAACTACTACAAGTAAGGCCCACACCCTTGTCAACCCTTTCTGAACTTAAACAATAATTTTGTTTACCATCTGACTACTTCAGTAATCATTATAACTGGAAAAGGAGGTATTGAAAATCTGGGTTTTTCCATCATTATCAACAATATAACATTTTCCCTCCTTCACCTTTAGTGTAGTAATGCTAACTCTTCACCTTTAGTGTAGTAATGCTAACTTTTCTTTGGCTGGTCAGATGGAAAAAAAAGTTAATAAAATGACTGCAAGACAAACAGAGATGTAGGTACCAATCCCAGGCCAGACCTCTTACTCCCAGTTCAAGGGGCAAAAAGCAGGCAAATTAGCCTACTTTGGCTATGGCCTACCAAATGTCTGTACTTTATACATGCTTATGACATATGTAAAAAATATAATAGTAGGCCCTGGCCGGTTGGCTCAGCGGTAGAGCGTCGGCCTGGCGTGCGGGGGGGACCCGGGTTCGATTCCCGGCCAGGGCACACAGGAGAAGCGCCCATTTGCTTCTCCACCCCCCCCCCTCCTTCCTCTCTCTCTCTTCCCCTCCCGCAGCGAGGCTCCATTGAAGCAAAGATGGCCCGGGCGCTGGGGATGGCTCCTTGGCCTCTGCCCCAGGCGCTAGAGTGGCTCTGGTTGTGGCAGAGCGACGCCCCGGAGGGGCAGAGCATCGCCGCCTGGTGGGCAGAGCATCGCCCCCTGGTGGGCAGAGCATCGCCCCCTGGTGGGCAGAGCATCGCCCCATGGTGGGCGTGCCGGGTGGATCCCAGTTGGGCGCATGCAGGAGTCTGACTGTCTCTCCCCATTTCCAGCTTCAGAAAAATACAAAAAAAAAAAAAAAAATATATATATATATATATATATATATATATATATATATATATATATATAATAGTAATGAACCCTATAGGTGTTTAATAAAATTAAATAAGCTAACAGTAATGTGTTCTAAAAGGAATCCAGATGCTATATGGAACCAAGCTAACCTGCCTCGAGAAAAAGAATGGAGACAGGAGAGAGGTATACTAAGAATTGAAATGATATATAATTGATTTTCAGCTATTATACTTAAAATGAGTGGTTCTCAATCTTTTTTGAACTATAGAACCCTTTGAGAATGTTATAAAGATACTTTCCCCCAAGTGAAATTGCACAAAACTTTCTAGGTAACATTAGAGAGCCCACCTACAGCCTGTCAGGTTAAGAATCTGTCTTCAAAGGGTGCCCTTAAACAGCAGGAAGCAAGTCCCCGACTTACCTGCCACAGCCAAGATAAGCGTGTTGGTGAAATGTCGGTACAGAGAGAGCTTTACAATGTTCCTCCGAAGTTTTAATAGCTTCATTGTTTGAGTCAGGCTAATAAATATGTGTTTGCAGGTCAAGGAAATCAACATTCAGATAAAACAATAAGCTAGTAAATTAATCCTCAAGTTTTAAAGGATCTGGGGACATACTGATAAGAGCTATGGATCTCAGAACTCTTATTCTCAATCTCATAAACATCCCTACCCTCACCATGATTACTAAGAAAGTCTTCATTTTTAATGAGAAACTGAAGAGAAGATAGAAGTAGGATAAAATAAGAATGCAAAAAAATTTTTGAAAAATATAAAAAATAAAGGAAGAAGCTTTCTAGAGAAATAAACACAAATGGAAGAAAATGAGTAACAGACAAGGAAACAGGAGTCAGCAACATCTTCTCTCTTCCTAAGGTAGGTAGCTGTGTTCTTCATGTTCCAGCTAACCCAGTCTAGGATCATGATACACTCATGCCTACAGCGTCTCCGAGCTTCACAGTGCCCTCGTGCCACGTTAAGGAACAAGCAAGCCATCAGCTGCTTAATCAATTTTGAAATAAAAAAATCATGCAATTACAATTGGCTGAAAATCCCAGGCAGTAAGGCTCTAAGCAACAACTCTCCATTTTCAGAGTATTATTCCCAAGTAGAAGTTGCCACAGAAAGACAGGAGGGGAAGTGACACCTGCTCTCATGTCCAACTTCCAGAACTGGCAGGTATTAAAATAAGTGAGTTGGAACTTGGTCTGCCCTGTGACGGAGACTCGGCTGCTCATCATCAGCTCCCTCATCATCAGGTACCCTATTGTATGGTCTAGTCTCTCTCCCCACTCCTCTCTCCACTCTTTCCAACACTCATAGAGGTTTACAAAGCACACTTAAACTTGGAGTATTTGGGCTCAAGACATGTCAATTTCAAAAATTTTTTTATATATGGCAATTCATTCAAATTCACAAAATTACAATTTGTTTTACATTCAATTTTTTTTATAAGTCACAGTCCATTAAGATAATAATATTACATAATTACATATAGGACCAAATACACAAAAATGAAAACAAACTTTTAAAAAACCCAAAAGAAGAAAATCTAAAAACTTAAATCCTTCACTTCAGAGGTCAAGTCCTTAATAAACAAATTTTTAATTTTAAGAAGCAGGAGAAAAAGATTACTCAAATAGAAACTTGTTATCTACTGGTTAACTCTGACTGTAAATGAATCAATATTTATTTCAGAGTGAAATCTTCACACAATTCCAAGTCAGCTTTTGAATGGGGATACAAAACACCCTGTAAGGGTTAAAATCTGCTAAACTTACATAAAATTTTAAGACAGTCTTATAAAGTTCCTGAAACCACATTTTTAAATTAAAATCTTTTCATCATTTTCAAAGCACTTACTAATTCAGAGGCTGAAAGAAAGAGCAGGAGCAGAGTAGTCAGTGATTCTACCACTGAGTACAGTACACAAATAAGTCCACAATTAAGGTAAAAATGCTCATTTAAAAAAGGCAAAAACCAGAGCTTTTATCTTTTTGCTTAATCCACAGTTCACCAGCTTCTGACGCAATACTTAAAATTTTTTTTAAAAATTAAAAAAAATCCTGCTTACCTGAGCCCTCAGGTTGATAGACTGAAAGTACCCTAATTCCCAGACTAAAAATCTGGTAAAAACGCTTTGCAGAAAGATCAATGGAAACCCATATCCAAGGGGAGAAAACGGACCACCATCGAATAAGCCAATGAGAAGGATATCCACCAGCACAGGGCAGTGTCTAGGAAAGCCAAGGGGATAAAGGCCAAGGAAGCAAGATCAGTCTGGGCCTGCAAAGAACAAGAGATGTCGAGAGATACACAGAGAAGAAACCAGCACATGATTCTGCATTTGTATAATCATCTGAAATGATTTGGCATTTGAACCAAAAGAAAATTAAAAAAGGAGTAACACTTGGCACCTACACCGTGCCCCTCTGACAAATTATCACACAGAATATAAAGCTGTAAGCATTTCATGCAAACTGTCAATTACAATCTCAATACAAGAAAACATGCTACTAACTACCATAGAGTTCCTAGCATGCTAAAATCCATTTTAAGAAGTGACCGCACCAAAAAAGTTACAGTAGTATAAGTCTCCATCCCATCCTATCATTTTGATTTTGGCTACAAGTCTAAAAATATCCTTCTCATATTTAAAATTACTATATCATTAACATACTAAGAACTATTGATTATCTGAATTGCAATGTAATTTTACAAAAAACAGCTCTCTTGAAAATAAGATAAGACAAGTATCTATCCCCCAAACTATGCTGCTTGTTTTCACAAGTCTATATTTATAAGAGATACAATTTATAAAACCCTAATTATCCAATCATCAGGGTATTATTGAAAGGATATCCATAAAATAATACAGGCATCAATTGCTGACAGGGCCAGGTTTACTATCAAAGCCAAGGGATTAGCAAAATACTACAGTAGCAGAAGAAAAAAAACCGTAATTGACAGAGGGTTAATATTGCTAAAAGTCTAAGGAAATTAAATACAGAGGACAGAGCGATTTGAAGACCTAATTTGCATCAAAAAGTATTTTATTTAAGAGGCAATTTATTGCAAAACTTATTAAGCCCAGTTTAATTGAAGGAAAAGTAAAATTTATAGCATCTTCTACCTTGAATCTAACAGGTTATTGCAGTGATTTTAAAATAAATAAGAAAATAACGACAATGACTTAGGGAAGCCCACTTCTTCACATTAATCCAGTTCTAACATAATTTCTTTATCACTTATATCTCAGCGCTTTGGTTTCGTTCCCTAAAAGGACTTAATTACGTAATTCTCAAGAATTATGTAAAACTTAATTAGGTACATTTTAGAAAGCCTTGGAAACTCAAGTGCTGGTTAAGCAAGCAGCATTGTCACTTTAAAACAAAAATTAAATTAACCAGTAAGTGCATGATTATAATGTTGCCACTTATACAAGAATCATCTATTGTCTGGGAGGAAAAACTAAATAAATAGCAATTTGGGGACAGGTGGGAAAGAATTTTGTTTTTTGTTTTTTAAGTGAGAAAGTAGGAGAGAGGGACAGACAGGAAGGGAGAGAAATGAGAAGCATCAATTTTTTGTTGCACCTTAATTGTTCATTGATTGCTTTCTCATATGTGCCTAGACCAGGAGTTGTGAGCACTTGCTCAAGCCAGCGACCTTGGACTCAAGCCAGCAAACCCACGCTCAAGCTAGTGAGCCCATGTTCAAACTGGATGAGCCCACACTCAAACCAGATGAGCCCTGTGCTCAAGCCAGCAACCTTGGGGTTTTGAGCCTGGGTCCTCTGCATCCCAGGCTGAAGCTTTATCCACTGCGCCACCACCTGGTCAAGGTAATAACTCATACATTTTAAAAATCATAGTCCAGGTCCTGGCCGGTTGGCTCAGTGGTAGAGCGTCAGCCTGGAATGCAGAAGTCCCGGGTTCAATTCCCGGCCAGAGCACACAGGAGAAGCGCCCATCTGCTTCTCCACCCCCCCTCCTTCCTCTCTGTCTCTCTCTTCCCCTCCTGCAGCGGAGGCTCCACTGGAGCAAAGATGGCCCGGGCGCTGGGGATGGCTCGGGCGCTGGGGATGGCTCCTTGGCCTCTGCCCCAGGCACTAGAGTGGCTCTGGTGGCAACAGAGCGATGCCCCGGAGGGGCAGAGCATCGCCCCCTGGTGGGCGTGCAGGGTGGATCCCGGTTGGGCGCATGCGGGAGTCTGTCTGACTGTCTCTCCCCGTTTCTGGCTTCAGAAAAATACAGGAAAAAAAAAAAATTAAAATAAAAATCATAGTCCAAAGGAGAATTAGAGGAAATAGTGAAGAAGCCCAAAGACATTCATAATTCACCTTTTCAAGACAAAAACAATACTGATCACAAGAATTCAGATTACGTACTGACCCCAGTAACTCTGAGGACACCTTCCATTCCAGAGAACAAAAGATAAAGGGCTCCTGCTACCACAACCTTGTGAAGAGTGACTCCAAGGCGAGGCCTAAAGAGGAAGCAAAGGGATAGTTGAATACAAGTGCGACACACCCTGAGACAAACTCATGTGGGTTAATATAGGCCAACAACTTAACAGAATGCCAGACATGCTTGGGGAATTCACCTGAGAGAGAAAAACTCAGAAGAACACATGCTCTTAAGAAAAAATACTGAATACTAGAATTTTAGAACAGGTCCCCTGGTTCCTGCATTTTTTAAAAAGAAACTATTTATTATACAGAACTCTGAAACATACTCAACAGTATGATGAATCCCTTTAGACCCATTATCCCATCCTAATATCCACCAGCCTATGGCCAATCCTGCCCCATGAACATCCCATCCACTTCCCATCCTCCTGTAACATTTTGAAACGAATCCTAAACATCTTAGCTTTTATTTACGTTTCAGTTATGTTTTTAAACAAATAAGAATTTTTTTAAATAGTAACCATAATATCATTTTCAAATCTAAAAATTTAAATTTCTTAACATAATCAAATACCCTGCTGATGCTCATTAGATAAACAGTACATCACAGAGCTCAAAATCCAACAAAATACAAAAAAAATCTTGCACAGCTTCTGCTTGAACAAGGAAAAGTCTTGGATCCTTGGTATTCAAAATGCTATTGAATCAGAATCTTTATTTTAATAAGCTCCCCGGGTTATTTATTAGTGCATTATACACTAGAAAAGCTCCATAGGGCTGGGATTTTTCTCCACACTGCTGTATCATAGAAACCTAAAATACTTCTTGGGATATAGGAGGTTTTGAAATATTTGTAAAATAAATAAAATTCATAAATGAAACTCCCCCACTCTCCTAGCCAGTGGTCGGCAAACTCATTAGTCAACAGAGCCAAATATCAACAGTACAACAACTGAAATTTCTTTTGAGAGCCAATTTTTTTAAACTTAGACTATATAGATAGGTACATGGTTATTAACTTAATTAGGGTACTCCTAAGCTGGCCTTTTCGCCTGCACTCAAGGGGCCGAAGAGCCACATGTGGCTCGTGAGCTGCGGTTTGCCGACCACTGCCCTAGTCCCATCTAAAGCAAAACTCATTTATATGAATAAATTTTAAAAGAAATCTCCCATTTCTTTAGCCCACTTAGAACAAAACTCCTTGGCCTGACCTGTGGTAAAACATTGACCTGGAACGCTGAGGTTGCAGGTTTTGAAACCCTGGGCTTGCCCGGTCAAGGCACATATGGGAAGCAAGTACTACAAGGTGACACTTCCCTTTTCTCTGCCCACTTTCCCTCTCTCTCTCTCTCTCTCTCTCTCTCTCTCTCTCTCTCTCTCTCTCTCTCTCCTCTCTCTAGAAATCAATAAAATCTAAAAAAAAAAAACCCAATACACTCCTTGAAAATAATTGTGTATACCTGGCTAGATCTAATTTTTGTCCTATTCTTGCTTAACTCACTCCAACCCAGCTCACTCTAAGTCCTATCGCTTCACCAAAACTATTCTTGCAAAGGTCACTAATATCCTGCATGTAGTTTAAATCCAATGGTCAATTCTCAATCATCTTTGACAAATTAATCACTCTTCCCTTGAAAGTCTTCAGGTTTGCCTCCCACAGCACTAGTTAACCTCTTTAATTTTCTCTCCTCTAATTCTACTTCATCTCACTGACTTATAAATAATAGAAAATGTTCAAAGACTCAGTCCTTTCACCTCTTCTCTCTATATATTCACATACTTGGGGATCACATCCAGTCTGAAGGCATTAAATATCCACAACTAATGACTTGCAAATTTATACCTCTGCCCTAATCTCTCCCCCTAACTTCCCTCATTTGGATTTCTAACTGAACTACTAAACTTGCTCCCACTCCAAACTTATTCCACCTAAGATGTTCCTGAACTCAGTAAATAGTTGGCATCATCCTTGATTCTGCTTCTCTTTCACATCATACATTTGATCTGTCAGCAGAGTCCACTGGCTCCACCCTCAAAATATATACAAAATCAGTCCCTGGCTGGTTTGCTCGATGGATAGAGCGTTGGCCTGGCATGTGAAAGTCCCAGGGTTTGATTCCCGGTCAGGACACACACGAGAAGTGACCATCCACTTCTCTCCCCACCTTCCCCTCTTGCAGCCAGTGGCTCGATTGATTTGAGCATTGGCCCCAGGTGCTGAGGATAGCTCAGTTGATTCAAGCATTGGCCACAGAGGGTAGATTCTGGTCAGGGTGCATGTGGGAGTCTGCCTATCTCCCCTCCTCTCACTTAAAAAAAATACACACACACACAGAATCTAACCACATATTAGCATCTCTTCCCCTGGATATAAATATAGTTCCCTCACCAACTTGAGATCTTTGCTTAAACATCACTAAGTAAAAGCATTCCTTGACCACCCTATTTATAATTGCAAGTTCCACCTGCTGCCTTGCAGTTTCCCTATACCTTCTGCCTGCTTCATCTGCTCCACAGTACTTATTGCTGACATTACTTACTCACTAATTTTACCTGTGCCCCCAGCAATGTAAACTCCAAGTCTTTTGTTTAGCTGCTGTATTCCAAGGGCCTAGAACAGTGGTCGGCAAACTCATTAGTCAACAGAGCCAAATATCAACAGTACAACAATTAAAACTTCTTTTGAGAGCCAAATTTTTTAAACTTAAACTATATAGGTAGGTACATTGTTATTAACTTAATTAGGGTACTCCTAAATTGGCCTTTGCTAAAAACATCACATGCTATTAGGTCACATGTGGCTCACAAGCCGTGGTTTGCCGACCACTGGCCTAGAACAATGCCTGAGGCACACAAAAATTTTTTGAATAAAAAAAAGCAGACTGTGACAGCAAGAATGCTCTTCTGATAAAAAATCTGATTTGGCAGAGTAAAGCTACTCTAAGTTTACTCTAGAAGTGTGCTGTTTCAATGTTATTTGCTACAACTGCAGGTTTTCCTACAGATGCTCCTTGAATTCTCAGCTGTGAAATGAAACAGTAACATTTCCCAACTTTTACAAATCACAAAATTTCAGATACCTTTTCTTATTTCAGAACTATTTTTTGTATCAACTTTTACAGAACCACTACACCAGGAAGCTGCAATTGTTTCAATTTAAGCAGTGTTTTCACCTGCTCTTATATGAATACTCACTTGACTATGCCATATCCCAGACTGACTATGATGACCAGGGTCCGGGCCAGTGAGCGCTTAACTGCTGAAAGCAGCTCTGCAAGGATCAAGGCGCCTTGGACTATGAGAAAGAAAAAAGACGGAAAGGGTGCTGTACATCTAGGTTTGAGAAAAGGTACAATTCTAGAACCAAATGTAGATCTCTAACACTTTTCAGAAAAAGCACTGGTATTAGTCCTAATAAAAAGATACTTCAATTTTTACAAAGTATATAAGCTGATGTAACATCATCTTACTCAAGTGGATAGCAATCAGGCTGTGTTCAATTTACCTCCCCCACCACCACCCACTTCACCGAAACCTCAGCAGAATATCTCATCCTACTTGGATAGTAGATAGCATCTAGGAAATATTCTCCCCATTTTTAAAAACTATGAAACATAGCTATACAGAAAAAGCATGGAACACATACACACACAGTTTTCAATTCATTTTCACATCTACTATTTTTGAGACCTTTCAAACACAAGGGAGAGATTTAATTAGTATACCTTGCAACAATAATTACCAATAATTAAATGACTTGATAAGATTTTAATCTATGAAAAAAAAAACTTCAACACAAAACAATTTCTGCCATTATCTGTCCATCTTTCTAAACCAAAGCACCCTCTTATTTCTTGGTATTATTGTATTTCACCAATTCTTAGATACACCCCAACCCCATTTTAACATCTCTTAAATCAAAGTGTGTCTTACAATCAATGGAATATTAAAATTAAATAGGCAGTATTTACTTTCTTTCTTAGATGTATATAATAATGGTGCCTTAAAAATCAATGGCATCCCTGGCAGAACGGTTAGCTCAGTGGTAGAGTGTTGGCCCAGAATGTGGAAGTCCAGGGTTCGATTCCTGTTCAGGGCACACAGGAGAAGCGCCTATCTGCTTCTCTACCCCTCCCCCTCTCACTTTTCTCTCTCTCTCCCTCTCTCATCTCCTCCCCTCCTACAGCCAAGGCTCAATTAGAATGAGTTGGCCCCAGGCACTGAGGATGGCTCCATGGCCTCTGCCTTGGGCACTAAAAAATATGGCTCCAATTGCAACAGAGCAATGGCCCCAGAATGGCAGAGCATTGCCCCCTAGTGGCCTTGCCGGCTGGATTCTGGTTGGGATGTATGTGGGGATCTGTATCTCTGCCTCCCCTCCTCTCACTAAAAAATAAAAATCAATACCAGCCTGGCCTGTGGTGGCGCAGTGGATAAAACATTGATCTGGAATGCTGAGATTGCCAGTTCAAAGCCCTGGGCTTGTCTGATCAACACACATGACAAGCAATCAATGAACTACTAAAGTGAAGCAACTATGAGTAGCTACTTCTCTCTCTCCTCACTCTCTCTGTAAAATCAATACATAAAATTTGAAGAAAAAGAAAAAACAATGGCAATGAGATTCAATGGTGGTAATAGTCTTTCCCAAATGGGCACTACTTTTGTGAATATATTTCAGTAAAATTACTCTTAGATAACTGAATCCACACATTATAAGATTAAAACAAAAGTTGCATCAAAGTTATTCTAGTAATTAATTCAAAAGTTAAACCTAGTTAGTGACTGCTAACCTTAGGAAAATTGTCACATGTCACACCTGTTGATCACTCACAAACTGGCATTTTTTGGTTACATACCAGATTCTCCTTTGTAGCGAATGTTTTGAAATTCCGCATAGAAAACAGCTTTCTCAAGCATCCCCAGGAAGATGACAGCACCGATCCAAAACTGAATTCGCAAGAGATCTCTCCAGTAGCAGGCAGACCATGCCAGCCACAGGACACCGAACAGGACATACACAATACACATTACCATGAAAAACTGTCAGAGAAGTGGGTAAGAGAGAAAAAGGAAGATTAAGGCAAAGCACCAATTTAGAATCAATACACACTCTTCACAAACTATAAAAAAAAATACATATCACACCTTCTAGTTAAAAAATAATTATTGTATTCCTTTGGCTTTTGATATAAACACAAAAAAAATTATCTCCTTTTGAGCAGAGGGAGACTACCTAAGGGCATGTCATCAAGTGACTGCTCATCTGTATTGTACCAGTATTTTCAGCTCAAAATGTAAATTTATACAAAGAGAACACTGGAGAAAAAAAATGTGGCAAAGTTAGGATATATCCAAAGACAGTGAAACATGACAGAGTGGGAAAACTATAAAACGGAAAGGAAGGAGAAAAACACAAACAAAGGAAAGCTGAAAATACATTAAGGATATTCCCACAGACACACACATACACACTAAAAAGGATGAAACTTCATCCCTTAGTTACTATAAGTGAGTCAGAAACCAGAGGGTTGTAAGAAGACCCCTGCTTTGAATTCTTGAGAGAATGTGAAAAGTGAAACAATCTTTGAGCTATTTTTCAAATCTAAAATTCCACAAGTCATCAACCTCTTTATTTTACAATGAGAAAAAGAGGCACAAAGGAATTCACTGACACTCCCACGGTCACATTTTAGTGAAAATTAAGTGCAAAAGTACAAGCAATACTTTATAAACTGTTCAGAAAAAAAATATTGTGCCTGTCCTGTAAACTGTTGACCTGCAACTCTGGAGGGTACCAGTTTGAAATTCCAGGCTTGCCTGGTCAAGGCACACAAGAGAAGCAACAACTACAAGTTTATGCTTTTTGCTCCTCCCTCGCCTCTATAATCAATAAATAGAAATCTTTAAAAAATAATATTGCCACAAAACTTGAATACTCTTTCCACCTAAACTCATTTAATGCTGAGGTCAGCCTGACCGGTGGTGGTGCAGGGGATAGAGAGCATCAACCTGGAATACTGTGGTTGCCAGTTTGAAACCCCAGGTCACAGGCTTGTCTGAGCAGAGTTGCTGGCTTGAGCAGGGGTGGTCCATACAATCCCAAAACTCTCCAGCTTGAACCCAAGGTTGCTGTCTTGAGCAAGCAGACACTGACTGGCTCAGCCCCAGTCAAGGAATGTACACGAAGCTCAATGTACAACTAAAGTGAAAGCAACTAAGAGCTGATGTTTCTTGCCCTCTCTCTCCCTTCCTGTCTATCTCTCTCATGCTCACCCTCAAAAAAAAAAAAAAAAAAAAAAAAAGATATAAGTTCACTTACAATCATCAACGGATATTCTTCAAGTGTGAGGTATTCATAGGGACCCTTCACTTCAACAGTCACTGCCAAAACACAGTCCTCAGAATTAATGTAAAGGATGCAGAAATTAAACAAAATCATCTGATATGTTTGATCAAATTAATGAAAATTCCACTGGGTCATTTACTTTTAACTATTTCAATTCTGGCAAATATTGCATTTGCAGAACGCTTTGAAACTCACTAAGTCTCATTCACTAAGGTTCATGCTGTGCCCTGCATAAGTCTCCATGCCTCTGCTCCAGTTGGTATCATAAGTGGAAAAGATACATCCTTTAAAGACTAGATTGAATGTACTTCCTCCACAAAGCCTTCTATAAGTGAGCTGCCCCACGGGGCATTCCCCATCTCCTCTAAATTCCAAACATTTCAGATACAGTTTTTCTCACAACACATCACTAATATGCTTTGAAAAGCACAGGACCTTATTCCTTCATTCTGTCATCTTCTGTCTTCTTTCTTCTTATCTATATTTTCCTATTGTTATTTTTTACCTACTTCAATTTTGTATGACTTTGCTACATTAATGTATCATTTTTAGAAGGTGCTTTAATAACAACAAAGTGTTTAATAAAGCAGAACAAGAGACAGTAACTAGAATCTGAAAGACAGACGACCTACTGAAGTAAACCTATTTTTAAAATTGATTGTAATGAATAAAACTAGTTGGATAAATTTTATTTTCTGATTAATAAATAAAAACTTATTTAGGCCCTGGCCGGTTGGCTCAGCGGTAGAGCGTCGGCCTAGTGTGCGGAGGACCCGGGTTCGATTCCCGGCCAGGGCACACAGGAGAAGCGCCCATTTGCTTCTCCACCCCTCCGCCGCGCCTTCCTCTCTGTGTCTCTCTTCCCCTCCCGCAGCCAAGGCTCCATTGGAGCAAAGATGGCCCGGGCGCTGGGGATGGCTCTGTGGCCTCTGCCTCAGGCGCTAGAGTGGCTCTGGTCGCAACATGGCGACGCCCAGGATGGGCAGAGCATCGCCCCTGGTGGGCGTGCCGGGTGGATCCCGGTCGGGCGCATGCGGGAGTCTGTCTGACTGTCTCTCCGTTTCCGGCTTCAGAAAAATGCAAAAAAAACCCAAAAAACAAAAAACAACAACTTATTTATATAAGAAGTGATTTCTATCTCCAGAGACAGACTAATAAATGCCTATTCAACAAAAATTTCCCACTAATATGTATTAGGCAGAAAGGACATGCCATTATTAAAAATAAATCAGGCCTAATACTTTTATGAACAAAAGATACATCCCATAATAGCAATCATAAAAATTTCATAGCAGAACTGGTTATTAAATCTGTACCTTCTTAATTTAATAAAAGCAAATAAAATAAGTAGTGACTATTTGTCACATTCTTTGCTTATTCTATGCCAGAAGTCAGCATAATATAGCACATGGACCAAATCTGACCATTCACAATTTATAAATCAGGTTTTTTTTTGTTTTGTTTTTTTTATAAATACATTTTTATTAATTTTAACGGGGTAACATCAATAAATTAGGGTACATATATTCAAAGAAAACATGTCCAGGTTATCTTGTCATTCAATTATGTTGCATACCCATCATCCTTGTAAATCAGCTTTTAATAAAAAAAGTCACATCCACTCACTGACATACTGTCTGTAGCTGCATTTACACAATGGCAGAGTTGGGTAGTTGTAGGAGAGAGAACATTTATTATCTGACCCTTTAAGAAAAAGTTGGCTAACCCCTGTTATATACTAAAATATAACTTGAGCACTTACTATATAATACACACTAAGGAAAACAGGGGATGATCCACTACCATCCTAGTGGATTAGGGAACAGGAAGTTAGTTTAAAAGCAACAAAGAACTCTCCCTCTGAGTCAGACCCGGAAGGATAACTTTGTATTTTCCAGAATAAAGTAAAAGCCATCCGGTTAGAATAACAGAGTCAGGCATAAAAATGCATAATACATTTAAAGAACATGTAGTCTTGAGACTCTACATAATACTATCTCGTAGTTCTGACACAAGGCAGCAAGAGGTAAACTGGGACAAGTCATACAGTTCTATAGGCCTTGCTGCAGAATGTGGAAAGTTTATAGGCAATAGGAAAACTTCAACTGTTTTAATGAATGGAAGAAAAATGATAAAAATTCTTTTAGAGAGAAATTTTCACATGATGTAATTTAATCTGTACTTTCAAGTTTCTTCCTAGCTTCAAACAACAGATAAAACGAAAAAGAAAACAAAAAGAACATAAGCTGGAAAAGAGTATGTGTGTCAAGACCAAATAATGGCATCTCAGAAATTCAAGAATGGTTCAACATTAGAAAACCAGCTAACATAATAAACCACACAAACAGATCAAATGAGGAAATCTCTATGGTCTTTTACTCAACATAATAAAAGCATCTGATAAAACTGAGCATTCATTCTTAATACTAGAAAAAGAAAAATACACGTAGTAAAACTGGACTAGAAAGGGACAGCTTTAACCAAATAAAGAATATTCTGAAAAAGATCTATAGTAAACATGATACTTAATGGTGAAATGTACCAAAACAATAAGGATAAGTAAAGCCACCATAAATAATTGTTTCTATTCAATGTTCTCCTTGAGAAAGCAGAGGAAAGAAACTACAGAGGGGAAGGAAGAAACGAAACAAACAAAAAATTACAAGAAGTAAGCCCAGTTAATAAGCTACTGCAAAATTCCAGGTGAGAAATGACTCCATCAAATGGGTAGCAAAGGTGGAAAGGGGAACATCAAGAAAAACTGAGACAGCTAACATACAAAATTATATGCCCCAGGTGTACAACACAGTAATACTGTGATTTTGTATCTCAACTATAATTGAAAAAATTTTTTTTTAATTCAGATGTTAAAAAATTACCAAAGTCCATTAATTTTAAAATTAAGTTTTAAATTGCCAGGTTTTAACTTGGTAACCTAGTTTTGACAAGTCTATTTCAGAATACCAAGAGCATGATACTAATTAAGAATTTTAAAAGCTAGAGGCTCAAATGAAGGAAAATGAAATCTAGTATCTATCACAAATAATAAGAAAGCATATGTGTCTAAGACTACGTATCTGGTACATCTTGGGTACAGAAAAATGTTAATTTCCTCAATTTTTCTACTTTAGAACAAACATTCTTAATTATTCCCTCCCTTAAAACATCTACACCATGCATGACACAACTAGATAATAAAACAAATGGTAAGCAAAAACACAATGTACTTACTGGTAAAAAGTGGATTTTCTTTTGCCGATTCCTTTGAGGATAAAATGCCAATATGTACAATAAAAATGTATGGTGCATCTTGCCAAGTTTTCAACGGATCATGCATTGCCTAGAGAGAAAAATGGCATTAAAACTTCGAGTCTTAAGAACTAAGAGCAAAATAATACAGCATGAAAATTTTGTGTCAGATTGTACTCAGAAACATGGTTAAGTCCTCATGTTCATTCATTAATTACAACAGTAGATTCAGCACAACAAACAAGCCTACTGTTTGTTTTATAAATAATACAAAAGGTTAGATGATAAATTTCTGAAAGGCCAAACATCTTTTATCTTGTTATACACAAAAATCACATGTTTTACTTATCAATTTTTCTACAAGGAAAGCCTCAACTGAAATCACTAAATTAAATCTCTGTGTAAGCCATGCTAGGATACTAGGTTGTATTTCAAAACATAAATATCCCAAACAAACAAAGATTTTTTAAAAAATCACCTAAAAAAATAATACCCATTGACAACATTAGTGAATTATAAACAGCATTTCCTGAATCTAATTCCCTTTGCTTATGCCCTTTCCAAGACTACCAGAATCTCTGATAAGGTCTCACATTTATATCATCCTTAATCTTGGCTAGACTACATGGAAAGCAACAGTCATGACCCGCAAAGTTGAGGAAGTAGAGTTAACAGACTCCATGTTTAGAGAACTGGTTAGTTAGAAGAATCTGAAGAATCTGTCACAAGGTCTGTTAGTTTGTGCAGAGCCTTAGGAAAAAGTCTTCAAAGGATTTGTTGCCATTCCTTCTAGAGGGACTATGAACCTTTAAAATGCAAGACTAAAGACTTGAGGATAAGAGATCAACATAGAAAACGACTGGCTGCTCTTTCCTATGTGAAAGGAGGTATTGCTACTTAGACTTGCAATTTATTACCTTCTTGTCTTGAAACTTCTATCCAGAGACCACTGGGTAAGCTTCACTGATCTATGAAACTCCTCAGAGTGGATAACAGATTTTGTGCATTCAAGCATTTTCCTGTGGAGCCACAGCTTTGCTCAAACGCTCAAGCTATCCTACAACCCAAATAAAGGCTAGACAAGAGTTCAGAAATAACAGTCCATGACACAAATCCAAAGTATCAAACAAAGCAGATTAAATAATTTTTCAACTATATATTTACTAGGTTATCTTAGTAACTTAAGAACACAAATGCCATGATGAATCATATACATTTACCTCTGTCCGATGACAAAATTCAGAAGCAGTTTGTGAGAAAACTTTATAGCTTCAAAGTTATATCTCTTCCTAATTACTCATAATTTTTTTTCTTTTCTTTTTTTTTTACAGAGACAAAGAGAGTCAGAGAGAGGGATAGACAGACAGGAATGGAGAGAGATGAGAAGCATCAATTATCAGTTTTTCATTGCGCCACCTTAGTTGTTCATTGATTGCTTTCTCATATGTGCCTTGACCGCAGGCCTTCAGCAGACTGAGTAACCCCTTGCTGAAGCCAGCGACCTTGGGTCCAAGCTGGTGAGCTTTGCTCAAACCAGATGAGCCCACGCTCAAGCTGGCGACCTCATGGTCTCAAACCTGGGTCCTCCGCATCCCAGTCCCATGCTCTATCCACTGCACCACCGCCTGGTCAGGCTCCTAATTACCCATAATTAATTGAACCTTTACTGAACTTTCTTGCTCAATAAAGCTTTGATGTAATAAGCTGTTCTGCTAATTTTATATTTCTTAAAACTAACTCTTACAAATTTCAAAAGGGACCGAAAAATTCTTATATGCCAAAATTTATATTTAATTCTAGAATTATATTTTGACACTGTAAAAATAACATTCATATGCCAGACACTGTATTAAACTTGTAATTTTATTATATTCTTTAATCCTCACAATAACCCTAACAAATAGGTACTATTATTAGTTCTTTCGACAGGTGTCCTTCAATAGGCAAATTGATACATCAACTGTGGTACAACCAGACTCTGGAATATTATTCAGCACTAAAGAGAAATGAACTATCAAGCCACAAGGCATGGAGAACCTTAAATGCATATTACTAAGTGAAAGAAGCCAATCTGAACATGGAGAACCTTAAATGCATATTATTAAGTGAAATAAGCCAATCTGAAAAGCTGTATATTATGATTCCAACTATTAACATTCTGAAAAATGCCAAAACTTTGGAGACAGTAAAAAAGTCAGTAATTACCAGGGGCTTAGGAAGAGGGAGGGATGAATAGGTGGGGCATAGGGAATTTTCAGGGCAATGAAACTATTCTGTATAATAATATAATGGTGTATACCTGTCATTATACATTTGTTAAAACCAAAACAATGTACAACACAAAGAACTAACCCTAATTTAAACCATGGACTTTGATTGATAAAGATGTGTCAGTGTTGGTTCATCAACTGTAATAAATGCTCCACACTGGTGTAGGATGTTGACGTTGGGGGAAGTCTGAGTGCAGTTGTGGAGGGGGTATGTGCAAACTCTCTGCTTTTTGCTCAATTTTTCTGAACCTAAAACTGCTCTAAAAAATAACCTTTTAATTGAAAAAATATTATAATAGTAAATACATTACTGCTTAAATCAAACCAGAATACTGAGTTAAGCAAATATTAAATCTTTTCTCAACTGAAGCAACAAGGAGAGGTCCTTTCCTCCAAAAACATGTTTTGTTTTGTTTTTTGTTTTATTTATTTATTTATATTTTACAGAGACAGAGAGTGAGTCAGAGAGAGGGATAGACAGGGACAGACAGGAACGGAGATGAGAAGCATCAATCATTTGTTTTTCATTGCGCGTTGCAACACCTTAGTTGTTCATTGATTGCTTTCTCATATGTGCCTTGACCACAGGCCTTCAGCAGACCGAGTAACCCCTTGCTGGAGCCAGCGACCTTGGGCTCAAGCTGGTGGGCTTCTGCTCAAACCAGATGAGCCCGTGCTCAAGCTGGCAACCTCGGGGTCTTGAACCTGGGTCCTCTGCATCCCAGTCCGATGCTCTATCCACTGCGCCACTGCCTGGTCAGGCTAAAAACATGTTTTATCAGAGCTTTTCTGAAAAGGGAAGAGGTAATAAATTTGTTGTATGCTTTTGAATTATAAAGTACTCCCTCAGGCCCAATTTTTAGGAAGAATAATCAAAGACAGATAATTCTTTCACTTCTATTATAATCTAAATCAGGCGTCCCCAAACTACAGCCCGCGGCCACATGCGGCCCCCTGAGGCCATTTATCCACCCCGCTGCACTTCCGGAAGGGGCACCTCTTTCAATGGTGGTCAGTGAGAGGAGCACTGTATGTGGCGGCCCTCCAACGGTCTGAGGGACAGTGAACTGGACCCCTGTGTAAAAAGTTTGGGGATCCCTGAAATAGTTTTAGATATTGCTTGTAATATTCAACAAGGTCATCTTTTTTTTATTTTTTATTCATTTTTAGAGAAGAGAGAGAGAGGGAGAGAGAGAGACAGAAAGAGAGAGAGAAGGGGGGGAGGAGCTGGAAGCATCAACTCTCATATGTGCCTTGACCAGGCAAGCCCAGGGTTTCGAACCGGTGACCTCAGCATTTCTAGGTCAACACTTTATCCACTGCGCCACCACAGGTCAGGCTGTGTCATCTTTAAGCCATCTTTCATCACCAGGAATAGGGCTCAAGCTCTGAGTAGAACTTAAAAGTATGTTATACACCGAAGACCAACGAATAAGACGCAATTCACATAGCTAATATGAATAAAAATGTTCAGTTTTAATCCTTTTTTAAAAGTACAATTTACAACAATTTAACCTGACAAACCGCATAAAATGCTTTAAATAAGAATAGCCATTTTTTGTCAGGAAAGAGGGAAACTCCATCTTATTTTCTTTTGACCATAAATTGCTACAACATTTTCCCAGAGCACTATGACAAAACATTAAAGAACTTAAAATCATATATATACTTGGACCCAACAATTCTACCTCCAGGAATTTAAGCAAAAGAAAATATAAATGTGCACAAAGCTATAACTAGACATTATCAATGTGACCTCACCCATAACAGTTGAAATCTGGAAACAACCGAATGCACATCAACTAGGTGTTAATTATAAAAATCACAGTAAAATTAAATAGCACACAGCCAAAAAGGTGAAGTAGTGCTGCTCAATGTACTAACTTGTGAAGTAGAAAGAAAATTACAGAGCAGTATATAAAATATATAATCTCATTTTGATTAATATGCATGTGTTCAGTGTAATAACATTAAACTTCTAAAAAATAAAATTACAAAGGACTTTTACTTTTAAATTATAGAAGCAAAATGTTCACCAACATGGAATTGTTTTGAAACCAGAAAACACAGATCTAAAAACAAATATATCTACAAAAATATTAAATGTAGTGCTGTTATAATTACAAGATAATGAAACATAAATGTCCGATAATAGAAAATCTATAAACAAACTGCAATGTATTCATACAATAAAATATTATGCAGGCATTTGAATAATGATGCCACAAATATTTACTGAACTGGACAGATGTCCACATTATATTGCTAAGCTAAAAGTTACAATATAATACATGTTGTAAGATTCTCATTTTTTGCCCTGGTTGAATAACTTGGTTGGTTAGAGCATCATCCAGAAGCACAGAGGTTGCCAGTTCAATCCCCAGTGAGGGCACTTACAGAAACAGATCTATATTCCTGTCTGTCTGTCTCTCTCTGTCTCTCTCTCTCTCCCTCCTTCTCTTGCTATAATCAATAAGTAAAAAAAAAAATTAAAAAAGAAAAGACTCCCATTTTAGTGGCCTGACCAAACGGGCACAGTGGATAGAGCGCTGGACTGGGACATGGAGGACCCAGGTTCAAAACCCCGAGGCTGGCCCTGGCCGGTTGGCTCAGCGGTAGAGCGTCGGCCTAGCGTGCGGAGGACCCGGGTTCGATTCCCGGCCAGGGCACATAGGAGAAGCGCCCATTTGCTTCTCCACCCCTCCGCCGCGCTTTCCTCTCTGTCTCTCTCTTCCCCTCCTGCAGCCGAGGCTCCATTGGAGCAAAGATGGCCTGGGCGCTGGGCATGGCTCTGTGGCCTCTGCCTCAGGCGCTAGAGTGGCTCTGGTCGCAATATGGCAACGCCCAGGATGGGCAGATCACCCCCCCCTGGGGGGCAGAGCACCGCCCCTGGTGGGCGTGCTGGGTGGATCCCGGTCGGGCGCATGCGGGAGTCTGTCTGACTGTCTCTCCCTGTTTCCAGCTTCAGAAAAATGAAAAAAAAAAAAAAAAAAAAAAAAAAAAACCCAAGGCTGCCAGCTTGAGCACGGGCTTATCTGGATTGAGCGCGGGTTCACCAGCTTGAGTATAGGGTTACTGGCTTGAGCAAGGAGTCACTTGCTCTGCTGCAGTCCCCTAGTCAAGGCACAGATCAAAAAGTAATCAATGAACAACTAAGATACTACCAATGAAAAATTGATGCCTCTCATCTCTCTCCCTTCCTGTCTGCCTATCCCTATCTGTCCCTCTCTCTGACTTCCTCTCTCTGTGTGTCAAAAAAAAAAAAAAAAGCTTGATCAGGCAGTGGCGTAGTTGGACTGGGATGCAGAAGGACCCAGGTTCGAGAACCCACGGTCGCCAGCTTGAGCGCAGGCTCATCTGGCTTGAGTAAAAAGCTCGCCAGCTTGAACCAAGGTCGCTGGCTTGAGCAAGGGGTCACTCGGTCTGCTGAAGGCCCGTGGTCAAGGTACATATGAGAAAACAATCAATGAACAACTAAGTTGTCACAACGAAAAACTGATGATTGATGCTTCTCATCTCTCTCCATTCTTGTCTGTCCCTAGCTATCCCTATCCCTCTCTCTGACTCTCTCTCTGTCTCTGTAAAAATAAATAAAAATAAAATGTAAAAAAATAAAATTCCCATATTTAAGTAAATTAAATATAAATATGCACAAAGACAAAAGACTAGAAGTATGTTTATTGTCTCAGTGTGTGTGGTAGTATTAGATTTTTCATTTATGTTCATTTTCTAAATTTTTATAGTAAATATATATATTAGCATATATACATAGTATATATATATATATATATATATATATATGCAGATATATACAGTCTACCGGAAAGCTCTGTCCGTTTTTGGAATAAAACAAAATACAAATTTTTCTTACCGTCAATAAACTTTATTAAATAATATAATTGCCATTATTATTAATGATTTCTTGCCAGCATGAGGACAGTTTGTATATCCCATTTTTGAAAAATGTTTTATCTTTTGATGCGAAAAATTGAACCAGTGCTTGTTTGATATATCTTCATTTTTGAATTTTTTGCCCTTCAAAAAATTTTGTAAGGACAAAAACAAGCGATTGTCGGAGGGTGCTAAGTCCAGGGAATATGGTGGATGCAACAGAATTTCCCAGCCTAGTTCTGAAATATATATATATATTTTTGTATTTTTCTGAAGCTGGAAATGGGGAGAGACAGTCAGACAGACTCCCGCATGCACCCGACCGGGATCCACCTGGCACGCCCACCAGGGGCGACGCTCTGCCCACCAGGGGGCGATGCTCTGCCCCTCCGGGGCGTAGCTCTGCCACAACCAGAGCCACTCTAGCGCCTGGGGCAGAGGCCAAGGAGCCATCCCCAGCGCCCGGGCCATCTTTGCTCCAATGGAGCCTTGGCTGTGTGAGGGGAAGAGAGAGACAGAGAGGAAGGGGGGGGGGTGGAGAAGGAAATGGGCGCTTCTCCTGTGTGCCCTGGCCGGGAATCAAACCCAGGTCCCCTGCGCGCCAGGCCGACGCTCTACCGCTGAGCCAACCGGCCAGGGCCGAGTTCTGCAATTTTTTGACGAGTCCCCAAAGCAGCATGTGGCCTGGCATTATCATGATGCAGTATGATGTTCTTCCTATTGAACATCGCTGGCCTCTTTTCTTTGACTGCTGTCTTTAAATTATCCAGTTGCTGACATTACTTCTCCGAATTGAGCTTTTCTTTTGGTTTTAAAAGCTCATAATGTATTGATCCTCGAATGCCCCATCATATACACAACATTCTTTTATTCAGAGTCAAATTTGGTTTAGAGGTGGAAGGACTAGGTTTTCCGGGTTCACAATACGCCCTTTTCCTTATGATGTTTTCGTAGGTAATCCACTTTTCAACCCCAGTTATCATCCGGTTCAAGAAGGGCTTGATTTTGTTCTGAGCAAGCAGAGATGTGCATATGACGACTCGATCATCCAAATTCTTCTGACTTAATTCATGTGGCACCCAGCTTGAATATTTCCACACCAATCCTACCTTCCAAATATGGTCTGAAATGGTTTGCTGAGCTGAATTAAGCCTTTCTGCGATCTCTGATGTTGTCAGAAAAGGATCTTGCTCCAACATGGTCTTAACAACATCGTCATCAATCAAAGATGGTCGCCCAGAACGTGGCTTATCAGAAAGGTCGAAATCACCTGTTTCGAATTTTTCGAACCATCTTCTGCATGTCCTATCAGAAACTGTACCTTCACCAAACACTTTCAATAAATTTCTACATGGTTCTGTAGCATTTCTTCCTTGTTGAAATTCGTAAAAATTACAGTGGCGTAAATGAACTTTATCAGTAGCCATGGGTACACTATTGTTTCACACATAAGACTAACGTGAATCAACTTTGTTTTAGTTAATTTGCTACGTCAGTATGTATACATTAAGTGATAAAAATAGAGAGGCACACATGCGCCAAATAAACATGTGCTTACGTGTCGAAACTTGTGATAGAAACAGACAGAACTTTCCGGTAGACCTGATATATACATAATATATATGTTAGCAATAAGAAAAAACTCAATGGATATTCACTGTTTAAAAAAAAAAAAGTTATGAAGTCTGCCGTGCCTAACTTATTTTTAGGATAAAATTCTGTAGACTATAATCAAGGCAACAAGGGTGGAGAGATTTTCAGGAATGACAAAATAAAATATACTCTGGAAATACACTCATCCATAAAAGCAACAAGAATATGGGCAAAAACTATCAAAATCAATTTTTTTGGAAGTTTGGAAATGAATTAAAACTTTTAACAATCCTAGAACTGTTTCCTCAAGAACAGCTGAAGAGAAATCTCAGTAAGAAAACCAGCTGAATCTGAGCAGAAAAAGCAAGCTCGTGGTGTTTTTGTTCACTATAATCCCATTGCTCCTGTGTTCCAAGCTTCTTGAAACCAAAGTACTCACAACTATAACAGCTGTGAAAAACAGAAGTTTGGCAACCACTGGAAAAAACAAGTTTGGAAGTCCTCCAAAGCCCCACTGTCAGAGCTATCTGGAAAAGCTCCATTCCTAGGGTTCAGTTTACATGACCTGACTCAGAGCTCATTCAGTGGGAAGAACACTGTGCTCATGATACTCTCAAAAACACGCACAGCAACTGCTAAAGATCACAGTGGCCCCAGTCAGTGCTACTAGGTGGGGCCATCAAGAGGCTGACTAAACACTTAAAAAGGAAAAATTAGAAAAAAAAGATGTCCACAAGGGTTTTTGAAAAGCTCCAAGATATTCCTGGAAATCTAGAAGGTGACGAGTACATGCAGGGGTATGCATGTATGTGTGAGACTGCACATATAACCGAGAAAGACCTGAAGAGCCCGATTGTTCACTTCTGGCTGATCTTAAGGCTCTGCACAAGAAGTAAGTAAAAGTTCAGACTGCTTTACATTGTGACAGAAGCCAGACGTAGGTCACAAATTGTATGATTCCATCTGTATGAGATGAACAGAACAGGCAAGTCCTCAGAGACAGAAATGGTGGCTGACTAGGGCTCAGGGAAGGATGGAATGAGGAGTGACTACTAATGGCTATGCCACTACTTTTTTGGGGTGATGAAGATGTTCTGAAATTAGATAATGACTGGTGGTTGCACAACTTGTAAATATACTAAAAATCACAGATTCGAATGTTTTACAAGAGTAAATTTTGAGATATCTATATTATGTCATAATAAAGTTATAAAATTAAAAGTTTTAAGCAGTTTCGTTATCCATGACCCACAAAGTACAGCTATCATCTTTCCTCTATATTTTTAACTAGCAAAATTTTGAGGAATTAGTTATTGTGAATTAGAAAGTAAATTAGAAAGTGAATTATAGGCCCTGGCCGGTTGGCTCAGCAGTAGAGCGTCAGCCTGGCATGTAGAAGTCCCAGGTTCGATTCCCAGTCAGGGCACACAGGTGAAGCACCCATCTGCTTCTCCACCCTTCCCCCTCTCCATTCTATCTATCTCTCTCTTCCCCTCATGCAGCCAGGGCTCAACTGGAGAGGAGTTGGACCGGGCACTGAGGATGCCTCCATGGCCTCCGCCTCAGGCACTAAAATGGCTCCAGTTGCAAAGGAGCAACGGCCTAGATGGGCAAAGCATTGCCCCCTAGTGGGCTCGCTAGGTAAATTCCGCTCTGGTGCATGTGGGAGTCTGTCTCTCAGCCTCCCTGCTTCTCACTTCAGCAAAATACCAAAAAAAAAAAAAAAAAAAGTGAATTATAAAAATTTAAAGGCATATTTAGTCTTCAACCTACTTCAATTTTCCTTTTTTTTTTTTTTTTTTTGTATTTTTCTGAAGCCGAAACGGGGAGAGACAGTCAGATAGACTCCCGCATGCGCCTGACCGGGATCCACCCAGCACGCCCACCAGGGGCGTCGCTCTGCCCACCAGTGGTGACGCTCTGCCCACCAGGGGGCGATGCTCTGCCCCTCCGGGGCATCGCTCTGCCGTGACCAGAGCCACTCTAGCGCCTGGGGCAGAGGCCAAGGAGCCATCCCCAGCGCCCGGGCCATCTTTGCTCCAATGGAGCCTTGGCTGCAGGAGGGGAAGAGAGAGACAGAGAGGAAGGAGGGAGGGGGTGGAGAAGCAAATGGGCACTTCTCCTATGTGCCCTGGCCAGGAATCGAACCCGGGTCCCCCGCACGCCAGGCCAATGCTCTACCGCTGAGCCAACCGGCCAGGGCTACTTCAATTTTCTAAAATCTCTTTCAGTTATATTCCATCACAAGATAATTTTAGATGGAATTTAAGGTTGTTTCTCATAAGTTTCTTCCTACTTACAAGTAATAGTTGTGAAAAATAACATAACTGGAGCCACTTCAAAATGAAGTTGGAGCTGTCACTGCAGAGGAACTGCTTTGCACATCTTACTCCACAAGTCTTTAGAATGGGCCAAAGCAACACTATATTCTAAACAACTATTTGCAAAGCTAACAGAAAAGCAGACAACCAGACTGAAAAATAAAAAGACATTCTTTAGAGCAAAAGAAAATATTAGCTTATTTACTTACAGAAATTCATTCCTTGACTTACTATCATCAATAGATATTCCTCCCTTCAATTCACATAATTTTTCCCCTTCCCTTTCTCTCAAATGCCCCTTGCCTTTACCTCCTAATCAGAACACTATTTGAGTTTCTGCCGGAATCAGTGATTCCCAGAATTGCAATTCTTTCTGATCTCAAAGAAGTGTTTTTGCACCTCACCTTGGCATTTTTAGGTGAACATATTTATGGGGTAATAATTACAAAAACAATACAGAATGATTGTAGCAAATATGGAAAATACAAAAAACACAAAGAAGAAAATAAAACTCACATACATAGTTATTCAGTAACAACCATTATTAACATTTTGGTGTATAGCTTCCACTCTTAAGTTTCTTTTTAAATGTCAGTATACCTAAATAATTCAAAATTAACAAACATAAGAACACTGAAATATGTGTTCAATGACCCAAATTCCCTTCCACACTTACAATTTTATCTCCAGTAAAGGTAAGATTTGTTCCATTCTCCTTAGCCTTTAAATATTAAAAAAAGAAAAGAAAAAAAATTAATTCAAAATTTTTACTTTACTCTTAGAAATATTTAACAAGGAAAACAATTACCTCCTGTTTTTCTCCTAAAAGAGGCAATCGCACAAAATCCCCAGGAAAGCTCTATGAATGAAATATAATACTAAAATTAAAGATGTATAATAAAATTGTAGTTCAAAATCCACAAAAATGATTAAAGCACACTATAAGAGTAAATATAATATGGCATTGATAGACAAAAAGATTTTCAATTAACCACAAAAAACTGAATAAAACCCTGCTGGGAACTAAAATACTACCAAAGCCAACTGGCCCCTCAATTCTATAGGAATTATAAGAATAACAAAACCTTAAATCAGTGGTCCCCAACCTTTTTTGGGCCACGGACCAGTTTAATGTCAGAAAATATTTTCACGGACTGGCCTTTAGGGTGGGACGGATAAATGTATCATGTGACTGAGACAAGCATCAAGAGTTAGTCTTAGATGGATGTAACAGAGGGAATCTGGTCATTTTTTAAAAAATAAAACATTGTTCAGACTTAAATATAAATAAAACGGAAATAATGTAAGTTATTTATTCTTTCTCTGCGGACCGGTACCAAATGGCCCACGGACCGATTCCGGTCCGTGGCCTGGAGGTTGGGGACCACTGCCTTAGATAAAAGATATACACTTAGGATACAGGGATCCTAGTTCTTATCATTCTACAGATAAGGAAAATATGGCTCAAAGATATAAAGCTTTATGTAGAAATTGGATTTGAACCTAAGATTCCTAACTCTTGGGCTCACTGCTCCTTCTACCATACCCACTTCATGGCTATAAAAAACCTACTCTAATTATAACAATTACCTTTCTTACCAGTTATTAGCAGATGAGGCATTCTCCTTCCTGAGTAATTAGACCACATTTTTCAACTCATTAGACTGGAAGAGAGGAAACCTTACTAATAGGGGTATATGCCAAGACCCTAGAAAGATTACAGTATATCTAAAAGTAGGAAATTTGGGGCAACAGTAAAAAATAGGAAGCTTTCCCAATCAAATCCGGAAAGGCCAACTGAATCTCCTATCCTGGGGGATAAATTTGGAGAACCAACAGAAAATTCTCTCTCAACATCACATTGTTCCTACCATTTTCTTATTCTACCATTTAAAAGATATTTTCTTTTTCCTCCAAGTCCATAAAATCTAAGCTATGATAAAAATTCAATCTTTATAGTACAATTATCAATTATTTCATTTATTACTAACTATTCAATTAAATCCTTATCAATAAACTACTTCTAGTAACTAGACAGAAAACCTAGCTTTCCGTGAACTTTTTGCCTCTTCAAGGCAATTTGCTAAACATTCAGAAGCAATGTTTAAATGCAGTAAACACAAACCAATGGCTATAGTTAAAATAACTTTTTTTTTTTTTTTATTCATTATAGAGAGGAGAGAGAAGGGGAGAGAGACAGAGAGGGAGAGAGAGAGGAGAGAGAGAAGGGGGGAGGAACTGGAAGCATCAACTCCCATATGTGCCTTGACCAGGCAAGCCCAGGGTTTCGAACTGGCGACCTCAGCATTTCCAGGTCGACGCTTTATCCACTGCACCACCACAGGTCAGGCACAATAACTATTTTTAACACCTGCAAATATATTCTTTTTTAAAAAAATTTGTGTCAAATCCTATTTCTAGGAAAAGGGAATTTTCAAAAACCCACTTATATCTGTGAAATTCAACCCTCTGATTGCAGGTCTACAGCAGTAATATCTAAAAACACTGCTTTCTCTGGGGACATACATCAATTAGATGAGATAACAATAGAATTAAAAATTGGGGGTTTCAAATGCTCATCAATGGATTAATAAACACAATATGGTACATATGTATAAGAAAATATTATTCAGCCTTTAAAAGGAATAAAATTCTGATACATACTATATGGATGAACTTTGAAAACACTTTCCTAAGCACAAGAAGCCAAAATGTTGTATGATTCTACTTCTATGAGATATTTAGAATAGTCAAATTCAGAGACAGAAAGTAGAATAGTTGTTACCAGGAACGTGTATGAGGGTGTTACTGTTTAATGGTTATGAAGTGTTAGTTCTGGAGGTGGCTAGCGGTGACAGTTGCAAAACAATGTGAATGTACTTAATGACACTGAATGACACACTTAAAAAGATTACAATGCTAAATTTTATATTATGTATATTTACCACAATAAAAAGAAATCAGGGGGTTGCGTTTTACCACCAAAAAAAGTACATCCTCTTCTATGATAAGAAAATATGTAAGTGGCTGGCTATGCATCTATCAAAACATGTTTCTAACTTATTTCTGTCAGAAGAACTGGGGAGTAGTAGACAATAGAAATCACCATTTCTCCTATTTCCCTCCAACTACTACCAAACATTACCCGTATCTTAAAAAGTTCACTGCAGTTCTGGAACAATTTTGACGATGTTTGATATTTCCCAGATAAGCCCTTTTTTTCTCTAAGGTTTTCCAAATATGTCTCCACATCTCCTGCCTAGAAAAATAGAGAAAATACAAAGTATTTAACTTACTTTTCATCCGTAAGATATTTACAACATACAGATCACCTATAATACAAATAGAGTTTGAGATTTACTATTTTAAAATTTAGGAGCACTAAAGACTATATAATAATACCCAAGACTAACAATGTTAGACTCTGAAGTCTAGTCTATAGTTCACAAAGGGTAGATCCTGTAAAAACTCTAGTAAGACTGGGAAACTGTCAGACTCTAGAGTTTTGTCACAAGAAAATATACTCATAAGAGTTATTTGACTAAATTGATACCACCAACTAAAAGATATATTTGTGCTCATCAGCTAAGATAGAGCACCAAATCGTAGCCATTCACAGCCCACTGCTGATAACGTGAAAAAACTCATTTTTGTGGCTACATCGATCAGTTCTGTGTGTTTTTCCTTGATACCTACATGCCTAATCTTGCCCTCTTTTTTATAAGGTCCAGTATCACATCTCCATCTGTTTGTCATTTCCATAATTTTGTCCTGTGACAATTCGAAATAATTTTTACATTCTTAACTTGTACTACCTATGAAGCTCTTGACCAGTTTATTACAAGTTTCAAATATATGAAGTTTGAAGTTTTTAACTGTAAATTCAATTAGTAATTGATTAGGAGAAAAAGATCACTGAACAATATTTCAAACCATATTCTGACGATATCATCATTTCTCTCTAAATTCTTAAGTACTTTTAGTACTCCTCCTATCAATCCTACCCAATGTGTATAACAAATGCAAAAAACAATTACCAACACCACAAAAAGATTATTCAAACCCTAATATAAGGCAAAAATTCAAAATGCTTAAGGCTGAAAAATCGACTGAATGGGAGACATTTTTAAAAGACCAATCAGATTACCTTTGAAAGAAGCCTCAAGAAAAGTAGGGGAAATGTAATTAAAAAAATTTTTTAAGTGAGAAAAGGGGAGATAGTGAGACAGACTCCCACATGCGCCCTAATCGGGATCCACCCAGCAACCCCCATCTGGGGATAATACTCAAATCAACCGAGCTATCCTCAGTGCCCAGGGCTAACGCTCAAACCAATCCGAGCCACTGGCTGCGAAAGGGGAAGAGAGAGAGAAGGGGGAGAGGGAGGAGGAGAGAAACAGATGGTCGCTTCTCATGTGTGCACTGACTGGGAATCAAACCCAGGGATGTCCACATGCCCCGCCAGCACTCTATCAACTGAGCTGACCAGCCAAGGCCTTTAAAATTTTTAAAAAACAAAGAATGCAAACAGGAGGGTGGAAACAGAATAAAAAAGGCCTGAAAAAATCCATTTGGAGCTGTAAATCTTCAATGCTCAATTACAGTGTATGACAATTCTGAAAGTGTGGTCCATGGACCGTTTCATTCATGAGGTCTAAGAGGTCAAAACTATTTTCTTCTCCCTCTCTTCTTCTTCTTCATCTTCAGCATCATCATACATCTGTCTTGTATTGATAGTGCAAAAGTAATAATGGGTATAACTGCTGCCCTTTACCACGAACCAAGGCAGTGGCATTTAATTATAGTCACTGTACTCTTCAGTAACAAACTTACAGTTCAAAAAAATACCAGCTTTATGTAAGAATGTCCTTGAGGAAGCGGTAAAATGTGTTAGTTATTAAATCTGAACCTTTGAGTACATAACGTTTTTTTAACATTCTATTAGAAAAAACGGGAAGTATGCAAAATATTATAAATAACTATGTCAAGATAAAGCACTTTGCAACTGTTTTGACTTATAAGCTAAACTGTCTACTTTTTTTGTTTACTTGAAAGAATAACTGACAAACTAGTTATTTAGACATGGTTATTTGGGAGATATTTTCTAGAAAGTGGGCAAAAGGAAGCTGTCACTTCAATGAAGACAACTGATAGTATTCACTGCCGATGATAAAACTTGAACTTTAAAGCAAAAATTGGAATTTTGGAAAACTTTTTATCTGTCTCTCTATGAACTTAACAGTTTCCAGTACTTAAAGAGGTTCTGATGAGACTGAGGGCGATACTGACAAATATAATTTTGAGTTAGTATTTGGAAAATTTATATACTAACCAACTAATATTTTCTAAATGACCAATGAATGCCATTACAAAATCAAACATGGGTAAGAGGCCATTCAAAGTACAAACACACCAATTTATCTTACTCTAACAGAATAAAAAAAGAAAAGTTCACTTCTGGTTTCAGATTCCACATTACAGCTAACCTTTAAGAAACTCCACTTGTTACTCTTTGGTACAGAATCAAAGAATATCCACAATTATCTGAAAACATTTTAAAAATACCATTCCCCTTTCCAGCTACATATCTGTGTGAAGCCATATTTTGTGCATATACTTCAACCAAAGTAACTTATTGCAACAAACTAAATAAAGGATACAAGATTCCCACTGCTGTCCACTATAACAAAAATTACAAAGAGATTTGAAAAACTACAAAACACCACTCTTCTGTTTTAATAGTTACTTCTCATTAAGAACTTTTTATATTAATATGCAGAGAAGCCTGACTGGTGGTGGCATAGTGGATAGAGTGTTGACCTGGCACGCTGAGGTCCTAGGTTTAAAACCTCGAGGTGGCCAGCTTGCACTGGCTCATTCAGCTTGAGCACAGGCTCGCCAGCTAAAGCGTGGGGTTACAGGCTTGAGCATGGAATCATCAAAGTGATCCCATGGTCGCTGGCTTGAGCCTAAAGGTTGCTGGCTTGAGCAAGGGTCACTCACTCAGCTCAAGCCCCCGGTCAAGGCATGTACGTAGGAGAATCAATCAATAAACAACTAAAAGTGACTCAACTATGAGTTGATGCTTCTCATCTCTCTTCCTTTCTCTCTCTCTATAAAAAAAAATGCAGTGAGTTGATAATTGCTATTTCAAAATTAATAAATATTTCTCCATTTTCTCAGGGTTTTTTAATGTTTTTTTTGTGACAGAGACAGAGGGAGACAGAGAGAGGGACAGATAGGGACAGAAAGACAGGAAGCAGAGAGATGAGAAGCATCAATTCTTCGTTGTAGCACCTTAGCTGTTCATTGATTGCTTTCTCATATGTGCCTTGACCAGGGAGGGGGGGCTATAGCAGAGCAAGTAACCCCTTGCTCAAGGCAGCAACCTTGGGTCCAAGCTGGTGAGCTGTGCTCAAAACCAGATAAGCCCACGCTCAAGCCAGCAACCTTGGGGTTTCAAACCTGGGTCCTCTGTGTCCCAGTCCGACACTCTATCCACTGTTCCACCGCCTGGTCAGGCTATTTTCTCAGTTTTAATTTCTCATATAGTAACCTACATGAACAAAGGCTTTTTGAGGTCTGTATAATATTTAAAAATGTAAGAGTTCTGAGACTAGAGAATTTAAGAACTGCTGGCAGCTAGGTCAGTAACTTGGGAAGCAGGGATTCTAGTTTCAGTTTTTCTCCTCTACAGTTACATGACACTCCCTCCTCTCTCGAGTTGGGACCTGATGATCTCTAAATCCAAAAAAAAAGTCTGTAATTTTATTTTCCTTACCTTAAAGTTGAAGATTTCATTGTAACAATCAGCACTTTTCAGATACCAGGTTACATTCAAAGATACTGCACAAGGTTCTCCATCAACTATAAAAGAAGAATTTTTGTGAAATACTCAATGATCATGCCTTCTCTGAACAGAAGGTAATGAATATATGCAAAAGGAACTGGATAGCCATCAGAGAAAATTAAGTATTGTTACCCACACACACACAAAAAAGCAGCTATTAACGTTTGAAACTGTATCTATTTTTATGCTTTGAAACCTTGATTTTGCCCTGGCCAGTTGGCTCAGTGGTAGAGCATCAACCCAGTGTGTGGAAGTCCTGGGTTCGATTCCCGGCCAGGGCACATAGGAGAAGCGCCCATCTGCTTCTCCCTGCTTCTCCACCCCTCCTCCTCTCCTTCCTCTCTGTCTCTCTCTTCCCCTCCCTCAGCCAAGTCTCCGTAGGAGCAAAATTGGCCCGGGCGCTGAGGATGGCTCCGTGACCTCCGCCTCAGGCGCTAGGATGGCTCCAGGCACAGCACAGCAAGGCCCCAGATGAGCAGAGCATCGCTCCCTGGTGGGCATGCCAGGTGGATCCCAGTCGGGCATATGCGGGCATCTGTCTGACTGCCTCCCCACTTCTAACTTCGGAAAAATACAGAAACAAAAACACCTTGATTTCAGTTTCTCTGTTGGGAAAAACCTGGAAACAATAAAGCAGTCCTAAGTTAAAACCAATCTTCTATTACCATTCAATTATTTTTTGAGCAGAGCACTTAAAGAAGATGCTACATAGTACTGCCTTAGGCCAAAATGGGAATAGAAGGGAAAAATTTCTAAGTCCCTTAAATAGGTTACATTCTAGCTGGAAAGATAGAGTAACAACATTAGAGATGTCACAAGGCAATATTCAAAATAGTTTGACTAAGGAAAATATTCATGACTTAAACCTTGAAGGATACCAAGATTGGATAGAAACAACTATGGATAAAAAGCAGACCTGTGTGGGGAAGGTAGGAATAGCAAAAGCAAAAATAGAAGAGTATTAGATTTTTTTCAAAACCCATCTTGAGAGCCCTCAAGGAACTTTATGTAATCACAAAAGCCTCATATAACTTATTAAACATAGCCTGAAACACAATATTCTAGTGGACCAAGACATCAGTCTAAAATTTTAGGAGTGTAAATCTGACTATATGACGGATTAGCTGTCTCACCTGGGAAAGTCAGCATTACCTTTTATCTTCTATTCTTGCTATAGATGAGAAAATATACTATACATTCCTACTTTACACAAACATGACAAAAGATAAACATGGAACATCAGGAACCTACTTTTGGTTCCTAACAAAAGAAGCACACCTAAAGTTATAACCTTTCCCTTTTCTTTGTTTTAAACTGTTTTTGCAAAATAATCTTTAAAATGATACTCTTTTACAAGGCTCAATTAAAATACATAAAAATCTGATGTGCTGCCTGACCAAGCGATGGTGCAGTGGATAGAGCATCGGACTGGGACCCAGAGGACCCAGGTTCGAAAACCCGAGGTTGCCAGCTTGAGCGCAGGCTCATCCTGCTTGAGCACAGGCTCACCAGCTTGAGCGAGAGGTCGCTCACTCTGCTGTAGTCCCCTGGTCAAGGCACATATGAGAAAGCAATCACTAAACAACTAAGGAGCTACAATGAAGAACTGGTGCTTCTCATCTCTCTCCCTTCCTATCTGTACCTATCTGTCCTCTCTGACTTTTGTTCTGTCTCTATCAAAAAAAAAAAAAAATCTGATGTGCTGAACAGAATTTATGGGAATGAAAAAAGAATACTGCAATCTTGCTATGAACTATGAACTCAGAAGAACCATACAGACATGGGATTAATTAAATAACGCCAATAAGAAGTTTACCTAAACAAGAGACTTGAGAAGCTTCCCTAAATAAGAGACTTGCAAGGAAACTTGGCTGCAAAAATACTACTATTTATGTTAAAAGACACCAGTTAGAACTTTGAATGAATGGTTTAAGAGATAATGAAAATGTAAATGACAATTCATGTAAAGCTATATAACATATCCATAAAAGTATAAGATCAGAAACATGGTAAATATGAGAAAGCAAGAAGTAAAATGAAAGATAATGGTAAACTTAAAGGAGCTGCAAACCCTCCCCAAAATAAGAAATGTATACACTTCAAAATATGTAACTTGACAAAACACCATTAGATCAAAATACAGGTGAGAAAAAACTGTATATAATAAAAGGAAAGAATAGTATATAGGCTGTCAGACAAAAGACAAAACAATGCTACACCTAAAAGCTACTCACTAGTAAACCAATGTCTCCAAGTAGATTTGATTTAAATCAAATTTAAGTCATTAATCAGGAGATTATATCATCATGGTCAGTATGTTCTTCATAGAAATTCTACCTGCCTCCTTCACCCCCAATAGACTATAAACTCAAGCGAAGGGCCTTTTCTATCACTTCCCTGCTGTCTCAAACAGTGCCTGGCACATAGTAAGTTTTCTATAACTACTTACAAAATGATTAAAAGATGAAATCATCGAACTATGTCATCCAGCTTTGCACTTTCAAGGAGAGAGATATACATAGAAGCAGTCATAGGTAACTTAGATTTTTATCCCTGATCTTGAAATGGAACCATCCATGATCATTTGTTCTCTAAAATAAAACCAGATTCAGAAATAAAAGGAAGCTTTTCTTTAATACACAATGGGATATTTTGGATTCAGAGACAGTGGTTTTTTGACTGAACAGACTGGTTTTGTTCTAAATAATTCCTATTTCCTGATAATGTCTTTGAGTTTCCTCTTGCAAAGATCCAAGTTGTAAAAGACTACTTTTGTAAACAATAGATTTACTGAACATATTCATCCAGAGCCAATGATCTGACAAACCTACGTCATGTGTTCAGTAAATATCTAACAGGCACACAAAAGCAAAATCAGTGTTATCTCTATAATTCAGAACAGGTTAAAACACCATGCTAGCAATCAACCAACACAATTTTCTAACTATACAGCTGACTCTTGAACAACAGGATCTGAACTGCATGGGTCCATTTACACATGGATTTTTAAAAATTTATTTATTGATTTTATGGGTGGGGTAAGCAAGAAGTATCAGCTCATAGTTGCGTCACTTTAGTTGTTCACTGCTTTCTTGTCATATGTGCCTTGACCAGGCAAGCTCACGGTTTTGAACTGGTGATCTCAGCATTCCAGGTCAACACTCTTATCTATCTACTGCGCCACCACAGGTCAGGCCACATGGATTTCTTGATTGACTTACTTATTTACTTATTTTAGAGAGAGAGAGAGGAAGGAGAGAAGAGGAAGGAGAGGAAGAAAGGAAGAGAGAGGAAGGGGGAAAGAGGGAGGGGGAAAGTGAAGCGGGGGGGGGGGGAGAAGGGGGGGCAGGAGGGGAGGAGGAAGGAGATGAGGGAGAGGGAGAGAGGGAGGGAGAGACAGTAAGGGAAAGAAACATTGATTTGTTGTTCTACTTATTTATGCATTCATTGGTTGATTCTTACATATGCCCTGACTGGGGATTGAACCTGTAACCCTGGCCTGATTGGGACCATGCTTTAACCAACTAAGGTACCCAGCCAGGACCTAGATATGAATTTTTTTCAATAAGTATCTGTACTGTTTTCATCAGCAGTTAAAGAGTTCGCAGATGCAGAGAGTCAACTGTACGCATTGATCTAAACCACTTTTATAGGGCAGTAGTTTTCAGCCCCCGGGAGCCGGCCCAGCAGAAATTTTGTGCCAGTTCACGAAAGAGTGAACCATCCATAGGGTTTATAATCTTCACACAATATCAGGGTGATTAACTCTTTCACAACCGCCACGAAATTTCTGGCAGAACGACACCCCTATGCAGACTCATGGTTGGAAAACACTGATATAGGGGACTTGAACATCCTCTGATTTGGGTAAGGGGGTGGGTAAGGAAGGTACTGGAATCAATCTATCCCCCACAGATACTGAAGAACAATTTAGTTTTGGGAGAATCAAAAGTTATACATGGATTTTTTTACTGCATGGGGAATCAGAATCCCTGACCCACTCATTTTTCAAGAAATCAACTGTATATAGTAAACACCAGAAAAGCCAGAGAAGAAAACAGTTTACACAAGTATTCTGAAGATTATTCAGTGAAAGAGACATAGTTATACTACATATGTTTATTCCTAGACAGTGCTGGACTATTAAATTTCAGAAATTACGTTGAGAGTAAGACATCAGTGATAGAAAACAGAATTTAAAAGTTAAAAGATCACTCAAAAGCTCAAACAGAAACTTCATGAAATGCAAAAACTCACATTTCAGGAATATAGTGGTATTTTTGAAGAGGATCTTTCCAAAACTAAAATAATTTTTCCCCTGCAAAGATAAAGGAGAGAAAGATAATTAGTATGATATCACTTTAATTCCCAAGGTATAAAAACTTAAACTTTATAAAATGTTCTAGTTAGTTTTCTTAACAACAAAAAGGCATCAATAGACTCCCTTATAATAAATTTCTACCATATCAAAACTGCAGCATTCTGAAGCTTGATACCAACATGATTTTTCCCCCGCAGGCCATGAGGCAAGGACTCAAGCAGGAAGGCTGCAAAAGTCTCAACTTAAACCTTCATAGGAGGTACATCTTAATCACCTCATCTCTTTTACTCACTCATCACTGGCCACAATAACCAATCATATCTTCAAAAAACTTTTCTATGAGCAGATAGCCAGATTTAACTAATTTTAGTAACAAGAAAATACCTAAAATTGAGAACCTGAAGATCTTCACCAAATGAACAAAAACTTTATGATTGCCATATAAAAGCTCAAGTAGGATTTGGACATTACAACCAGTGAGCACAGCAGAATGAAACACAAAGGTCACTGTGGTTTTAATAGGACTAATGCTTTTCGGCATCTGCTCCCTGCATCTGATCTTTGTCTGCTCACAAGGACTGGAGCTCATAAGTAAAAGTTGAGAAAGGGGGGAGGAGACAGAAAAAGTAAATAAATTTGGTTAATTGTCCAAAAGAAAGACTAGCCTTATTATATCAAATTTTAGAATACTATTTCTTCCAGTTTAACCATTTTAGTATTAGAATACATTAAAATTTTTCTTGATTGATATTTTTTTTTTAAAGAAAAACACTGATTTGTTGTTTTACTTGTCTATGTGCCCTGACAGAGGCTCAGGGCGATGCTCTAACCAACTTAGCTACCCTGCCAGTTCCTAGAATACATTTTTTTTTAATGCTTCCTAATCACACGGCAAGGCTTAGAATAACCATTTCAAAGTTCAAAAGAAATCATACAATTTCGTAAGTAGACCCATACAGCAACAAAAAAGTGCAGAGGGAAAGGAAGACTCCTATTCACATATCCCTCTTATCCAACCCAGGGTCACTGAATTCTGTAAAACTTCAGCTGGAAAAGAAACCACTTTCCACTTATACATCAAGTTTACCTGTCACAAGTAAAGCACTGAAAGTTCTCTGATTTTGCTGAGACACCATTCCGCCTCTCCTCTCCACTCCTGCCTGATTCTCTGACATTCCTGCTAAACTAACCACAGAAGTTCACTGCTTTCCGCTCCAGGGAGGTGAGTTCTTGTTAACCAGCGACAAGGACACTCACGGCGATCCCATCCCTTTGGAAGCAGACTTTCAGGGAACCTTCATGAACCCCTTGGGCCGCCGTAGCCCCACCCCTCCCTCCTACGGGCTCAGTTGCTTCAGAACACTCACCGACGGTATCGGAATGTGCCACCTGGATCGATCGGCAGCAGCGACAGGTACCGGTCCTATACCGAAAAGAGACAATGGGGACGGCTGAGCCCCGAGAAGAAGAAGAATGATAGGCAGAACCTGAAGCCACGAAACCGCCGCCATTTTCACAGCCATGGAGTGTCTACCGAAAGCATCTCACCTTCTTCCGGTTCGTCCCGCCCTCTTCCGGCTTGCTCTTTGGGGTCAGTCATCCGGGTCTCCAAACCTCGCGATGCTTGTTTGTTTTGTGACTCAGCAGCCCCTCCCTCCGTCACTGCTTTGGTGCGAGGAAAAACTGCGCAGGCGTCGTCCTGTCATAACCTGATCACCTTGGCGAGTTAGAATGATTTCTAGAAGTTACACCGCCTCATTCGGCTCTTCTGTCTCCCAGCAGTTAACGGGTTTGGGGACCAGGCAAGCATCCATCTAGCGTTTAGCTTTCTCCTCCTCCTGTTCGCTCCAGCCCCTTATTCCGCCTAAGTCAAAGTCAGATTTCGGGGCCGGAAGTCCGGGAAAGCGTTTGTTTGGGGGTCTAGTAGTGAGTTCTCGGTCTTTGGAGGTAATTAAGCAAAGACTGGAATTTGGCGGTGGTGCAATATAGGCGATTCCAAAACTGGATGGTGTAATACATAATCTCTTTTACCAGCTCCTTCTAGCCTTGAAAAGTATAAAGCTACTGTAGAATTTGGGTGAAGAACACAAAGCTCCAGCAAAGACCTGGCAGCACTTTCTACTCAAAATTAAAAACGAGAAGAAAGTGGGTCAGTTTGCAATATATATAGGGTGACTGTCACTGAGATAAACCAGAAGCTTGTCCAATCAGGCAGGCTGTCTCAATACTTCCTGTTTCTCTTGTTCTTTGAGTTTTCATCCTCACGCCTCCTCTGCTGCAAAGACAGTTTTAGTTCCTAACAAAAGCTGTTTCTCATCAGCCTGTATTTACTAAGAAAAACTTGCCAAATTAAAAAAAATAAAAAGTCCCTGTAGACACTCTTGGGCCTGGAAGTTCCAGGAGGAAAAGTCAAGTTGTCACTGCGTAAGGACTCCTATTTCCTAGAAACTGGACGGGGGTGAAGTGCTGGTGGTAATTTAGCAAGTGGCCTATTGCTAAAAGATCGCCCAGAGACTTGGACTGAGAGCTGGGAGCCTGTGAAGTGACTTGGAAGCCATGGAGGTATCCGGAAATGAGGAAATCAGGTAAAGACCCAGTGATCCTGCAGGGACTGATTCCAGGGCCCACAGAGGCAGGCAATAGTACCTGAAAGTACCTGTAAGCAACATTCTGGCTTTGAAGGTTTTATTGTTTGATTGCTCTTATTATTTATAGCATGCTCTATATTTGTGCACTTAATATTTATCGTTTTTTCTCAGTTCCCCAGGGAACTGATATTAATTGATATTAATAGCTAGACCCTAATAAAATACTTTCAGGATGATTAAAAAAACCAGAAGAGTTTTGTTAGATCAGAACTCTAACACATGAATTTCAAGCATGTTGCTTACCAAGTTCAACTATACCCACCTCTTCCCACATCATTCCAGAGCTTATTCTTCAAAGCTGGAAAGAAGGAGACGGCAAATTTCTTCATCTTTGCACACTTGATTAAAAGAAACAGTAACAAAGACTGAGTCAGTGAAGGATTTGATTACTTCCATGAAAAACTTTTTTTTTTTAAGTGAGAGGAGGGGAGACATTCTTGCATGCACTCTGACCCGGGACAACCCGTCTGGGGCCAAGTTCAAACGAGCTATTTTTAGTGCCTGAGGCTGCAGCTCAGACCAACTGAGCTACCCCAGTGGGGGTGGGGGGGGGCACGCTGAGAATAATTGAGCCACTGGGTGGAAAGGGGTAGAGGAAGAGAGCAGGGGGAGAGGGTGGGGAAGAGAAGCAGATGGTTGCTTCTGTATGCCCTGACTGGGGATTGAACCCAGGATGTCCATACACAGGGCCAACGCTCTATCCACTGAGCCAGCAGGGCCAATAAACCATTTTTTAGTATGGCCAAGAAAGTGTATCTGTTCACGCTTGTTTATATAATATTTTGAAATTGATGTTCAGTTATAGCTTTAATCATGGACAATCTAACTACAGCTGCATTTAACCACACCTCTGCATGAAAGGCAATGTTTTTTTCCCCTTATACCCTGTGGTTGTTTTAATGGGCATATGTTAAATACAATCTTAACTAGCAATATACATACAGCTTGTTCATGTTCTATATACGTTCTAAACCAGAAACAACTTTCCTGGAAACTTGGTATTAAAAAACACTGACACCTAGATTGTCAGCATTGTCTTAAAAAGCTAATGATTTTTCTTCTACACCTATTCCTATTCTTAGCCTAGCACCTTACACATATCTCTGTTGTAGCATTTGTCAGGTTGATTTGTAATTGTTGGTAGGCTCTCACAGAAATCTTGGACACAGTCCTTCGTATCTTCCTTAGAACCCAGCACTCAGTAAGAATATTCTGAAAATACTTTTTTGAATAAATAAATGGATGGGTTGTTTTTGTTTGGTTTGGGTTTTTTGTTTGTTTTTGCTTTTACAAATTTTGTTGTAGTCATAACCTTCACTCATTTTATTTACTTTTAATTGAATTTATTGGGGAGACATTGGCTAATAAAATTATATAGGTTTTAGGTGTACAATTCTATAATATATTAACTGTATGTTGTACTTTCTGTTCACCACACCATGTCAAGTCTCTTTCCATTATTTTTCACTCATTGTTTTAAAAGAATCCTTCTTCATAAGTGATTTTTCTATTGCTTTCAGAGTAAAACTGGAGCTTAATATTTTAATGTTTACCTTGGATGATTTAAAAAAGAATCTTGTTCTGCAGCACATGTTGTTGTGTTATGTAATGGCAATATCATTGGCATTGCAGAGATTTACTTCCCATGTTCATACTATAGATAGAGAAAGTACAAAAATTAGGCCCTGGCTGATTGTCTCAGTGGTAGAGCGTTGGCCTGGTGTGTCTCAGGTTTGATTCCCAGTCAGGAATAGAAGAAGCGACCATCTGCTTCTCCACTTCTCCCCTCCCCTCCACCTTCTCCTCCTACAGCCATGGCTCGATTAGTTCAAGCGCATCAGCCCTGGGCGCTGAGGATGGCTCTGTGGAGCCTCCACCTCAGGTGCTAAAAATAGTTCAGATGTGTGCATGGCCCCAGATGGGCAGTGTATTGGCCCCAGACAGGGTTGCCAGGTGGATCCCAGTAGGGGCATATGCAAGAGTCTGTCTCTCTATTTCCTGTATTCTCACTTGGAAAAGAAGGGAAAAAATGAAAGTACAAAAATTAGATTAGAAAACCCTATGTTAAATAACTTTCTTAAAATGTCTGTTTATTTAGTGTTGAAGATGAAGCTGTAGATAAAGACGTTTTCAAAGACTGCAGCAAGATTGCTTTCTACAGGTAAGAAGAAGAAATATATTACTTAGATGTGAACATTTCTCCTAATATTCTAAAATTGATATTCAATAAATTTTTGAGAGCTGAGAGGCTTTCTAAGGAAAGAGCCATTTAGGAAATTCAATGATTAAGGAATTTATAAGACATTTGCTTTTAACTTTACATACTTACTACTGTAGTATTTAAATTTTTCAGTAAACAGATAGCTTATTTTAGAAGTCAACTGTTTGTCTGACCTGTGGTGGCGCAGTGGATAAAGCATCGACCTGGAAATGCTGAGGTCACCGGTTTGAAACCCTGGGCTTGCCTGGTCAAGGCACATATGGGAGTTGATGCTTCCAGCTCCTCCCCCCTTCTCTCTCTCTGTCTCTCTCTCTCTCTCTCTCTCTCTCTCTCTCTCTGTCTCTCTCTCACCCTCTCTCTCTCCTCTCTAAAAATAAATTTTAAAAAAATTTAATAAAATAACAGAATTATAAAAAAAAAAAAAAGTCATCTGTTTTTAAACTGATGTTAAAATTTTATGTCTTTGGCCTTGGTTGGTGGCTAATCATCAGCCCAGCATGTGGACATCCCAGCTTAGATTCCCAGTCAGTGCACACAGGAGAAGCAACCACCTGCTTCTCCCCAAATTTCTCCCTCCTCTTTCTTTTCCCCTTCCTGCAGCCAATGGCTTGATTGGTTTGAGTGTGGCCCCAGGTGCCAAGGATAGCTTCTTTGGAGCACATCAGCCTCAGGTGCTAAAAATAGCTTGGTACTCAAGCCTTGGCCCCAGATGGGGTTTCCAGGTGGATCTTGGTTGGAGCACATGTGGGAGTCTGCCTCACTATCTTCTCTCCTCTCACCTAAAAAGAAAAAAAAATTATGTCTTTGGCCTGCCCGGTGGTGGCACAGTGCATAGAGCATCAACCTGGGATACTGGGGTCCCAGATTTGAAATCCCCAGGCTGCTGGCTTGCACCCAAGGCCATTAGCTTAAGCCCAAGATTGCTGGCTTGAGCCAGGGGTCACTGGCTTGGCTTGAGCCCCTGGTCAAGGCACATATGAGAAGCAATCAATGAACAACTAAAGTGACACAACTATGAGTTAATGCTTCTCATTGCTCTCCCTTCCCATCTCTCTCCTCTCTCTCAAAAAAAAAAAAATTTTGTCTTTGAATAGATAATACATTTACATGGTTCAAATAATATAACAAGATGTATGTCAAATAATATTATTTTCATTCCTGTCCCTTTCCACCCAATTCCACATCTTGTCCTTGTAACCAGATTTATTCATTTATCCTTCCAGTATTTTCTGTAACCTAATACTAATTTTCTAAAATTTTTTCTTTATATATATAGAGAGAGAAGGGAAGAGAGAGAGAGAAAAACATCAGTTTGTTGTTTGACTTATTCATGTGTTCGTTGGTTGTTTCTTATATATGCCCTGACCAGGAATCAAATCCATAACCTTGGTGCATCAGGACAATACTCTAACCAACTGAGCTACCCAGCAAGGGCTAACTGCATATATTTATATATCACCACCCTCCTTATACCAAGAAGTTTTCTACGTCTACTATTACATACCTGCTTTTTTTTTTCTGCTTCACAGTTTATTCTGAAGAGCTCTGCATGAGTATATGGAACTTGTCCTCTCATTTTACAGCTGTGTAGTATTCCATTGGGTAGATGTACTATAATTTATTCAGTTTTTCTCATATTGTTAGACTTTTGGGTTGCACTGCCACAATGAAAAGCTATACATATGTCATTTCCTAGACATGCAAGTGTATTTACAGGATGAATTTCCCGTAGAGGGATTACTGGGTCAAAGAATAAATATATTTGAAATTTTAGCTGTTACCAGATCCTGCCACAGGGACTGTATCGTTTTGTACTTCTATCACCACTATGTAAGATTGCCTGTTTCCCTAGAGCCTGTGATCCTGAAGTTAAAATCATCAAAAGTTGTATCATGCCTGACCAGGCGGTGGTACAGTGTATAGAGTATTGGCCTGGGACACTAAGGACCCAGGTTCAAAACCCCAAAGTTGCAGGCTTGAGCACGGACTCACCAGCTTGAGTGTGGGGTGGCTGGCTTGAGCAAGGTCACTGGCTTGAGCCCAAAGGTCACTGGCTTGAAGCCCAAGGTCACTGGCTTGAGCAAGGGGTCACTGGCTTGGCTGGAGCCCCCTGGTCAAGGCATATATGAGAACACAATCAATGAGCAACTAAGGTGTCACAACTATGAGTTGAGGCTTCTCATCTCTCTCCCTTCCTGCCTGTCTGTCCTTGTCTGTTCCTTAGTATCTCTCTCTCTTGTGTGCACACTAAAAAAAAAGTTGTATTGTATATTACAACTTTCTAATTTATTCACATTGCTTTAGAAGAAGAAAGTATTCATTTTAATTCAAACAGTACCTTACAGGGAATTCTATAGTGAATTTTTTAAACTTATTAAATTCTATAGTGATCACCTTGTTAAACCACTAGATTATATTAGATTTCCTTTAGAATGTATTGAGTTTCTAGTAAAGTGTACATTTTATGAAAAGAGGAAGTAAAATTAATAAGCTAATGTCATCTATGAAAATTTTTCCACCTTCTCAATAAAGGGGACAAAATACCAATCCTTGAGTAATGTTATATGTTGAATGATTTTATTAGTATTTTTAAAATTACTACTAATTTACTGGTACTCTAATAACAAAGTACTCCTCTTAGTACTTTATTGGAATACTAATTATGTCTGTGCCCAATTCACTATCATAGTAAATTTTAATCAATTTTCCATGGTAATATAGTCTATTGAATGCTGACAGTCACAAATCTCAGGTGTCTGTGTACTCCATTTCTGTAGGCGTCAGAAACAACAGCTCTCCAAGAAGTCCACCTATCGGGCATTACTAAACTCAGTCACAATAGGCAAAGACAGTACCAGGTTCCAAATCATCAATGAAGCAACCAAGGTGAGATACAAGTATTTTCTACAGATAACTATTTATTTCTATATTTATTTTGGTTGAATGAAGTAAATTTCCACAAAGGCTAATTAAAACTATGTATGTTTTAAATATATAATTTATTAGAGAAGTACTATATAGTCTTTTTCATAGCTAAACTAATATTACTTTAAAAATAATATGAATATCAACATATAGATTGCCTGTGTATCAGATGCTTTCCTAGATGTTTTACAATTGTTATTTCCTTTTAATTAGTCTTCATAATACACCTAAAAGGCACATCATATTACCTGCAATTTTCAGATAAGGAGGTTGAAGTCTAAAATGTCATTTGCTTTAAATCACAGCTAGTAACCAGAATTTTCACCTGCATCTGAGAACTCTTATCAAGCACCCAAACTCTTTCTATCACTATCACACAACATACAGTTGAGCGTGCAGCCTCAACTGAACATGGTACAGATTCAGTGGACATGGTACAGATTCAGTGAGTGTCCAAATCTCATAATGTGGGTGGGCAATGGGAGCAAGCAACTCTGTGGTTGAAACACCTGTCACAAATGTTCTATCTCTTGAGCTGCTTCACTACCAAAGCACCACAGCTTTTATGTACTGAAAAGATTAGAGCAGTATTATATCCTAAGTTCTTTTCCCCATGTGTCAGGTCACCAAACTACTTCAGATGAGCCATACAGACGGCCAATTCATAGAGGATGTACTGTGGACTGGGCAAAGAAGTGTGGCTATGCACAAATACCTGACATTTCCAACCTGACCCTCATTTCCAGACCCTCCCCAATCTTTGCTAGGCATCCTAAGCTTCTAAGACCTTCCAGACCAATCTAACTTAATTGGAAGCTTATGAAACTCAAAGACATAGTTAAAGCCATGTGTTATAGGTTCCTAATAACTTAGGTAGTAACTCCACCAACTCACTAACAAATCCCAGTTCTGGAAAGCAGACTGAGAAGAAATCCCCACTTTCTTTTTTTTTTTTTTCTTGTATTTTTCTGAAGTTGGAAACAGGGAGGCAGTCAGACAGACTCCCGCATGCGCCCGACCAGGATCCACCTGGCATGCCCACCAGGGGGTGAGGCTCTGCCCATATGGGGCTTTGCTCTGTTGCAACCAGAGCCATTCTAGCGCCTGAGGCAGAGGCCATAGAGCCATCCTCAGCGCCCAGGCCAACTTTGCTCCAATGGAGCCTTGGTTGTGGGAGGGGAAGAGAGAGACAGAGAGGAAGGAGAGGGGGAGGGGTGGAGAAGCAGATGGGCGCCTCTCCTGTGTGCCCTGGCCGGGAATTGAACCCTGGACTCCCGCATGCCAGGCCAACGCTCTACCACTGAGCCAACCGGCCAGGGCCAAATCCCCACTCACTGCAAAGCTGTGAGTGATCTCCTTGCGACTATCAAAGCTCTGGTCCTATAGTGCCACCCTGAGTAATCGTCTCAGAGAAGACAGAAAAAAACTACCCTGAAAAATCAGGGGGTTCTCAATCACATTTTTAAGGCTTTTAACTTAGCAAAGGATCCCAACTTAATCTCAGACAGAAGGAGCAATTACGCAGTGAAGAAGGCTACGTTCCTTATGAAGTTTTAAAGATTTTAACTTATTTCACAGATGTGGAATTTTCTAACATAGCTTTCTTGCCTGAATTCAAAATAGAGGCTAGAATCATATCAACAGTTCTGCATTCCCTATTCCTGTTCCCTGTCCCCAACTTCTGGTTACTTAAGGATGTAGTTATCCTAGCAGTACACTTAGTTCATCCCTCTTAACTACACAGATGAGGTTAGCCTTTCTCCAAAATTTAGTGCTACTTCTTACACCATCCATTTTTTTCTAGAGGAGTTTGCCCCCTTTGGGTTCTAAGCTCATGGTACCCCTGAAGTCATAGGTCCTTGTAATGCCAGTGGCCAAGGCCAGGCAGGTTCACAATAGATTCGGGCAAACGGTAGAGGAACTGCAGAGCCAGAAAGCTTTGGGCCATTCCTATTTAATAGATTCTCACAACAGTGAACAAGCAAACAGGCAAGGAAAAACCACTTCTCATGGCAGAAGGTGAACAAACAGCATAACAGCCCCTCATGCTGTAGCCTTACGTAGGCTATACACATGTGGCTCTACCACGTACTCACACACTAATCATGCAAAGCTCAAGCGAGCAAGCCTAACACAGCTGTTTTCCTTACATTCCACCCCTTTAGGGTTGCTCCCCTCACAATCTACATGACAGGTATCTTTTGCAGTGGTTCCTGTGTGAGAAGTGAGGTACATTACAGAAACTGAAACAGTACAGACTACAGCAGTTTTACAAAGGCACAAGCTATACCAAAAATGACAATATTTACAAAGGTGCCCTTCACAATGTTTCTGTGAGCACTCTGCCCAGGGAGTTAACTGGAGGCCCACCTCTATCCCCCTACCCCACAGTGCCAGAAAGGCCACCCATCATAGATGGGGGGCCTGTACAGTCCAGAGCCATGTCCATTGAAGAAAGTATCCTTGGTGCATCTCTGCAAGTTGATGGAATTAGTTTCCCCGTGAAGGAGGGCCTCTAGAGGTGCCAGCCCCCCCCCATCAGGGTCTCTCATTACTTTCCATAAGCAGTGTTTCCCTCCAGCAAGGGAACCAGTGCCCCCCTCTTGTCTCAGTCCCTACTTTGAGTCCATGATACTGCTCAGTGATCAGTCCATGATAGACAGCCCAGCTGTCTATGCAGATCACCCAAGAAAAAAGTTCATTACAGGCAACTAACCATACAGCTCTTAATTAGCAGACCTCAACGCCTTTCCATAAGCGCTTTGTCCTTTGCCACAAGCCCCATCCAAACCCCTCAGCTAGTTTACAGGGCTTGGCGGGGTCAAACACATTCAAGGCCTGTGCCTCCTTGACAGTTCTTTTAGCTGTTGCTGCTGCAAAAAAACAAACAAAAAAAAACACCTATTATTTTCTAAGGTCAACACCTGCTGCATATTGGAAGGGGACCAGTGGACTGCCAATTTCACATGGGGCCTCCAGTTCCCAACCCTTCCCTGTTAAGTCCCTCTATTCAAACTGGAACAACAAATCTTGGGGATGCTTCTCTTTCACAGCTGTCTCCATCATATAATCCTGCAACTGTGTAACCTGAACCCTAGCCATTTCTTGGCAGCTTCCAGGGCTACCCTCTCCCACCACTTTTTCAGCAGCTGAAACCTCTGTTGTGGCTTAAGCTGCTGCCAAAGCCCTTACATGACCCTATTAGACCTGCCACCCAATTTCTCTTTATCTGCCCAGCTGCAGTCAAATCTACCCACATCTGTGTTCAGGTAACCTTTACAGACCTGTTTCTCTTGTTAGTTGGGAGGGCAGCAAAGGCAGCAGCCCATACAGCCTTATGGCACCATGCTGCCTTCACCTCCCTAAATTTGCCACCAACTGTATAACAGTATTGATGGGCTGCCCCACATAGGGGTCCAAGATAGCCACTAGTGACCCAACAAGGGTTGATAGCACTACAGAGAATAAGGTCCCTCATCCCTGCCATAAATACTTCCTCATTTGCCCCACGGGCCTCAGATTGAATGCAGCATTCCTCATACCCAGTTCCTGGAGGGCCTGCTGCAGTTCAGTATAGGACTGTCACCAACTCACTGCACCTGTAAGTCTCCAGCATTTGGCCAAACCGTATGAATGGCAACTATCACCCATTTTAATAGGGTCTGGTTTCTTGGGTTGTCATGACAGGTATGAAGATACTGCCTCAAGGAGGAGTATGTGGTAATGGCAGCTAATTTCTCCATCTCTGTTCCAGAGAACATGATGCCATCCACCCCGTGTCCCACAACTGCAGCAACCAAGCTGCCAAGGACTCAGTAGGTTTCTGCCTGAATTTCACCCCTAACTCTATCAACTCTGGGTATAGAGCTGGACCAGATTGCTCCACTACTTATAGAGGAAGTTGTGCCTGCCCCTGAGGCACTTTTGGCTACTGGGTTTTTAACTTCTGGGTGACCACTGGCCAGTCTCCGAGTCTACTGATGGCAGTTTTAGCCCAAGCCTCCTCCTCCTTCAGTGACTGCTTTGGCTCTTGCAGCTACTGGCTCTTTGCCTGAAGCTGAAACTGAAGCTTTTGAACCTGCAGCTGTGTCTCCCAACAGCTGCCAGTGCCAGCATTTGGCTTCCAGGGCAAACTGGAGTTCTCTAACTTGCAATTCCTTCTCCACCAATCATTCAAGTTCAAGCAATTGTTGGTTCTCAGCCTGCAGCTCACACTGAAGCTCTCGAAAGTGGTTGGCCTCCTTCTCCAGCAACTGTTGCAGTTCAAGCTGTTGTCAGCGTTCAGTCTGCAGCTCATCCTGGAGCTTTTGACCTTGCACAGTCTCTTGTAGAGAGATTTCAGTTTCTTCTTGCTAGGCTGTAAGAAACACCCAGCCCACAGCCCCCAACAGGGTAGCCACAGGGAACCATATGCTAAGAACAGCCACTCCTCTATTCCACCCTTCAAAGGTGTCAGTGGCTTCATACCGAGCTGATCTGAATCCTGCCAACTAGGCAAGATGTAATGCCAGTGGCTGAGGCCAGGCAAGTTCACAGTGGATTCGGGCAGATGGTAGATGAACTGTGGAACTGGAAGGCGTTGGGCCATTCCCATTTAATAGATTCTCACAATGGCAGACAAGCAAACAGGCAGGGGAAAACCACTTCTCACTGAAGTAGGTGAACAAACAGCAAAATGTCCCCTCACAGTGGTGGGCAAACATACTCCCTGTGGGCAAGCCGCCATAGCCTTGTATAGGCTATACACACGTGGCTATTGCCACATGCTCATACACTCATCATGCAAAATATAAGCAAGCAAGCCTAACACCACTGTTTTCCCTACATTCCTCTACTGCTGATTGAAGTCTCCCAAACTATACATCCTTTTGTAGCTTAGTTTGATAGCTGTTCCTGGGAAAACATGGAGCAGCACTAATTTCTTTCCTAGAGAGCCACCTGCTATTTTCATGTGATCTGATAGCTTGACACCCTAGCTAAACCCCTGTATTCAGGGTCAGCAGAGGCAGTTGGCTCCAGGAAATGCACGAAATCTGTGAGAGACCTTCCAGGAATCATTGGGCAAGCTACCAAAAGTCAGGTACCTTTCCTATCTCATTTTTTATGTCATTTGTTCAATTTTTATTCCTGTCCCCAATCTGTCTAACCCTAGAGAGTTATAGCTGTCCCATGGTCAAGGCAGAAATCCCTTTCTGTTCTTGGGGATACTTAGTATATTGAATACCACCTGAACACTCACTCCATTGTCATGATGACACATGCTGAGGCAGAATAAATGGGGCAGAAGCACCCTGAAAACCAGCGTGAGCCAAAATGCAAATTCTCAGTACAGCTTGATACCGGTACAGTTAGTGGTAGATCCCCACACATGGCCTTTTATAAGACTATAGACCAGTTTCTCTGTACACACCTCTCTTTGGATCCTGAAAATGGAGGGATAATGCTGTTCAGATCAGATTCCAGAGCCAGAACCCACCGGATCTGGATGCCTTCAATGGAAAAGAAACCACAGCCCAAGAAGACCCACAGGATCTCAGCACAAGACTGCACATGTCTTAAAAGGGTCAAACTGAGGAGTCCTACCAGCAAGAGCAAATTAATCAGAATGTCAGCAACATGGCTTTGAAGACTGACAACCTTGAGAACCCCTTGGAACAGACCTCATTTTCAGGTATTGGAAATATCAGGGCTATCTAGGGAATCTACAGGCTCTGACCTCAGGCAAATGCATACAGGTGTACATTCATGGTCAAAAGTAGGTTTACTGTTGTGAGTATGTGAAACAGAGTTTATTCTTATATTATTTATAAATTATTGTTTATTTGTATGAAAACTATAAACCTACTTTTACCCACCCCTGTAAGTGTTTTGGGAAGTTATCCTGAAATTCTGAGCCGAAATCCATTTTTTTTTTTTTTTTTTTTTTTTTTTTTGCATTTTTTCTGAAGCTGGAAACAGGGAGAGACAGTCAGACAGACTGCGCCCGACCGAGATCCACCCAGCACGCCCACCATGGGGCGACGCTCTGCCCACCAGGGGGCGGTGCTCTGCCCATCCTGGGCATCGCCATGTTGCGACCAGAGCCACTCTAGCGCCTGAGGCAGAGGCCACAGAGCCATCCCCAGCACCCGGGCCATCTTTGCTCCAATGGAGCCTCGGCTGGCTGCGGGAGGGGAAGAGAGAGACAGAGAGGAAGGTGTGGCGGAGGGGTGGAGAAGCAAATGGGCGCTTCTCCTATGTGCCCTGGCCGGGAATCGAACCTGGGTCCTCCGCACGCTAGGCCGACGCTCTACCGCTGAGCCAACCGGCCAGGGCCCGAAATCCATTTTAATGACCTTCTAGTCACTTGGACTTGAGATAACTGATAGGAATATAAGATTGTACGCCCTGTCAGTTTGCTAGGGACTAAAGGAGATCCACACAGTAATCTAAGTTGTATGAACCTTGTATCTCATTCACTGCATAGGTTGTTTCTGGGATAAGATTGGTGTTTCATGGGTGATTTCATATTAGGATATGGTATGAGTATGGTCTGGAGATTTAAAACAACCTGCATACATGCACTTATTCAGAATAACAGCTTTTTATTTCAGGTTCAGAGAGAAAAAGCCCAAAGTCTAAGAGGAGCCTATTTAGCTCATTCTGCAGTTCTCAGATTTCACTGATGAGGCAGATTGTGACAAACCCAGCACTCTTAGTGCCTGCCTGCCCCCACACCATTAAAACTTGTACTTAAAGCAGTAACCTTGTTAGCAAGAGCTGTTAATTTTTGAAATCCTTTTTCCCAATCCCTTATCCCCAGTCTGCCTCTTAATAAATAACCAGGAAACAGAACAAGGCTTCATTCAAATAATCTTAGGCAGCTCCTGCTAAGATACCAGAAGAAGATACCATAGACTGGATGTCTTAAAGAATAGACACCTATTTACTTCTCACAGTCCTGGAGTCTGAGAAGTCCAAAATCTAGGTGTCTGTTGAGGACCCTATTCCTGGCTTATAGATGCTACCTTCCTTACTGTATATTTACAGGGTGGAAAGAGAGCTAACTCTCTGGTCTCTTTTGGTAAGAGAACTAATCCCATCATGACCCCACACTCATAACTTCACCTAAACTATGTCATCTCCCAAAGGCCCTATCTCCAAATACCATCACACTGAGGGTTAAAGCTTCAACATGTGAGTTTAAGATGTGGGGCACAGTTCAGTCCATAGCAAGCGTGACGCTCCTGGGACTCAGTAATGTTGCAACACAAGTTGAAGTGCTGCCCTGCGTGTTGTTTCCAGGTCATGCTCTGGACATCTAGGCTTTGAAGAAAAGCTGGTTGCAGGTTCAAATGCATGTTTTCTCAATAGGGTCCCAGTGTAGTATCTTGCCTATTTCTGATGACAGAATAATAGGGTAGATATTTGATAAAGAAGCTTCTGGAAGAAAATCTAAAAAGAAAAGAGTTATCAATAAAGTGTTAATTGTTTTATTTAGAACTGGGTTTTTATTATTGTTGTTATCATTTCTTTTACCTTCAGTGAACATTTTAGCTGGATTGAAAAACAGAGATCTAGTCTTATGGCATCAGAGTAAGGAAATGTATGCTATCTTCTGAGTCTAGCTAGACAGCCACAGACCTGTCTTTGACCTACCTACTTCATAATTTTGATGCTTTCTCATGACATGTTTACTTTATTTTGCAGCCTATTTGCAAGTTTTCAAGAGACAACACTTCTAGCAGCTTCTCCAAGGATGCAGGGATATCTCTGATCACCTCCTTGAAGTTACCCCTACCTCTTTATCTAAGCCTGATGAAAATAGGATTTTGCCAAACCAGCCACTTTCTCAGCAAATGAGGCACAACTACTGTTTGTTAACAAATACTGTTTCTTCAGAAATGGCCAGGAATGGGCAGCTAATTTGGAAACTGGCCAAACAATCAGAAGCACACCTGGACAGGCTAATTGCCCTTGGGGAATGGACATTACCCCTGCGTGAACTTGATAACATCCTCCGTGGAAAATCAATGTTTGCAATTAACCAACTGGCTACAACTGTAGAAGGAGAAATTGGTGCCCTACAGCAATTTGATGAAATCTTAGACCATTCTCTGAATCCTGGGAGGTCTTGATCAACATATGAGAGAGGTTATCACTCACTCTTCTAGGCCTTTTAGGTTAACTGTTACTGTCAAGTAGATACACCTAGTGCCAGAGCAAAAACAAGAACTCTTATCCATCAAGGAGAACTTTATGGGGTCATAAATTCCCTTCTTAATACCCACTGCCACTTAAATACATGTCTTAGGTCTATTTATTAACTCAGCCACAGTCACTATGAGTTGCGATTCCCAGTTCTGGGTGAACAAGAAGTTTTGTTTTAATATAATTGTGATCAGCTGCTACTTGAATACATGGACAAGGCTGTTTCTACCACCATAATTTTACAAACATATTTTTGCCCATATGGCCAAAAAAAACTAGATTAATGGATGGCAAACTACCGGTTTTTTATTGAGTATGGGAGAAATAAGATAGGAAAAGGGAATTAATACTTGTTCCCAAACTATGAGAAGTAAGCCTCTGAATAAGGGCTTATGAAAAACCAAGTAGAGACTTGTGATAATAAAATGAACCTCCAAAATGTATTCTCTCTGGGTATTTATCTCATCTTTGTGTAGGTGAACATTTACATGTCTTAAATATTTTTAAGGGAGTAAAACCCATGCTGCCTCACCTCATTTAAAAATGTTGTTACATGTTTATTTATTTATTTTACATAAATACATCTTCAATTTGAGTGTAACTGCTACTATTATCTAAGTATTAACACTAAATAATTCTTAGTTTAAGTAATCTAACTTCTGTAGTTTAACATATTTTTTCATTGTCATTTCCAGTCATCACTAATAAGAGGTAGAGAATGGATAATTTATTTATGTTTTATTGTTTAATTAATGTCCAAGCAGGTCCCTAGGGAAGAGCAGGAATATCTAGGAATTCTTAATGTTTTAGATAGAGGAATATAACATTCATGTCCAGACATGCTACAGAGCAACGTTTTGGTGGAAGAGTTGGGCAGTAACTGGCAGTTAAGAGCCCAGGGAAATGGTTTATAAACCGTCATCACAGAACCCTGAGGATTCCATGGTGTCTCAGGGCTCAATGCAGGGATGGAAGGAGGCTTAAAGGTAGGAGCTGTGAACTACTCCCCACTATCTTCAAACCTAGTAGCTTTACTTATTGGACTTGTGAGAGTCTACTGCTTTAAAAAAAATTTTTTTTTAAGCCACTAAAAACAGCATGAGGCAGATTATAGAAGCAAATGTTTACTAAGTGTAAGGGAATTATGTGCTTGGAACATGAGGCTATGTCAATGATTAGAGATAAGAATGAACCTAGATATTTACCTTGAAAGGGTTGCCTAATTAGAAAAATTGGCTTTCTTAATTAAGTTAAAATGACAACAGAATGGTGCTTTGACTCTGCTTTATTTGGTCACATAACATCACTGTGTTAAAAGCAAGGTTATTGCTACCTTCTCTGATATATATAATTAGGATTCTTTCCTGGGATGCAGCCTCAAGAAGAAAGCATACAAGACCAGACTTTGGTTTTAAAAAACAATTTTTAAAAAGAAAGCTATTTTACTAAAAATGGGAGGATTTCAGAGTGCATAAACTAGATGCAATGTGTTAATCATATACAGACAACCTGTGTACCCTCTGCTTAGCAGGAGCTTGCCTTGTTTTGCAAAGTCCCTGAGGCCCCGCTCACGTCCCCCTTCCTCCAGAGAGATGTCCTGGAGCCCTTCTCCTGGCAGTCGTCAGTAACACTCCCTTCCTCGCTCTCCCACAGCGCTGTCCTTGTCCTTCTACCACGGCATAAAATGTATGTATGTTTGTCTCCTCTAAAGTGCAGCCTAGCCATCCTTTTCACAGAAAAGGGCACATCACAACATTAGTTGCCAAATGTTAGTTAAATTGAATTTGAGAAAACAATGGAAATATATGTCTAATTTGGTAGAAAATACATACTCTAACAGGATTTTAGCTTTATACTTGGAGACATTTTCAAATTTAGAATTCTGACAGGGCCCTAAGTAATTCAAATATATAAAAGAACTTTAAACATGTAAGCAATAATTACAGTATGATTGAGGTAGGGGAAGGGGAGGTGTTAGTCAAAGACTACACAGCCTTTCAACTATAAGATGAATAACCGGGGGAATGCTAATGTGCAATATAGTGGTTTCAGTTCGTAATACTCTATGATATACTTGAAAGTTGCTAAAACAGTATCTTAAATGATCTCATGACAAATAATTATGAGACATGATGCAGGTGTTAGCTAAGGCTATGGGGGTAATCATTTTGCCATTTAATTGTATCAAATCAACACATTGTACACTTGAAACTTATACAATGTTATATACCAATCACATTTCAACAAATCTGGGAAAAATACATCATAATCGTGTCTTAAATAAATGTCTGTAAAAGCAGCCACAGCCACTGTGCTATTTACCCGCTCACTCTTCAGTGTCATGTCACTGTTTTAAGTGTCCTGACTACTTTTCTGTATATCTACATGTATATTTTGGTGCTGCTTTTATATTCTACTTTCTCTTACTTTCACCACATTGTATCTGCTCTATGCTATGTCATACAGCCTACCCAGCTTAGCCTTTCATGTAGCAGACATGTAGTAACAATTGATGTCCCCAGTTGTAGCCAGAATTTGGTATCACACTTGATGAAGGATTTGCAATCCACCAGTGTGTCATGGCATGCCAGTTGAAAACCACAGTCTTAAAATATTCCTTTAATCTAGATGCCTTATTTTTTATCCATTGTGCTACCACAGGTCAAGCTAGATGCCTTATTTTTTAAGCTTAATCCAGCTTCTACTCTTTTGGGTTTTGTTGTTGTTTTGTGTCTTATTTTTCAAATTCTGTATTCTCTTTATAACTCTATGTAGCTTCCATCTCCCATTGTAAGCAGAATTTTACCTAAGTTCCCCAACCTCTTAAGGAAGCTGAGAATATCCCAGCCTCTTGAGAAAGTTCCCAAGGCAGTATGCCCAGGTGTACAGAAGTACCTTGATTTTAGCGCAACAAACCTCATGTATCTACCTAGAGAGCCCCAATGACCGCCAGTTTACTCTCTATTCTTTTCTATTCTGTGGCTTGTACCCTTCATCTTTCATTCAGCTAGAAGATAGTTACTCTAGTTTTAACACCAAACTCTTATTCTCAAAATACCTATAGTTTGTTAGAGATAGATACAGTGGTCATATGTCTCAATTTTGTGAGAGCAGTTTCCGTTTATGCTTGTCATCTCATATAATCATTAACCAAGACCCTTTCACTCTTAAAGTCCTAATCTGGACAATTATGTTTGCCTAGCCATAGAACACATAGAAGGTTTTTGGCTGTACCACAGGTAGAGCTAAGCAAGTACATAGATTGGGGAGATTTTTTCTTCATGATTGCCCTTATTCTCCAGTTTGCTTGGCCTCTAATAATTTAAATATAGCTTTCTAATTCTTGTCATTTGACTATAAAACTGACCATCACTGGGAAATTTATAGACACTAATCTCATATGTCTGTACCCAGGTTCCTCTTTTGGCTGAAGTTTTTGTTTTAGAGGGAAATATTTTCAGGCTTAAAATCAATGAAGAAACACCCCTGAAGCCCAGGTATGAAGTTCCTGATGTCCTCACCAGCAAGCCAAGTACTGTAAGGTAAGCCAAGAATGAAGATATTTTGAATACACCCTCAATATGTTATTTCATCATACCTTGAGTAGTAGATTTTGTGTGCACCTTATATTTTGTCTATTCAAATCTACAGTCATATTCAGAATTAGTTTCCATATTGCATTTTGTATGTTATTGAATGTTTTCTCTTCATCCGCCATTGGACTCATAAGCACTTATTAATGGATAAGAGCCAGAGCTTTTGATCCTGTCCTCCTTCTTACAAAGCAAACAGTAGATCAGCCAGACTTTTGGGAGCAAGTAGAAGAAGAGCTATTTAATTTCCTCACTTAGATTAGCAGCAGTGCTCCAGAGATCTTACACACTAGCCAAACTCCCATGCTTACAGTAATCTATACAGTTAAACTGACTCACTTTTAATTAAGGGTAGTCTCAGAAGTCTAACAGGTAATTTGACTTAGAGGCAGAGATTAATTAATAAGCAGTGCTGAGGTGAACAAAAATCTTTGGGGATTAAAGCATTTTCATATACCTGCAGAATCTTTATCCCTCCTCAGCACATTTTCCAGTGATATTTCATGTTGGTTCTGCCTGTTGAGCTCTGTTACTTTTTTCATATTATTCCACTAAAGGAATATAAGATTATACCAAGTGCTTTAATTTTTACTACATAATTATCATAGTTTTATGTAGATTATTTTTTTCCATAAAAATAAAAGATCAACAGATTATAAGAAGAAATTAATTTAGTTACCATAGAACCATCATAAATGTAAAAATATATCTACTCATTGAGCTGCTACTGTATGCCGGTACTTAGGAAACAAATTAAAAAGAAACAGTTCTCAAGGCTTGGCAGTACACACATCTCCATTGGCCACAATATATTATTTTTTACTATCCTGGAGGATTCATTTTACTAGTAGATCATTTAACATTATTATAGCTGTTTTCATAAGTAAAATTAGTCTGGAGTTTTCTTGTGTGTGTATGTATTTTATTTTTTAATTAAACTTATTAGGGTAACAGTGGTTAAAAATATATATAGGTTTTAAGTATACACTTCTGATACGTTACTTGTATATTTCATTGTGTGTGACCACCACCCAAAGTCAGATATCTTGTCACCATATATTTGGGCCCCTTTACCCTTTACTGCCTCTTTCACCTCCCCTTCCCCCTGGTAACCATCATACTGTTGTTCATGTACATGAGTTTTTGCTTGTTTGTCTTGTTTATTTTTTAGCTTTATATTATCTCACATATGAGTGAAATCATGGTTCTTGACTTTTTCTGACTGACTTCATTTAGCTTGATATTCTCAGAATCCATTTATGTTGTCATAAATGACTATATTTCATCTTCTTTTACAGCTAAGTAGTATTCCATTGTATATATGTAACCACATCTTCTTTATCCAATCATCTATCAAAGGATATCTCAGTTTCCATGTCTTGACCACCATGACATTCTTCAATGAACATAGAGTTGCATACAGCTTTTTGAATAAATGTTTTCTAATTGTTCGAGTAGACCCAGAAGAGGGGCTGCTGGGTCATATGGCAACTCTATTATTAATTTTTTGAGGAACCGCCATACTGTTTTCCATAGTGTCTATAACAGTTTACATTCCCACCAGCTGTGAATGAGGGTTCTTTTTTCTCCACAGCCTCTCCAACGCTTGATATTGTCTTATTGATAATAGTCATTCTAACAGGTGTGAGGTGGTATCTCACTGTAGTTTTAAGTTGCATCTCCCTAATAGCTAGTGAGGTTGAACATGTTTTCATATATCTGTTGGTCATTTGTATGTCTTCTTGGGAGAAGTGTCTGTTCAGGTCCTCTTACCATTTTTTAATTGGTTTTGGTGTTGAGTCATATGAGTTCTTCATATATTTTTGAAAATTAACTCCTTGTCAGAGCTGTAATTTTCTTTTTCTCTGTGCTATCTTTGCCATGTTTTAGGGTTAGGATGATATTAGCTTTGTGTAGTAAATATGATATATTAGCTCTGCTTCTGTTCCAATTTCTTTGTATAAGTCCTTTGACTACTGTGATAATTAGAGAGCTAAAAATTATATTTCTCTCTTTCCCAGATTCCCATGTAGCTAGTTTCTGATATCATTCAGGTTCCACCAATCAGATGCATTTAGAGGTATCTTGATTTTAGACCTGAGTTTCCCATTTTGTTGGTATGGCTTTGACAGCTATAGAATGGCTCTAAAGCTACACTAGTTAGTACAGTGCTTTCCTGATCTCTGATTGCAGCTACAGTGGCATGATCCTGGAGCCCCAGCAGTTGTCACAGTGACTTCTGAATGCCCAAATTCCTGATTCTAGCTGAGATAGAAGTTCCATTGCCCATACAGTTATGTAGTATTGTTCTAGTGGTCATTACTGGACACCCACCCAGAAACCTCAACATTTCCCATTATGTTGTAAACTCCTAATTCCCTATATTAAGTCATTTACTTTCTGCCAGATTTGTTTCTGTTATCTACAGTTGAGTCTTCAGTGATATAGTTAATTGTATCAGCAGTGAGTAGATAGATACTCAAAAGATGGGAATATGAAGTTGGTTGGCTGATCTAGTTGGATTTGAAGGCTGTGAGGACATTATTATCATTAGAGGATGAGAAATTAGTGTTATGGGTTGAATTGTGTGCCCCTTGCCAAACTTATGTGTTAAAACCCTAACCCCTTGTTTCTCAGAATGTTACTTATTTAGATACACAAGGCCTTTGAAGAGGTAATTCAGTTAAAATTAGGTCATGAGTATGGGCTCTAATGACTGATGTTCTTTAAGTAGAGAAGATAGCTAACACAGAGGGATGACCATGTGAGGACAGAGCAAGAAGATGGCCATCTGCACCAAGGATAGTAGTCTCAGAAGAAAGAACAACTGCTGACACTTTGATCTTAGACTTATAGCCTCCAGAATTGTGAGAAAATAAATTCCTGTTGTTTAAGCCACCCAATCTGTAGTATTTTGTTGTTGTCAGTCCTAATAATAATACAACTAGTAATAAACCACATTAATTCCATGGCAAAGTTACATAAATTATTACCTGTAGTAAACTGAAATAAAGTGCCTAGTGGAAGCATGGCACTGGCAAACCAAATGGTGAAACCATAGCATAGCATGATTTCATACAGAATTCAAAACTGTCGTGGTTGGATAGCTTGGTTGGTTAGAGCATTGTCCTGAAGCTCAGAAGTTGCCAGTTCAATCCCCATTCAAGGCGCATACAGGAATAGCTTGATGTTCCTTTCTCTCTTTTTCTCCCTTCCTCTCTCACTGAAATCAATAAAATAAGTACATTAAAAGGAAGGGAAAAGGAAGGGAAGGGAAGAGGAGGGGAGGGGAGGGGAGGGGAAGGGAGGGGAGGGAAGGAGAGGAGAGGGAAGGAGAGGGGAGGAGAGGGGAGGGGAGGGAAGGAGAGGAGAGGGGAGGGGAGGGGAGGGGAGGGGAGGGGAGGGGAGGGGAGGGGAGGGAAGGAGAGGAGAGGGAAGGAGAGGGGAGGGGAGGGGAGGGAAGGAGAGGAGAGGGGAGGGGAGGGGAGGGAAGGAGAGGAGAGGGGAGGGGAGGGGAGGGGAGGGGAGGGGAGGGAAGGAGAGGAGAGGGGAGGGGAGGGGAGGGGAGAGGAGGAGAGGGGAGGGGAAGGGAGGGAAAACTGTAAGGTGACCCAGCTACTGTGAAGAACTTAAGAAAGAAAACACCAGTCTCAGGTCTTTAAATTTTTAGCTCAAGGCATTGTCAGAAACCTAACGGGTTTCTATGACAATCTAAAGGTTCTTATATCTGTTGTAGGTACAAAGTCCTTGTAGTTGAAAATAAGATACAGAGTTTGATTCCATGAATTAGACCATAAAGCTGAATCTATCCTCTCATCAGGTCTGTGAATTTAGGGCATTAACTGGGGGAAGGTAGAACCCCTCACAACTGAATAGAAACATTTGCGAAGATTTGATAGCTATGAATACAAACCTCAAAATTCCACTGAGCTTCCCATTCCAGCAGAAGCAGCTCTTTCTTCTGTGTCTGATTATGCAGATCCTCCCTTGCTTGGACATCCGGTGTTGACCTCACCTAAGATATACTATACAAGGGATTCTAATGCTCCTTGTACCCCACCTCTACCACCTGTCATGCCTCCAGACCCACTATCAGAATCAGAGGCCAATGTGCTTAGGGAGCAGCCAATTACAGTCAAACTCAGGAAGAGAAGGCTTACTCACCTAAAAGATTTTAAGATTTTATATTGACAAAACATGGGAAATATACATGGAAATGATTTCTCAGGGATTTCTACACCAGAGGAAGGAACATGATTTTAGCATCACACTAAATTTATTGACATGGTTGCATGTACTAGAGAATCAAGATTTGATATGCTAGCTGGAAGTGGTTCTAATTATTTGGTTGGTTGGTTACCAATATTCTGTATTCAGGTATATTGAACTCTGCTGAATAAAGCTGAGATAGCAGAAATTCCTTGTCACAATGTAGAAAAGATGACCCATAGACTAAGGCAGTGGTAGTCAACCTGGTCCCTGCAGCCCACTAGTGGGCATTCCAGCTTTCATGGTGGGAAGTAGCAGAGCAACCAAAGTATAAATAAAAATATAGATTTAACTATAGTAAGTTGTTTTATAAAGATTTATTCTGCCAAACATAGCGAAAATCCGACATAAAGTACTTGGTAAGTAATTATTATTATATGCTTTAACTTGCTGTAACTCTGCTTTATAAATTTTATAAAGTAAAGTTACTTCCCTACTTTATAAATCACCATTACTGCCTGACCAGGTGGTGGTGCAGTAGATAGAGTGTCGGACTGGGATGCGGAGGACCCAGGTTCGAGACCCCGAGGTCACCAGCTTGAATGCAGGCTCATCTGGTTTGAGCAAAAGCTCACCAGCTTGGACCCAAGGTCGCTGGCTCAAGCAAGGGGTTACTCAGTCTGCTGAAGGCCCATGGTCAAGGCATATATGAGAAAACAATCAATAAACAATTAAGGTGTCACAACGAAAAACTAATGATTGATGCTTCTCATCTCTCTCCTTTCCTGACTGTCTGTCCCTATCTGTCCCTCTCTCTGACTCTCTCTCTCTTTGTCTCTATAAAAAAGAAAGAAAGAAAAGAAAAATAAATAAATAAATCACCATTACTGTGGAACCGGTGGGCGGTTAGAAAATTTTACTACTAACAGAGATACAAAAGTGGGTGGTAGGTATAACAAGGTTGACTACCCCTGGACTAAGGAATATAAAGATGCTGAAGTTGCTATATCATATGCAAACAGCTCATCTAGCCCTTAATTCTGTTCTCCAAGAAGATTTAGAAGATACTCCCTTCATTGAGAAATACATTGTTTAGGGAACATTTGGAAAGCATTGTAGTGAGTGTACATCTTTTGCGAACTAGAGATAATGGTGGGAAATAATGCCCTTAAAGTGGCCTCTTTGATTTCAGTGGAAGTGATGAGACTTCAGGTGGCAGAGTCAAAGTCGCAGCATTTAGTTGTTAACAGACAAGGTTGACATTCCTCAGGGGAGTGAACAATAATATTGAGGCATCTATTAGACTGAAATAAATGGACTAATGTGCTACTTGATGGAATAATCAAAATAATTCTATTTGTGTTTGATAGACAATGAGACAAAATCTCTCAAACAATTCCAAATAGTTAGTTTCTAGAACCCAAGCATCTTGCTTGAGGGGGAGGCCTAGAATTCATCAAAAAGGATGTTGTAAGGATATAACAAAAACAAACTACCCCTCCTAATCTTCCCTAAAGAGGCCTGTGACCATATACCAGGGTGACTATTCACCAGAGAAATAAATATCTAAACCTTTGAGGGATCTTAAAGTGCTGCCTCTGAGCTTACCTTTATTCTGGGGATCCAAAACAACAGTCTACACATCAAATTGGGGGCTGAGGGGAGCCAGGTGATAAACAGGCAAACAAATGTTTGACCTGGTTCCATCTCACTGTGGACTCAGGGTTAGTAACCCCATCTGTGTTATTTCCTTAGTTTCTGAGTACGTTGTAGGAATGAGAAAGAAAAGCAAAGTGTTTAGATTCTATGCACTAGTGTTACTCAACTATCTGGACCAAGGTAATAATGATGATAACAGCTAACATTATTTTGTGCTTATTATGTGCCAGGCACTGTGACAAGTGCTTTACCTGCATGATCTTGTTTAATTCTCTCAAAAAACTGTATTTATTCTTTTCCTTTTTCTTTTTTGACAGAGAGAGACAGAGAGAGGAACAGATAGGGACAGATAGACAGGAAGGGAGAGAGATGAGAAGCATCAAGTCTTCGTTGTGGCTCCTTAGTTGTTCATTGATTGCTTTCTCATATGTGCCCTGACAGTGGGGCTCCAGCAAAGAGAGTGACCCCTTGTTCAAGCCAGCAACCTTTGGGCTCAAGCCAGTGACCATGGTGTCATTTCTATGATCCCATACTCAAGCCAGTGAACCCACACTCAAGCTAGTGACCCCACGTTCAAGTCAGCGACCTCAGGGTTTCGAACCTGGGTCCTCTGTATTCCAGTCCAACGCTCTGTCCACTGCACTACTGCCTGGTCAAACAACTCTATTTATTCTTGCTTTTATTATTTCCACTTTACAGATGAGGAAGCTGAGAAGTATAAAGATTGATTAACTTGTCCAAACTTATACACCTAGTGCATGGTGGAGCAATGTTCAATCCAGGCTCTCTGACACCAAAGCTTGTTTTCTCAGTTATGGTTCTCCATTGCCTTATCTATGCTCTGTCACATGAATATTGATTTGCTAATTAATGGATTTGAATTGAGAATTGCATTGAGCTATGTAAACCTATAATGATTTGTTTTCCTCTTCTTGCTTTGTTTTCTAGGCTTATATCATGCTCAGAGGACACAGACAGTCTGATATTGGCAGACGGAAAAGGAAATCTAAAGTGTCATATCACAGCCAACCCATTCAAGATAGACTTGGTGTCTAAAGAAGAAGTTATAATGAGCATAAACTCCCTGGGCCAATTGTACTTTGAGCATCTGCAGATTCCTCCCAAGCAAAGGTATTTTTGCACATTACTTGACACATATAGAATTTAAGAAAACCTGATTGTGAATACCAGTTGCCTAAATCTATAATATATCAACATAAAAAATTGGTTTGCCTTTTTGCTGGAATATTATTCTGAGAAGTTTTGTTTTTCACCTGCGCAGATGAATGCAGGCTTCATGACAAGAATGATTCTCAGACTTTTGCAAATATGACACTCTTAACACATCCTGTATGTTTGACTGATGGCATTTTCAACCCTCTGCACTCTTCTTTAAAAAGCACTCTTTTGACTTGATAAATGTTCATGTGAACTAACTTGTCTCGAGGATTTCAAGATAGCATGAGTTACCCCTGATTTGTCTATGAGAAATGTTGATATAAAACACATTATTAAAAGTAAAGAGGTAGAGAAAGATATACTATGCTAACACTAATAAAAATAAAGCAAAAGTAGCTATATTAATTTCAAAATGATCTGACTTCAGAACAAGAAAAGATAATCAGGAACAAAGAAGGACATAAAGGAGTCAATTCTTTGGGAAGACATAACTGTCATTAATGTGCGTGCACCTAACAATAGAACATCAAAATACATGAGGCAAAATTGATAGAACTGCAAGAAGAAATAGATGAATCCACTATTTATTTAATTAGATACCTTAACACCCTTCTATCAGAAATGGACATATTTAGCAGAGAAAAAATCGGTATGAATATAGTTGAATTCAACAGCCAAATCAATCAACTGGGTATAATTGACATCTATAGATTTTTTCCATTCAACAACAGTAGAATAAACATTCTTCTCAGCCTCACATGGAACGTTCATCAAAACAGACCATATTTTTGGTCATAACACACATTAACAATTTTAAAAGAACAGAAACCATACAATGCTTACTCCAGACCTCAATGGAATTAAACTAGAAATAAATAGCAGAAAGCTAGAAAATTCCAAAATACTTGGAGAGTAAACAACACACTTCTAAATAACACATAGATCAAAGAAGAAATCTCTTTAAAAATTTTTTTTAAAAATATAAGTGAGAGGAGAGGAGGCAGAGACGGACTCTCACATGCACCCCAACTAGGATCCACCTGGAAATCCCACTAGGGGGCAATGCTCTGCCCATCTAGGGCCGTTGCTCTGTTGCAACCAAAGCTATTTTTTAGCACCTGAGGTGGAGGCCATGGAACCATCCTCAGCTCCCAAGGCCATCTCACTCGAGTCAATAGAGCTATGGCTGCAGGAGGCAAAGAGAGAGAGTGAGAGAGAAGGAGGAGGAGTGTAGAAGCAGATGATTGTTTCTCATGTGTGCCCCGCTGGGAACTGAACCTGGGACATCCACACACCGGGCCGACACTCTACCACTGAGCCAACTGGCCAGGTCACTCTTTAAAATTTTTAAATATTTTGAACTAAATGTGCTTGACCAGGTGGTGGCATAGTAGATAGACCCATGTTTGAAAACCCAAGGTTGCCAGCTTGAGTGTAGGCTCATCCAGGTTGAGCATGTGCTCACCAGCTTGAGTGCAGGGTTGCCAGCTTGAGCATGGGACCATAGACATGACCCTTTGGTCACTGGCTTGAGCCCAGAGATCACTGGCTTGAAGCCCAAGTTTGCTGGCTTGAGCAATGGGTCACTGGCTCAGCTGAAGCCCCCTGGTCAAGGCACATATAAGAAAGCAAACAACAAACAACTGAGATGCTGCAACTATGAGTTGATGCTTCGCATCTCTCTCCCTGCCTGTCTGTCCCTATCTATCTGTCTGTCTCTTTCTCTCTCTCTAAAAAAAATATTTTTGGACTAAATAAGAATAAAACATCAATATTTGTGGGACGTAGCAAAGCAGTGCTTAGAGGGAATTTTTAGCCTTGAATGCATATTTTAGAAGAGAAAAAAAAGATCTAAAATCAATAATCTAAGCTTCCATTTTAGAGATTAGAAAAAGAAGAGCTGGCCCTGGCCGGTTGGCTCAGTGGTAGAGCATCGGCCTGGCGTGCGGAAGTCCCAGGTTCGATTCCCGGCCAGGGCACACAGGAGAGGCGCCCATCTGCTTCTCCACCCCTCCCCCTCTCCTTCTCTGTCTCTCTCTTCCCCTCCCGCAGCCGAGGCTCCATTGGAGCAAAAATGGCCCGGGCGCTGGGGATGGCTCCTTGGCCTCTGCCCCAGGCGCTAGAGTGGCTCTGGTCGCAACAGAGCGATGCCCTGGAGGGGCAGAGCATCACCCCCTGGTGGACAGAGCGTTGCCCCCTGGTGGGCGTTCCGGATGGATCCCGGTCAGGCGCATGCGGGAGTCTGTCTGACTGTCTCTCCCCGTTTCCAGCTTCAGAGAAATACAAAAAAAAAAGGAAAAAAGATGAAGACATTATAAGAAAAGAAAGTTGGCCCTGGCCGGTTGGCTCAGTGGTAGAGCGTCGGCCTGGCATGCAGGAGTCCTGGGTTCAATTCCCGGCCAGGGCACACAGAAGAAGCGCCCATCTGCTTCTCCACCCCTCCCCCTCTCCTTCTTCTCTGTCTCTCTCTTCCCCTCCCACAGCCAAGGCTCCATTGGAGCAAAGTTGGCCCGGGTGCTGGGGATGGCTTTGTGGCCTCTGCCTCAGGCGCTAGAATGGCTCTGATTGCAATGGAGAAACACCCCAGATGGGCAGAGTATCGCCCCCTGGTGGGCATGCTGGGTGGATCCTGGCTGGGCGCATGCGGGAGATTGTCTGACTGCCTCCCCGTTTCTAACTTAGGAAAAATACCAAAAAAAAAGAAAAAAAAGTTATAGTTATAAGCCAATATCTATTATAAACATAAGTGCAAAAATCTTTAACAAAATATTAACAAATTGAATCCAACAATTTATAAAAAGAATCATACACCATGACCAACTGGGATTTATCCCAGGCAAAGCTTGTTTATCATTAAAAAATTAATTAATGTAATCTATTACATCAAGAAGCTAAAGAAGAAAAACCATCTGCCATGGCCAGATGTCTCAGTTGGTTAGAGCATCATCCCAAAGCACAGAAGTTTGTGGGTTCGATTTCCGGTCAGGGCATGTACAGGAACAGATCAGTGTTCCTCTCTATCTCTTCCTCTCTTTGTCTTTTAATAAAAGAAAAATTATACAATCATATCAATAGATGCAAAAAGGACATTTGACAAAACCAATACCCATGCATGATATAAACTCTCAACAAACTAGGAATAGAAGCTAACTTCTTTAACTTGATAAGAACATCTACTCAAATCCTACAGCTATCATCATACTTAATGGTGAGAAACCCAAGGTTTTCCCTCTAAGTTCAGGAACAAAGCACAGATGTCCCTTCTCACCACCACTTTTCAGCATCATATCTGAAGTCCTAGATAAAGCAATAAGACAAGAAAGGAAATAAAGTTATACAGATGGGAAAGAAAGAGATTAACACTCTTTGTTCACAGATAACATAGTTGTCTGGAAAATCTGAAATTCTCACACACATACATACACACAATTTGTTTAATAAACAATTATAACAAGGCTGCAGGGTACAGAGTTAATGTACAAAAGTCAATTGCTTTTCTATAAACCATCATTGACCAAATGGAATTTGAAATTAAAAACACATTATCATTTACATTAGCACCCCCCAAATGAAATATTTATGTATATAACTAAGAAAGTATGTACAAGATCTATATGAGAAAAACTACAAAATTCTGATGAAAGCAATTAAAGAACTAAATAAATGGAGAGATATTCTATGTCCTCAGATAGGAAGACTCAATATTATAAAAATATCAGTTCTTCCCAACTTAATCTAGAGATTCAACACAATCTCAATCAAAACTCCAGAGAATTATTTTGTTGACAAACTGATACTATGGTTTATGTGGAGAGGCAGAAGATCCAGAATACCAAGTCAGTGTTGAAAGAGAACAAAGTTAGGGGCTGACACTATACTATTTCAAGACTTAATATAAAACTACTGTAATCAAGACAGTGTAGTATTAGTGAATGAACAATAGGTCAATGGGACAAAATAGAGAGCCCCAAAATAGACCAACATAAACATAGTGAATTAACTTATCTTTGACTAAGGAGCAAAGGCAGTAATACAATGGAGCAAAAATATTCTTTTCAACAAAAAGTCTGGAATGACTGGACATCCACATGCAAAAAGAAGTAAGAAGAATCTAGATACAGACCTTATATCCTTCACAAAAATTAACTCAAAATGGATCATAGACCTAAATATATTAATAAAATGAAAAACTATAAAACTCCTAGAAGATAACATAGGCGAAAACCTAGATGACATTGGGTATGGTGATGATTGTTTGGATATAACAACAAAGGTATGATCCATGAAAGAAGTGATTAGCTGGGCTTCAGTAAAATTTAAAATTACAACTCAGTGAAAAACAATGTCAAGAAAATGAGAGGACAAGCCACAGGCTGGGAGGAAATATTTACAAAAAAACACAGCCGATAAGGGACTATGACCCAAAATATATAAAGAAGTTTTACAATTCAGCAGTAAGAAACCGGACAACCCAATTTAAATATGGGTGAAAGACCTAAACAGACACCCCACCAACGAAGATATACAGGTGGCAAGTAAGCATATGAAAAGATGTTCAACATCATACGTCGTTAGGGAATTGTAAATTAAAACAAGATACCACTACACATCTACTAGAATAGCCAAAATTCAAAACACTGACAACTAAAATGCTGGTGAGGATGTGGAACAATAGTAATTGCTGGTGGGGATGCAACATGATAGACACTTTTTAAGATAGTTAGACAGTTTTTTACAAAACTAAACATACTCTTACCATACAATCCAGCAATGTTCTCCTTGATATTCACTTAAAAGATTTGAAAACTTAGATCCACACAAAAACCTACACATGGATGTTTGTAGCAGCTTTATTCATAATTGCCAAAACTTGGAAGCAACAAGATGTCCTTCAGTAGATCAGTAGATAAATAAACAGTTACATCCACACAATGGGATATTATTCAGCTCCTACAAGAAATGAACTATCAAGCCATGAAGGGGCATGAAGGAAATTTAAACACATATTACTAAGAAGAGAAGCCAATGGTTTACAAGTATATAGACTTTTGAAATTCTGATAAAGGCAATATATGGAGATAGTAAAAAGATTAGTGGTTGTTAAGGGTTAAGGAGGAGGTAAGGATGACTAAAGCACAGGAGATTTTTAGGACAGTGAAACTACTCTGTATGATACTATAGTGGTGAATACATGTCATCATACATTTCTCAAAACCCATAGAATGGACAATACCAAGAGTGAACCCTAATTGAACTATGGACTTTGGGTGATAATGATGTGTCAATGTAGATTCATCAAATGTAACAAATGCACCACTCAGGTGGAAGATGTTGATAGTAGAGAGACTGTACGTGTGTGGAGACAGTAGGTATATGGGAACTCTGCATTTTCTGCTCAAGTTTGCTGTGAACCTAAAAGTGCTCTGAAAAATTAAGTTTATTAATTAAAAATATTAAAAGGCAACCTACTAGTTGTCTTAAATTTCACCATAAAATTTTGATATATAGAAGAAATAAAAACCTAATAATATGCACAATATAGAAAGAGCAAATACAAATAATTAAGAGAAGGAACAAGCAAATAAAAATGGGTGATACAAACTGCAGTAGTGCATATTAATATGATAAATATAAAATTTTTGATATTGAGTTAAAGCATGCCACAAAAATATATACAGTGTACTTCTATTTGTATAAAAGATTTTTTTAAAGCCAAACCAAGGAATATATGTTTGAGGATTTGTACATTTGTGGCAATACTATTTAAAAAATCAAGAAAATGATTTCACACAAAATTTAGTAAAGTGGTTACCTCTTAAGAGTGAGGAAAAAAATTGACGAGAGGCACAGAAGAACTCCAAAGGAACAAGTTTTCTGTTGCCTGTGCTCACTGGTGGATTTGTAGTTGTCCAATTTAGTATTATTCTCTTAACTCTACATCTATATCATATACTCTTCTATATACATGCTGTATTTCATACTAATGAGAGAATTAATGTACAATAAATTCACTGAAGAAAAAATAGAAATACCATTTAATGTATCAAAAGGTAGTCTACTTATTAGTGATATAAATTCAAATTGAAATGCATTATTTTTTCTAAAAGTTTGATTGGCAAAGGTTTAAGAAATCAGTAACTTTCAGTATTATGAAGAATAAGGAGAATTGAGCACCCAAATACAATTGTAGGTGATAGAGTAAGTTGTCAGTCATTTTGGAAGGCAGTGCATTATGCTGCTCTGTACTACAGTAACACTGGGTGAGGGGAGCTCTGTTCTACCCTGCTTATGTTTGTTTAAATATTATGAGCATGTATTACATTTATAATAAAAAACTGATGAAGGTATTTTTAATAAGGTTAAGAACATTTAAATACATATTTGTATAAGAAATCAAGTTGTTGGATTAATGTTCAGTATAAATACTCAATTTCATAAACTTATTTTTATTTTATAGTGAGTTTTTAAATAAGTTAAAAGATATAATTTAAGCCCTAGTCAGGTGGCTCAGTGGTAGAGCATTGGTCCAGCATGTGGATGTCCTGGGTTCGATTCCTGGTCAGGGCACATAGGAGAAGAAACCATCTACTTCTTCAACCTTCCTCCTCTCCTTTCTCTCTATCTCATTCTTCCCTTCCTGCAGCCAAGGCTCCATTGGAGCAAAAGTTGGCCCAGGCGCTAAGGATAGCTCCATGGCCTCCACCTCAGGCACAAGAATGGCTCCGGTTGCAATGGAGCAACGGCCCAGTTGGGCAGAACATTGCCCCCTAGTGGGCTTGCTGGGTAGATCCCTGTCCAGTGCATGCGGGAGTCTGTCTCTCTGCCCTCTCGCTTCTCACTTCAGGAAAAAAAAATTACAGAAAAAAAAGATATAGTTTATAGGGTCACAAAGTTGGAAATGAAAATCTTTATCATCAAACAAAATTTTGTCGGTTTTGCCATATATGAATCAATTTTATTTATGTTAAAACAGAGCTACCAGAGAAAAGGAGGAGGATGCATCAGTTGATACCTCTCAGGTAATCTAGATTGAGTAATTTGTCTTTTTTTCTCTCTCTTATTTTCACTTTCATCATCATCATGTGGCCTATAATGTATAATGTATCCTGCTCTTTCCTTTTTCTACAGATGGGTACTTTGTTAATTTTCTACTACATGTAAATGGGACTGCCTGTGTTTTGCTCATCTTCTCATTGATTCATTCATTCATTTGTTCATTCATGTATTATTCATTTGTAAAACGGGTAATTCCTGCTTTGTGTCAACCCCAAAAATGCTAGGCAAGGGGAGTTAGCAGTGAATAAAACAAATCATGTATCTTCATGAAACTTAGAATCTATTGGTAAAGACAGACACTAGATAATTGCAAGCATGAGGAGTGTTACAAAATGGTGCTCTAGGAAACTACAATAAGGAACTTGACCAAGATGAGGGTCAAGGAAAGACCTCCTGAAGGAAATAATGTTAAAGCTGAAATTGATGTATGCAGATAAAATAGCTAGTCAAAAAGATGGGGAAAGCACATTTCAGGCAGAAGGAATTGCATATTCAAAAATCTTTAGGTACAAAGGAGCACATTGGAAGAAATTAAATACATGCATAAACACATATAACTTTTAGCAGGAGAAAGGATAGCAAAAGAAAGGGTACTGTGTAACAAAACTTGAGAGATAGGCAGGGACAATTCTGTGGAGAATCTTGTAATAATTCTTTTATTCAACAAACATTTGTTGAATACCTCCTCTATGCCAGGCTCTGTTCAAAGAATTGGTGATATATCGTGGAACAAATCAAATTCCCCCATTATAATAAAGTTATTTACATTCATCTAAGTCATGTTAACCTTTTAGGTCTTTAACCAAAGAGCAAAGAAAAACTATGGAAAGGTTTTAAGCAGCAGAGAAATGTTCTGATATCTATTTTTTAAAAGGTTGGAGAACAGACGTTTTAGAAAGCTCCTCTTCATCCAAAGTCACATACATCTTTAAAGGAGCCCTGACAGTCATTATGGCTGCTAGAAATGATGAAAACTTTATCCAGTGGAATAAGGACAAATGCTTCTTCCTTTTGAGAACTGACCCAAAATGCTGAGTATGACAGGAAATACTTTTTTATTTCAAACAGAGACAATAAGGACAACTAAGACATAGCCTTATACAGTTTTGTGACAATGTCAAATCAGCTTTGGGGAGATCTCTAACTTGATAGTTTATAGACAATGGTTTTGAGTCACACAGCCCCTTGCAAGAATCTGATGAAAGCTGTGAATTATCTCTATAGAAAATTTTTATTCATACTGTTTGAGAGTGTTCACTAACTATAAAGCTCAACCATAGACCCTAGGATAATAATCCCTCCATTAACAATTCACATATAGCTAAATAACGTGTTATCTAAACAATGAATGGGTCAACAGTAAGATCCAGGAAGAAATCAAAAGATACCTTGAGACAAATGAAAATGAACACACAAAACCCCAAACCTATGGAATACAATGAAAGCAGTCCCAAGAGGGAAAGTCATAGAAATACAGGCCTACCTCAAGAAACAAGGAAAGTCTTAAATAAAAAATCCAACTTTTCACCTAAGTGAACTAGAAAAAACAACACACAAAGCCCAAAGTGAGCAGAAGGAAGGAAATAATAAAGATTAGAGCGAAAATAAATGGCATAGAGACTAAACTAAGCAAAACAAATGATCAAGGAAACGGAGAGCTGGTTCTTCAAAAAGGTAAACAAGATTGACCTTTAACCAGACTCATGAAGAATAAAAGAGGACCCAAGTAAATAAAATTAGAAATGAAAGAGGAGAAGTAACAAAAATAAAAAGGATTTAAAAAAAATATTATGAGCAACAATATGCCAGCAAATTGGACAACCTGGTCAAAATGGATACATTTCTAGAAACATATACTCTTCCAAAATTGAATCAAGAAGAATCAGAACATCTGAACAGACCAATTATAACTAACAAAATCGAAGCAGTGAGCGTGGCCAGTAGCCCAGTGAATAGAGCATTGACCTGGTGTATGGACAATTCAATTCCCAGGTTCAGTTCCCAGTCAGGGCACACAGGAAAAGTGACCATCTGCTTCTCTTCCCCTCCCTGTCCCCCTTCTCTCTCTTTTTCCCTCTTGCAGTGGCTTGATTCGTCTAAGTGTTGGCCTCAGGCACTGAGGATAGCTTGGTTGATTTGAGCCCTAAGTGGGAGTTGCCAGGTGGATCCTGTTGGGCACATGTGGGAGTCCGTCTCACTCTATCTGCTCCTGTCACTTAAAAATAAGAAAAGAAAGAAAGAAAGAAGGAAGGAAGGAAGGAAGGAAGGAAGGAAGGAAGGAAGGAAGGAAGGAAGGAAGGAAGGAAGGAAAGAAAAAAGAAAGAAAGAAAGAAAGAAAAAGAAAGAAAGAAAGAAAGAAAGAAAGAAAGAAAGAAAGGAAAGAAAGAAAGAAAGAAAGAAAGAAAGAAAAGAAAGAAAGAAAGAAAGAAAGAAAGAAAGAAAGAAAGAAAGAAAGAAAAGAAAGATCAGAGCAGTAATCAAAAAATTCCCAACAAACAAAAGTCCTAGACCAGATGGCTTCACAGGTGAATTTTACAAAACATTCAAAGAAGCACTAACACCTACTTATCTTTTTCAAACAATTACAAAAATTTTAAAAGGAGAGAAGACTCCCAAGCTCATTTTACAAAGCCAGTATTATTCCAATTCTAAAAGCAGATAAAGACACTACAAAGAAAGAAAATTATAGGCCAATATTCCTGACAAATATAGATGCAAAAATTCTCAATAAAATATTTGCAAAATGGATTCAGCAATACACTAAAAAGATCATACACTATGCTCAAGTGGGATTTATACCTGGGTTGTAAGTTGATACATTATCTGCAAATCAATGAACCTGATACACCACATAAACAAAATAAAAGATAAAAGTCACATGACCATATCAATAGATGCAGAAAAAGCATTTGATAAAATTCAGCACTCATTTATGATAAAAGCTTTCAGCAAAGTGGGAATAGAGGGAACATACCTCAACATAATAAAGGCCATCTGTGACAAACCCACTGCTAACATCATACTCAATGGAGAAAAATTAAAAACATTTTCCTTAAGACCAGGAACAAGACAGGGATATTTGCTGTCACCACTCTTATTCAACATATTACTGCAAGTCCTAGCCACATTAATCAGACAAAAGGAAGAAATGAAAGGCATCCAAATTAGAAAGAAAGAAGTAAAACTGTCACTATTTGTAAATGACATGATGCTGAATATAAAGTACCTTAAAAATAGACTCCACCAAAAAAAAAAAAACCTAATAGAACTGAAATTTGAATTCAGTAAAGTAGCAGGATACAAAATTAATATTTAGAAATTGATTGCATTTTTATATACTAGGAATAAATTTAACCAAAGAGGTAAAAGATCTGTACTTGGTAAATTATAAGACACTGAAGAAAAAAATCAAAGAAGATACAAATAAATGGAAGCATATTTTGTGTTCATGGATAGGAAGAATTAACATCATTACAATGTCCATATTTTAAAATGCCCTGACCAGGTGGTGGCACAGTGAATAGAGTGCAGATCTGGGACATTGAGGACCCAGGTTTGAAACCCCAAGGTTGTCAGTTTGAGCACAGACTCACCAGCTTGAGCACAGGGTTGCTGGCTTGAGCATTGAGTCATAGACATAACCCCATGGTCGCTGGCTTGAACAAGGGGTCACTGGCTCAACTCCATGCCTCCCCCGCCCCCTGTCAAAGCATGTATGAGAAGCAATCAATGAACAACAAAGTGCTGCAACTACAAGTAGGTGCTTCTCATCTCTCTCCCTTCCTGTGTGTCTCTCTCTCTCTATCTCTCTTGCTAAAAAAATAAAATGAAATGTTCATACTACCAAAAGCAATCTATATATAATATTTAACACAATCCCTGTCAAAATAACAATGGTGTATTTCACAGACCTAGAACAACTGAAAATTTTTTGTGCAACCACAATAAAAACCTCAAATAGCCTCAGCAATACTGAGATAAAAGAACAAAGTTGGGAGTATCACGCTACCTGATATCAAACTATATACTACAAGGCCATTTTTTAAAAACTTTTTAAAAACATCTTTTAAAAACTTTTTCATTCTACTAGAGAACAGGAGACTTTTGTAAAGCTGAAAATATTTAAAACTAGATCAAGAGATTATGAACCTGATGGTTGCCATCCCAACTGACTTCTCAAGCCAGCAACAGGAACATAGCTAGCAGTTTGGCTGATTGAAGCAGGGGCAAAAGTGCCCATCTCAGCCAAAATCTCTGCTGAGGGTCCTCAAAACAGCCCTAAGTTATTTGATTCTAAAGTTTTGCCTCATGTATTTATAAGCAAAAAGAATAGCCGACATATGTAACGATTGCATTTTCAAAGTGTTTTCACATCATTTTGGCTCCTATAAAGATACCCTGTCAAATGGTGTGGCAGTCCCTCAAAAAATTTAACATAGAATTACAATATGATCTAACAATTCCATTTATGGGTATATATCCAAAAGTGAAAGTAAGCAGATATCTGTATACTTCTGTCCTTCATAGCAGTATTATTTACAGTAGCCAAACATTGGAAGCAATCTGGCAATCTGAGTGTCTTTGACAGATAAATGTATCCACAAAATGTAGTACATACGTACAATAGAATATTATTCAACCTTAAAAAGGAAGAAAATTCTGACATATGCTACAAATGGATGAATCTGGGAAACATACTAATTGAAATAAGCCAGACACAAAAGGACAGATATGGTATGTTTCCACTTAATATGAGATATCTAGAGTAGTCAGACGCATAGAGATAGGAAGTAGAATAATGATTGCAAGGAGCTGGGGGCAGGGAGGAATGGGGAGTTATTGTTTAATGTGTACAGAGGTTCAGTTTGGAAAGATGTAAAAGTATAAGAGATATATTGTGATGATGGTTGCACAACAATGTAAATGTACTTAATGCCACTGAACTATACATTTGAAATGGTTAAAATGATAAACTTTATGTATGTGTATTTACCACAATAAAAAATATGTTCATGTCAACTGTAGTTCATAAGGATGATTACTGACATTTATATGGGACACAGATCTAATTTGTTAAATATATTGACATCACAAACTGGTATTGAAAGATGAACTCATTTTTTTTTTTTTTGGTCTAATTTTTTAGTAATTCAAATAAAATGTGCTATTGTGGGAATCAAATTTGTTGCAATGTATAAACTTAATTTGTTCCCCTTTTTGTGCCAATAGGAAAATCTAGAAGAACTGGGCCTGTGGGAGGAGAAATTCAGAAAATTTGTGGATGTCAAAGTTAATGGTAAAATTGAAACTGGTATAGTGCGAAGACAGATCTTTCCAAAATAACCAAATGTCTCTAATAGTCCCCGGAGCTTTGGTGCCTAAACAAGTGACTTTTGTAGAATGAACAGAAATATCAGATTTGAGTCCCCTATTCTTCAATAATGCATCACAACAAAGAAATAGTGATTATACACCTTTTGTGGGGAGTATAAAAGAAATATAGTTCTCATGGAGTTTATGGTCTTGTGGAGGGGCTTACATCAGCACACTATTTGCACTATCCAATACATCAGATCGCTGCACATTCCACGTTCTATTTTTATGAGTCAAGTAATGAGAAAACAAATTCTAGAGTTCGTTAGCTCCAACATTCCAAGCTAGTGGTTCTCAACTTTTTCCAGGCCTCCTCATCATTCCCATGAGTAGCACATGCCCACCTGTGAGGTTTCTCCCTAGGTTTAGTGTGTGTGGAGTTTGTATCTTTAGGAGATACCTTTCAGATACTTGGGGCTTGCAGAACTGGAAAAAATACTTCCTTCTTACCCTGTGGAATGACAGGCCCACCCTGATTCCTTGAGAATCCCTGTTCTAGCTTCTATATCTACAGCCTAGTATATGATCAGGACTGACAGTGTGCCCAACATTTATAAGTGATCGGGCCCTCAGACTATTATCTGTAACATCATAACTTTGCCTTTTGCATTTTTGTATCCCTACAACACCTGAATACAGCATCTTATAGAGTCAGCACACATGATTTACTGATTGATTAGGGAAAGCTCATTTCTCTAGTCATCTTTCTACACTCATAGTTAATTGACCCTCTTTAACTGATTGCCCCATTGAGAAGCAAAACTTAGTTAATATCCTGGTTCCTACAGGTCCTGCCTCCATTGGTTTGGATTTCTCCCTGCCTGAATTTGAGCATCTCTATGGGATCCCACAACATGCGGAATCACACCAACTTAAAAATACTGGGTAAACTGAAAGCAAGAATTCTTATGGGAAAGGCAAATATGTGGGATGTCTGAACCAGTGCTAATATGTGACCGGCCTTTTCCTCCTTGATATTGCTTATAGATCTTCAAGAATCCTCCTTGAATGATTAGTCAGGGTAGTAGTTCTCAATTTTTATTTTATTTTTTGGCAAAAATTAGACAATTATAAAAACTGTAATACTGAACCTGAAAATATAAAGGAAGTAAAAATGTGGAGCAGCTGTGGTTGAAATAGGGGAGAGATTTTCATCACACCACTTCCAGGACTTTGTTTTCACCTCTCAAGGCCTTTCTATGGAACCCTGGGAGAGTGCACTGTTCACGCCACTGACCTAGAAAAAGGCTTTTACCAAAAAAAACGACAGTGAGCCAAAGATTGGTAAAGTGTGGCATTTCATATCATCTTTGATTCTCTCAGGGAGATCATTTCAAATTAACACTTATCTGGCAAATAAGTGCCAGAGGCATAGGACTACCTGGAAGCAAAACCAAAGAGAAACAGAGGCTGATCAAGTGTGCCAGGTTCAGATTTTTACACGACAGGAAGGCACAGCGACAAGTACCTCAGAAACCGTGCTGCACTCACACCAACCTGAACTCTGTGTTCCCCGCCCCAATTCAGGTCCTGATTTTTTCCCTACTCAGCACTATGTCAGCATATTAAGATACTATCATCTTGTTTTAGCGACAGAAAAATACTCACAAAATTTGTCAAAGGTAATTATTGTGTGCTTGTAGAGGATTCACAGGAAACAGTCCTAACCTCACAAAGATATTCAGAAAAGATATCTAAGATATGAGATTATGCATGTCAGTTGTCAATTGAGGGGATGCCAAAGGAAATCAAAAGAGGAGGATCCTATTCACCCAGGTTGGGTCAGAAACCTTAGGGAAGTGGTAAAGTTGAGCCTTGAAAGGTGCACAGGATCTAACAGCAGAAGAGAATTGAGCTGCACTCTTCATTAATAATATATTTGTGATGGTAATTAATCCTCCTTGTGTGTTTCAGTGATAAGGATGCTTACCGTCTCTATAATCTGGATGTCTATGGATATAAAATACATGACAAAATGGGAATTTATGGTTCAGTGCCTTATCTCTTAGCCCACAAATTGGGCAGGACTTTAGGCATTTTTTGGTTGAACTCCTCAGAAACACTAGTGGAAATCAATACACAGCCTACAGTAAAGGTAAGCTGTGGACCATGGCTGCATGTCAGACTTACAGAAAAAACAAAACTAGTAAAGTGTAGTCATAACTCTGGGCTTTCTAGTGGCAGTTCTCTGCCACCAGTCTTTGCAGTATACTCAGTGAAAGTTAATAGTGTGTCTGAAAGGAACAGACTGTTATTCCCATATGGATGGACATTGTAGGTTAAAGGAAGTTTTTCAAACTTTCATTCCATTTCTTTCCAGTACACATGTACTCAGATGGGCTCCGATGCTGCTGAACAAAAAAACACATCTCAAACTGATGTGCGTTGGATGTCAGAGAGTGGAATTATTGATGTTTTTCTACTGACAGGGCCTACACCTTCTGATGTCTTCAAGCAGTACTCGTCCCTTACAGGTACTTGCATGTGGAAGTGCCTGTTTCTTGTTTCATATATTTCCTCTATCCCATGTATCATCACTGTAAGTTAATATTTATTGCACACCATATAGAATTCATAAACAACATTCCCAAGCTTTTTAAGAAGCAAGCATTTCTCCTCCCACCCTCATTCCATTCAGCTTGGTTAAACATTGCACTGGGGCTAGAACTCTCCATTCTCTCATCCTTAATACTTGCCATCCACCTTTCTTGGAGCTTATAACCCCTAGGCCTTTTCTACCTTTATCTCAGATGACCTGTATTCCAACCTTTTTTATGTTCTCCATTAAACTATAACACTGACTTTAACTCTAAAGCCTTTTACAAATTTATATATTGGTATAAAAGATATACAAGTTTCGTCCCTGGCTGGTTGGCTCAGAGGTAGAGCGTCGGCCTGGCGTGCAGAAGTTCCGGGTTTGATTCCAAGCCAGGGCACACAGGAGAAGTGCCCATCTGCTTCTCCACCCCTCCCCCTCTCCTTCCTCTCTGTCTCTCTCTTCCCCTCCCACAGCCAAGGCTCCACTGGAGCAGAGGTTGCCCGGGCGCTGATGATGACTCTGTGGCCTCTGCCTCAGGCACTAGAATGGCTCTGATTGTGGCAGAGCGACGCCCCCTGGTGGGCATGCCAGGTGGATCCCGGTCAGGCGCATGCGGGAGTCTGTCTGACTGCCTCCACGTTTCCAGCTTCAGAAAAATACAAAAAAAAAAAAAATTATATACACACACACACACACACACACACACACACACGTTTCTACACCTCAATTGGTGCAGAAAAATAATTTGTCAGAATCCATCACTACTTCATGATAAAGACACTCAGAAGACTGGGAATAGAAGGAAGCTTTCTCAACATGATAAAAGGCATTTATTAAAAATTTACAGCTAGCATCATACTCGATGGTGAAAGACTTTAAGCTTGGCCTTAAGTTCAGAATCAAGACAAGGCTACCCATTTTCACCACTGCTATTGAACACTACTGGAAGTTCTAGCAAGAGCTATTATGCTAGAAAAAGAAATAAAAGGCATACAAATTGGAAAAGAAGAGTAAAATTATTTCTATTTGCAGATAATGTGATCCTGTGTGTTAGAAAATCCCAAAGAATCCGCACAAAAACCACTAGAGCTAATAAACGGATTTGCCATAGTTGCAGGGTGCATGATCAACACACAAAACCAGTTGTGTTTTGTACACCAGCAATGAGAAATCTAAAAAAGAAGTTGATAAAATAATTTCATTTACAGAAACATCCAGAAGAGTAAAAGAGTTAAGAATAAATTTAACCAAGAAGGTGAACGACTTATACACTGAAAAATACAAAATATTCATGTTCTGGTTTGTTGCAGCATTAGTTACAATAGCCAAAAGGTGGAAACAAGTGTCCACCAAAGATGAATGGATTAACAAATGTGATATGTACAGAAAATAGAATATTATTCAGTCATAATAAGGAATGACGTTCTGATACTTACTGCAAAATGGATGTCTTGAAAAAATTATACAAAATGAAAAGGCCAGACACAAAAGGACAAATATTATGTGACTCTACTTATAAGAAGTACCCACAATAGGCAAATTTATAGAGACAGAAAGTAAATTAGCAGTTACCAACATCTGGAGGGTCAGATGGGTAATGGAAAGTTATTGCTTAATGGCTATGGAGTTTCTGTTTGGGTGATATAAGAGTTTTGGAAATAGCTCCTGGTGATGCTTGTACTACATTGTAAATATAATGCCACTGAACTGTACTCTTAAAATGGCATATTTTATGTTATATATATTTTATCACAGTTTTTAAAAATTGGTAATATAATAAACTAAAAAACATTGAATCCTATGCTTTAAGTAGGTGAATTGTATGATATGTAGATTACAGCTCAATAAAGTTGTTAACCTGACCAGTCAGTGGTGCAGTGGATAGAGTGTCAGACTGGAACGCAGAGGATCCAGTTTCGAAGCCCTGAGGTGGCCAGCTTGAGTGCTGGCTCACTGGCTTGAACGTAATAGGCTCACCAGCTTGAGCATGGGGTCGATAGCTTGAGCCCAAAGGTTTCTGGCTTGAAGCCCAAGGTTGCTGGCTTGAGCAAGGGGTCACTCACTCTGTTGTAGCACCCCTGCCCCAGTCAAGGCACATATGAGAACGCAATTAATGAACAACTAAGGTGCCGCAACAAAGATATGATGCTTCTCATCTCTCTCCCTTCCTGTCTGTCTGTTCCTATCTGTCCCTCTCTCTGTTTCTCTCTGTCTCTGTCTCTGTGAAAAAAAATAATAATAAAGTTGTTAAAAATAAAAGTACTAGCCTGACCAGGCTGTGGTGCAGTGAATAGAGCATCGGACTGGGACACAGAGGACCCAGGTCAAAACCCAAGGTCGCCAGCTTGAGCACAGGCTCATCTGGTTTGAACAAGGCTTACCAGCTTGAGCCCAAGGTCACTGGCTTGAGCAAGGGGTCACTTGGTCTGTTGTAACCACCCGGTCAAGGCACATATGAGAAAGCAATCAGTGAACAACTAAGGTGCCGCAACGAAGAATTGATGCTTCTCATCTCTCTCCTTTCTGTCTGTCTCTCTGTCCCTATCTGTCCCTCTCTCTGTCTGTCATACACACACACACACACACACACACAAGATAATAATAAAAGTACTGTAGCATTACTTTTGCTCATTGTATTGTTAAAAGTACCCAAGTCCAGTCCATGTTTAAGAGAAGAAGAATTTGATTCCAATTTTTTTTTTGTATTTTTCTGAAGTTGGAAATGGGGAGGCAGTCAGACAGACTCCCGCTTGTGCCTGACCGGGATCCACCCGGCATGCCCACCAGGAGGCAATGCTCTGCCCAACTGGGGCATTGCTCTGTTGCAACCAGGGCCTCTAGCACCTGAGGCAGAGGCCATGGAGCCATCTTCAGCGCCGGGGCCATCTTTGCTCCAATGGAGCCTCAGCTGCGGGAGGGGAAGAGAGAGACAGAGAGGAAGGAGAGGGGGAGGGGTGGAGAAGCTGATGGGCGCTTCTCCTGTGTGCCCTGGCCGGGAATCGAACCCGGGACTCCTGCACGCCAGGCTGACGCTCTACCACTGAGCCAACCAGCCATGGCCGATTCCAGTTTTGATGGGAGGGACAACAAAGAATTTGTGGATATGAGAAGCCAGTCATGTTGGAATAAGCACTGTCAAAGCCCACCTACACTCCCTCTCAACATTGTTGTTATGGAGAATAAGCCTGATACACATAGGAAAGTGGGTCAAAAGCACTGGATATGCTACCATGTGTTCAAAAATATCTAATTTATAAGTTTATAGATTATATATTGACTCCTGATGAGGATTTAACTCAATAATATCTTTCCTTCCTCTCCCTCCTAATATTGTTATTATCATAATTTTGGTTAAATCAATATTCAGCGTTTACATTTTTCAAAATGCCCAAGGGTGTCAGGTACTTTATCCATCTCACTTTTTTCCTGGAGTCTTCCCTTCCAGATCACCCCATCCTGCTCCTGTCAGGACTCTGACTCTCTGGGCTCCCTGCACAGCCCTCATCCTAGGACTTACATTTGCTGCTTTCTGATGTTAGATCCCTCCTTTATTGGGCCCCATTTTTTCTCTTTTGTGTTTTATTTTCTTCTTATTTTTGTTTCTTAATTATTTAAAGTATCTTCTGGTGGTTTCCTAAGAAAGTGTGCATTAGAGGTACACTTTCTGGAACTTTGCGGGTTCAAAAACACCTTTTTTCTAACTTTATTGATAATTTGGTTAGCTAGACTGAAAATTATTTCTCTCAGAATTTGAAGGCACATCTCTATTGTCTTCTTTTCTTAAATTTTTTTTTCAGAGACAGAGAGAGAGTCAGAGAGAGGGATAGATAGGAACAGACAGACTGGAACAAAGATGAGAAGCATCAATCATTAGTTTTTTGTTGCAACACCTTAGTTGTTCATTGATTGCTTTCTCATATGTGCCTTGACCATGGGGCTACAGCAGACCGAGTAACCCCTTGCTCAAGCCAGCAACCTTGGGTCCAAGCTGGTGAGCTGTGCTCAAACCAGATGAGCCTGCGCTCAAGCTGGCGACCTCAGGGTCTAGAACAGGGGTCCCCAAACTATGGCCCGCGGGCTGCATGCGGCCCCCTGAGGCCATTTATCCGGCCCCCACCACACTTCCGGAAGGGGCACCTCTTTCATTGGTGGTCAGTGAGAGGAGCATAGTTCCCATTGAAATACTGGTTAGTTTGTTGATTTAAATTTACTTGTTCTTTATTTTAAATATTGTATTTGTTTCCATTTTGTTTTTTTACTTTAAAATAAGATATGTGCAGTGTGCATAGGGATTTGTTCATAGTTTTTTTTATAGTCCGGCCCTCCAACGGTCTGAGGGACAATGAACTGGCCCCTTGTGTAAAAAGTTTGGGGACCCCTGGTCTAGAACCTGGGTCCTCAGCATCCTAGTCCAACACTCTATCCACTGCGCCACCCCTTGGTCTGGCTCTATTGTCTTCTATCTTCTTGTTCCACGATCCCTCTGAATTCTGTTCCTTTGCATAAGATCTGTCTTCCTCTCTGAAATGTCTTTTTATCATTTAATATTTTGAAGTCTTTAATATTTTGAAATTCTGAAATTTTATCATAAAATGCCTTGATATAGACTTTTAAAAATAGTCATTTTGCTGGTTATTAGATGTGGACTTTTTTAGTCTTGAGGATTATATCCTTCACTTCTAGAAAACAGTCTTTTATTATTCCTTTGAAAATGTCTACCTCTCCTTTTCTTCTTTCTGCTTTATAGATTTAATAATCTCCCTCCCCATTTTTGTCTATTTTCTGGGCAGTTTTCTCCATTTTATGTTCTAGGCCTTCCATTTATGTTATATTTTTAATTTCTATAAACTGATTATTATTCCTTGTTTCTAATATCTTATACTTATTTTGTGCTATCCTGGTTTTATTTTATGGCTATAATATCTTTTGTTATCTACCTGGAGATACTAAAGATAATGCGTTGATGTTTCCTTTAATTCCTTACTGTCCTTTTTTCTATTTCCTATGCCTGCATGCTCTATCTATTCTCTGTTCTGTCTGGTATAATCCTACTTATTTCTCAAGATCCAAACTAAGTGTTACTCTTTGAAGCCTTTCAAGATGCCACACTTCACTGCAGGTAGAATTTTTTTTTTCTTGTTATTTATTTATTTATTTATTTATTTATTTATTTATTTATTTTTAGGAAGAAAGACAAAGACAGAAAGACAATGAGAGGGACAGACAGGAAGGGAGAATTGAGAAGCACCAATTCTTTGTTGCGGCTCCTTAGTTGTTCACTGATTGCTTTCTCATATGTGCCTTGACCTGTGGGCTCCAGCCAAGACAGTGATCCCTTGCTCAAGCCAGCCACCTTGGGGTCGTGTCTATGATCCCACGCTCAAGCCAGCGACCCTGTGCTCAAGCTGGTGAGCTTGTGCTCAAGCCGGTTGAGCCTGCACTCAAGCAGGCAACCTTGGGATTTCAAACCTGGGTCCTCTAAGTCCCAGGCCGGCACTCTGTTCACTGCACCACCATCTGGTCAGACACTGCAGTTAGAATTGATTAACCCTTTTTACATCCATAGCACTAGTCTGATACCTTTAACATAGCACTTACATCTCAGAGAAGAGCAGTTTATTTATGTGCCTGCCTCATTAGCCAAATTGTCACCTTTATGAGGATAGGGACTGTGCTTTCTTCTCCTTGACAGTCTAAGAACCAAGCTGATACTTAGACCCTGTAGGCATTTAGGAAATGTTTATCAAATGTAGAATTATCATTGTTCTGGTAGTTGGCTCAGTTGTTATCATCCTCTTTCAGGCATACAAGCCATGCCACCTCTCTTCTCCTTGGGGTACCATCAGTGCCGCTGGAACTATGAAGATGAGCAGGATGTCAAAGCAGTGGATGCAGGATTTGATAAACATGACATTCCTTATGATGTCATCTGGCTGGACATAGAGCACACCCAGGGCAAAAGATACTTCACCTGGGATAAGAAAAGATTTCCAAACCCCAAAAGAATGCAAGAGTTGCTCCAAAACAAAAAACGTAAGGTAAAATAAACCATCATTTTGAACCTTTTAATTATAAGCACTTTTTAAAACTGGTTTGGCACATTAGTGGAGAACTATCTGATTTTTAAAATGGCCATGAAAATAGTACCTTCAAGTGTAATTGAAACTGTGATAACAGAGAAGCAACGGTTAAAAGATGGTGATGCCCCCCACCCCCCCTTGGTTCGAGATCTCCATGAAGAGGCCTAGCATTCAGGCCCATGTGTCATGGCCTCCCTGTAGTGTTGTGATAGATTGCCCCGCCCATGCAAAATTTGGTTCTGATGTTGAGATTGATGACATCACACTGGCACCAAGATTAATTCGTCACATAGTAAAGCATTCTGGTGGGGAGCAAGGTTGGCTCCCAAGCTCATTTGAAATTGGCTTAAGAGAGCTGGGAAAGGAGACTGACTCAGCTTTTACCATAATCAGAGAGTAAGACTAGGGTGAAGATTCCTGTGCGTGTGCCAGGGCTGTGCGGAGTGAACTTTCTGCTGGCACCAGGGTTGGGAGCCTCAGGGCTATCTTTGTCAGCACGCACAGACGTAGGAAGAAAGGTAAGGGGAGTACTGGGGCTTGGAAGCTCTGAACAGTTTATCAAAACAGCATTGATTTTTTTTTTTTACATCATTTTTCCTGCGTGCTTCCCTGATGGATTTTAGCTAGGAAAGAACTAAAATAGAAAATGGGGATGGGAAAAGATACTGGAAAGTATGTAATGCAAGGGTGGTGGTGGTGATGGTGGCAAGAGCAATAATGAAAAGATGAGGGAGAGAAGAAAATGGAGATGGGGCTAGATGAGGGTTCCTCTTATGTATCGTGTAAGTGGATCCTTGTACTCCTCTCTGAGATTCAAGCTTTTCAGTCCATTCCTTTAATCCCCAGGCCTTCCAGGGCTGGCCAGAACCAATCCTGTTAAGTCCCAATTACCCAATTAATAAATAGCTACCATTTATCTAGCACTTATTATGACCCACAGAATATGAGAAAACACATTATCCCATCCAGTCATCACAAAATTATGAGGTAGATTTTGTTATCCCATTTGTCAGATGAAGAAACTGGGGCCTAGAATGACTTCATATTTTTCACAAAGGCACACAATGAATAAGGAGCAAGGCAAGAATATGAACCCTGATCTGACTGATTCTAGAACTTATGTCTTTAAAAGCGGTTATTTATTGAGGCCTTCAAGATACTATGCTCTCTTTCTCTCTCTCTCTCTCTCTCTCTCTCTCTCTCTCTCTCTCTCCACCCCCCCCCAAATCAATGAGTAAAAAAATCTAAAAGAAATAAATTTTTTTAAAGCCTGGCCTGTGGCGGCACAGTGAAGAAAGTGTCAGCCTGGAACACTGAGGTTGCTGGATCAAATCCCTGGGCTTGCCTGGTCAAGGCACATACAGGAATCAACTGCTAAGAGTTGATGCTTCCTGCTCTCTCCCTCTTTCTCTTTCTTTTTTTTTTTAAATTTTTTTTTATTTTTCTGAAGTTGGAAACGGGGAGGCAGTCAAACAGACTCCCACATGCGCCCGACCGGGATCCATCTGGCATGCCCACCAAATGGCGATGCCCATCTGGGGCATTGCTCTGTTGCAACCAGGGCCATTCTAGCACCTGAGGCAGAGGCCATGGAGCCATCCTCAGCGCCCAGGCCAACTTTGCTCCAATGGAGCCTTGGCTGCGGGAGGGGAAGAGAGAGACAAAGAGGAAGGAGAGGGGGAGGGGTGGAGAAGCTGATGGGCGCTTCTCCTGTGTGCCCTGGCCGGGAATCGAACCCCGGGACTCCTGCACGCCAGGCCGACACTCTACCACTGAGCCAACCGACCAGGGTTTCTTTCTCTTTCTCTTTCTCTCTCTCTCTCTCACTTTCTCCCTGTCTCTCAAAATCAATCAATAAATAAAAATCTTTTTTAAAAAATCAAGGTACTATGCTAAAGAGGAAGGGAATGTGAAGATGAGCTCTCTGGGGGTCTCATGCTGAGTAGAGGAAAAGCAAGTGAACAACAACCACACACAGGGCAGTAACATAACAGCCTAAGAAAGGTCAGGGTGGGGGGTGGATTAAGGGAAAGAAGGATGCTTCCTCCTGGCCTCAAGCAGGCATTTGTGCATTTTAGATGAGCCCTGAAGGAATAGTCTCCAGTGGAGAAGGGGAGAGAGGGAAGAGGGCAGTGCAGCAGAGACTGGAGCACCCACTGGTACTTGGAAAGCAGTGCAAAGGCTGGTTTGACAAAAAACAAGGCATGGGAAAGGTTTGAGTAGTGGGGAATCTGACTTTATTATAGGCTGTTTGTATGCATTTGAAGACACTAAAAGTTTTTGAATAAGGGGTTAGTATACAGAACATTTGAAGGACTCCTACAACTCACCAACCAAAAGTCAAACAACCCAATTCAAAATTAGGCAATGCCTGACTAGTGGTAGCACAATGGATAGAGTGTCGACCTGGGGTGCTGATGTCCTAGGTTTGAAAGCTAAAGGACACCAGCTTGAGCACGGGGTCACTGGCTTGAGCCCAAAGGTCACTGGCTTGAAACCCAAGGTCACTGGCTTAAAGGGGTCACTGGCTTGGCTGGAGCGCCCTGGTCAAGGCACGTATGAGAAGTAATCAATGAACAACTAAAGTGTTGCAACTATGAGTTGATGCTTCTCATTTCTCTCCCTTCTTATCTCTCTGTCAGTCTCTCTCTTTCTTTCACTAAACAAACAAACAAATAAAAACGTAGAATATAACAAGTGTTGGTGAGGATATACAGAAATTGAAACACTTGTACATCAATGATGGGAATATGAAATGATGCAACCTCTATGGAAAACAATAAATTAAAATTTATCAAAAAATTAAAAATAAAATTACCATATGATCCAGCAATTCTACTTATGGGTATATACCCAAAGAATTGAAAGCAGGGACCTGAGCAGAAATGTGTATTCTTATGTTCATATCAGCATTATTCACACACAATAGCCGAAAGGTGGAAGCAACCCAAGTGTCCATCAACACATGAATGGATAAAGAAAATGTGGTATATACATACAATGGAATATCAGTCAGCTTTAAAAAAGGGAGGAAAGTCTGACATATACTACAATTGTATGAACTGCAAGGATGTTATGCTAAGTGAAATAAGCCAATCACCAAAAGACAAATATGTACTATATAATTTCACTCATCTGTAATATCTAGAGGGCTCAAAATTATAGACAGAAGAATGGTGGTTGCTAGGGGTGGGGGAGGAGGGAATGGGTAGTTGTTCTTTAACGGGTCTAGAGCTTCAGTTTTGTAAAATGAAAAGAGTTCTGGACATTAATTGTACAGGAATTGCTTAACACTACTGAACTGTACACTTAAAAGTGGTTAAGATGGTAAACTTTATGTTATGTATATTTTACCGTAATTAAAAATTTTTAAATAGGCCCTGGCCGGTTGGCTCAGCGGTAGAACATCAGCCCAGAGTGTGGAAGTCCCGGGTTTGATTCCTGGTCAGGACACACAGGAGAAGGGCCCATCTGCTTCTCCACCCCTCCCCCTCTCCTTCCTCTCTGTCTCTCTCTTCCCCTCCCGCAGCCGAGGCTCCACTGGAGCAAAGTTTGTCCAGGCACTGAGGATGGCTCCATGGCCTTTGCCTCAGGTGCTAGTATGGCTCTGGTTGCAATGGAGAAACACTCCAATTGAGCAGAGCATCGTCCCCTGGTGGGCATGCTGGGTGGATTCTGGTCGGGCACATGGGGGAGTCTGTTTCTCTGCCTCCCTGCTTCTCACTTAAGAAAAATATAATAAATAAATAAATAAATAAATAAATAAATAAATAAATAAAAATTTTTAAATAAAAGTTTTTGAGCAGTGGAAAATTCAGCTTTAGTTTTTTGAATAGATTTGAATAGAGAGAAGGAAGGATATGGTTTTGAGGCCCTAAACTAGGTGGAAATAATGGTATTAGGCAAGGAGAGATGCTAGAAACTCAGAGCTGCAACCACAGTGTTTCTCAGACCTCCTTCCTCAGCATGCCAGAACCTTTGGGTTTGGGTTTTTGTTTAACATGCTATTCTCTTGTTTTCTTTATCTTTGCCTCTAGATTTCCAGGAAGCAGAGACTTTGCCTACTTAATCCTTTATGTATAGCACCCAGCATCACAGACAGATAGAAGCTGAATAAATACTATATTAAAACATGTATTGGTTAGGCAACAATAATTGGGAAGGAGCATTGGCCTGGTTTTCACATTAGTTTATATTTCTATAAGCACATGAAATATTTCAACACTAGCAGTAGTTGTATCTGAGTAAAATTTGAACCCAAGAACTATGATGAAAACAAATAAGTGAATATATGGCTCATATGAAACTGGTGAAATCTTCAAACCTTTATGTCCTTTTGACAGCTTGTGGTCATCAGTGACCCCCACATCAAGATTGATCCTGACTACTCTGTGTACGCTAAGGCCAAAGAACAGAGCTTCTTTGTGAGGAATCATGAAGGGGGAGACTTTGAAGGGCTATGCTGGCCAGGTAAGATATTATTTTATACACTTATTTCCCTAGTTCAGTCCCAATTAATTCAGTCCTATGAAGGTTTCATGGCTGCTGTTGTTATTCCTTGAAGATGTCTCTTGCTACATTTTAAACACTTTTAAGAAAGAGATGGTGTTGCCTTCTTTTATATCTTTCATAATACCTTATACAGTGTGCTTTGAATACATTTATCAGTGAGTGAATGAAACATAAATAAACCTCAGTGGTATGTTATTTCATTAAGCAAATAGAAATGAAAAGCTAGGGAATGAGCAAAGGAGAGGAGACAGAAAGAAAGAGGGCCCTGCAGTCTCCCTTCCTGCCCTTCTTCCCCTGCTAGCTCCTACTTTTGACTTTCCATACTTTGATGAGTGACATCAGCTGCCTCTGGCAACTCTAGATTCTTCATTTCAGAAGTTATTAGTTTAAGCCTTGGTAGAGACTCCTCAAGAACATAAGGAAATCACCACTCTATCGTATCTTAGCCTTCTATCACAAATCCATCACAGGAGAGAAACCCCATGCCCCCACCCCCACCCCTTTATCAGTAATGAACTTCCCTGTTTTCTTTAAGAAGAGAGTCACACAGGATACCTGCCATCCTTATTTGGGCTGTCTCAGTGAGGGGCAGGCTCTGTCTTGATACTTGTTCACTGGATACTCCTGGCCTCCGGGGTTGAAAGATAGTGGATTGTCACTGGAGTCCAGCATTGCCTTCACTCACTTCTCACCAGACCCTGCCTCTATCAGCTGTCTTTTACATTTGATGCTCATTTATTACTGAGCTTTCACATCAGTATTCCTCCTTACAACATGCCTTACTTAGCATGAGGACCACTGTTTGTAACAGGCTGTCTGCGCTTCTGCCCCCACAGGTCTCTCCTCTTACCTGGATTTCTCCAATCCCAAGGTCAGAGAGTGGTATTCCAGTCTTTTTGCTTTCTCGGCTTATCAGGTTTGTTTTATTTGTGTGCTCTTTCCTAGTTACTTGAAATGATGAAAGAAGGGGGGAAAGGTTATTAAATGCAATTACTCTGCTTCACTGAGTAGCCCATGATGAATAATGTTTGTATGAAAAGGAAAGAGCTTGACCAGGTGGTGGCACAGTGAATAGAGCCTCAAGCTGGGATGATGAGGACCCGGGTTCGAAACCCCGAACTCACCAGCTTGAGCCGAGGCTCATTGACATGACCCCATGGTCATTGGCTTGAACAAGGGGTCACTGGCTCGGCTGGAGCCCCCCCCCAGTCATTGAAAATATGAGAAGCAATAATGAACAACTAAAGTGCCACAAGTACAAGATGCTTCTCTTCTGTCTCCCTTCCTGTCTGTCTCTGTTTCTCTCTCTCACTTAAAAAAAAGGCAAGAATGTCAATCACTTATAGACTGGAGGTGCTGGGAGAGGTGCCATATGAATTATTAAGTGCACAAAAGCTATGATTTTAACCACTATTATAATAGACTGTATGATATATCAAAGTACTTAATGATAGAGGATTTAATATATTTTTAAGTTACTATATTTTTTGTATAAAATAGCATTATATAACTATTATTTCAAGGGGATAATGATATATGTGAAAATACCTTGCAAAGTATAACATGTCATTCATAGTAAGGTATAATAATAAATTAATTCTTTTTTCCCTACATTTTATTTCATAAAATATTATTTGTTAATCAAATCCCCAAATTTATTGAAAGGAAGGGAGCATCATAATTACGAGTTTAAAACCCTTGAACCCAAGTGTCCAGGTTGCAGCCCAGCTCTGCCACTTCCTAACTGTAACCTTGGACAGGTCACTTAACTGATCTAAGCCTCAGTTTCTCCACCTGTTGAATAGGGCTAATATGTAGCATCCACCTTATAAGGTTGTCATGAGAGTGGAATGTATTAACACACTGATGAGTTAAGCACTGGTTGGTACAGAGTAATCATTGTCATTGAATGAGACAGTATACTCTTTAAGGGAGGAACAACTTAATATCTATTCATTAATTCATTATTGGACACCAACTCTCTGCCAGTCAATTCCAGCTGCTATTAAATATGAGTAAAAGAAAACAGTAGAGAGAAGTAAAGTGAGGATTACCAAGATGCATAAGCCCTTAAAGAACCTATAATTATTGTCCAACTCACTATGTGTTCCAATCAATGTGTGTTTTACAAATCTTTATTTTAAACATCCTGAATGGCATTGCCCTTTTGCCCTGGGCTGGCCGCAGGTGGGAGTGAGCTGCCTGAGCTCCTAGGGTTCAGAACTCATGCTATGTGCAGCCTACAGTGGTGACATCTAGAGGCTCTCCCTTCCTTAACAGATGTTTCTGAAGCAGGGCCTGAGTAGGGGCTGCCACCATTTTCAGGAGGTGGATTGTCATACTGCCTTTGTCTTATGTCCTGCAGAACACAGAGACCAGTTTGACCATCAATTCCACCACCCATCAATGGGGATATTTTCCCATAAGGTGATTTCACAGCCTTGGCCTCAAAATCCATTAGGACAGATATAGTCACAGCATGATTCTTTCAGGACAAGGACTTCATTCCCTTGGCAGGCAGCACAGATACAGGAGCTGATTTCTTTCTGGAATATTCCTCCAGGGCCTGCTTCAAGTTTTGTTTCACAGTGCTGGAATAGGCAAAGTCAGTGGAGGTCACCAGGTCCTACAGAGGCTCTGCCATTTTGTGGTCAATGAATTGACCCTAAGGTTATATGCAGAACCTACCAGCTTGCTGGCCCACACAAGGAGGAGGGTTAGAAGGGAAGGGAGGGAGGTTTGCTATACACCAGTGATGAGCTCTTCCAGCGTCAGCTTTCCCTGTGGAGTACCTTGAAAGGCTGCCTTTAACCACCCAGACATTTTCCTACCAGTACTAAGATTTGCTCTAAGAAAGAGCATAAATTAATTCTTAAAATCTTATATAAAAAACACAGAGAAAAGTGGAGAGGCCACATCTATAGAACCGTTTTCAACCAATTGTGAAGATGATAATGATGCCTAAAACAAATTGGGTGTTTGCTGTGTGCCAAGCAGTGTGCTAAACACTTTCTGTGCATATACCATTTTATCTTCACACTAACCCTCAGAAGGTGGAACTATAATTAACTCTACTCCCACAGATGAGGAAATTAAGGCATGAACAAATTTTAAAACCTACTAATTTCACCCATCTAGTAAGTGGTGGACTCAAGATTTTTTTTTAGGTGAGAGGAGGGGAGACAGTGAGTCAGACTCCCACATGCACCCTGACTAGGATCCACCCTGCAACCCCATCTGGGTCCAATGCTCAAGTACCAAGATGTTTTTAGCACCCAAGGCTGATACGCTCAGACCAACCAAGTTATCCTCAGTGCCCAGGGCCACTCTTGAACCAATGGAGCCACTGGCTGTGGGAGGGGAAGAGGGAGAGAAGGGGGGAGAGGGAGGAGGTGAGAAGCAGATAGTCATTTCTCCTCTATGCCCTGACTGGGAGTCAAACCCAGGACATTTATAAACTGGGCTGATGCTCTATCTACTAAGCCACTGGCCAGGGCCTGGACCCAAGATTTGAACACAGTTCTGTTTGTCTCCAAAGCCAAGCTCTTAACCACTCACAAATAGTTTCTGAGAATCATGTATTAGAACACAGAAAATAGCTTTGAGCAGGGATGAACACTGCTTGGGACAAACGCTCATTCATTTCCCTATTGTCTATGACTCTCATGCTACCAAAACAGTGTTAAGTTATTGAGAAAGAGGTCTTATGACCTTCAAAGTTGAAAACCTGGCTCTTTTCAGAAAAATATTGCCTGCTTTACCCGAGAGGATGCTAAAGAAGAACAGTCAGATAGTTAAATGTTTGAAAACCATATATATATAGAAATAGATGAAGATAAAGAATCAAAAGAAAACACATAAGCCTCCTCCAAGCATTTGAAAGACTGTCATGTGAGTAAGGCAGTAGATATCCCAGGAGGCAAGCTAGGCCCTGTAAGAGGATTTTACCAGGACCAGGACTTTCAGAAAATAATGGAATGAACTGCCCGAGGGACTCCCTGCCACTGTAGTTATTGAGCCAAATGCTGAGAAACTAGGGATTTTGTAAAGGGATTGTAACACCATGTTAACTAAATAGATGACTCAATTGCCTCTTCCCACTCTAAATTGAATGATTCTATATAGAACACAAACTATAGATTATGCTAATAAACCGGCATTTTAGCTGTCTTTCAAAGTATTATTGGGAAGGCAGGTTTTTATCATGTATAACTACAATTGCCCTTCCCTTACTTAAGAGTTGTAGCAGATGATGGATAAAATAGAGCAATGTTTTTCAACCACTGATCCACAAAAGAATTAACCACCCTGATGTTGTGTAAAGATTATAGACCCATAGACATAATAATCTTCACACAACATCGGGGTAGTTAACTCTTTTGTGGACTGGCATGAAATTTCTGGCAAACCAGCACCAATCCATGGACCATCAGTTAAAAATCACTGATATAGAGCCTAATTGTGAACATTCACAACCTTTCCTGTGGGGGTTCTCTGGAGTGGACTTGCTGGGCAATATGTATCTCACAGACAATAGAGCATAGCATTCATTCATCAACAATACTTATTGAGAACCTTCTGTGGTTCAGTTACTAGGTCTTTGGGATATTTTTATTCTAGCAGTGGAGCAGAGGACAGAGTACAGATAATAAATAATAAATATAATAAATAAATAAGTGGAGTAGGAAAGAGGAATAAAGGCAGCTATCATATTAACATCATCACTATAGAAGTATTATCTTAACCAAGATTTACTTTCTAGGGATCTTCTGATATCCTCTACATATGGAATGACATGAATGAGCCTTCCGTCTTTAGAGGGCCAGAGCAAACCATGCAGAAGAATGCCATTCATCACGGCAACTGGGAGCACAGAGAACTTCACAACATTTATGGTTTTTATCATGTAAGACATTCAAGAAGAAGCCAACTGTACCCATGGAACCAAGGGACCAACACTCTCAAACCAATTGAGCCATGGCTGTGAGAGGGAAAGAGAGAGAAAGAGAGATAGGGAGAGAGAGAGAGAGAGAGAGAGAGAGAGAGAGAGAGAGAAGGGGAGGAGGAGGGGTGGAGAAGCAGATAGTCACTTTTCCTGTGTACCCTGACCAGGAATCAAACCCGGGACTTCCATATGCTGGGCCAATGCTCTACCACTGAGCCAACTGGCTAGGGCTCAAAAAACCATGTAACTGTGTTTTGATGGCCCTCCCACCAACTAGTATTTTCCAGTGGGTGCTCCTGTCTAGATATAGCCAGAGGCAGATTTTAAAGCAGGTACACTGGGCGCATGCCCTCCCTGACTTCTGAAGGGCCCCGCAAAACTCCAACTTTACACTTTTTTCTAATGTAAGGGGCCCAATATTTTCTTCTGCACCCGGGGCCTCAAACAACCTTAATCTGTTTCTGGATATAGCAATGTTCAGGTAGAATGTGTTTACTTCTCTCACAGCCTCTTGCTATAATTGTAAACTGCTTTAGAGAATTTCTTTCTGTAGGCCAAGGCCAGTTACTTAACCCTTCTGAATCTCAGCTTTTTCATATATGAAGACTATCTCAGAGGTTGTTGTGCAGATTATTAAAGAAAATCTTATAAAATGCCTAACAATAGTAAGCACCAATAAAAGCTAGCTTATTATTTACTATAGTTTCTTTGCTATTTTAATCAAATACATTTTCTATTCTTTCACTAAGGGAATTTAGAGTAGTTTCACTACATAATAAAAATTGTTTGATGGATTTATCTTAATATTCTCCATTTCACATTTCCAACTACTATTTACTTTTTTGCATGTTAAATAGTTTATTTGGGATAGACATGCCCCAATCCAATCATCTGTTTGAACTTTTTCTCCTTTGACTTTGTAGCAGAAGGCTACTGCAGAAGGACTGATACAGCGATCTAAGGGAACGGAGAGACCCTTTGTTCTCACTCGTTCTTTCTTTGCTGGATCACAAAGATATGGTAAGGAATGGCTCTTATGATCAGACTTAAAAACACAAGTCTTTTTTGACTCTTTATAATATATAGAGCTACTACTGCCTTCCTGCTCAGTCTCCATTGGGCAGGCCTTTGATGTGCCCTGAAGTATGTATTTTGTCTTATGAGCAGAGTAATTTTAATTAAGTTTAGTTACTTATTTACCATTGAAGAAATGACCACTTAACTGTTGGGTAAATGACTTCAGAGTATCTCAGTTTACTGGGATGATCATCTCTGATTTTGTATCTTTGACTTATCAAAACCAGGAAAAGTATACTTCTAACACATTCCTCCAACCACCTGTTCCACTTAGCAATATGACTTAAAATAGACCTGGCTATTGCCTGTGGTCAGGGTCATGTATAACTGGATCCAGTTTACTACTAATGCAGATCTAGTTCCACTTAACCACCCTGTGGCAGGAAGACTATTTTAAGTCCTATGGCCTTGCATAAATAACTGGGGGCTTAGGTCTTAATTTGAAGAATCCAGCCTTTACTATACTTTAGACATTACTAGGGCTCCTACACCACCCCTGCAAACCAGCCCTGTGGTACTCAGGAAAGGCCAAAGTATTGTCATCTCAAGCAAAGATTCATGTACAGAAATACTCAACCCAGCATTAGTTCTTGAAACAAAAAAATAAAATCCAGATATGTAAAGGAATAGTTATAAAACTATGGTATTATTCATGTTAGACTGTCGTAAAGCTATTTAAAATAACTTTAATTGCATGACAACATGTTTGACATTATAATAAATGAAAAAAAGAGAAATGCCTAAATGTATATATATATATTTTCCCAATTGTGTGTGTGTATAATATATAATGCATAGTATATATAGATTACTATATATTAATAAGTATAGTACCTTGGTGATTATAAGTGATTTTAAGTCTCTTCTTTTTACCTATCTCTATTTTCCAAATTCTCTACAAGCATCATTTTTAATCACTAAAAAAAAAGTACTTTTAATGAAAGCATTTATAAGCAGTGGTTAAGATAAGAAAAAATATGCATACTGAGTAATCTTTGTTGGCCCACTGCCTAGTCTTCAGTGCTCTTTGTTTGAAGCAATAGGCTTTGCCCCAAAGAGTAGTGAAGTGAGTGAGGCATTACAGAGAATACTATTGTGTTGTCATATGCTGAAACCACTAGCCAGAGACCTGATAAACAACCACGTGAGACATGAAAATATCTTCATGTTTATATGAACTTTCTTTCTTGATAAGCATACCATCATGTGGATTTCAAAATCTTTATGTAGATATATGCATATTTTATTTAAAGTCAAGAAGAAATTATTAGAGTACTGTTTAAAAAGAACAGTCCTTTGAAAATATTTTTTTGCAGGCCGTGGGAGAGCATACAGTTTCCATGGCAGATTAAAACAAAAATAGCTACCAAAATTATTTAGGTAGAACTAGACAAAAATGCCTCATGAAAAAATCTACATTTAGTAAAATAAGATTGATGGATCTTTTATGGATCTCTTTGGTGATATATAATCTATTTTCACAAACTCTTATCAACTATACAGTGAAGAAAAGCACTGGCATTAGAGTCAGACTCCCTGGGTTCAAATCCTGACTTTACCACTTGGTATAACTCTATAACTCTGGGTAGATCATAATACCTACTGTTTGCCATATTTCCCTCATCTGTAAAATGGAGTTAGTAATAGTGTTTACCTGCTAGGCTTGTTGTGATGATTAGCTGGAATACTATAAGCAAAGCAGCTCAGAAAGTCCTTGATAAATGTTAACTGTTGTTACTGCTGCAGCTATTATGTCTCCCCTATATGATCTGTACACTTTTCTCAAATTATAGAAGGTTTTTCTTGGGGGGGGAGGATTGGCATATAGTTCAAAGGAACAGAATAAAGAATCCAAATAGAGTTCAATATGTATATGATCAGTTGATTTTCAACATAATCACTAAGGCAGTCCAATGGAGAAAAGAGTTCTGAATATCATGTAGGGGGTAAAAAGAAGAACCTCAACCCTTACCTAACATCATACACAAAAAGTAACTCAAAATGGAAATATAGACCAAAATTATAAAAGCTAAAACAAACAAAAAACTTCTAGAGGGAAACATAGGAGAAAAGTCAAGCCACAGACAGAAAGAAAATATTTGCAGTATACATCTTTACCTGTCAAAGGACTTGTATCCAGAATATATAAAGAACTTTTACAATGAAATAATAAAAAGACTATCTCCTTTAAAAAATTAGCAAAAGATTTGGATACCATACAAAAGAAGACATATGAATGTTCAATAAACACATAAAAAGGTGTTCAATGTCATTAATTACTAGGGAAATATAAATTGCAATCACAGAGAGACACCACTACACACCCATTAGAGTGACTAGAATTAAAAAGACTGACATTGCCAAGTGTTGACAAAGGATATAGAGCAACTGAAACTCTCATCTATTGCAAATGTAAAGTGGGACAACCACTTTGCTAAACAATTCCGAATTTTCTTACATTGTTCAACACACACTGAGTATAGACCCAGCAATTCCCCTCCCAGGTATTTACCCAAAAGAAATTAAAATATATGCCACACAAAGATTTCTACATAAATATTATAGCAGCTTCATCCGTAGTAGTCCAAACTTGAAATGAATCCAAAATGTCCATCAATAGGTGAATGGATAAACAACTTGCTGTATATCCTTACTATGGAATACTACTCAGCAAATATACTGCTCACAAAAATTAGGGGATATAAAATAAAAAGAAGTCAACTATAATATTATACTGAAAGAAAAACCCTAGACTGCAAAAGAAGATATAGTATGTTTCTATTTATATGAAATTCTAGAAAAGATGGATTTGTAGTCAGAAATAAAATCAATGGCTGGGCAAGGTGGGGGTCACTGACTGGAAAGAAGTGAACTTTTGCTGTTATGGAAATGTTCCGTGCCTGCTTGTGATGGTGGTTACATGGTGTGCACATTTTTAAAACTCATCAGACTTTTTACTTAAAATAAGTACATTTATTTTATGTAAATTATATCTTAGTGAAGCTGATTTTTTTAAATGTTCCTCCTAAAATTAGACTCCAGTTAGACTTCAAAAATAAGCATGATTTCAGAATATTTTCATAAATTGTTCTGTCAGTTTTACATTAGCAAATTAACATATTTTCATTGTGAAAAACCAGAATTTGTATATTTTAAAGTAAGGAAGAAATGTTTCCTTTTATATTAGTTTGTCTATTATAAATAAGGAATCTAAACATGAAATCAAGGACATGGGCTATTTTGTGATTTCTTTAAATATTTTGTTACTGGTGTCCAAAGGTGCTGTGTGGACAGGCGACAACACAGCAGAGTGGAGTTACCTGAAAATTTCTATCCCTATGTTACTCACTCTCAGCATTACTGGGATCTCTTTTTGTGGAGGTAAGCTGATACCCTTGGGCTTGAAGTGAGAGAACATAAAATGTAAGAGTATTTTCATCAAAGCTGGTCGCAAATCCTTTTCATTGGCTGTTTAGGGGAGGGATAAACATGGGAAAGAGAAAATGAGGAAAGTGAAGGGGAGCAGGAGAGAGGAGAGAAAGGGTAGCTTCAGGGATGTTTGCATCTTATCTGAATTGAATACGTGAAGTCAGAAAGGAAGCCAGAGTACGGCTTTCCCTCACTCTCTTATTGCTGTCTCCTTATCCACTCTAAACACTGAGTTTCTCTTCCTGAAACATGCCTTTTCTTCTTGAAAGAAAAATGGAAAGTATTACAAAGAATTTTGCAAATCAGAAATCCATCTTAAAGAAATCCTTTTTACTCAGCAAGTTTAAAATTCTGTGACATATTTTTACTGTTAAAAAAAAAAAAAAGATATGCTCAGCCCTGGCCAGGTAACTCAGTTGGTTAGAGCATTGTCCTGATATACCAAGGTTGTAGGTTCGATCCCTAGTCAGGGCACATATAAGAATCAACCAATGAAAGCACAACTAAGTGGAACAACAGAAGGATCTCTCTCTCTCTAAAAATCAATCAATAAAAAAATATAAAACACATTAAAAATATGCTCTTGGGAAAGATAAATTTAGTAAAAATAAAATTCTCTCATAAGCTACCTTCCCCCATCCTAATAATTCTCTGCAGATGAGAAATCTAAATATGGCAGGTGCTCAGCATGGCTACAGTTCCAGCTGATCCTTGTTTTCTATAGGAATAGAAATGACTTAGTATCACTTTTTGTTAGGTGTGTTTTTAAGGCATTGGTCCACATGCAAGGAATATGTACTCTGCTAAGAGTGAAATTTTACTTAAACCTCTAATTCTCATTATCTGTTTCTCTTTAGTTCTATAATTTTTACCTTTCTTTAGCTATTGCTTTCAAAGGAAATCAGTTGCCACCCCGCCACCCCCATCCCACCCCTAAATACAGGCATATTGACTCAGGTGACATTTTACAATTTCTGGGTTACCTGAGTTCAGGAACATACCTGCATGTTGATCTTGCAGTAAAGTCTCTAATCTTTTGACAAGACGAGAATATTAAAAAAGCATATTGTTGCCTGACCAGGCAGTGGCACAGTAGATAGAGAATCAGACTGGGATGCAGATGACACAGGTTCGAAACCCTGAGGTCGCCAGCTTGAATGCAGGTTCATCTGGCTTGAGCATGGGCTCACCAACTTGACACAGGGTCACTGGCTTGAGCCCAAAGGTCCTGGCTTGAAGCCCAAGATCGCTGGCTTGAGCAAGGGGTCACTCACTCTGCTGGAGCCCCCCAGTCAAGGCACATATTAGAAAGCACTCAATTAACAACTAAGGAGCCACAATAAAGAATTGATGCTTCTCATCTCTCTCCCTTCCTGTCTGTCCCTATCTGTCCCTCTCTCGGCCTCTCTCTCTCTCTCTCTGTCACAAAATAAAAAAAATAAAAATAAAAAGCACATTGTCAGATCCCCAAACAGACTCTTTTTTATTATGTGGCCCTAATTTGAAGCCACAGTTTTATCCTGTCATTTTGAGTGCACACACAGTACCTTTCTTCTGTCAGTCTTCAAGGCCTTAATTTTACTTATGTGCATCATTTGTTAAAAGTCTGGTTGCCTTACAAACCTTTTTTTTTTTTTTTGACTAATGAATTAGCCGATATAGGCGGCTTCATCGGGAATCCCAAAGCAGAGCTACTGGTGCGTTGGTACCAGGCTGGAGCCTATCAGCCCTTTTTTCGTGGACATGCCACCAGAAACACCAAGCGACGGGAACCCTGGCTCTTCGGAGAGGAACACACTCGGCTCATCAGAGAAGCCATCAGGGAGCGATACACCCTCCTGCCTTATTGGTATTCACTATTCTACCGAGCACATGTGGCTTCTGAACCCATCATGAGGTAAATAGGCTTCACCAGTCAGTGGCCCCAGCAACTCTATAGTCTAACCAGCCTCTGGAAAATGGAGTACTTACACAATGATATCAAGAGAAAATGTGAAGGAAAACCATGTGTTTAATCAAGTGTCAATCAGTTTATTGAGCACCACTGTGAAGATAACGTTTTGATTCAAGTGTTAATATTTGATATGAAACAGAGATAGAGATTTTTCAAAGAAAAATTAAATGACTTTGTAACTAAATTCATCCAGTATTTAACCCATAAGCACCTTCTCATAAAGAACCATTTATTCTGCCAGTCTTAAGGTCTATCTTACTCTTAGGGCTTAACTGTTCCAAGTTTGAGGTGAACATTTTTCCTGCTGTATAAATTATATTCTGATTCTATTTTGAAGGCAGGTATGAAAAACAACTTTCTAGGTTAGAGGTGGAATCACACAGAGATATACATAGTACACTAAAACTTCTGGATCAGCAACTCCTAAATCTGGCTCAGATCAGAATTGCCTGGGAGGTTTCTAAAAACACAGATCCCAAGGCCACGCCTCCAGACCCACTAGGAACCTCCATGGGTAGGCCCCAGGGGTCTGTATGTCAGAAGCTTCCCTGTGATTCTAGACATCAGCCAGCCTAAAAACCATGTTTTATTACCATTTGGGGTAGGAAAGGGAATACATTATTACAAAGGCTAGTGAATAAACTAAAAATAAGTCATGAAAAAAATATCTCTTCCTCATGAAATTGAAAAATAGTGGAACCATTAAGTTCACATTCAGATACATAGATACTGAAAGTTTACTCTATAAGCCCAAATGTATTCTAGATAGTACAAAAATAACAATAAAACAAAACCATACAACAGTTTCTCAAACCTCCAAAAATGTTGCCAGCTTGAAAGCACGAAAAAAATAGTTCTTTTCATTTAAATTGGTAATGATTAAGGATGAATAACAGGCAACGAGAGCACGAGAAACGGCACAGGGTTTATATCATTATAAAATGGTTTCCCAAACATTTAATTTGCCTTACACCAAACATGTTATGCATTTGGACTTGCACAAAACTCTGACTCTGCCTGTCAGAGCAGTATTTACTTAGTGTTCAACGATCAGCGGAAAAATTGCAGGTACCAGAATTCCCAGTCTATCTTTGGCACATTTAAGCTAATTGATAGCTCTTCCACATAAGAAAAATACAAGTAATCATAGCAATTGCTCATAAAATCTTAAGTCATATGAAAAGAGTCTTGGCTCTTTGGCTTTTTCTGGTTTCCTTTGAATAGTCACAAAACTGAAATGTAAGTGATTGAATTGTAATAAACATTTATGATGCTGAAGTAAGAATTTCTTTTCCTTTCCTAGGCCTCTGTGGGTAGAATTCCCTGATGAATTAGAGACTTTTGGTGTGGAAGATGAATACATGCTAGGTGAGCATTGCATAATTATAGTTATGATACTGTAATTATGTTCTTTTTCTTTTTTTATGACAGAGACAGAGAGAGAGAGAGAGAGAGACATAGAGAGGGACAGATAGGGACAGACAGACAGGAAGGAAGAGAGATGAGAAGCATCAGTTCTTCGTTGTGGCTCCTTAGTTGTTTATTATTACTCTCTTTTATGTGCCTTGACCCGGGATGGGGGGGTTCCAGCAGAGCCAGTGACCCCTTGCTCAAGCCAGTGACCTTAGACTCAAGCCAGCAACCTTGGGCTTCAAGCCATTGACCTTTCGGCTCAAACTAGGGACCATGGAGTCATGTCTATGATCCCACACTCAAGCCAGCGACCCTGCACTCAAGCCGGATGAGCCTGCACTTAAGCCAGGGACCTTGGGGTTTTGAACCTGGGTCCTCTGCATCCCAGTCCAATGCTTTATTCACTGCACCACTGCCTGGTAGGCTGTAATTATGTTCTTCTTATTATATTTTCTAGTGTAATTACAAGTGCTAAAAAGTCCCCAATTTCAGAGAGCCAAAAATAAAAGACATTTTATCACCAAGATTTTTAGTGTATTAACGGGATCATAGCTATTCTATTGTCATGTTGCACCTCTCATAATATTAACTTTAAATTACATATCATTAAAGGGAAGGGAAGGGAAGTAGGAAAAGTAGACCTGATGGCTGTAGTAAAGACCCAAAAGAACTTATTCTATATGCAAAATAGGACAGGGTGGGCAGTGACTCTTCTTTAACAAGGGTGAACCACCAAATCCAGAACATGGAAGTCTATCATCTTGACAGTAGGGCACAAAAAGCTATGCTCAACAGAGAGTGGAAACCCCAAAATATAAAATACCTAGCTCTTCAGGTTTCCACTCATCCTTAGGTGTTTGCTGAAACAGCTACTTCCTTGGAGCAAATTTTCCTGATCAAATTGCTTCCTAATACCTAATTCCACCTACTTAGGTCCAAGTCAGTCCCTCTTATTACATAACTTTCATTTTATTTTGTACTTTCCTTTATTGATATTTGAACTTGTAATTATTTTTTTAATACCTATCTTCACTAACTGTAACTTCCATGAGGACAGGGACCATGTCTGTCTTGTTTGCCACCATATCCCCAGAGCTTAGCACAGTGCCTGGTTCTCAGTAGGCACTCTATAAATATTTGTTGTATTAAAGAGAGAATTCATAAATAATTAAATTTTACAAGTGTGTGGTGTCAAAATCAAAACAAAATGAATAATTTTGATGGCTTTTAGTAGAATTTTAGCCTTCCTAACAATAATTGCCAAGGAATAAGATCTGAGTGTCCACGCTGACCACACTTCTGGATAACAGTAGTAGGCTCACCATCATCTACATCACTCATAGCAAACAGTGAAGCACTTGGATAAGTGCAGTGGTGCTTTCAGACTACTGACACACTAGCAGTTATGCACAAGAAGAGACTGTGGGTTCCTCCCTTTAATCTCAATATACTATAAGTGGATTAATGACAGGCAATGATACAGTCACCTCTGGGAGACCCTGCCCTCTTTCTAGCAATCATTGGTTCAACTTTCTCCTCCTTTAAGAAGTTTATAGTGCCTGACCAGGTGGTGGCACACTGGATAGAGCATCAGACTGGGACTCAGAGGACCCAAGTTTGAAACCCGGAGGTCGCTGGCTTGAGCACAGCTCATCCAGCTTGTGTGCGGGCTCACCACTTGAGTGCTGGGTTGCTGGCTTGAGCATGGGATTGCAGACATGACCCCATGGTCACTGGCTTGAGCCCAAAGGTTGCTGGCTTGAGCCCAAGGTCGCTGGCTTGAGCATGAAGTCACTTGCTTTGCTGGAGCCCTCCGGTCAAGGCACATATGAGAAAGCAATCAATGAACAACTAGGGTGCCTCAATGAAAACTTGATGCTTCTCGTCTCTCTCCCTTCCTCTCTGTCTATCCCTATCTGTCCCTCTTCTGTTTCTCTCTCTGTCACACACACAAAAAGAAATTTATAGTCTGATGGTCTTTAAAACTACAAAAGCACTCAATAAAAAGGAAAGGATGTTTTCAGACCTCATATAATATTATTAAACTTTATTTCCTCTTCATTTTTCAGGAGGTGCTTTATTGGTTCATCCAGTCACAGAGCCAAAAGCTACCGTGGTTGATGTGTTTCTGCCAGGATCAAATGAGGCAAGAGTAAATGACAATCACATATTTTATGTCTCTTGTAGATCATTCCTCATTCTGATGAATTAGCTCTGTTGGGGTGTAGATTTCCTCATTATGCAGTGCTGAAGACAGCCTAAATGACCATAGCAACTAAAGAATCTTGTAAGTCTTGACCACTGTGCTCAGAGGTCAAGACTTAATGAAAGGGCAGGGAGAGGGATGAGTAGGTGCTGATAGAAAGGAGGAGCAGGATAGTTCTTTAGCTTCACACTTTGACTTGTGTAAGTGACTCCTTATAAACACACTGAAGTTGTAGGTAGGAAGAAATTTTCAGTCCACTATGAAGCATCAAACTCTGGGGGAAACTAGTACAAAAAGACTTTGCTCTTTGGTTCTGGCTCTATCTGAATCCTGAGTTTTTGGCACCAAAACCTGGTCTCCAGATATTCACCAAAGTGGATAAAAAGTAACAACAGTGACTTCCCTCTCTGCCCTTCCGGCCTTCTTCTGCTCTTATATTAGTTATTGTCATTGATTATCATTACTATATAAAATATCATCCTGAACCTGCACGAGCCCAAGGCACCGAACCCAGGCAGGGCATGGGGAGAGGTGGGTATAAGCCAAACAGCTGTGGAGCAGACAGCCAGCCATGGGACATAAGAGCTACAGCCCCCAGAGACAGACCAAGGATATAACCAAAGGGGTTAGGAGGAAAGACAGGCAGAAACTTGAGGCATTAGACCGGGGAAAGAGTGTATGGAATAGAGAGCAGGAAGGAGACAGATCCGGGAGGTGGTCCTTGAGCACTGGAACATCGCCACAGGCTAAAGCACACAGGGGGAAGAGCCATGAAGGATACTGAACTGACGTGGGACCACCACACCAAGATATCCTTGTACTGTCAAGGCAAGTGGTGAGGTAGCTGAGCATGCCATGCTCACTGCTCTGTACTGTCAAGGAGATCGGTGCTATTCTCTTTTCATCCAGGTTTACATGTATGGTTGTTGTATTGGTTCCTTTTTTTTTTTTTTTTATGCTTAGGTTGAATAAAATGATTTAATGTATATATATTTTTTATTTTTTTATTTTTCTTTTCCAAGGGAGAGGAGGGGAGATAGACTCCCACATGCGCCCTGACCGGGATTACCCGGCAACCCCCATCTGGGGCTGATACTCTGCCTATCTGTGGCCATGCTCGCAACCAAGCTATTTTTCGTGCCTCAAGCAGAGGCTCCGTGGAGCCTCAGCAGAGCCATTCTCAGCGCTGGGGGTCGAAGCACTTGAACCAATTGAGCCATGGCTGCAGGAGGGGTAAAGAGAGGGAGAGAGAGGGGAGGAGGGGGAAGGGTGGAGAAGCAGATGGTTGCTTCTCCTGTGTGCCCTGTCCGGAATTGAACCTGGAATTTCTACATGCCCAGCCAGCACTCTACCACTGATCCAACCGGCCAGGGCCTAATGTATATTCTTTTTATATTTACATTTTGTGTTGGTTTCTCGAGGCTGCTGTAACAAATTACCATAAACCCCGTGGCTTAAAATAACAAAAATTTATTCTCTCACTATAATGGTGGCTTAAGGCCAAAATCAAGGTGTCAGCAGGGCTGGTTCCTTCTGAGGCTCAGTGGGAGGGTCTATCGCATGTCTCTCTCCAGCTTTAGGTGGCTCCCCACATCCTTGGCGCTCCTTAGTTTGTGGCTGCATTACTTCAGGCCACACCTCCATCTTCACAGCGCCTTCTCTTCTAAGTGTCTGTGTCTCCTCTTCCTTCTCTCTCATAAAGATAATTGTGGTGACATTTAGGGCCCACCTCGATAATCCTGGATAATCCTAGATAATCTCATCTCAAGATCCTTACTGTAGTCAAATCTGTTATCACAGAGGGTAATTTCACTACTTCCAGGGATTAGGAAGTAACCAAGCTTTTCTCTAGAATGTTCATGAGTTATGGTCTTTGCCCTCTGTTTCTCCAGTAATTTGCAGTACTGAAGCTGAGGGCTCTTTACAAAGGTTCCCTTGCCAAGTAGAAACTTGAGAAAAATGTTAAATACAATAGCTAAATAAATTGTCCTTTCAGGCATTTCTGCTAAGAGTTGTTCAAATTGATTCTAACAAAGCAAAAGCTTTCATTAAGAGGAACAAGCTCTATCGCCCCCTAGTGGGTTTGCTAGGTGGGTCCTGGTTGGGGTGCATGCAGGAATCTGTCTCTCTGCCTTCCCTCCTCTCACTAAAATAAAATTAAAAAAAAAAAAAAAAAAGATAAAAGAGGAAAAAGCTCCCTTTCTGACTTAGCCATACAGTTTTATTAACGGCCTGCAATCATTGCAAGCACATTGTTGTGACTATGTAATATATTCCCTCTACACTATTTCCCAGAGCATTCTGTAATTGTTTCTCTTGCTTACATCTTCCAAAAGCCTGAGTGGAGAGCCAAGCCATTCTTTGCCAGATCTTTACCTCGCTGGTTATCTGGTACCACGTCACACTGTGCAAGGGAGTATCTAAGGTGCCTCACTGTCATTTTCCCCGTATTTCTGTATGGCCCATTCCCTCTCAAGTCTTCCCTCGAGTAGTTCCTTCTCAGTGAGGCCTTCTCTGATCACTTCTTTTTTTTTTTTTTTTTTTTTTTTTTTTATTTTTCCGAAGCTGGAAACGGGGAGAGACAGTCAGACAGACTCCCGCATGCGCCCGACTGGGATCCACCCGGCACGCCCACCAGGGGCGAGGCTCTGCCCACCAGGGGGCGATGCTCTGCCCCTCCGGGGCGTCGCTCTGAGACCAGAGCCACTCTGGCGCCTGGGGCAGAGGCCAAGGAGCCATCCCCAGCGCCCGGGCCATCTTTGCTCCAATGGAGCCTTGGCTGCAGGAGGGGAAGAGAGAGACAGAGAGGAAGGAGGGAGGGGGGTGGAGAAGCAAATGGGCACTTCTCTTATGTGCCCTGGCTGGGAATCGAACCCGGGTCCCCCGCACGCCAGGCTGACGCTCTACCGCTGAGCCAACCGGCCAGGGCCTCTGATCACTTCTTTAAGATTATAAACTACCCCACTGCCCCTTTCCAGCCTTCTTTCATCCTTTATTTTTCTCCACAGAACGGTGCCAATTTCTAACATTCTATATATTTGCTTAGATGTTTTGCTTATTATCTGTCTCTCCCATTAGAATGTTAGCTTTTTGAAGGCTGTTTTTATTTGTTTTTCATTCACAAAATTGTGTTATTTATTTATTGAGTGATCCCTAGTACAAGGCACTATTCCAAATAACAGCAGTGAACAATGTGCAAAAAAACCCTTTGTGGAATTTTTAATATAGTGCAGAGACAATGGATACAGTATTTAAAGAAACCCTGCAAATTAATAGTCAGTGCTCACCCTAGGTGTTCTTCTTCCAGTCAGACTAGATTTCAGGTTAGGAATTACTAATACTAACTAGGGAAATATGGAAGGATGATGAGACCACCTCTCTATATTTGAAATAGAAATACAAAGTTGAATTTTGTTTACTGTAGTAACTATGAGCTATGCTGCTCAGGCCCAGGCTCCCTTAGCAGAGCAGATGCTGGTCTTACAAGGGGTTTTTGGGAAGCTGGAAGTTTAGGAATGGGAGGCTTCGAAGGGTGCGAATGGGATGACGTCATCCACAGCATGGTCTTTTGGGTGAGGTTGGTTTTGATTGGTTGCTCTCAAAGGCCTGTCTTTTGGAGTTGGGCCCCTTTAAGCCAGTTTCCATGTCACCCAAAGACTGGTGACATGACCCCACTAATCTTTAAGCACCTCTTTGCTTTCTAGCCCCAGTAAGCTTTGTTTTCTTTTTATTGAATTTATCGGGGTGACATTGGTTCACAAATGTATACAGGTTTCAAGTGTATAACTAAGTGGTAATCAGCCTGGTCCCTATCGCCCACTAGTGGGCATTCCAGCTTTCATGGTAGGTGGTAGCAGAGCAACCAAAGTATAAATAAAAAGATAGATTTAACTATAGTAAGTTGTTTTATAAAGATTTATTCTGCCAAACTTAGCAAAAATCCGACATAAAGTACTTGGTAAGTAATTATTATATGCTTTAACTTATTTTAACTCTGCTTTATAAATTTTATAAAGTAAAGTTACTTCCCTACTTTATAAATCACCATTACTGTGGAACTGGTGGGTGGTTAGAAAATTTTACTACTAACAGAGATACAAAAGTGGGCGGTAGGTATAAAAAGGTTGACTACCCCTGGTATAACTCAACAAAACATCATCTGTACACTGCATCATGTGCCCATTTGAAAGCTGATTTTTATCTCTTATGTTCACTGCTATATCCCCAGCATCTAGGTGGGTACTTGGCACATAGTAGGCCTTCAGTAAATACTGGGTGAGGAGCTTGGTGACTGAGTTTTAGGTCTGGTCTAAATGGCATTTTGTACTGGTTATACCCTTTCTAGGTTGGAGATCTTTATATATGACACCAGAGCACATACCCTATACCTCTCATTCTAAATAGTTATTGAAACGGTAGGCAGGTAATCCCAAAATCTTCCTTGAGTCAGTTTTCTTTACCTTTCACTCCTACCAGCTCTTTATCTAAAGCTACTGGAATTCATCAAAGAAAGACATTACACAAAAAGAAACCTAAGACAACAGCCCTCATAAATACAGACACAGAAATACTTCCTATAACATTAGCAAATTGAATCCAGCCAATGATAGTATATCATGATGAGGTGAGGTTGATCCTATTGAATTAAGGATTGACTGTAGCTAACCAAGGTTGAGTCACAGCTCTCTCACATTCACAGCAGGACAGTGACAGATGCAACAGCCCAGAAATATTCAGGATGTGGTGAATAAATTCATCCAGGAGGTGAATTTATGAAACAGACTCTGTGGCTGCCAGAAATTATACTGGACTAGAAGAGAGAAAAAGAGATTTTTATTTTTGCACTGCTTCTGATGGTATCTTAAAGATTTATTTCATCAAATGGCTTTGTAGGACCTTTTTGGTACTTTGGCAACTAAACCCCCATGACAGGAACCCCAGATAAGAGTTTGAACCTCGTCCCTGTATTATACTCTGTAAAAAAAAAAAAAAAATCCTATAGTAGTAATTCAAGTGTCCATTTGTTTTTCTCCAAGATCTGTTTCCTTCTTTGATACTTTCCTTTTCTCCTGCCTCTTCTGTAATTAATTTGCTTGCAATGTGCTTTCTTTTGTTGTTTCTGTCTCTTGTTCATCTTTTTTCTTTTCTTTCTTTCTTTCCTTTTTTTTTTTTTTTTTTTTTACTATTAGACACATTAAGTTCTTATAAACCAACCAACTGGACTGTAAAATCCATGAGGTCAGGAACTGTGTCTTTTTGTTCACTTGCGTATACCTAGCAGTGCCAGGTACATGATAGGTTGTTTAATAGTTCTTAGATAGATGGATGGATGGATGGACAAATGAGTGGGTTTCAGTCAAATTAGTCAATCACAGTAGTAGGTTAGTCCTTTGGGATCTCCTTAAAGATATGTATCTTCCTAACTTCTACTCAAGACTCTTTTTTTAATTATACATACTTTAGCTTCCTGGTTATTTGAAATCAAGATAAATGAATGTTTTACTGAATAATAATATTGTGAGCAGAGTTGTTCATATGCTCTTTTTCATTGGGATCTGTTCCTTTTCAGGTCTGGTATGACTCTAAGACATTTACTGCTTGGGAAGGAGCATGTACTATGAAGATCCCAGTAGCCTTGGACACTGTGAGTTGTTTTCAGACTGTTATCTTTACCGATTGTGCTGTATTAGTCTGCTCAGACTGTCATAACACAGTACCATAGGCTGGTTGGCTTAAACAACAGAAATTTATTTTCTCATAGTTCTGGAGGCTCTATGTACTAGATCAGGGGTCCCCAAACTACGGCCCCCTGAGGCCATTTATCCGGCCCCCGCCGCACTTCCGGAAGGGGCACGTCTTTCATTGGTGGTCAGTGAGAGGAGCACATTGACCATCTCATTAGCCAAAAGCAGGCCCATAGTTCCCATTGAAATACTGGTCAGTTTGTTGATTTAAATTTACTTGTTCTTCATTTTAAATATTGTATTTGTTCCCGTTTTGTTTTTTTTACTTTAAAATAAGATATGTGCAGTGTGCATAGGGATTTGTTCATAGTTTTTTTTATAGTCCGGCCCTCCAATGGTCTGAGGGACAGTGAACTGGCCCCCTGTGTAAAAAGTTTGGGACCTGGAAACACTGAGGTTGCCGGTTCAAAACCCTGGCTTGCCTGGTCAAGGCACATATGGGAGTTGATGCTTCCTGCTCCTCCCCCTTCTCTCTCTCTCTCTCTCTCTTTCCCCCCCTAAAATGAATAAATAAATAAATTAATTAATTAAAAAAAAAGTTTGGGGACCCCTGTACTAGATTATGGTGCCAACCAATTAAGTTCCTGGTGAGGACTCTGTTCCTGGCATGTAGACAGCTGCTTTTTTGCTGTGTCTTCCTCACATGACAGAGGGAGAGAGTGAGGTATAGGACAAGGTGCCACTCTTATGACCTCACTTAATTACTTCTGTAAAGGCCCTATCTCCAAATACAGTAACATTGAAGGATGGGACTTCATATGAATTTGGGGTGGGGGGACAACACACAAAAATTCAGTCTATAACATTTGCCTACATAGAAAGAATCAAAGTGGCCTTGGCCAGGTTGCTCCAGTGGATAGAGCATTATCTGGGTGTGCTGAGGTCGTGGGTTTGATCTCCAGGTAGGGCACATACGAAAAGCAATCTATGAGTGCACAACTAAATGAACAACTAAGTAGAGCAATGAGTTGATGCTTCCTCTCTCCCTTCTTACTGCCAACTGCGAGTCAAGCAGAGGGTGGACATCTTAACTACTCCAGCCTTACTCCCAGCATCATTTATATTCTTGTACTCATCTCCTGGCTTGTACTGCACTCAGAGCAAAGTACAATCAGTCGTGTGGTCCAGGGAGCTTTCTTTCAGAGGACTGTACTGGAAGAGAGGAAACCTACAGGGCGTTCCCTGCTGGGAATGCCATTCCAGAAGCCCATAGGTTTGTGTTCTGCCTACAACCCCATTGTTAGAGTCACTTAAAATGCCCTTGGTGGCTTCTATCACAGGAGTTTCACAAATACCCTCAGAACTGAGTCAATTCATCCTGATGATGCAGGGAATCAGGGAGCAAGGTGGTATAGGTTTCAGTGAATAAGAACAAAAGTCATCTTCCCCAAACAAAGAAACTACCATCTTTTATATACACACATACCCATATACATCTGGGCCAGCTCGCACAGACAGACAAATTCACAGGCCCTAGAATAAGTATGTTTATAGGATATGGAGAACAGGTAATAAATTGTCAAAGGGTGAGAAGTTTTTTTAAGTGTTGGAACTCTTTTTCCTTTTAATACCAGGGCCCCATATCTGCCATCTTTGTGCTCACAAATTTATATTGCTTTGAGTCTATACTTGTGAAGAATGTGAATCTTGTACAATGAAACATTTTTAAATTCTACTTTGAAATTGCCTTGTATGAATACTCCTTTCCTGAGAGTGTTGCTCTGTTACAGATCCCAGTGTTTCAACGAGGTGGAAGTATAGTGCCAGTAAAGACAATTATAGGAAAATCCACAGGCTGGATGACCGATTCCCCATACGGACTCCGGGTGGCTCTAAGCACTAAGGTATTCGGAAAGGGTTACCTTTACACATCTTGTTTGTTACCACTCTGTCTCTTCAGAGTGTGTGACACTATGTAAAAGTTGTGACCCCCATTTATGGGTTAGGTGCTTCAGATGTTTATCTAGAATCAAAGTTTTGGACCATTGCCTAGCTTATCTGTCTTGCCTGGAATTGTTCTTAAAGGAGCTCTGAGAACTAGAAATGACAGAAATCTCCTCTGGGGGCACTGTGACCCTTGGTGCTTTGCAACTTGGCATTGATTCCTGCTGGACTGAAAGGTCATCAGGGCCTGGGCAGCCTGCCACAGGGATCAGCCCTGAAATTCGGTCTCCTGTATAAGGGTATCTGAATTGCTGCAACATTTCAGGGACGCCACCCCCCACACAATGACTTCTGTTCTCATCAGATGGCCCAAACAACGAAAATCTCCTTGGGTAAAGCCTGGAGATTCTGGAATTGATCTGTCCTTTTGAGCCAACTGAGGCCTATAGCATATTCCTTCCTATCCATTTGCCCAAATACAGTACCAAACACAAATTCTTACTCATGCAAATATTATAAAATAATTAAGCTTTCTTTTTCTTACATTCTTCTTTTCCATCTCTTTCACTTAGGCATGTTATTTGGGGGGGGGGGGGGGGGGGCGGGGACGGGTATGCAGCTCAGGCGCATAAGAGACCACAGAATAAAATACAAGAGACTCAAGATCCATAGCACATCAAGCATTGTCAATAACAGTAATCTGCTATATGGCGTGCTATGACACTGTGTGACATGCAAAAGGGGTCCTACTAAAAAGAGTAGTACCTAGATACCATTCTCTACATGAAGAGTCTTCTGGAAATAACTGACCTCATTCGTTATATACTAATCTTTTTTTAAACTTCAGTTTCATTCCATGAACTTTCATGACCTGTTGTCACATTATAGGATTTTCAGGGAAGCCACCCATGCCACTGACCATGCTTCACAGTTTAAATTTCTTTCAACAAGGCCCAGCTCCTTGTGCCCCTCTTACTTATATTATTTATTATTTATTTATATTATTTCATTAATGGGTATTATATATATTTGTATCTCTACTTTATACAGCTTAAATATTAAACTTTTGTTCAACATATTTTTTCACAAAATTTTAAATCTATGTATTACTTCCCTTTAAGAGTGGCATCTTTCCCTTGAAAGATATTATATAACCACATTCTCCGTCTGTGATTACTCCCCAGGGTTCTGCGGTGGGTGAGTTGTATCTCGATGATGGCCATTCGTTCCAATACCTCCACCAGAAGCAATTCTTACACAGGAAATTTTGTTTCTGTGCGGGTGTTTTGAGCAACAGGTAATGACCGCTAAAAATCAGTGTGTTTTCTAAAGTAAATTATGCTACCCTTTTGCTATCCTAAAATACACAGTTGATATTTTAAGGAACAATTTAAGAAAGTTAATGATAAAGGCCATTTGTAGAATGTTTTTCCTTTTTTCCCCCCAGCTTTATTCAGGTATAATTGACAAATAAAATTGTAATATATTTAAAGTGTATAATGTGATGTATGATATATGTCTACATTGTGAAAGGATCCCACTGTGGATTTAATACATCCATCACCTCATATATTTACATTATTTTTTGATGAGAAGACTTAAGTTCTACTCCCTTAGCAAATTTAAGTTATATTATACAGTATTATCAACTCTATTCACCATGTTATACACTAGATCAGAGGTCGGGAAACTTTTTGGCTGAGAGAGCCATGAACGCCACATATTTTAAAATGTAATTCTGTGAGAGCCATACGACGACCCATGTACCTTATGCATTATCCAATAAAAATTTGGTGTAGTCCCAGAGGACAGCTGTGATTGGCTCCAGCCACTCGCAACCATGAACATGAGCGGTAGGAAACGAATGGATTGTAATACATGAGAATGTTTTATATTTTTAATGTTATTTCTTTTTATTAAAGATTTATCTGTGAGCCAGATGCAGCCATCAAAAGAGCCACATCTCCCTGGCCGGTTGGCTCAGTGGTGGAGCGTCGGCCTGGTGTGCAAGGGGTCCCGGGTTCGATTCCCGGTCAGGGCACACAGGAGAAGCACCCATCTGCTTCTCCACCCCTCCCCCTCTCCTTCCTCTCTGTCTCTCTTCCCCTCCCGCAACCAAGGCTCCATTGGAGCAGGGATGGCCCGGGCTCTGGGGATGGCTCCTTGGCCTCTGCCCCAGGCGCTGGAGTGGCTCTGGTCGCAACAGAGCGACGCCCCAGAGGGGCAGAGCATCACCCCCTGGTGGGCAGAGTGTCGCCCCCTGGTGGGCATGCTGGGTGGATCCCGGTCGGGCGCATGCGGGAGTCTGTCTGACTGTCTCTGCCCATTTCCAGCTTCGGAAAAATACAAAAAAAAAAAAAAGAGCCACATCTGGCTCGCAAGCCATAGGTTCCCGACCCCTGCATTAATCCTCAGAACTTATTCATGTTAGAACGGAAAGTTTGTACATGTTTACCAGCCTCTCCCTATTTCCCCCACGGCCTGTCCCCCAGCACCCTCCATTCTACTCTCTGTTTCTATAAGTTTGACTTAAAAAAAAAAAGGATTCTACATCTAAATGATCTAAATGATACCATGTAGTATTTATCTTTCTCTGGCTTATTTCACTTAGCATAGTGTCCTCCAGGTTTATCCATGTTGTCACAAATGGCAGGATATCCATCTTTTTTAAGGCTGAAAAATACATTTCATTATGTTCTATATCACATCTTTAGCTGTTCATTCCTGACAATTAGATTGTTTCCATACCTTGGCTATTGTGAATAATGCTGAGTGAACATGGAGGTACAGATATCTCTTCAAGATAGTTATTTTATTTCCTTCAGATATATACCCAGAAGTGGGACTGCTAGTTCATATGGTAGTTCTATTCTTAATATTTTGAGAAACATTGATGCTATTTTCCATAGTGGTTATACCAATTTACATTCTCAGCAACAATGTAGGTTTTCTTTTCTTCACCTTTCCACCAGCATTCTTCTTTTTGATAATTTAGACACACTCACAGGTGTGAGGTGATTTCTCATTATGATTTTGATTTGCATTTCCCTGGTGACTAATGATGTGTGAGCACCTTTTCATGTACCTATGGGCCATTCATATGTCTTCTTTGGAAAAATGCCTATTTAAGTCCTTTGCCAATTTTTAATTGAGCTATTTTGTTTTTTGCTATTGAATTATATGAGTTTCTACTATATTTTGAATGTTAATTATATATTTGGACATACCCGTATTGGATCTGTGGTTTACAAATATTTTCTCCCATTCCATATGTTGCCTTTTCATTTTGTTGATGGTTTTCTTTGCTATGCAGAGCTTTTTAGTTTGATGAGGTCCCACTTGTTCATTTTTGCTTTTGCTGCCTTTGCTTTTTGTGTCAAGTCCAAAAAAATCACCACCAAGACCAATGTTAAGGAGCTTACTCCTCATATTTTCTTCTAGGAGTTTCATGGTTTCAGGTCTGACATTCAAATATTTACCCATTTTGAGTTGATTTTTATGTATGGTATAAGAGTCCATTTTATTTTTTCTTTCTTTGTTTCTTTGTTTCTTTCTTTCTTTGTTTGTTTCTTTCTTTCTTTCTTAACTTTTTTTATTTTTTCGAAGTTAGAAGCAGGGAGGCAGTCAGACAGACTCCCACATGCACCCGACCAGGATCCACCCGGTATGCCCACCAGGGGGTGATTCTCTGCCCATCTGGGGCATTGCTCCATTATAGCTGGAGCCATTCTAGCGCCTGAAGCAGAGGCCGTGGAGCCTTCCTCAGCACCCAAGCAAACTTTTACTCCAATGGAGTCTTGGCTGCAGGAGGGGAAGAGAGAGAGAGATAAGAAGGAGAGGGGTAAGGGTGGAGAAGCAGATGGGCACCTCTCCTGTGTGCCCTGACTGGTAATCGAACCCATGACTTCCACACGCTGGGCCAACGCTCTACCGCTGAGCCAACCAGCCAGGGCCTTTTCCTTCCTTCCTTCCTTCTTTCCTTCCTTCCTTCCTTCCTTCCTTCCTTCCTCCCTCCCTCCCTCCCTCCCTCCCTCCCTTTCTTCCTCCCTTTCCCGCCTTCCTTCCCTCCTTCCTTCCCTCCTTCTTTCCCTCCTTCCTTCCCTCCTTCCTCCTTTCCTTTCCTTCCTTCCTTCCTTTCTTTCTTTTCTTCTTTCTTTCTTTCTTTCTTTCTTTCTTTTTCTTTCTTTCTTTCTTTCTTTCCTTCTTTCTCTCTTTTTACTTTCTTTCTTCTTACTTTCTTTAAACATGTGGGTATTCAGCTTTCCCAAAACTATTGATTGAAGAGACTATCTATCCTTTCCCCATTTTATATTTCTGGGGTTTTTATTCTGTTCCACTGATTGATGTGTGTTTTTATGACAATACCTTACTGTTTTGATTACTATAGTTTTGTAATATAGTTTGAAATCAGGCACTGTAATGCCTCCAACTTTGTTCTTTCTCAAAACTACTTTGGCTATTTGGGGTCTTCTGTAGTCCCATGTGAATTTTAAGATTGTTCTTTTAATTGCTATGGAAAATGCCATTGGAATTTTGATAGGGATTACATTGAATCTGTAGATTGCCTTGAATAGTACAGAGATTTTAACAATATTAATTCTTCCAACCATGAACACAGAATATCTTTTTACTTGTTTGAATCTTCTTCAATTTCTTTCATCAGTGTCTTAGAGTTTTCAGTGTACAGAATTTTCACCTTCATGAGTAAATTTATTCCTGACTATTTTTTGATGTTATTAATACATGAGATTGTTTTCTTAATTTTTCTTTCCAACAGCTGATTGTTAATTTAGAGAAACACACTGATTTTTGTATATTGATTTTGTATCCTTTAACTTTACTGAATTTGTTTATTCTAACAGGTTTTTTTATGGACTCTTTAGGGTTTTTTCATTCTTTCTTTCACTTAAGTGAGAGGCAGGGAGGCAGAGAGATAGACTCCTGCATGCGCTCCAACTGGTATCCACCTGGCAGTTCCCGTCTGGGGCTGATGCTCTGCCCATCTGGGGCTGCTGCTCTATTGCTCAGCATCTGGGCTATTTTAGCACCTCTGGTGAGGGAGCCCATCCTCAGCTCTGAGGGCCAACTTGCTTGAACCAATTGAGCCATGGCTGCATGAGGGGTTTGGAGAGAGAGAGAGAGAGAGAGAGAAAAGAGAGAAGGAAAGAAAAAGAGGGGGGAGCGGAGGGGGAAGGGTGGAGAAGCAGATGGTCACTTCTCCTGTGTGCCCTGACCAGGAATTGAACCCAGGACTTCCACACGCCATGCCAACACTCTACCGTTGAGCTAAAAGGCCAGAGCCTTTAGGGTTTTCTACATATAGCACCATATCATCTCCAAATAGACACAGTTTCATTTTTTCATTTCTGATTTGGATGCCTTTTCTTTCTTTTCTTTCTTTATTCCCTAATTGCTTTGGCTAGGCTGTTCAGTACTATATTGAATAAAAGTAGTGAGATTTAGGTCTCCTTGTCACTTTTAAATATGATGTTAGCTGTGGGCTTGTCATATGTGCCTTTATTATGTTGAGATATGTTGCTTCTATATTCAGTTTCTTGAGAGTTTTTACCATGAAAGGATGTTGAATTTTGTCAAAAACTTTTTCTGCATCATGTGGTTTTTAAAATTAAATGTATTGGAGTAACATTAGTTAATAATAATATATAAATTTCAGGTATACAAGATCATATGATTTTAATCCTTCCCTTTGTTAATATTGTGTATCACATTTATTGAGTTGTTACGTTGAACCATCTTTGCATCGCAGGGGTAAATCCCACTTGATCGTGGTGTATAATCCTTTAAATGAACTGTTAAATTCAGTTTGCTCGTATTTTTACATCTGTATTCATTAAGGATGATGGCCTGTAATTTTCTTTCCTTGTAATGTCCTTGCTGGCTCTGGTATCAGAATGCTGGTCCTGCAAAATGAGTTTGGAGGTGTCCCCTCCTCTTATATCTTTTTGGTAAGAGTTTGAAAAGGATTTGTATTAATATTTAAGGTTTGGTAAAATTCACAAGTGAAGCCATCTTGTCCTAGAGTTCTCTTTGCTGGGAAGTTTTTAATTAGTGATTTAATCTCCTTACTAGTGTTTGGTCTATTCAGGCTTTCTATTTCTTCATGATTCAGAACAGGTAGGTTGTGTATTTCTAAGAATTTACTCACTTTTCCTAGTTCATCCAATTTGTTGGCTTAATTGTTTTTTGTAGTTTCTTATAATCCTTAATATTTCTATGATATAAAATGTAATGTCTCCTCTCTCATTCTGATGTTATTTGAGCCCTCTCTTTTTTTTTCTCCCCGTTGGTGTGTCTAGTTCAAGGTTTTTCTATTTTATTTATCTTTTTAAAAAACCAGCTTTCAGTTTCATCAATCTTTTCTATTGTCTTTTAAGTCTTTATTTCATTTACTTCTGCCCTGACTTATATTATTTCCTTTCTCCTACTAACTTTAGGCTTAATTCTTTTTCTAGTTCCTTGAGGTGTAAAGTTTGGTTGGTTATTTGAGATATTTCTTTTTTCTTAGTACAGTATAGGCATTTATTGCTTTAAACTTCCCTGTTAGAACTGTTTTGCTGCATCCCATAAATTTTGATATATTGTGTTTTTACTTTCACTTGTCCCAAGATATTTTATTTTCCCTTTGATTTCTTCTTTGATCCATTGGTTGTTCAGGGCATGTTATTTAATCTCCACATATTTGTGAATTTTCCAGTTTTCTTCTCATAATTGATTTCTGCTGTCATACAATTATGGTCAGAAAAGATGCTTGATATAACTTTAGTCTTCTTAAATTTGCTAAGACTTGTTTTCTGGCCTAACATATGATCTGTCTAGGAGAATGTTCCATGTGTGCTTGAGAAGAGTGTGCATTCTGCTGCTGTTGAATGGAATGTTTTTTATCTACCTGTTAGGTCTATCTGGTCTAACATTTAGTTTAAGTCCAATGTTTCCTTATTGATTTTTCTGTCTATATGGTCTAGTCACTGTTGAAAGGGGGGTATTGAAGTCCCCTACTTTTATTGTACCGCTGTTTCTCCCTTCAGCCCTGTTAATATTTTATATTTTTAGTTGCTCTGATATTGAGTGCATAAATATTTACAAATGTTATATCCTTTTAATGAATTCACTCCTTTATTATTATATGATGATCTTTATGGTCTCTTGTACAACCTTTGGCATAAAGTCTGTTTTGTTTGATATAAATATAGCTACCCCTGCTGTCTTTTAGTTTTTATTTGTATAAATATCTTTCTCCATTTCTTCACTTTCACTCTGTATGTCTTTAAATCTGATGTAAGTCACTTAAAGGCAGCATATAGCTGGGCCTTGTTTTTTCTTTTTCCTTTTTTTCTAAACCATTCAGCAACTTTCTCTCTTTTAATTGAGGAATTTAATCCAAATACATTTAAAATAATTATTGATAGGTATAGACTTACTATTACCACTTTGTTAATTGTTTTATAAATTCTTTGTTCCTGGGCCCTGGCCGGTTGGCTCAGCGGTAGAGCGTCGGCCTAGCGTGCGGAGGACCCAGGTTCGATTCCCGGCCAGGGCACACAGGAGAAGCGCCCATTTGCTTCTCCACCCCTCCGCCGCGCTTTCCTCTCTGTCTCTCTCTTCCCCTCCCGCAGCCAAGGCTCCATTGGAGCAAAGATGGCCCGGGCGCTGGGGATGGCTCTGTGGCTTCTGCCTCAGGTGCTAGAGTGGCTCTGGTCGCAACATGGCGACACCCAGGATGGGCAGAACAACGCCTCCTGGTGGGCAGAGCATCGCCCCTGGTAGGCGTGCCGGGTGGATCCTGGTCGGGCGCATGCGGGAGTCTGTCTGACTGTCTCTCCCTGTTTCCAGCTTCAGAAAAATGAAAAAAAAAAAAAAAAATGAAAAAAAAATTCTTTGTTCCTTTCTTCCCCTCTTTTTCTTTTCCTTTATAATTTGATGATTTTTATGAAGTGGTATACTTTGATTCATTTCTCTCTTATTGTAGGTTTTGGATTTTTGGTTACTATGAGTCTTACATAAAATGTCTTTTAGTTATAACAGTCCATTTTAAGCTGATAACTTTATTTTGAACATATATAAAAGCTCTAAATTTTTACACTCTCCTCCCACAGTTTATGTTCTTAATGTCATAATTGATATCTCTTAATAATGTGTATTCATTAACAAATTGTTATAGTTATAATTACTTAAATACTTTTGTCTTTTAATCTTTATGCAGGAGTCATAAATGACTACCCACAGCCATTTGACAATGTAATTATAGTGTATCTTGGTCTGGAGTCTCCTGGAGTATTTTTTGTTTTCAATCATTCTATGAACCTCTCTTCCTTATGGTTTTCATCTTTCTTTCCTTCCCTCTCTAAAAAATTTTTAAAAAGAATTAAATTTAAGTTCTCATTAGTTCCATTTATTCATCCATTCAACCATTCATTAAGTATCTGATTTACAATTTGATTGCCATGTCCAAATCACATCTGTAACTTCAGTGTCCTTAGGTGATTTCTCTCTAAATGACTTGTTAAAAAATAGAGATTGGTCTGGCTACTGTTACTTAGCCCTCAGCACATAGAATCCTCTGTTTCTATCTCTTGACCCTAGTAAATATAACTCTATGGTTAAGGCTTCCATAGGAAAAGAAAGGAGGGGAACTAACAAGGCTGGGGATGTTGGACCTGGCAACCAGTGCAAACCCCTCTTTCTCTCCTTTTTCTAATGCCATTTATATATATTTCTTTTCAGTTGTGCTGATGAGAGGGGTCATTATCCCAGCAACTGTGTGGTGGAGCAGATCTTTGTCCTAGGCCTCAAGAAACAGCCATCTTCTGTGAGCACCCACTCATCTGGTGAGGAAACAGGCCACTTATTTTCGTAAATACAGAATTATCTGAGGTGAAGAGATGATTAGCCCTGAAACTGACATAATGTCCTTAGCCAAGTGGACTCTACACACTTTCTGGTAGAGAATATACTAGTACCTAGAGGAGCAAGGCCATCCTGCTTCTCGTCATAAACTGGTCTTCCTGCTCTGCTCACTGTAAGCTGTTAATATTTTTCTGAGGGAAATTAATTTGGGCTTGAAGTAATATTGTGGCTTCTCTATTTTTTTTTTAAACTGTAGCTATCTGAAGCCCTACTTATATTTATGGAGTTTCTTAAAGGGCATAGGATGAGATATATTCTTTCTAACCTACTGAATTTCTTGGACAAATCACTTTGTTCCTTACTATTTATTTTCAAACAATCTTTCATTCAAAACAATGAAGCATTTCATGTTTAAAAAATCCATGGAGGCTCTGGCCGGTTGGCTCAGCGGTAGAGCGTCGGCCTGGCGTGCGGGGGACCTGGGTTCGATTCCCGGCCAGGGCACATAGGAGAAGCGCCCATTTGCTTCTCCACCCCCCCCTCCTTCCTCTCTGTCTCTCTCTTCCCCTCCCGCAGCCAAGGCTCCATTGGAGCAAAGATGGCCCGGGCGCTGGGGATGGCTCCTTGGCCTCTACCCCAGGTGCTAGAGTGGCTCTGGTCATGGCAGAGTGACGCCCCGGAGGGGCAGAGCATCGCCCCCTGGTGGGCAGAGCGTCGCCCCTGGTGGGCGTGCCGGGTGGATCCCGGTCGGGTGCATGCGGGAGTCTGTCTGACTGTCTCTCCCCGTTTCCAGCTTCAGCAAAATACAAAAAAAAAAAAAAAAAAATTCCATGGAAGTCCATGGGTGAAAGTGGTGGGTAAAATTCTCCTAAGTAGGGTATAAGGTTTTGTGACAGACTCAGAAACTTTTTAGATACAAAGAAAAGAATTTTCTCTCCTAGATATTCATCATTTTCCCTTCTATTGCCTTGATATCTAGATGGTAAAGATCAGCCTGTGGCTTTCATATATTGTGCCCAAATGTCCACCCTGAGCCTGGAGAAGCTGTCATTGAGCATTGGCAATGACTGGGAGGTCCACATTAAATGATAGAGACGTGCATCTGGTGACAAGTGCAGGGAGAAGCCTGCACCCTTCGGCCTTTCCTTTTGCCTTTTTTTAAGATTTGTGCTGCATGCTAATTGACTTCTCTGGCTTAAAATAATCTTTCATTAGTCATCAGTTTGCTAATGAACAATAGATATCAGATTTTACATTTGAAGCTGCATTAGCAATACTCCTTATGTCAAATGCCACCTCTTCTCCTAGATGCAGGGAGCCCTGAGACATATATAGAGTTCATGCATCTTCCATTGCTTCTCAGGCCATGGCCCTATGGGAAGCACTGTGGCCCAGTGAGTAGCTTCTCTCTGAGCATGGCAGGATGGATTTGCTTCATGTGAGATGTGGGCCAAGCTCACCCAGTGTGGCCCAATTGTGGAAGCTTGTCTCTGGCCAGGCAGCAGAGTCACTCTGGCTATAGCAGCTGAGTTGCTCGAGGCCTATCTCCAGTGGACAGCAGCCTTCAGTGCCCCCCACAGTTATCTTTCACCCTGTACACATGAGCAGAACAACCCTTTTCTGTTTGTACTACATATGCTACAGCAAAAGGAAAGTGTTCCCTAGAGACTTAACTCAGAAGTACAGAGGGTTCTTTTCCCTGTCATGCTTTTGGGCTCCAAAGTTCCAGATTAATCTTTTAAAAGTCTAATTTCTTTATCTTAGTTGTTTTTATTAAATACAGTCTACTAAGCAAAGAATATTTGTAACATGAATAAGCTATAATAATAATAATAAAATGCCCATGTCTCCACCACTGAACTTCAGAAATAGAACACATGGGTAAGGCAAATGAGGCATTTGCCTTGGACACAGAAGGAAGGAAGGAAGGAAGGGAAGGGAAGGGAAGGAAAGGAAAGGAGAGGAGAGGAAAGGAAAGGAAAGGAAAGGAAAGGAAAGGAAAGGAAAGGAAAGGAAAGGAAAGGAAGGAAGGAAGGAAGGAAGGAAGGAAGGAAGGAAGGAAGGAAGGAAGGAAGGAAAGGAGGGAGGGAGGGAGGGAGGGAGGGAGGGAGGGAGGGAGGGAAGAGAGAAAGGAAGAGAGAAGGAAGGAAGGAAGGAAGAAAGAAAGAAAGAAAGAAAGAAAGAAAGAAAGAAAGAAAGAAAGAAAGAAAGAAAGAAAAGAAAAGAAAAGAAAAGAAAAGAAAAGGAAAGAAAAGAAAAGAAAAGAAAAGAAAAGGAAAGAAAGATGGAGGGAGGGAAGGGAGAGAGGGAGGGAGGGAGGAAGGAAGAGGGAAAACATAGTAATCAAAATAAAAATCACATTTGTTACTGAGTTCTCCTTTTGCCTCTGGCTCCAGTACAGCTTGGTGTGGGATAGAATGTCACTGCATACCATTCTTCAGGATGCTCCCTGCTCTGAGGATTCCAGTGACTTCCTGCTGCCTATAGCGGCATCTGTTGGGCAGCCACATGTCCTCAGCACTCCTCAACACGCACATTTTCTTATCAGGCTTCCTCCACTTAGCAGTTTGCCACCTCTATGCCTTCTGTTCCCTGGGCCCCGATCTCCACCCCCTTCACTCTGCCTATGCACAGCTTACCATCTGTCCGGGCCCAACTCAAATCCTATTTTTCCACAAAGCCTTCTTACTACCCTAATACCCCCATTCCCCTGTACTCATGAGTAGGGATTGTCCCCTCCTCTGAAATCCTGCCGGTTATAATGTGCTCTAATTTAGCATTCTCAGGGATCATCCCTTAATGTTTCAGGTTTGTGTGCCTTGTTCTCTTACTAGATTATATGTTCCTCAAGAGCATGTTATATTTGTCTTATATCTGCCAGAGTACCATTATATATTGGCTTCTAGTAACTATTGACTGTAATTGGTTAACTGATGGATTTGATTGATTAAAAAATGAGAACTGAATATATTTGTTTCTGATTTATTTTTCTGACTAGTATTCTTTCCTCCAGAGGTAGTTAACATTGTGCATTTCCTCATGGACCATTACATTGTATCAGTTGAGATTTGAATTTTGCACCATATATGATATAAGCTTACAAAGATATATGCAAATTCTTTGCTCCTATTTCTGTAAGTTTTGAAACTAAGGAGAAAGCAAGAAGCCTACAGCCCTGGCTGGATAGCTTGGATGGTTAGAGCATTGTCCTGAAGCACAAAGGTTGCTGGTTCAATCCCTGGCTGAGGAACATACAAGAACAGATTGATGTTCCTGTCTCTCTCTCTCTCTGCCTTCCTCTCTCTCTAAAATCAATAAAAAAATAAAAATAAAAAAAGAAGCCTACATTAGCTGAAGTTGTATTTCCCAGCTTCAAATTTTCCTTGCCAGCCTACAATAAGGCTTAACGTAATAACTATCAATATGTACTCTTACCTAATAAAAACAATGGTTTTTAATAGCATTTATAGCTGAATAATTAAGACCAACATTTAATGCATGTCTGTTTTCCCATTTAAAATATTTTTTGGAGGAAGGAATGAAACAAAAACTAGTAGAGTTAGTTAGTGAGGAACTTCTCTGTCTTGGCCCAGAGCTGCACTGAGGCATTTAATTAGAGACATTGAGTGGAGAAAAATACACCCTGGGTGTTTATAATTGTTTTCTGCTCTTATTGGTTCTCACATTTAACCCACCTCCTATTTCTGGAGCTATGTACCAGAGAGCTGTGTAGAGCCTGGCACAGTGGATAGAGCGTTGACCTGGGATGCTGAGGTCCCAGGTTCGAAACCCCAAGGTTGCTGGCTTAAGCTCAGGCTCACCAGTTTGAGGGTGGGGTCACTGACTTGAGCATGGGATCATAGACATGACCCTGTGGTCACTGATTTGAAGCCCAAGGTTGCTGGCTTGAGCCCAAGCTCACTGTCTTGAGCCCAAGGTCACTGGCTTGAGCAACGGGTCACCAGCTCAGCTGGAGCCCCCTTGGTCAAGGCACCTATGAGAAAGCAATCAATGAACAACTAAGGAGTCACAACAAAAAACTGATGATCGATGCTTCTCATTTCTCTCCGTTCCTATCTGTCCCTGACTCTCTCTCTCTCTCTCTCTCTCGTTTTCTCCCTCACTAAAAAAGAATTATGTGTGGCTGATTTGGCCTACAGGTGTTCTGTTATCTTGTACTTCTTGATGTTTTCTCAGGAAACTGGATTTTATATAAAAAACTAGAACCATTTCAACAGCTTCAAAGCTCTAAAATGAATGCATAATGAATGTGTCTTTTCCTCAAGATTTAAATGCCAAGTATTAAATTGAGCCTGACCCAGGCAGTGGCGCAGTGGATAGAGCATCGGACTGGGATGCAGAGGACCCAGATTTGAGACCCCGAGGTCACCAGCTTGAGTGCGGGCTCATCTGGTTTGAGCTAAGCTCACCAGCTTGGACCCAAGGTCGCTGGCCCGAACAAGGGGTTACTCAGTCTGCTGAAGGCCCACAGTCAAGGCACATATGAGAAAGCAATCAATGAACAACTAAGGTCTCACAATGAAAAACTGATGATTGATGATGCTTCTCATCTTTCTCTGTTCCTGTCTGTCTGTCCCTGTCTATCCCTCTCTCTGACTCTCTCTCTATCCCTATAAAAAAAAATTGACAAATCAATTTAAAAACAGAAAAAGTCCAATAAAAATATGGGCAAAAGCAATTCACAAAAATAATTAATTTTTTTTGTTTGTTTGAGAGGGAGAAGAGAGGAAGAGAGAGAAAGAAAGAGAAGCATCAACTCATTCCATTTAATTGTGCCATTGATTGATTCTCGTATGTGTCCTGATTGGGGCTTGAACCAGTGACCTTGGCGCTCCAGACTCAAGGCTCTCTATCCACTGTGCCACTGGTCAGGGCCAAAGAAAAAATTGAAATAGACAAAATAAGAATCAAAGTTGCTCAGCCTCATTAATAATCAAATAAATGATTTTTTTTTTTGCCTGATTGGCCAAGATTAAAAGTGTCCAGTGCTGATGTTGGGGAATTTTAATAATCATTGGTGGAATTTTAAATAAGTATGCCTTTTCAGGATGGCAATGTAGGAATTGCATCAAAATTTTAAAGTTCCATATTCTAACCCAGTAATTTCCCTTCAGATAAATTGCTCAGAGCTACTAATTGCAATGTGGTTTATACTATGAAAAACTAGAAATAAGCTAAATATCCTTTAACAGAGGATTGATTGAGTATGGCACTTTTGTGCATGGACTATTAAGCAACCATTAAAATAATAATCTATATTTATCAATATAGAACAATGATTTTAATTGTTTACAAAATTATTTCCTTTAAGTAAAACTTGTAATAAAAAAAACTGAAATTGAGGGATGTAAAGGCCACAGAAACAGGTCTAATGAACTGTTCCATGTTGAAGGGGTGACTAAAGCCACGTGACAACACGTGTGTGGTCCTGGGTGGCTTCCGGATCTATAAGGACATTTTTGGGACAGTTTGAAAAATCTAACAGGATCTTTTGATTACATGGTAATGTTCCTAATTTTAAGGGTTGTGCTATGATTATATAGAAGAATGTTCCTGTTTTTAGGAAACACATACTGAAGTATTAAATGTAATGGGCTATCATATCTTTAACTTACTCCCAAGAGGCACAGAAAAAAATTTATGTCTCTATGAGGCAGAGACAGAGATAGAGAAAAAAAACCCAAAATGTGTTAAAATGTTACAATTGGAGATTCTGAAGGGTGTACAGGATGAAAAAGCAAAGCTAATTATGAAATCCTGTACAAGGAAATACCTTTATTTCTCATGCCACTTCATAAACTTCATCAGACAGATAACTGTTCTTTCCCTGAGAAATGCTGCCCCCTCCACTTCAGGGAACAGACACAAATACCGCCCTCTGAGCACCAGGCCAGCAGCTCTGGACCCTATACTGCCCACACTGTGGCAGCCCTGTATGCTGCTGTACCACGGAAGTCTTGTCTGACCACATAAGCTGGCAAGGGAGCATTCCGGAGGGTCTTTATACTAAGAAATAGAATAGAATACATGTTTGTGGTGGGCATTTATTTATGGCAGATACCTGGAGAGTGGCCAGAGAAAGTCCATACATTTAGAAGGCCAGTTTAGTCACCTTCTTTCTTGCCCCAGGTCTATCATCCTGCAGACCCTAGTTATGGTGGGTCATGCAGACCTTGGCTGTGGTAGATCTGAGGTGGCCAGTTCCTGACAGGAGTGAAAACAGGATGTAGGTTCCAGTTAGACTAGGTAACAAGACACTGCTTGCCCAAGGAGGCTGGCTTCATTTAAGATTGACCCATAGGGGTCTGACCAGGCAGTGGCGCAGTGGATAGAGCGTCCGACTGGGATGTGGAAGACCCAGGTTCGAGACCCCAAGGTCCAGGTTCAAGACCCCGAGGTCGCCAGCTTGAGCGCGGGCTCATCTGGTTTGAGCAAAGCTCACCAGCTTGGACCCAAGGTCGCTGGTTCCAACAAGGGGTTACTCGGTCTGCTGAAGGCCCACAGTCAAGGCACATATGAGAAAGCAATCAATGAACAACTAAGGTGTTGCAACATGCAATGAAAAACTAATGATTGAAGCTTCTCATCTCTCTTTGTTCCTATCTGTCCCTATCTATCCCTCTCTCTGACTCTCTCTCTGTCTCTGTAAAAAAAAAAAAAAAAAAAAAAGATTGACCCATAGGATTAATTATATCCTGGGGTACTACTCACTTCAGAACTAAGTAAACACCATGGTCATGGTCCCATGTATCAGCATGACCAGGGCCAATCCTTGATTTGGGCATTTGCCCAATGGCTCCCTAGAGCAGAAAGCACAGCTTGTTACCGTGGCTTTGCCTGAAAGTTGTGCTGAGCCTTGCGTCCCAGTTAACTAAACCGCCAGTCAGATCACTAAAGCTGTAGGGAAGACTCTGTTCTGGAGTTTGGCCTGTGTACAGAATTCCTTCACTTTTTCACATCCCTTTGAGTATGAGGGTATTATTATGATAGACAGCAGAAACACAGTCAAAACACATAAATATCTGGAACTTAATGGTTTTTAGTTCATAATTGACCATCCTACCTAAAAGCCTTCTTAGTAATGGAATTCCTATGACAATATCAGGCATTCTGTTCTGTTTTTAAGATTTCCATCTACTAGCCCTGGCTGATAGCTCAGTCAGTTAAAGCATTAACTCCTATAACATCAAGATTATGGGTTTGATCCTTGGTCAGGGTACATATGGGAAGTTACTAGTGAATGCACAACTAAGTGGAACAACAAATGAATGCTTCTCTCTTCCCCCCCCCTCTCTCTTTCTGTGTCTCTAAAACCAATCAAGAAAAAAAGATTTCCATCTACTGAACTTTTGAAATGTCTTGCATAATTCTAGAAGTGACACTCTACACTAAAATAATTCTCAGCCAAGGGACCACATTAACCACAGACAATGAGGCCATCTAACTAGCGTTCTAGGAGAAATAAAGGAGACACTGGATCTGATATCAGATCTGCCTGTCCTGTGACCAGCCTTGCTAAAGGCTGTAGTGTCAGAGCAAGCTCAGCCAGAATTAGGCAGCTGCTTCTTGACAGTCGTTTCCAGCAGGGCTGATGATGTTAGATTCCTCTCCAATTAGAACTAGGCGAAGGGAAGCCCTGACTGTTTATATGCAAGAATCCAGAGATCTTATGCCTAATTCATGTTATTGGAAACTTAGTCATGTATTTACTCCTTCACTGGAAATGAGGAAAACGAGGGTCTAGTTTGGTTCTTCAGTGAACTAGCTAAGTGATCTGTGTCATTTAATCTCTAGGCCATGGTTTCCTCATTTGTTTTGTTTTGTTTCATTTTTTATTAAGTGAGAGGAGGGGAGGCAGAGAGACAGACTTCTGCATGCACCCAGACTGGGATCCACCCAGTGACCCCGTCTAGGGCTGATGCTCTGCTCATCTGGGGCTATTACTCTGTTGGTTGGCAACTGAGCTATTTTTAACACCTGATGTGGAGGCCACAGGAGCCATCCCCAGCACAGGGGGGCCAACTTGCTTAATCAAGCCATGGCTGCAAAAAGGAAAGAAAGAGAGAGAAGAGGGTTGGGGAGAGAAGCAGATGGTTGCTTCTCCTGTGTGCCCTGACTGGGAATTGAACCTGGGACATCCATACACTGGGCCAACCACTGAGTTCTACCACTGATCCAACCAGACAGAGCTCTCATTTGTTAAAGAAAAGAGATAATCTCTAAAAGTGTGAGTTTTCCGTGATTTAACTGTAAAAGACAACAGATATCGCAAGTTTCCTCAATCGTAAAATGGGATTCATCAAAACTGCAGGGTTGTGGTACAGATTAAAGATATTCTATGTGTATGTATGGAAAGGAAAAGATAGTAACTTTACTTTGGAGAAACCTCATAGATACCACCTTGGCCAAGTTATCAAGGTTGACATCACCTGTAATAAAACAACACATCAGTATTATGTACCCCCAGATATGATTTAATGAGAAGGGCACATTACCTCTGTGATATTTTTCTCCCAAATTCATAATCTTAGTCTAATCATGTGAAAAACATCAGATAAATTCAAGTTGAGGGGCATTCTACAATATAACTACAGGTACTCTTCAAAAGTGCCAAGGTCACAAGGGACAAAGACTATAAAACTATCCAAGATTGAAGGAAACTAAGGAGACATGACAAATGCAATTCAGGGTTCTAATTTGGGTCCAGTATCAGAAGGAAAAAAGAAAAATTAGTGGAAGCACTGAAGAAATCAAAACATGTTGGCCCTGGCTGGTTGGCTCAGTGGTAGAGCGTCGGCCTGGCGTGCGGGAGTCCCGGGTTCGATTCCCAGCCAGGGCACACAGGAGAAGCACCCATCTGCTTCTCCACCCCTCCCCCTCTCCTTCCTCTCTGTCTCTCTCTTCCCCTCCCGCAGCCAAGGCTCCATTGGAGCAGAGTTGGCCCAGGCACTGAGGATGGCTCTGTGGTCTCTGTCTCAGGCGCTAGAATGGCTCTGGTTGCAACAGAGCGAAGCCCCAGACGGGCAGAGCATCACCCCCTGGTGGGCGTGCCGAGTGGATCCTGGTCAGGCACATGCGGGAGTCTGTCTGACTGCCTCCCGGTTTCCAACTTCAAAAAAATACAAAAAAAAAAGAAACCAAAATATGTCATGTAGTTAATAGAATTATACCAACATTAATTTCTTAGTTTTGATTATTGTATTATGGCTCTATAGGGTGTAAACATCAGGGGAAGCTGGGTGAAGGGCATACAGTTACTCTGTACTACCTTTATAACACTATCCTAAGCCTCAAATTACTTTAAAATTTAAAAATTTTTAAACTATGTAATGTGGCTAGCTTATACTACACACTTATTGAATGACAGGTGTTAAAACTATAAAGCAAATACATTGCTTTCAACAGTGTTGACTCAAAAGAATATTTATTGGTGGAAAAGACAGTGATTAACTAGCCATGTTGTTGCAATAGAAATCATTCCAGCCACAGATATTACATGACCTTGGCTAAAATATGTTATAAAAACATTATCCTTGAAGAGGCTCCGAGAATTGAAATGTGCAGCTGTTTATATGCTTATTACTGTCCTTTGTTCGTGGGTCCAGATTAGATTTCTCCCTGATAGCATGCATTCCTACAGCTGAGTAGCTGAATAAACCTTGAGTTTGGACCTGCTAATCTGAGAGGGGGTTTTATCCTCAGCAATTGGTACAGCCAAATGAATAGCACTTTTGCACTCTGTGTATTCTATATTCCTACCCTGCTGTGATAAGATTCATTTTCATCACACACTTGTCTTAGTTAACTAACAGATGGGGCTGGCTTAGACAGCGGAGAAAAGCAAGATCAACATGTGTGATCTTTCCTGTGTGTGACTCAGAGGCAGCTCCTCCCCCAGGGGCAAATCAGCCAAGCAACTTTTATTTGCATTGGCAAAGCAGTAAGAAACGTAAGAAATTTCTCCTCACACAGGGAAATTTTATTCAGTAGATATACAACACATATTTATTAATGATAGCCCTCTATAATATGCTTAACTCTAAGGGTGGAATAGGGACCCAGTTCTCACCTTCACAGAGCTTAAAGTCTTGTGGACAGACAGGAATCTCAAGCGAACAATAAAATGTGGGTCAGTGATATAAATTTCAAGGTGGGGTAAACAGAGCACTGAGCTGGGACTCAAACATACGATGGTGGGAAGAAAACTTCCCCACTTTGCTCTCCATGCCATTGGTGAGTTTGAGGGTGAAAAACATTCTTTTTAGAGGCTCTTTTAGTGCAGGCAGATAGACATGCCTCTGATTGGAAACATTGAGACCCATGACCCTGAGCAGATCGTATCTGTCCTGGAGCTCTACACATGGAAGATGTTCGTGCTCATAGAGTGAGCGTTGATTTGCACCAATGAGTGACTGGCATTCAACCTGAACTAACCTCAAAGTAAATATTAAATTCAAGTCATCTCTAACAACATTTGTTTTGTGTTTAAGACAATGTTGGCACTATTTTAAATGTTTTACATACATTAACTTAATTTTTACAACCACATAGCAGAATGACTATCATTATACCCATTTTATAGGTGAGAAAACTGTGACATAGGAAAAAAGGAAAAAGTAACTCACCTAAAATTACACAAGTACAACCAGTGAGCCGCAGACCCAGACTCTGAACCTAAGCAGTCACTAGCACTTAGCAGCAACACATAAGCAGTCAGCCTTCAGAGGCTGCCCTCCTCTGTGAGCCTCTCCAAGAGTAGTAAAGACCTTTGGGCATTTCCTTAGTGGGCTAAGAGGATAGGCTGACGGTTTCTGCAAGTGCAACTGCAGACACAGGGTTCCTCAAAACCACAACCTCAGGGATCAAGAGCCTGGTAGAACTCCCTATTTCAGCTGTCACTTCTCACTTCTTCTCATAGCCTCTAACATTTGGAACAGGCAGAGCTGCAGTCTGGGACAAGCATCCACTCAGCCACACTTGGAATGTGGTCATCTCCTTACTGCCTGAGCAGCAGCTACTGTGGATAGAAGACAAGGTGGAGTCCAGGCAAGCACTTCTCCCTCCCCAGAGCCACTGTGCTGTCATCTAAGAGCCCTGAAACTAACTCTTTCCTTTTGACATCCTGGGACTTGACCCCTTACCTGGTTCAGTATCCAGTTCCACCTCTCACTCATGACTAAGGCGGGGAGGCTGGATAACCTCTATTCAGGAGCACTTTTTGTAACAGATTTGGCCCCAGTGTTCATTTGGGGGATGGGGAGAGACAAGAGGTGGCTAGGTCAAGTAGGCACAAAGAGACAACTGAGGACTCTGCTAAGAGGTGTTTTCTATTCAGACTGTTCCACTCAATGCTGAACATTCTAGAAAACCAAAACATTCTAGAAAAGATACCAAATCCAACTGAAATGGTCTTGATATCCAAGAGTTTAGAAAGTAAAACTGATGCTCTCAAGCATTCTGGAAAAATCTCCTAGAATTCAGTATCTCACCCTTGTTAGCTTTTTTCTTTTTTTTTTTCTTTTTTTAATTCAGTGGGAGGCGGGGAGGCAGAGAGACTGACTCCCGCATGCTCAACAATCAGGATCCACCTAGCAAGTCCACTAGTGGGCAATGCTTTGCCCATCTGGGGAGTTGCTGGATTGCTCAGCCACTAAGTTCTTCTTAGCACCTGAGGAGGAAGCCATGGAGCCGTCCTCAGTGCTGGGAGGCCAACTTGCTCCAACCGAGCCATGGCTACAAGAGGAGGAGGAGGAGGAGGAAGAGGAGGAGGAGGAGGAGGAGGAGAGAGAGAGAGAGAGAGAGAGAGAGAAGCGAGAGGGGGAGAGGTGAAGAAGCAGATGGGCGCTTCTCCTGTGTGCCCTGACCGGGAATTGAACCTGAGATATCCACATGCCAGGCCGACGCTCTACCACTGAGTCAACTGGCCAGGGCATGCTTTTTTCAATAATGTTTTCTAATATTTTGGTGGTCAATAGTTTGATAGTCTGTATAATAGCCAATTCAATATGTCAGCAGTTCTTTGTTAATTTTCAGTGTTCAACTCTCTCAAATATTTCCCTTTCATTCCCTGACAACACTAGCACTTAGCAGCAACACATAAACATCCCAAGCAGGTGCTTTTCTCTCTACTAGAAGTCTAGCTGTACGCTAGCCTCCCTCTTATTCTCATACTCATGATCTTTATTCACGTCTATTTTTAGTTTTCCTGGCTCAAACATCTCTCAGGCCACTGAAACACAACCCTCACACTCTTTCTCTCCCTCTGGCATGTCTGCTGCTGGTAGGAGCCCCCCCAGGTCCAAACAGGGGCATAAATCCTTTAGTGCTCCTTCCTCAGGAAAACGTATGGCTTTGGGATCACAGCTCAGTTTTTAAGATGAATGCAAGCTGGACGACCTTCTGATGGGCTTTAAACTTTGAATTGGATGTGGACATTTTTCTCTCAGACGACAGAAGTACTCCAACTCCCCCTTCGCAGTCGCTTCCTTTTCTTGAAGGTAGCTGTGTCTTGTTTTCTTTAAAAACTGGTTCCTTCCACATCTGCCTGCCATGCCGACCGTCATTAGCCCGTCTGTGGCCCCACGGACAGGGGCTGAGCCCAGGTCCCCAGGGCCGATTCCCCACCCAGCCCAGGGCAAGACCACCGAGGCCGGTGGCAGTAATCCCAGTGGCATCTATTCAGCCATCATCAGCCGCAATTTTCCTATTATTGGAGTGAAAGAGAAGACATTTGAGCAGCTTCACAAGAAATGTCTAGAAAAGAAGTTTCTTTATGTGGATCCTGAGTTCCCACCGGATGAGACCTCTCTCTTTTATAGCCAGAAGTTCCCCATTCAGTTCGTGTGGAAGAGACCTCCGGTGAGTAGCTTACTGATTGCTGGTTGGTTTTTTTCCCTCAGAGAAGTCCTCCCACTCCGCGCCTCCTCACAGCTCCACTGTGCACATGGTGCTGGGGGAAGGGTCCTGGCAGCAGCTCCACCAGGCTCTGTCCTCGGGTGAGGCAGGGCCGCTTCTCTCTTTTGCTGTCTCTCTCTCTTTCTCTTTCTGAAAAACATTTTGCTTTTTATAAAAGTAATTGGAATGCAGTTTAACTCATCCTATAAAGGTAAATATTCCTTTCCCAGAACAAGAATATTTCCTTTCCCAGATCTGGCCTCTCTGTTTAAATATCTTGAATCTTTATAAGATTCCTTCGATTTCTTGGGCTACAATCATAATAGTCTTCTTTAGTTTGCCAGTAGCTGTGTCTTTCTGAAACACAGAGTCCTGGAGAGAGGATAGTGGCAGGCAAAGGGAACTTTTTCATGCATAGAATGTCAGGATTAGAAGGGAAAATGCTAGCAATTGTTTTGTCCATATACCTCACATCACAAATGAGGAAATGAGGTGAAGTGTATCCAGTAAGCACAGGACAGCCTGGGTTAAAGCCCTTTCTCATAAGCTAACTCTTCCAGCCTCTGGGTTTTATTTACAGTGTCTACCAGATGGAATATCATATTCCCCTGACTCCTTTTCTGATCATACCTCCAGTATGACTCTTGTCCTTTTTTTTTTTTTTTTTGGACTCTTGTTCTTAATTGAAGGATATTTACTGAGCATCTACAAGAGCCAGAAACCGGGCAAGAAACTGGGGAGACAGCAGTGAATAAGAGACAAAAATTCCTGTTCTTCTGGAGCCTGGAGTGCTGAGGGGAAGGTGGACATTGAACAAATGTGGCGGCCAGAAAACAGTGTTTAGGTGCTATGGGACCATAAGGCAAGGAGAGCTCAGCTAGTCCAGGGAGACAACACTCCCTGAAGAAATCATTTACTCTGAGACCCAAAGCTATTGATTTATTTGATCAATTAGGTTGAGGCCCAATGCTATTCATTAGCCATGTTTTTCTTTTTGACCTGAGATGCAATATCTACCAACCCTGTACTCAACCTGTGTTCCACATGGCTCCTTTCCTCTCTGGACGGTCCATGGCTGTCCCGGGGCCCTTCATTTAGAAGTGAGGACTTAAAAGAACTTTATTCTCTAACCAGTTGCTGCCGTGTTGCTAGGGCACTGGGACACGTCACCCTTCCTGCTGAAGCATCTTCAGTGACAACGTTCCATGCTCCCCTGACGCCTTCAGGATAAGCCCAAACCCCTTAGCTGAGATCCTGTCCCTGCTCCAGCTGGCCCTGACTACCTGTACATCTCATCTTCACCCTCTCCCCTTAGACCCTCATAAAGTTAGCTGCTCTGATGTTCCAAGTCTTCTTATACCTTTGCTCACGCTGTCTGTCTGTCTGTCTGGAATGCCCTTGTTTCTATCTCATTTGCTCCTCCTCATCTTCTCTCCAACACTCTCTTCAGATGTCACTTCCTTCAAGCTTTTTCATATCTGTTGGCCATCTTCTGAGAGTAGGGACCACCATCTCTGTTCATCTTTGGACCCTCTTCCCCAGCAAAGGGCCAAGCTTCAGTAGGTACTTAGCTGCTGTGGTGAGTGAAACCCCACATCTGAAGCACTGGCCACCAAGAGATAAGGACAGCCCTGCCTTCCAAGGCTGGGAGTTCCTAAAAGCCTTTTCTAGTACTACTGCAGAGAAAAAGCCAGAAAGCATACGAATACTGGTTTTAGTGAAATATTTGGTGGATGTTAGCCTTAAAAGCTAGACTTACCTATGAATAAAAATGATTTAAGATTCTATTATGATTAGCTATTATTAACAAGACAGGTAATAGCAAATGTTGGAGAGGCTGTGGAGAAAAAGGAACCCTCATACACTGTTGGTGGGAATGTAAAGTAGTACAACCATTATGGAAGAAAGTATGGTGGTTCCTCAAAAAACTGAAAATAGAACTACCTTATGACCCAGCAATCCCTCTACTGGGTATATACCCCAAAAACTCAGAAACATTGATACATAAAGACACATGCAGCCCCATGTTTATTGCAGCATTGTTCACAGTGGCCAGGACATGGAAACAACCAAAAAGCCCATCAATAGATGACTGGATAAAGAAGATGTGGCACATATACACTATGGAATACTACTCAGCCATAAGAAATGATGACATCGGATCATTTACAGAAAAATGGTGGGATCTTGATAACATTATATGAAGTGAAATAAGTGAATCAGAAAAAAACAGGAACTGCATTATTCCATACGTAGGTGGGACATAAAAGTGAGACTAAGAGACATTGATAAGAGTGTGGTGGTTACGGGGGGAGGGGGGAGAGGGAGAGGGAAAGGGGGAGGGGAGGGGCACAAAGAAAACTAGATAGAAGGTCACAGAGGACAATCTGACTTTGGGTGATGGGTATGCAACATAATTGAATGACAAGATAACCTGGACATGTTATCCTTGAATATATGTATCCTGATTTATTGATGTCGCCCCATTAAAAAAATAAAATTATTAAAAAAAAAAAAGAAACTAATAGAGAATTTCAGATAGCAATTCTCAAGAAAAACAAAAAAAAGATTCTATTATATACTCTAAGCACTAGACCAGTCCTAAAACTTATACTGTCAGTTTCAGTGTCGCATGAGGGGCACCAAAAGACCTGTCTGTCCCAAACTGTTCTCCCATCACCAACAAAAATCTTATATTTTCTACTGTTGCTAAAGGTCCAGGTAGCAAAGCCCGCTTTTGGTTAAAATAACCCTTTAACCAAGAGAACACTGCCTATTGGGTTATTAGCATAAATTAGCATATAGAATTAGAGGTGGTCAGACTTGTAAGGAATCTTGGAGATATGGTCCAGCCCCGTCAGATACAGGTAAAGTGATTAAGGCTCAGAAAGGGCAAATGACTTACCTACTTCACACAAGTTGATTGAAATTGAAAAACTGAAGAATGACTTCAGAAGTTTCTGAAATGGAAAACACTTTTGGGAGACATAAGTTTTCCATGTACTCCATAAATGTAGTGACTGTTGCCAGGCTTCAACAGTCTGAAAAGGAGCTGTGTCCTAAGAGATGCCCTTCTGCTTTTACTACCTAATGCACAGAAATATTGAAAATTAATCTGAATTTTTTTTTTACATATACTTCAGACCACCAGGAATATGAGTTAAAACTGCTATTAAAAACTTACAAATCATAAGATTAAAAATGTTTGGGAACTGCTTCTTTCAGCTGTTCCCAGTAGATCGGTATTTTTCCTGATGTTAAGGTTTTGAAGGGATGCCCCATCTCCTTCAGGAACCTATAGTTACTACCTTTCACAGTCAGATAATTCATCTTTATTTCAAGCCAGAATTCTTCCAGCCACAATTTTAGCACATGATCTCTAGCTCAGAAGCAGAAGACAGAGAAATAAGAGTTGACTGGTGACCTCTATATAGTAACTCTCCCTATTCATGATTAATATCATCTTTCCTTTACTTGCTTCAGCTCAAATATTAATAAAACCCCTCTAACTTTATCCCACAGATATGATTTTTCCAGTGCTGGGGAGCTCAATGCTAGGATCCATATACAGTTGATCCTCATTATTCATGGACTCTTGTGAACTCTCTTGCTCACTAAAATTTATTTGTAACCCTGTAATCAACATCCATGGTGCTTCTGCAGTAATCTGTGGGCATGTGTAGGGCAGTGAAAAATTCAAGTCGCCCTACAAGCACATTCCCTACTGAAGTCAAACAAGGCAACACTCTGCCTTCTTGTTTCAGTCCTTTTCACAGTCTATTTAGTGTCATATCTTTCACGTTTTGCACTTCTTGTTGATGATCTCTCTGTTTAAAATGTTCCCCGAGCCTAGTGCTGAAGTGCTGTCTAGTGTTCCTAAGTTCAAGAAGGCTGCAATGTGTCTTAGGGAGAAAATACGGGTGTTCGATAAGCTTCATTCAGGCATGAATTATGGGGTTGTTAGTTTGGCAGGTCTTCTCGTGACCTGTTTTAGAGTGTCATCTTCTGTCAGACAGTTTAAAGAGAAGTGGGATCGCTGGACTAGCCACAAAGAGGAAGAACTAAGGGGATTGTGCAGAGTGGTTACAACAGCTGGATTTAGAACAGCTGTCCTAACCAGACCTGGTCTGAACCCCGCTCTGCCGCTAGCAAGTCACATAACTTTCTAAGTTTCGCTTTTCTCTTCTATAACGAGGATAATGATATTTTAATCTTATGGCTGTTCTGAGCCAGCATCTATAAAGTCCTAGTAGGTGCTCAAGGTAAAGCTGAACTTACTATTAGCACAGGCTGTAAAGGACAGGAGCATAACACAATGATGAAGTGCACAGGCTTTACAGACAAACAAACTTGATTCACATCCCAGCTTCAGCTCTCAACAATATAACTTCAGGCAAGTTACTGACCATTCTTGGGCCTCAGTTTGCTCATCTGTGAAAAGAAAACTAAAGTTCCTACTTTCATAGAGTTGCTGTAAGGATTAAATGAGATGCTGTATATAACGAGTTTAGCACCATGAGTCAATAAATAGTGATGATGGTATTTGAAAGGCAAAATAGGTGCCCAATTGAAAGCCAGCCCTTTCTCTTTCTACTCAGCAAAGAATCATGATAGTGCCTTCCTGGGTGTGGAGTGGGGGGCATAAGAATTGGTGAAAGAGACAATTCTATAAATAACATTTAGACTGCCTTTCATTACATTCCAAAGACAGCAGATCCTTCCGAGGGTCATGATAGGGATAGAGCTCTAGATATCATGGGAACATGCTGAAATAACTCAGCAGTACAATGCAGCAAACGGGACAGGCAGCAACAGAAATAGCCAAGAAATGTATGGAAATATGCATTTTCCTGATTATAAATAAGTCAGAGCATCATTTTATACATTATGTATTTCTTGACCATTTGTTACCTTGCTGTCCATGTTAATGTCTTTGGTTCATGCTTCTATTGAGCTGTTTCGTTTTTTTCTATTTAAATTTTAGGCATTCTTTACATATTCTGAAACTAATCACTTATCGGTTAAACGTACTATAAGTATCTTCTCCCACTTTTTGACTTGCCTTTTCACTCTCTTACAGGTATGAAATTGTAATTTTTAAGATTCATAATTAAAAGCTCGTAATTAAAAGTTCTAAATTAATTTTTTTCCTTTATGGTTAGTACTTTACGTAATCTGTTAAAATTTTTCTTAAACCAAAATCATTCTTCTTTATTATCATTTAGAAATGTTATTTTTCTGCTTTTATATTTGGGTCTATACTCCATCTAGAAATGTTTTTCACATGCAATATAAAATAAGGATCACATCTCTTTTGCCCATTTTTGGATTGGATTGTTTGTCTTCCTGGTGTTGAGATTTACAAGTTCTTTATAAATTTTGGTTATTAATCCCTTATCAGATGTATTGTCAAATATGTTCTCCCATTGTATAGTTGTCTTTTTATTCTGTTCTTGTTGTCTTTAGCTATGCAAAAGCTTTTTAGTTTGATATAGTCCCATTTGTTTATCCTGTCTTTTATTTCACTTCCCTGTGGAGATAAATCAGCAAATATATTGCTCCAAGAGGTGTCGGATATCTTACTGCCTATGTTTTCTTCTAAGATGCTTATGGTTTCACGGCCTACATTTAAGTCTTTTATCCATTTTGAGTTTATTTTTGTGAGTGGCGTAAGCTGGTGATCTAGTTTCATTTTTTTGCAGGTAGCTGTCCAATTTTCCCAACACCATTTGTTAAAGAGGCTGTCTTTACTCCATTGTATTTCCTTACCTCCTTTGTCAAATATCAGTTGTCCATAGAACTGTGGGTTTATTTCTGGGTTCTCTGTTCTGTTCCATTGATCTATATGCCTGTTCTTATGCCAGTACCAGGCTGTTTTGAGTACAATGGCCTTGTAGTATAACTTGATATCAGGAAGTGTGATACTTCCCACTTTATTCTTCTTTTTTAAGATTGCTGAGGCTATTCGTGTTCTCTTTTGGTTCCATATAAATTTTTGGAATATGTGGTCTATATCTTTGAAGTCTGTCATTGGTATTTTAATTGGTATTGCATTGAATTTATAGATTGCTTTGGGTAAAATAGACATTTTAATGATGTTTATTCTTCCTAACCATGAGCACGGTATATACTTCCACTTGTTTGTATCTTCTTTGATTTCTTTTATCAATGCTTTGTAATTTTCCGAGTACAAGTCTTTCGTCTCCTTGGTTAAGTTTACTCCTAGGTACTTTATTTTTTTGGTTGTAATTGTGAAGGGGATTGTTTCCTTAATTTCTCTTTCTGACTGTTCATTGTTGGTGTATAAAAATGCCTCTGATTTAACATTATACAGAGTGAAATAAGTAAATCAGAAAAAAACTAAGAACTATATGAATCCATACATAGAAGAGACATAAAAATGAGACTCAGAAACATGAACAAGAATGTGATGGCAACAGGGGTGGGGGTGGGGGAGGGGGGATGGGGCAAAGAAGGAGAGAGGGGTTGGGGGAGGGGATGGGCACAAGAAAACCAGATAGAAGGTGACATAAGACAATTTAACTATGGGGGAGGGGTACACAGCACAATCAAATGTCAAAATAATCTAGAGATGTTTTCTTTCAACATATGTACCCTGATTTATCAATGTCACTGCATTAAATTTAATAAATAAATTAAAAAAAATAAGGATCACATTTTGTTGCTTTTCCATATGGATATTCAAAGGCCTCAGCACAATTTATTTAAAAGATATTTCTTCTTTCACTGTTTTACAATTCCACTTTTAAAATAAATCAAATGTCTATCAGTGTGTGGCTCTATTTCTGCCCTCTTTTGTGTTCCATTGCATTTATTTATCTATTTTCGTGCCAATGTCACACCTTGTGCCAATGAATCTTGACATCCAGTAGAGCAAGTCCTCCCAACTTTTCTTCTTCAATATTGTTTTAGCTGACTCTTTGCCTTTCCATTTAATTTTTAGAATCAGAGTGTTCAGTTCCACAAACAATCCTGTGGGGATTTTAATTGAGATTACATTGACTCTTGACAATATTGAGTCTTCCTATCCATGAAGAAGGGATGTCTCTCTATTTAAATAGGTCTCTATTTTGTATCTTTTAATCAAGTTTTTTTTTTTTAATTTTCACTGTAAAGGTATTAAATATCCTTATTCAGATATATTCCTAGGCATCTTTTGTTCTTGTTGTTATTGTTATAAATGGCATCTTTCTTAAAATTGTACTCAATTTCTCAAGCATAAACATTTATTTGACTCATATCTTATAAACTCTTTGTGATTCTAATAATATGATTGCAGATCCTAAGTTATTGGTCTGTAGTCTATGTTCTGTAGTTAGGTGATTTGCCCAGTACATTATGCACCACTGTATTCATCAGCCTAATTCTTGTCTTATTGCACTAAACCCTCTCCAGTGTAATGGTAATAATAAAAGAGCTAACATGAATCTTTCTCCCAAATTTAAAGGCAGTATCCTTTGTTTATTGTATGTATTGGGGTGACGCTGGTTAACAAAATTATACAGATTTCAGGTGCACAATTCCACAACACATCATCTGTACACTCTATTGTGTATTAAAGGGAATATTTTTACTGTTTCACTGTTGAATAGATTTACTGCAGATTTATTTGTAGATACAGCTTATGAATAAGTCCCCTTCTCTTCTTACTTTGCTAAGAACTTCTTTTAAAATCATAAATGGTTGTTGAACTTTATCAAATACTTTTCTGCATTACTTAAGAAAAGCATATGATTTTCTTCCTTTAAGCAGTTACATTAATAATTTTCCATGTTGATCCCGTTGCTTTCTTAGAATAATCCAAACTTAGAATGCATTGTCTTCTTTATACATCGCTAAATTTTGTGTTTCAAATCTCTTTAGCTTTTGCATATACAATTAGTGAAATTGGCTTATTATTTCCCTTTCTTGTGCTGTCCCAATATGTTGTCAAGGTTACTAACCTCATAAAATAAGTGGGGAATGGGGTTCTTTCTGCTGTTCTGTGAAATAGATTGTGTAAAATGAAAACTGTATGTTTCTTAAATATTTGTTAAAATTTTGCCACTGTTTTGATTTTAGAGAGAGAAGAAGGGTGAGAGAGAGAGAGAAATGTTGATCTGTTTCATTATGTGCCCTGACTGGATATTAAATCAGCAACCACTGCACATCTGGACGATGGTCTTGAACTATCCAGCCAGGGCTTTGCCAGTGTTTTACTAAGGGAAGATTTTTATTTATTGATGCAGCCTCTTCAAAAAGCATCGGGTCATTTGAAATTGTCTTTCTTTTTGATATCATAGTATAATTTATTTTCCTAAGAATTTGTAGTGACCCTTTTTTATCTCTAAGAAATCTTTTTTTTTTCTCTGAAGTCAATCTTATTGGATTTTAATGCAGGTACACAAGCTTTGGGGGCAAGTTTTTGTTTGATTTTTTTTTCATTCTTTTACTTTCAACAGTTCTATGTCTTGATGGCTTTGGTGTGTTTATTATAAACTGTTTATAACTTTTTTAAAAATCCAATCTAAGCCTGACCTGTGGTGGCACAGTGGATAAAAGCATTGACCTAGAATGCTGAGGTTGCCGGTTCAAAACCTGGTCTTGCTTGGTCAAGGCACATATGGGAGTTGATGCCTCCTGCTCCCCATCCTCCTCTCTAAAAAAGTAATAAATAGGCCCTGGCCAGTTAGCTCAGTGGCAGAGCATCGGCCTGGCATGCAGGAGTCCCGGGTTCGATTCCCGGCCAGGGCACACAGGAGAAGCGCCCATCTGCTTCTCTACCCCTCCCCTCTCCTTCCTCTTTGTATCTCTCTTCCCCTCCCGCAGCCAAGGCTCCATTGGAGCAAAAGTTTGCTGGGGCGCTGAGGATGGCTCTATGGCCTCTGCCTCAGGTGCTAGAATGGCTCTGGTTGCAACAGAGCAGCGCCCCAGATGGGCAGAGCATTGCCCCCTGGTGGGCATGCCGGGTGGATCCCAGTCAGGCACATGCGGGAGTCTGTCTGACTGCCTCCCCTTTTCCAACTTCAGAAAAATGCCAAAAAAAAAAAAAAGTAATAAATAAAAATCTTTTAAAAATATTTCCAATCTGAAAATCTTTGTCTTTTAACTAAAGATTTTCATCTATTTGCACTGATATATTTTGAGTTTATTTCTAACATCTATCATAACCTTTCTGTTTGTATGATTTTTTACATGTTCCTTTTTTTCCTTTATGCCTGTTAAAAAAATTGATTAGAATTATTTTCTCTCATTTTTCTTCTTACTAGTTTGGAAGTTATTGACTATTTCTATTTTTTCAGTAGTTGCCCTAAAGTGTTAACATACCTATTATCTTGATAAAGCCTGAAATTGGTCAATAGTTTTATTTTCCTCATAAACAATATAAGAACCAGATAGCACTTTAATCCCAAATATTCCTCTCCTAACTAATATGCATTGTTTTTTCAAAATTTTAGCTCTATCTTTTTTCAACCTTAAAAATTAGAAAATTTGTTTAACAATCAATATTTGCTCAGATTTATACATATTTACCAATTTTTTTATTTACTGTTCTTTCTTGAAACTTCGATTTTTTTCTTCTAGAATTTTACTTTTTCTTAACGTACATCGTTTAGAAGTTCCTTTAATGAGGGTCTCTTTGTAGTACGCATTCTCAATTTTTATTTGCATGAAATTTGCTCTCACTGTTAAAATAGTTTTTCGGAATAATCAGTCCTAGGTTGGTTCTCAGCACTGTCTTTTACCTTACACTGTTGTTGAAATCAGTAGTCATTCTAATGGCTGCTGTCCTTACGCCTTTTCTCTCTAACTGCTTTTAAGATCTTCTCTTTATCTGTAGTATTTGGAAATATCATTATGTTATATCTAAACATATATTACTTTATATTTTTTCTGCCTAGAATTCATTAGGACTCCTGATTCTGAGGATTAAACTCATTTGTAGAAAATCTCCTCAAATATTAATTCTCTCAACATTTTCCATTATCTTTATCTAGAACTTCAATTAGATATATGCTGAACTTACCTAGCTTTATCACATATATATCTTAATCTCTTTTTTCTTTGTCTTTCTTTCTCTTCTTAATTTTCCATCTCCTTGGGTCTCTGTGTGGTATTCTAAGTGACTTCTTCTGATCTGGCCTCCAGTTCACTTATTCTCACTTCAGCACCACCTAATCTAATTATTAAATTATTAAATTTCAATGTGTGAACCTTAATTGAATTCTGCTTCAAAAATGAAAGCAATTACTAAAGACATTTGAAGAACAAATTAAGAAATTAGCATATGGATTTGGATAATATTAGAAAATAATTGTTCATTTTCTTAGTGATAATGGCATTATGGCCAGTTGGAGAGTGTTTCTGCCCTTAGGAGGTACCTGCTGAATCTTAAGTCAATTCTTAAGTATTTAGGTGTGGATTGTGATAATACCTACATTCTTTCAAATGGTTCCACAAAAAATAAAATCTACATATACATATATACCTAGATTGATCAAACAAAGGTGGCAAAATGTTAACAATTGTTGAACTATATGTAAGCTATATGTGTGTCTGTTTTGTAAACTTTCCTGTAAGTTTGAAAATTTTTCAAAACAAAAAACTGGAAAAGTTAGAGCTGGCATTTAAAATTTCAATAACAGGGTTAAAATATAAAATCAAAGAAATCTAGAATATAGAACAAAAAAAATATAAAAATATAAAACAATTAGAGGAAGTTTAACATCTGACTTTTAAGAATTCCAAAAAAGGTTGAAAGGGAGAGAAATGTCAAATATAAGACTATTTCAGGCCCTGGTTGGTTTGTTCAGTGGATAGAGCATCAGGCTGGCATGCAGACATCTCGGGTTCAATCCCCAGACAGAGAATACATGAGAAGCAACTATCTGATTGTCTTCCCCTCCCTTGCCCCCTTCTCTCCTTCTTCCCCTCTCACAACCAGTGGCTCAATTGGTTCAAGCGTCAACCCTCCGATGCTGAGTATAGCTCAGTTGATTTGAGCATGGGCCCTAGACAGGGGTTGCTGGGTGGATCCCGGTGGGGGGGGGGGCATGTGAGAGTCTGTCTTTCGGTCCCCCCTCCTCTAGCTTAAAAAAAAAGTTAGGCCTGACCTGAGGTGACACAGTAGATAAAGCACTAACCTGTAACGTTGAGATCACTAGTTTCAATCCCTGGGCTTGCTGGTCAAAGCACATATGGGAGTTGATGCTTCCTGCTCCTCCCCCCTTCTCTCTCTCTCTCTCTCTCTCTCTCTCTCCTCTTTAAAATAAATAAATAAAATTTTTTTTTTTAAAGAAAAAATATTTCAGAACTAAGGACAAAGTCTCTATATTGAAAGGAGTCACTGAATGCTCAGCACAAAGAATTTTAAAACTAACTTGGTCCAAGGCACATAAATGTGGCTTTGGAATTGGGGTGGGGGGAAGAAAATCCTAAAAGCTTGCTTTCAGAGGGAAAAAGACAGGTCACATACAGAGAAATGTTCATCAAAATTGCATTTTACTTCTCAACAACACCAGATACTAGGAGCAATAAAACAATGCCTTAAAAATTCTGAAGGAAACTGGTGTTCAACCGAGAATACCTAGCCAAATTATCAATCAAGTGCAAGGGTAGAAAAGAGATAGATGCAGCATTCAAGGGATGTTGGAAAAATGGCGGTGTGAGCGATATCCTCGATTCTTCCCTTGAAATTTCAACAAACTGAACAGCTAGGACCCAAACCAGCAGCTGGGCTCACAGGCTGCTTGTAAAGATCTCTGCATGGAATCGCCAGAGGTCAGAAGGGTTGCAAAGGGGGAGGGAAAGATAAGATGCACTCCCAGTTGCTCCAGAAAGGAGAGAAACCTGAGTTTCTGGGTCTTCGTGGCCAGGAGAGTAGTGAGATTGAGGGGAAGTGGGGGAGATACTGAACCAAAGCAGCAGATTGAGGAGTCAAGGCCAGCCAACACCAGTACAGAGACAGAGAAAAACAAAGTGCAGCCCCTGCCACCTCCCAGACCCCGTCCCCCTCACCTCACAAGGTATGAAGAGTGGCCGAGACTTACCCCACAGCTAGCTCTCCAGAGCCACTCTCTCCCCTGAAAAGCAGAGGTATTATTCTGTGTCTGGTCCCCTGGTCTGTTGAGACACAGGGAGAAGTTCCCTGAAGGCCTGCAATCACCACTGCTAAAGCCTTAAAGCACTCACAATACACCCCACCTATTATCACAACATTCCCACACATCATCACAACTGCAGTCCCACCTCCATCAGTGCAACAACAACATTTCAGTGGAGGTCAGCCCAAGAATTTCACAGAGCTAAAACTTGTATTCATGCTACCTACTGGAAGAAAACACAAAAAAACTCTCAAAACTGAACTCTTTTTTTTTTTTCTTTTAAATTTTATTTTCTTGGCACTGGCTAATTGACTCAGAGGTAAAGCGTCAACCTGGCATGTGGAAGTCCCAGTTTGATTCCTAATTAGGGCACATGGGAGAGGCAACCATCTCCTTCTACCCCCCACCCTTTTTCTCACTCTCTCTCTCTTCCCCTCCTGCAGCCACGGCTCAATTTATTCGAGCATGTTGGCCCCTGGCACTGAAGATGGCTTCATGAAACTCCACTCAGATGCTAGAAATAGCTCAGTTACAAGCATTGACCAGGATGCATATGAAAGACTGTCTCTGTATCTCTCTTCTTCTCACTTAAAAAATATTCATTTTATTCCATTTTTTTAAATTTATTTATATTGTGGGTGTTTTGTTTGTTTTTAATTATTTTTTCTAAGTTTTTGCTCTTTGTTTTCTTTACATTTTATTTTTTAAATTTTTCTGTTTATCATGTTTTAAAGCTTATTTTGTCAGATATTACTATTGCTACTCCAGTTTTTTTTTCCTTTCCATTTGCGTGAAATATTTTTTTCCATCCCTTTACTCTCAGTCTATGTGTATCTTTTATTCTGAGGTGGGTCTCTTGTAGACAGTATATGTACAGGTCCTGTTTTCCTTTTTTTTTTTTAATTTTTTTTTTTTAATTTTTTTTTTTTTTGTATTTTTCCGAAGCCAGAAATGGGGAGGCAGTCAGACAGACTCCCGCATGCACCCGACTGGGATCCACCCAGCACGCCCACCAGGGGGCGATGCTCTGCCCATCCTGGGCGTCACTCTGTTGCAAGCAGAGCCATTCTAGCGCCTGAGGCAGAGGCCACAGAGCCATCCCCAGCACCCGGGCTAACCTTGCTCCAATGGAGCCTTGTCTGCGGGAGGGGAAGAGAGAGACAGAGAGGAAGGAGAGGGGGAGGGGTGGAGAAGCAGATGGGCACTTCTCCTGTGTGCCCTGGCCGGGAATCGAACCCGGGACTCCTGCACACCAGGCCGACACTCTACCACTGAACCAACCGGCCAGAGCCTGGGTCCTGTTTTCTTATCCATGCAGCTACCCTCTGTCTTTTGATTGAAGCATTTAAACCATTTACATTTAAGGTTATTATTGATATGTAGTTGTTTATTGCCATTTTATTCTTTAAATCTATAATCCTCTTTTTCTCGATTTTTTTTTCTTTTGTTCTTTTTACAGCAAGCCCCTTAACATTTCCTGCAGTACTGGTTTGGTTGTAATGAATTTCTTGAGGGGGTTTTTTTGTGTGTGGGTTTTTTGTGTTTTTTTTTGGTCTGGGAAGCTTTTTATTTCTCCTTTAATTTAAAATGATAATCTTGCTGGATAAAGAAGTCTTGGTTGTAGGCTCTTGTTCTGTATTACTTTGAGTATTTCTTGCCATTCCCTCTGGCCTCAAGTGTTTCTGTTGAAAAGGCGAATGTCATCCTTATGGGAGGGTCCTCTATAGGTAACTGGCTTCTTTTCTCTTGCTGCTTTTAGTATTTTTTCTCTATCTCTTAGCTTTGGTATTTTAATTGTGATGTGTCTTGATGTAGGCCTCATTGGGTTTCTCTTTACCAGGACTCTCTGTGCTTCTTGAAAAGTCACACTCTTGTGTGACTTTTTCCTTCATCAATTTAGGAAAATTTTCAGCTATGATTTCTTCAAACAGGTTCTCTATCCCTTGTTCTTTCTCTTTTCCTTCAGGAACCCCTATGATGTGGATGTTATTTCTCTTCATATTGTCACAGAGTTCTCTTATAGTTTTCTCAGACTTTTTGAACCTCTTTTCTTTCTGCTGCTCTGTTTCTGTGTTTTGTTTATCTTGTCCTCTAACTTACTGATTCGATCATCTGCTTCATCCAGCATGCGGTTGATTCCTTCTAGAGTAGTCTTCATTTCTGATATTGTAATTGTCATTTCTGATTGTTTCTCTTTTATTATTTCAGTGTCCTTTTCTGATGTTTGCCATTTCTTTATTTAGGTGCTCATTAAGTCCATCCATTGTAGCTCTGAGATCCTTAAGCATCCTAACAATCATTATTTTAAACTCTGTATCCAGTAATTTGGTTACTTCCATCTCATTCAGTTTTTTTTTCCCCTGTGGATTTCTCTTGTTGATTCATATGGGTTGTAGGTCTGAGATTAGTATAAGGATGTGGCTCCTCCTCCAGGTCTTTATCCCTCAGCCTCTGCTGGTTGCTCAGATTTTAATTCTCCTTAACTAATAGAGTTGCTTAAAAGTCTTAATTTCCCTGTTGTTTGTTTGCTGAGCCCAGCAGGGAGCTTCTGTATTTAGGATGGGGAGGGGTAGTGGGCATATCTTGTTCTTTGGCCCCAGTTGAAAGTCTATCCAGGAATGTGGTGGGTATGACCTCTGAGAACAGAAGGTGTGGTCTGCCCATTTACTCTCCAGGGGTGAGGCACATTCTCCATATCAGAAGGGGGAGGTGTAGCTCAGGTCTCCCCAGAAACCTGAGTCACTGCCCCTCCCCTTTACTTCCTCCTTTCCAAATGCTCTTTTGTGCTGATTGGAGCTGGAGAGCTTTCTGGAGGTGGGTCAACTGGCTCCATGATAGGCTTATGCTAGACGGAGAAAGTGACCCTCCCTCAGCTATGGCCACCTCAGCACTGGAGAATTACTCAGCTCAGGTATTCTTCTCCCCATCACCGTTTGTGTCCCCATGCCTCAATCTCCCCACTCTCCTCGTGCAAGACCAGTCCTCTAGCCCTCCTTGCCCCCGGAGCCCCAGGCAAGTGGCTGTGAGTGATACTTTCTGTGCTGGCCCTTTAAGGCTACAACTTCTTTGCCAGCTGTTTCCCAGACAGAGATCCCTGCTCTTCTCCCCACTCAGTGCTGTCAGGCTGTTTCCTCCAGTCTCTGGGTTTCTAGGCTGGGGCTACAGTCCTGGGACTGAGGACCCCTGCCTTTCAGGGTCTCTCTCCCCACAATGAAAAACCTTTGGGACCCTTAGTGATCCCTCGCTCCTGGGAGTGGGGGAGCCCCCACCACGTCGCTGCACTTCCTACCAGGCTCAGTGTGGTTTCTTCTGTGCTCCTGGGTTTTTGAGTCCTGTTCTTTTAGTCCAAAGTTAGTTTTTCACAGTGATTGTTCTTAAATTAATTTGTAATCCAGTTTTTTCCCATGAGGTGGTAGTTTGTATGTCTGCCTACTCCACAGCCATCTTAGAATCCTTTTTTGTTATATCTTAACAATATCACTCTCAAATGCCATCAGGAATAAGAAAATAAATACCACGGCTACATAAGAAAGAGACATAGTTTAGAAAGAAAATGGAAAATCTCCAGAAAGGAGCCAATCACATGGAAACCTTGGAGTTAAATGATAGCAAATTCAAATTAAAAGTTCTGAAAATACTCAGTGAGATGCCAGAAAACACTGATAAGCAATTTTTGTTTTGTTTTTCATAAGTGAGAACTGGGAGGCAGAGAGACAGACTGCTGCATGTGCCCTGACCAGGATCGACCTGGCATGCCCCCTAAGGGGCAATGCTCTGCCCACCTGGGGCCATTATTACATTGATTGGCAAATGAGCTATTTTAGCACCTGAGGCAAGGCTATGGAGCCATCTTCAGCACCCGGGATCAACTTGCTCCAACCAAGCCATGGCTGTGGGTGAGAGAGAGAAGGGAAAGGGTGGGAAAATAGATGGTTAGTTCTCCTGTTTGTCTGGACCAGGAATCAAACCCAGAACATCCACATGCTGGGGCCAATACTCTACCACTGAGACAACCAGCCAGGGCCACTGGCAGACATTTAATGAGCTCAAAAAACAAATTAATGAACAAAATGAGTACTTCACCAAGGAGATTTTAACTCTAAAAACAGAGATTAAGGCCCTGGCCGGTTGGCTCAGTGGTAGAGCATCGGCCTGGCGTGCAGGAGTCCCAGGTTCAATTCCCGACCAGGGCACACAGGAGAAGCGCCCACCTGCTTCTCCACCCCTCCCCCTCTCCTTCCTCTCTGTCTCTCTCTTCCCCTCCCGCAGCTAAGGCTTCATTAGATGGCCTGGGCGCTGGGGATGGCTCTGTGGCCTCTGCCTCAGGCGCTAGAATGGCTCTGGTCACAACAGAGCGACACCCCAGAGGGGCAGAGCATCGCCCCCTGGTGGGCGTGCCGGGTGGATCCCGGTCAGGTGCATGCGGGAGTCTGTCTGACTGCCTCCCCCTCTCCGTTTCTAGCTTCAGAAAAATACAAAAAGCAAAAAAAAAACAGAGATTAAGAACTCAATACATAAATTGAAAAATGAGGTAGCAAGTTTAGCTAACAGAATAGGCCAGATAGAGGGAGAATCAGTGACATTGAAGACAGGCAACTAGAGATGCTACAGAGAGAAAAGAGAGACTCATGAATTAAAAATAAAATGATAGAGCTCTACAAGAATTGTCTTACTCCAGACAATATATTATCAGAAAGAGCAATATAAGGATACTGGGTATATTAGAAGAAGAAGAGAGGGAGAAGGGAATGGACAGCCTATTCAAACAATAATTGATGAGAATTTACCAACCCTATGGAAAAAGTTAAATCATTGAGTCCAAGAAGCAAACAGAATGCTGAGTTACCTTAACCTAAATAGATCTTCTCCAAGTCATATCATAATAAAATGGTCAAAAATCAATGGCAAAGAAAGAATCCTCAAGGCAGCTAGGGAAAAAAAGAACATAACTTATAAAGAAAAGCCCATTTGGTTATCAGACTTCTCAGCAGAAACTCAACAAGCCAGAAGAGAGTGGGCCCAAACATTCCTAGTACTGAAAGAGAGCAATTACCAGACAAGAGTACTATATCCATCAAACTTCTCCTTCAAATATGAAGAAGAAATAAAAACTTTTCCAGACATACAGAAGCTGAGGGAAATTATCACCAGAAAACTCCCACTGCAAGAAATACTCAAAGGGTTTATTCGACCAGACACAAAGAATAACACAAATCAAAACTACAAGTAAAAGTTCCAATAAGGTCACAATAAAAACAAGGATAATCTGTGACAACAATAATATAAAAGAGGAGAGAATAAATATAACAGTAGCAAAGGAGGACTGAGTGCAGAAGCATTCATAAGACAAAGGACTGATATACATATGACAATTTTTCTCTTAAGAACATAATGGTAACCACCCACAAAAAAGCTGCTACTGAAACACACAGCTTGAAAAAAGAAGAAACAGGGGAAAGAAGTGTGGAATACCACCAAACAAAAACAACTGACAGCCTGACCAGGCAGTGGCACAATGGATAGAGCATTGGACTGGGATGCGGAGGACCCAAGTTCGAGACCCTGAGGTCGCCAGCTTGAGCACGGGCTCAACTGGTTTGGGCAAAGCTCACCAGCTTGGACCCAAGGTCGCTGGCTTGAGCAAGGGGTCACTTGGTCTGCTGTAGCCTCATGGTCAAGGCACATATGAGAAAGCGATCAATGAACAACTAAGGTGTTGCCACAAAAAACTGATGATTGATTCTTCTCATCTCTCTGCATTCCTGTCTGTCTGTTCCTATCAATCCCTCTCTCTGACTCTCGCTTTGTCTCTGTAAAAAAAAAAAAAAGCTAGGAATAAACTTAACAAAGGATGTGAAGGACCTACATACTAAAAAACTACAAAGCATAGAAAGAAATTGAAAAAGACACATGAAATGGAAAAAGATTCCATGTTTATGGATTGGAAGAATCAACATAGTTAAAATGGCCATATTACCCAAAGCAATATACAAATTTAATGCAATCCCCATTAAAATCCCAATGCTATTTTTTTTTTAAAAAATATAACTAAATACCACCAGGTTTGTATGAAACCATAAAAGATCTCAAATAGCCAAAGCAACCCTGAGAAGAAAGAATGAAGCTGGAGATATTACATTACCTGACTTCAAATTATACTACAGAACCAAAATAACCAAAACAGCATGGTATTGGCAGAAAAAAAGATATACAAACCAATGGAACAGAATCAAAAGCCCAGAAATAAAACCACATATATATGGACAAATAATCCTTGACAAAGGAGCCAAAAACACACATGGAGAAAAGAAAGCCTCTTTAATAAATGGTGCTGGGAAAATTGGAAAGCACATGCAAAAGATTGAAATTTGACTATAGTTTGTCTCCCTGCATAAAAATTAATTCAAAGTGGATCAAAGACCTAAATATAAGATCTGACACAATAAATTACATAGAAGAAAACATAGGTACTAAACTCAAGGACATTGGCCATAGAGAACAATTTATGAATTTGACCCAAAAGGCAAGGGAAGTAAAGGCAAAAATAAATGAATGGGACTGTATCAAACTAAAAGGCTTCTGCATAGCAAAAGAAACTGATAACAACAAAACAAATGTGCAGCCAACTCAATGGGAGATGATATTTGCAAACAACAGGTCCAATAAGGGGTTAATATCCAAAATATATATTAAAAAAAAGTCACAAAGCTCAGCGACAAACAGGCAAACAATCCAATTAAAAAGTTGGGAGATCCCAACAAAGAAAACTCTTGGGCCTGATGGCTTCACAAGTGAATTTTACCAAATATTCAAAAAAGAACTAACTCCTATCTTTCTCAAGCTATTTCAAAAAATTCAAGAGGAAGGAAGACTTCCAAGCTCCTTTTATGAGGCAAGCATAATTCTGATTCCAAAACCAGGCAAAGACAACACAAAGAAAGAAAGTTATAGGCCAATATCCTGATGAATATAGATGCTAAAATCCTCAACAAAATATTAGCAAACCGGATCCAACAATATATGGAAAAAATCATACACCATGATCAAGTGGGATTTATTCTGGGGAGGCAAGGCTGGTACAATATTCACAAATCAATCAATGTGATTCATCACATAAACAAAAAGAAGGAGAAAAACCATATGATAATTTCAATAGATGCAGAAAAAGCATTTGATAAAATCCAGCACCCTTGCCTGACCAGGCGGTGGTGCAGTGGATAGAGTGTCGGACTGGGATGCAGAGGACTCGGGTTCGAGACCCCAAGGTCGCCAGCTTGAGCGCGGGCTCATCTAGTTTGAGGAAAAGCCCACCAGCTTGAACCCAAGGTCGCTGGCTCCAGCAAGGGGTTACTCGGTCTGCTGAAGGCCCGTGGTCAAGGCACATATGAGAAAGCAATCAATGAACAACTAAGGTGTTGCAACGTGCAATGAAAAATTAATAATTGATGCTTCTCATCTCTCTCTGTTCCTGTCTGTCTATCCCTGTCTATCCCTCTCTCTGACTCACTCTCTGTCTCTGTAAAAAATAAAAAATTTAAAAAATCAGCACCCATTCATGAACAAAACTCTCAACAAAGTGGGAATACAGGGAACATACCTCAACATGATAAAAAGCCATCTATGACAAACCCACAGCCAACATCATACTCAATGGGCAAAATTAAAAGCTATCCCCTTAAGATCAGGAACAAGGCAGGGGTGCCCCTTTTCACCACTCTTATTCAACATAGTCCTGGAAGTCCTAGCCACAGCAATCAGACAAGAAGAAGAAATAAAAGGCATTCAAGTTGGAAAAGAAGAAGTAAAACTATCATTATTTGCAGATGATATGATATTGTATATAGAAAACCCTAGAGTCTCAGTCAAAAAACTACTGGACCTGATAAATGAATTCAGCAAAGTGGCAGGATATAAAATTAATACTCAGAAATCAGAGGCATTTTTATACATCAACAATGAACAGTCAGAAAGAGAAATTAAGGAAACAATCCCCTTCACTATTACAACCAAAAAAATAAAGTACCTAGGTGTACTCAAAACAGCCTGGTACTGGCATAAGAACAGGCATATAGATCAATGGAACAGAACAGAGAACCCAGAAATAAACCCACAGCTCTATGGACAACTGATATTTGACAAAGGAGATAAGGAAATACAATGAAGTAAAGACAGCCTCTTCAACAAATGGTGTTGGGAAAATTGGACAGCTACCTGCAAAAAAATGAAACTAGACCCCAGCTTACACCATTCACAAAAATAAACTCAAAATGGATAAAAGACTTAAATGTAAGCTGTGAAACCATAAGCATCTTAGAAGAAAACATAGGCAGTAAGCTCTCTGACATCTCTTGCAGCAATATATTTGCTGATTTATCTCCACGGGCAAGTGAAATAAAAGACAGGATAAACAAATGGGACTATATCAAACTAAAAAGCTTTTGCACAACTAAAGACAATAATAACAGAATAAAAAGACAAACTACACAATGGAAAAATATATTTGACAATACATCTGATAAGGGGTTAATAACCAAAATTTATAGAGAACTTGTAAATCTCAACACCATGAAGACAAACAATCCAATTAAAAAATGGGAAAAAGAAATGAATAGACACTTCTCCAAAGAGGACATACAGATTGCCAATAGGCATATGAAAAAATGCTCAACATCACTAATCATTAGAGAAATGCAAATTAAAACCACAATGAGATATCACCTCACACCAGTCAGAATGGCGCTCATCAACAAAACATAGAATAAGTGCTGGCGAGGATGTAGAGAAAAGGGAACCCTCCTGCACTGCTGGTGAGAATGCCGACTGGTGCAGCCACTGTGGAAAACAATATGGAGATTCCTCAAAAAATTAAAAATCATGGCCCTGGCCGGTTGGCTCAGTGGTAGAGCGTCGGCCTGGCGTGCAGAAGTCCCGGGTTCAATTCCCGGCCAGGGCACACAAGAGAAGCGCCCATCTGCTTCTCCACCCCTCCCCTTCTCCTTCCTCTCTGTCTCTCTCCTCCCCTCCCGCAGCCCAGGCTCCATTGGAGCAAAGATGGCCCGGGCGCTGGGGATGGCTCCTTGGCCTCTGCCCCAGGCGCTAGAGTGGCTCTGGTTGCCGCAGAGCGACGCCCCAGAGGGGCAGAGCATCGCCCCCTGGTGGGCGTGCCGGGTGGATCCCGGTCGGGCACATGCGGGAGTCTGTCTGACTGTCTCTCCCCGTTTCTAGCTTCAGAAAAATACAAAAATAAAATAAATAAATAAATAAAAATTTAAAATCAAACTGCCTTTTGATCCAGCTATCCCACTTTTAGGAATATACCCTAAGAACACCATAGAACTTTTCCAAAAGGAGAAATGCACCCCCATATTTATGGCAGCATTGTTCACACAGCGAAGATCTGGAAACAGCCCAAGTGTCCGTCAGTGGATGAGTGGATTAAAAAACTTTGGTACATCGCCCCATGGTGGGCGTGCCGGGTGGATCCCAGTCGGGCGCATGTGGGAGTCTGTCTGACTGTCTCTCCCTGTTTCCAGCTTCAGAAAAAAAATGAAAAAAAAAAAAAAAAAAGCTTTGGTACAGGCCCTGGCCGGTTGGCTCAGCGGTAGAGCGTCGGCCTGGCGTGCGGGAGACCCGGGTTCGATTCCCGGCCAGGGCACATAGGAGAAGCGCCCATTTGCTTCTCCACCCCCCCTCCTTTCTCTCTGTCTCTCTCTTCCCCTCCCGCAGCCAAGGCTCCATTGGAACAAAGATGGTCCGGGCGCTGGGAATGGCTCCTTGGCCTCTGCCCCAGGCGCTAGAGTGGCTCTGGTCGCAGCAGAGCGACGCCCCAGAGGGGCAGAGCATCGCCCCCTGGTGGGCAGAGCATCGCCCCCTGGTGGGCGTGCCGGGTGGATCCCAGTCGGGTGCATGCAGGAGTCTGTCTGACTGTCTCTCCCCGTTTCCAGCTTCAGAAAAATACAAAAAAAAAAAGAAAAAAAAAAAGCTTTGGTACATATATACTATGGAATACTACTCAGCCATAAGAAATGATGACATCGGATCATTTACAACAACATGGATGGACCTTGATAACATTATACGGAGTGAAATAAGTAAATCAGAAAAAACTAAGAACTATATGAATCCATACATAGATGGGACATAAAAATGAGACTCAGAGACATGGATAAGAATATGATGGTAATGGGATGGGGGGAGGGTGCCAGGAAGGAGAGAGAGGGAATGGAGGGAGGAGAGGAGCACAAAGAAAACCAGATAGAAGGTGACGGAAGACAATTTGACTTTGGGTGAGAGGTATGCAACATAATCAAATGTCAAAATAATCTGGAGATGTTTTCTCTGAACATATGTACCCTGATTTATCATTGTCACTACATTAAAATTAATAAAAATAAGATTTTTTAAAAAAGGATATGAGAGGGGAAAAAAAAAGTTGGGTGAGGACCTGAACAGACACTTCTCCCAAGACGACAATTTGCCAACAGATATGTGAAAAGATGCTCATCTTCACTAGCTATTTAAGAAATGCAAATCAAAATTACAATGAGATATACCTCACATTTGTTAGATTGGCTATTATCAACAAGACAGGTATTAAAAAGTGTTGGAGAGGCTGTGGAGAAAAAGGAATCCTCATTCACTACTGATGGGAATGTAATCTGGTTCAGCCATTATGGAAGAAAGTCTGGTGGTTTCTCAAAAAATTAAGAATAGCCTGACCTGTGGTGGCGCAGTGGATAAAGTGTCGACCTGGGAATGCTGAGGTCGCCAGTTCGAAACCCTGGGTTTGCCTGGTCAAGGCACATATGGGAGTTGATGCTTTGTTTCTCTTTCTCCCTCTCTCTCTCCTCTCTAAAAATGAATAAATAAAATTAAAAAAAAATTAAGAATAGACCTATCATATGACCCAGCAATCCAAAAGCATTGGTACGTAAAGACATATACACCTCATTTTATTGCAGCATTGTTCACAGTGACTAAGACATGGAAACAACCAAAGTGTTCCTCAACAGAGTATTGGCTAGAGAAGAGGTGGTACATATATACAATGGAATATTTCTCAGCCGTAAAAAAGATGACATATTGCCATTCACTACAACAGGGCTCCCCAAAGTTTTTACACAGAGGGCCAGTTCACTATCCCTCAGACCGTTGGAGGGCCAGTCTATAAAAAAAAACTATGAGCCCTGGCCAGTTGGCTCAGCGGTAGAGCGTCGGCCTGGCGTGCGGGGGACCCGGGTTCGATTCCCGGCCAGGGCACATAGGAGAAGCGCCCATTTGCTTCTCCACCCCCCCCTTCCTCTCTGTCTCTCTCTTCCCCTCCTGCAACCAAGGCTCCATTGGAGCAAAGATGGCCCGGGCGCTGGGGATGGCTCCTTGGCCTCTGCCCCAGGCGCTAGAGTGGCTCTGGTCACGGCAGAGCGATGCCCCGGAGGGGCAGAGCGTTGCCCCTGGTGGATGTGCCGGGTGGATCCCGGTCGGGCGCATGCGGGACTCTGTCTGACTGTCTCTCCCCATTTCCAGCTTCAGGAAAAAAAAAAAAAAAAACTATGAACAAATCCCTATGCACGCTGCGCATATCTTATTTTAAAGTAAAAAAACAAAATGGGAACAAATACAATATTTAAAATAAAGAACAAGTAGATTTAAATCAACAAACTGACCAGTATTTCAATGGGAACTATGGGCCTGCTTTTGGCTAATGAGATGGTCAATGTCTGGTTCCATATTTGTCACTGCTAGCCGGAACAAGTGATATGACACGCTTCCGGAGCTGTGACGTGTGCGTCCCGCATCACCGGAAGTAGTACTGTACGTGAGTGATGCCGCGCTTTGCGGCACCGCCACATACAATACTCCACCAATGAAAGAGGTGCCCCTTCTGGAAGTGCTGCGGGGGCCAGATATATGGCCTCAGGGGGCCGTAGTTTGGAGACCCCTGCACTACAACATGGATGGAACTTGAGAACAGTATACTGATTGAAATAAGTAAATCAGAAAAAGCTAAGAACTGTATGATTTCACACATAGGTGAGATATAAAAATGAGACTCATGGACATAGATAAAAGCGAAGTGGTTGTCAAGGGGAAATGGTTGTCAGGAAGGGAGTGAGGAGGAGGGGAGAAAAGGGGGACTAATATATGGTGACAGAAAATTATTTGACTTTGGGTGATGGGCACACAACACAATTAACAGTTAAAATATCATAGAAATATTAAACCTATGTACTCATTGATCAATGTCACCCCATTAAATTTGATTTTCTAAATAAAATTTTTAAAAAAAGAGATAGAGTTAGACAGGCAAAGACATAGATGGTTTACTGCCCATACTCTCATTCTCAGAAAGATGCAAGTGTGTGCCATAAAAATCAAGTAGTAAACCAAAAAAGAGTTAGAATTCTAGAAATGAAATCCTACGCAGGTGAAGGGCACAGTGAGTCCCAGGCCCTGCTCCGGACCTGCAAGGGAACCACGGGAAGTTCCACAGGAAGGACTGCCTGGGGGAACAGTGGAACCACTGGGGTATCGGATGAGTTTAAGTTTTTGGAAAAACTATTGCTAGGGAAGAGCATTGATAAATAACATAGAAAAATAAGAGAGTTAAAAAGAATAAGAGACAGAAAAACTTACACAGAAAGGAACTGTAACACAGGATACCACTTATCTAAGAAATAAACAGTATTTTCCTTATCATACTAAAGTAAATACTGAATTTTAATTTTACCAAAAATATTTTCTAAAAGTAATCAATTACAAAGTAACTAAGCATATTATTTACAATATAGCGGTAAATACGAGAAGAATGAGATAAAAGAATTGAAAGTGGCTATCTCTGCGGAGAGTGATTTGCAGGGCAACAGACTGCTATTCTTCTATGGGCTTTTGTATTTTTGATTTTTTAACAGACTTGTTCATGTATAAACTGAACAAAAATAAAGTTATTTCTTTTTTTTACAGAGACAGAACAACAGAACGAGAGGGAGAGGGATAGATAGGGACAGACAGACAGGAAGGGAGACCGATGAGAAGCATCAATCATTAGTTTTTCATTGCAACACCTTATTTGTTCATTGACTGCTTTCTCATATGTGCCTTGACATGGGGCTACAGCAGACCGAGTAACCCCTTGCTCAAGCCAGCGACCTTGGGTCCAAGCTGGTGAGCTTTGTTCAAATCAGATGAGCCCGCGCTCAAGCTGGCGACCTTGGGGTCTCGAACTTGGGTCCTCCGCATCCCAGTCCAACACTCTATCCACTGTGCCACTGCCTGGTTAGGCAAAAAAACAGTTATTTTTTAAAAGAACTATCCTCAGAAATTATTTTGAGCTATTGTAGCAACCTGTAATGTTAAAGTCATGGTTTCAGACTCTTTCGGACTGAAGAATCTCCTGGTGTGCTGATTTAAATTGCAGAGTCCGAGACTCCTACAAAGAATATTTGAATCCTTAGGTCTAGGGCGGGCCCTGATTCTGATTTTGGTAGTCCAAAGAGCATTTTGAGAAGCACAGAATAGACAAAGGCCAATAAGAGTTATCAAGTGGATAGGGAGACTGCATTCTCCTAGTGGACCCACATTAGCAACCTGCTCTCAAGTCAGAGTTGCCAGTGTATGCATGGTGTAACTGAAAGAGTTCAGCTTTCTTATGAATATAATTCTGACATATGTTTATCCTTCTTCCCCACCCATCACATTCTCTGCCTCATAAGTCCTGAATTTGCAACTGTGGATGTCTGTTCATTGCCAGTGGGGCCCACTCTAAAGGAGACTTTCATTTGAGATTGAGTCACCTACCCTCTGGATCCCTCTAACAAAATAGAGTTCCTAAATGGCCAGTCAAGGTCTTTGGGGGGATGAGACAGGGTCATCAGGAGAATGAAGGCTTCATTAAGCTCAGACAATGGCTTGGAGCAGATTCCTTCTATGCATTCAGCAGCCTGCATAGGATTAGTGTATACAGCATGTTTCGAAGGCCCCATGCTATATCTCATTGGCCACCAGTGTCAAAGGCATGAATGGCTTTTGCTGAGGCAGGGTAAGCCTCTCTGTTAATATATTTTCTCTTTTTAAAGAAAGAATTCCGGCAAGGCTGGTGGAGGTATCTTAAAGGTCCACAGGTCACTGTGGCCTGTCCTGGGGATGTCCCTAGCTCTCTTGCTCCCTTTGCTGGCTCCCCTTCTGACTGGCATGGTGTTGCCCCTTGACCATGGGCTCAGGGGCCTCCAGCCAAAGCTGCTGACTCTGACCATGGCCTCTCTCTGGGCTCTGTTCATTTGCATCACGCTGCTGGGGGTGGAGGAGCTATATAGGCACTGATTCACAAGAGGATTAGGCCTGGACTGAGGGCACAGTGGGACAGAAGTCGCAGTGAAGGCCCAGCTCCACTCCCTCAGCAGTCACCATGCCCTACATGCTGCCAGGATTCTTCTGTGACCGTGTGATCCGGGAGAGGGACAGGAGAAATGGAGAGGGCACTGTTACACAGCCCCTCAAGTTTGAGGGGCAGGATTTTGTCATTCTCAAACAACGGTGCCTCGCTCAGAAGTGCCTCTTTGAAGACCATGTGTTCCCAGCGGGGGTTCAGGCCCTAGGCTCCCATGAGCTGAGCCAGAAAACCAAGATGAAGGCCATCATGTGGAAAAGGCCAAAGGTAGGGATGGGAGATATGAGGCTTCAAGAGATAGCTCCTGGGGACAGCAAGGCTGATGGTCAGAGCCCGAGGCCAGGGATCCCCACTCCGAGCAAGAGGCTGGTAAGGTTCTCCTACCCATGTGCCCTCATGCTTCATCCTGATACTGATGTTATTTTTTTATTTCTGAATTAGAGGTGATTATAATATTTTAAAGGTCCCTGAGACTGCAAATATTTTTAGGAGACCTAATGCAGTGGCTTAAATTTATAGCAAAATAATAAATATAATTTATTATCATGTGTCTTCTTGAAATCAGGTATTCTGGGGGTGGGAAAGTGAGGTTAAGAACAGGAGGGCTCACAGCTTCAAAGAGACCTCTGTGGAAGATGGTGAGCAGTTAAGAAATGGAGGCTGCAGGAGCTGGAGACCTGCCTTTTTAACCTTTCACATAGGCTGCATCATCAGTGACATATCGCCTCTGTTTAAACAGAAAGGTCCATGCTGACCAGCTTGATTCCTTACAGGGTGAAGCAGTTTGCTCGAAGATAGCTTACTGTGCAGTTGAGGAGCCCATTTGTCTCAGCTGAATGGGTCAAAGTACTTGGGGATATGCAGGACTAGGGCCTCTCGCATGGAGGCACTTATAACCCCCAAAGGGTTCACTGTATTTAGAGCAGGCGAGGAACCGTCTAAACCAGTGGGCTCTAAGGCAGGGCGTGTGCAACTGAGTGGGTCTGCAAGCTGATCTATTAGAGTGTATTTAAAAAATATTCAAACAGTTGTTTTTTAAATAAACTTTCAGTTTTAGAACACTATTAGATTTACATAAAACTTGTGGAACTTGTACAGAGAGTTCCTATTATCTGGCATCCAGTTTTCCCTATTACAGGGGCCCTTGGGTTACGACACAGTTCTGTTCCTACAACAGTGATGTAAACCAAATTTTGGTGTAAGTCGAAACACACCCTAACCTAAGTCACCTACTTATGCTAACACCATTGTAAAATCATAATCTAGAACTTTGAAACACAATTAACTCACAGAAGAAGGAAAAGGACATAAATATACTGTACTGTAGTAACAAAAAATGAATGTAAAAAAATTCCTTACCTTTATTCCTGTGGTTGCTTGCACACTGACCTATTGAGAGGAGGAAGCTGGAGAGGCAGGAGAACCTGCAGAAGGTGCTGGAGATACTGGGTCAGCTGAATCAGGATTGCCTAAGGAACATGCAGGAGATGCTGGGGATGATTCTACCTGTACTACAGGTGTTTCATCTCGAGAAACAGCTGATGTAGAGGGCACAGGATCTGTTGCAGGGCTCTCTACCTTCTTGAAGGATTGTTCCAGGCTACTCTGGAAGGTTGATGACTTCTTCTCTTCCAAAATCTGCCTATAGCATTGCAAGGCATCCATAACAGCTCTGTAGACCTTGCTGAATCTGTCATCGCTGGGGTCCTTAGTTTGAAATTTTGCCAACCCGTCCTCCACCATAGAAAAACCTCTGCCAAACCCTTAGTAGTAAATCTCTTGGGTTCTAGGGTTTCTATCTCTTCCTCTTCAATCAGCTGCTTTTCCAGCTGAATGAGGTCCTCAGAAGAGGACCACGTAGTCCATAAGTACAACGCTAATGGCGTAAGCCAAAACACCTATGTCTCAATTGTTGAAAGTTTTTATGGGAGTAAGCGTCTTAAACTCAAAGTGTCACATGTTGAGCCTGACCTGTGGTGGCGCAGTGGATAAAGCGTCGACCTGGAAATGCTGAGGTTGCCAGTTCAAAACCCTGGGCTTGCCTGGTCAAGGCACATATGGGAGTTGATGCTTCCAGCTCCTCCCCCCCTTCTCTCTCTCTGTCTCTCCTCTCCTCTCTCTCTCTCTCTCTCTCTCTCTCTCTGTCTCTCCCTCTCCTCTCTAAAATGAATTTAAAAAAAAAGTATTTAATAAAAAAAAAAAAAGTGTCACATGTTGAAACTATTGTAACCTAAGGACCCCTTGTATTAATATTTTATATTACTCTGGTACATTTGCTAAAATAATTAGCCAAAATTGATACATTATTATTACCCGAAGTAAGTCCACACTTTATTCAGATTTCTGTAGTTTTTACGCAATATTCTTTTTCTTTTCCATGATTTCACCTAGGATATGACATTGCATTTAGTAGTAACGTCTCCTTGGCCTCCTCTTGGCTGTGACAGCTCTTTCAGACTTTCTTTGTCTTTGATGACTTTGACAGTTTTGAGTACTGGTTAGGTATTATGTATAATATCCCTCACCTGGCATTTTTCTACTGGTTTTCTTCTGATTAATTTTGTCATTTTTCTTTACTGCAAAGTTACTTTTTTCTCTTTTCTATACTGTACTCTATGGAAGAATGTCACTAAACTTAAGCCCAAACTTAAGGAGTGGGAGTTGTAGTCTACGTTCCTTTGTCTACATAAAGTATTGAGATTTCTTCATGGTAACTTTGTCGATTCTCTCCATTTATTTATTTACTTATTCAATTACTTATCTATTTCAATGTAGACTTATGGATATTTATTTTGTATGTTGTCAAATACTTTATTTTCTTGCTCTGGTTGTTTCCGTTTTAGCTATTGGGAGTTCTTTTCGTTGACTCCCATCCCTTTGACATATCCTTATTGTTATGAGGTTTTTTTCCCCTTTGAGTACTTTCTTACTTTCTGATACTATAAGAGGCTCCAGGCTCATTTTATATATTTCCTGCCACCAGCCTAGAATCAGCCATTTTCCCACGGAGCCCTGGTATCTTTTATTGGGAAAGAGCATTAGAAACCAAGACCAGAGCACTAGGTGTGCTTATCATTTTGGGGGTGCCTTTGCCAGTGTCCCTCTCAGCTGACAGACCAAGGAATTTCTTGAAATTACTCTTTGACCCATGTGTTATTTAGAAGTGTGTTGTTTAATTTCTAAATATTTTGATATTTTCCACTTAACTTACTGATTTCTAGTTTCATTCCACTGGTCTGAGAATATACTTAGTATAATTTCTATTCTTTCAAATTTGTAGAGGTGTGTTTTATGATCCAAAATGTGGTCTATTCTTCCGTGTGATCTTGAGAAGAAAGCGTATTCTGGTATTGTTGAATTGAGTATTCTGTAAATGTCAATTATATCAAGTTGGTTGATAGTGATGTTTATGTCAACTACAGCCTTACTGATTTTATGCCAGCTTAATCTATAATTACTGAGGGAGGAGTGTTAAAGTCTCCAACCATAATACTAGATTCACCTATTTCTCCTTTCAGAAATATCACTCTTTGCCCCAGCTCTTTAGATGTACCCACATTTAAGATTATATGCTTTCTTAGAGAAACAACTCCTTTATTATTATGTAGTGCATCTCTTTATCTCTGATAATTTTCCTAGTTATAAAATCTTTGTCTGAAATTAATACTCCCACTTTCTTTTGTTCAGTGTTAGAGTGGTATATCCTTCTCTAGCTATCTGCAGCTTTGCATTTAAAGCAATCTTTTTATGGAAACATATAGTTGGGCCTTTTTTTAACCCTTTCTCACAATCTTTATCTTTTAATTGGTGTATTCAAGCCATTCACATTTAAGTGATTATCATATAATTGGGTTAATATATACCATGTTTGTAACTGTTCTCTATTTGTTGCAATTATTCTTTGTCTCTCCCCTTTTCTGCCTTTAATTGAGTATTCTATATGATTCCATTTTATCTCCTCTCTTAAGTATATCAATTATAGTTATGTTTTGTTTTTTTGTGACAGAGACAGAGAGAAGGACAGATAGGGACAGACAGGAAGGGAGAGAGATGAGAAGCATCAATTCTTCATTGCGGCACCTTAATTGTTCATTGATTGCTTTCTCATACGTGCCTTGACTGGGGGACTACAACACAGCGAGTGACCCCTTGCTCAAGCCAGCGACCTTGGGCTCAAGCTGGAGAGCCTTGCTCAAACCAGATGAACCCGCGCTCAAGCTAACAACCTTGGAGTTTTGAACCTGGATCCTCCGCATCCTAGTCTGATGCTCTATCCACTATGCCACCACCTGGTCAGGCTCAATTATAGTTTTTAAAAATAGTTAATGGTTAGAGTTTCCAGCATACATTTACAACTACTCTTATTCCACCTCCAATAATATTACACCATTCTATATGTAGTCTAGTACCTTATAATAGAAAATTTTTATAATTCCTTTCCTTCCATGATGATATTACTGTCATTCATTTCACATATTCATATGCTATAATTACTCAACACATTGTTATTATTACTTTAAACAAAAGTATCTTTAGAATAAGAAAAATAAAAGTTTTATTTTTCCTGAATTTATTCCTTCTCTGATGTTTTTCCTTTCTTTATGTAGATCCAAGTTCCTGACCTAGGTCATTTTCTTTCCCCCCAAAGAACTTTTTTTAACATTACTTGCAAGGCAAGTCTACTGGCAATGAATTGCTTCTGATTTTATTTGTCCGAGAGTTTATTTCTCCTTTGGTTTTGAATGATAATCTCTCTGTGTACAGAGTTTTAGGTTGGTGGTTTTTCTTTTATTAATTTAAACCAATCTTCCTTGCTTGTATGGTTTCTGAAGAGAAGTCTGCTGTAATTCTATCTTTGTTCCTCTATTAGGAAGGTGTTTTTCCCTCCTCTTGGCTTCCTTTAAGATTTTTTCTTTGTCTTTGATTATCTGCAGTTTGAATAGGATATGCCTAAGTATAGTTTTGTTTTACTGGTATTTACTCTGCTTGATGCTCCTTGAGCTTCATGGATCTGTGGTTTGGTAACTCTCATTAATTTTGGAAAGTTCTTAGCTGGAAGACCCCTATGTATATCTATTATAGCCTATGTGTGTGTGTGTGTGTGTGTTTTTATAATGCATATTATATGTTAAAACAATATACATTAATATGATTTAAAACTAATAAGAATAGCCCTGGCCAGTTGGCTCAGTGGTAGAGCGTCGGCCTGGCGTGCAGAAGTCCCGGGTTTGATTCCCGGCCAGGGCACACAGGAGAAGCGCCCATCTGCTTCTCCACCCCTCCCCCTCACCCCTCTCCTTCCTCTCTGTTTCTCTCTTCCCCTCCCGCAGCCGAGGCTCCACTGGAGCAAAGATGGCCCGGGCGCTGGGGATGGCTCCTCGGCCTCTGCCCCAGGCGCTAGAGTGGCTCTGGTCGCAAAGAGTGACTCCCCGGAGGGGCAGAGCATCGCCCCCTGGTGGGCGTGCCGGGTGGATCCCCGTCGGGTGCATGCGGGAGTCTGTCTGACTGTCTCTCCCCGTTTCCGGCTTCAGAAAAATACAGGGGGGAAAAAAAAAAGACAAAAACTAATAAGAATAGTTACTTAGGGTTGCATGATCAAAATATTTTAATGATAGAGGTATACAAAAAATGTTTGGGGACACTTTGCTAACCACAGTACTCAAGAACTGAGAGAATGGTCATCTGTTGCTCATTGCTAAGAATTCATCATTACAGATCCAGTGTCCAGGTTAGATTATAGTCAAAGGAGCAGTTAGAGGACTCCTAGTAGTTTAGGTGCCTAAGCTGAAATGACAGAGCTGGGACTACCTCTTCTTTATTCATACCAACCAACATAGTCTGGCCTCCATACTCTAGGGGATATTTACACAATGTTTATAAATAAAGAGAGAGGGAGAAGTAGATGTTGGGGAAAGAGGTATCTAGGCACATTAAAGATTTTTTTACAAATTAATCCTCAACAAGCTTGGTAACTGACCCTCGTCTAAGAGATATCTCTTACAAGGACAAACAATTGACGGTCACTAGGCTATGGGTTTTCTAGAAAACAGGCAGGGATAATTTCCCATTTTTATTGTATCCTTAATTCCCCCAGTTCTGTACATAGCTGTGGGTTCAATTAATCATTGGTTAATTCAACTAAGGTAGTGTTAAAGGTAAATGTGATTTATTGGAGAATCTCTACAATTGTAAATCACTGTAACTCCCTTACAAAAACCTGGACTTCCAAACAGAAGAGATATCAGTGTAGTCTCTGCTGCTTTCCAAGCAGCCAGCCCTGGAATTGGTGGCAGGTTGGAGGATGAGGATTGCTTCTGGACTTATTAACTTGAAGACAGGAAGCTGTACCTGTGATAGCTTAAATTGTAACTAACATCCCAGTATTAGAGTCACTCTGTAATACATTTTTTATAACAAGGGCAGAATATACAGTAGTCAAGTGTCTCAACTGGCAAGTAGCAGAGGTCCAACTCAAAGTAGCTTAAACCAAAAAAGCTCATATAACTTAAATGTTTAAGGGTGATATTGGGTTTAAACACTGAATCCAGCTCTCCAACCATGTCATCAAGACACAGTCCCTAATATTATCTATTTATCTATCTATCTATCTATTATCTATCTATCTATTATCTATCTATCTATCTATCTATCTATCTATCTATCTATCTATCTATCATCTTTCACCTTCCTCCTCTGATCCCCACTCCTCCATCTGTTTCCTGTAAGTCAGCTTTATTCTCAAGTAGATTAACTTCACAATGGGGCAAAGACGCCACCAGAAGCTTCAAACTGATTAATTTATAACTCCAGCTGAAGGATGAATTTTTTTTCTCAGTAGTTAAAACAAAAGTCTCATTGGCCCTGATTTGGTCATGTGCCCTTCATGAACCAATCACTGTCACTCTAATTGCCCTATTATATATCTGGAGCTGAGGGAAAGGAGGGAGCCTACCAGAACAACATGGGCTGATACTGGGGCTGCTCCCCAGTAGAAAATTGATGTATAATCCCAGGAGAAGGGAGTGTATGTTAAAGAAGCAAATCACTGGGGAGACAAAAATAAAAAATGTCCACTGTACTTTAACTGACTTCTTTGTTTTTTAAGAGAAAGAGACTTTATTTAGAATAATGAGTTTTATATTTTATTAGTGGTTTTTAAAGACCACAGTGGGGGTGTTGAGGATCTCTTTATTACCAAATTGTTATTGCTTCTAGGTTTTGTTTTGTTTAGTTTTTAGTGAAGAGAGATAGAAAATGTTATTTATTTATTTAATGTTTTATTGATTTGAGAGAGAGAGGAAGGGAGCAAGAGAGACAGGAACATCAATCTGTCCCTGTATGTGCCCTGACTGAGGATAGAACTGGCAATCTCTCTGCTTTGCAATGATACTCTAACCAACCAAGTTATCTGGCTAGGGCAGAGAATATTTTTTAAAGAAACAAAAATACAGTGGTAGAGCGTTGGCCTGGCGTGCAGAAGTCCCGGGTTCGATTCCCGGCCAGGGCACACAGGAGAAGCTCCCATCTGCTTCTCCACCCCTCCCCCTCTTCCTCTCTGTCTCTCTCTTCCCCTCCCGCAGCCAAGGCTCCACTGGAGCAAAGATGGCCCGGGCGCTGGGGATGGCTCCTTGGCCTCTGCCCCAGGCGCTGGAGTGGCTCTGGTCGCGGCAGAGCGACGCCTCGGAGGGGCAGAGCATCGCCCCCTGGTGGGCAGAGCGTCGCCCCCTGGTGGGCGTACCGGGTGGATCCCGGTCAGGCGCATGCGGGAGTCTGTCGGACTGTCTCTCCGTTTCTAGCTTAAGAAAAATACAAAAAAATAAAAATAAATAAAAATAAATCAATAAATAAAGAAACAAAAATAATCATGAGTTATGTATTTAGTTCAGCTTTACTACTGCAGGGTTATTACTTAAGTTACTCAATTTTATTATTTTACGTATTTTATTTTACACCAAAACAACTTGGTTCCTAATGACATTAAATAAGGTTTTGTTTACTTTATCCTACAAGATACATATCAAAGTTTTGAAATGACAATATTATTATTATTTCTTATTGTTTGTGTTATGGTTTTTTTACCTTAGGATATAACCCAAAAGGGATAAATAGTCAAAATGTTTTATATATTTTTTGTTTGTTTGTTTGTTTGTATTTTTCTGAAGCTGGAAACGGGGAGGCAGTCAAACAGACTCCCACATGCACCCGACCGGGATCCACCCGGCACGCCCACCAGGGGGCGATGCTCTGCCCATCCAGGGCGTCGCTCTGTTGCGACCAGAGCCACTCTAGCGCCTGAGGCAGAGGCCACGGAGCCATCCCCAGCACCTGGGCCATCTCTGCTCCAATGGAGCCTCGGCTGCGGGAGGGGAAGAGAGAGACAGAGAGGAAGGAGAGGGGGAGGGGTGGAGAAGCAGATGGGTGCTTCTCCTGTGTGCCCTGGCCGGGAATCGAACCCGGGACTTCTGCATGCTAGGCCGACGCTCTACCACTGACCCAACCGGCCAGGGCCAAAAATGTTATATTTTAAGTCACTTGAACTCATTCTTTTTTATGTGCATAGTCATGTCACCAACTTGAAAGCAGTCGGGTTTTTTTGCTTCAAATTGCTTTCAGCTGTTACAGATTGCTTTTTAAATTTGTCTTTTCTTGAATATAGACTTTTAATTCTGTGAAAATTTATATGATTTCTAAGTCAAACTATTTTCAAAGTTATATTTAGAGTTTTACTTCCATCTGTATTTTTATCACCTTATTCCTTACTTTCCCCTATACATACTCAAACTTCCTTAAAAGTATTGATTTTGCCCTGGCCAGTTGGCTCAATGGTAGAGCATCAGCCTGGCATGTGGATATCCCAGGTTTGATTCCCAGTCAGGGCACACAGGAAAGGCGATCATATGCTTCTCCACCCCTCCCCCTCCTCCATCTCTCTCTTTTTCTCTCTCTTTCCCTCCCACAGCCATAGCTCAATTGGTCTGAGCACATCAGCCCAGGCACTGAAGATGACTCTATGGAGCCTTTTCCTCAGGCACTAAAATATCTCAGTTGCAAGCTTGGCCCCAGCTGGGCAGAGCATCGGCTCCAGATGGGGGTTGCCAGGTGGATCCCAGTCCAGATGCATGCAGGAGTCTATCTCTCTATCTCCCCTCCTTTCACTTGGAAAAAAAGAAAAGGAAAAAAAAAGTATTGGTTTTAGTTTTTGCTCCCATTGCACTAAGAGTTTCAGGTGGAAGGTGTGTGTGATTTGGTCTAAGCAAGACTTTCCATCTATAGGAGGAACAGATCCCTGAGTGCAGGGAGCTTCAGCTCACTTGGGTGTATTGGGTTGTTTTGATGGGGAGGAAGACAAGGGAGATAGGGGGAGAGGTAGGGAGGGAGAGAGGGCTATGTCACAGGGATAGCCAGCTTCTTGAAGCTGTGAAGAATGGTGTTAAAACCCAAACACAGGCCCTGGCCGGTTGGCTCAGTGGTAGAGCGTCGGCCTGGCGTGCAGAGGTCCCGGGTTCGATTCCCGGCCAGGGCACACAGGAGAAGCGCCCATCTGCTTCTCCACCCCTCCCCCTCTCCTTCCTCTCTGTCTCTCTCTTCCCCTCCCGCAGCTGAGGCTCCATTGGAGCAAAGATGGCCCGGGCGCTGGGGATGGCTCCTTGGCCTCTGCCCCAGGCGCTAGAGTGGCTCTGGTCGTGACAGAGCGATGCCCCGGAGGGGCAGAGCATCACCCCTGGTGGGCGTGCCGGGTGGATCCCAGTCAGGCGCATGTGGGAGTCTGTCTGACTGTCTCTCCCCGTTTCCAGCTTCAGAAAAATACAAAAAACAAAACAAAAACCCAAACACAGAATCTATAGATTACTTCAGAATTTTAAAAGTTAAAAATCAAAGCATAAACCCATTCAAAGAAAAACAAAACACCCTCTGTTGGGCTGCACATAACTGCTGGGGCCAGAGGTGCCATATTGGGTTGGTTTAAATAAAGAAGTGCACCTTCCAACAGAAGGGGAGTCCTGAGAGGCACACACCAAATTTCTTCTCTGTTTTACCCAGTTCTCAAGTTCTGTGAACCTGGGACTTTTGCTGACTCTAAATATCTGTTACCACATCTTGGGAGAAAGATCCTATTTTCCCTCCTGGACCTCTTTTCCTGTCATAGAAAAAGAAAAAAGAAAAAACCAAGAGCCATACTTTCTCTTGTTCCTTTGCCAAAGCTGGGACAGTAAAGACACTGCCCTCTGAAGGTGCATCCTTCATAAGACAGTATGTCAGTGTGAGGGTGAAGTACAAAACAATGGGAAAAAGAGACATGCTTTTGGCTTTTACTACTTACTAGCTGTGTATCCTTGGGCAAGTGTCTTAATATCCCTGAGCCTTGATTTCCTTACCTGAAAAACAAGAATGATAGTATCCAAGCCACTGGGTGTTTTTAGAGGCTTAAATAAGTGGTGTGTATAATATTACTGATACACAATTCCAGTATACATAATGGACATCAATAAATGATAGCTACCACTGCTGTTATTCTTTCCTTTTTGTTTCACAGGAAATTTGTGAGAATCCTCGATTTATCATCGGTGGAGCCAATAGAACTGACATCTGTCAAGGAGATTTAGGTAGGAAAGTCTCTCAGATCATTACCAGCTGAAAAATCAAGGGGTGGTTAAAAGGTTTGATTCCTTTACAGGAAATAAAGGGACAGTAATCTGTTTTTGCTTTTAATGCATTTGGGGGAAGAGGTTTTCTACCATTACTTTATCTGATAGTGATTGCTTCATTTAATTTTTGTTCCTCCCACATTTCTCATTAGTTATTTGCCATGTGTCACAGGAGGTAGACGTCATTCCACAACCTCCCCTCTGGAGTTTCAAGGACAGTTACACACCCCACTCAACAAGACAAACGCCCTGCTTTTGACTGTTCCCATTTTCCTTAAAATACAGCTCTGAAACTGTCTGTGTGCCAAGCATGTCCCTTGGTCACATAATCTATATATACACCCAAAATGCATTACCAAAAAGAATGCTTGTATCTCAAACCCTTGTTTGAATTGCCCCAGAATAAGAGCTCCATATTAAAAGAGTCTTTCACAAAGACGACATTTGCACTGTGGATGAAACATCCAATTTTCCATCCGTCTAGTTTGGCTGTTCCAATAGACCTGCCCTCCCTCTGTGCCTCTTGGTCAGGAAGTACCACCTCTGGGGTAGACTGCGACAGAGCTCTGTGAGATAAAGTTGGAGAAAATATCCACGGATACAATTTAAAACTTGAGGGTAAAGGGCACCAACCAAACGAAAGGATATGACTAATTTAGTCACAGAAAGGGAGGCTGACGAGGCTTTCGACGTCTAGGTTCCTGCACCTGAGAGAAGACTGCCTGCAGAGCCCTGGGCAAGGTAGTAATCTGGGCCTTCTAACCAATACACTATTTCTTTTCTTTATTTTAGAGAGAGGAAGGAAGCGAGAGAGAAACATTGATTTGTCGTTCCATTTATTTATGCACTCATTGGTTGAGTCTTGTATGTGCCCTGACTGGGGATTGAACCCACAACCTTAGTATATATATCGGGACAATGCTCTAACCAACGGAGCTACCCAGTCAGGACACCAATACACTGTTTCGAAGGAAAGGCCAGGGGGGAGGGAGCTGTCTCAAAGTTGCTATCACATCCCACACAGCAAATAAAGGCCTCACATAACTGAACCCATCCTCCTAAGAAGGCAGTTCTGTGGCTGTTTGTGTGCCAGGTGTGTCCCTTGGGCATTCTCTCTCTTCTCTCTCTCTCTCTCTCTCTCTCTCTCTCTCTCTCTCTCTCACACACACACACACACACACACACACACACACACACACAGGGTCACCTCTGACTACATACAGTACTCTAGTACTCTGCCAGAAAGGAAGTTCAGGGAGAAAGAAAATGTCCCCATCTCATCCCATTTATAGCAATGTCTTAGTGCCCCCTGCAGACTGGTCCTGAAGCAGCTGCCTGACTCCTTAAAATACAAACCCACTTGACTAATGGCTCTCTGATGCTCGGTCTCCACTGAGGTCAGGAGGGGAAATGCACTCACAGTGCAAAGATATTTGGCAGGACAGATTTCCTACAGGTGTTATAAAGAACGACTCAATTAAGACCTACTGTTCTGTCTCCACTGAGGTCCAAAAAAGAAATGAGCTTATATTGCAGGTGAAGGAATTACCTACAGCCTTCAGAAAACCACTCAGGAGGGTATAATTTACTGTGTTGATTACATTATCAAGGGACTGATGTCAAATTTCTTTCCTGGATGACACCTCTGCAAAATAGATCTGGAAGTCAGACAGTGAGCACCACTTGGACCCTACTCTTCAGAGTGGAGCAGCCCACTGGGGTTGGGTCCCTTTCTTGCCTGGAGGTATAAGACCTTCCTTTGACCTGTGCTACATGTTTGCCTGCAGGGGACTGCTGGTTTCTTGCAGCCATTGCTTGTCTGACCCTGAACGAGCACCTGCTTTTCCGAGTCATACCCCATGACCAGAGTTTCACCGAAAACTATGCGGGGATCTTCCACTTCCAGGTGAGGCAATGGGAGTGGCCGGCTGCCCTTCAGTTACCGCTAGTCTCCTGGCCTTGACTTCCCAGCGGCTCCGGAAAGGTTTCTCACATCCTCCCAGGGGGGTGGGCAGTGCCCCCTTAAGGCCCCAAGCCTCTGAGGAAACAGTTGTTTATTTTGGCTACCCACACTCCCCACACACACCTTCTATGCCCCAGAAAAGCAGGAATACATCCTGTTTGCTGGCCAGCGGGTCTATTTTTGCCTCTACAGTTGGTTGGTTGCTATATTATTACCCCCAGCCCTTCTCAAGTAGGTCCCTGAGATATTAGCACTGGGAATCCATAGGGACCTTTAGGTTGTAAAGAAAACCCTGTCCACAACTGTGGCTTCAGTATACTTGTTTCCATTTGAGGAAGGTCTATACCACATCTACCACTCAACTCTTCTAGGCTGTGGAAGAAAAGTCTGGTTAATCTGGGGACAAGTTTCTGGTTTGCCCCAGAAATGAGTCTTAGTTCCAGAATCAATTCAACCATTGGACATTTTCTGGATCCAACTTGTCTTGCTATAGAGCCAAGTTCTGGTGCTGGTCCAGAACTGAGAGAGTTCCAAATGTAGGGATCTAGCAGATAGCAGGGTTCTGTGGCATCTGTGTGTCTCCAGCCCCAAGGCTCCGAGTGTCTGGGGACTGACCAAATCATTAGTTGATATACCTGCTGATCCTGTACCTCAGGGCTGAAGGTCTCAGAAAGGCCTTCTCTTCAGCTTCATGGGCAGCATCCTGCTGCCATTCAAGCATGGGCAAGGTAGCCAGGCCCTGAATTCTGTTTCTCCCCTGTGCTATCAGGTGGCTGGCTTCCCTCTGATATTTAAGGGGTCTGATATCTAAAGGGACATAAATTCAAAGGCCAGACAGATTTTTGCCCTCTTGTCAATAAGGGGGGGGGGGGGGGAGGGAATGCCATTAGAAAATTAAACTACATTTGGATTTCTCCAGTTAAAATAGTTGTTCAAAAAAGAACAACATCCAGAATTACAAACGTTGGACAATTTTCCAGCTTCAGTCAGAGTAGATTCTGGGCACTTTCTCTCATGTCCATCCTTCATCTTCAGCAGCAATTTCTACCTTGTTTGTCAAAAGGAAATACATAAATCAATACGTCACCTTCACCCAGACCAGTCATTCTCAACCCTGGCTGCATATTAGAATCAGCTGAGATACCTAAAGACACTGATAGCTAGGCCCTCCCCAGACTTACTGAGCTGGAGAATGAAAATGCCAAGTCCTCAGATATTCAGAGAGCACCTACTGCCCTCAATACTGGGCTAGGTTCTGTGTAAGAGACAAAATGGTTTCTAACTCACTCCCTGCCCTCAAGGAGCTCATAGTTCACTCAGGGAAAGATTTGCACACTCCAAACCCAGAATAGTATGAACAAACATCAAGCTCAGAGCTGAGGAAATGGGAATCAAAGACACCTCTAAGGAATGTTGGTTAGGGAAACCCAGTGGTAATCTGAGTATGTGACTCTGTGCTTGATGCTTCTGTGCAGTTCTGGCGATATGGAGACTGGGTGGATGTGGTTATTGATGACTGCCTGCCAACTTACAACAATCAACTGGTTTTCACCAAATCCAACCACCGCAATGAATTCTGGAGCGCTCTGCTGGAGAAGGCTTATGCTAAGTAAGGCAATACTTTCGAATGCGAGGCAAGTCTAGAAATAAGAAGGTGGGGCTGCAAAATCCAGCCAAGGTCTCACTCATGAGAGGAGGCATGTGTCTGTGCATGTGTACACATTGTGTGTGTGTTCACCTGTGACCCAAAGTCAGAGAAGATCAAGTCCAGGCAGAAAGAGCTGTGTAGGAAATCTTTAGCTTTAGCTTCTCAGAGTGAGCTCTTTAACTCTGTCTTTGCAGTGGTGTTACAAGTCCTGGATTCAATCATTATATTTCTGGAGCTCAGATCCCAGGGTCTTGCTTGGCTCAACCTTATGAGGTCGCAGTATATTAATAAAGCCATATTATCTCTCAGTTTAGAAGTCCTACTCCATTGCTTCTTGGCCTTTTGGCTAAAATCAAGTGTAGAAGCCCCAATCTAGCTATTGTTGGCTTTAATGAAGCCCTGCCTCAGGGTTCAGGGTATAATGGAAAGAGAACTATCGGAAAGTGGGAATGGTTGGTTTCTGGTTTCAGTACTCTGGTTCTCTATGGCCTTGGGTGACTCATTAGCCTCTGGAGTTCAGTTTCTCCTTTGTAGAGAAAAGAAATCATAGTACCTATCCATTAGCTCACAGAGTTGTTGAAGAACTGACGAGAGAACATGACAGGACCCAAGAGTAAAGTTCTTTTTTCCCCAAAACTTTACAGGTTAATTCTATCAAATGAGTAAAGGAAAGATAAAATGAATTTTACACTAACTCTTTCAGAACATGAATTTTGTAACACACATATAACACCAAATTTATCCTATTTATTTCATGATATCAAAACCAGATAAAACATTATAAAGAATAAAAATCATCAATTTTTCTTATAAATTTAAACAATTTTAAGATAGTATTAGAAAATGAAATCCAATATGTAAAATTCATAATATACAATGACTAGATAGGATATATACCAAGAAGCAGTTTGTTTTAACATTTGAACATCAATTCTATTTAGCATATTAATAAAATAAAAGAGAAAAACCATATGATTATATCAATATATGCTGAAACAGCATTTCACAAACGTCAGCACAAATTCATTAAACTAAACAAAAAAAGAACAGAAAAGAAATCCTAAAATTAATGTAAGCCATTTATGAAAAACCCACACCTAAAACCAAACTTTATGATAAAATATGAATACCACCTGCTTAAAATTCAAGAATAATACAAGTTTATATACTCTCACTACTTCTATTCAGTACTGCGCTGGAAGCCCTAGTCATTAATAATGCAAGAAGAATAAATTAAAGGCATACAGATTAGTGAGGAAGATTTAATCTGCCTAAAATCACTGATGCTCTGCCAAGGAATTTATCAAAAAAAAAAATCTAGATTAAGATGTGAATGTAGTAGTCACCTGATACAAGTTTTATAATCACAGATAAATTTTATTTATATACATAATAAATACTTGAAACTAAAATTTTAAAGCAGTTTTTATAACATTAAAACAAGAAATACATAGATATAAAATATTGTTTTGGTAAACTTTTTTCTTTTTTTTCTTTTTCAATTACAGTTGGCATACATTATTATATTAATTTCAGGCATCCACCCTAGTAATTAGACATTACATAATTTACCAGGTGATCATCCCTATAAATCTCACACCTACCTAACAGCATAGCTATTAGAATATTATTGAGTATATTTCTTATGCTGTCTTTTACATCCCTATGACTATCCTATAACAACAATTTGTGCTTCTTAATACCTTCACCTTTATCACCCATTCCCTCAACCCTCCGCCAATCTGTCAACCATCAAAATGTTCTCTGTATCTATGTATCTGTTTCTGTTCCGCTTGTTTATTTTGTTTTTTAGATTCAATTGTTGATGGATATATATTTATTGCTATTTTGTTGTTTATATATTTTAATTTTCTTTCTTCTCCTCCCACTCCTCCTCCTTTCCTTCCCCTCTTCCTCCTCCTCCTCCTCCTCCTCCTCCTCCTTATTCTTCTTCTTCAAAGATCTTTTAACATTTTGAATAATACTGTTTTGGTGGAGATGAACTCTTAGCTTTTTCTTATCTGGGAAAGTCATTATCTGTCTTTTGATTCTAAAGGATAGCTTTGCTGAGTAGAGTAATCTTTTTTTTTTTTTTGTATTTTTCTGAAGCTGGAAACTGGGAGGCAGTCAGACAGACTCCCGCATGCCCCCTACCGGGATCCATCCGGCGCGCCCACCAGGGGGCGATGCTCTGCCCCTCTGGGGTGTCACTCCGTCACATCCAGAGCCATCCTAGTGCCTGAGGCAGAGGCCACAGAGCCATCCCCAGCGCCCGGGCCATCTTTGCTCCAATGGAGCCTCGGCTGCGGGAGGGGAAGAGAGAGACAGAGAGGAAAGAGAGGGGGAGGGGTGGAGAAGCAGATGGGCGCTTCTCCTGTGTGCCCTGGCCGGGAATCGTACCCAGGACTCCTGCACGCCAGGCCGATGCTCTACCACTGAGCCAACTGGCCAGGGCCATCAGCTGACAGTTTTATGGGAGCTCTATTGTAGGTAACTAAATGCTTTTCTCTTGTTGCTTTTAAGATTCTCTTTTTATCTTTAATCTTTTGCATTTTAATTATGATGTGTCTTGTTGTGGACCGTTTTGGGTTCATCTTGTTGAAATTCTCTGAACTTCCTGGGCTGGTATGTCTGTTTTCTTTACCAAGTTAAGGAACTTTTCTGTCATTATTTTTCACATGGGTTTTTAATTTTTTGCTCTCCTTAATGATGCGAATGTTGATATGCTTAAAGTTGTCCCAGAGGCTCCTTACACTACCCTCATTTTTTAAAATTCTTTTTCCTTTTTTATGAACTGATCAGGCACTTTCTGCTTCCTTATCTTCCAAATCACTGATTTTATATTCCACTTCATTTACTCCACTTTTGATTCCCTGTAATGTATTCTTTAAATTTTTAAAATTATTTTTATTTGTTTTTCTTTTTGAGAAAGAGAGAGAGAGAACATCAACTCATTGCTCTACTTAGTTGTGCATCCATTGATTGCTTCTCATATGTGCCCTGACCAGGGCTTGAACCAGCGACCTCAGGGTTGAATCAGCAACCCTGGGATCAAGCCAGAAACCTCAGTGCTCTGAGATAACACTCTATTCCCTGTGCCACCAGCCAGGGCTCTATTCTTTTTTATTATTATTGGTCGATTGATTTTAGAGAGAGAAGAGGGGAGATAGAGAGACATCAATTTGTTGTTCCACTTATTTATACATTCATTGGTTGATTCTTATATGTGCCTAACGAGGGATAGAACTGCAAACTTGGTATATCAGGACAATGCTCTAACCTACTGAGCTACCCAGCCAGAGCCTGTAATGTATTCTTTTTTTTTTTTTTGAGGGGATATTTTATTGCTTAATATTCATTTTAAAATATCCCCTCATTTTTTTAAAATTATTTTTATTTATTTATTTTAGAGAAGAGAGACAGAGAGAGAGAGAAAGGGGGGGAGGAACAGAAAGCATCAATTCCCATATGTGCCTTGACTGGGCAAGCCCAGGGTTTTGAACTGGCGACCTCAGTGTTCCAGGTCGAAGCTTGATTCACTGCGCCACCACAGATCAGGCCTGTAATGTATTCTTCATTGCAGTTAATGTGTTCTTCATTTCTGACTGGTTCTTTTTTATGTTTTCTACTTTTGCTTTTATGTTTCCTATCTTTTTTTTTTTTTTAGTTTCTCACTAAGTTCATCTACCCTTCCCCTAAAATCATTAAGCATCCTTATAATCAGTGTTTTGAACTGATTGGTAGATTGCTTGTCTCCATTTTGTTTAGTCTTTTTCTAGAATTTTGTTCTGTTCTTTCATACAGGCTGTGTTTCTTTGTCCCCTCATTTTGGCAGCCTCCCTGTTTTTGTTTCTATGTATTAGGTAGCGGTGCTACATCTCCTGGCCTTCGTAGTGTGGCCTTATGTAGTAGGTGTTCTGTAGGGTCCAGTGGCACAGCCCCCCCAGTCACCCAAGTTGGTCACTCAAAGTTCTTCCCCCATGTGGGTTGTGTATACCCTCCTCTTGTTGTCGAACCTTGATTACTATTGACACGTCAATGGTGGGGGAGGGGGCATTTATCCCCAGGCCAAGTAGCTGTGGCCACTGTGGAGGATCAGCTGTGCAGAAGCCCACTCCACAGATCAAGACTTACTTCAGTGGAGCTCTGGTGCCTGATGAGTTTGCCTCTTGAGTGTGCTATTTGCAGAGGTGGTTGAGTGGTGATGCTTCAACGTGGACTGAAGCTGTCCACTGGGTGTGCAGGCCAAGGTCATCTGCTGTCTGTGTTCTGCCCCAGGCCACCTGGCATGAGCTACAAAGTGATCTGAAGATAGCTGCTACTTGTGCTAGGCTTGGAGGTGTTCAAGTGAAGCCAATCTGTGAACCAAGGCTGGCTGCTAGTGCAGGGCCTTAGGCCACTTAGCAAAAGGTATGGGGCACACATAGGCTAGATGGTGCTTTTTTGAGAGATTTTAGGGAAATACAAAGGATGAGCCAACACAGATCATTTGTATTGAAAAGCCACGGGAAACCACTTGGGTGGCCCAAAATTTGGGTGAGGCAGGAACTCAAGGAGTCACCAGGGCAGGAAAAACAGTGTGAAACAGGTTGATAGGGTCTCAGAAATAGAGCTTGCTGACTCTGTGTGGGGAGGGCTCATCAATGGAACAATGGCCTCTGCTAGCACTTCTGTCTGGGAGAAAGCTGCCACTCCAGCTCTCGTCCTGATGCCAGACAATTTATTTCCTCTCCTTATGTCTCTGGTGCCTTTCAAGCTGCTGCTTTCCCTTCCCTCTCCCCCCATACACTGGAGCTCAGAGGGAGTGAATCCAAGTAAGTCTGTGTGTAGGCCCTTTAAGAGAAACTGCCTGGGACTCCATCTCACTCAACCACAACTCCTGCTAGTTTTTACAGCTACAAGCTATGTGGACTTCTCTACCTGGCACTGAAACCCTGGGCTGAGGGACCTGGTGTGTGGCTGGGACCCCTTGCTCCTCACGGGGCACTTCCACAACCAAGATATCCCTTCTGACTCTTATCTGCGACACATGAGTGTGGGACCATATCATTCCACATCTCTACCCCTCCTATTGTATGGATGGGGCCTCTTCTTTAATTCTCTAGTTGTAGGACTTTCATTCAACCAGATTTCAGGTAGTTATGAATGATAATTGTTCTGTAGTTTAGTAGTAATTTTGGTGTGGTTGTGGGAGGAGGCGAGTACTCTGTTTACCTACACTACCATCTTGTCTGAAAGCCCCCGAGAGTACAGTTCTGGTGGCATTGACCCTTGGCTCATGTTTCCTGGAACGCTATGACCTCAGATTGGTCTTCATCATCTCTCGAAGGCTCCATGGTTCCTATGAAGCTCTGAAAGGTGGGAACACGACAGAGGCCATGGAGGACTTCACAGGAGGGGTGACAGAGTTTTTTGAGATCAAGGATGCTCCCAGAGACATGCACAAGATCATGAAGAAGGCCATCGAAAGAGGCTCCCTCATGGGCTGCTCCATTGATGTAAGTTTGGGAGGCGGGTGCAGGGCAGGGAGCAGCCGAATATCAGAAAGCCTTACCCAAAGACCAGCCGCATAGGGTCCACTTCTGGGACAGGGTGAATGTTTTGTTTTAGGAAGCAGGAACTGGCACTCAACTTTGAAAATTGGGAATTTCTCAAAGTAGGAGAGTTTCTGGGGATTTTCAACAAAGAGGTAGGGCAAGGACACGTCAAGCCCTGGGGTATTGGGATGAGGTCCAGAGGCCTATGCCAATGTGCACTTCTGTGGCTGAAACTGCTAAGTCCCAGCATGACCCCATTAAGCAGGCCATATACTTGACTATGGTTCTGGGCCCACTGGTGCCCTAAGAAAGCCTCTCAGTCACTGAGCTTTGTTCACATCTCTCACTTGGGGCATGGGCTTTGTGCCGTAACCTAGAAGCTTAGCCCGCACACCCCCTCTCAGTGCAACAAAAGGTTTGAACTGAGACCAGAGCCAAGGGTAAGGAGATGGCTGACTGGCCAGGCCTCCTGAGTTTCTGGAGACATACCTGCCCTGGGGTCTGCTTTCCGTTGCTGAGGAAGGGGTCCAAGTTGAACTACTGTTCCTTCCTTTCCAAATATTCCCCCATGGATTGGAAAGCTTGGGAAGATCAGCTAGCCTAAAACACCCGGAGATGAATATTTTCTTCCTGTATCACTTTTCTCCACCTTTTCTCCATTCATGCTGTTTATCTCTTCCTTTTCCGTTGTCTGTGTCCTCCCTTCCTTTGGCCTCCTTCCCTTTTTATCACCCTCCTATGTTTGTTCTCTCTCCTTCTCCCGCACTATCCTTTGCCCTCCCCTTTGGGCCCCAGGATGGCACAAACATGACCTATGGAACCTCTCCTTCTGGGCTGAAAATGGGGGAGTTGATTGCACGGATGGTGAGGAACATGGATAACTCGCTGCTCAGGGACTCAGACCTCATCCCTACAGGCTCAGATGACAGACCAACACGGGTGTGTACACCTCCAATTGTCAGGAATGACCACGCCCCCAACCCGCAGAGCCGGCCCTGTTGGTGTCACACTCTCCTCAGAGCCAGCGCCTGACACACAGACCCCCACCTGGGGCCTGCCAAGGGTCTGAGTTGGAATAATTTGCCTGCTCCAAGGCTCCTGAGGGTGGGAGAGACAGCATTTGGAGAGAATCTCCATGGTACCTCCTCTCCATGGTCCAGACACTTTTCTCTGATAATGAATTAACGGAAAGACATACAAGAGAGACTTTATTTATTTTAAAATGTTTCTCTTCTAATTCATTCATTTACTCATTCAACACATATTTACCAAGCTCCTACTAGGGGCCAAGTATTCTTCTAGCAAACAAAGAAAATTCTCTCCTCTTTGTTCACTATCCTAGTGGACAAAGCAAAGTCTCTCCCCCCTCATAGAGTTTATATTCTAGTACTTTCAGAAATAGTACATGTTTTCCTTCCAACACCTTGACTTTGGAGTTCTGGTCTTTGAAAATGTGAGAGAATAAATTTCTGTTATTGTTAAAAAAAACAAAAAGAAGTGATACATGTTCATTGAGGAATACTGAGTCATATAGTAAAGCAGAAGAAAAAATAACCTCTCTTTCGCCATCAAAAGGTAATAACTCTTAATTAACATTTAGTATATATCCTCCCAAGATTTTTCTTATGCATACATTTAATCTAAATTTTTATTTATTTATTTATTTATTTATTTATTTAGTGAGAGGCAGGGAGACAGAGAGACAGACTCCTGCATGTGCCCCAATGGGGATCCACCTGGCAAGCCCCATACCAGGTAATGCTCTGCCCATCTGGAGCCACTGCTCCATGGCTCAGCAACTGAGCTATTTTAGTGCCTGAGGCAAGGCCATAATGCCAGGGGTCAACTTACTTGAATGAGCCATGGCAGCTGCAGGAAGGGAGGAGAGAGAGAGAGAAAGAAAAGGAGGAGGGGGAGAGTTGGAGAAGCAGAAGGTCTCTTCTCCTGTGTGCCTTGACTGGGACTCAAACCTAGGACTTCCACACACTGGGTTGATGCTCTACCACTGAGCCAACCCAGCCAAAGCTCATTTTATTTTTTAATGTCATATTTTATGTACCTCTTTGCAACATGCTTTTTTTTCCCCAGTTAGCTTTATATTCTTAATGGGTCAATAAGAATTACATTCTTCTGGCCCTGGCCAGTTGGCTCAGTGGTAGAGCATTGGCCTGGAGTGCGGAAGTCCCAGGTTTGATTCCAGGCCAGGGCACACAGGAGAGGCGCCCATCTGCTTCTCCACCCCTCCCCCTCTCCTTCCTCTCTGTCTCTCTCTTCCCCTCCAGCAGCCAAAGCTCCATGGAGCTAAAGATGGCCTGGGCGCTGAGGATGGCTCCATGGCCTCTGCCCCAGGCACTAGAGTGGCTCTGGTTGCAACAGAGCGACACCCCGGAGGGGCAGAGCATCGCCCCCTGGTGGGCGTGCCGGGTGGATCCCGGTTGGGTGCATGCAGGAGTCTGTCTGACTGCCTCCCCGTTTCCAGCTTCAGAAAAATAAAAAAATAAAAAAATAAAAAGAATTATATTCTTCAAGTGTCTTCTATTATATTTAAGAGTCTTCTGATGGCCAGAGGCACACTTTCTGGGTGTGGAGGAGTCCTCATCCTCACAGAACCCAGAAAGTGAACTTTGTCTGAGGCGGCAGAACTTTTGCTTCCCAGCCCCTGACAGGCTGTCTGGTTTTTGCTCCACAGACCATTGTTCCCGTTCAGTATGAGACAAGAATGGCCTGTGGGCTAGTCAAAGGGCATGCCTACTCTGTCACTGGGCTGGAGGAGGTAAGCCTGCAGGGCTGGGGGGGATGGGACTTGAGGATTTACTTGGGTTAAGCTCCTGAAGTAAGGATTTAGCTTTCTGTGTCCCTTTGTAGCTATGAAGCTTGCCTCCAATCAGGGGATCCACTCAAGGCTCAGGCCAAAGGCTGGAAGGGATCATAAGGACTCACAAGAGTGGATCTTACCAGCAGATGGTGCTTAGTTTAGCTTTGTTTTTAGTGCTAAAGATAGCCACTTCCCTCAACATTTCCAAGGAATAAACAGACATCACTTTAATTTTAAGAAGTTCGTTTCATAGGTTCTCATTGCTTCTTGTTCTTCCATGGCCAAAAAGTTACAATGCTTTGCTCCAAGAACGTCTGGTTTTACTGGGCCACATCAGAGATAGGAACCTTGTTGGACCTGTTGTACATATTTGGTCAGGTTGTGTACCACATACACAGGGATGGACAGAGAGGGCCAGTTATCTGGAGCCGCACACACAACAGACTAGAGGATGGGGCATCTTTTTCTTTTCTTTTTTCTTTTTTTTAAGTAAGAGGAGGAGAGTTAGAGAGACAAACTCCTGCATGCATCCCAACCAGGATGCACCAGGCAACCCCCGTCTGGGGCCAATGCTTGGACCAACAGAACTATCCTCAGCACCCAGGGCTGACGCTCAAACCAATCAAGCCACTGGCTGCAAGAGGGGAAAAGAGAAAGAAAGGGGAGAAGGAGGGAAAGAGAATCAAATGTTCACTTTTCATGTGTGCCCTTACTGGAGATCAAACCCAGGAAATCCACATGCTGGGCCAATGCTCTATCCACTGATCCAACTGGCCAGGGTAGGTACCTTTTTCTGATTGGTTCATCTAGACGGGACATTCACCTGTAGTTTCTCAGCCAGCAGGGGCGTTTGTTTTTTTTTTCTAAATCACACAAGTTTACCTAACATGCTAGCAGGGCCCTATAGTATATGCCCTGCTTCCTCCCCCAAGGCTCATAAGAGCTGGATGTTCACTGGGGAAATACTTCTGAGAAGATAGTGAGGTGATGGCCAAGCCCTGCTCCAAGAGGACTCTGTCTTAAGGTCTGACCCTTCATCCTACCATTCCACAGGGAGCTCTGGTTAGTCTCCTTGACCAGGACCAGGCAGGATAGCCCCTGTATGGGATTCTCTCCCCATCCCCATCGCAGCCCTCAGGGCAAGACAGAAGACCCCCTTTCCAGAAAGGCACCAGGTCGTGAGAGCTTTTTCTCTTTTTCCCAAGACCCTGTTCAAGGGTGAGAAGGTGAAGCTGGTGCGGCTGCGGAACCCCTGGGGCCAGGTGGAGTGGAACGGCTCCTGGAGTGATGGGTAGGTGAGGAGACTCTATAAGCAGGGACAGTAAGGTGTGGGGCAAGGTTGCCTGAAGGCGGAGGCAGTAGAACTAGGCTGTCTGGTCTGGGACCTCGGTGCCCCAGCAGTTGTCTACTCCACTGCCTGGAGTTACCCACAGGAACCCTCACTATGTTCTCCAGCCTCAGAGCTTGGTACCCAGCCTTAACCCTTCTTGCCAAAGCCTCCACTGCAGGCACCGCTGACAAGTGGCTCTCAGCACCTGGCCACTCAAGGGGAAGCTCCCCTTCCCACAGCATCTCTCCTTCTGGTCTCCTGACTCCATTTCCCCTCCAGCATTCCCTGACTACTCCATCCCTTACCTTTCCAGGGTCAGCCCAGTTTAGTTTCATTCTCCGTATCATGCCTGAAACACAAATGTGCTTCATTTCCTCTCTCTTCAGGATAGAGAGTGTGTGAAATTGCCCAGCCTTTAGAAACACGACCTGAGCTGTTTCCTGGGCTGGAAGGGAAAAAGAAATGTTTATGTGCCTGGTGTTTCAGACAGTTACTTATTAGATGATGGGCCCTGTTCTACAAGTTTTGCAAACATTATTTCATGTATTGCTCATCACAGCCCTGTGGGCAGGTCATATACAATCATTCTCTTTTTGCAGCTGAGAACAGAAGCTGAGAGAGGTTAAATGACTTATCCATGGTTCCACAGCTGGCACTGGTATTATTAAATTGGAACCTCAGTTTATTTATCTCCAGAGCTCAACTACTAACCTTTAAAGCAGTGGTTCTCAAAGTGTATGCCAGGGCGCACTGGTGTGCCCTAGAAGATTTCCAGGTGCGCCCTATGGTATTCCAGAGAAATATGTGCCTGTTGGGGACCAAAAAACCAACAGGATTTTTGAAGTTTAGATTTTAGGGTACAGAGGTGTGGGGAATTGGCTGTAAACTGATAGTCTGCCCAAACCCCCACCTCACTTGCCTGATTAGATTGCAAAAGACTCTTAAGCTGTGGTGCTGGATTGTTTATACTACCCCCCATGTTCCCCAGAAAGACTGGAGGCAAGTTTCTTCTATCCTTTGTTTGGTGTAAAGTTAAGATGATATGTATGGTGGGGGTTTTCTGCACTCAACACAATTAAGAGTAAAAAGAGAGAAATTCTTCAATGTATTGATGAGGAAATGAGAGTTTGCCTTTCAAATATATGCCCAAACATTGAAGAAATCCCTAGGTCACATCAGGCTCATGTTTCTCATAAACACAAGAATGAAAAAACGTAACACATTCGTGCTGGGACCGCCAAATTTACTAAATCTTACTAAGAATGTATCTTTGTATATAAAAAGATAGCTTTTTTGTTGTTTTTTAAATTTTTAACCCCTCTTTTTTTTATGAATTTTAAAAAGCATAACTCAAAAAATATAACAAAAATGCTTTTTAATGTCAGAATAAATTTAATTTTGTCGTATTTATTTTGTTTAATTACCATAAAAGCACACTTGGACTTTATATTTTTTTCTTTAATATTTGACTTAATTATTATAACATATTTCTCAGAAATTTGTATATAGTGCACCTACAATTATCTGTAGGATTTTAAATGTGCCCTGACTTCAAAAAGTTTGAGAACCACTGCTTTAAAGTGTGAGGAGTGGTAAAAGACTCAGCTAGGGAAGGATCAAGCCCTTATAAACCCACTTGAGGTGCTTGATCCTAATCCTGAGGCTGGTGGAAAGCAATGCCTGGTTTTTACAATGAGAGGATCAGATCAGATTTGCATTCTGATGGTTCACGTTGGCTGTAGTTTGGAGATGTGTTTGAACTTCTTTGTATTTCTCTGATACCTCCTATCCCAACCCACACCAGGCCTTCCTTTTCTCGTTCCATAATTCCTTCGTTTTCCCCTCCAGTTGGAAGGACTGGAGCTTTGTGGACAAAGAAGAGAAGGCCCGTCTGCAGCACCAGGTCACTGAGGATGGAGAGTTCTGGTGAGTCCAGGACCGAGGGATGGTTCAGGAGCTGAAATCTCAAACCTCAATTCCCAGGCAGAGGCTGTCAGATTCCAGCCCTTGGGAGAACTGGGCCCTTATCTCCTCCAGCTGAAGGCCCAGCAAGCGTGAGGTTCTGAGAAGAGCCCACCAGGTCACAGTGATGACTGAGCCAGGAAACAAGCCAGCATTGAGCGGCTCCTGCCTCCCCTGTGCCCCTCCACCATGCATGCTGCTCCGGAAACTTGCTTCTCAGCCTTCGCAGAGCTGTTTTCTGAGCCTGGGAAGCTCTGCTTACTCTGCTCACCAATGCCACCTTATATTCATGCAGGTCATTTCTACTCAGCCTTCAAGTCTCAGCTTAACGGGAACTTTCTTCAGGACCTTTTTGTCTTCCTTAGGACTAGAATTAATTTATACTCATCGCCCTTTAAATTATCTGCTTAATTGTCCTTCCCGAACTCTCTCTTAGGGCTAGCATGGTGCCCCAGGGGAGGGTCACACAGTAACTTTCTGGAAAACTGAATTGCTGCTGACCTCTCCCATCAAGGACACAGGAGTTTGAGTCATTATTGAAAAAGACAATAGTTAGGGGTGGATACACCGGAATTGACAGAGTTCATCCTAAAGAAGGAGGATAGGATCTTTTCTAGGACTGTAACCACTTTCTGCTGGACTATTTTAATGGGCTGTGTTAGCCCTAGGTTCTTACCTTTCCCAGCCTCCCATATGAGTCTCTCTCTTCTCCCAACTTCTCAGGATGTCATATGACGATTTCATCTACCATTTCACAAAGCTGGAGATCTGCAACCTCACAGCCGATGCCCTGGAGTCTGACAAGCTTCAGACCTGGACGGTGTCCGTGAACGAGGGCCGCTGGGTGAGGGGCTGCTCTGCTGGAGGCTGCCGCAACTTCCCAGGTGGGAGAAGCTCTGCATAGGGGAAGGGACCGAGCAGAATAAGTTCTAGGTAGAATAATATTAACTAGCATTTGCCAAGTTTCTTCTAAGTCCCAGACATACATTATCTTATCAAACCCTCCTTATTTTACTGAGAAGGGAACCACCATGCTGAGAAGCTTGTAATGGGAGGTTGGTCACAACTTTTAAACAGGACAGTGTGTCAGAATAGTACTGTGTTCATAATGCTGAGAATGGGACTGGAGGACCGAGATAGCAGTGACTGCAATCGTTCAAGCCAGAAATGATGAAGCCTGGCCCAGTCAAGAGCAGCAGAGGTGGAGAGAAGAAGGCTTAGGGAAGAAGATATTGGGTAATGTGGGGAAGGAAGGATGAAGAATGACTTCAAGATTTCCGGTTTGAAGGTGTGAGTGGATGGTGTCAATGTTGCAATACAAGAAACACAAGAAAAAAATATCCAGGTGTCGTTTGTTTTTAGTGAGGTTGATTGTGGGCTGTAGGGGGGCGGAGTTTAATTTGGGGCATGGAAAGTATAAGTCACTTGTAAAATATCCAGGTGAAGATGTGTAATAGAGAGCTGGATGTATAGGTAGAATGGTACTGGAAGGAAGGGAGGGAGGGAGGGAAGGAGGGAGGAAGGGAGGGAGGGAGGGAGCCAAAAGAGAGATGGAGGCTGGGACCTATAGTTCAAGCATCATCAGCATGTAGGGGGCAGTTAAAAAGTGAAAGTGGGTAAGACAGCCTAGGGGGCACAATGGTGGGCTGAGCGAACAAGTCTAGGACCAAATCCCAGGAATCAATACCATTTAAGGGACAGGTGAGGAAAGCAAAGCCATCAGCAAAGACTAAGAATGAAAGTTCAGAGAGAAAGGAAGAGGCACACAGCCAATCAGGGCAGCTCCATCTATGTAAGTTATTAGCTACCTGCCACCCACCCTCCCAAATAATTAGATGCCTAAATCGTTCCTTCTATATTTGCTGAGCACCTAGATGTGGGAGACAAAGATAGATATGTTCCCTCTTCCCATTTCCCTTCCTGCCCTTTCTCCAAGAGGCAGATCTGAATGTACATTTTCTTTCTGGGGGCACAGACACTTTCTGGACCAACCCGCAGTACCGTCTGAAGCTCCTGGAGGAGGACGATGACCCTGAGGACTCAGAGGTGATCTGCAGCTTCCTGGTGGCCCTGATGCAGAAGAACCGACGGAAAGACCGGAAGCTGGGGGCCAACCTCTTTACCATTGGCTTCGCCATTTATGAGGTATGTCCAGCCTCAGCCCAGGATACACACACCTTCTCCGGGAGGACACTTTCCGGGCTTACAGGGGGGTCATCTGGTTTCCCTGATACTCAGTGACCCCACAACTCCTGGTATCAGGCCCACCATGTCAGACCCTCATAGATATTTGTAAGGAGTGGATGAAAACAAGGGTGGGGGAGGTCGAGTGGGGTCAGGGCTGGCCAGGTAAGTATTTACATGGGGAGTCAGACTTATGTAACCATTCTACAATTGCTGGTGTTCCCTTCCTGCGAGTTTTTCATTTCCATTCAAATCTGAGATCCACAGAATCTGAGTGTCTTCTTTTTCTGTTTCTCCTCAAGGTTCCCAAAGAGGTATAGAAGTGGCAGCAGTCAGCAGTTGTGTACAGCATTCCCTGGGGGGTCCCGTGTCTGACTGTCACAAATTGGGAAGCTTCCTGGTGGGGTTTGTGACCAGGACTGTGATAGGAGAGGGCCTTGCCCATGTTCCTCAACTCCAGAGCAGGTGCATTATCTCCTGACGACCACGCTCAGGCTGTGCCCTTCCTCACTTCCCACCAGACTTTCACACACATGGTCTCACACATTCACGTTCACTTGTTCACACTGGCACACATGCTTGTTCACAGTCATACACATTCACATTCATACATAGGTACACAGTCACATTCTGAGGGGGACTGCCCTCTTTGGGATAGAGGAATTGGCTCCCGCAGCCCCAGCTAAGGCCCCTCCTGCCTCCTTGGGGCCCTTCTCCGGCCTGGAGGTGATTGCAGTTGACCAACAGCAGTTCGGGTAAGTGATCCTGAGTGCAGGAATGAGACTTGAACTTCACTTCTGAATCACAACAGGAAAGGAAGAGGAAATGGGGTAGGGAGCTCCAGGGATACTGAGTTGTTTGAGGCCTTGGGAACTGGAAGTAGGTATGACACAGCTGTGAACTGAGTGACCAGGGCTTGGGAAGGGAGCCCTGGAGGGGGACTGTAAGCAGGATAGGGTGTCCCTCCCACGTGGCTCAGGTCCCTTGGACTCTACTCTCCTTCAGATGCATGGGAACAAACAGCACCTGCAGAAGGACTTCTTCCTGTACAACGCCTCCAAGGCCAGGAGCAAAACCTACATCAACATGAGGGAGGTGTCCCAGCGCTTCCGCCTGCCTCCCAGCGAGTACGTCATTGTGCCCTCTACATACGAGCCCCACCAGGAGGGAGAGTTCATCCTCCGCGTCTTCTCTGAAAAGAGAAACCTCTCTGAGTGAGTCCCAGCCCTGCTTTCCCCACCTGCCCCTAAAAGTCCACGTGGCCCCTTCCAGAGCGCAGAGGCGTGAGGCAGCTGGACCGGTTTGTGCCAGGGGCCTGGGATATGTTGACCAGGCTGCACCTCTTCCTCCACATCGGAGCCACTGGCTTCTTCCCTATTCATTCATTTATTCAGTCCGTCATCCCACAGATATTTATTGAGGACAGAGCAGTGCATGAAGCAGAAAGAAATCCCTTCCCTCATGGAGATTAACATTCTAGCATGGATAACAATGTATAAGAAAAGATACATATAGTATATTAGAATTTGGTAAGTGATAAGGAGAAGGAATAAAGTAGGGATGAGGGATAGGAAGTATTAGGGGTGATAGGACTTTTAGGCAAGGACAGCCAAAAAGTCCAGCAGGGCCACATCCTACCCTCCGAGCCACCACAGATGAGTTCCTAGGCCTTGCCATTCTGATCTTTGTCCCTGAAAGAAGCAGAAATCTATGAGTAGATGGCTGCATCATGTTTTGGAGAGCTCTGGGCAAAGCCAATGAGAGCCCGTGTCTGCACTTGGCTGCTGGCGATGGTTGCCTCCATGCGGCTGGTTTGCTGGGGAGGGGAATGTTAATTCCTGGGCTTCTCTTGAGGTTAGTCCCGACTTAGCTTTGAGAAGTCACATGACCTGAGCAAATTCTCTCTGTACTTCCTACTCGCTCCTGGTGACACTGAGTCCACTCGTGTTTGTGTTCTTCACAGGGAAGTTGAAAATACAATCTCCGTGGATCGACCAGTGGTGAGTGGCTTAGCTCTTATATGTAGAGGGTCCAGGGGACAGCTAGGTGGTGGCGGGGAGAGTGGATATTGACAGAGGGAGATGGGAGTCTGGGGTGTACCGAGCAATTTCTTTACGGTACTACAACTTCCGTTTGGCATGAGCAGAACTAATTAATGGGCCTTATGGTCCTGGAGGCAGTTAGCCCAGGGGCTGGGAAGTACAGAAGAGAGTCCTAGAAGGAAGAAGCAGTTTGAACCATGAGAGGGAGAGATCAAGGCCCCAGGAAGGGATGATAAGAGCAGCAGCTAACACTGGATTTTGAGGCAGGAGCTCACACAGAGAAAGAAAAGTACACCAGCTCTGTAGTCAACATCAAAACCTGGTCCTGTAGCTACTAGCTGGCTGACCTGGACAAGTTATATAAACCCTCTGATTCAGCTTCCTAATCTTTAAAATGGGGGTAACACATACCTCGCAAGGCTTTTGTGAGCTCTGAGTCAATGAGATCATGTGTGCGAAGTGTCTAATACAGCATGGCCCTCAGATGGTGGTTGGTATTCATGTGTTTTATACCTCGCTTCTCACATGTGTTATCTCACTTGATTCTTGCAAGGTTTCTGAGATGTAATAAGGTAATAACCCCTGGTTTTAAAATAAGGAAGTGGGGGCTTGACCAGATGGTCAAACTGGGACGCGGAGGACCCAGGTTCGAAACCCCGAGGTCACCAGCTTGAGTGTGGGCTTATCTGGTTTGAGCAAGGCTCACCAGCTTGAGCCCAAGGTTGCTGGCTTGAGAAAGGGGTCACTAGGTCTGCTGTAGTCCCCCGGTCAAGATACATATGAGAGCAATTAATGAACAACTAAGTGCTGCAACAAAGAATTGATGCTTCTCTCTCCCTCCCTGTCTATCTGTCCTTAATTGTCCCTCTCTCTGTCTCTTTCTGTCTGACACCTAAATAAATAAATAAATAAATAAATAAAATAAGGAAGTGGAGGTTCAGTGAGGTTAAATGGCTCCCTTGAGTTCACAGAGCTCTTAAGTGTGAGCAAGGCTCGCAGCCAGATTCTTTGAACACAGACTCAGGCTCTCTCCCCTACTGAAATGCTAAGACCTGTCTCCAGGGGTATGAGGCTCAGAATTAGTACAGGGTTGTGTATACTGGGGTCTCCTTGTGTTGAGGAGTCTTGCAGCTGCCTTGGGGCTTTGGATCCTGTTTAGTAAACAGTCCCTTGTGCTCTGAGTGTATCTTGGGCCACTAACAGGACAGCAAATGCCCCACTGAACTGTCTTCTGGGTAGTGAAGTTCATGGTTTTAATCCTGACCCTGCACCAGTGCCAGATCTGCAAGTGCCTTCTGAATGGTCACAGACGTTGTTTTCAGTATTAAGTGCACTTGGCGCTATTCTTATCTTCTGGACACCAGTAATCAGTGTATACTGTTTATCAGGAGTTACAAACCCAAAGGTTTATGGAAGCTGGCATGTCACCTAGCAGGCAGGTGTAGGGGTTTTGGTGTCCCTACAGTGGCCTGCAGTTCTGAACTCCACTTGGCTTCTGTGCTGGAGGGACGACTGGCCTGGTGGTGTTGGTGGTGCCTGGAGGGCGCAGCGAGCAGCTGCTCTCCCAGATTGATGTTGCAGGGGCCACAGGTCAAGACAGGCAGCTTGACCTAGTTTTGCAAAAGAAACCCAAAGCCCCAAACCTGGATTTCCATTATGTCTTCTTGTTTTAAGTATTTGCTAAAACAACAAACAGAACTACAAATCAAACAAAATTAATTTTGGAGCCAATTTGGGTTAGCTACTTTTTCAGTGTTTTAGTAACCAATTTCATTAAAAAATATAAAACATTAGGTAGACTCACCCTTTCCTTAGCTGTGTCTAATAACAGAGTGAACGATACTAACAAAGGCATAGCGGCCACCAGTCTGAGGGCCTAGAGAATTCTCTTCCCCCTTCACCCTTCAGGCCCCTTTTGGGTCCACGTGATCTGGATTTCTAAATCCCAGATCCTACCCGAAGTTGAGAACCAGATCACAGGGGAGCCAAAGGTCAGTGGATTCTCTGAAAATTTGCTTTTCATTTAATCTGCATTTACTGTTTCCTTTCCTTGTGCAGAAAAAGAAAAAGCCCAAGGTGGGTATATCTGGGTGAGTGGGGAGACTGCATGGACTTTTGTGCGTGTGTGTGAGGACGCGCCGGGCCTGCCCCTTCCCCTGCTGCCCCGCCCCTTGCCCTGTGGCGGCTGCGGTGCGGATCAATGGAAGCTAACACTCGCTGAGTGAAGACTCTGCCAGGCGTTCTTCTGGGTGCTTTCTGTGGATAAACTCAATCCTCTCAACAACCCTATGAGAGTGGTACTATCATTATCCCCATTTTCAGAGAAGTACAGACAGGTTGACTAACTTATCCAAGGCCACAGAGCCAGCACAGGGGGAGCCAGGTGCAGTGTCTGTGCTCTGAACGCCGGTGCTTTGCTGCCTGCCTCTCACGTGAGGGAGGGAGGGATGGCTAACCAGAGGAAATGGGCCTAAGGTGGGGAGGGGGTCTTGCAGAAACGTAAGCAACAGCCCACCTTTCTCAGATGTGGGTTTGGCATTGCTGAGAAAGGATTAATATCTTGGAGACATGGCAGCAGGCTCTATAGGTCAGGGTACAGTGAGTGGTTGTGTAAGGGTTTCCATGGACAGTGAAGGTATTGGGATGCCAGCTGCCCGCTCTGTAGACAGGACAGCTGCTTTTCCCTCCTCTCTTTTCCCTGCCTACCCCCCACTACTTCTTTTTCTGCAGCCTTCTGGGAAAAGAGTGGGAGAGGATATTTATAGGAACTAAGTCACTGCCAGGGCTCTTATTCAAGGTGAAGCCTATTGCAAATGCCCTTCTAGACAATGACCTCTCACACTGAACCGAGGTCCTCTCTAAATCATGGGTCTAGTGGATGCTATGGGCTGCCTGTGTCCAGATGGCAGAGGGCAAAAGGGGAGGGAACCTCCACCTGCATGGCCCCAGCATTCTGCCCAACTTGACTGGCTCTAGGGGGAACAAGGCATGAGAGCTATCTGGTCAGCTTTCCCTCCTGGGGTCCTGAGGGAGTCACCCTGATTCACCAGAGCCTCAGATAGCCTCTCCTGGGTGTCCTGGTTATAGTCACTCTGCTGTAAGGACACCACTGCTACAGGCGACCATGTGTGCTAAGAACATCTCAAGGGCCTCAGATCAGAGCTTTCATCTGTGATCAGGGATCGTTTGTTTATGTACTCTTGGACCTTAAGATCACAAAACTCCCCCTACCCCATTCTTGCTCCATTTATCCGATAACTGTCCCTAGTCTCCAGGGCACTAATGCCTCCAATGACGGTTACCCCTTAGAGAATTTTGGTTTGACCACCCAGAGTACCCGAGTACCATTCATAAATGACTGACCTTTGGACATCCTTAAGCTCACAGGGCAGTAGCCACAAGATAATGTGTGCTGTTAGTGTTTATGATGGCATCTAGAAGGTCCCATAGTAGGGGTTCTCCAAGTATTGGTGCTGGTGCAGACCAGAGCTGACATTCATCCAGCACCTACCACACATTGGATACCATCCTGGGGATGAAACATACTTTCCAATCACAACAGTGTCTACAAGATAGGTGCTGTCATTATTTCTCTTTTATAGGTGAGGATAAAGACTCAGAGAAGCAAAACAACTTCTCTGTGAACGGTACACAGCTAATAAGCGGGGAAACTGGAACTGGAAATCATACCTGTCTGTTCTAAAACTCATGTTTCTTGCTCTCACCTCTCTGGTGCAGGCCCCTTGTGTTGCCCAGATCCACAGCTGGGCCTGGAGATATGTGCCTGGCATGGGCACACATCCCCCATAAGAATGTGACCTCACTTGCTCTGGGATCCCTGCAATCTTCAGTTGCTTAAGCAAAGCCCTCCCCTTGAAAGGCAGAGCAAGCCGGGGCCTTGGGTGCCTGTTAGCAGCCAAAGCTGAGCTGTTTCCAGAGGTTTGTTCATTCTTGCAGTCCTAGATGAACAGTATGGAAAGGCAGATGGGAACTCAGACCAGTCAGGTCTTTTTTCTACAGAGAGACGTTGATTCCCCCATTGCTCTCTGCACTGTCGCCACGGGCCCCACAGGCTAGCCTCCCTCTGCATTCCCTGCAGGGTGTGTGGCACCGTGGGACTGAGGCAACCGGGCGGCTGCTGTCCACCCTCTGTGTATCCTCTTCGCTTGCATGAGCATGTCTAGAAAATATCCCTTAAATTTTATATTTGTGTAGCATCTTAAATGTTTTTGTGGTTCACTTTTACATTCAGTATCTCATGTGACCCCTGCAAGAGCCCTATGGGAAGTGCAAAGCAGGATCTCTTATCCACATGAATGGATGAGTAAACTGAAGCCAGAGAGGATATTTCTCCTGTGATGGCAGGGCTGGGTCCAGCCCCGTGTTCTGACTTCTCACCCATTGACCATGCCACAAATCAGAGTCCTTTTTTCAATTTGTGCTTTGTGGAGTCCTTGGGGTTCCTTGGAGGTGCCACGGTGACCGCCACGGTGATACAGGGAGACTGAGGGAATAGAGCTCTGCACTCTGCATCAAGTAGAGAAGCTCTGCTTTGAATGACTCATACACTGGGCTGCTGGGAAATTAGATTTGAATAGTGCTTTCATTTGAAAAAAAAGTCTACAAAGTATTTGAAAATCACTGCATGCGGTATGTTGCTTTTAGCATTCTTATCATTTTCACATGTGATTATTACCTTGTTTAATCCACATAACTCTATCATGAGGAGATAAGAAACTGAGGCCCAGAGAGACTTAGCATCTTTCCTCACCTTGTTAATAGCAGAAATGGAGCTTGAACTGAGGTTCAAGAGCAGCTAACTGAGCTTTCCCTCTTCACTGGACCAGCTGCTCCGGGAGGAGGTCGCCTCCCTGTGCCTGCTCAGCCTGTAACCCTTGCATCCTCCCTGCCCCCTCCTACCTCCCTACCTCCCTCTTCTCTCCAGCCCATCATCTTCGTCTCGGACAGAGCAAACAGCAACAAGGAACTGGGTGTGGACCAGGAGTCAGAGGAGGGCAAAGACAAAACAAGCCCTGATAAGCAAGAGAAATCCCTGCAGGTTTCTGAGCATGTGGCATGAATGGGGTGGCCAGCACACACTGGGGCCTCCTATGCTTTTGGGGTGCTCAGGTTGGAGGGTCAGCAGGCACAGAGTGTCCCTTTAACATCCAGAGGTTTGGATTTTTCTCACCAACCTTTTCGCTCATCGAGTTCTAAAATTGGGGATGTTGCTTGAGTGGACGTCTTGGAGATTGGCCACCACACGCGGCAGTCGTAGGCCTGGGAAGGACAGGCTGAGCCTCCCTGCTGGGGCTGACCCAGGCAGGACACCAAGGGAAGGGGCAGGCAAAGCCTGAGACGAAACACCTTGTTTTCTGGTGTCCTCAAGCTCTTAACAATGGGGGATAAAGAATAGCAGCAGCAAAGGGGGCTAACATCAGAAATGGCAGTCCCCAGAGTTCAGGGAAGGGTGGCAGACTGGAGTGGGGAGAGGTGGTCATGTAGCGGTGAGTGGAGGTAGGGCTAAGGGACAAAAGTCCACAGATAAATCCAGGGCCACCTCCTCTATCCTGGAGCACTCATACAATGGAGTGGGGAGAAGGGTCCTTTGAGGACTTGGCCTTGGGAACAGACAGCTGGAGGTATCAGAACCGTCTGGCTCCCTTTGTCCTGCTGGGGCTCATTTGGTTGGGATGGTCAGGCTCAAACAGTGGAGAGGATTCTAGCTGGTGGGTATGGGGGAAGGGACCAGGGGGGCTGCCTATGCAGGCTAATAATACATGGCTAATACATCTGCATGACTAATACATCTCCTGTGTCTGAGTGTCTGGGCTGGGAGGTATGTAGTGAAGGGTCACGGGTGCCTAGATGATTCTCACTCCAGCTCACCAGGCTTGACCAGGAAAGGAGAGTATCTGCCCTTTCCCCAGCTCCTGCTGCCACCTAGGGCTGTTGTAGGCGCTCTGGCTCCTGCAGCCTAGAAGGAGCTTTCCTCATGGGTCTGTCCATCTCCCTGATCCTTGCGAACCTGTTTTCCTTTGTGCTTCCACAGCCACAGCCTGGCAACACTGACCAGGAAAGTGAAGAACAGCAGCACTTCCGGAACATTTTCAGGCAAATTGCGGGCGATGTGAGTACCTACCTCCTAATCCAACTCCCACAGATTCTTGTCTCCTTCATTAACCGCTCAAAGGACCAGTTATTTCAGCACTATTCAGTAGAGCTCATTTTGGCTTTTGGTGAAAACATGGGATATATGTGTGTAGCACAGAAACCCACAAGTCAAGTCCTTGAGTTTTCGACAAAGGCACCCACCAGGTGGCTCAGAGGCCTTTCCACTTCGAGCTGCCCACTGCAGTCTGGACAGCTGAGGGTGCAATGACTGTGTTCCACAGAAAAGCCTCAGCTTCCCTGTGACGGAATAGCACTGACAGGGGCTTGACAGGCATGGACAGCTGGGATGCACTTTGCAAAGCCTCTGCTCCCCCAGCTGCTGGACTCTTGAACCGTGACTCCACTCCCTTCCTCCTCAGGACATGGAGATCTGTGCAGACGAGCTCAAGAATATCCTCAACACAGTTGTGAACAAACGTGAGTGGCTGCCTGTATGTGGGAAGGGGTGGCGGAGCTGTGGGTCAGTTATCTAAAAGTGGCTCCCCACTCTTCTCCACACCTCCCAGATAAGGACCTGAAGACGCAGGGGTTCACGCTGGAGTCCTGCCGTAGCATGATTGCTCTTTTGGATGTATCCTTCCTGCCCCCCACTTCCAACCCTCTGCCAGGGGGCCAGGGAAAAATGAGAGATGCCCATTCAGGCAGAGGGTACCAAATTCACGTACAAGGAAAGACTCAAGGAGGTCCTGAGTCAGAACCTCCTGGCTGCTGGTCTGAAAGGAGCTATTGGAGGAGGTACAAGTTGGGAAGGCCATTGGTTGTAAACAGCCTCTGACCCCCACTCTTACCTCAGGCTGGGAGTCTGCCCGAGCCCCTTTCAAGCCAAAGTGGTCCTTAGGAGACAGGCTCCTTGGGTCATTGAAACTAACTTTGACTGGGGAGGCATGGAGGGGGGGGGGTTAAACACCTGGACAGTGCATTAAATACAGGACAGTGGGTAGGGTATCCTGGGCAGCGCCTTCTATGGGGCTGCCTTCCCTGCAGAGCCTAGAAACCCCCCTCCTACTCCAGGAGGCTTTCGCTGTGTGCCCTGTAGCCCTGACCTTCCTCCAGACAGATGGCTCAGGGAGACTGAACCTGCAAGAGTTCCATCACCTCTGGAAGAAGATTAAATCCTGGCAGGTGGGAAGAGAGAATAAAGTGTGGGGTGAAAGAGGACATTGATTCACGGGTTTAGTGTGTAACTGTCTGTCCTCAAATTTCTATTGCCAGAAAATTTTTAAACACTATGACACAGACCAATCTGGCACCATCAACAGCTACGAGATGCGAAATGCAGTCAATGATGCAGGTGCCGGGGCGAAAGGGAGTGGTTGGGATGGGGACTGGGGCTGGTGGAAGCAGGGATGGGGGCAGAGGAGAAAGGGCTTCTCATTTTCCTTTCCCTGAGAGGCAGGGAAAACAGAATGCAGCCGTAAGGACTGCAACTCTACTTCCTCCTTTCAAGCGCTCCCTCCACAGGATTCCACCTCAACTGCCAACTCTACGACATCATCACCATGCGGTATGCCGACAAACACATGAACATCGACTTTGACAGTTTCATCTGCTGCTTTGTCAGGCTGGAGGGCATGTTCAGTAAGTGGGGGTACCTTCCACTCTTATGCCCTTCCTGCCTCCTCTCTCACAGTGATAGCTGTGGCAGCAGGAAACTCAGCCCGGTCATTCACCAATGTCCTATCCAGGCTGAGCAAAGGTGAAGGCCCTCTTTAGGCTCAGAATGGGTTGGGAAAGGGAGGGCTATTGGTGATACTCTGCCTGGCAGAGCATGGTCCTCTCAAGAAAAGTTACAGTAGTGGTGGGGAGAGCGAGCCTGTGGCCTGTACTCATTCTTCCACACAGGAGCTTTTAATGCATTCGACAAGGATGGAGACGGTATCATCAAACTCAACGTCCTAGAGGTAAAGCCTGCAAGAAGCAGTACACTCCCTTGTGCCTTAAAATTCAAGGTGGAGTCAACGAGGCCCTGGAACCAGTGTGTGCCCTTCACCTGCAAATGGTGGGGGAGGGCTGGGATAGGAGGAACATAAAGGGAAGCACATGGCCCCAGAGGCCTCAGTTCCTAAAGTGACTTTTTGCTGGAAAATATGTACCTTCCTAGGAGAGATGTGGGGGGAGGATGCTGCTTCTTAGAAAACCTTCCCAGCGTCTGGAACGCTGGGCCTGTGCCTTTCCCCCTACCCTGTAAGATCCCTAGGGCTCTTTTCTTGTTTGCACTCTGATCTTGGGACTTCCTCTTTCAGTGGCTGCAGCTGACCATGTATGCCTGAACCACGCCGGCCGCAGTCAAAGCCAGGCAGGATCGCTCAGGATTTCAACTTCACCCAATATAGCTGGAGCCACTTACCTCAACGGTTACAGTAGCTGCACCCCTAGCAGGCCTCCAGGCACCTCATGAGTCTTGTTCCTCCTCCACTTCACTCCCGCTCAACCTCAGGGCCTCTGTCCATCTGTCATTCCCAAACTGACCCTTCAGTTAAGGAACTTTGTCCCTACACATGGAGGCAAGTGTGTCTGCCTCAGCTAGTTGTAGCCCAGCTGAGATTTGCTTGGAATCCGAGCAAATGCTCTCCTTAGTGTACTCTCGGCTGTTCACAGAAGTGCTCATCAGTGGCACTCAGGACTTCCTGGACTGGAGCCCTCCATCATGTTTACATCCTCCCACCCATGAGACAGGAACCAAACTAGCACTCGGTTCTGTCTGATTAGTTCAGGATGGGCCTGCTCTGGGGTAAACTAGCTCAGTGAAAGAGCTGGATACTTTGGGTTGTTTGACTCATTAAGTTGGCATTCTGAAAAAAATTGATCTAAATAAAGGCATGTGTATGGCTGGTTCTACTGTATTTTGTTTTCTCACATTTAGATTATCAGCCACAGGGCTGGATAGCTTTCAATCTTAACACCCACCTATCACATATCGAGGGCCCTAGTTTCATAATACAATAATGGAAAACACATACATATACATATAAACCCCAAATCCCACTTTTTTTTTTTTTTTTTTTGTATCTTTCTGAAGCTGGAAACGGGGAGAGACAGTCAGACAGACTCCCGCATGCGCCCGACCGGAATCCACCCGGCACGCCCACCAGGGGCAATGCTCTGCCCACCAGGGGGCGATGCTCTGCTGCGACCAGAGCCACTCCAGCGCCCGGGGCAGAGGCCAAGGAGCCGTCCCCAGCGCCCGGGCCATCCCCACTCCAATGGAGCCCCGGCGGTGGCTGCAGGAGGGGAAGAGAGAGACAGAGAGGAGGGGGGGGGGGTGAAGCAAATGGGCGCTTCTCCTATGTGCCCTGGCTGGGAATTGAACCCGGGTCCCCCGCACGCCAGGCCGACACTCCACCGCTGAGCCAACCGGCCAGGGCCCCAAATCCCACTTTAATCATGCCTGAATCGGTGCCTCAGCATAGAAATCACTCAAATACTTTCTAAGATATATGAAGAAAGGGAGGGGAATAGCTGTTGGTATTTAGAACAAGAATAAATGGGTCACCTATAACTGGAGGGTCACTTACCTAATCTTAGCTCGTCCATTAACTAACTGACCTGTGTGAAGGACTGTGAACAAATCCTTAAATGTAGCTGTCTGCCCAACTTATCTGGCCCATAGTCTGTGGCTTATCTATAACCATCTTGTGTTTTCCATCCAATTTTCTTCTTCATCTTTATGCCAACATGGAAAGAGTTGGCTAGGAATATGCAGATAAGGTAACAAAAGTAAACAATTAGTAAAAGTACTTTATTTTCCTTTTGTATTTGCTTTATATCTTGCTTTACAAAGTTATGAAGTTCACAGGTTTATACCAAAATGTAAGAAGGTTAAGCTATTTGTTTATAAACATTTTTCAATCAAATGTTATCTGATCTCATTCTTCTAATCCATATTCAACATAAATTCAATTATCAGGAGTGCTGGAGCAGCTCTAGGGCACGTATTTATCTTAAGCAGAAGAAAGATCTTCAACATCCTTTCCTCCTTTACTCCCCTCTTCCTCCAATCCAAATGGTCTACTACTTTAAATTTAGAACAAATCTGGGAAATTTTAGTAGCCATGTGACCCAGCAGGGCCACATACTTGGGAGTTGGAGGTGAAGTTAGAGGTTATTGTCTGATAAGTAGTAGGTTTGGTCAACATCAAAATTTCACATCTGCTTGTATATGGAACTCAGTGTAGCCCAAATAACCTTTACCACAGCTTCTATTTCTTGTTATTAGACAGCCTCTTTGCAATCCTAAGGGTCCTAATGATCTGGGGCAAGGACAAAATTACTACTTCAATGTGGCAGGCATGGCCTTTATAGCAGAGCTAAAGCTCTCCTTTGGGTTATGAGAACAAAATCTGTAAGTCAGCATATATTAACTGCAGTTATTTGAGCAAACTAGAGGGAACATGCTGTTCAAATCTCACTTCACAATATACCTTGATCTCCTCTGCAATGAATTCTCTTCCATAAAACATACCATACCATTCCACGAAGTGTTGTAACCTACTCATACCAAATCGTCCACATACCTAGTCAATAAAGTCCACTATATAATCTACCCCCAAAAAACAAAAAACAAAAAAACCTTTGTTAGGCAAATTATCACTTAAACAGCAGTGAACTGCCTATAACTTATAGGTAGGTCAGGAGCTAAACACTCAATTGCTAACTCTTCTGAGATAGAATTCTCCCCACAAAAGCAGGAGTGTAGTAGCAATAATGTTCTCTTAAATTCAAGTATCATCAGGTCAAAATAATTCTTTGCTCTTAGAGTACTGTTGGCACTGTGTTCCACTGCTGTATAACTGAGTACAGTAGTATGCCAAAACACATTTTGAACCCAATTATAACTTGAAGGGACTGATATTACATCAGAACTACAATTGTAACACCAGCACAGGCACACAAAAGGATTTACACTGTGGTTTCCTTGGCTTCTAGCCGTTAGAAGTAGGTACATGTAATTAAAAATACCATTCTAAAAAATGCCCTCCAACTCCTTATTAGAAATGAGTCAGGCTCTGTCAGGTCATGCAATGGTTTCCTTTCTTCAAAAAGTACTAAATGCCAGAGTTAATGCAAATCCCTGAGCCACAGCTCTTCTCTGAGGGAGGAGAGAGGGCTAGAATCAGTCAAGACATTGTAGACTTAAAAATAGCTAAAATTCTGCATAACTTTCAAGACACTAAAAAGTAATAATATAACCATCCATAACCAGCCAAGATGTTTATGGTGCATTTATTTCTAAACAGAGGGCTAAAACAGTGCATTTAGGATAACACGCTAGCCTGATGTTAAACAAACTTTACACATCCTTGAAACAAAGACATTATTGCCATTGCTTCAAAGAACGTTTTTGTGAAATGAGGAAAAGTATTACAAGTATAGGTGCCTACATGTGCATACACCTATACATCGAGCATTCATACAAAGGTAGGCAGACTGCACAATTCTACCAAAGTGAAACCCAAATCGGTCCTTACTGATTCTACCTGCAAAGGTTCCCAATGATCGCCCGACACCTGCCCTACAAAGGCTCCACCACTCATCTTTTCACACATGTCCTCAGGCAGGACAGAAGGACACCTATGCAACAGAGCATGTGAGACTTTCTTAGCATGCTGCCTAGCCTACTTAGAAGTCTGTGTTCACTACAGCCCAGAGAAAAATGCCAGGTTTGGCAATAAATCCAAATATAGTTTCCTGGGAAATCACCATTCCCAAACCTGCAGAACACCCTAGCTTCTCTGGTTACCTGTACAGGAAACAGGGGTGAGAGGTGGGAAAGGTTTCTTAATCTTACAGAGAAACAGCAGTCTTTATGCACTAGGACCCACTCTGTTTTCTCTCAAGTATCATGTAAATCTCAATAGTGTGGTCAACAAAAAAGTTTTACCATTCACAAAGACAGAAGTAAATAGCTTGTAGGGCCATTCATTATCTAGTAGGAGCTTCTATACTAGTTCTTAATATTTTAGATCCAGTAAGAAGCATTAGAACCTTGCCTGGAAAAAAAAGAACACATACTTGGTCTTGCACACAATTTCAAGGGGTTGAATCCTATCCATGAATTCCCAGTGAAGTTCCCTGCCCTCAGCCAGAGTGAAGAAGACTTGTGAGTAGATGTGTGTACACTAACAGGAGTGGAGAGAAACCTGGATGCTCTGCAACCCTCGAAAACAATAGGTGCTACATCCTAACCCTTGATTATATGGCACTGGGCTCTCCTCCCTTCTCCTATCTCTGCAGAGTAAGAGTTCTGTGAATCCAGAAACAAAAGAATGAAAAGCACACTTCTATAGCTTCTCTTAAGAGTCCAGAGACGACGCAAAACAAAGCAATCTCACTAAGGCTTTGTTAATGTGGCTGCTCTTAATGGACAGGTGGAATCTTCACCTTCACCAGATTCTACTCTTCTTTCCCAACGAGTGGAGAGGTGAAGGCAAGACAATGGTTTTAGAAATCAATCTCTCAGAAGCCTGCTCAAGGCCCTCAAAACTGAACTCAGATACCATTTTTCCCCCTTTTTGTATTTTTATGAAGTTGGAAACAGGGAGGCAGTCAGACAGACTCCCGCATTCGCCCAACCGGGATCCACCCGGCACGCCCACCAGGGGGCAATGCTGTGCCCATCTGGGGCGTTGCTCTGCCGCAATCAGAGCCATTCTAGCGTCTGAGGCAGAGGCCACAGAGCCATCCTCAGCACCCGGGCAAACTTTGCTCCAATGGAGCCTTGGCTATGGGAGGGGAAGAGAGAGAGAGAGGAAGGAGAGGGGGAGGAGAGGGGGAGGGGTGGAGAAGCAGATGGGCGCTTCTCCTGTGTGCCCTGGCCGGAAATCGAACCCAGGACTCCCACACACCAGGCTGACGCTCTACCACTGAGCAAACCGGCCAGGGCCTGAACTCAAGATACTTTATCCTAGCTCACCCATCTGGGGTGCTGCTGGTGGGGGGGGGGGGGGAGCATCCTGTTAGCCCAGAGGAAGTACCTGATGGCTGCCATCAATCTAAGCCAGCGGTTCTCAACCTGTGGGTCGCGACCCCAGCGGGGGTGACCAAAACACGGGTTGCCTAAAGCCATTGGAAATATATATTTTATTTAAAAATGTATTGTATAATAAATATGTATTTTCCGATGGCTTTAGGCGACCCCTGTGTTTTGGTCATTCAACCTCCACCAGGGTCGCGACCCACAGGTTGAGAACCGCTGATCTAAGCACAGCTAGAGAATGGGAGAAACAGGGTTTGGCAATGGAACAAACTAAAAGGTTTCAAACCCACTGCAGCCTTGTAGAGTCAGAAACTCAAAAGGGTGATAAAGGCTACACCTTCAGTTCAAACAGCCTGATGACCCCTGCTGCAGCGAGTGGCCAGGTCTAACAGCAAAATTTCAAGGTGGACATTAGGTCTATGTGCTGCCTTGAACTAAGCACTCTAGCACAACCTGCAGAGAGGTTCACTAGGTAGTGCTCTGTAAGGACTTGGCATTATGTGATCTGCTGAGTTCCTAATATACAGTCAGCAGAACAGTCACTCTAGCTGCTAAAAATCTGTGTCCCTTTAGCATTTAAAGCCAGCTCTGTCCATCTACAAAGCAAGAAAACATTGAAACACACTAAACATAATTGTTAAGAAGGAAATTATTTGTTTTCAATTTAAATACTCAGTATTACAACTGGAAAAATTTAAATGGATTCTAAAAATCTAGCATTTGAACAAACTGGTACTTAGAAGCCCGACTACAAGTTAAAACCATAATAAGAACAGAAAATAAAAATCACGAACTGAAATCAATAAAAATATGATTAGGGTCAAATTAGGTAACTAGTTAGGATCTGTATCTTTAATAAACATCTGGAGAACAGTAGTAGCATAAATTACTATATGCCATGCTGTCCCAGAGGAATATGGTTCCTTAAAATCTGTTTAAATCTGATAAACCTCCAACAAGAATTTCAAGTGTAACCTATCGTCCCATAGAGCTGCCCAGACTTATGCTAGTGGTAAGCCTGGCTAGAAATCACTTCTCCTTCCCCACTTCACTGGGGAAGGGCGGAGAGTGGTCTGTGAGAGGCCACTGTGAAATTAGTTCAACTAATGACTTCCCAACATGGGAGGCAAAAAACTTCAAGAATCAATTTTGCTGTCATCCTCAGCATGTTGTTCAATGTGTCCTGCAGCATCCTAGGAAAAAGGGAAAAGGGCCCATGAGAGAGAAGTTGGTAGAAGGACAAGAGAAAGTCAAAGCCAAGAGCTTCACGGGTACATTCTACAATCCACACACGCAAGGCAGTTAGGACCCAGCATTGTTGATATCTCACTAAGCCATCCCCCCAAATGTCTGAGTAATAATTATAATAACAAAAATTCCCTAGACTCTCCCTATTCACTGCAATTCTGAACATTCTAACTAGGCAAAAGAGGTTTCAAAACCCTGCTCCCAGAGGCTGAATGACCTCAGGCTGATCTCAAGTCACATACCTGTTTAGATCCCTTCCTAGCAGTGAAAAAAGCATCACAGTTCTTCCAGCGACATTTCAGAGTTTGAAAGTTCGGGTTTGTATGGTCAGTCAGCAAATGTTGTTTTAAATGATCCAGAACGCCAAATATCAGAGAGCAACCATGCCACTGGTGAGAACAGAATGAAAAAGTTAAAAGGGTACTAGAAACATGCAATTAGAATATTCTTACTTGTATACCATAAATTTGGTGGAAACAAAAAGTCCCTCATTATTTAATTTATTCTTGGCTAGTAAAACAAAGCCAGAGGACATCAAATTAATCATCAATATGATAAGGAACCTTGATTAGAATGGGAATCCTTTTGACACTTTGGTATTTTAAGAAGGGAAAGCACTAAGGTAGCCATTACATCATCATCAGACATTGTTGGTCAAATAAGTTTGTAAAATGTGATTTTTATGTTTGCTTGCTTATAGTTTGCATTGGGGGCTGGGCAGCACCAGGTCTGTGAAATTGCAAATTACCTTCCTGCTTGGGAAGGGCTATTGTTTTGCTAAGGTTTGCTGGAGGAGAAGTTTTTCCTGCCAGAAAGTTTTGAAAAGGGCAGAGAAGGAGGAGAAGAGGCAGAAAGAAAGAAGCCATGTTTGCAGAGTGAGGAGAAAATGCAGGGTGCTGAAGAAGCCAGTTTGTGCAGAGAGAAGGTGTGCAGATGGAGAACAGAGATGAGGGGCTTTTGCGAGCTCCTCTGAGACTGATGAGGCCTTTGATTCTAGGAGAAACTGGAGAAGGTTCTTCTGGTTGTGGAACCAGATAATATGTCAGTGGCTTTGGGAGCCCTGAATGAAAGGGAAGTATTTTCCCTGTGTGTTGCTCATCGTCTGGTGCGAGACTTCTATAAAAGGATGGCCCACCATTTTTTGGCTCCACTGTTTCTTTACCATCTACCTGAATCCAATGAGAGCCTGCACGTGAATGGCCACAATGGCCACAATTACTGGCCATACAGACATTTAAAGAAAAAGTTAGCAAGTATTTATGGACAAGTTACCATAAAATTCAGTTTAAATCATACTTATTCTTTATCTTGCCATCATAAAGAGCTTCTTTGTCTCTTTATTTAAAAAGTCAAAGAGTATTCCTATTATACTGAAAATTCTAAGAACTATTGATTTGTAAACTGAAAAATAAAACTACCAGATTTAAAAAAAACCCACTTGGGGAAATATTTGTTGTAGAAAACTATTTGCCATGAAAGCTGACTTTACAATTCTGAACCCACAGTCTTGTGGTCATCTACTTTTTAAAAATTTTAATTTTACTTCTAAATATGACTCGCTTTCACTTGTTAGTCAGAAATTTTCCCTACAGGCTTGCTTTAATAAAATTATGACTCTAATTTTAACATATTTATTTCTACAATGTAATGCAAATTTGAATATTTCCTGTCAGTACCATCCCACCTCTCTAGCTTTAAAATCAGACAGAATTTTCCCCATTTCTCTAGAAAAATTAACTATTTTTATACTCTATATCCCATTGTCCTAGATTTTGTTTTTCTTCAATGAGAAGACTAAAAAAGCAAACAGTAATATAAAAAAAAAGGTAGTAAAATTCAGTAAAAGCCGAAAAGTAATTAAGCTGTGGATAAGGCTAAAATCAAATTTTAAAATGGAGAGTGTCAAGTTCATTCTAATATCAATCTGAACAGAAGGTCACGGTTTGGGGGAAGGAATTCAGTGTCGCTACTTTTCTTTGGTGACTAATACTAGAACTGACTAAACAAATTAAGGCTTATAAGGAATAAATGTGAAAGTTTTGAGGGTTAATCACCAGCACCTATCCAAAATAAAAACTATGCAATTTAGCCTAGAAAGCTGAGGTTTAAAACTTCAGGATTATAAATTTTTACTTGCTAATTTCCCAAAACCAATGAGGATACAAACCAAACTATTAATATGTGTAATCCCTGAAGAATGGGTATAGTATGGGCAGATTATGAAAAAAAACACTCCTAGTTTTTATTTCATATACTTATTATGCACATGCACTGTTGATATTTTTATAAGCATGTACTGATTTTATAATAGAACAAAATAAGAACCACCATGGAGATAACCTGAGTGGAGAATATTTAAATATATCTCATATCCTATCTTAAAATCTAGTTTTCATTAAAGAATTATAATATAGAAAAGCATTTTATGTATGGTTTTTTGTTTTTGTTTTTTGTGACAGAGAGACAGAGAGGGACAGATAGAAACAGACAGGAAGGGATATGAGAAGCATCAAGTCTTCGTTGCAGCACCTTAGTTATTCACTGATTGCTTTCTCATTTGTGCCGTGACCAGGGGGTGCCAGCTGAGTCAGTGACCCCTTGTTCAAGCCAGCAGCAACCTTTGGGCTCAAGCCAGTGACCATGGGGTCATGTCTATGATCCCAAGCTTAAGTCAGCAACCCCATGCTCAAGGTGAATGAACCTGCGCTCAAACTGGCAACCATGGGGTTTCTAACCTGGGTCCTCTGTGTCCCAGTCTGATGCTCTCTCTATCCACTGCACCACCACCTGGTCAGGCTATGTATGCTTTTTAAAAATAAGCTTCCTTGTCCTACATTGGAAGGTATAAAATGGATGCTTAAATAGAAATATGCTACACTGATGACAATGAAGGCCTATAAGTTAGCCCAGAGTTATGCAATTCCCAACAGTTTCACTCCTTACCCAGCAGCGGTAATTCTGCATCAGATTCAGCCTCACGGCCTGAATACTGCCATCATAACAGCCCGTATAAATCTGGTGAAAGAGGTTTATCGCATTAGACCAAAACACATACAAGTCTATGGCCATACCGCCCTGAACACACCCGATCTCGTTTGATCTCGGAAGCTAAGCAGGGCCGGGTCTGGTTAGTACTTGGATGGGAGACCAAAACACATACCAAAAAAACTATAAAACATCCTCAAAATAAGAGCCAAAAGCTACTTGTAGCAATTTAAGAAAACACAAAACTAAACCAAAACCATCCCCAAAGTACTACAATGGGGAAGTATCTTATAGATCTTCTACTCTAAGCACTTTGAAGCTGTGCTCCTTAGAAAGCCACACTTGGGACCCTGGCTGACAACAAAACTGGCAGGGCACAGAGGCAACCACCTACACATTAACTGGGGTAGTTCTGGATTCCACTGGGCATTACATATTAGGCATCTGTATTTTATTGAAACAAAGGGTTTTACTACTCAGAGTTTGAAAAACATCCATTCTTTTCTTTCTTTTTTTTTCAGAGACAGAGAGTCAGAGAGAGGGATATAGGGACAGACAGGAACGGAGAGAGACGAGAAGCATCAATCATTAGTTTTTTGTTGCTTTCTCATGTGCCTTGACCGTGGGGCTACAGCAGAATGAGTAACCCCTTGCTCAAACCAGCGACCTTGGGTCCAAGCTGGTGAGCTTTGCTCAAACCAGATGAGCCCGCGCTCAAGATGGCGACTTCAGGGTCTCGAAAGTGGGTCCTCTGCATCCCAGTCCGACGCTCTATCCATTGCGCCACTGCCTGGTCAGGCAAAAAACACCCATTCTTTAAATAAGTCAAGAATTAGCAGGGTTAAGTGAGTTAGCTTCTACTTTTAGGCCTGCTATAACTATGCCACACTGGCCAAATCTCCTGACTCTATTCCAATGTTCAGATCACAAAGTCTCTGGAAAAAGCACCACTCTTTTTTTTTTAAACATCTTAAATTTATCTTCTACTTAATGGTGATGTAAGATTTTTATTTTAATTATTTTGGCTATTAATAGAAAATGACTTAAATAGTCAACAATATTACTGTGTTACATCTTGATAATATTATGCCAAAAGATAGAAAGGCAATCAATAATGCACCTAACAGCTGTCAGAGGGCAATGACAGGGCAGGCTGGGGGGAAGAACTGAATGAAAGGTGAAAGGGTTAGCTGAAAAACATATATACATAACATACAGACTACAGTGTGCTGATAGCCAGGGGAAAGGGGACATGATGGAGGTGGGCAAAGGGGGCAGGGGGAAGTGGGGATGGAAGAGACTTTGTCTGGGGTGGTGGGTGCACAATGCAGTGGGCAGATGATGTTCTATTGAGCTGTACACTTGAAACCTGTATGGTTTTGTGAACCAATTGTCACCCCAATAAATTCAGTTTTAAAAAATGATGCATATCAGAAACAGATGTCATTTTTGAAAATGACAAGTAGTAACATCATCAGTTTGTAGAATTTTTAGTAAATACATTCAAAGGCAAATATGTGACGTGGCAACAACACTCACCATACTTTTATGGATGGTCATACACATAATCATGTCATTGTGTCCTCCATAAACTTGCAATCGATCATGGGACTTGTGTGGAGAAGAAAACAGAGGATTAAGGTTATTTACACTGTGTGTTTGATTAGCATAGTCCCAGAAGGCCCTTAGCAGATATAAAACTACACTTGAGGCACCAAGCTGAACCATCAGTAGCAAATTTTTGACAGAAATATAATCTAATGGCAATCTTTCTATTAAGTCCTTCTCCTTAAAGGAGGAGCCAGTAATTGGAAAAAATAAAACCAATTAAGTCCCCAACCTGAAGTTGCATATAACGAGAACTAGATGGGTTTTAGGTTCTGCAGTTGCTGTCCAGAGACCATTTAAAGCTTGATGCCTAACAGCCTGACCACATATCTCAGGCAGTGTGTTCTGAGAGGACAGTCCCTGAATCAGCTGCTTCATAGTTATCTAGAGTGCCTATGAAAAATGCAGACTTCTGGGTCCCAATCCAATCTTTTTATATTAAAAAATAAACATCAAACCCAAACAATTTCCCCAAATCATTCAAGCAAAATACTCAATCTAAATTCTACCTGCAATTCATAGACACGAACAAATTTATCCAGACAAGCAGTCACCATCACTTTTCCTAGGATATTCACCACAGTCACTGCATGATTGTGACCTTTATAGATCCGCACAAGTTCACCAGTCTGCATCAGAAGAGAAGAGACATTAGACTTACAAAGTATCCTCCTACTTTGTGATTTGATTCCATAATTCTAAAAATCATAATTCTGAGAACTTGTACACACACGTAGCTGTACTAATTTTAACAGCTGAAGTACTCTCATAGCACTTGTTACCTATACAAAATATATGAAATGTATCCTGATGGAAAGAACTTACTGTTACAGAAAGACAAGGGTCACAGCTCTATCTGTATGTATTTTATAGCTTGTGAATTACAGGTGGTCCTTAACTATGCAGGGGTTAGGGGTGCTGACCATGTGCAGTTGAAAATCAGCACATAACCCTTGACTCTTCCAAAACTTAAGTATTCATGGAAGAATGGTTCTAGGACTGTACCCTAATCCCCCTTTAGATACCAAAATCCTAGGATACGCAAGTCCCCTATACAAAATAGCAGAGTTACAGTCAGACCTCCGTATCCTTGGATTCACAATCACAGATCAAAAACAGTACAGGTATGTATGTATGTATGTATGTATTTATTTATTTATTTATGACAGAGACAGAGTCAGAGTCAGAGAGAGGGACAGACAGACAGGAAGGGAGAGATGAGAAGCATCAATTCTTCATTGCAGCTCCTTAGTTGTTCATTAATTGCTTTCTCATATGTGCCTTGACCGGGGGCTACAGCAGTCCGAGTGACCCCTCGCTCAAGCCAGCAACCTTTGGGCTCAAGCCAGCAACCCTTTGCTCAAGCTAGCGGCCTTAGGGTTTCAAACCTGAGTCCTACACGTCCCAGTCCAACGCTCTATCCACTACGCCACTGCCTGGTCAGGCAGTACAGGTATTTATCGGAAAAATCCGTAGATACACGGACTCTAGCAGTTCAAACCTGTTTTGTTCAAGGGTCAACTATATTTTCCCTTTTATCATTACATTGGATCTGGATAAGTCCCTGAGGACTTGGGTTATTTCCAAGTTTACAGACCAGAAACTGGGCTTTAAAGAGTTGCCTCTATGACCTGAATTCAGTCTCTTGGTTGTTTTTATTTGTTCTATTTTAGACTATATATTATATCTACTTTCTTAGTACCTCAGATGCTCAATTTATCTCAAGTTTAAATGCAGTGTTCAAACTAAACCTTACATAAACTTTCTGTTCCCTATAAAAATTTTGATGAAGTCAGAATTTCTAGGGTGCTCAATACTATCTAAGAGCTTATGAATAGGGATTATTATTAAGCCTCTCACTAGAAATGGGACTTAATTTAAATTATAAGAGATCTGCCTGACCAGACAGTGGCGCAGTGGATAGAGCGTCGGACTGGGATGCAGAGGACCCAGGTTCGAGACCCCAAGGTTGCCAGCTTGAGCGCAGGCTCATCTGGTTTGAGCAAAATCCCACTAGCTTGAATCCAAGGTCGCTGGCTCCAGCAAGGGGTTACTCAGTCTGCTGAAGGCCCGCGGTCAAGGCACATATGAGAAAGCAATCAATGAACAACTAAGGTGTTGCAATGCACAATGAAAAACTAATGATTGATGCTTCTCATCTCTCTCCGTTCCTGTCTGTCCCTGTCTATCCCTCTCTCTGACTCACTCTCTGTCTCTGTAAATAAATAAATAAATAAATAAATAAAATAAAAAATAAATTATAAGAGATCTGATGAATCCTTCCAGCATTAACTACCATTCTATTAAAGATTTCTTTACACCAGTAGGGCTTACATGAATGTTGTGGGCATGGACCGACTGATCACTGGAGCCACTGAAAACAAGGTCATTCACCACCTTAAAGAAAAAAAATTCAATGAGTTAGATTTGGTACAAGGTTCTGAGTTTCCTCTGTAACTTATAATGCATACTGGTAAATTTTTAACTTTGAATGAGTCTAAACTAGGTATAAAATTTCTCAAATTTTCTGAACTGAAACTTACGTCCTACCACCAGGTACTCTGATGAATTGACAATGTACTACTGCATTTGTTATTTCTTCAGAATGATTATGAAGTAGCCTAGAAGAGCATTAGAGTATCTCTACATTGTATAGGAAAATACACTTACATTGTTTCTAAGTTAACATAAAAAATAGTACATCCCTTGGTGACCCAGGTCTGAAGAAAAGGATTATAAACTCCTTCTCCTTTTTAAGATGACTGATCTAAATAAAGCATCAGACAACACGGAAAATGTCATACACACTGTTCTATTTGCGCCAGACAACTAGCCCCTGTTCTTGTGCATGATACTTGCCTTCATGCAAAGAATGGTTTTGCTGTGGCCCTCCAGAGTTCTGAGGAGGAGTCCATTCCGTGCATCACGTACACTAATGGTACAGTCATAAGATCCCACAACCAGCAGCTTCCGGGCTCCTTCCTGAGCTGTGGCAAGACAGCTAACTGCCCGAGGGCCATGGCATTCAAAGATTTCGAGTTGTTTGTTGTTCTGAAAAATAAAGTCAGAAGTAAAAGCAATTCAGCTGGTAAACCTCAAAAATTGACTAACCTAAATCACTACAAACTTAATTTCTATCACTTGTACTTAAGTTCTCATACCCATTCCCCTTTCTTCAACTTTCCAACCTCTGCCACTCTCATTCCAATTCTCTCTGTGTTCATGACTTCCTCCGCTATCATTCCAGCGGGGCAAACTCTTATGCTATGAACTATTTTCTAACTGTAGCCCACACTATCCTGCTCATAATTAGAATTGGTCCTCTTTTTATGACCTCTCTCACTTACCTTAAGTTAATGATAATGAATAATCAAGCCTTTGTTCATATTCTAATACATTTTCCATGCTACAGCCCAGGGGTCGGGAACATTTTTGGCAGAGAGAGCCATGAACGCCACATATTTTAAAATGTAATTCTGTGAGAGCCATACAACGACCCGTGTACATTACACATTATCCAATAAAAATTTGGTGTTGTCCGGAGGACAGCTGTGATTGGCTCCAGCCACGCGCTACCATGAACATGAGCAGTAGGAAATGAATGAATGGTAATATATGAGAATGTTTTATATTTTTAATGTTATTTTTTTTATTAAAGATTTGTCTGCGAGCCAGATGCAGCCATCAGAAGAGCCACATCTGGCTTGCGAGCCATAGGTTCCCGACCCCTGCTATAGCCCCAGGAACTCTTTCACTGTCATCTAAAATGCATGCATTATGTGTGGAAGTCCTGGGTTCAATTCCAGGTCAGGGCACACTGGAAAAGCAACCATCTACTTCTCCACCCCTACCCCTGCCCCTCCTCCTTTTCTATTTCTCTCTCTCTCTCTCTCTCTCTCTCTTTTCTCTTCCTGCAGCCATGGCTCAAATGGTTCTCAGCAATTTGGCCCCAGCACTGAGGATAGCTCCATGGCTTCACCTCAGGCATTGATACAGCTCAGTTGCCAAGCAACAAAGCAGCGGCCCCAGATGGGTAGAGTATTGCCCTCTAGGAGGCTTGCCGGGTGGATCCCAGTCGGGCGCATGTCTGTCTGTCTGCCTCCCTGCTTTTCACTTCAGAAAAATACAAAAAAAGAAAAAGTCTCTCATTCACCACATTTCTGTTATTCTGATGCTTTTCTGACCTCTGGTTCTATGTCATGTTCTAGGAGTACAGAAGCAGAAGCCTTTTTTTGTTTCTAAAAGCAACTAGCCCTTGTTCTTTTGCAAGATATTTGCCTTCATGCAAAGAATAGCTTTGTCGTTCGTGGCCCTCCAGAGTTCTGAGTGTCATGGTGGCATCCAGAATTCCCAAACATTCCTTTATCTCAGATTTTAGACTTGCTTCCCTCATCTCTACACCAATCCTTCTCATAACATCTCCCACTTCCCCAAAACCTCTAAAAATGCCCTTTAGGTACATGCATGTGGTAAAACTCCCAGAAACTAAGCACAAAGCAGCATCTGGGAGTCTACAGAGCTGAGCAACGACTTCAGTGCTAGGGAAACAGACTGATGGGAGTTTGGCCCAGTGGTGGGTAGGCCCTGATAAATTACCCTGACTTTCTGTTGAGATCCCAGAAGCACAGGCTTCTAGGATTATGGATAAATCAGAAAAGTCCCAGCCCTTACAAGGCTTCAAAACTCATACCTCTGGCCTGACCAGGAGGCGGCGCAGTGGATAGAGCATCGGGCTGGGATGCGGAGGACCCAGGTTCGAGACCCCGAGGTCGTCAGCTTGGCAGGCTCATCTGGTTTGAACAAAGCTCACCAGCTTGGACCCCAAGGTCGCTGGCTCAAGCAAGGGGTTACTCGGTCTGCTGTAGCCCCCCAGTCAAGCCCCCCAGTCAAGGCACACATGAGAAAGCATATCAATGAACAACTAATGCGTCGCAACAAAAAACTAATGATTGACGCTTCTCATCTCTCTCCATTCCTATCTGACTGTATGTCCCTAACTATCCCTCTCTTTGTCTCTGTAAAAAAAAACAACAACAAAAAAACCCCACAAAAAACTCATATCTCCAGAGAGAGTTTCAAATCTTTGTCTCGAGGTCCATCTTCTCTGGGGTTTTTCAACTATTTAAAGACAATTTTAATTTCTTATCATCATCTTGTCCCTAGAGTCTTGCTCCTACCTTCTACCTTTGATAACATTAAGTTCATAAAAGAGAATTAGTAATGATCAAATTTTATTCATTAAAATATTTTAAATTTATTCTTTCTTCTTTATTTCTATTGCTCTAACCAAATCTAATAATCCAGGCTGTTAGCACTTCACAACTGAAACACAAACACCTTCACCCATTACCCTTCTGTGATCAATTCCTATCAAGTGAACCAAATAACTTGGCAGTTGAGCATGTACTAGCTTAAAAACAGAAATCAGCCTGACCAGGCAGTGGCGCAGTGGATGGAGCGTCGGACTGGGATGCCAGGGACCCAGGTTCGAGACCTTGAGGTCGCCAGTTTGAGTGCGGGCTCATCTGGTTGGGGCAAAGCTCACCAGCTTGGACCCAAGTCGCTGGCTCGAGCAAGCGGTTGCTCGGTCTGCTGAAGGCCCACGGTCAAGGCACATATGAGAAGGCAATCAATGAACTAAGGTGTCGCAATGCGCAACGAAAAACTAATGATTGATGCTTCTCATCTCTCCATTCCTGTCTGTCTGTCCCTGTCTATCTGTCTCTCTGACTCTCTCTGTCTCTGAAAAAAAAAAAAAGTTAAAAAAAAAGAAAACAACAAAAAAACTCGAGAAACCATGACATATTTTATTGTACCTCTTAAAAGCAAGCTAGCATATAGGTACTCACTAAACTGAATGATACCATAATTGAGCATAGCTTAAACATTCTAACATATCTAACATGCTGTTAAAAGGTGACCAGACGACCCTGAGATATAGTGCTTCAACATATTAGTAACCAAACCTATCGATTCCACCTCTTATTTTACGTCTCTTATCCATGCTCTTCATCTAACCTTTCATGTCAACTTCTATGACAGTCTCCTAAATGGTCTTCTTGCCTCTATTATTGCCAATATTTTCCAATCTCATCAACTCCAGAGGGACTTGTTCTAAAATACAAATTGGATCATGTCTCTCGACATCAAAGCCTACAAAATGAAGTCCAATTTCATTAGCGAAGCACCTAGGGCCATCCAGAACTGGCCCCTACTCATTTCCTAAGCCTCATCCTGGGGCCTAGCACATAATAGATGCTCAATAAAGGTTTGTTCAACAAATGAATTTATCTTTGGGTCAGGAAAGAATGAGGCCACATGGGCAGAAAGGCAAACCACCACCTTTGACTTAGTTCATTTTACAGAACAGGCTACCCTTATGAAGCCCTACATCAGTTCCAAACCACATCAATGTCACACTCAAAGGAATTTAAGCTAATTTTTCACAGCGTCATTCCTAAAAATGAGATAGACTAGTTTAACCTGTGAGTCATCATTTGGCTCCAAATTGTCAGGCGTGGCTTAATTTAGGAGAGTTACACTTTGGTCCTGGCACACTTGGGTCTGTACAGGCAGAATGCGGGATCTTGTTTCACTTACACCCGGAGACAACAGATATTCAGCAGTGGTTGATTCTGTTGCTTTCTCACATGAGAAAACAGGAAAATGTCTGTCTTCCACTCTTCCCCCACAATCTTCCACTTCTTTCCCCACACACCCACACTATTTTCAAGCGGCAGAGGAATTCAGCCTTTTCTCCCCAAGCACTAACCTCTATGTTGAAGGTGACCACAGTGCCATTTGCTAGTCCTGCATAGAGGATTCGCCATCTACTGTGAAGGCAGAGGACGCGGTCTTCCAGCAGTAACTGCTCCACACCCTCTCGTGTCTGATAAAAGTACACAACACCCAATCAGCAGAAGTTAACAGGAAATAAAATGTGAAACCAATCCTTCTGATAGCAGAGCATGAAATGATTTTATGAGGAAGAAAAAGCAGCAGCGCTTGACCAGGTGGTGGCGCAGTGGATAGAGCATTATGCTGGCATGTGGAGGACCCAGGTTCGAAACCCCGAGGTCGCCAGCTTGAGCGTGGGCTCATCTAGTTTGAGCAAAGATCACCAGCTTGAGCCCAAGGTTGCTGGCTCGAGCAAGGGGTCACTCGGTCTGCTGAAGGCCCACGGTCAAGGCACATATGAGAAAGCAATCAATGAACAACTAAGGTGCTGCAATGAAGAATTGATGTTTCTCATCTCTCTCCCTTCCTGTATGTCTGTCCCTTTCTCCGACTCTGTCTCTGCCAATAAATAAATAAGTAAAAGCATCTATTTTATAGAAGAGCATCTTAGATTTCTTTCCCTCCTTTGAAATGAGGCCAAAGACTCTCAAGCTATAGGTAATATCAAAAATAATTAATAAATTCTAATAGTGTAACCATATTTATAATTTGGAATGTAGAAACTCTTCAAAGGGATATGAATAGAGTATTAGCCTCTTAAATTAAGTAGCCAAAGATTAAGTTAAAGCTGCATTTGACATCTAAAAGGAAAATGATTCTCTATTTTAATAGCTCCAAGTGTCTCCTTCAAACTAGTGTCAGATTAGCTGATCCATAATAACCCGAGATTTTAAAATATACAGAACCCCAAGCTTCATCTCCAATTCCTCGATTCTAATTCAGTAGGCTCTGGAATATGTTTTTGATTTTTTTTTAAATTTCCTTAGTAATTCTCATGCATATACAGGTTAAACAAGTACTGTTTAAATTTCCAGAACTGGGTTATATTTAGCAAATTTAATTACCTAGACCTAAAATAGGGCCAGCAACATAGTAAGTGCTCAAGTTTTGTTGTTAATGATACCAGGTGACTAAATGCGCAAGTTTAGCATTAAAACAGGTTTGAACAGAGATGTTAAAATTAAGATGGTCATAAGAGGGCAGGATGTGACAAGCTGTGGGTAGAAATGAGAAAAGCTGTAGGTTGTGAAAGCCCTTATTCCCTTCTCCCAACCTTTCAGACCTAAGAGTTGTCTTCTAAATTTTTCAATTTCCCCCATAAAATTACAGATATAAATGCCACAAATAAAATTGTAAAATAAAAAGGCAATAAATATGCCCAAATGTTAAGATTCATATTGCCTCTAGTCAGCCCAAGTGAGATCTTTTTGTAATTTTATAAAGGACATTGAATGCCACACAATGATTACCCCAAAAGAAAAACTACTGGCACGTGTAACAATATACAGTACATGAACTTCAGATATTACGGTGAGCTAAAGCTAGGCATGAAATACATGCAGTATTGTTTGTTTAGATGATGTTTGTTTAAGCACAAACTCTATAATGATAGAAGTAAAAGAGAAAGTGGGAAGAATGAAGCATCTGTCTCAGTGTCTCCACTCTACATAGCAAATACAATCATAGCAGTTCAATATTATCACTTTTGATTTCTCTGGACTCACTTACTTTAACATTATAGCAGCGAATGGTGTGATCACTGGAACCAGTGTAAAGGGCAGCATTCCTCCCAGAGATCTGAGTAACCAGGAGGCAGTTCACTTTGGAAGTATGACCCTCAAAGACACCAATGCACTTCCGACTCTAAAGTCAAGCACAGATCAGATTAGCACTTATAGATATAAAAAGATCAGATAACACATTTCCTCAACAAAAAGATGCTAAAAGATAACAGTCCACTGCTGTATCCTCAGTGCCTAGAAAAGTACTTGGTACACAAACAGTGTTCAGTAACTATCTGACCAACGAATGCCCAGCAAACTGTAGTAAGGTGTACTTCCAACTATGTTAGCTGAGTTATACCAAAAAATACTTAGAGCAATTCATTCTAAGGTAGATTAGAATTTTAATCAATGCCTAGGGCAAGATTCTCCCACATACAAACCAAAGATCTAGCAAATCCAAATGATAGCTATTAACCAGATAAGTTCCTCTATTTGATTGGTAGCCTATGAGAATGCTCTATTATATCCTAAGACATGTCAGGTGTCATCATAGGTCCTAACGGTCCAGGGGTGGTTTCATAAGGGGACAGCCTAATAGTTATTTGTGTTATCTCTGAGATCTATTTAGAACGTACAAATATACACAAACTTATCTTGCAATTTCGAGTTAGAGCCAATCCCCCAAATCTCACACTCACACTTCCTGGTACCATCACTATTTCCTTCCTTCAGTTATCCCCTTTACCCTTCATGGTATTAGGCTAAATCAACCAATACACCTATTGCCTACAATAACACTTTTTTTTTTTTTTTTTTTTTCTGAAGCTGGAAACGGGGAGAGACAGTCAGACAGACTCCCGCATGCGCCCGACCGGGATCCACCCGGCACGACCACCAGAGGCTACGCTCTGCCCACCAGGGGGTGATGCTCTGCCCCTCCGGGCGTCGCTCTGCCGCGACCAGAGCCACTCTAGCACCTGGGGCAGAGGCCAAGGAGCCATCCCCAGCGCCCGGGCCATCTTTGCTCCAATGGAGCCTTGGCTGCAGGAGGGGAAGAGAGAGACAGAGAGGAAGGGGGGGGGGGGGTGGAGAAGCAAATGGGCGCTTCTCCTATGTGCCCTGGCCGGGAATCGAACCCGGGTCCCCCGCACACCAGGCCGACGCTCTACCGCTGAGCCAACCGGCCAGGGCCAATAACACATTTTCGTGATGTATCATCTAACTTTGATTTTTCAAGGATTTCAGCCATTTCAAACACTTTCACAGTGTTTGTTTGAATAAGACAGTGTTCCTAAAGTTTCTTGACTATCATTATTAATAAAGAGAATTAGTCTGACATATACCAAATTCAAAACTCAAAAGTTCATTCTATGAAAATTCAGAGTAATGATCACCAGATTATATTAAGTGTGTGTAGTGGAAGACTGTTGCTCTCTTGAATAATTCACACAATTAATCAACTGTCAGGGAAAATGCCTCCTCTATTCCTTCCCCAATATTCATTTTACCCCTTCTCTATTATATAGCAGCTACACAACTGACCTCATCACCAACTACAGGGTTGGGATCTGACTAGCCCAAGTCTATTGTTGTAATCCCACCTCCCTTTGCCAAGGGAATAAAGCATGAGATCCTTATTTGATGGTAGGAGGGAAAGGAAACCCCAGTCATTCTGGCAGTTTGAGAGCAGGAGGAGAACTACTTTTAGGAAAGGTAATACAAAGAAGGTGGAGTGGGAGACAGAATAAAATTAAGTTCCCAGTAACCCTGCTGAGCAGCTGGATCAACTGTACCTAAAGTTAGTCCAAAGCCCACCCCATCTATAGACAGCAAATAAAGTCCCATAAACTCCAACTCATAAGCTGGAGTTTCAAAAACCTGCAACTACCAAAAACATTCAAATTGCTATATCAACTTACCACTAGATTATAAACTCGCACAGTTTTATCTGCTGAACAGGTATATAGTAAGTTCCCAAATATTTGAATTGCATTCACAGCAGCTTGGTGCCTCTCAAAACTCCCTTCTGTGGGCTCATCATCATCTCCTGGCTCTGAAGAGATTTCTAGAAAATAAGAATATATATACTTCAGAGACATGTCTGCTATGTCTGAAGACACTCAAAAATTAAAACCATTACATAATATAGTGGGCCCATAATATAGTCTCCTTAAAGCCTAGCTCCCCTCATAAAATACCACATTTTTTCATGAAGATCTTCATTATGAAGATTTCATGGTAACAGAAGGCAGGAAGAAAATGCTATTGCTATAATGAATGAGTTTTTGAGTGATAACTGTAAGGTACCAAATATCTGTCACAGTTATTTTGTTGAGTAAGGCATTATTCTTTAAGCAGTTTCTTCTCAAAGCAAATAACCCTGGTGCCAAGGAAACCTTAATACTAATTAATTGAACAGATAACAGAGTGAGGTAAGAGAGATGCAAGTAAGAAACAGAAAAGCCAGGATTTGAGGATTTAGGAATATCAGAACTGCTGGTCAAAGCAATCCTCTTGGTGACATCTCCTGTCCCCTACTCTATAAGCATATTTAAGTAGATTTAAACCCTGGCTTTAACATTTACAAGGCTTCTCCTCAGTGGTTCATTTGAATAAAATGGAACAACCAAATACCTGAAGAGTTCTTCGATCCTTTTATGGAGGAGATCACAGTCTGAGTTTCTGCCACACTACAAAATAATAACAAAAGTTTTCTTAGTGAGTGTGTGAACAGAACAGGTAGTAAAGCTTAACTTATCCTGACTCAAAGTATTATTCTAATCAATGGTAGAGTAACAATGACATGAAATCATTTTTCCATCTGAAATTTTTATATGAAAGTATAGTAAAAATCTACAACACAAATGAGAAAACAGAACATCTCCACTGCCAAGGTTTGAGTCTTCCACAAGCCTACTGATTTTCTATAAATCTGATTCTTTTAAAAATTCTGAGTCATAACAAAAAGTTCTTTTTTTTTTTTTTTTTTAACAGGGACAGAGAGAGAGAGTCAGAGAGAGGGATAGATAGGGACAGTCAGACAGGAATGGAGAGAGATGAGAAGCATCAATCATCAGTTTTTCATTGCAACACCTTAGTTGTTCACTGATTGCTTTCTCATAAGTGCCTTGACTGTGGGCCTTCAGCAGACCGAGTAACCCCTTGCTGGAGCCAGCGACCTTGGGTCCAAGCTGGTGAGCTGTGCTCAAACCAGATGAGCTTGCGCTCAAGCTGGCGACCTTGGGGTCTCGAACCTGGGTCCTCCGCATCCCAGTCCAACGCTCTATCCACTGTGCCACTGCTTGGTCAGGCAAAAAAAGTTATATTTTTTAATAAAAGAAGAATGGTGAAAGCCCTACCTTACAGGGACACCATCTTTATAGCGAGTGCCAATCTCACTGGTAGAGCTAACTTCATCACAACCAGAACGGGAAGTTTCTAATGCGTTTTGCTCTGTGCAGTTCCAAATATCCTTCTTAGAAGGGCTGTCTGGTTTCTCTTCTCCAGAAGAATCAATGGCTACTACTTCTAACTGAGGATTAGGAATTTCCAGGACTTCCAGAGAGGAGTCACTATCTGGATCATCTCTGACACTCTCTTGTTCTGGGCCAGTTCTACTATCTTCCCAGGTGGAGGTGGTTACTTTCCCTCCCTTTGCTGACTTTCCAGTTTTTACTTTTCTTGCAGGTTTAGCTGTAAATACATCCTGTTCGGTGTCACTGTTTTCAGGAACACGGGCAGCCCGCAGAGTCTTTTTCTTTCTGAGTTTCTTTTTTTTCTTGTTTCCCCTTGTTTCAGCTGAGGTCAGGGTAGACTCTGCTTGCTGTTCAGGCTGGTCAGCTGGAGAGTGCGGTTCCTTCTCTAAAGGGATTTCTGAAGCAAACAACAATTTTGGAAAAGAACTGGTGCAGGTTTCAGACCCGCTGTTGCCTTTGGCTGGCTCTTCAGCGTCTTTATTTGTGCCAGGAAGACCAGCTGTTTGGGAATAGAGCGCACTTTCTCTGTTTCTGGCATTTCCTTGCTCCACAGAAAACTTTGGTTCTTGGTTAGGCTCATGGATACTTTCTGTTAGCTCTGACAAGGACAATGTTGCAGTGGTGGCTGGATAAACTGGACAACGGTCACTGATCTCTTCTGAATAGAGAAGAAAAAAATTACTTTACCTTTTTATGTATTTGCTATTTATAGTCATAAATGGCAATTATTTGTCACAGTTTGAATCTCTAATAAATAATGATATTTCCATGATATGTTAACCAACCATTGCTTTTAAAGTTGTTCTCTCAGTGCTCAACTTCCCATAGCCTGAATAAATTTATATTACAGCACGGAGCAAATTTTGTCTCGCATTAATCTCACAAATAACTATGCATATCTTATATCCTACATTAGCTCCTTATGGGCAGGAATTGTTTCTATCAGTAGCTAAAAAGTTAGACAGCACAAAGATGTCTATTTTCTTTAGTTATTTCATGTCTACAAATTTAAACTAATGAAATAATCACAGACATACTCAAAGCTATATACAACATGTTATACAGAATATTTAAAAAAGGGGGGAACCCTATATATTTAAAGGAGATAGAAATTATTATACATCCAGATTATTATGCAATTTCTCAAATATTATGCAACTAGTAAAATAAAATATTTTAGACAAATTATTTTTATGACACTGGGAAATGAACATGTCATATTAAATGGAAAAAGCCAGGTTATAACCCATTATGATCTGTTCTCTGTATAAAGCCTACTTGAAAACACAACCATGTAAGATTTAAGAAAAGATTGAACTAATATAAATACTAAAACATCTAGATTTTTAGTTTCCCAGTTACTTACAATGAATATTAGTTAGTTTACAACCAGAAAAAATCTAATAAAAGCTATTTTTTAAAAAAATTAGCTAAAAGGCCCTGGCCAGATAGCTCAGTTGGTTATAGCATCATCCCAAAGCAGCAGAGGTTGCCAGTTCGATCCCTGGTCAGGGCACATACAGAAACAGCTCAGTGTTCCTATCTGTCTCTCTCTCCCTCTTCCTCTCTCACTAAAATCAATAATAAAAAAAATTTTTTTAATTAGCTAAAAAGTCAATGTATTGCTCCATTACTAGTTTTTACTAAAATAAATATTAGCCACATAAAAACAAAATTCAATATGAAAATAATATACATTTGATACAGATATCCAGATTAGTATTGCAAGAGGTAGCAAAATCTTATATATATTCAGACTTTTTATTTTGGCTCAAGAAATTATACATATGCCAGTTTGTTTATTTTTTTACTTAAATATTAATATAGCACCATTGTGGCTATGCAAACCTCAGATAAGATTTTAAGTTGCTCAGAAGTTATTCTCAAATGGTAACCAGGTGAGTGTTATTTTATAAAAAGACTAAAAGCCCTGGCTATTTCTCAAAACCACCCAAGTTCCTATTAGATGATTCCAAATTCCAGAACCCCCTCTGCCTTTCATCATGGCCACCTACTTCTAAGGCTTGTATTAATCTTGGCTTGTACTTTAGATGATAAAGTGCTGAGAAATTCAGAAGATATATATCTTATTTAGAAAACTGACTGGCCTGACCAGGCGGTGGCGCAGTGGATAGAGCATCGGACTGGGACCCAGAGGACCCAGGTTCAAGACCCTGAGGTCGCCGGCTTGAGCACGGGCTCACCAGCTTGAGCACGGGTTTGCTGGCTTGAGCGCGGGGTCACTGGCTTGAACATAGGACCATAAACATGCACCCATGGTCACTTGCTTGAGCCCAAAGGTTGCTGGCTTGAAGCCCAAGGTTACTAGCTTAAGCAAGGGGTCACTCGCTCTGCTGGAGCACCCCCCTCTCAGTCAAGGCACATATGAGAAAGTAATCAATGAACAACTAAGATGCTGCAACGAAGAACTGATGCTTCTCATCTCTCTCCCTTCCTGTCTGTCTGTCCCTATCTGTCCCTCTCTCTGGTTGTCTCTGTCAAAAAAAAAAAAAAAAAAAAAACTGACTGACAACATCAACCTCATTTATCTCCCAAAACTAAATAATTCTGCACCAATCCTAGTAAATGGAACCGTTTATGTACTAATGCAAGGTCAAATTAGTAATTCTTTATTAGAAAAAATTAAGGAAGCCTGACCAGGAGGTGGCGCAGTAGCTAGAATGTCACACTGGGACACAGAGGACCCAGGTTCAAAACCTCAAGGTCGCCGACTTTAGCGCAGGCTCATCTGGCTTGAGCAAGGCTCACCAGCTTGAGCGCAAGGTTGCAGGCTTGAGAAAGGGGTCACTCGGTCTGCTGAACCCCTCCCCGAGTCAAGGCACATATAAGAAGGCAATCAATGAACAACTAAGGAGGCACAACAAAGAATTGATGCTTCTCATCTCTCTTCCTTCCTGTTTGTCTGTCCCTATTTGTCCCTCTCTCTGTCTTTGTCACAAAAAAAGAAAGAAAAAATTAAGGAAATGTTACTGATACTTAAATGATCCTCCTGAATGAAGAAAACCTCAAGAAAAGTTAATTGTAATAACTTCAGTTTAATGGGGAAGTATAACTTTATATTGCTGATATAAACTTGCTCTAGACCCACTACAGGGTTGCTTTAAACCAGAGAAAAGTTGACATACTGTTACCTTGCAGTAATTCCTTGAACACATTGCAAGGAGAGCCTTGTGACACGTTCACACTCTCGTCTTGTTCAGAAGACATAGGTTCTTGTTTAATCAGAACCGAGGAGTCTGGAGCAGGAACACTGCCATGGGCTTTGAAAGTAGGAGATGTGGTTATTTGGAAAGGGACTCCCGTGGATGATGGAGACACCCGGGAAGACGGAGGGTCCAGAAGAAGTGGGAAAAAGGGAGCAGGCATCAGTGAGGCATCAGCAGATGTCTGAGATCTACCATTCCTTTGTTCTTGTGGAAGGCTACAGGGAAACTGGTATGGGCGTTCAGAAGGTTCGTATGTTTCTAAAATGGAAAATACACATATATACAAATGCAAAAAATGTTATCTGCAAAGTCATTTGCTTCTCTAGCCAATGTGTGTTCTTAAAGATTGCAAGGGAATATAAAGTTCCTCAGAATTCTTCAAAATAGACTCTCATATATCTATACAACCACCTAGGATATAGACAGAACAGGCATTAATATTCTAATTTTTCAGATTTTAAGTGACTTATCCATGAGTGGAAGAGCCAAGATTTGAATCCAGGTTTTTTTCATTCCTAACTGAAGGCTCTTTCTGTCACATACCATCTCCACGGCTATGCATTTTGGGGATATATAGTCTCGCAGGCCTTTTAACAGAAGAATGAAACCAAAGAGACATGAGAGTAATCATATAACTTTTTAATGACAAGTTTAATTCCCCTCTATAGAGGAAAAAAAAGTAACAAGCTAGAGAGCCCAATCCATCACATTCTCTCTAAATACCTTGTAATCCCTGTAGAATTTGTATTCTATGGGTCCTCAGTGCACTCATCTCCATAGTTATCTAAAAATAAAGTATTTTGTTATGAATTTTCAAATCCAATTTCAGAAATGATTCGTTTTCATTAAATGTTCCATCTACTGTTACCTGCTGTTTGAGCATAAGAAGCCTCTGAACTTCAACATAAGCTGTCTGGAGCGTTGCGCGGGCTTGCAGGAGGTTGTTATCCATGCACTGCAATGATTTGCTTAGTTCTTCCTCCCGTAAAGAAATATTCAGCAGCTGGTCAACCTGAGAACGTTCTGCCAAAAGAAACCATAAGCCTCAGTTTTATATTGGAGACTTCTCTTTAATAACACAGGTTCTCATAAAATAGAACTACATCAGTTATCTAGGATAAGCCTTCATTATTCTCACCAATACACACTTAAGACTCAACAACTGTCACAAATTACAGAGTTAAGCTTGATGCTGTCAGAGCTAGAAACCAAAAGTAAGAACTGGTAAAATGGAGGTATCTCAAAGGTTCAAGAGTAGCACCACATGGTACCATCTTACCTAATACCCATGTTCCACCACTACCTACCAGTCAAATCTTTGTCCAAAGCAAATCAACTGTTGTAGTTTTCATCTCCCTTTCTTCTTTTTCTACCACCCTCTTTACCCAAAGCTTTTGCTTAGATTGGGCCCCAGATCTGTTCTGCTTACACTCTCCCCTCCCAATCCATATTTTTCTAATCTGTTAGTTAACGTAGTTATCGTTATTACAGAAGTCTTCCTGGAGGAGCTATAGTTTTGAAATAGTATTCTTAAGTTACTTTAAATAAAATGTTCTACTATGTATATACATTTGTCATCTTTATGTTTGTCTACTTCCCACTCAATATCCCTGGACCTCTTCCTTAAACTCCAGACCCACATATCCAACTACCAACTTGTTATCTCTACTGAGATGTCTCTAAGGTCCTTTAACTCAAGGGATACAAAAGGAAAGCTTGTCATCGTCATCTACTCTCAACCTGCTACTCTCATGGAGTTTTCTATTGCTACAAATGATACCATCGCCCACATAGTTGCCCCAGAAAGAAACTGGGGTCATCCTTGACTCCTACCTTATGTGCATCACTTCCAATTACCCAAGGCTCATCCAATCACTTCCTACCCTAGCTAGTCCTGTAGTGGAACAGGGTTAGTCCGTGGAAAGCAAGCACTACAGAAGCACATCGGCAGGGAGCCACATTAATAACCTCTCTCCTTAATTCACATGAGAAAAGCAACCAAGGTGCTTCAAAAATGGAGACTAAAAGAAATGGCTATAAATGACCAAGATGGACAAACATTTATTGACAGCCTGTTCCTCTTCATCCCATTGAAAAGGCCCAATGAGACCTGATTTTGTGTTGAACTCAATTTGTCCAAGATATATACTAACTTTAGTTGACAGGTCTATGTGGCATCATGTATTTCTCTATAGCTGCTACTCTATATAGTAGGAAATTAGACTTTTCTAATGCCACTAAGCAAAACAAAAATGTAATAAAAAAAAAGAAAAAAAGTAATAAAGTGTTTGATAACCACAAGCTACAATGTATCAAGTTGTAAAAGGCTGAACTGCTGAAAGAACAATTTCTTTTTGCCAGAATATTCTACACTATACCTTTCTTTCCTTTAATTTTCCTTCTTTTATTTTTTCTCTCAAGACTTGGGAGTTCAGGAGAAGATCCATCCTAAGGAAACATAGAAAATTGAATAATATTAAATATGTAATGGCCATTACCCAGGAGGGAAAAACAGAATCAGTTCTAGTCACACAGTATTTTCATTATTTCTACCATTTCTAACGGGACAGTAGTAGGAGTCTCATAAATGTGTATGATTTAAAAAACAAAAAACCCCCAAAATTTATAAGGTCAAGTACCTTCCTAGCATTCTAGAAGTGGTGAAACCCACAAGGCATAGCATAGGCAAGGCATTTCAAACCTTAGTAAAGCAAGACATGGAAGTATGGACAAAGCCAGTGACATATATCTGATATCATTGTGGCAGTGTCTACTTTAAATTTCAGCAATAAAATCTTCACAATAAAAAGCTAAACAGTCTATTGAGAAAAGCCCCACAATATTACCTTTGTCATAGTATTTCTCATCCAACAATATCCATTACAGTGTCGAGCTCAAAGTGGGACAGAGCTAGTATCTGAATCCAGGTCTACAACCCAGGCCTTTAATCACTCTGCCATATTCTTCAGTATTAAATGCTTCAGTATTAAAGGAAACAACCCATTCTCTCATAGTGCCAGATTCCAAACTGTCTCACCATCACAATTCTTTCTTTTCAGAAAGGGTTCTCGAAAGGGTTAAATAATATTAGGAACAGAGTCACCAGAACAGAAGTGGCGTCAGTGAAGAAATGGATTCTGAAAGGCCAGGCCAGATAAATGAAGCATAAAAGATCGAGTAACAAAGACTACAAATGTTTCTAAGACTATGCTCACATAGATGCACCCTACTAGTATTAAAATGACCTTAATTAGTGTTGAGCCTAAAACCCCTGGATCCAACAAGCCTACATGCCTTCTAAAGGCAACACTAGCATGCCTTTCTTCAGCAGCAGTACAGAATGCATCATGAAAACAGATAAAGTTACAGCTGAAGATGTGGCTTATTCCTTGTCAGGTGATACAAAAAATGGCTTGATGACTAATTTTAGAGATGACTTCATATTTTCCTAGTACTGTACATTCATATTCAATTACATCTAACTTAGTAGAATTACTCAGTGAAAGAAATCTTAGAATAATCTGAAAGTAAGAGTAAGAACCACTCAAGTCTTTTATTCCAGAGTAAAAAGAACCACAATCCTAGACACCCAAGAAAAATTAAACAGTTAAATATTTCTTGTAACATCCAAGTCACCACATAAAATATTCTACAGAAGGCACAGGAAATCATACTCACTCCAGTGGCTCTTCGTTTCTTTCTGGTGCTCTGACTGTCATTTTGTTCAGCACCAGAGGTGCAGCTACTATCTGTGCCTGCATCTGCCAAACTGGAGGTTGCAAGAGCCAAGGACACATTTGAGGATAAAGAGTTTCCTTCTCCATTACTCTCCTGGGCGTTCTGATTCTCTGAAGGTGTGAAATTCTCCTGGCTGTTCAGGTCTTTTGCCAAATGCATCAAAGATAATGTACAGTCAGAGGATAATTGTGCACTATGTTGCCTTCGAGTAGCAACATTTTCGGCCCTTTCAGCTGTTCTTAGGGAGGCAGCCAGAGGTGTCACTTCCTGCTTAAAGCCCACGGGTGCTTTTTGACTCTGTGTAGCCCTCAATGAGTTACAAGATGAAAAAATCTGCTGGGGCTCATTTTCTTTGCCTGTGCCTTCCTCACTGAAGAAGCTATACACAGACGGAGCCCTGTCCACGACCACGCTGCTCTCGGAAAGGCTCCGCTTCCTTGCCAACCCAGGGGATGAAGAAATGGAAATATCTTCCCATTGGAATCCTTCTAGACTGTGCAGGTCAGGCTCCCCATCCAAATCTAAGACTTCTTGTTCATTTTGAACTAGAGGCACCATTTCTATGCCAAACCTTAAGAAAGAAAGAAAGAAAAAAATCATATGTCAAACATGGTTGAGAGATGGGAACACCACTTAAAGTACCAGACTGTTAGGCACTAAGGTTACAAATATAAAAAGACGGTCTCTGCCCTCAAGGGGCTCAGGGCCTGAGAGCTTTACAGGCACAAACAACCATAGTATAAGTATTGTAAAGCAAGACATACCTAGAAGTACGTCAAAAGTAGAGATCAGTACTGAATTAGAGATTAGTATACAGCTATGAGAATACATTTGAGAGAGTAAAAATGGAAGGTTTTATTTAATATGGGCTCAAAAACCAATAAGTAGAATTTTAATAGCCAACAAACCAAAAGAACCCAAATGTCTATTAAAGCATTCACAAGTGCCAGACACTATACAAAGAACTTTATAATTTCAATAACACTCACAAGATATGAAAAAGAGGGCAAAATAATGCCCAGAGTAAATACAGAAGAGTAACTATCCAGAGGTTCTAAGTAAAAGGTAATGAGAACAGTTGTATTTAAAAGTTGTACCACTCAATTAAGATCTACAGATAAGATACAGACTTACATATTTTTTATGCTGTCACTTCTGGTCTCTAAAACCAAAATGCTAGATTTCTGATGTTTGTTTTATTTCCTACATTCCCCATTTCATTTCTCAGTAGTGCACTTCTTTTTAACCTGAATTTCCTGCTAGGAAACACTTTATTCCATTTGTTATAGAGCAGCAGTTACTCTTTGATATTTAAACCAGACATGTACAACACATATTTTTTTGCAAACATTTAATTGAATGTAACAAGAGTTCTCTTGACCAAGTAAACTTAAAAGAAAGAGAAATGGATCCTAAAAAAAGACACATACCTGGGTAAGCCTTTGCCTAGCTCCTGCTTTTTCTTAGTTACTTGATGAATGACCTGTTCCCAGTTGACATTTCTCCGAGATGCATTTAGAATCTGCCGAAGGGTTGGCTTGAGCCCAGATTCCTTTTCTGTTTCACTCTTTCGATGACCACTAATATTGCGAATGCGGCGAGCACTATTGAGGTTTGGCTCAGGAAGGTTTGCTCCCGTTTTGCTCTTCAAACTAATGTGCCGGGTGAGATCTCTTTGGAGCGAGGCAGGAAAGCCAAGCTTGCTGAGTTCAGGCAGGAGAGGGCCTGACGGCTGAGCTATATCACCCTTTTGAAGCTCTGCATCCAAGCTCGTACTCTCAAAGTCTTCTGTTTCATAAGATACATGAGATTTAACAGAGTCATCAACCTGTACATCATCTAGAGAGGTTTTCAGGTCTAGCAGTAAAGCAGAGTGTGGACTGGTTGCAGATGTCATCTGTAACTCGGATTCTTTCTCATGAACTACTGTATTACATGGGGAAGAGGATAGCTTTCTAGATGTTTTCAGGTTTTGGTCATCTCCCTCTTTCTCATCAGCATTGTGCGAGCTGCTTGATAAAGCTTCTGTAGGAGCAGAACCCAGGATTCCAATTTTTGTTCCATGCTTTTCCACATCTGATATCTCTCCATCACTTTCATCTTCTAATGAGTGCACTTGAAACTCAATCTTCAAACATCCTTTTTCAGACTCTTCCACATTCCTATTTGCTTTGGCATAGTTCTTGGTTCTTTTAGAAGTGCTAAGAAGTGGATTTTGCAGTGACTCATGAAACACTAGCACTTCTCTGGCTTTTTGTAATGTATCACTTACATTTTCATCAGGTTCCCTTTGAGTGCCAAATCTACTTTTGTTCCCTTTTAAAAAATGAGGACATGAACTTTGCAACTTAGACCTGTAAGAACCATGACTGTCTTCCTCCATGGATTTGTTCAATGAATTTGAATGTTCTCCAGAATAAAAAGAATTCGCTTTGGTGTTTTTTGAAGGATTCTTTGAATTTTGCTTTTGAGGGACTGATTTATTGACTGGAGTTGGAAGAAGTGGGGGTTTTAATGATGGTATCTTATTTAAGTTATGCGCTTGTTCAGGTTTTTCTGTAATGGGGCATTCTCTCACCGCCTCATATGAAGCAGTACAGTCAGAAGTGGCTTTGTGATCTCTTGATCCTATGTGTGGTTCTTTTTGTGTTTTCAGTGCTGGGGAATTATTTGTTTCATCAATTTGGGGCTTTTGTGTTCCTGTGATTAAGGTAAAATCAAAGAAAGGCTTATCTATCATTTCTGACTTGTTACCAGTGACTTCTTTCATACCTGACTGTAAATCCAAAGTCTTCTGGGAAGGGTAAGGAGTCCAGCGACGGAGCTTCTCCCTTGCTACGTTGCTGTTCTTCCCACCAATTTTGGAAGGTACGTTGTCTGTCTGTTTAGTGGTTTGGCTTTCTGGCTGCTCAAAATTGAAGTCAAGTAAGCCTTGTGAAGAAAATGTATCACTTGTAAATCCTTCAGAAGGGCCTTTATATGTGGCGACTGTACCAACTTTGTCATTTTCTTGCCGCTGCCAAGTGTATCTCTCTTGATTGTATTTGTTTGACTTAGATTTCTTGTTCCAAACCATAGTCATCTTTTCCATTTGACAGTTAGAATTTCTGTTTCTGCCTGGTTGAAATTTGTCCCCAGGGCTATTATAATTCCAACTATTTGTACCACGTACATTGGATTTCCAGTTTCCGTTACTGCTGTTCATATGCCAACTGGAAAAGCCACCTGTTCCTTCAGAATGCCAGCTGGAATTCCTTCCTGTACCATTGTGATTCCAATCTACTGTTCCATTATTTGAATGCCATCCACCTCCAGAATTGCTATGGTTATGAAACCAAACTGAGGAGCCTTTGCCAACACCCTTATGCCACCCGGAACACCCTCTAGGTCCACCACTGTTCCTCAGAGAATGTGCAAAGCTGTTTTTTCTGCTATTACTAAAGCCATCTTTCTCCCATTTCCAGTCCCGCTGAGGAGGTCCTCGATGATGCCATGCTGGCTGACTGTAGCCCTCTCTGTCTTGGTAAGGGATTCTGTCTTCTCGTCGCCGTTGAAGTCGCCTGTCATCAGAGTTTATTTCTTGGCTGCTTTTGGAAGGTTCATCTGGTCTGGAAGAAAAAGTTTTCTATTACTGATTTAAAGAAATTCTTATACTTCCTTTAAAGGCATAATCCACCAAACTTCCCCTCAACCTCTTTCCCGTTACTTAGAATATGTAATCGAGTCCGTTTTTATTTCTAATAGTGGTTGCTTTCATATCTTTAACCAATATTATACTGCTCACAAAAACTAGGGGATTCTTCAAAATGAACATGAAGTGATAAAAAAAAGCATTTGATTTTTTTTAATTAAACAAGAACATTAGAAAAGTAAACAAGTCAAAGAAAGTGGTTTGATTATGCAAGTGAGATGCAAAACCAGCTTTTATTTCATTGGTGAAAATGCACTCTACAAAAGGCTTTAGAAAGTACTGGAGTAGCTGCACAATCCTCTAATTTTGGTGAGCAGTGTAAACTTATATTTACAATTTTTCAATTTAGAAATGAAAAATACCTGGTTTCTCCTATCACCCCAGAAATATAAAAAAATGGACACATTTATACTATGCTCCTTTTCTTGCTCCTGCTTTTCTTGGCATGTTATAAAATCCTGTCCTGGTCTATCATCCTTTAATTATTTTTATATTACACAGCTTTTTGAAAATAAAAACAATTATATTTTGTGGCTATGGTTATTTATCAGTTAATACAATTAAGTTCAGCTGTTCTTAATATTGTGCTTTCTCCAGTTGTTGGTTCTTTCTGAAAACCCAATTTCTAACCCTGCTTTAAATGGTAAGACTTTACTATGCATAATCACTTTCACAAACACTTTATCAAGCACACATAACTTGATAAATATGCACAAATAACTGTTAGTGGTGAATGAAAACTTGTATGCATTGTTCCTGTTCCTGAAGGGCTTGCAACCTAGCTGAGAAAATAAGGTACAGACAGGAGTAAAATAGCACAAAACAAATAAGCAGAACCCACAATAAGTGCTATAAGGAGCTCCCTGTGCTAGAGGTTTTTATAAAGAAGCTACAGCTGTTTGAACTACTCATGTTAAACAAAGAGCCCACAGAAATGTGAATAAATTTAAATAAACATCATAGGACTGTGTGTAAAACTATTTACCTCTACAAACTTCCTACATGCCTAGCAGTACTCAGCATATGGTAGTTGCTCAAAAAAATTGAGTAATACTAGATAAAATTATTGAGTACCTACTAATCATCAGGCATTTAATACTAAGCCCTTTATATAGATTATCTCATTTAATTTTCACAGTTCTAAAGCAAGTATTCTTTTTCCCCCCTTCTTTTCCAAGTAAGAGGGGAGATAGACAGGCATGTGCCCCGACCAGCATTCACCCAGCAACCCCATCTGAAGCCAAAGCTCTGCCCATCTGGGGTCATGCTCATAACCGAGCTATTTTTAGTGCCTGAGGCAAGGCTCCATGGAGCCATCTCAGCACCCAGAGCCAATGCACTTGAACCAATTGAGCCATGGCTGCAGAAGGGGGAGAAAGAGATAGAGAGAGAGAAGAAGGAGGGATAAGGGTAGAAAAGCATGTGGTAATTTCTCCTATGTGCCCTGATCAGGAAATGAACCTGAGATATTCACACACTGGGCTGACACTCTACCACTGAACCAACTGGCAAGAGCCACAAGTATACTTATTATTTCTACTTTTTAGCTGAAGAAACTGAGGATTAGAGAAATTAAATAACTTGCCTAGAATACCGCAGATATAAGTGGTATGGCAGAGATTTGGACCTTGGCAGTCTGACTCTAAAGTCTACATACACTAGGCCTTGACAGAATGAAAATCTCTAAACAAAGTTTCTGTTAATTGGGTTCCGTCCTCTGAACTTGACTTAAATCTTAAACTCAATATTGACTTTGATTGGCTCTAAAACAGGGGTCGGGAAACTTTTGGCTGAGAGAGCCATGAATGCCACATATTTTAAAATGCAATTCTGGGCCCTGGCCGGTTGGCTCAGTGGTAGAGCGTCGGCCTGGCGTGCGGGGGACCCAGGTTCGATTCCCGGCCAGGGCACATAGGAGAAGCGCCCATTTGCTTTTCCACCCCCGCCCCCCCCCTTCCTCTCTGTCTCTCTCTTCCCCTCCCGCAGCCAAGGCTCCATTGGAGCAAAAGATGGCCCGGGCGCTGGGGATGGCTCCTTGGCCTCTGCCCCAGGCACTAGAGTGGCTCTGGTCGCGGCAGAGTGACGCCCCGGAGGGGCAGAGCATCGCCCCCTGGTGGGCAGAGCATCGCCCCTGGTGGGCGTGCCGGGTGGATCCCGGTTGGGCGCATGCGGGAGTCTGTCTGACTGTCTCTCCCCGTTTCCAGCTTCAGAAAAATACAAAAACAAAAAAAACAACAACAAAACAAAAAAAAAACAACAACAACAAAAAAATGCAATTCTGTGAGAGGCATACAACAACCTGTGTATGTTACACATTATCCAATAAAAATTTGGTGTTGTCCCGGAGGACAGCTGTGATTGGCTCCAGCCACCCACAACCATGAACATGAGTGGTAGGAAATGAATGGATTGTAATACATGAGAATGTTTTATATTTTTAACATTTTTTTTTTTATTATTAAAGATTTTCTGCGAGCCAGATGCAGCCATCAAAATAGCCATAACTGGCTCATGAGTCATAGGTTCCCAACCCCTGCTCCAAAAGCTTCTAATGTTGCCTGACCAGGTGGTGGTCCAATTGATAAGAGTATCGGCCTGGGACACTGAGGTTGGAAACCCTGAGGTCACTAGCTTGAGTGCAGGCTCACCTGGCTTGAGGGCAGGCTCACCAGCTTGAGTGTGAGGTCACTGGATTGAGCGTGGGATCATAAACATGATCCCAAGGTCTCTGGCTTGAGCAAGGGGTCACTGGCTTGGCTAGAGCCCCCCAGCCAAGGCACATATGAGAAAGCAATTAATGGACAACTAAGGTGTCACAACAAAAAGTTGTGTTCCTGTCTATTCCTGTCTATCTAACTCTCTATCTCACTTAAAAAGAAAAAAAAAGTTTCTAATTTTTTTTTTTTTTTTTTTTTGGTGACAGAGACAGAGAGAGTCAGAGACAGGGACAGATAGGAACAGTCAGACAGGAAGGGAGAGAGATGAGAAGCATCAATTCTTTGTTGTGGCACCTTAGCTATTCATTGATTGCTTTCTCATGTGTGCCTTGACCAGAGGCTACAGCAGACTGAGTAATCCCTTGCTCAAGCCAGTGACCTTGGGCTCAAGCTGGCGACCTCAGGGTCTCGAACTTGGGTCCTCCACGTCACAGTCCGACACTCTATCCACTGTGTCACCGCCTGGTCAGGCAAAAAAGCTTCTAATTTCTATAAGATTTTGGACACAAATTTAAATTTCTTCCTTTCTCACAAGATGAAATTAAGTTAATTTACCTAAAACTTCAGACATCCACTTTTTATTATGAATTACAACCATTTCTAAATAGGAGACAAGTGTCATTACATACACTTGTGGGATAATTATACCACCATTAGCCAAATTGCTTTTATCTTTTGCTTCTAAGCAGTATGCAACTTTTTTTTTTTTTTTTTTTTTTTAATTTTTCTTAAGCTGGAAACGGGGAGAGACAGTCAGACAGACTCCCGCATGTGCCCAACCGGGATCCACCCGGCACGCCCACCATGGGGCGATGCTCTGCCCACCAGGGGCGATGCTCTGCCCATCCTGGGCGTCACCATGTTGTGACCAGAGCCACTCTAGCGCCTGAGGCAGAGGCCACAGAGCCATCCCCAGCGCCCGGGCCATCTTTGCTCCAATGGAGCCTTGGCTGCGGGAGGGGAAGAGAGAGACAGAGAGGAAGGCGCGGCGGAGGGGTGGAGAAGCAAATGGGCGCTTCTCCTGTGTGCCCTGGCCGGGAATCGAACCCGGGTCCTCTGCACGCTAGGCCGACGCTCTACCGCTGAGCCAACCGGCCAGGGCCAGTATGCAACTTTTGACATCCAAGGAAGTCACTGACTCAACTACACTAACACGATCTAGAAATAAGAGGAGAACTGGGCAATGAATCAGTTACAAAGTAGAATTCCTCAATCATTGTGAAATGGCTAGATCAAGGGGACAATAGCATGCAGCTAAACCCATAGCCCAGAAAGAACAATCTAAAAATCTCATGAAGGAAAAAAAAAAGAGAAATCAGTAGATGTCTTTATAAATAGGTTACCAAAAAGCACATTAGAATTCTCAAAGAACAGTTAACTATAATAGGACTTCATTGAGCTTTACCCTCTAACTTAATGTTTAATCATTGCCACAGATAAGCTAAAAATGGTACAAGAGTATAATAACAAAAATCAGAAGCTTGTCTCCTAGAGGCTCCAACACCTTAAAACAAGTGTAAACTACAGCTATATTGAAAGTATAGAGAATATCACTTGAAAGACTGAACAATTTAAGAACCAAGTTGCCACTGACATTTTAGAACTAAGTCTCCTTAAATGACTTGTTCAAATTACTTTTAGCATGTAGAGTATAATTTACTTTCTTTTTAAATTCAAACCTCTAACTAAAAATGAAGTGCAGACCACATATAACAAGTATTCAAGAAGTATCTTTAAAACTTGATTTCAGAATTTGAAATGTTTCTCATCATGTCCTAGGATTTGCAAAATTACCCCACTTCATTAACTGGTTCTATCTCTTTTATTCATATCTGAAAATTTCTGCTTCATTAAAGTCTTTATACCACAAATCAGCAAGGTTAAAATACAACAAACAGCCTAATATGTGAATTATATATGTAGTTAAGAGATTATGCAGTACAATATACAGGAAAATTTATACTGCTGAAATATAAATTAATTCAATGAATATTTACAGAAGTACTTAATAATGAAAGGATAAATCAAATTTGGTAAAAGCAGCATGTTAATTCAATTAGGCAAAACATTTTTTCCTAAGGGATGCAATAAGAATACTATATAAAATATTCATACAAAACTTATATACTAAAATCTTTCCTCTAAAATTTGGATATCAAATAAAAACAATTTATTAGTATCCTAAAACTTTGGAACTAATAAAAACAGTCCTAGTAAAAAATTCCAAATATGTAGCAGTAATAGCTAGCTTTTATGAAGAAACAACACTAAAGGAGATAATACAGTAGTTCAAAAAAAGCATTCCATTTCCCTTTTACGCTTAAGACAGTAATGTCAAGCTAAACTTTATAACTAAGATACAGTTGAATGCTGTAGGCTGACAAGTACGAGAATGGAAAATGTATCCTCTACTGTACAGTTTCAGATAAGTTCTTTTAAAAAAATCAAAATCACTACTCACCGACTTTGTTCTTTCCTTTGTTTTATTAACTGAACGAGTTCCTTGTCAAAATAATCTTCTTCCTCTTCTTCTCCTTTTCCATCGTCTTCTCTTTCCTGGGCATCAACGTTATCTTTGTGCGACTGGCCAGAAATGTGCTTTGCATATGCAGAAAGACCCACTTCTGTGACCCCGCACACCCGGCACTCATGACTACTGTCCCTAGGGAAAGAGGGAGATGAAGGACATTCAATTCTCCCCACCGGCATGGCACACTCACCAGATCTGTTTTAGTTTCCTTTGAAAGACACTGCACACTTTGGCACAGAGGAAAATTAATGCTAGTCAATTTCAATGGTCCTTTCATCCCTTTTAATACACTTGTTCATAAATTCTTTTGAAATGAATTTAAGATTCTTTTCCAGCAATCAAGAGGCAAAACACTTTGGAATAATGTCATTTAGGAGGAGAAATCTTCTTGAATTGCTGTACTTAAAATCTTCATGGTGAAAGGGGAGGCAGGGCAGGGGGCTCAGAGCAAAAGAAATTGCTCTGGAGCACACCCATGGTGCCAACTGCACTCAGAAAGCCTGGTGACAGCGCTTACATTTAATCTCTGGCTCAAGAACTTTCTACCAGTGAAAATTAAGGGGTGGAGAAAAGAGTAGGCAGCATAGCCAATCCCAACCAGGTAACTAAATCGGAACAGCTGGAGCGGGGCCTGGAATGTGAAGATTCCGGACCCAAGGCAACTGATCAGAGTAGTCTCAGCAAACTCTTTTGGTCTGAATGAGACATGTGATCTACGGTCTGTATCAGAAGGGCTTATTTTAAAGGGAATGGAAAGCATTTCAGTTGTAGGAAGTCAACAGCTGTGCTAGGCAAATGGTTTTTCTCAAGTTTCAGAAAATGCTACAGTTTAGAGAAAAGCAAAACCAGATTCTTAGTTAAGAAAATTCAATCAGCAGACTTTTTTTCCTTTTACTTTGCACACTTAACGGTAAATCTCACCCTTGGCCAGGTTAAGAAGCTGAAGTAGATGAGTAATTTTTTAAATTTTTTCTCTTATTTTTTAGCTAAGGGGATAAAGAAAGAGAGAAAAAGGAAGAGAGAGAGAGGTGGACAGACAGGGAGGGAGATGAGAAGAATCAACTCGGGCTGGCCAGGTGGTGGCGCAGTGGATAGAGAGTCGGACTGGGATGTGGAGGACCTAGGTTCGAGACCCCGAGGTCGCCAGCTTGAGTGCGGGTTCATCTGGTTTGAACAAGACTGAGCCCAAGGTCGCTGGCTCCAGCAAGGGGTCACTCTGTCTGCGGTCCCGTTCCCCCCCCCCCCCCCCCCCCCCCCCCCGGTCAAGGCACATATGAGAAAGCAATCAATGAACAACTAAGGAACCGCAACGAAGAATTGATGTTTCTCATCTCTCTCCTTTCCTGTCTGTCTGTTCCTCTCCCTGACTCTCTCTATCTCTGCCACAAACAAAACAAAAAAATCAACTCGTAGTTGTAGCATTGTAGTTGTTCACTGATTGCTTTCTCATACTGACCCTTTTCTCAAATCAGCAACCTTTGGGCTCAAGCCAGCAACCCTGCACTCAAGCTGATGACCTTGGAGTTTCGAACCTAGGTCTCCAGCATCCCAGGTCTATCCATCACGCCACCACCTAGTCAAGTATAGGTGAATAATTTAACTGCTTTTTTTATTAGCATCCTGAAATCTCTTGATTGGGTCAGCTGTCTATGTGGTCATTGATGAGAAACATCTGAACACCATGACCACTGGTATAATGAAGGGACAGTAATATCCACTCCATAGTCCAAATTGGCTTAACTCTCATCATTTGTCTTAGAGTTATACAAGTGATACTTCTGCACTTCTTATGCCAATCTATAAAAAAATAACAACACAGAAGACATGCTGTCTTTGATAAAACAGACACAGACACACAAACACTATTCCATCTTCCCCTCACATATATCTATCAAGACATGGCAGAATTCCTATCAATTAACCAAGAGACCTTCAAAACTGAGTATTTCATTTACAAGTTACAGATCACCTGAACATTCATTTAAAAAAACAACTAAAGAAAAAAACTTATTGAGCCACTACTAAATTCCAGGCTCCATACTAAGTACATGGTTATACAGTTGTCTAGGGTGACTAAATATAAACAAAAAATGCTCAGTATGCCCAAATTTAAAAAAAAAAAACACAAAAAAAAAACTCAATATTTTTTACTTTGTAAGAATAGTGGTTGACACCTCAGGAAAAAAAGAGGAAAATTCATAAATATTATATTTTGTGTATATGTGCTGCCAAAGCAAGCACTCATAAAGTTTTTAGACTTTATACCTTTGAATGCTCTGGATAAAATATTGGTCTTTGACATTAAGATTCTTTTTTTGTATTTTTCTGAAGCTGGAAACGGGGAGAGACAGTCAGACAGACTCCCGCATGCGCCCGACCGGGATCCACCCGGCACGTCCACCAGGGGCAACGCTCTGCCCACCAGGGGGCAATGCTCTGCCCCTCTAGGGTGTCGCTCTGCCGCGACCAGAGCCACTCTAGCACCTGGGGCAGAGGCCAAGGCCAAGGAGCCATCCCCAGCGCCCGGGCCATCTTTGCTCCAATGGAGCCTTGGCTGCGGGAGGGGAAGAGAAAGACAGAGAGGGGGGGGTAGAGAAGCAAATGGGCACTTCTCCTATGTGCCCTGGCTGGGAATCAAACCTGGGTCCCCTGCACGCCAGGCCGACGCTCTACCGCTGAGCCAACCGGCCAGGGCCTTAAGATTCATTTTAATGAGCCCTGGCCAGTTGGCTTAGTGGTAGATCATCAGCCTGGTGTGTATATGTCCTGGGTTCGATTCCCGGTCAGGGCACACATGAGTAGCAACCATTTGCTTCTCCACCCCTCCCTCCCCACTTACTCTCCCACAGCCATGGCTCAATTGGTTTGAGCGCACTAGACCGAGGAGCTGAGGATGGCTTCATGGAGCCTCTGCCTCAGGCACTAAAAATAGCTTCGTTGAGAGTGTGGCCCCAAATGGGGCTGCCAGGTGAATCCTGGTCAGGGCCCATGCAGGGATCTGTCTATCTCCCCTCCTCTCACTTGGAAAAAGAAAAAAAAAAAAGATTCATGTTAATGAGTCCTAAACAGGTTCTCAGAAAATATCATTACCTGCCTGACCAGACAATGGTGCAGTGGATAGAGAGAGCATCAGACTGGGATGCAGAGGACCCAGGTTCAAAACACGAGGTCGCCAGGCTTATCCAGCTTGAGCATGGGCTCACCAGCTTGAGTGTGGGATCATAGACATGACCCCATAGTCACTGGCTTGAAAGCCCAAGGTCACTGGCTTGAGCAAAGGGTCACTCACTCTGCTGTAGCCACCACTACCCCATCAAGGCACATATGAGAAAGCAATCAATGAACAACTAAGATGCCGCAATGAAAAACTGATGCTTCTCATCTCTCTCCCTTCTTGTCTGTGTGTCCCTATCTATCCCTCTCTCTGTTTCTGTCTCTGTCACAAAAAAGAAAATATCATTACCTGATTACCCTGAATATCAATATTGTAATTCCTTCTAATCCTCCAGGAACTTTAATTCAGTATTTTCACTGAGAGTTTTCTACTACATTTATAAACAGAAAGAAGAATAATCTTCAACTTTCTCCAATTTTTTAGGGCTAGCCTGACCAGGCAGTGGCACAGTGAATAGAGAATCAGCTTGGGACACTGAGGACCCAGGTTTGAAACCTCAAGGTCACCAGCTTGAGCGCGGGCTCACCAACTTGAGCACAAGATCATAGACATAATACCCGTGGTCTCTGGCTTAAGTCCACAGGTGGTTGGCTTCAGCAGGGGGTCAGCAGCATAAAAGTTAACACTGAAGGCCCTGGCCGGCTGGCTCAGTGGTAGAGCGTTGGCCTGGCGTGCAGGAGTCCCGGGTTCGATTCCCGGCCAGGGCATACAGGAGAAGCGCCCATCTGCTTCTCCACTCCTTCCCCTCTCCTTCCTCTCTGTCTCTCTCTTCCCCTCCTGCAGCCAAGGCTCCATTGGAGCAAAGTTGGCCCGGACGCTGAGGGTGGCTCCATGGCCTCAGCCTCAGGCGCTAGAATGGCTCTGGTCGCAGCGGAGCAATGCCCCAGATGGGCAGAGCATCGCCCCCTGGTGGGCATGCCAAGTGGATCCTGGTTGGGTGCATGTGGGAGTTTGTCTGCCCTTTCCCCCACTTCTCACTTGGGGGGGGGGAATACAAAAATAAAAGAGAGAGGTAAGCTTTACAAGAAATTTCAAAAAGAGAATCCATATTTATCTAAGGAAAGAATAGGGTAAGTCAACCACATCTCCTGAAAATTGAAAGTATCTGTGTCTGGAGATAAGCTTATTTTACATACAATATGCATTCATACTTCCACAGATGGTGTTTGGAAAGCACATTGTAAAAAGTTAACAGCAAATTAAGTAATACCTTAATGATGACACTTTTCAGTTCTTTATCAATGACCAGTAAAAATACTACTTTGTACAAATATATTAAGTAATTGTTGGGAAAAAGTACTGCTTTACTTCTTTTTTTCTTTTTGCTTTACTTCTTGACTAATAAAGGCAAAAATTTTCCTCAGGACATACAAAGGAGGGCCCAAATTAGCTTCATCCTGTTACCACACAATTTCCTCTCATGTGTGAAAGACAAAGCCTTGAGATATTCTATCTATAAGCTTTTCTTTATTCAGCTTGCTTTAACTATAACACAACAGCTGGTTCATAAATAAAGGTTTGTGACTTTTTAATAGCATCTGTCTGTAGAAACTACTTAAAGGCCACACATCTGAACAAGTATATTAAGGAAAAATAAGGAAATGCTCCCAATGTCCACAATTGTGAACCAAATAAGACAAATCATTTACTTTTCAATCAAGTTGGCATTCAAAACCTAAAAAATATTCTCTTTTTACATTTTTAACCATATCTCAACCAAAAATTATAGTGATACAAATAATGAAATAAAAAGCTTTAACAACAGAAAGCCAATATTTAAACATGAAATCCAGAGGGAAAAAAAAATCACAAACTGTTAACAGAAAGAAAAAATAATAATAACTGATAACTATTTGTCCCTATGGTATAAACGAATGACAGTTTGTCATACAGTAAATGCTCCAAGTAAGTAAATGATTTGAGACTTTTTATTTTTTATACTTTTGTCAGCTGTTCCTTCTTGCTACCTGCTTGCCTTCTTCCTAATAATTTGTTACAGACCAGAAAACCATAGAAAAACCTAGTAATACTGCATCTAAAAAAATGAGTAAATAAGTACTAAAGTGTTTTATTCTTAATAAAACAAGTTTGGGTGTTAACACTGACATTTATATTGTCAGCACAGAGACTTCTAATGCTTTCTCTTTAATTATTGGACTATGCTCCAAAAAGCTGAAAATGGTAAACAAAATCTCCTCTGCACAGTTAAGTTGAAAGATGAAAGGAGAAAAAAACAAGTTACAGAACAATACATATGTAGCTTGTGGTTCAGTTCCCTTAGAGAGACAAAATGTGTATGTACAGCTAAATATAAATCAATGTATATACACACAAAGAGGTTTGAATAGGATCATACACCAAACTGCTGAGTTTCCCCTACGAGGGGAGTAAAAGTTGGGGCTAGTGGGTGGAGGTTAAGATGATTTCTACTTTTTTTTACTTTTTATGATTCTGTATGGATTATGAACATGTAACTTAAGTAACCAAATTTTGTTTTTAAATGTTTTAAAAGGCTGATTAGTGATCTTTGAATACAACAGGCTTTAGCCTTGAAATGAAATGGCTACATTTACTGGCCTCATTTGTGGTAGCCTATAATATATAGTCAGGTGACAGGTAAATAGCCCAGAATAAGGTGAATTCCAGAAGGAAGTCTGGTGGAAATGGGATTAAGTAATTAAGATATTCCAAATATAGTCAAAGTGATAGGGAAACTCTTGAGTTCAAATTGTCAGCATTACACTAGTTAATATTGTAGTTAGCCTGACCAGGCGGTGGCACAGTGGATAGAGCGTCGGACTGGGATGTGGAGGACCCAGGTTCGAGACCCCGAGGTCACCAGCTTGAGTGCGGGCTCATCTGGTTTGAGCAAAGCTCACTAGCTTGGACCCAAGGTCACTGGCTTGAGCAAGGGGTTACTCAGTCTGCTGAAGGCCCATGGTCAAGGCACATATGAGAAAGCAATCAATGAACAACTAAGGTGTCGCAACGAAAAACTGATGATTGATGCTTCTCATCTCCCTCCATTGCTGTGTGTCTGTCCCTGTCTATCCCTCTCTCTGACTCTCTTTCTGTCTCTGTAAAAAAATATATAAACTACAATATATATATATAGTAAACACTTAAGTCTTAACTGATGGGCTTAGGGACTAACAAATTTAAGCAGTTAAGCAGTTGTTGTTCCAGGCAATTAAGCATTTTTTGGGAGGACTGCAGTGGCAGACAATTGACTACTTGTCAGAAGGACTGTAGCTGATCAAAGCAGTATCTGAAATGCGTGGCAGGATCCTGTGTCCAGGAGGCTTAGGAGCAATAAAACTTCTTCCCTGAACCCTGACTCCAGAAGCAATTAACCTTTTGAATTACAAACCACATGCCCCCCCTACTTCTTAGAAAAAGGCCAGCTTGAATAAGATGTTAAGACAGTTTTTAGGGTACAAAAGAACTATATAACTGACTTTCTAAACACTCATTCTTAAAGATTCAAAGTTGGTACTTCGATTTTATTTACACTAATGAGATTCAGCACTAGTTAGAAAACTTTGGATTTCTCAGACTATTCTGGCAATACTAAAGATTTATTGCAGGCAATAATTTGTAACAGTTCTGAAGCAATAATATAAAATGTCCCAGTTGCAAGGCTGGTACATAGGAATAACAAAGCTTGCTAACAAGAGAACTGGCTCGTCCCAATATATCTTTATTGTAATCTACTTACTAGAGCTGCTCTGAACTCTACACATTTGAGATGCTCAAAAGATTTATTCTTTTTGAATGACAAAATAAAAAAACTACTGTACTTGTTATTAATTCTAAAAGAGAGCACTATGCCACAAGATAATATTCATTTATAACGGATTATTATAAAATAAACCCACAGGTCTCATCAGCACTAAGATCTTCCCACATTCACAAGTTTATGGAAGACAGGCGTTCCCATACCTGCCCTTCAGGTTCTCAAGTTCTCTGTGATGCAACATGCTCCGCATGTGTTCGTCCATCTCCTTCAAAATTAAAGAAAGCAGATTAAACTAAGAGGGATTGCTCTGGAGAAAAAAAGTTCCTCTGTTCCTGTTCAATCAACAACTGGGACTCAAGCTTCTAATGTCAAAAGTGTTCACTGTGGTTACTCTTCTCAATTCAATACTGTAATCAGTTCCTTATTAAATAATTCTTTAGCTATGTTCTTGACATATTTCATTTTTAAATAAAGGAATTTTAAAGAAAGACTTATATAATTAAAAGGTTAGAAAGTATATTGTTTTTAGAAGGCAAAAGCTTTAAGCATAAGTTATATAGGTTAAATTCTATCCCAATATAAAGAATTTACTAAAGTTTATTTTAAAAAAGAAACAACTCTGAAATCACATAACTCCCCAACTATTTGACTACTGTTCTACAGACTCTTTCCCCACTCGACTGAATTTCTCAAAAGTAAGTTACAACTCATATTCATATGTCTTGGCCAGGACCTGGCATATAGTTGTTACTGTCTGTTGACTGAATAGATGGATACATCGATTATAGAAAGAACTTATGGATATAAACAGAACTTCTCTATAGCCAATCAATAGTTTTTAAAAACTACTTTGAACACAGCAGCTCGATCAAGCCTTCATCTTCACTGCCTGCTTCCCCCAAATGATTTGTTTGGCTCTAAATAAAAGTTTGAAAATTTACTAGATTTTCCCCTCCCTCCTTCCCACCCTTCATGGAAAGAAAATTAAATTTGTGGGAAGAGCTTCCACTTTAAAACATGCACATGTATATGCACATACCTCAAAAAATTCAAAAAGCTGTAAATGTTTATCCCTTTGTCATAGCAAAGTATATATAGCCAGCATGCCAGAATTAGAGAATGGCTTTTATGTATATAATAATAGGGCTTCTATAACTGTTGAATATAACCATTAACTGTGCCCTGTACTTAAGTGCCTCAAATATTTTCTCACTTGAACTGCAAAACACTGCTGAGGGAGTATTATTAACTTCATAAGGACACAAGCTTGCAGAGAAACTAATCCATTTATTCACCATTTACCAAGTGCTTGTTATGAAGTACAGAGCTAGGCACTGAAGGGATGTGAAAACATTCCCAATCTTGCCCTCTCAGTCATATATAATCAAGTGGTCAAACTAGGACTCAAATCCTGGCAGATCTGACACCAAAGCCAATGTTTCAAATACCATGCTCCATTACAAGCATCTAGTGCCTTGAGATTTTTCATTATATACAGTTTATTCTTCAAAAACCTAACAACCTAGTCTTAATTCAATTTATCTACTACAGTGTGACAAACAGGGCTGTGATTCAAAATACTCCCTTAAATGACAATTTTACTGAAGATGATCATTTTATCTCTACAAATCATTTGGAGGGGACAGCTCGACATTTGACCCCTTCTAAATACAACTGATTGGCCACTAACTAGAATAAATAGTTAGAACAGAAAACTGAGTAGAGTTAGTGATAATATAGAATGAAAAAATTTCATGAACAATATACAGTGCCTGCTCAAATCCCTACTGACTATTCCATTTTTCCTTGGATTAGATTTACATATGCCAAATCCTCTTTTCTTTAGCTAAATTTTAGTAGGTTCTATTTCTTCCAATAAAACCATCCCTGACCAAAATAATGTTCACTGAAATGGGTTATTCTCTGATATAAAAACCAATTCTGTATTTTATTTCAATTATAAAAATGTTATCATTCAAGCCCTGGCTGATTGGCTCAGTGGTAGAGCATCGGCCCGGTGTGTGAAGTCCCAGGTTTGATTCCCAGCCAGAGAACACAGGAGAAGTGCCCATCTGCTTCTCCACCCTTCCCCCTCTCCTTTCTATCTCTCTCTTGCCCTCCCGCAGCCAAGGCTCCACTGGAGCAAAGTTGGCCTGGGCGCTGAGGATGGCTCCATGGCCTCCCGGACTCATGCACTAGAATGGCTACAGTTGCAATAGAGCAACACCCAGATGGGCAGAGCATAGCCCCCTAGTGGGCTAGTTGGGTGGATCTCAGTCAGGCGCATGTAGGGATCTGCCTCCCCACTTCTCACTTCAGGGGGGAAAAAAAGTTATCATTCAAAACTAATTTTAATGTGACTTTTGATTAGCTAAAACATTTCCCAAATCTTTTCATTCACAAATTTACATATGAAATTCTCTCTGACCTTGCTCTAAGAAATGAATGCAAATAGAGACACCACTGAGGCCTCAAAATAAGTGGTAAAGTCCCACAGGCACAGGATTAAAGTAATATCTACAAATGTACACCTGCTCAAGTTACCAAGTTTCCATTTAGTCCCCTTTATATTAATCAGTATTATGTTTTTTAAAAGATGTGGAAGAAGGGGGGGAAATTGATGGTTGAATAAATCTGGAAAACAATATTAAAAAAATTTTTTTTTAACTTCAGGGCTCCTAGTCTTATCATAAGTTAATGAGCACCAGCATATTCAGGGATGTAGTATACAGCTCATACTTAAGTCATCCTAAGATCCCTTTCTCCTCTACAATGTATTTGGAAAAAATCAGGGTTATACCAGTTTGGGAAACTAGAGAGAGCACGGCTTCAACATAAGTTGTTCATGATTTATCTAAAAATAAATATCAGAGTTCTATCTACCCATTAACCCATTCTGCTAATTTCTTAGACCACATTAATCATAACACTTAAGTCATGACATTCTCTTGCTTAAAGACCTATAGTAAGGCAGGAGTGAATAATCCCAGCCCTTGATTTAACTTATGATCCATGGAAAAGTATGAAGAGATGAAAACATGTTTCAAACTAGAGTAGAAGAAATGTCAAAAAGACTTATGATCTATCACAAGATAGGGTTGCTACCTTATCAATGTCTGAGTCCACACCTCTGAGTGTCTGTCTATCCATCTCAGACCTTCTCAATTTCCCGTCCTTCCAAACTGAAAACAGCTGTAAGGAATTTTTGTTTATTGAAAATTTGTATAAACCCTGGTCTAAGTTTTTTTAAGACTAGAAGAGCAGGGGTTTTTTTTTAACTTTTGTAAAAGGCAGCAGGTATATTATTAAACATAATATTAAAATCTCAACTGACTTTTCCATCCTATACAGGAAAAAAAATTCTTCACCCCAGCCTACTGAATGGATCATAATCAAACTTCCCAGTCTTGCTTCAACACTGTTTATCAACTGTCTTCACTTAAATTACAAATTAAATTGCAGTCCCACTATTCCCAAAACGAAACTGTTTCAATCAGATGAACCTTCTTAGACTCCTAGAATTGTTATATGCCATTCTACCTCTGTATCTTCATATACAATGTTCTCTCACCTAAAATATCTCCTGTTTTTCTTTTAAACCATCTTACTCCCAAACATCTTTCATGAGAGCTCACAATAATCTCCGTTCTCTGAATTTCCATTGACAATAAAGAACACATTTAAAGCATAGAGGAAAAAATTCCTCCGAATTTAAGCTAGCAGCACTACTTTGAAAGAAAAAGATAAAGGCCAAAAAAAAAAAAAAAAAGCAAGACGTGAGACAACTTGCAGTGAATTTCCCTAAGGCACAGGTAAATTCTTTTATTTTTTAAAAATGTCTGTTTTTCTTTGTGCAACATCTCCACCTTGTGGACATCTAGGATATTATGAACACCATTTCAGCTAGGCTGCCCTTTTCACAAGCACAGGCAGAAACAGAATGCAGGTGCATAAAATGCTGTATCCTTAGCTAATTAGAAAGTAGTATAACCTCAAATAACCTAAATTTTTAAGGTTATTTTTTCTATAAGTAGCTACTAACTCTCTTTTTATTATCTACTCAAATATCCTCCAATTCTGGGTAGAGGTTTAATATAGTTACTGGCTTTATGAGGCAGTAATGAGAAAGAAACCAGTGGAATGAGACTATGGTTTAAGAAAGAAACATAAGACAACAATAAAAGCTTTTACCCATCTATAAATTTCATATGATGTCTCTGAAAAAAATGACCAGTCATAAAGCCTCAGATTCTCCCTCTTCTCTTATTACCTTTTTTGAGCTGTACACAATGTTGCATAATATGCATTTTCGTTCTCGTACCATAGTGACCAGATCTGAAGCACTCAACGTCACACCTGCAATGAGGAAGTAACATTTAGTAACTTTTCTTTCCCTCAGGTGTTTTCTTAGATTCTTCTTAGCATGGCCAAAAATACAAGTCTTGCATCTCCCTCACCTCCACCCTTCTCCTCCCCCAGTCTTCCCATCTTGGTAAATGAAAATTCCAATTTTACCAGTACCAAAGGCAAAAACTTTTGAGAATCATCCTTGGTCCCTCTTTCTCATCCCATATCCACTCTCATCAGCAAATCCTGTCAGTCCCACCTTGAAATATATTTAAAACCCAACCATACCTCACTACTTAGCATATCATCACATGGCACTAGCCTACTGACTTAACTTCCTATTTCTACTCTTATCCTCTTACAGTCTGTTCTCAAAATAGTAGCCAGAGATTCTCAGAATGAGATTCTTCTATAATTTAAGTCAAATAACTACTCTGCTCAGAATCTTCCAATAGATTCCCATCTCACTCACAGAAGACCCAAAAAGTCCTTTGTCTTGGGCTACAGAATCTTTTTCTCACTTACTCTCTGACTCCATGCCCTACCCCTCTCCACTCCAGTCACACTGCCTCCTTGGACTCCTTGATCACACCAGGAATTCTTCTACCATAGGACTTCTGTATTTCCTGTTCTGTCTGCCTGGAATATTCTGCCTAAGAAGTCAACAGTTCTTATGGCTCACTCTCTCATGCTGCCTCTTTAAGGAGGCCTTCCCTGACCTCCTACAGAATACTGTATTTTCTGTCCCCCATTTGCACTATTCCCCTATTACCCTGCTTAATCTTTTATTTTTTAATAGCACTGTAATAGACTGTTTCCATAGATGGCTTCAACATCATTCTGGTCCCCACATTATCTTCCCACCACACATGCTCTTTTGCAATATGATCTTGTCATCAACATCCAACAAAAGGTGAGTTTATTTTTCATCCCTGTGACCTGTTTTGACCAATAAAATGTGATAGAAGTGATTATATAATTTCTGAGACCAGGCCTTAAAAAGTTGCAGCTTCTGCCTTTGCACACTTGGAACACTATCTCTTGGAACCCAGCCACCATGCTGTGAGAAGACCAAGCCACAAGGAGAGGCCAAGCTAAAGAAAAATGATGCTTCAGCTGAGCACCCAAACAATAACCAGGACCATCTAACCACCATGTTGTGTGAGAGAGCCATGTCAAGTGTTCCAGACCCATTTGTAAATGAGGGATCCCTAGTAAGACCAGTTAAAGAACCATGGAGAGGAGCAGCCAGGCTCAACTGGAATGAGCCCTGGGCACTGAGAATGGCTACATGGCCTCTGCCTTAGGCACTAAGAAGAGCTCAGTTGCTGAGCAACGGAGCACTGCCCCAAATGGGCGGACTAACACCCTCTAGTGGGCTTGCTGGGTAGATCCCAGTCCTAGACCATGCCAGAGTCTGTCTCTCTGCCTCCCCTCCTCTCACTGAATTAAAAAAAAAGAGAACCATGCAGATGAGTCCTTTTCAACTCACAGATCTGTAACAATAAAGTTATTGTTTTAAGCCAGCAAATTGTGGGGTAATTTGTTACATAGTATCCTTTACTACCTGACTTATATATTTGTTATTCTCTACTTACCTCATTAAAAAAATTAAGTGCCACAAGAACAGGGCTTTGTATATTGTTCATTAGTATAGGCTTGGCATTTAGAACAGTGACGGGCAACACTGTGGGCATTCTGTAAGTATTGTTGAAGTGTTCCAAATGGAACTCTCTTGGGTTATTAAATGTGAGATAGAGAGAGCTGAGTAAATATTAGGGTTTGGACTAAGGCCAGAGATTTTCTATTTTATAATCCTCCATACTTTTCTCTTGAATCCCTGCTAAGATAGTCTACATGAGAATTTATGTATTTATTTAGTTAGTTTTGAGAGAGAGAGACAGGAAGAGAGAGATGAAAAGCATCAACAACTTGTACTTGCGGCAACTTAGTTGGTTCATTGATTGCTTTCTCACATGTGCCTTGACTAGGGGTCTCCAGCTAAGCCAGTGATCCCTTGCTCAAACTACTGACCATATAGGCTCAAGCCATCAACCTTTGGGCTCAAGCCAGTAACCACGGGGTCATGTCTATGATCCCACGCTCAAGCTTGAGACCCTGTGCTCAAGCCAGATGAACCCATCTTCAAGCCAGTGACCTGGGGATTTCAAACCTGGATACCTCCACGTCCCAGGTCTATGCTCAATCCACTGCACCACAACCTGGTCAGGCTCTACATGAGAATTTAATCCCACTCATCAAGCAGCATTGTTTATACACACACACACACCAAGCTCAAATAGATATATCTGTTTCCTTGACTGATTTAATTCTTTAGGGGATTTTAAACTCCTAAGTAATGAAGATATAAACTATCCTAATTTAACTTTCAACTCCTAGACAAATGGTAGGAATCCAATGAGAAGAGGCCTAAGGTTCTCTAACTCTGGCCACTCAGCAGTTTCCTTGCTATTGCAACATACTTCATACCACTACTTAAAATCTAAAATCATTTTATCCAGTAACCAAGTATAGGCCCTAGCCGGTTGACTCAGTGATAGAGCATTGGCCCCACATGTGGATGTTCCGGGTTCAATTCCCGGCCAGGGTACAAGGAGAGGCGACCATGTGCTTCTCCACCCTTCCCCTTTCTTTCTCTCTTTTTTTTTCCCATCCTACAGCCATGGCTAGACTGGATCAAGCGAGCTAGCCTAGGGCACTGATGGCTCCATGACCTTTGCCTCAGGTGCTAAAAAAATGGCTCCATGTTGCAAAGTAGCAAGGCCCCAGATGGGCAGAACACTGCCCTCTAGAGGGCTTGCCAGGTGGATCCTGGTCTGGATACATGCGGGAATCTCTCTGCCTTCCCTCCTCTCACTAAAATTTAAAACAAAAAAAAAAGCCTGACCTGTGGTGGTGCAGTGGATAAAGCATCAACCTGGAAATGCTGAGGTCGCCGGTTCAAAACCCTGGGCTTGCCTGGTCAAGGCACATATGGGAGTTGATGCTTCCAGCTCCTCCCCCCTTCTCTCTCTGTCTCTCCTCTCTCTCTCTCTGTCTCTCCCTCTCCTCTCTAAAAAATGAATAAGTAAATAAAAAAGAAACAAAGATTTTAAAATTTAAAACAAAAAAATTTAAATAAAAAAATTAAAACATCAAAATAAGATTATAGGGTAAAATTTTGCCCATTTGAGAAAGCTGAATATCAACTAATAAAACAAAGAAACACACCTTAATGGACAGATACAATATTAGCTATGCTTCCTGTATTGCTAATAATCTCTCAAATCTTAAAATTAACATAAATAACTCTGCTGCTAAGCCTCAAAGCATAATTATTCTTTTAATTTCTTTATTTCTTAACATTTACTTCAACTTTAAATACTATTGACATACAGTATTTTGTTACTACATTCAACAAGCATTTATTGAACAACAAGAACTGTTCTACAAGTTGGGGAAATAGTGGCAAAGAACGGATGTCCAGAAATATTTTTAATACTGTTTTTGATTGTTAATACAAGTTATTAACCATCAAAGCAAAACAGAATCAAATAACTTAGAAGAATACTCAATGAAAAAGTGTGACTTTCTGGCACAAGCAATAGTAGTCATTGTGGAATTTTTCTTTTTCTTTCTTTATTTTTTAAAAGATTTTATTTATTCATTTTGGAATGAAGAGAGAGATGGGGTGGGGGGGAGGAGCAGGAAGCATCAACTCCCATATGTGCCTTGACGAGGCAAGCCTGGCACTTCGAACCAGCAACCTCAGTGTTCCAGGTTGATGCTTTATCCACTGCGCCACCACAGGTCAAGCCTGGACTTTTTATTTTATTTTTTAGTGAGAGACAGACACACAAACAGGAAGGGAGAGGAATTTTTATATATTTACTCAACTAAGAACTAAGGACTTGACCTGTGGTGGTGCAGCAGATAAAACATCGACCTGGAACACTGAGGTCGCTGGTTCAAAACCCTCGGCTTGCCTGGTCAAGGCACATATGGGAGCTGATGCTTCCTGCTCCTCACCCTTTCTCTCTCTCTCTCTCTCTCTCTAAAATGAATTAAAAAAAATTTTTAAAAAAGAACTAAGCACTAAAATACAAATTGTTCTTATTTAATAAAACCAAAAACAGTAACTCCTAGTAAATGGATAAAGAAATAAAAATTTTCTCACCTGATCAGGTGATGGTGCAGTGAATAGACCTGGGACACTGAGGACCCAAGTTCAAAACCCCAAGGTCACCAGTTTGAGTGTGGGCTCATCCAGCTTGAGTGCGGGGTCACTGGCTTGAGACTGGGATCACAGACATGACCCCATGGTCACTGGCCTGAACCCAAGGTCACTGGCTTGAGCAAGGGGTCACTGACTCAGCTGGAGGCCCCCAGGTCAAGACACATATGAGAAAGTAATCCAGTAACAACTAAAGTGCCACAACCAGAAGTTGAGGCTTTTCATCTCTCTCCCTTCCTGTCTGTCCCTGTCCCTCACTCTCTCTAAAAAAAAAAAAGAAATAAAAATATTCTCTATCAACCTTTTAACCAAAACCCCCTCCCTTTATTTACTTTTCCTTTCATGAGCTCAACGTTTCCAATCTGCATGTATTTAGTAAGTTCATTTTTATTTTATTTTTTAAAATCAAAACGTGTAATAGCAAAATATTTAATCAATAAGGAAGATCTGAGTTGATATGATTCCAGCCAAAGACAAAGGAACTTTAATTTGTAAATCCTTAAAATGGATAAATATGATTTCCATAAAGCTTTCTGAAATATTGAAATTAGCTCACAGCCTTATAAATGGGCAACACCCAACTCTGAAATCTATAAGTGCTTAAAAGTTTATGTCATGAGTCAATTAAGTGTATGCAATTTAACTACTATATATATATTTTTTTGATTTGAGAGAGAGAGAGAGGAAGAAGGAGAGAGAAACACAGATTTGTTGTTTTACTTGCTACTTATACATTCATTGGTTAATTCTTGCATGTGCCCAGACCAGGGATTAAACCCTAAAGCAGGCGTCCCCAAACTGTGGCCCCCTGAAGCCATTTATCCGCCCCCCCCCCCGCACTTCCGGAAGGGGCACCTCTTTCATTGGTGGTCAGTGAGAGGAGAACTGTATGTGGCAGCCCTCCAATGGTCTGAGGGACAGTGAACTGGTCCCCCTGTATAAAAAGTTTGGGGACCCCTGCTAAAGTGACCAACTTTTTTACAATGAAAAGGAGGACAAAAATAAATTGAAGAAAACAATATCGTGAATAAAGGAAACATTTTATTCATTGCAACAATAATACACTATAATATGATAAATGCATAATAAAACATTTGTAATATTTTTATTGTTATGTTTACATGCCTATTAATTTTTAATAATTGTAAGAAAAAGCACTCACTTACATAATATTACCTAAATGAGTGGTTTTCCATTGAATGAATATTTTTGTCAATGTATCATCTTGTAACAATATATTGGAAATATCTGAACAAAAAGTATCCTTCATATTGAATTTTACGTGAATTGTGCTTACCTGTCTATTATTGAATATTCACTAAGAAAGACATAATCATGAGTCTACAATATCGTATGTGCTGTGTTGTGTTTCAGTAAGAAGTATACAAAGCCATTTGCGCGCTTGGTATATCGTGTGCTCTCTCAAGTTCTCCATGCGGAGCTCATGCATCTCATAATCGTGTCTCGCTGCACTGTACTGATCCATGATGAATCATCATGTCAAATACAAATATGTCACATCACACACAATGGATCAACTCTGCATTGATCGAATATAGAGATTTACAGATAAGTCTTCCAATATCAAAAAGGAAGACACGTAGGACATTTTTCAAGGGAGGACGGAATTTACAAAAGGACTGTCCTCTCTAAAAGAGGACCATTGGTCACCTTATGAACCTGCAACCTTGGCATATTGGGATGACGCTCTAACCAACTCAGCTACCTGGCCAGTGCATTGCTGTCCTCACTTTAACCACCTTATATTTCTCCCCATACCTTTTAAATATACCCACTATAAAATCTTGCAAATTTTGTCCAAATAATTATGAGAAATATTTGATATTCCTTAGTCATAATAGCCTAAAAATCCTATAATTAAATGACTTTTCTTAACATCCTAATTATTATTCTGTTAATACAATTACCATCTCCATAGTCAAAACCAGCTCAAGTAGATGGCTTGAACAAGGGGTAACTCGCTCTGTGGAGCCCGCCAGTCAAGAAACATATGAAAAATCAATCAATGAACAACTAAGGTGCTACAACGTAGAATTGATGCTTCTCATATCTCTCTCTTATCTGTCTGTCCCTCTCTCTCTCTGTCTCTCTCACTGTCTCTGACACAAAATAAATAAAAATTAAAAAATTAAAAAGATAAAATAAAATCAATAAATAAAATTGGGGGAAAAAAGGGGGGGATCTGTCTTTTCATATACCTCTAGCATTCATTATAATAATCCCGGTAGTACTTAAGATATTTGAACATCGACATAAAGCCAACTCAGGTTCTATATGACAACAATGCACTATAAAACACTGAAGGAAGCCCTGGCCGGTTGGCTCAGTGGTAGAGCGTCGGCCTGGCGTGCAGAAGTCCCAGGTTCGATTCCAGGCCAGGGCACACAGGAGAAGCACCCATCTGCTTCTCCACCCCTCCCCCTCTCCTTCCTCTCTGTCTCTCTCTTCCTCTCCCGCAGCCAAGGCTCCATTGGAGCAAAGATGGTCCGGGCGCTGGGGATGGCTCCTAGGCCTCTGCCCCAGGCGCTAGAGTGGCTCTGGTCGCAACAGAGCGACGCCCCGGAGGGGCAGAGCATCCCCCCCTGGTAGGCAGAGCGTCGCCCCCTGGCGGGCATGCTGGGTGGATCCCGGTTGGGCACATGCGGGAGTCTGTCTGACTGTCTCTCCCCGTTTCCAGCTTCGGAAAAATACACCAAATAAAACCAAACACTGAAGGAAAAAAAAAGCTTAATTATTGATTTGTTGGGGGGGAGTGGTACTCAGAGTAGAATCTATCCCTTTTTTAAATTCTACAGTTAACTTTCTGTGCCTCCACTTTAACCCTTACAGAAAACTAATACATTTCTGGTGAGCAAGACGGGGCAACAGAGAGACAGCATTCAGTGATAGAACAAATTTTGTCATTACCCTTAGGTTGCCCAAAAGGTTATGGAACAAAAATATGGCTGGCACTTCTAGGAGGTCCTCAATTTGCTAAGTGGGCCTCCCTGAATGTTTCAAGGCTCCTAAGTTGACAAGGGAAGTCAGGAAGTATTTTGGGGCACATCAACATATAACTACAACTTTCAAAGACTTATTCTTGGGCCCTGGCCAGTTGTCTCAGTGGTAGAATGTCAGCCCGGCATGTGGATGTCCTAGGTTTGATTCCCAGTCAGGGCACACAGAACTGCCCATCTGCTTCCCCACCCCTCTTCCTCTCCCTTCTCTCTCCCTCTCTCTTTCTCTCATCTCCTCCTGCAGCCATGGCTCAGTTGAAGCAAGTTGGCCCATGGCTGAGGATGGTTCCATGGCCTTGCCTCAGGCACTAAAATAGCTCAGTTGCCAAGCAACGGAGCAACAGCCCCAGATGGGCAGAGCATCTCCAGGTTGGAGGCTTGTGGGGTGGATCCTGGCCAGGTCACATGTAGGAGTCTGTCTCTCTGCCTTCCCACTTCTCATTTAAAGGAAGAAAAAAAAGTTATTCTGGGTAACTGACCTGTTTGCTAGTTCTAAATTCTAGCTGGCTCCTGTTTCCCAAGGCAAGTGATTGATGGTGTCCTGCACTAATAAGCATTTTACTCACTAGCATTCCTACCTTCTTCCTTTTTTTCCCATTGATTTGAAAGAGAGAGAGAGAAAGAGAGAGAGAGGATGGAAGGGAGACAAAGGTAAGGGGAGAGAGAAAAAAAGAAGCATCAACTCATGTTTCACTTAGTTGTTCCATTTGGTTGTGTAATCATTGATTGCTTCTTGTCTGTACTTTGACTGGAGGTGGGACTCACGACCTCTGGAACACTGGATTGACACTTTATCAACTGAGCCACCCAGCTAGGGCTACATTCCCACTTTTTATGTTATCTGCCCAAATACCACATTTAGCAGGATATATGTAGCAGCCACTGTTTATTAGTAAGCATAGGGCTAAAATAAAGACAGGAAGTTAGAGCTGTGACTCAGGAAAAGGCATTAGAAGTTAAGCCGCGGGCAAATAGCTGTTCGTATTGCCCATCACCAGGCAAAGTAATGGACAGGACAGACCTTAACTCAGAACTATTTTCAGGGTCCAATTCCTCATTCAAGTCTGAAACTTTGCAATCATGTCCTAAAGGGGAAAAAAAAACAGAAAAAATAACCCCCCAAAACTGGGATAAGAACCCTAACAAAATAATAAAAACATATATTAGCAAAAGTTATCATCATATAACAGAGTAAGTTCTAAGCCCAAAGATAGCTTATATAAACACTGTTTTACACTTGTATTACTGGGTAGCTTATTGCTTATTTATTTATTTATTTATTTATCTATTGGGTAGCTTATTTAACAGTTTTAAAAGTTTGCATTCCTATATTCAACATATAATTTTTTTTTTCTTTTCTTTTCTTTTTTTTTTTTCTGAAGCTGGAAACGGGGAGAGACAGTCAGACAGACTCCCGCATGCGCCTGACAGGAATCCACCCCGCACACCGGGCGACGCTCTGCCCACCAGAGGGCGATGTTCTGCCCCTCCGGGGGGTCGCTCTGCCGCCCAGAGCCACTCTAGCGCCTGGGGCAGAGGCCAAGGAGCCATCCCCAGCGCCCGGGCCATCTTTGCTCCAATGGAGCCCCGGCTGCGGGAGGGGAAGAGAGAGACAGAGAGGAAGGAGGGGGTGGGGGTGGAGAAGCAAATGGGCGCTTCTCCTATGTGCCCTGGCCCGGAATCAAACCCGGGTCCCCCACACGCCAGGCCGATGCTCTACCGCTGAGCCAACCGGCCAGGGCTCAACATATAATTTATATATATTTTTAAGCAATCCCTAAGAGCCACATAGTCATTTAACATTTTGTGACAAAAATTATAATCACTGTATGCTAATGAGTGAGCCTGGCTAACTGCCCAATATTCTCCTCAAACATCTTTGTCATTGTCCATGCATCTTGCTGGTACATTCAATAATCTTCATCCACTTTATGCAAGTCTGATTCTACTAGCAATCATCTTCATTATTTCTTTATTATAGAATCTTTTAAGTTCATGGTTGATTATACCACAGTAAAGGTGTGATATAGTAAAGCATTTACTTTACCAGTTTAATTGATGTTAACAGTTTTCTAAATGCCTGTCCCATATTTAAAAAATCAGTAAGTCTCTGAAATGGTCACCATATATTTTATTGGATTTTAGGGGAAAATTTATGTTTTGCTAAAGTAGTGGTATTTGCAAACCTTCAATAAATCCTTGTAAATGTCAAAAGTGTAATGTTTACTAAAAGTTCACATGCATACTGCACATGTGGCAATGATATATCCAAACATCTCAGCAAGAATGTAGTAAAAGAATATGCTTAGACAAAATTTGCCATTGTTCACAAGTTCAGCATTCCAACAGCTTGAAAAACCAGCCTTGAAATTACCAACCTACAGGGAATAGCTATATATTATACTTTCTTTTTCAAGTGAAAGGAGGGGAGATATAGACTCCCGTATGCACCCCAACCCAGTCTGGGAACCCCTATCTGGGGCCAATGCTCTGCCCATCTGGGGCCAGGCAAGCAACCAATTTTTTTTTTAGCACCTGAGGTGGAAGCTCCACAGAGACATCCTCAGTGTCCAGGTCCGACATGCTCAAACCAATCGAGCCATTGCTGCAGGAGAAGAAAAAGGGAGGGAGAAAGAGAGAGAGAAGGGGTAAGGAAAGGGGAAGGGGAGGGGCAGAGAAGCAGATGGTCCCCTTTCCTGTGTGCCCTGACTGGGAATCAAATCTGGGACATTCACACACCAGGCTGACGCTCTACCACTGAGCCAACCGACTAGGGCCTATATTATACTCTTAAGTGGTCTCAGTGGCCCCTCAAACTACTCAGGTAACCCTAAGATTTCCTAATTCCTTATACTGCAGCATAAGTAATCTCTTTAAAATGCAAATATAGCCCTAGCCTGGTTGCTCAGTTGTCCAGATACACAGAAGTTGCAGGTTTGATCAGGGTCAGGGCACACACAAGAATCAACCAATGTAGGCCCTGGCCAGTTGGCTCAGCGGTAGAGCGTCGGCCTGGCGTGTGGGGGACCCGGGTTCGATTCCCGGCCAGGGCACATAGGAGAAGCGCCCATTTGCTTCTCCACACCCGCCCCCCTTCCTCTCTGTCTCTCTCTTCCCCTCCCGTAGCCAAGGCTCCATTGGAGCAAAGATGGCCCGGGCGCTGGGGATGGCTCCTTGGCCTCTGCCCCAGGCGCTAGAGTGGCTCTGGTCGCGGCAGAGCAACGCCCCGGAGGGGCAGAGCATCGCCCCCTGGTGGGCAGAGCGTCACCCCTGGTGGGCGTGCCGGGTGGATCCCGGTCAGGCGCATGTGGGAGTCTGTCTGACTGTCTCTCCCCATTTCCAGCTTCAGAAAAATACAAAAAAAAAGAACTAAAAAAGAATCAACCAATGTAAATAACATGGCAGTGAATGTTATTCCTTCCATTGACAAAACTTGGAAACAGCCCAAGCGCCCATCAGTAGATGAGTGGATAAAAAAAGTTGTAGTATATTTACACAATGGAATACTATTCAGCCATAAAAAAGAAAATCTTACCTTTTGCAACAGCATAAATGGACCTGGAGAGTATTATGCTAAGTGAGATGTCAGTCAGAGAAAGACAACATATGATTTTACTTATATGTGGAATCTAATGCACAAAATCAACAAACAAAATAGAATAAGACTCATAGATACAGAGAACAAACTGACAGCTAGCTTTCAGAGGGGATGGGGGCTAGGAGACTGGGTAAAAAATTTGAAGGGATTAAAGAAAGAAAGAAAAATTCACAGACACAGACAACATTATGGGGATTACAAGAGGGAAAGAGGGGTAGGGGGAGGTAGCAGAGCGTAAAGGAGAGATAAACGGTGATAAAAGGAGACAACTTGGGATGGTGAACACACAATACAGTTCACAGATAATGCATTAGAAAACTTTAACCCTAAAGTCTATATAATTTTATTAACCAATGTCACCCCAATAAGTAAAAAAATTTTTTAAAAAGAATCAACTAGCCTGACCAGGCGGTGACACAGTGAATAGAGCGTCAGACTGGGATGTGGAGGACCCAGATTCGAGACCCAGAGGTCGCCAGCTTGAGCGTGGGCTCATCTGGTTTGAGCAAGGCTCACCAGCTTGAGCCCAAGGTCTCTGGCTCGAGCAAGGGGTTACTCGGTCTGCTGTAGCCCCCCCCCCCCACCCCCCTGTCAAGGCACATTTGAGAAAGCAATCAATGAAAAACTAAGGGGCCACAATGAAGAATTGATGCTTCTCATCTCTCTCCCTTCCTGTCTGTCTGTCCCTATCTGTCCCTCTGTCTGACTCTGTAACAACAACAAAAAAGAATCAATCAACGAATGCATAAATAAGTGGAACAAAGTGATGTTCCAAAAATCCAAATAAATATAGTTTTTTTAAAATGCAGATTTTATCATAATATTCCCTTGTTTTTTCTCCCTGTACTGTAGTTTAGAAAATTTCAAACACAAAAATGCTAAAATAATTTTATAACAAATACCCTATATCCTGTTTCCCGTATACCCCTACACCCACTACCTAGATTCTACCATTAACTTTTTACTACTTTTATATGCTCTATCATAACCTATCCATTTGTCATTGGTCACTTAGTTATAATATACAGGGGTACTCGGGTTACAACAGTCTCGACATACATTTCGAGTTTATGATGCTCACTCTCATAAACACTTAAAAAAATTAAGATATAAGTGCTGCGGCTTATGCCGTTATCATCGTACTTACGGACTACATGGGCAAACTAGTTCCAGACTAGCCTGGAATAATTCTTTAAGAAGGTAGAGAGGCCTGTGACAGATCCTGTACCCTCTACATAGCTGCTTCTCTAGATAAAACACCTGTAGTACAGGTAGAATTATCCCCAGCATCTCCTGCATGTTCCTTAGACAATCCTGGTTCAGCTGACCCAGTATCTCCAGCACCTTCTTCAGGTTCTCCTGCCTCTCCAGCTTCCTCCTCCCAATAGGTTACACTCTCCCACCTTGCATAGGTAAGTGACTTAGGCTAGGGTGTGTTTCGACTTAAAATAACATTCGGGTTATGTCACCATGGTAGAAAAGGAACTGTGTCATAACCCAAGGATGCCCCCTTTATTATGATTTGTTAATATTTCACCTGGAATTTTGGGGGTCTAGGCACACTGTTTAGTAATTTTCTTTTTATTCTGCAACATCTTTATCAAGTTTTGGTTATTACGGCTATACTGGCCTCCTGAAATAAGTTTGGAAGTGTTTCTCCTTTGTCTACTTCTAAAAGTTTATGTAAGATTGATGTGATTTTTTTCTTTAGATACCTGATAGATTTCATTAGTGAAACCATATAGCCAAGTTTTCTTTGTGGAAAGCTTTCTTTTTGTCATTAATTCCACTTCTTTAATATAACCTTATTCAGATTTTGTTTCAACTTGTGACAGTTTTAGTACATTAACATTTTCAAGAAACTATTTATATTGTCAAATTTGTTGGTATAGAATTGTTTATAATATCCCCTTTTTACATATCATAGAATCTGTAGTGGTAAGTCCCTTTCATTCCTGATACTAGCAATTTGAGTTTTCTTTTCATTATCAGTCTATAAGCAAGTTTATCAATATTGTTGATCTTTACAAAGAATCAACTTCTGGTGTTATAATTTTATTTTTTGTATTTTTCTATTTCATTAATTTTTTTCTATCGTCATTATTATTTTTGAGAGAGAGAGACGGGAAGGTAGAAAGATGAGAAGCATCAACTCGTAGTTGTGTCACAAGTGCCAACAACCTCAGGCTTTCAAACCTGGGTCCTCAGTGTCCCAGGTCAACGCTCTGTTCACTGTACCACCACCTGGTCAGGCGACCTCACCTTCATTCTTGAAGGCTATTTTACTGAATCTGGAATTCTGAGTTGTCAGGTTTTTCCTCCAGCATTTTAAAGATTCTTTATTCTCTCTGGCTCCATGGTTACTCCTTTACATAAAATGTTTTCCCCAGCTGCTTTCTAGATTTTAAAAAATATTATGAGATCTGCATTCATACATAAATTGAGGGATTATTATAATAATACCTAGTGTGCTCATCAGGTAGTTTCCCCAACTGTCACCACACCATATTTTTCTTTAAAGATATTTTCACCGCCTGACCTGTGGTGGCGCAGTGGATCAAGCTTTGACCTGGAATGCTGAGGTCGCCGGTTCAAAACCCTGGGCTTACCCGGTCAAGGCACATATGGGAGTTGCTGCTTCCTGCTCCTCCCCCCCTTCTCTTTCTCTCTTTCTCTCTCTCTCTCTCTCTCTCTCCCCTCTCTAAAATGAATAAATAGGCCTGACCTGTGGTGGCGCAGTGGATAAAGCGTCGACCTAGAAATGCTGAGGTCGCCGGTTCGAAACCCTGGGCTTGCCTGGTCAAGGCACATATGGAAGTTGATGCTTCCAGCTCCTCCCCCCCTTCTCTCTCTCTGTCTCTCCTCTCTCTCTCTGTCTCTCCCTCTCCTCTCTAAAAAATGAATAAATTTAAAAAAAAAACAACTAAGCTTTAAAAAATAAATAAATAAAATGAATAAATAAATAAAAATTAAAAATTCAATAAAATAAAAGGTCTTTAAAGATATTTTCACCTTCTTTTTATTAAAAATATTTTGTGCCTGACCAGGCAGTGGCACAGTCGATAGAGCGTCAGAATAGGAGGACCCAGGTTCGAAACCCTGAGGTGACTGGCATGAGTGCAGGCTTATCCAGCTTGAGCACGGGCTCACCAGCTTGACCACCGGGTCGCTGGCTTAAGTGTGAGATCATAGACATGATCACATGGTCACTGGCTTGAGTCCGAAGGTCGCGAGCTTGAGCAAGGGGTCACTTGCTCTGCTGTAGCCCACCAATCAAGGCACATATGAGAAAGGAATCAATGAACAAATAAAGGTGCTGCAACGAAGACTTGATGCTTCTCATCTCTCTCCATTCCTGTCTGTCCATCCCTATCTGATTGTCAAAAAAAAATTTTTTTTGTTATAACTCACTCCTCAGCCTTCCTGAAATGAAATTCAGAACTACTATAACTTACTTACACATGTAAAATTTAAAATATCAACATAATATGCTAGTCTGCCTGTGATGGCACAATGGATAAAGCATCAATGTGGAAAGCTGAGGTTGCTGGCTCAAAACCCTGGGCTTGCCTGGTCAAGGCACATAAGAAAAGCAACTATTATGAGTTGATGCTTCCTGTTCCTCCCTACCCCCCAGTTTTCTCTCTCTATCCTCTGTCTAAAATTAATAAATAAAATATAAAAATATATGTATATATAATATGCTAACTATAACAAAAAAGTATAGTAATTTATCATAAAACATATATTTCAACATATAAATGCTTGGGTATGACTATATTAAATGATGTAAGACTATGAATGTGACAACTACAAATACAAACTGATATCAGTATGTTATATTGTTGATAAAAATACCATGAATAGCCTGACCTGTGGTGGTGCAGTGGATAAAGCGTCAACCTGGAAATGCTGAAGTCACCGGTTCGAAACCCTGGGCTTGCCTGGTCAAGGCACATATGGGAGTTGATGCTTCCAGCTCCTCCCCCCTGTCTCTCTCTCCCCTCTCTCTCTCTCTCTCTCTCCTCTCTAAAATGAATAAATTAAAAAAAAAAAAAGAAAGAAAGAAACTACTTAAAAAAAAAAAATACCATGAATAGCCTGACCGGGCGGTGGCGCAGTGGATAGAGCATCGGACTAGGATGTGGAAGACCCAGGTTCGAGACCCCAAGGTCGCCAGCTTGAGCGAGGGCTCATCTGGTTTGAACAAAAAAAGCTCACCAGCCTGAGCCCAAGGTAGCTGGCTCGAGCAAGGGGTTACTCGGCCTACTGAAGGCCCGCAGTCAAGGCACGTATGAGAAGGCAATCAATGAACAATTAAGGTGCTGCAATGTGCAACGAAAAACTAATGATTGATGCTTCTCATCTCTCCGTTCCTGTCTATCCCTCTCTCTGACTCTGTCTCTGTAAAAAACACACACACACAAAAAAAAACCATGAATAGCATCTCTTGTCTGTGATAAGATTTTCAAAATACTGACCAACTCTTGAAACTTCCTGAAATAAAGAAAGCATGTCTTTTTATTTACGTAACTATGCTCTATGCAAAAAATACTATGTGCCTGACCTGTAGGGGCTCAGTGGATAAAGCATCGACTTGGGATGCTGAGATTGCCAGTTCAAAACCCCAGGCTTGCCTGTCAAGGCACATATTAGAAGCAACGACTACGGGTCAGTGCTTCCTACTCCTTCCCCCACCCACCGCCTTTCTCTCTCTCTCCTCTCTACAAAATCAATAAATAAAATCTTAAAAAAATACTATGTGCTTATATGTAAAACAAATTTGGTTCTAGGCTTAGATGTCATAAACAGGTTTGTTTTTGTTTTTTTAACCTACATGAACATCTATAGGGACATCTGAAAGTGATGCTAGATGTGAACAATTTTTTACTGCACAGGGCTGTTCCTTACAATGCAGAATGTCTAACAACCCTGATCTCCATCCACTCAAGTTCACAATTATTTTGAAATTAAAAAAAACATGCCCATAAATTTCCAAACCTTTATGAGGGATGATCCCAAACTCATTGAAAATCGCTGCATTAGGGTAAAAGAAGAAAGTAAAATTTGTGTTGCCAGACTGCTTGTGTTTAAAACCTGGCTCTACCACTTACTAGCTACATGTCTTGAGCAAATAATTAATCTTTATGTGTTTCAGTGTCCATATTTATAAAATAAATATATCAGTATCAATGTCACAGGGCTATTATAAGGAATCAGAAAATCCATCTAAAGTATTTCGCACAGAGCAGGTATTAAATCTTTGCTATATTTGGTTATCAGTATAATTATTTGCTTAATGACTGCCTCTCCCAATAGTCAGGAACCTATGGCTCACGAGCCAGATGTGGCTCTTTTGATGGCTGCATCTGGCTCGCAGACAAATCTTTAAAAAAAAATAATAATGTTAAAAATATAAAACATTCTCATGTATTACAATCCATTCATTTCCTACCGCTCATGTTCATGGTTGCTGGTGGCTGGAGTCAGTCACAGCTGTCCTCCGGGACAACACCAAATTTTTATTGGATAATGCGTAAAGTGGGTTGTTGTATGGCTTTCACGGAATTATATTTTAAAATATGTGGCGTTTATGGCTCTCTCAGCCAAAAAGGTTCCCAACCCCTGCAATAGAGTAACCTCCATGACAGCTAGCAGGAATGTCTTGTCTGTTCATTAACATTTTCCTATTACCTGGCACATCCTCTGGTATAAAATAGGTATTCAATTTTTCTTGAATGAATCAATACAAATTAGCAAGATGTTTGGAACAGAAATATAAACTGTAAAAAACGGGCGTATAACTATAGTATTACCTTAGATTATACTACTAAGATACTTCTATGTATGAATATTGGAATTTACCCTGATGACATATACAGTGTGTCAGTAAAGTCATGGTGCACTTTTGACCGGTCACAGGAAAGCAACAAGATGATAGAAATGTGAAATCTGCACCAAATAAAAGGAAAACCCTCCCAGTTTCTGTAGGATGATGTGGCAGCATGTGCAGATGATGATGTAATACCGTGTATACAGTGGAGCAGCCCACGCCATGCCAGTCGAGATGTGGACGGTACAGAGGAAAGTTCAGTGTGTTCTGTGGCTCGCTAAATTTGAATCCGTGACCAAAGTGCAACATGAATATCGGCGCGTTTATAACAAAGTGCCACCACATAGGAATAACATTACTCGGTGGGATAAGCAGTTGAAAGAAACTAGCAGTTTGGTGGAGAAACCCCGTTCTGGTAGGCCATCAGTCAGTGACAAGTCTGTAGAGGCTATACGGGATAGCTACCTAAGGAGCCCTAAAATATCTGTGCGTGAGCCTACATCGAACTGCACTGAATAGGTATGAAACTGGGAGAGTTTTCCTTTTATTTGGTGCAGACTTCACATTTCTATCATCTTTTGTTGCTTTCCTGTGACCAGTCAAAAGTGCACCATGACTTTACAGACACACTATACATCTGGCAGGATACTCAGAACTGGTAAACAGTCATTGCCTCTGGGAAAAGAACTGAGGCTTGGGGTTCAGGGATTTACTTTTCATTGTAGACCCTTTTATATAGATACTTCCCATAATTTAAGCCATAATACACATATATTCTTTTTTTTTTTTTTTCACATATATTCTTTAAAAAAATTTTAAAACATTTTAACAACTCATAATGTTTTTTTAAACATAGACTTTAGGCCCAAGAACCTGCTGTTGGCAGGACAATGGGAGAGATTTACCCTTAAGTCAAGTGGCTGCTAGTACCAGCTGAGACCACCAATCACTGTGGAAGATTGGCCCTGGCCGGTTGGCTCAGTGGTAGAGCGTCGGCCTGGCGTGCAGGGGTCCCGGGTTTGATTCCTGGGCAGGGCACCCAGGAGAGGCGCCCATCTGCTTCTCCACCCCTCCCCCTCTCCTTCCTCTCTGTCTCTCTCTTCCCCTCCTGCAGCGAGGCTCCATTGGAGCAAAGATGGCCCCGGCACTGGGGATGGCTCCTTGGCCTCTGCCTCAGGCGCTAAAGTGGCTCTGGTCGCGACAGAGCGACGCCCCGGAGGGGCAGAGCATCGCCCCCTGGTGGGCGTGCCGGGTGGATCCCGGTCAGGCGCATGCGGGAGTCTGTCTGACTGTCTCTCCCCATTTCCAGCTTCAGAAAAATACAAAAAAAAAAAAAAAAAAAAAAAAAAAAAAATTAAAAAAACTGTGGAAGATCATCCGTGCAGGGGTTGATCCCCCAGAGCAGGACTTCCTTCAGTGGGGCTCTGGTGTCTCGTGAGTCTACCCCTTGAGTGTGTTGCTTGCGGAGGTGGTTGGGTGGAGATTCAATGTGGTCTGTAGCTGTCCACCAGGTGTACTGGCTCTGAAACCTCCCAGGAGGTGCACACCAAAGTCAGCCACCACCTGCGCCCTGCCCAGGGCTGTCCACCATGAGCTACAAAGTGATCTGCAGATGGCTACTACTTGTGCTGGCTTGGAGTTGCTCAGGAAAGGCCAAGCTGTTAACCAAAGCTGGACACTGCTAGTGCTGGGCCTGGGACCTCTTAGCAAGAGGTATTGGGGCCACATGCTGCTTGTTTGAGACTTTAGAAAAGTCTGACGCAGGGGTCCCCAAACTTTTTACACAGGGGGCCAGTTCGCTGTTCCTCAGATCGTTGGAGGGCCGGACTATAAAAAAACCTATGAACAAATTCCTTTGCACACTACACGTATCTTATTTTAAAGTAAAAAAACAAAACGGGAACAAATACAATATTTAAAATAAAGAACAAGTAAATTTAAATCAACAAACTGACCAGTATTTCAATGGGAACTATGGGCCTGCTTTTGGCTAATGAGATGGTCAATGTGCTCCTCTCACTGACCACCAATGAAAGAGGTGCCCCTTCTGGAAGTACGACGGGGGCCGGATAAATGGCCTCCGGGGGCCGCATGCGGCCCGCAGGCCGTAGTTTGGGGACTCCTGGTCTGAAGTATGGGCCAAGACAGGCCATTTGTACGGAAAAGTCAAAGGAAATGGCTTGGGTTGGGCTTGCAGGTTGGGTGGGGTAGAGTCTCAAGGAATCACCAGTGCAGGGCTAACAGCATTAAACAGGCTCATGGAGACTCAGATATGGCGCCAGCCAGCAGGCTCTGTAAGGGGAGGGCCCAGAAAAGAACAATGGCCTCTACCAGCACTTCCTGTCTGGAAGAAAGCTGCCCCTCCAGCTCTCACTCTGATGCCAGGCACTTCAGTTCCTCCTTGTATATCCCTGGTGCATTTCAAGCTGCTGTCCTTTCACTAGAGCTCAGAGAGACTCAGAGGGAGTGAGTCTGAAGATGCCTGTGCATGGGCCCTTGAAGAGAAATGCCTGAGTCTCTAGCCATCCTCAGTCTCACTCAGCCACAATTCCTATTGGTTTTATAGCCAGAAGTTATGGAGACTTCTACTCCTGGCATTGGAACCCTGGGCTGAGGTGCCTATTGCAGGGCTGGGACTCCTCACTCCTCAGGCAGAGGCCACCTCCAAAGCCCAGATATCCCTTCCAATTTTACCCACCCATGTGGGTGTGGGACTAGCCCGTTCGGCATCTCTGTCCCTCCTACCAGTCTCAATGTGGCTGCTTCTTCATATACTTAGTTGTAGGACTTCTGTTTAGCTAGATTTCAGGCAGTTCTAAATGATGATTGTTCTGATGTGATTGTGGGATTGAGTACAGCATTTACCTTTGCCTCCACCTTGACAGGAACCTTGGCTCATTCTTTCTAACAAATGCATAATTTATTTAACCACTCCACTACTGATTCGTCACTTAAGAACTCTCACTCTTTGAGTCTCTTTCAGATTAAAAAAAATTTTTAAACCTAACTGACTCTAAGGTTTCAATCAGATACTTAGCATGGTGGATGTGCAACTGGAGTATTCATATGTAACTTGTCTGCCAGGTACTCTTATTCATTTGAGTATACAAATTAATCCCAAAGTTCCCACTCAGATACAGTAACTGCAAATTACAAAATACAAAATATCTGTACATCTCACTGAACCATTCCTTGTACCAGACCTGAGACAGCTAACCTCTAACATTATTCCTTGCTTGTACAGTAGCCTTCAGACTATATGTGCTCTACCTTAAATATATAATAATTACCAATCACGGTTTTTCCTTTTTAAATATCTAATCAAAACAATTGGTTCTGAACTAACTAACCTCATCACACTCCTTCACATCTTCTACCTCCTTCCAAGCCATTCTGAAGTTATCTTTAAAAAACCACTTAGCTGGCCCAAGCCAGTCATCTCAGTCGGTTAAAGCGTTATCCCTGAAACAAGGTTACAGGTTTGATCCCCAGTCAGAACACAAACTGGTTTCATCCCTGAAACAAGGTTACAGGTTTGATCCCCAGTCAGAACACAAACTGGTTTCATCCCTGAAACAAGGTTACAGGTTTGATCCCCAGTCAGAACACAAACAGTTTCGTCCCTGAAACAAGGTTTCAGGTTTGATCCCCAGTCAGAACACAAACGGTATAGTCCCTGAAACAACGTTACAGGTTTGCTCCCCAGTCAGGACACAAATGGGGAAGTAGGCAATGAATACACAAGTAGAATAACAAATGAATGCTTTTCTCTCTCTCTCTCTTCCTCTCTCTGTCTCTCTGAAGTCAATAATAGAAAGAAAAAAAAACACCCCGTCTAACATCATTAATTAAAGACTCCTACCATTTCCTAATCTCCTGTAGTTAACTCTAGAAACTATACTGTAATTGTAATGAAGTTGCTTCTCAGCAGAGTACTTAGAATATTCAATTTGGTGTAGCAGAAAAAAAGATAAGTTTGGGCACTGTATGTGAATTTCACCCCTTACCCCAGCTAACTTAGCTTGAGCAAATTGAAACTCTCAGCCTACATCTGAAATATGCTCCAAAAAAAACCACCTTCTACTACAGTATCTCATTAATTTTTTGTGACAGACCCGAGTGTATCTGGCACATATGTAGTAAGTGCTAAATAAATCCTAGTTAAACCTAATTATTATCTTGCATTGTTTCATTCACTACCAAACTTAAGAGCAGGGCTTAAAACAACAATTTTTAAGACTTCCCACGGAGTTTAGAACAGTACTAGGATGAAAAGTTATTTTGGCTTGAGTTAATTCGATATAAACCATTATGGTGAATAAAGCACTCATTTTCTAGGTAAGAGAAAAACTTGCCCTTCACTAGGAAGGGAGTCTCAAGTTGCTAAGAGGCATGGAAATCTCAAACTTCCCAAGATGACTTAATTTCAGTCTTAAAAGATTATTCTGACTCTCAAAGACGATTAAATGAAGCAGACTGAAGGGATAGTGGGGTGCAAAGCATTTTCTCTCCATAATTAGGCACCGAGATTCCGACTAAATATTAAATTAGCACATAGTAAGTGCTCCATAATTTTACCATCAAGAAGCACGGTGCTGAGAGAGAAGACTGAAAGAGAAAGAATGGAGACTGTAAGTCACAATCGGTTGAAAGAAGTCCCTGGCCTGAGACCCGTAGGCCTTTAAGCACCTGGGTGTATGGACTACTGGTGGCACCTGGGGCCTAAAGGGGTCAGAGTTCTTCCCTAAAGGTCAGGATCTGCAGGCACGTTTCCTGTTGGGGCGGGGAGCAAGATTGGAACGCCCCCGCGAGAATCCGTACCCCGAAGCCAGATACACCGCCAGCCCGTAAACCCGCGCAGGCTCCCGAGCAGGGGGCCACCAGGCTGCCCCCCCAGGAGCAGAGACCCGGCCACATCCTGCAGCTCCAAACCTCGGGGGCAGAACGCTGGACCCTCGGGTTTCCACACGTCTCAACGCAGCCCGGCCCCTGGATACTCACACAGCCGACCGCTCTTACTCCATCAGGCCGCCGAGACCCCGGCGAGGGAGCTTCTTGACGCCCCAAACGCCCCCCTCCGTTTTGGGTCCGGCGGCCCTCTCGGGACCCGCTCCCCGCCCGCCGCCGCCGCCGCCGCCGCCGCCAGTGCGCAGTCGCGCGCCCTTGGTTTTTTTTTTTTTTTTTTTTTTTTTCCCCTTTGCAGTCCGCCTTTCTCAATAATCTAGCTTTATTTGAACACGCGAGCGTGAACAACGGACACGGGGAAAGAAGCTTTACTGTAAAGAACGGAAGACGCCCAAAGGCACCCTGGCTTGCGGAAGACAGAGCACCGCAGCCGACTCCCCTGTGACCAGCCCACCTGGCTACCTTCTCTTTACTATTTCTGGCCTTCCTCTTGCTCCTACTCTTTTCCTAAGGCCTCACCATTCCCTTTAGGTAGTGGCTATGGTTTCAGCTAAATTTTCAAGCACTTCTTATGAAACTTATGTTTCGTGGAAATTGCAGAAGCTTTAGAACAGACCGACCTGAGTTCAAATGTTGACCTAAGTACTAATTTGTGACTTTGGACAAAATTACAAGTATTCATGGAACCTCACTTTCCTCCGAGTTAAAATTAAGATAATCGTATTTCTCAGGGCGCTGCCAGTTTAAAATGAGCAGACAGTCCTTCAGTACCTATGATTTTATACACATACACACACACACACACGTGTGTGTATATATATTTTATTTATTTATTTTATTTATTTATTTATTTATTTTTAATGAGAGGCGGAGAGGCAGACATACTCCCCCCTGCTCAGGTTGCAACGGAGCTCTTTTTTTTTTTTTTTTTTTTTTTTTAATTTTTTTTTTATTTATTCATTTTAGAGAGGAGAGGGAGAGACAGAGAGAGAGAGAAAGAGAAGAGACAGAGAGAGAAGGGGGGGAGGAGCTGGAAGCATCAACTCCCATATGTGCCTTGACCAGGCAAGCCCAGGGTTTCGAACCGGTGACCTCAGCATTTCCAGGTCGACGCTTTATCCACTGCGCCACCACAGGTCAGGCGCAACGGAGCTCTTTTTAGCGCCTGAGCGGGAGTCCACGGAGCACCTGGGGTCAACTCTCTGGAACCAATGGAGGCATGGCTGCAGGAGGGGAAGAGAGAGAGAGGGAGAGAGGGAAGGAGACAGGGGAGGAGTGGAGAAGCAGTTGGTCACTTCTGTGTTCCCTGAGCGGAATCATAACCAGAACATCCACACGCAGGGCCGACACTCTACCACTGAGCCAAGCGGCCAGGCCCCCTATGATTATATTCTTATTAATACCTACTGTATTTATATTTATTACTAAACAGCTTATACTCATTCTTACTATTTTATAAAAGTGGCTAAAACATCAGATAAATTACATTAAGATTGATAATGTCTCAAATCAAAGTAGGCAGTTCCCTCAGCTATGTGTAAATCCAGATTTGCTTCTAGGGAATTGAGCAACTATTCCAATTCTGTGTTTGTGACATCACAAGTCCTTGAAACACTTGAGGTCTGGGGTATGTTGCTCATCCTACTCTTTTTAAAGACATGCAATGGAAGAACTGCTTTACCTATAAGCTTGGGACCATAATCCAAGAGGAAGCTTATAGAAGACCCAAGTCCACTGCTGGTGAGCATCAAGGTAATCATAGATCAGGGTTTCTCAACCTTGGCACTGTTGACAATGTGGAGATAATTCTTGTACTGTATTGTGATTTGTAGGATATTTAGCAGCATCCCTGGGCACTAGATGCCTCTAGTGCCCCCTTTACATCTTCTCCCACCCTCCCAACCCCATCATCTCAACAATAAAAAAAACTGTCTCCAAAAATTGCCAAATGTCCCCTAGAGGGCAAAAATGTCCCTGGTTAAGAATCATGGCATTATACTAGTGACCATCTCAACCCTAAATGAACACAACTGTATATTTTGTCCAATTCTACTCTCAAAAAGTGATTACTGCTTGAGAAAGCCACACAGGAGAGCAGAACCAGTGAGTTCATTTTTTTTTAAAGATTTTATTTATTTATTTTAGAAAAGAGAGAGAGAGAGAGAGAGAAGGGGGAAGGAGCAGGAATCATCAACTCTCATATGTGCCTTGATCAGGCAAACCCAGGGTTTTAACTGGCAACCTCAGCATTCTAGGTCGATACTTTATCCATTGTGCCACCACAGGTCCAGTCCAGTGAGTTCATTTTTAGCAATTGTAAACAGGCTCTCAACACTGCTTACTAGTCCTATGACTTTTCTCTGGCCAACTTGTTCTATCACTTTCTACAACATTCTAAATATTCCCCTTAAGAAGATTTAATCTTTTCTTAAAACTCCCAATCTCTTTTTTTTTTCCAATCTCTTTTTTATCAGCAGTTTCACAGAGAAAACAGATTATCAAATGCGAGCTTCTTTAACTCCATTACAAAAACATACAAACTTACAGATATTTCCTCTCCTTATAAATGAGATATATCTCTTCCAAGACATTCTTCCTGTCCTTACTTTGGATTGCCTTTACTCTAACCATCTCAAGATCCTCTACCACTTAATAGCACTTCTATTTATTCAACCATATTTTCTCACTTGTATCTTCCCTATCATGCTTAAGTTTCTTCTGTTTTAATTCTAACAAAAGTAAAACTAAAAAAAACAAAACAGGCCCTGGCCGGTTGGCTCAGTGGTAGAGCGTCAGCCTGGCGTGCAGAAGTCCTGGGTTCGATTCCCGGCCAGGGCACACAGGAGAGGCGCCCATCTGCTTCTCCACCTCTCCCCCTCTCCTTCCTCTCTGTCTCTCTCTTCCCCTCCCACAGCGAGGCTCCATTGGAGCAAAGATGGCCCAGGCGCTGGGGATGGCTCCTTGGCCTCTGCCCCAGGCGCTAGAGTGGCTCTGGTCGCGACAGAGCACTCCCCTGATGGGCAGAGCATCGCCCCTGGTGGACGTGCCGGGTGGATCCCGGTCGGGGGCATGCGGGAGTCTGTCTGACTGCCTCCCCGTTTCCAGCTTCAGAAAACAACAACAACAACAACAAAAAAACCCACCCAGAAACCTTTTGTCATACTCTTTCTCTCTTGTTCTCAAGGCCAAACTTTCCAAAAGCATCCTATGACTTGCCCCCATTTCTGCATCTCCCCTCTCTCCAAACTCCTGCAATCTATCTTTCAACCTCATCATTCTACCACATAGTTTTCACTAGGATCACCAGTGACCTCTGTGTTACTAAATTCAGAAAGATATTTCTCAGGCTTCATCTTCCTTGATCCCTTAGGAAACACTATTCCTTCTTTGAATCTTTCTTTCAAAATTCCAACGCTGTTCTTTATTCTTAGAGTTGATTGGAAAGATTCCTGTACCTGCTTAAAACCCTTCAATAGCTCTCAATGGCCAGAGTATAAAGTCCAGGCTCACTAGTCCAAAAATACAAGACCTTCCTAGATCTAGCCATGGCCGACTTTCTAAAATTTATTCCCTCCTTCACCCGGAGATATATGATGAGCTCTAAGCCTCTAGCCAGGATGAACTACAAGGAATTTCCAGAAGGTGCCATGATATTCTTGGCATAAGTTCTTCCCAATGAACAGTCTGGAAAAGTCTATCTCCCTCTCTCCCGGACCTCGGGGGAATTCCTTATCCTTAATGGTTCAAAAGTCACTTCCTTGCCTGATCTGTGGTGACGCAGTGGATAAAACATCGGCCTGGAACGCTGCGGTCTCTGGTTCAAAACCCTGGGCTTGCCTGGTCAAAACACATATAGGAGTTGATGCTGTTCCTCCCATCTTCTTTCTCCTCTCTAAAATGAATAAATAAAGTCTTTTTTAAAAACCAACAAATGCAATGTGTGGACCTTGTTTGGAATGCTGATGTAAACAAGCTTAAAAAAAAAAAAAACTTTTAAAAAAAAGTCCCTTCCGGAACCCTTCCAGGCACCCCTAAAACAAGGTGCTTTGTTCACCGTGCGCCAAGAATGTCTCAGATTTTCTATATGCTATCCACTACAATTTGTTTACATGCGTATTTCCCAGTCCAGACAGATCAAAAGACCCTGGAGGGCAGAGAAGGCATTCCATTCACCTTCTTTCTTCAGCGTTTATCCTGCACAGAGCCTGGTAAACGCTTTGCCCTCACTAAATGTTTGTTGCACGAACACTTCACACCTGCCAACGAGACTCCCATTATCCCGTTAACTGGTGAGTCCCCTAGATCTCCGCCTGCGTGGCCCGGATATTTAAATCCCCAGCACCGTGATTGGTTCCAACTGCAGGGGTGTGTCCGTGCCCGCGGCTCCGAAAAAGTGCGCAGGCGCGCGACTTCGGGGCACGCAGGCGCAAGAGGGGCGCCGCGCCTAGTTGGGTCTGGTGGTGTCCTAGCTGCCGCGGCCGGAGAGGAGTGACCGGAACTGCTTGGTGAGTCTCCAGAAGTGGGGCTGAGGGAGCTGGCTGGGATGAGGTGAGGATCATGCCCCAAGAAGAAAAAGCATTTCGTGACGGTTGAAAAGTTGGTGGGGTCGGGCTTTAGGGAGAATGGGATGTTCTGACCCGGACTCGTCAGGTCGGGCCCGGAGAGAGGACGCGAGGCATTGGGAGACTCTCGAGGGGCTGGCGGAGGAAGGGTAGCGGGACGGTGGGTCTCTGAGCCCTTTCTTGAACCAAGCTAAAGTAAACTCTTACTCCTTCACCTCCCATCCCCATCGTGTTGCTGTGGTAGGAATTAATAGACTGTCCGGTGACTACAGTGATAAGATAACTCTGAACTACGGTGGTTGCTTGAAGAGGGTCTCTCAGGTTCATTGCCTCGGAGAGTCCATGCTCTCTAGGAAAGTACATTCTTACCTCAGGCCTTTACCGCAGACGCAACCCCCACCCCCGCCAAAAAAACAGGATTGGTAAAATGAGTTTCACAATTCGAGGTTGTAGTAGTGGGCAGTGGAAGGAAGTACTGGAAAGTGCTGTTTTCACCTCGTCGTTTTTATTGTCATTGGTTACCACAATGTTAGGAAAGGCAGGCGAGCGAGGGTAGAGGAAAACGAAAGACATTCAAGTTGGGAAGAGAAACTTGCCTGTTGCTACTTATCTCCTCCGTTGGGAGGGGGGCGACTGGGAGAGGGGAGTTGGATATTGGCAGCTTCTGACAGTGTTCCCTCGAAATTATGAAAATAATGTAGCTTCTTAGTAGCAGATATTTCAAGAATTAAGAAGGATATTACTTCTTCTGTCCTGGTGCTCTTAAGAGTGGTTTTCAGATGTTCCAGTAAAATACCGTAGATACAGCCAGATGGAAATGGTTCTCCCACGTTCTTGCCCAGCTCGTACCTGTGTTTGAAATTCATGAAATATCATTAGCTAGAATACTTTGGAATCTAATCTTAAAATACCTCATACTAAAATTTAAAAATTTTAATATTTCTGCCACCGGCAGAATTGATATCTAAGCATCCAGTGATCACTTGTCATTCATTCTTTTGGCCAGAAGTAATGAGAAAAAACACATATATGTAAATATTAGCAAATATGAGGAGAAACGCTTCTTCTTACATTACCATGCTCCTTTGATGGGTCACGTGAAAGTAAATAAAATGGCCACATTAAACCGACAGTTTGACTATTTATTGGTGTTTCTATGATTTTTTTTAGGTGCTTTTCATACAGTTATGTACTAGAAAATTGCTGTTATCTTAGTTTCAGACTAGGAAAAACTTTTGCCATTATTTTCTTAACAATAGTACACTCTTTTCTATAAATGGTAGACTTTCTGTATGCATCCTAGTGTTTGTTGATTTTACTCTGAATGAACTTAAGCATAATAACAAGCTCACTCATGTAAAGGTCACATAGTTTTTTCTTTTTTTAGCGAGAGAGACAGACAGGAAGGGAGAGAGATGAGAAGCATCAACTCATATTTGTGTCACCTTAGTTGTTCATCGATTGCTTTCTCATATGTGCCTTTTGGGAGGGGGGGACGGCATGCTCCAGATGAGCCAGTGACCCCTTGCTCGAGCCAGCGACCATGGGGTAATGTCTATGATAACCATGCTCAAGCTGGTGAGTCCAAGCTCAAGCTGGATGAGGCCAAGCTCAAGCCAGCGACCTTAGAGTTTCAAACCTCAGTTCTCAGCATCCCAGTCGGATCCTGTATCCACTGTACCACCACCTGGCCAGGCGGTCACATATTTTCTAATGATTCAGAACACAACATTGAGTCCAGAAGAAAGCAAACAAACAAACAAACAAAACAGGTCTTATTCCTCGTGGGACAGCTGTCGGTTCTTCACTTATGAACTACATACCATCATCATAAAATTTGCCTTTTAGAAGTGTCTATGTTATTTCATATTTTTAATGGATTTTTAAAAAAAAACATGACCGGCCCTGGCCGGTTGGCTCAGCGGTAGAGCGTCGGCCTAGCGTGCGGAGGACCCGGGTTCAACTCCCGGCCAGGGCACACAGGAGAAGCGCCCATTTGCTTCTCCACCCCTCCGCCGCGCTTTCCTCTCTGTCTCTCTCTTCCCCTCCCGCAGCCAAGGCTCCATTGGAGCAAAGATGGCCCCGGCGCTGGGGATGGCTCTGTGGCCTCTGCCTCAGGCGCTAGAGTGGCTCTGGTCGCAACATGGCGACGCCCAGGATGGGCAGAGCATCGCTCCCTGGTGGGCAGAGCGTCGCCCCATGGTGGGCGTGCCGGGTGGATCCCGGTCGGGCGCATGCGGGAGTCTATCTGACTGTCTCTCCCTGTTTCCAGCTTCAGAAAAATGAAAAAACAAACAAACAAACAAACAAAAAAAAACATGACCGCCCTGGCCGGTTGGCTCAGTGGTAGAGTGTCCGCCTGGCGTGCAGGAGTCCCGGGTTCGATTCCTGGCCAGGGCACACAGGAGAGACGCCCATTTGCTTCACCACCCCTCCCCCTCTCCTTCCTCTCTGTCTCTCTCTTCCCCTCCCGCAGCAAGGCTCCATTGGAGCAAAGATGGCCCGGGAGCTGGGGATGGCTCTGTGGCCTCTGCCTCAGGTGCTAGAATGGCTCTGGACACAACAGAGCAACGCCCCAGAGGGGCAAAGCATTGCCCCCTGGTGGGCATGCCAGGGTGGATCCCGGTCGGGCGCATGCGGGAGTCTGACTGCCTCCCCATTTCCAGCTTCCGAAAAATGAAAAAAAAACAAAAAACATGACCATTTTCCAAGGTGATAATCTGTGAAATCATGGTTGTGATGTATTTTATACCTTTTTCTAGTATATATTATGGTAATATGCAAATATTAATTTTTAAAATAAAATTAAATATAACTTTAATAAATATAAATTTAATAAAATTAAATACTTAAATATTAATTACTGTTGCTTATGTGATGACTAAAACCTTAACTTATTCTTGTTCTGCACTTTGGAGAATACTGCTTTAGGGCCAAATCTATTCATTTTAAAAATAAAGTGAAGAGTGGACTACCTAAATTCTTTTAAATTTTTATTTATTGATTTTAGCAAGAGAGGAAAGGAGAGAGAGAGAGAGAGAGAAAGAAACACTGATCTGTTCCTGTATGTTCCCTGACTGGGGATTGAACTAGCAACCCTCTGCGCTTTGGGACGATGCCGACTAAACTATCCAGCCAGGTCTGGACTACCTGAATTCTAAGGCCAAAGGACTTCAAATTTTGTGAGCCCTATGATGGCCTTCACTGTTATAACACAGTTTTGGTAAATTTACTTATTTGATTTCACCAGGTGAAAGTACTATATATTAGAACAGCAAAAGAATAAAAAGGATATGAACTCTTTGACATTTTTGTGAAATCAGCTGCCTGCCTGCCTGCCTTCCTTCCGTCCTTCCTTCCTTCTTTTTCTTTCTTCCGATTAAAGCACTTTGGTTCCAGTGTTTTAAATTCTGGAAACCTATTTTTAGCTGTATTTGTACTCTGCATTTTGTATATATAAGTTGGTATAAATGATATTGCTTGCATCCTAAAGAATGCTGAACTTTTTACTCCAGTGCCATAATTTGTTTCTTGGTCTGTAGATTGACAGAGGAGTAGATGACAAGGACTGGTATTTTCTTTGTCATGATGGGTAGTGGCTTGAAACGGATGGATCCAGTACCTCCTACAATTGAAGGAAAAGGTTTGTGGAGCCAGGAAATAGCATGTACTGTGTAATATTGGGGGTGGGAATGGTGTTCATTTGCATTCATTTAAATTCACTGATATTTTGGTTTTGATTTTAATTTAGGTTATGTTGGTATTAAATATTTAAATCACTGATCACTGTATTTTTCTGGAATTCCCTCATCTTGTTGGCTTTGTGAGTTCTGTAACTTAGATTTAAAGTTTGTTTTAAATTTATTTTATCCTGACCTGTGGTGGCGCAGTGGATAAAGAGTCGACCTGGAAATGCTGAGGTTGCCGGTTCGAAACCCTGGGCTTGCCTGGTCAAGGCACATATGGGAGTTGATGCTTCCTGCTCCTCCCCCCTTCTCTCTCTCTCTCTCTCTCTCTGTCTTCCTCTCTAAAATGAATAAATAATAAAAAAATTAAAAAAAACAACAAAACTTTAAATTTATTTTAATAATGTTTTTTTTTTATTTTATTTTAATTTTATTCATTTTTTAGAAAGGAGAGAGAGAGGGAGAGAGAGAGAGAGAGGAGAGAGATAGAGAGAGAACAGGGGGAGGAGCAGGAAGCATCAACTCCCATATGTGCCTTGACCAGGTAAGCCCAGGGTTTCGAACCAGCGACCTCAGCATATTTTAATAATGTTTTGACAATTGAGATTACCTTTAGATGGCCCCTTGATATTTACTTTTTTTTTTTTTTTTTTTTTTTTTTTTTTTTTTCCTGAAGCTGGAAACGGGGAGAGACAGTCAGACAGACTCCCGCATGCGCCTGACCGGGATCCACCCGGCACACCCACCAGGGGCGATGCTCTGCCCACCAGGGGGCGATGCTCTGCCCCTCCGGGGCGTCGCTCTGCCGCGACCAGAGCCACTCTAGCGCCTGGGGCAGAGGCCAAGGAGCCATCCCCAGCGCCCGGGCCATCTTTGCTCCAATGGAGCCTTGGCTGCGGGAGGGGAAGAGAGAGACAGAGAGGAAGGAGGGGGTGGGGGTGGAGAAGCAAATGGGCGCTTCTCCTATGTGCCCTGGCCGGGAATCGAACCCGGGTCCCCCCCGCACGCCAGGCCGACGCTCTACCGCTGAGCCAACCGGCCAGGGCCGGCCCCTTGATATTTATAAAATAAAATCCAAACTTCTGGTATAATATACAAAGACCTTCACAACCTGTCTCCTATCTACCTTTTATTTTTTATTTTTTTAAATTGATTTTAGAGAGAGGAATGGGGGAGAGAAACAGAAACATCAATCTGTTCTTGTATGTGCCCTGACCAGGGATCGATCCGGCAACCTTTGTACTGGGATGATACTCTTACCCCGTGATGGCGAACCTATGACACGTGTGTCAGCACTGACACGTAGCCATTTTCGATGACATGTGGCCACATACCAGAGAAGTATGGGGCCGCATGCCGAGAAGGATGTTTCATCCTCGGCTCCTGCATGGCCAGGTACAGTAGCCAAGGATGAAACATTTGCTGTAGTGTAGACACTCTGTGCCGCAGGTCTGTAGGCCAAAACAACAGAACTCCGGCACAGAGCGTCTAGCTCTGGGACTTCAGTTAGGCCGTTGGGGGATCTTTGACCTCACTTCCTGCCGGCGGAGCAGAATGCCGGGAGGGACACATCTCTGGGGGCCCTGTGATTACCATTACCAGCAACCACATACCACAGCAACCATCATCCAATCTAATGTTCTGGGGTGTCATGGATTTCTAATTTTTATTGTACTTTTCTGAAGTTGGAAACAGAGAGGCAGTCAGACAGACTCCCGCATGCGCCTGACCGGGATCCACCCAGCATGCCCACCAGGGGGCAATGCTCTGCCTACTTGGGGTTTCGCTCTGCTGCAACCAGAGCCATTCCAGTGCCTGAGGCAGAGGCCACAGAGCCATCCTCAGCGCCCTGGCCAACTCTGCTCCAATGGAGCCCTGCTGCGGGAGGGGAAGCGAGAAACAGAGAGGAAGGAGAGGGGAAGGGGTGGAGAAGCAGATGGGTACTTCTCCTGTCTGCCCTGGCCGGGAATCGAACCTGGGACTTCTGCACGCCAGGCCGACACTCTACCACTGAGCCAACCGGCCAGGGCTAAAGTGTCGTGGATTTCTAATTGACCATCATTACTGAGATAAGTGAGGGGGAGGCTGGGAGAGGCAAGGGCCTGTGCTATGGGTGCTGTTTCCCGCCATTAGAAATAGCGGCAGCCTGGCCGGTTGGCTCAGCGGTAGAGCGTCGGCCTGGCGTGCGGGAGGGACCTGGGTTCGATTCCCGGCCAGGGCACATAGGAGAAGTGCCCATTTGCTTCTCCACCCCCACCCCCTCCTTCCTCTCTGTCTCTCTCTTCCCCTCCTGCAGCCAAGGCTCCATTGGAGCAAAGATGGCCCAGGCGCGCTGGGGATGGCTCCTTGGCCTCTGCCCCAGGCGCTAGAGTGGCTCTGGTCGTGGCAGAGCGACGCCCCGGAGGGGCAGAGCATCGCCCCCTGGTGGGCAGAGTGTCGCCCCTGGTGGGCTTGCCGGGTGGATCCCGGTCGGGCGCATGCGGGAGTCTGTCTGACTGTCTCTCCCCGTTTCCAGCTTCAGAAAAATACAAAAAAAAAAAAAAGAAAGAAATAGCAGCAGCCATCTTAATTTAATAAGATGCAACTTGCAGAATTTCAAGACAGAATCTGGGCTCCAGTGTTTGTTGACTTGAGGTCAAAGCTTGCGAATCTGGAAAGGTGCTGCTTGGAGAATCAAGAGGAGTGCCACTACGAACAGGAAATTTGGAGTGCCTGGAACCAATTACCAGACACTTTTAGCACCCTGAAAAATATAGCAATGGCTTTACTCACAATTTTTCGCTCTACGTACTTTTGTGAGACCTTATTTTCAGTGTTAAATAATATCAAAACCAACAAAAGAACCAGATTGACAGATGAAGTTAGTAGCACTTGCTTGGGCTTGAAGTATACAAAATACCAACCTTCAATTGAAGATTTAGCTAATGAAATTCAGCAACAAAAAGTCACTAATAGGCAGGTTAGTTAAAGAATTCCCCCTCCCTCTCACTTATCTTAGTTCATGGCACTCCACACAAGTTAAATAATATCAAGACCAACAAAAGAAACCGACTGACAGATGAACAAAGAAGTTACTAGGCAGGTAAGTTTTGGTTTATTAAATACAGTTATATATTATAATTCTATATTTTATGTTATTTAAACTATAAATATCATGAAATTATGGTTTTTTTCTCAAAGTGGCACACCACCTGAGTTATGCTTGGTTTTTTGGTAAATTTTTTTTTTCTACCACCCTTTTGGTGAATTTTGACACACCAAGCTCAAAAGATTGCCCATCACTGCTCTAACCAATGGGCTCTTGGGCCAGGGCTCCTGTCTCCCTTTTAAAGCCATGCTGCTCCACATGTATACATGTTAAATTATTTTCTTTTTTAAAAATGTTCTTTTGATTTTAGAGAGAGAGGAAAGGAAAGTGAAAGACAAGAACATCAATCTGTTCCTGTATGTGCTGACCAGGGATTGTCCTGCGCTTCAGGACAATCTGAGCTATCTGGCCAGGGCTATATGCTACATTCTTGCATGACTATTGAGGCCTACACTATGGCACTTCTTTGATAATCTAAAAATCACAATTTCTTTAGAACTGATCATGCTTATACTTTTATTCCCAAATCAAAAGCATGAGATGTTAAAAAAATTATAATAGCTTTATTGAGCACTATATGACAGCCAAATGCTTTGCATGAATTACCTCAGTCCTTATAACATTTGAAGTAAGCATTATATTCTCATGTAATGAGAAAACTGAATCACAGAGAAGTTAAGTAACATTCAGGATTTGAAACCATTATGCCTCCAAATACTGGGCATTTAACCACTACACTCTGTTGCCTTTTGTTTAAACAAGAATGCCACTCTTTTAATCTACTGTAGGGGGATATTCTTTACCAGAGACATGAGTACTTATGCTTTCTATCTGTGTCATCTGACCTCTGGGATCAGAATATTTGAGAACCTAAGTAGAAAGCTTCTAGTTGAGCTTAGAATCAGAACCAAAATTTCAGGTGGGTGAATATTTTATTTTGGCAAAGTGAAACCTTGCCAGTCATCCCCACCTCATACTTGGTATCTCCCTGGCAGATATACTTATTTCTGTCAGAATTGAGTCTCTCTACCCTGGAAAATGAATGCTGCATTCTTCTTTTTTTCTTTATTAAGGCTTTGTTCATTTTAGAGAGGAGAGAGAGAGGGAAGAGGGGAAGGAGCAGGACCAGGCAAGCCCAGGGTTTTAAACCTGCGACCTCAGCTTTCCAGGTTGACGCTCTCCACTGTGCCACCACAGGTCAGGCTAATGCTGCATTCTTGTGCCTCTTATCTTTCATACGGAGCATTCTTTTTCTATTCTCATAGCCTTTCTTTTAGACAGGGTCAGTATAATTGATTAATTGATTATAATCACACCTAGATATGCTACCTCAGGATTGTAACCTGGTCACTTAGAGTAAAATTCTGGAAATTCCAGACTTGAGCAGGACTTGAAAATTAGATGCTGGACATTGGGCAATTAAGTTACAATAGATACTTCCATAAAACTGAAGTGTAATTTTGGTCTTTTTGGTTCATGTTTTTTTTGGTGATACTTCTCACTCAGCAGTATATAGTCATGTGCTTGAATCATGTGCTTCAGTGCTCTTTCAAACCAAGATATTTAATAGATATGATTTAGTGGTGTACTTATATTTACATTATTTTGGGGCCTCAAGATAAGAATAATGCCTGACCAGGCGGTGGTCCAATGGATAGAGTGTCGGATTGGGATGCGGAGGACCCAGGTTTGAGACCTCGAGGTTGCCAGCTTGAGCACGGGCTCATCTGGTTTGAGCAAAAGCTCACCAGCTTGGACCCAAGGTCGCTGGCTTGAGCAAGGGGTTACTCAGTCTGCTACATGGTCAAGGCACATATGAGAAAGCAATCAATGAACAACTAAGGTGTCGCAATGAAAAACTAATGATTGATTCTTCTCACCTCTCTCCCTTCCTGTCTGTCTGTACCTATCTATCCCTCTCTGACCCTCACTCTGTCTCTTTAAAAAAAAAAAAGAAGAATAGTTAGAGTTGTTTCTGCAGAAGGAAGTTGAAAGGAAACTCAAAAGAGGAAGTAAAAGGAGGAAACTAGCCTTAACATAAATAAGACTTATCCCAATGCCTTTAGGAAGAATTAAATTTCCTAACCAGAGCATAGATTATTTGTGGCCTAACCTAGAGTATTTAGAATATTTTGGAATTCTATGCACCTATACTTTTTTTTTTTTTTTTTTTTTACAGAGTCAGAGGGAGGGATAGATAGGGACAGACAGACAGGAACGGAGAGAGATGAGAAGCATCAATCATCAGTTTTTTTTTTGTTGTAACACCTTAGGTGTTCATTGATTGCTTTCTCATATGTGCCTTGACCGTGGGGCTACAGCAGACCAAGTAACCCCTTGCTTGAGCCAGCGACCTTGGGTCCAACCTGGTGAGCTTTGCTCAAACCAGATGAGCCCGCGCTCAAGCTGGCAACCTCGGGGTCTCGAACCTGGGTCCTCTGCATCTCAGTCTGATGCTTTATCCACTGCGCCACCGCCTGGTCAGGCCACCTATAGTTTTTGAGTATGTATATGGACATTCTTTCTTCCTTTCTACCTACCTTCCTTCTTTCCTTCATGTGTGAACTGTTTTTTTTTTAATTGATTGATTTTAGAGAGGCAGAGTGAGGGGGGGGGAGAGGCATTCATTTTGTTGTTCCACTTGGTTGTGTATTCATTGGTCACTTCCCGTATGTGGCCTGACCAAGGAATTGAACTTGCAGCCTTGGTGTTTCAGGATGATACTCTTATCTGACTGAGTTAACTGGCCAGGACTGTGTGAACATTTTTAGCATTTCATATTAATAATGGAACCTAAGAGCCTAACCAGGTGGTGGCGCAGTGGATAGAGCATCAGACTGGGACATGGAGTACCCAGGTTCTAAACCTTCAGGTCGCCAATTTGAGCGTGGGGTTGCTGGCTTCAGCGTAGAATCATAGACATGACCCCATGGTCGCTGGCTTGAGCCCAAGGTTGCTGGCTTGAGCCCTAGGTCACTGGCTTGAGAAAAGGGTCACTAGTTCTGCTGTAGCCCCCCCCCCCCCGCCTCCCATCAAGGCACATATGAGAAAGCAATCAATGAACAACTAAGGAGCTGCAATGAAGAATTGATGCTTCTCATCTCTCTCCCTTCCTGTCTGTCTGTCCCTATCTGTCCTTCTCTCTGACTCTCTCTTTGTAAAAAAAAAAAAAAAAGGAACCTAAGAGTAAAAGTATATTCCTAAAAAGAAACTAAATTCTTTTACCTAGTAAGTAATGTTCTGTATCTGATTTCCTACTTTGCTCTCTGTAATCCTTTCTTCCATTCCTCACATTCATTCTCTATTACTCATCTCTAGAGTCTCCAAGAAAGAGCTGCTTAGGTGTATTGTTCATATACTTGTACTTCATTAGTTGTCGAGAATGGCACCTAATAACTCATGGCATGAGATACATACCAAGTGTGAGGTAGGCATGATTGGCAAGGCTTCAACTGCCTGAACAAAATATTCATCCCAAGTACCATATTTTGGCCTGATTCTAAGATTACCTATAAGCTTTCTGATTAGCTTCTCAAACATTCTGATGCCAGGAGTCAGATATCACAGATAGAGAACATAAAAGAAATTCTCAGTTCATTAATAATTTTCTGTTATTTTAAAAAATGTATTTATCGCTTTGACTGAGAAAGGAAGAGAGATAGAAACATTGATTTGTTGTTTCACTTATTTTTGTGTTCATTGGTTGAATCTTATATGTGCCCTGACTGGAGATCAAACCCAAAACCTTGGTGTATTGGGACAACACTCTAACAACTGAGCTATTTGGCCAGGTCCCATTAATAATTGTCCTTTTATGAGTCTTAACTCTGTGCTAGGCACTGTACTAAGGACTTTATGTATATTACTAATTTTATTTCTTTTTTTTTTGTGGCAGAGACAGAGTCAGAGAGAGGGACAGACAGGAAGGGAGAGAGATGAGAAACATCAATTCTTTGTTGCGGTTCCTTAGTTGTTCATTGATTGATTTCTCATATGTGCCTTGACCTGGGGGCTACAGCAGACCGAGTGACCCCTTGCTCGAGCCAGCAACCTTAGGCTCAAGCTGGTGAGCCTTGCTCAAACCAGATGAACCTGCGCTCAAGCTGCCGACCTCGGGGTCTCGAACCTGGGTCCTCCACATCCCAGTCTGATGCTCTATCCACTGCACCACCGCCTGGTCAGGCACTAATTTTATTTGTGAATCAACCCCAAGAGGTAGATCTGTTAACCTAATGAATGAGGAAATTGAGACTTGAATATGTTAAGTAAATTGCCTGGGTATCAGAACTAGGATGAATTCAAGGTCTATGAGAGTCTGTGTTATTAACTACTACATGATGCTTGCTCAAAACAATTTATTAAATTATCTCACCTCACCCTGGCCGGATACCTTGGTTAGTTAGATCAGTGGTCCCCAACCTATTTTGGGCCACGGACCAGTTTAATGTCAGAAAATATTTTCACGGACTGGCCTTTAGGGTGGGACGGATAAATGTATCACGTGACCAAGACAAGCGTTAAGAGTGAGTCTTAGATAGATGTAACAGAGGAGAATCTGGTAATTTTTAAAAAATAAAACATCGTTCAGACTTAAATATAAATAAAATGGAAATAATGTAAGTTATTTATTCTTTCTCTGTGGACCAGTACCAAATGGCCCATGGACCAATACCGGTTCACAGCCCGGGGGTTGGGGACCACTGAGTTAGATCATTAACCTGGAGCACAGAGGTTGCCAGTTCGATCCCCAGTCAGAAAACAGACAGGAACCCTGCTCTCTCCTTTTCTCTCTCTAAAATCAATAAAATAAACATTAAAAAAATTATCTCATCCATAAATAGCTTAGTCAGAGAAGAATTAATGACTGCAATCATATTCAACCCAACTAGCCCTTAACAGTAGTTTATATAGTCTTAGCCTTAGACTAAGAAGACTATAGTCCAATAGAGAGGCAGCATTTATATTCATAAACCGAATAGAAAACAAACAAAAAATATGAAAAGGAAAAGTATATATTTGGGCATAGTGGAAAAGAGTGCTCTATTTTCTGTCTCCTAACTACAATGTATTATAAAATACACATTACAGGAGAAACAAGTCTAGTTTTCTTGACACCAAAATAATTTCCCTTACTTAATAGTATAACATGAAAAATGCTTGGATTGTATTAAGAGGGATATATTCTAGAACTAGGCTTCCTTTCTGCCATGTTTACAGTCTGGGCAGGCTTCTGACTCCTCATTGCTCTTTATCTGTCAGTATAAATGAGTTTTCAACTCCCTTGGAAAGATCACCATATAGCTAGATGGTAGTTTTCACCATAATTTTCTTCTGATAGCCCTGTACTATAGTTTTCCTCTTCAGTTGGGCTATAGTATGGCTTGCCTTCCTAAGACCACAGGCCTCTGCAAACAACTTTCTCTTTCTCTTTCTCTTTCTCTTAGCAACCATCAAGTCTGTTCCAAGAAGGCTCCCAACCGCATCTTTTCCCATGGCCAGAAGGGATTGTATATTATAGAAGGAGACAATTCTGCTTGACCAGGTGGTGGCTCAGTGGATAGAGAGTCAGCCTGGGATACAGGGTCCTAGGTTCGAAACCCCAAGGTCACTGGCTTGAGTGTGGGCTCTTCCAGCTTGAGCAAGGGCTCACTGGCTTGGCTGGAGGGCCCCCTTCCCCCATCAAGGCACATATGAGAAAACAATGAACAACTAAGGTACCACAATGAAGATTCGATGTTTCTCATCTCCCTCCCTTCCTCTCTGTCCCTCTTTGTCTCTTTCTCTCTTGCTGAAAAAAAAGAGACAATTCTCTGAGATGATAAACAGAAACATTGTTCCTAGATAATTGATTGGCTAATTAAGCAGAAATTTCTGAGGCTTGTATTACCAAATGGTGTTCCATGGAACCTTGTTTACTTGAGATTAATAAAAATATTCTTGGAAGGAAGGATTTTATGGCCGTCTACATTTGACTGGAATAGCCACAGTGAAACATATTTCTTCACTGCTTCAGTACTTATGATTTGCAACCAAAAATTTAATTATCCAACCAATCCATGATATCAGGAAATATATAAAAACTAGGAAGTTGGGAGATATAAGAGCTAAATATCTTCATTGTAGAAAGTCAGTGGATGATATCCAAAATTAAAAATCTCAAGAAATGCCTGACCAGGTGGTGACACAGTGGATGGAGTGATGACCTGGGACACTGAGAACCCAGGTTCGAAACCCTGAGGTTATTGGCTTGAGTGTGGGATCATAGACGTAACCCCTTGGTCACTGGCTTGAGCCCAGACGTCTTTGGCTTGAAGCCCAAGGTAGATGGTTTGAGCCCAAGGTTACTGGCTTGAGCAAGGGGTCACAGACTTGGCTGGAGCCCTCCCTCCCTCAGGTCAAGGCACATATGATGAAGCAATCAATGAACAACTAAAAGTGCTGCAACTACAAGTTGATGTTTCTCATCTCTCTTCTTTCCTGTCTGTCTGTCTAAAAAAAAAAAAAAGAAACAACACTATAAACATATGATTTAGAAATGTGGAGTTAAACACTAGAGCAACTAGTACTATTGAAAATTTTGCTCTGGGGTCCTGGGAGCAAGAATTGGTTTGGGACAGGAAGGAGGGCAGAGGAAATGCTATTTTTAAGATTTTATTACTTGATTTGAGAGAGAGGAAAGAAAGTGTGTGTGTGGGGGAGCAGGAAGCATCAGCTTATTGTAGTTGCTTCTCATTTGTGCATTGACTGGACAAGCCTAGTTTTTTGTTCTTTTTTTAGATGAGAGGAAGGGAGATAAGTAGACTGCTGCCTGTGCCCTGACCAAGATCCACCCGACAACCCCGTCTGGGGCCAATGCTCTAGTACCAAGCTATTTTTAGTGCCTGCGGCTGATGCACTCAGATCAACAACCCAGCTTTCCTCGGTGCTTGGGGCCATACTGGAAGCAATTAGTATCAGTAAGAGGCAGAGAAGGGGGGAGGCAGGCGGACAGAAGCAGATGGTCACTGTGTGCCCTGACTGGGAATCGGACCCAGGATGTACATACTCTGGGCTGACACTATCCTCTGAGCAACTGGCCAGGGCAAGCCCAGGGTTTTAAACTAGCGACCTCAGCATTCCAGGTTGACATTTTATCCACTGAGCCACCACAGGTCAGGCAGAAGAGCTACACTGCTCACGAAAATTAGGGGATATTTCAAAATGAATGTGAAACGTGATAAAATATTCCCTAATTTTTGTGAGCAGTAGATTTGACTTCTCATTTGATTGAAATTAAATATAGAAGATTATAAAATCTTCAGAAGTAATTTTTACTGGCTGACTAACATTCCATCATGTAGTTATACTGTTGGTGGTGGTGAAGATGACACAAGATGTTAGACTGCTGGAGTCAGTCCAGACCTCGGTTCAGCAGCCTCGCTCCTTGGGTTCTGGCTCAGAAAGAATTCAAAGCCAAGACTCAAACTATAAGAGATAATTTGTTTGTTTTGAAGATTTTATTTATTGATTTTAAAGAAAGAAAGGAAGAGAGAGAAAGAAGAGAGAGAAGCGGAAAACATCTACTCATAGTAGTTGCTTCTTGGGTGTGCCTTGAACGGGCAAGCCCAGGATTTCGAACTAGTAACCTCAGCATTCCAGGTGCACAGTTTATCCACTGAGCCACCACAGGTCAGGTATATAAGATATAGTTTATTTAGAAAGTCACAGAGGTAGAAGTTAGTGTACAAGAAATGGGCTCAGGAAACAAGTTACAGAGGCAAAAGAAGGGGTTCTTGGAGTTTAGGAGAGAGAAGAGTAAAGGTAACCTGCCTGGTGGGGAAGAAGAGGGGAATGGGAAAGGTGCAGGCATGCTCCTGAGAGAGAGAGCTCACTAGGTCCTCAGTCCTAAATACCTTTAAGGGTGGAGATGTTAGGGGAGGTCCCAGGGGAGAATAACAATAGAATATTTATCAGTTAACAGACATGCAAGGAAGGTAAAGGATACCCTGGGGACAAAGTCGTCGTTTTCCCAGTTTTCCTCTTTAATAGGCCCCTGGGGCTTTCAGCCCTGGTGGCTTCTGTACCTGGCCCTATACTGCTAGTGCTCGACTTACGACCACGATTGGTTCCGACACACCCGTCGTAACACGATTTGGTCATAAGTTGAGTAGGCTATATGTACAATACTGTGAAATGATGTTATAAAAATCTTTAAGTCATATTTTATCATAATTTTCTTTCATTGTTATATATCATAATTTTCTTTGTTCATTTTATGCCATTTGTATCATCTCTACACCATTTTGTTTCTTTATTTTTTTTTTTTTTTACAGATAGTGTCAGAGAGAGGAATAGACAGGGACAGACAGACAGGAATGGAGAGAGATGAGAAGCATCAATCATCAGTTTTTCGTTGCGACACCTTAGTTGTTCATTGATTGCTTTCTCATATGTGCCTTGACCATGGGCCTTCAGCAGACCGAGTAACCCCTTGCTCGAGCCAGTGACCTTGGGTCCAAGCTGGTGAGCTTAGCTCAAACCAGATGAGCCCACGCTCAAGCTGGCAACCTCGGGGTCTCGAACCTGGGTCTTCTGCATCCCAGTCCGACGCTGTATCCACTGCACCACCACCTGGTCAGGCTGTTTCTTATTTTTACATTCATCAGGTTTAAGTAAAACACTGCATTACCAGTACAACTGGTTCAATATTTGCAAAGACAATTTCCTCTTGGTAGACTTCTTGGGAAGGGTTTGATGAAAAATATCCAAGACACAAAACACAAATTGCTGGACCGAGTCTGGGATAACAGTTGAAATGGTGCACACGGAGATGGTAGTGCTGCCGGAAGCTGGTCCGCACTGTCGTACGCCCAGCTGGGCAACGCTTGCATAGCGATTGTGGTCATAAAGTCGAATGGTCATAAGCTGCATAGGTCATAAGTCGATCAATATTTGTAGTCCTTGCTCTGGTGTTTGCCTACAACAATCATAAATTATTCAGTCACATACCCTGTTGTTGGTTTAGAGCACTTAAATATATTTTTTAATTAAAATTTTTTGTGTTAACATGGATTCAAGTGTTCCACTCAATATAATACCTTCTACCTGCAACAATGAGCCCCTCATTACTCTGCTTCCCCTTACCTCCCTCCCCTGCTTCCCTCTGGGACTTGGTGTCCTGTTATCTGTATCTATGTGTTATATATATATCATTTGGCTTATCCCTTCACCATTTCTGATATGGTCCCCTCATCCCCTTTTCCTCTGACAGCTGTCCCTTTGCTCCCTGTGACCCCGCCTCTGCCTCTATTCCATTCCTCAGTTCACCATGTTCATTAGATTTCTCATATAAGTGAGATCATATGATGTTTGTCTTTTTTTGCCTGGTTGATTTTTTTGTTGTTTTTTTTTTTGGTGACAGAGACAGACAGAGAGGGGCAGATAGACAGGAAGAGAGAGAAATGAGAAGCATCAATTTGTTGTGGCACCTTGGTTGTTCATTGATTGCTTTCTCATATGTGCCTTGACTGGGGGGGGGGGGGCTACAGCAGAGAAAGTGACCCCTTGCTCGAGCCAGCGACCTTGGGCTCAAGCTGGTAAGTCTTGCTCAAACCAGACGAGCCCACGCTCAAGCCAGCAACCTTGGGGTTTCAAATCAGGATCCTCTGCATCCCAGTCCGATGCTCTATCCACTGCACCACCGCCTGGTCAGGCTTGTTTCTTTCTGCCTTATTTCACTTAGCATAATAATTTCCAGGTCCATCTATGCCATCACAAAAGATAAGATTCCCTTCTTTCTTATGACCATGTAGTATTCCATTGTGTATATGTACTGTTGGGCAGATAAAATAAATTATGCTCACTTTGTTAAAGATGGCGCTGCCCACGTGGAACCTCGTCACCCAGGTGATTGCTTGGGATGGGTGTGATTATTTAATATGTGTTGGGGGAGGGCTTTCGTGACCAAAGGTTTTAAAGGGAAGAGAGATCACATTGTCTTGGGGGAAGAGTGATTACGTTCTAGGAAGAGCCCATGCTGTAGGAGAGCAGAGGAAGGCCACGTGAAGGAGAGGAGAAGCTGCCAAGATGGTAGAGTGCTGAGGGAGAAGCCAGTTTGTGCAGAGAGAAGGAAATGGGGAACAGAGGTGAATAAGGCTGGTGAGCTAGAAACCTTTGATTCTAGGAAACTCGGTAAATCAGTAGCTTTGTGAGCACTGAATGAGTGGGTTTTGGAGCCCAGTGTGTGTTTTTACTTGCCTGCTGGGTGCAAGCTAGGATTAAAGCTAATGACCCACCAGTTCTTGGCTCCGTTGTTTCATTACCGACTATCCGAATCCAATGTGAACCTGCATGGGCCAGGTGGCTGTGATGGTGGCCGTGGATACTGGCTTTACATGTACCATAGCTTTTTTTCCCCCTATTTTTATTAATTTTAATGCAGTGACATTGATAAACCAGGGTACATATGTTCCGAGAAAACATCTCCAGATTATTTTGAAATTTGATTATGTTGCATACCCCTCACCCAAAGTCAAATTGTCTTCTGTCACCTTCTATCTGGTTTTCTTTGTGCCCCTCCCTTCACCCCATCCCTTACCATAGCTTTTTTTTTTTTAATTAATGTAAATTTTTTTTTTTTTTTTTTTTTACAGAGACAGAGTCAGAGAGAGGGATAGATAGCGACAGACAGACAGGAATGAAGAGAGATGAGAAGCATCAATCATCAGTTTTTTGTTGTGGCACTTTAATTGTTCATTGATTGCTTTCTCATAGTGCCTTGACCGTGGGGCTACAGCAGACCGAGTAACCCCTTGCTCAAGCCAGTGACCTTGGGTCCAAGCTGGTCCCTACCATAGCTTTTTTAACCACATGTCCACTGATGGACACTTGGGCTATTTCCAGATCTTGGCTATTGTAAACAATGCTGCAATAAATGTGGGGGTGCATATCTTCTTTTAAATTAGTGTTTTGAGATTCTTAGGATATATTCCTAAAAGTGGGCTAACTGGGTCAAAAGGCAGTTCCATTTTTAATTTTTTTGAGGAAACTGCATACTGTTTTCCATGGCGGCTGCACAAGTCTGTTCCCACCAGCAGTTCAGGAGGGTTCCCTTTTCTGCGCACCCTTGTCAGCACTTGTGTGTTGATTTGTTAATGAGCACCATTCTGACAGAAGCGAGGTGGTATTCCACTCCTGGGAGCTGGGCAGGCCTTTTTGTGTGTCTGCCCTTCCTACCAGTCTCTCTGGGGCTTTGTAAGGCCAGTGGCCACCACCATCATGGTGCAGGTTCTCATTGGATTTCGGCAGACGGTAAAGGAACAGTGGAGCCAGAAAATGGTGGGCTATTCCATTTATAAAAGTCTTTTAAGGGTGGACGAGCAAACAGGGAAGAGGGCTTCCCTTTCAGGGCTCCCAAGCCCCTACTCAGTTTCCAGTTCCATACCCTAGTCCACACCCCAGACTCATTCTCTGGATTTACCTGCAGGACTCACAGGCCCCCAGCAACCTCAGCCCTCTGGTGGGGGGTGGGGGGGATAATACCCCTTCTCCTGCAAACAGTAGCAAACAATCGCCCCTCCCAAGCAGGGAGGCAGTTGTGATTTGCCATCTGCAGCCCTAAGGGCAAGCAACCGCACCTACAACCGTCCATAGACTATACACATAGGGCACTGCCCCAATACAAGCCAGCAAACTTAAAAAACATTTGTTTACCCAAAAGGCTTCTTCTGTAACCCTTGGTTATGTACTTCTCTTCATTTAGTCTGAACTTGGTTTTTCCATATGATTGTTTTTAAATTTAGTTATAATCCAATTTGGCCCTGGGAGGTAGCAGTTGTAAGTCTGCCTACTCCGTTGCCATCTTGGAATCAATATAGAGCACTTCATTTTTTTTAATTTTTTTTATTTTTGTATTTTTCTGAAGCTGGAAACGGGGAGAGAGGGTCACACAGACTCCCGCATGCGCCTGACCGGGATCCACCAGGGGGCAACGCTCTGCCCACAAGGGGGTGATGCTCTGCCCCTCCAGGGCGTTGCTCTGTTGCGACCAGAGCCACTCTAGCGCCTGGGGCAGAGGCCAAGGAGCCATCCCCAGCGCCCGGGCCATCTTTGCTCCAATGGAGCCTCGGCTGCAGGAGGGGAAGAGAGAGACAGAGAGGAAGGAGAGAGGGAGGGGTGGAGAAGCAGATGGGCGCTTCTCCTGTGTGCCTTGGCCGGGAATTGAACCTGGGACTTCTGCATGCCAGGCCGACGCTCTACCACTGAACCAACTGGCCAGGGCCCACTTCATTATTTTTAACATTATAAATAATACTGGGACTAATATATTTTATTAAAATGTTTTTATGTATTGATTTTAGAAAGAGGAAGGGGAAGCGAGAGAAACATTAATTTGTTGTTCCACTTATTTATGCATTCATTAATTGATTTTTTTAAGACTTTATTTATTGATTTTACAGAGAAGGGAGGAGAGAAGTAGCAAGAAGTATCAACTCATAGTTGCTCCACTTTATTTGTTCATTGATTGCTTGTAGTTTGTGCCTTTGACCCAGCGATTCCAGGTCAACGCTTTTATCCATTGCATCACCACAGGCCAGACACATTAGTTCATTTTCATATGTGCCAGGGATCAAACCAGCAAAATTGGATGACATTCTAACCAACTGAGCTCTCTGGCCAGGGCTTGAACTAATGTATTTTTGTCTGTATCTGTGATTTTTTTCTAGGTTGCTAAAAGTAGAAAAGGGCCAGAGTAGGAGTATTTAAATTTTTCTTGTATATATTACATTACTTATTGAAAGTTTGTTTTTAAAAATCAATATTTTGCCCTGGCTGGTTGGCTCAGTGGTAGAGCGTCGGCCTAGCGTACAGAAGTCCCAGGTTCGATTCCCGGCCAGGGCACACAGGAGAAGCGCCTATCTGCTTCTCCACCCCTCCCCCTCTCCTTCCTCTCTGTTTCTCTCTTCCCCTCCTGCAGCCAAGGCTCCATTGGAGCAAAGATGGCCCGGGCGCTGGAGATGGCTCTGTGGCCTCTGCCTCAGGCGCTGGAGTGGCTCTGGTCATAACATAGCGACGCCCTGGAGGGGCAGAGCATCGCCCCCTGGTGGGCAGAGCTTTGCCCCTGGTGGGTGTACCGGGTGGATCCCGGTTGGGCGTATGCGGGAGTCTGACTGTCTCTCCCCGTTTCCAGCTTCAGAAAAATGCAAAAAAAAAAAAAAAAAAAAACCAAAAAAAAAAAAAAATCAATATTTTATTTTCTTAAATAGTGTTCAAGAAAACTTTAATTTTATAGGAGTGGGAATTGAAATATATCCTGGATGCTAGAAAAATACTGTTTCTATGTATATATTATTTTTGTGTGTTTGTGACAGAAACAGAAAGGGACAGACAGGGAAAGAAATGAGAAGCATCAATTCTTTGTTGCAGCTCCTTAGTTGTTCATTGATTGCTTTCTTATTTGTGCCTTGATGTGGGGGACTACAGCAGAGTGTGACCACTTGCTCATGCCAGAACACCTTGGGCTTCAAGCCAGCAGCCTTTGGCCTCAATCCGGCGACCACAGGTTCATGTCTATGAGCCTGCACTCAAGCCAGCGACCTTGAGGTTTTGAACCTGAGTCCTCTGCGTCCCAGTCCAACACTCTATCCACTGTGCTACCACCTGGTCAGGTTATATCAATACTTTTTAAGTGAGAGGAGGAGAGATAGGCTCCTGCATGCACCCCGACTAGAATCAACCCAGCAACCCCTATTTGGGGCTGATGTTTGAATCAACTGAATTATCCTCAGTGCCTGAGGCCAATGCTCAGACCAACCAAGCTATCCTTAGGGCCCAGGGCCAATACTTGAATCAATCAAATCACTAGCTGCAAGACAGGAAGAGAAGCAGATGGTTGGCTTCTCGTGTGTGCCCTGATTGGGTATCCAACCTAGGACATACATACACTGATGCTCTACCCACTGAGCAAACCGGCCAGGGCCTATATCAATATTTCTAGTGTCATTTGGAGCTTGCAACAGTTTTTTACCGTTTAAAGCCGTGATTTTTCAAATAGTTTTTTTTCATGGCAAACTAATTGCTGACTACAACCATTTTCATCTCATGGCTTGCATAGTAAGGAGGAAAGGTCAGTGCCCTTTTTCCTTAGTAATTAATTTATGTGTGCCATGAAAATAAAAAGGTTGAAAATTTCAGTGTTTAGAGTTTTTCACCTCCTTCTCCAGGAAGAAAACAGGTGGTTGGTAAACAGGATGGAAAAACCATGTTAAGAAATATACTGATGTGCTTCCTTATTAAGATCCAAGAACAGTCTGTGTTTAAAATAACTTCTTTTTTTTTTAAGATTTCATTTATTCATTTTAGAGAGGAGAGAGAGAGAGAGAGAATGAGAATATGAATGTGGGAGGAGCAGGAAGCATCAACTCCTATATATGCCTTGACCAGGAAAGTCCAGGGTTTCGAACTGGTGACCTCAGCGTTCCAGGTCGACGCTTTATCCACTGCACCACCACAGGTCAGGCTACAATAACTTCTTATAATTCTGAAAATTCCATAATTTTAAAAGAGAAAAGAATCCAAATTTTCTTTTGTAATTGAAAGGAAAAAAAATTTTTTAACCAGCATTCCTGGCTATTTTTCATTATCCATCAAAGTTTGTAGTTTTTTGGGCATAACTTTTGCTGCTAATGAAGTCATAGAGTATTCTGAAACCTGTCTTAAAAAGTCAGTGTATGTTTATAACTTTTTATTATTTATTTATTTATTTTTAATGTTATTTAGACAATTAAATTTAATAGGGTGACATTGATCAACAAGAGTACATAGGTTTCGGCCCTGGCTGGTTGGCTCAGTGGTAGAGCATCGGCCTGGTGTGCAGAAGTCCCGGGTTCGATTCCTGGCCAGGGCACACAGGAGAAGCGCCCATTTGCTTCTTCACACCCCCCCCTTTCCTCTCTGTCTCTCTCTTCCCCTCCCGCAGCGAGGCTCCATTGGAGCAAAGATGACCCGGGCGCTGGGGATGGCTCCTTGGCCTCTGCCCCAGGCGCTGGAGTGGCTCTGGTCGCGGCAGAGCAACGCCCTGGAGGGGCAGAGCATCACCGCCTGGTGGGCAGAGCGTAGCCCCCTGGTTGGTGTGCCGGGTGAATCCCTGTCGGGCGCATGCGGGAGTCTGTCTGACTGTCTCTCCCCGTTTCCAGCTTCAGAAAAATACAAAAATACAAAAAACAAACAAACAAACAAAAAAAGAGTACATAGGTTTCAGGTGAATGTTTCTATAACATTTGAACTGTTGATTATGTTATATACCCATCATCCAAAGTCAAATCATTTTCCGTCATCTTATATTTGTCCCTCTTTACTCCATCTGCTTCATTCCCCTATATCCTCCTTCTCGGTAACCACTTTTATCTATGTCCATGAGTCTCAGCTTTATAGCCCACCTATGTGTGAAACCATACAGCTCTTAGCTTTTTCTGATTTTACTTATTTCATTCAGTATAATCAGGGTCCATCAATGTTGTCATAAATGGCACTATGTCATCATTTTTTATGGCTGAGTAGTATTCTGTTGTGTATATGTACCACATCTTTTTTATGTTTATAACTTTTCTAATGTGAAAGGTAATAAAATTCTTTTATAGAAAATTTAGGGCCCTGGCCGGTTGGCTCGGCAGTGGAGCGTCGGCCTGGCATGCAGGGGACCCGGGTTCGATTCCCGGCCAGGGCACATAGGAGAAGCGCCCATTTGCTTCTCCACCCCACCCCCTCCTTCCTCTCTGTCTCTCTTCCCCTCCCGTAGCCAAGGCTCCATTGGAGCAAAGATGGCCCGGGCACTGGGGATGGCTCCTTGGCCTCTGCCCCAGGCGCTAGAGTGGCTCTGGTCGCGGCAGAGCAACGCCCCGGAGGGGCAGAGCATCACCCCTGGTGGGCGTGCCGGGTGGATCCCGGTCGGGCGCATGCGGGAGTCTGTCTGACTGTCTCTCCACGTTTCCAGCTTCAGAGAAGAAGAAAAAAAAAAAAAAATTAGAAAACATATTATTGTATAAGGCAAATAAATATTACCTGTGAAAGTAAAAAAAAATTTTTTTTTAAGGATTTGAGAGAGAGACAGACAGACAGACAGATACATAGATCTGTTCCTGTATGTGCCCTGCCAGAGGACAGAACTGGCAACTTCTGAGCTTTGGGACTATGCTCTAGTCCAGGGGTCCCCAAACGTTTTACAGAGGGGGCCAGTTCACTGTCCCTCAGACCATTGGAGGGCCTGACTATGAACAAATCCCTATGCACACTGCACATACCTTATTTCAAAGTAAAAAAAAACAAAATGGGAACAAATACAGTATTTAAAATAAAGAACAAGTAAATTTAAATCAACAAACTGACCAGTATTTCAATGGGAACTATGCTCCTCTCACTGACCACCAATGAAAGAAGTGCCCCTTCTGGAAGTGCAGCGGGGGCCGGATAAATGGCCTCAGGGGGCCGCAGTTTGGGGACCCCTGCTCTAGTCTAACCAACCAAGCTATCTAGCCAGGGCTAATTTTTTAAAACATTTTTAATCTCATTCAAGATGAGGTAGAAATTTACATTTTTGGCCTTTAGCTTTTAAAGTATACATACCTTTTTTTTTTTTTTTTTTGTATTTTTCTGAAGCTGGAAACAGGGAGAGACAGTCAGACAGACTCCCGCATGTGCCCGACCGGGATCCACCCGGCCATCTTTGCTCCAATGGAGCCTTGACTGCGGGAGGGGAAGAGAGAGACAGAGAGGAAGGAGGGGGCGGGGGTGGAGAAGCAAATGGGAGCTTCTCCTATGTGCCCTGGCCGGGAATCGAACCCGGGTTCCCCACATGCCAGGCCGACGCTCTACCGCTGAGCCAACCAGCCAGGGCTAAAGTATACATACTTTTAAATGTAGCATTAAGTAAGATTTATTGTTAGGAAATAATAGTGTATAACGTTGTATAATGACCATTTTAAGTCTCTAAAAACAGTTCAGTGTTTTCAGATATACTAACATATAAATAATTATTTTGATGTTTCCTTATTAGGTTTCACTTTCTCTTGTACCAGTTATTAATTATAGCCAGGAGTGGCAGTCTAGATAAGTACCTATTAACAGGAAACTTGTTTTAATTTAAACCTGTTTAATATCTGTCTTGACATGTACAGACTCGTGACTGTCACGAAAATAGTTGAGATGTCAGTCCTATACAGTGTCATCAACTTTAGGTTCAAATTTAGCCTTACAGATGGAACAATTAATATTTAATAACTATTATTTTAATGGAATTTACATAGATGCCATTCATATTTAACATGACTGCTTTACTTTCCTATTGCCTACTATTTCTTTTTCTTTTTTTTTTTTTCTGAAGCTGGAAACGGGGAGAGACAGTCAGACAGACTCCCGCATGTGCCCGACCGGATCCACCCGGCACGCTCACCAGGGGCATGAGCGACGCTCTGCCCACCAGGGGGCGATGCTCTGACCCTCCAGGGCGTCACTCTGTTGAGACCAGAGCCACTCTAGCGCCTGGGTTAGAGGCCAAGGAGCCATCCCCAGCGCCCGGGCCATCTTTGCTCCAATGGAGCCTTGGCTGCGGGAGGGGAAGAGAGAGACAGAGAGGAAGGAGAGAGGGAGGGGTGGAGAAGCAGATGGGCGCTTCTCCTGTGTGCCCTGGCCGGGAATCGAACCCGGGAGTTCTGCACGCCAGGCCGATGCTCTACCACTGAGCCAACCGGCCAGGGCTTGCCTACTATTTCTATCTGCTTCCCCAATAATATTAAAAGAATGGCTAACACTTGATTATCAGCCATGCCTCAGGAACTGTGCTAAGCACTTTGTATGGATCATCTTCTTTAATCCTCATTTTGAAAGCCTATGAAATAGATTGTTTTACCTCTGTTTTACAAATGCAGAAATTGGGTCTTAGTGAAGTTAGGTAATTTTGTTCCAAGGTCATACAACACTTACATTTTGGGGCCAGAATTTGAATGCTGGAGCTCCCCCCCCCCCACTTGAACAGAAATTTCCATTTGTTTTCACAGAAGTTTACCATGATAGTTGAGTCAAAAAATGCCAGAGAGAATCATAAATTTTATCAAACTGTTAAGAGTACAATAATAAACAATATGAGTATACTCATAGAACAACTTTTATTGTGATTTTTATTTTAAAAGAAGGAATAAGGCAGAAAACTAACTTGGTAGAATATTTTAATGCAAAATCCTTGCTTTCCAGTATAAAATGAATTACTTAAATAAACCATTCATATATATTGGTCTTGTCTGGACACTGTAGTATTGCTGGTGATTTAGTGTTGTTTCTTTCATTACTTCCTGATCTCTGTTTATTTTTATCAATGAAAACATATGGATCTCCTGTTGATTAATTTCTAAGTCCTTTTTTTCCTCTGTATTTCTAAAGCCTTTTTCTTTGTATTCCTTCTTCCCAATAGTATTTTCATTTTCTAAATTAATGTAGACAATTTTCAGGTGTAAATTATAAAATAGCTGAAAACCATGATTACTTTGATCTTTTTAGCTCTTCCATTTGACTGTCTTTAAGTCTGGAAGAGATTAGATTTCATGGTTTTATTTTATATTTTTATTTAATTTATTGGGGTAACATTTGTTAATAAATAGGTTTCAGGTGTACAATTCTATAATTTTTGGTGTGTTGTCCACCACCCCAAGTCAGGTCTCCTTGATTTTACTATAGAAGGCCCCAGGGTCCTGGCTGGTTGACTCAGTGATAGAGCATTGGCCTGGCATGTGGATGTCCTGGGTTCAATTCCCAGTGAGGGCACACAAGAGAAGTGCCTCTCTGCTTCTCCACCCCTTCCCCTCTTGTGTGTGTGTCTCTCTCTCTCTTCCCCTCCTGCATTCATGGCTCTATTGGAGCAAGTTGGCCCCAGCTGCTGAGGATGGCTCCATGGCTAAGAAGAGCTTGGTTGCTGAGCAATGGAGCAACACAGCACACCCTATGGGCAGAGCATCACCCTGTAAGGGCTTGCCAGGTGGATCCTGGTCAGGGCACATGTGGGAATCTGTCTGCCTCCCCTCCTCTCAGTAATAAAAAAAGGGCACCAGGAAGGGTAGTTAGCCTATTTTCTGATATTTAGCACTTGTTTATTTTGTTTGTCTTTGAGAGACAGTAAGAGAGAAATGAGAAGCAGCAACATCACTTTAGTTGTTCATTGATTGCTTCTCATACATGCCTTGACCCAAGGGCTTCAGCTGAGACAGTGATCCCTTGCTCAAGCCAGCGACCTTGGGCTCAAGCCAGTGACCTTTGGGCTCACACTAACAACCTTGGGATCATGTTGATGATCCCACACTCAAGTCGGCTACCCTGCACTCAAGCTAGTGAGTCTGTGCTCAAGCCAGTTACCTCAAGGTTTTTAACCTGGGACCTTAGCATCCCAGATTGATGCTCTTTCTACTGTGCCACCACTGGTCAAGGCTGATATTCAGCACTTCTTTTTTTTTTTCAGTACTTCTTATGTCATCTTTTATTTGTTAAGGGTTGGTGCATTCAACAACAAGACTTTTATTTTTACAGAGACAGAGAGAGAGAGTCAGAGAGAGGAATAGACAGGGACAGACAGACAGGAACAGAGAGATGAGAAGCATCAGTCAATAGTTTCTCATTGCACATTGTGACACCTTAGTTGTTCATTGACTGCTTTCTCATGTGCCTTGACCACGGGCCTTCAGCAGACCGAGTAACCCCTTGCTCGAGCCAGCAACCTTGGGTCCAAGCTGGTGAGCTTTGCTCAAACCAGATGAGCCCGCGCTCAAGCTGGCGACCTTGGGGTCTCGAACCTGGGTCCTCGGCATCCCAGTCCAACGCTCTATCCACTGCGCCACCGCCTGGTCAGGCAACAACAACAAGACTTTTTTTTTTAACAAGACTTTTTACCAGACCACAAGCTATCCTTGGTTTCAGACTCAAACTTGAATATTAAATCTGCTCTAAACTGATTCAGTCACCCTGGGCAAATCAATTATTTAAACTGAGCCTCAGTTTCCCAATCTATAAAGTGGTATAAGAGAGATATGATATACTATATAAATACCTGGTCAGGTGTAAGACATATAGTAGGTATTCTATGAATATTTCTTCCTCCTCCCTTCTCCCAAGGTTTATAGTAAAAAAGAAGTAAAGACTAAATTAGGAACCTTCTATTCTAGTAAGCCCAACTGGACCATAGTGAAGGAGATAAGATATAAAAGTTCTGAGAAAAATTATTTTTCTTTCAAACGCATACAGTTAGCATCGTATATGAAGTCCCCAGAGCATTGGAAAAATGACACAGATATTTAGTCTACTGTGTTTCCACGAAAATAAGACAGTGTCTTCTATTAATTTTTGCTCCTAAAGACGCACTAGGTCTTATTTTCAGGGGATGTCTTATTTTTCCATGAACAAGAATTCATTTATTGTTGAACAAAAAATCAACATTTATTAATATACTGTAGTTATGTCATCACAAACATCAGCATAACCAGCCAAACTCTGAATTCCATCAAGAATTTCTTGTGCCTGACCAGGCGGTGGTACAATGGATAGAGCGTCGGACTGGGATGCGGAAGGCCCAGGTTGGAGATCCCAAGGTCACCAGCTTGAGTGCGGGCTCATCTGGTTTGAGCAAAGCTCACCAGCTTGGACCCAAGTCGCTGGCTCAAGCAAGGGGTTACTTGGTCTGCTGAAGGCCCACGGTCAAGACACATATGAGAAAGCAATCAATGAACAACTAAGGTGTCGCAATGAAAAACTGATAATTGATGCTTCTCATCTCTCTCCGTTCCTGTCTGTCCCTATCTATCCCTCTCTCTGACTCTCTCTGTCTCTGTTAAAAAAAAAAAAAAAAAAAGGAATTTTTTGTGATTCTATTTCCATGTGCAACAAGCTACCCTGTTTCCCTAAAAATAAGAGTGTCTTATATTAATTTTTGCTCCTAAAGACACACTAGGTCTTATTTTCAGGGGAGGCCTTATATTTCTAAGCTTGAAAAAAATTGCACTAGATCTTATTTTTGGGGAAACGGTATTAGTTTATATCTAAGAAAGCTGAGTTCAATGAGATCTTTGTGTCAAGTGATGTTTAGTAAAGGCTGATAACCTGGGGAATATTCTTTGTCTCTTTTTATAATACTTCCCCTTAAAATTCTGCTCTGTTTCTCTTACTTCCATTTACTATAATCATGAGTTAACAACCACAATAATCCAGAATAGAGAAGTCTTAGGAAGACTGTGTCCTGATGTCAGCATGCCAAACTTGAGAGAACTTTATTTTTCTTCTTTTTCTAAGTAAGAGGAGGGGCGATATATAGACTCCTGCATGCATCCCTACCGGGGTCCAACTGGAAATCCCATCTGGGGCCCTGCTTACAACTGAGCTATTTTTAGCACCTGAGGTGGAGGCTCCATGGAGCCATCCTCAGTGCCCAGGGCCAGTGTGCTTGAACCAATCGAGCCATGGCTGCAGAAAGGGGAGCAGGGGCAGGAGTGGAGAAGCAGATGGTTGCTTCTCTTGTGTGCCCTGACCGGAAATTGAACCCGGGACATCCACACACTGGGCTGATGCTCTACCACTGAGCCAACCAGCCAATGCCACATGTGAGAACTTTACGCAAGTCTGTTTCTTATCTTATGTGCCATTGGCTCTGGGGGAAAAAAAAGTACTCAGAAGTACTTTTGTGTGTGTGTGTGTGAAAGACAGATAGGGACAGACAGGAAAGGAGAGAGATGAGAAGCATCAATTCTTAGTTGCGGCTCCTTAGTCTCCTTAGTTCAGGGGTCGGGAACCTTTTTGGCTGAGAGAGCCATAAACGCCACATATTTTAAAATATAATTCCATGAGAGCCATACAACAACCCATGTACCTTACGTATTGTCCAATAAAAATTTGGTGTTGTCCCAGAGGACAGCTGAGATTGGCTCCAGCTACCTGCAACCATGAACATGAGTGGTAGGAAATGAATGGATTGTAATACATGAGAATGTTTTATATATATATATATATATATATTTTTTTTTTTTCCATTTTTCTGAAGCTGGAAACGGGGAGAGACAGTCAGACAGACTCCCGCATGCGCCCGACCGGGATCCACCCGGCACGCCCACCATGGGGCGACGCTCTGCCCACCAGGGGGCGATGCTCTGCCCCTCCCGGGTGTCGCCATGTTGCGACCAGAGCCACTCTAGCGCCTGAGGCAGAGGCCACAGAGCCATCCCCAGCGCCCGGGCCATCTTTGCTTCAATGGAGCCTTGGCTGCGGGAGGGGAAGAGAGAGACAGAGAGGAAAGTGCGTTGGAGGGGTGGAGAAGCAAATGGGCGCTTCTCCTGTGTGCCCTGGCCGGGAATCGAACCTGGGACTTCTGTACGCTAGGCCGACGCTCTACCGCTGAGCCAACCGGCCAGGGCGAGAATGTTTTATATTTTTAACGTTATTATTTTTTTATTAAAGATTTGTCTGTGAGCCAAATGCAGCCATCAAAAGAGCCATATCTGACTCACAAGCCATAGGTTCCCGACCCCTGCCTTAGTTCATTGATTGCTTTCTCATATGTGCCTTGATGGGGGGGGACTGCAGCAGAGCGAGTAATCCCTTGCTCAAGCCAGCAACCTGACACTCAAGCCAGCAAGCAACCTTGGCCTTCAAACCAATGACCTTTGGGTTCAAGCCAGCGATCTTGGGGTCATGTCTATGATCCCATGCTCAAGCCAGCGACCCTGTGCTCAAACTGGTGAGCCCATGCTAAGCCGGCGACCTCAGGGTTTCGAACCTGGGTCCTCCACATCCCAGTCTGATGCTCTATCCACTGCACCACTGCCTGGTCAGGCTTTATTTATTTATTTATTTATTATTTTTTTAATAGACATGGATAGACAGGAAGGGAGAGCGATGAGAATCATCAATTCTTCATTGAGGTATCTTTGTTGTTCATTGATTGCTTTCTCATATGTTCCTTGACTAGGGAGCTGCAGCTGAAACAGTGACCCCTTGCTCAAGCCAGTAAAGTCATGGTGCACTTTTGACCGGTCACAGGAAAGCAACAAAAGACGATAGAAATGTGAAATCTGCGCCAAATAAAAGGAAAACCCTCCCAGTTTCTGTAGGATGATGTGGTAGCATGTGCGCATGCGCAGATGATGCGCAAATGATGACCATGGTATCTCATGTTCAAGCTAGTGAGCCCATGCTCAAGCTGGTGAGCTCACTCTCAAGTCTAATGAGCCCCCACTCAAGCCAGCAACCTCAGGGGTTTGAACCTGGGTCCTCAACATCCCAAGTCAATGATCTATCCACTGCGCCACCTCCTGGTTAGGCTTGGAAGGACTTTTGAGTTCATTGAAAGAGTGTGGCCAAAATGACCCTGTTGCCATGTCAGTAGTGACTATTCACATCAGCTTCTAAGCTACATACAGTGTGTCCATAAAGTCATGGGCACTTTTGACCAGTCACAGGAAAGCAACAAAAGACGATAGAAATGTGAAATCTGCACCAAATAAAAGGAAAAACTCTCCCAGTTTCATACCTATTCAGTGCGGTTCGATGTGGGCTCACGCACAAATATTTTAGGGCTCCTTAGGTAGCTATCCCGTATAGCCTCTACAGACTTGTCACTGACTGATGGCCTACCAGAACGGGGTTTCTCCACCAAACTGCCGGTTTCCTTCAACTGCTTATCCCACCGACTAATGTTACTCCGATGTGGTGGCGCTTCGTTATAAATGCACCGATATTCACGTTGCACTTTGGTCACGGATTCAAATTTAGCGAGCCACAGAACACTGAACTTTCCTCTGTACCATCCACATCTCGACTGGCATGGCCGTGGGCTGCTCCGCTGTATACTTCATCATATGCGCATGCGCACATGCTGCCACATCATCCTGCCACATCATCCTACAGAAACTGGGAGGGTTTTCCTTTTATTTAGTGCAGATTTCACATTTCTATCGTCTTTTATTGCTTTCCTGTGACCGGTCAAAAGTGTACCATGACTTTATGGACACACTGTATATGTGCTTTTGTTTTGTTTTGTTTATAATTAGAAAGCAGGACTCTTGGCATCTTCAAGTTTAACAGAGATCAGTTTTGCATTTAAGCCTCTCTCTGAACCTACATGGAGTTTTGCTTGTTTTAAATAGGAAGATAGCAAATATTGACTTGTAATTGGCAAAAATACTTCCAGGAGTAAAATTACAAAATTATACAATATGAAAGATCTGGTATTCCTTATTCCCAACTACCCATAGGATAGTGTATTGGAAAACTGGACTAGGAGTGTCATTCCCAGGCACTTTTGATTAGCATGTGTTACTTATCACTTTCTGCTCTTTTGGGCTTTGAGAGGGATAGATAACTTTGGAGCATACTGCTTGGGGGGAAATAACCTAGATCTCTCACACATTGCTTATTATTCCATGAGACTCCGTATATGTAACAGTAGTACTGAATAACATCTATTGATGTTTTTAGTTTGAATGTCTTTGAAATCTCTTTATCATAGTTACTGTTTGTAGGAAATAATTGTTCTTTTTCTTAATGACTTCACTAAAACAACAAACAATACAGTAATTGGAAAGTCTACTATTAATAAAAACTAGTTATTTTCTGGACACTTAGGTCAAGATTATCCCCCCCCCTTTTTTAAGTGAGGGGAGAGAGAGAGAGAGAAATAGGGGTGGGAGTAAGTGGGAGGAAGCATCAACTCCTAATATTGCTTCTTGTATGTGCCTTGACCAGGCAAGGCCAGGGTTTAGAACCGATGACCTCAGCATTCCAGGTTGACATTTTATCTGCTGCACCACCACAGGTCAAGCAAGATTACCCTTTTCTTGTGAAAAATGAAAATACTTTATTTTCTTTAATGAGTATCCTGGACAATCAGCACATTTTTATAATGTTTTCTGGGTTCTTCAGGCACAAGACTTTGTTATATTACTGATGGAAACTGCCTAACTTAGCCTTCTTTACTTTACTGCTTTTCCATATTCAGTGTATAATGACCATTGTATAACCAAGAATTTATTTTAATAGTGTCTTAAAGCTTGTATTTTAGTAATCCCTCCCTTCTCAAGGCAGAAGAACCACCTTTCTATTAGAAATAGCCCTTCACTAGAAGTTCTGAAACCTGAATTTTAGGTTCACCTCTGGTACTAACTAGCATTTAAGCATTCATTTACCCTGTTTTAGTTTTTTCATCTGTGAGATAGACCTTTTTATGGGGAGGGGGTTTTGTTTTTTTGAGAGAGAGAGAGGGAGGAAGGGAGGGAGAGAGATGAGAAGTATCAACTTGTAGTTGTGACACTTTAGTTGTTCATACATACCTTGACTGGGGGGCTCCAGCCAAGCCAGTGACCCCTTGCTCAAGCCATTGACCATGGGCTCAAGCCAACAAGCTTGGGCTTCAAGCCAGCGACCATGGAATCATGTCGATGACCCTATGCTCAAGCTAGCAACCCCATACTCAAGCTGATGAGCCCACGCTCAAGCCGGTGACCTCAGGGTTTTGAACCTGGGTCCTAAACATTCCAGGTCAACGCTCTATCCACTGTGCAACCACTGGTCAGGCATATAGATAGATAGACTCTTTTATCCTATTTTCTGAATAAATACCCTAAATTCCAAAAGTTCACGCTCTGCTCAAACAAATTTGTTTTATTATCCTTATTCTTACAGAATATCCTCATTTCAGTTTCTGTGCCTCTCAAGAGTTTTAATTCATCATGGATAATCTGTCATCAGAAGAAATTCAGTTGAGGGCTCACCAGGTTACTGATGAGGTAAATGTTTTACTTGGTATAAGTAATTAATTTTCTTGTAGTTTTCACAGTAGAGAGATGAGAGAACCTTCTTAGAAGATCATTTTAGCCTCTTCCTACTCCCTTTATATCAAAGAATGCATTTGCCCTAGAGTGCCATTACTAACTCCTTATTTTATTATTTTACCAAAAAACTGAATAAGTGAAACCAATTTGTATGATATTTTTAAAGTAATCATTACTTAACGGTTACTTACAACAAAGATGCTCTAAATGTGAGGAATTCTGGACATTTAATTTTAACAGAACTTTTTAATACCTGTATAATATACCTAGATTTCTGCTTACGTTAAATTTTTATAAATCCCATTAACTTCAGCCTCCACATTTTTTCTTAAGGAGAGCACGTGGTAGAAAAAAACTAAAATTATAGTGATAAACTTTTTTGTTTGTTTGTTTTAAAGCAGGGAATAGATGTGCTGGCATTCTTTAAAAATAGAGTAGCATCATGAATATGACTTGTGATCAGATTTTTCTCTTTTTTTTTTTACATGTTTTAAAATGCTAAAATCCTTATTTTTTTTCCCTCTAGTCTCTGGAAAGTACAAGGAGAATCTTGGGTTTAGCCATTGAGGTAAGAAAGTGTTTAATTATCAAATTAAAAACAGAAACTGTATAGGAGGGATGCTGCTAATACAAGCTGGAATTGGTGTCAAGTCAGAAGGGCATTGTATCAATAAGCTTTTTATTTGAAACCAGCAATTGATGAAATTGTCAAACCATGCACTAATTGGGACATTTTCCTCCCACTGATAGCATTGGAATATGACAGGAAAGATGAATACATAATACATTTGCGACTTAATTATTGTAGGGGAACGGGTTATTATGTTAAGGTGTGTTGGCTTGGGAATATTAATTTTCTCTGTAGTAGTACCACTCTAGGAACTTAGGTTTCTAAATTTTCTCCTGCTATTTATCAGGTCTTATAGTTTTTGTTTCTGTTATTTTTGCTATGTTTTGTTCTGCTATCAGCTTTTTTCTCTTCCTTTAGTCTCAAGATGCAGGAATCAAGACTATCACTATGCTGGATGAACAAGGAGGTGAGTTGAAATTATTGGCAGAAACTTTTGATTTGACTTATGATGCCAGAATGCCCTTATAAATCAGCCAATTATAAAATTAAGACTTTGGGAGTATCTTCCCTTTGTAAGATAAGAATGATATGTTTACTTTTTTTCTTCTGACTTGAACTGTGTGTTTTGCTAATTGGAAGTGGGGGCAACAATATCCAATCGTAGACTAAGTACATATTTTTTAGGTAGTAGGACTTATTGTGTGCACTGGGCATACGTACATTTTATCAATACATTATAATATTTTTGCATGATTTTCAGAAATTAAGTCCTTAAATAGGTTTATATTCAGTCAAGCTTGTAAACATTCCTTTTGACTTGGCCTTGAGTAAGTTTTGAGCCTATTCAAAGATAGAAATGCTGAGGATCTGGTCTGGTCATATTACACTTAGTTAAGTTGCAAGGGGGATCTTTAAACAAAGCCTCACATGCTCCTATTATACAAATTTCTTTAAAACAAATCTTTCTGCAGTAAGAGGCCAGGTGCCTCAGGATCAGTTTGTGAAAGATTGTTTTTATGTTGCACAGTATGTAATATCCCCTGGCACTAATACAGTTACTATGTTGTGTTATTGTTGGATTCAAGGTTGAAGTTTGCTGTTTTATAATAATAGTTAGCACTATGAATGTAACACAAAATGTAACTTCCACAACTTATTTTTAGAACAACTAAACCGCATAGAAGAAGGCATGGACCAAATAAATAAAGACATGAAAGAGGCAGAGAAGACTTTAACAGAACTCAACAAGTGCTGTGGCCTTTGTGTCTGCCCATGTAATAGGTGAGTTGATAAATCAGGACCTTTTAAAAATAAATTTAAAGTGAGAGCATCCTTCCTCCCTGTCCCCAATAAGGTAATCAAGTGTGACTGAGTCTAAATAAGGAACTTTGTTAGATAAACTATTTCTCCTTAAAGTAGATCAAGCTTCTCATGTAAATGTGCAGACTCACTGAAAACCATAGCTTAAATCTGATCAATTGTTGATCAAGTTTCAATTTCATTTTTTAGTAATACATGAAAAGGTTGGGAAATATACATCTGAATACTACAGAAGAGAATAGAATCAGTGTCTTTTCCTGTCAAACAAGGAGTATTAACAAAATAAGTATTCTGTGGTAAGCACATGAGTGATGGCCAGGGGAGTCAAGGACTTGATCCTGTCCTCAAAATACTTACCAACTGGTTGGATATATGAGGAAAAATAGCAAAAAAGTAAAAAATATATAATTCTAGTACTAGATTATGTGATATCAACTAAACCTAAGGGTATAGAATTGATAAAGCTTAATTTGGAGAACATCTTAAAGGAGAGGTAGGACTTGAATTGGGCTCTGAGTGAGTAGGAACATTTGGCTGGACTTGGAAGAACTGGGAGAGCATATCCTGTGGTAGGTTTAATGTAAACAAACATCACAGACAAGCCAGACATAACTGAGCTGCATGAATTATATAGATGAAAAATGGAAAATAAGATATAAGTAGATAGTAGAGTAACTTGAATGCCAGACTAAAGAGTTGATCGTTTAGAGTGGAATATATTGTATTATAGTTGGAAACTAGTTGGAAACCTTTTGTAATCTAGGCCTGTGAAGTAAGACCTCATCATTGAGATTAGAGAGAAAAATGTAAGTCAAAATTCTTTTTAAATCAACTGATTGTATGTCAAACACAGTGAAGAAAAAAAATCAAAGAATACACCAAAGATTTGATATTTCTAGTAAACCAAGAGTGGAAAAGTCTTCAAACTTCCTGTATATAGTATATGAGATTATGCTCGATAGAAAGGAATTTATTATTCTTGATGACTCCATTTTGAATATTTAAATTCTCTTATTCTCAGGTAAATCAAACTCCATGGTGTTCACAAATATTATATTATTCAGACCAAGATTTGGTTTTGACTAAGGCAATTAATTATTACCTTGCCTTCTGTTAGAAGGAGCTCATCTTTGTTTTAAAAAGTAATAAACAAAACAACTTTGAACTTTACCATTAGTTGAAAGGACAGTGTCTGGAGATTGGATGACCATCATTACCGCTGAGAGTATTCATTTTTAAAGTGCTTTGGAAGCATTAGTACTTCCATCTAGTTGTCTCAGCTGATATGGCAAACCAAGAATAGAATACAAAGATTTACAAAATCAGCCTTTTTACTCCCCAAAGGAGTTAGGAATGGAAGGACTTTTATTATATTTTCATAATTTCTAATAAGTGTTTTCATGTGATAATATTCTCTGTGCCATTTCTACTAGAAAAAATAGAGTTAAGTTGCTTTTTGATCAACTTTAGTGTATGTTTTAGGCACAAGAATTTCCATTAGTTGTGCCACCGCCTGGTCAATTAGGCACAAGAATTTAATATTTGACAGTATTTCTACCTAGCTTTGTCCATGGGCTTCCTATTCTGAGACAAGTCTGTTGACCTCTTTGGAATTTGGATGACTCTCCATAAGTGCATATTTTAATAACTATGACTGTCAGTCAGAGTTTTTCAGATTACTGTAAGCAAACAAGTTAGAAATGAACAGATTTTCTTTATTCAAACTCTTAACTATGTTTTATAAATTATCCTTTTCTCCTATGTTCTATGTACCCTGTAGGAAGAGTGCAGAGGAGAAAAGGTAAATGAATTTCCTTGAGAACAGGTACTCAAAGAAGAGCAAGGAGGAAGAAGGCCTCCCTAGAACCAACAGCAAAATCAGTTCTAAGTCAGGGGTTGAACAGGAAAGAGCAGTGAATCCTAAGATGGTCTAATATCATAAAAAGGGGGAAATGAAAGCACAGAAGTATTAATTTTATTTCTCTTTGTGTCTCCCAGACAAGCATAGGCAAGATTTTCTTGGACTCTTGTGAAAGAGAAGGTAGAGTATGGTCCTGAGCAGTCTTTCACCTCTAACCTCAGCAGAACTCTTTCTCAGGAGGTCAGGAGAAGGCACTTCTTAACAGATGGAATCAAAGGGTTACTATAATAGAACAGTTGTTCCTGAAGAGGAGGAGAGAGTTAGAGATGTCTGATTGTAATTGCCTTCCTTGCACCTATCTCTTCTTAATATCATTGAGTTGGGCCTCCATGATATCTCTTGTCCTTAGCTGTATCTACTATCATTTCTGCCAGTGTTTTGATCTTTCCAATCTTATCTGCTGGTTTCTGTCAGGCTTTTCGTATATATGGCCTTAACATGCGCATAACAAAAGCTGATATAGATCTTAGTCTTCTTCATATAAATCTAGTACTAATTCTGGTATTAGTAATAACAATTCTGGTCCACAATCTCTTATCTACCATTCAGAAATCTAAAAGACTCTGAAAGCCAAAGGTTTTTTTGTTTTGTTTTTTCTTTTGTCTGTTTTCTTCCTAAAATTGTGATACCACAACTCATTAATTAGGCCACAAAATGTAACTGGACATGAAGCTATTTATAATGTTTATCACACTTAATATGTCTATTTTTTTTCAACTGTAAAAGTATTGATGTATTTGATTATATGGTACTGCTCAAAATGTTTCACATCCAAGGGTATGGACAAGAGTTGTGGGCCTCTATGTAAATTTAGGCTTTTACTATTTTGAGCACTTTAAATGTAATCCTAATAGTAACTTTAATAGGAGATGAATCCTCTTATTATCACTAGTTTACATTTGGGGAAACAGGCATAAAGAGGCTACACTAGCAAGTGGAAGAGCTGATTCAAAACCAGGCAGAGCCCTAGCTTTTAACTATATCCAACATTGCTTGACTTTGGCAAGAAAAGAGTGAACTTTTTTGTTGTAGCTGTTGTTAGATGTATTGTTATACAGAAAATGTCTTTAGTAGATTTGTTCTTTGAGATTTGTTGTTGTCGTTCAGTATACTCACTGAAGCCAAAGCCAGGTCAGCAAATTTTTTTTTTAATAAGACATGGAAATAGAAGGTAATTTTAACTTTAGCTAATTTTTTAAAGGATGACTAGAATTTAAAAACAGACTACCAAAATTAAATTTTGAAAGTGTGACTAAATGTCATGTTAGCTTGCTACTATTTGAATCCTAAAAGCAAAATAGCTCATATCCTTATTTTTTGCATATATCCTTATTAAAAAATTTAAATCTTTGTCATTAACTTTGAAAAGTTATAATTCTAATTAACAAGAGTTTAAAAGGGGGCAGACTTAACATGGGAAGTCTCAGACTAGTAAACTGCTTAGTGTACCAGTTTTTTTGAGGGGGGTTGGTGTACCAGTTTAACCATTCTCAGAAAGATCTTCTGTCTTTACTTGCCTTTCTTCAGTCTGTGCTTATAATGTCAAACATGATGGCACAGAGTTTGAAGACAAATTGGTATTTCTGGACCATTTACTAGAGAAGTTCAAAATTGGTACTAGGTTTTATATTTTTGTAATCCTGTGTCATATTGGGGTATAAATATTCAGCTCTGATTGGTTAAAGTAATATTGAATTATATTTTATTTACCATTTAAGTGCTTCCTCCATCCTGCTGCCTAAAGAGATACAAAATGAGTCAAGCATAGCTTTGATGCTGTTTTATTTATCATTACTCTATTTTTGTGGCTCACATGGTACCTGATACATAGAAGGTACTCAATAAATACCTGATTGAATGTCCTTGAGAAACTTGATGGTTGATGGTAGAGTTGACATGTAAAATGATTTTTAAAAATTAAAATACCAACAAAAATGATAATAGAAGTAATTAAAGAAATCTGTAATCACCAAGAAAAGAGTGAGGAAGTTTCACAGCCTCCCTGTTAGTATTTGTGTTCTCTTCATATTAATTTTTCTTAATTTACAAAAGAATATCATTACCCAGACAATCTCAGGAAATATGAAGTATGCTCTGATTAAAATAGTTTTCTTGTTTTTCTTTTTATTTAGATTCTCTGGTGTTGGTTGTTTCCGTGAAATCAGGCAGGAATTTAAATGCATTATGTTTTGAAAACTAAACCTGCTTCTGTCCTGTTTGGCATTCCTATTTTCTGCATTTCATTCTCTCACCTAATCTTTTTCTTCCTAATCTGCTTACTAAAAATGAGGATTTACCATCAGAAGCCGGGCTCAGTCACTGATCAAAGAAAACTTTAACATGCAGTCTTGTGACACAGTTGGGGCTGTTAACCTGCTATCTAAAGGTGATGATTCAAATGGCTTTTCTGTGCATGTGCATGGATTTTGTGAATGGTGGAGACTGTGATGTGGTGTGTAATGTAAAGTGATTTTGTCCTTGATGGGTGTTGTTTGCCATAAGATGGACTTGACAAAAAGGATCTTAATTTATAACACTCTTTCTTTGACTAATGGCTCTGATAACTAAGATTTTGCTAAATATAATTTAATATTAAAAATAAAAATACCCTTGCAGTTTTCTAAGAAGTTTTAAGTAGGAATATTGCTATATCCTAGTTCTGATCAAATGTAAGTGAATTCAGGCTAAATCCATCCCTCTCCATAGGACTTTGATTTCAGTATCCTATCTTTTATTAAGTTTCCCTACTCCTTTCTGGTTCCAGAATCAAGATTACCTCTATTAAGGTGTTGCTTGTAATGATTTGGATTCCCCACGATTTAGGCCACTACCAAACTGAGGAATTTATTGCCCAATCCAGTCATCTTAAATGCCATCCGGAGCAAGGTGGGATATGAATTTAAAATGTTACCATATCTAACCTGACCTGTGGTGGTGGGTAAAGCATCAACCTGGAATGCTGAGGTCACTAGTTCAAAACCCCAGGCTTGCTGGGTTAAGGCACATACAAGAAGCAACTACTGCCCTGGCCTGTTGGCTCAGCGGTAGAGTGTCGGCCTGGCATGCAGGAGTCCTGGGTTTGATTCCTGGTCAGAGCACATAGGAGAAGTGCCCATCTGCTTCTCCACCCCTCCCCCTCTCCTTCCTCTCTGTCTCTCTCTTCCCCTCCCGCAGCCAAGGCTCCATTGGAGCAAAGTTGGCCCGGGCGCTGAGGATGGCTCTGTGGCCTCTGCCTCAGGCTCTAGAATGGCTCTGGTTGTGACAGAGCAATACCCCAGATGGGCGGAGCATCACCCCCTGGTGGGCATGTTGGGTGGATCCTGGTCGGGCGCATGTGGGAGTCTGTCTGACTGCCTCCCCGTTTCCAACTTCAGAAAAATACAAAAAAAAAAAGCAACTACTATGAGTTGATGCTTCCTGTTCTTCGCCTCTCTCTCTCTCTCTCTCTCCCCCCCCTCTCTACTCTAAAATCTTTTTTTTCTTTTTTTCCCTGAAGCTGGAAACGGGGAGAGACAATCAGACAGACTCCCGCATGTGCCCGACCGGGATCCACCTGGCACGCCCACCAGGGGCAACGCTCTGCCCACTGGGGGCGATGCTCTGCCCCTCCGGGGCGTCGCTCTGCCGTGACCAGAGCCACTCTAGCGCCTGGGGCAGAGGCCAAGGAGCCATCCCCAGCGCCCGGGCCATCTTTGCTCCAGTGGAGCCTTGGCTGCGGGAGGGGAAGAGAGAGACAGAGAGGAAGGAGGGGGGAGGGGTGGAGAAGCAAATGGGCGCTTCTCCTATGTGCCCTGGCTGGGAATCGAACCCGGGTCCCCCGCACGCCAGGCCGACACTCTACCGCTGAGCCAACCGGCCAGGGCTAACTAAAATCTTTTTTAAAATGTTATCATATGCCTGACCAGGCGGTGGCGCAGTGGATAGAGCATCGGACTGGGATGCGGAAGGACCCAGGTTCAAGACCCCGAGGTTGCCAACTTGAGCGCAGGCTCATCTGGCTTGAACAAAAAAATAAATTAAAAAAAGCTCACCAGCTTGGATCCAAGGTCGCTGGCCCGAGCAAGGGGTTACTCAGTCTGTTGAAGGCCCGTGGTCAAGGCACATATGAGAAAGCAATCAATGAACAACTAAGATGTTGCAATGAAAAACTGATGATTGATGCTTCTCATCTCTCTCTGTTCCTGTCTGTCTGTCCCTGTCTATCCCTCTCTCTGACTCTCTCTCTCTGTCCCTGTAAAAATATAAATAAATTTTAAAAAATTAAAAAAAAATGTTAATAGTATCTTTTAAAATATATATATAAAGGTTTTCCCCTTTATATATGTTACTATTTGTTCCATAATTTCTAATATGTCATGTGTTAGCTTTCTATGGCTTCAATTTAATTAATATGGAGCAAATTAATCTTACTTTTTTATGAAAGTTAATCCTCTTGTAAGACTACTGGTTACTTTAATGTTTGACTCCTTCATTTTGAATCTTTATGGAAACTATGAAGACTGGTTAATTGTTAGAAATTTGTTTTATTTCTACCCTTTTGGGTTTTTTTGGTCTTTTTCTTTTTTTCCTGTAGCTTGATCCTCCAATATACACTCACTCACTCATACTCATTACAATTGATATTTATTTGATCCCTGTTCTCCTTGATATGAAAGAATTTTGGCTAATACTTGGTTTTCTTTTTGCTATTCAGTTAGTACTAACATTGACAACCAAAACTAGAAAAGGAAACTGTAAGTGTTATTGTATTCTCTTCCTAATACTTGTTGTTTTCTGCTTTTATAGCAACTTGTTGAATTAAGGGATATTTAAAATTTTTATTTCATATCTGCCATTTTTGAATGAGATTTATGTGGAATAAAAGTAGTTAAAGGTTATTAGACTTCTTTTTTCTAAGCAAGAGACAGACAAGAAAGGAGAGAGATGAGAAGCATCAACTCATAGTTGTGGCACTTTAGTTGTTCATTGATTGCTTTATCATACATGCCTTGACCAGTGTGGGGATGGAGGGCTCCTGCCAAGCCAGTGACCCTTTGCTCAGGCCAGCGGCCTTGGGCCTAAGCCGATGACCTTTGGGCTCAAGCCAGTGACCATAGCGTCATGTCCATGAGCCTGCGCTCAAGCCTGCGAACTTGGGGTTTCAAACCTGGGTTCTCAGCATCCCAAGTCGATGCTCTATCCACTGTGCTACCACCTGGTCAAGCTGTTAGACTTCTTAAAACTGATAGAGATAAATCTTAACTGTCCAGATAAAGGTGTGGGTTTTTTGTTTGTTTTTTTTTCATTTTTAGAGAGGAGAGAGAGAGGGAGAGAGAGAGAGACAGAGAGAGAAGAGAGAGAAGGAGGGAGGAGCTGGAAGCATCAACTCCCATATATGCCTTAACCAGGCAAGCCCAGGGTTTTGAACCGGTGACCTCAGCATTTCAGGTCGACACTTTATCCACTGCACTACCACAGGTCAGGCTGGGTGTGGGTTTTTTTTGTTTTTTGTTTTTTTTGTGAGAGAGAGAGAGAGTAGGGGAGTAGGGGGGGGCGGACAGGGACAGACAGGGAGAGAAAAGAGAAGCATCAACTTATTATGGCACCTTAGTTGTTCATTGATTGCTTTCTCATATGTACCTTGACCAGGGGACTACAACAGAGTGAATGACCCCTTGCTCAAGACAGTGACCATGGGGTTATATCTATGATCCTACGTTCAAGTTGGTGAGCCCATGCTCAAGCCAGATGAGCCCACATTCAAGCTGGTGACGTCAAGGCTTCGAACCTGGGTCCTCTGCGTCCCAGTCCAACGCTCTATCCACTGCACCACCACCTGGTCAGGCATAGAGTTTTAATTGCATTAAAATCTATCACCAATCTATCATCTAATATCTTCCTAGAGGGGCTAAAAATTTTGTTTTGCAAAAGAATTTTGTTACATATCAGAACCTTTCTTTTTTTTTTTTAAATTTATTTATTCATATTTAGAGAGGACAGAGAGAGGGAGAGAGAGAGACAGAGAGAGAGAGAGAGAAGGGGGGAGGAGCTGGAAGCATCAACTCCCATATGTGCCTTGACCAGGCAAGCCCAGGGCTTCGAACCGGCGACCTGAGCATTTCCAGGTCGACGCTTTATCCACTGCGCCACCACAGGTCAGGCCAGAACCTTTCTTTTTTACTGTAGACCAAAACAACCTGGGCCAAGATGTCTTTATGTGAACATATTCCAACTCTATTCAGCTACCTGTAGATCTCAAAGCTAGGGAATGTTAATAGGCCAGAAGAGTAATCATACCAATTGGTAATCTGTACACTTAAAGGCATGCACTGTTAACAAAGTATCAGATTGAGGTTGAAGACAAAGAATTAAATTATTTCTCTAATGCTTTACAAAGCTATTTTGCATCCATTATCAACAGAACTTTTCACAGCCATGTGAAAAGTATTATCATAGTTTTGTGGGGGGTTTTATTGCTTTTGAGAGAGAAAGACAGAGGAAGGGAGAGAGGGAGTGAGGGTAGAGAGAGTGAGAAGCAACAACTCATAGTTACTTCACTTTAGTTCATTGATTGCTTCTCATATGTGCCTTGAGGTGGGGCGGGTGGCCCTCAAGCTGAGCCAGTGATCCCTTTCTCAAGCCAGCAACCTTGGGCTTCAGGCCAGCAACTTTGGGAACATGTCAATGATCCCACACCCAAGCCAGCGATCTGTGCTCAAACTGGCGACCTCGGGGTTTTGAACCTTAGACATCAGTGTTCCAGGTCAACACTGTGCACTGTGCCACCACTGTTTAGGCTAACTCAGTTTTACATAAAAGAGATGAAAGTTTGCTTAATGATAGGTCTAAGGTTAGGGTTCAAGTCATTTTACTACAGATCTTGCAGCTTTTTAAAAAGATAATCCTGGTCTATACCTTTGCTTCCTCCAGATCAGTTCCGCAGTGTGTCAGTATATAAAAATACAAAGACTGTTTGAGTAATCTGAAATATTCCTTCTAAAACAGATTGGAAGTCCCTTGGAACAATGTTTGTCTTCTTTGCCTGGGTAGCTAAATGACCTAAACCAATAGCAATGACAAAAGATTCCCAGGCTCCACTTCATACTATTGAAGCACAATCTTCAGAGTGTAACCTGCCCACCTACCCATGTGTTTAAGTACTGAGGTCACTCTAGTACTCAGTCAACTTTGGGAAATATTACCTTTAAAACATTTAAGACCCTTTGTAGGAAGACAAATTAAATTAAAACCATTATTAGATTGTCAGCTACCTTACAGGTAAGTTTTAAGGGTATTCTAACTTGGTGGGAAAAGCTTCAGGGTAATGTCAAGTGGCAGGATCTTGAGCAACCGGAGGCATTACCCTTACCCAGAGTGGAGGTGCTGAAAGAGGATGGACCTATCACAAGGATGAAGATACGAAATCAACAACATTTAAAAACTACTTTTTCTTCGTTCTGACCTGTGGTGGCACAGTGGGTAAAGCGTCAACCTGGAAACGCTGAGGTTGCCAGTTCAAAACCCTGGGCTTGCCTGCTCAAGGCACATATGGGAGTTGATGCTTCCTGCTCCTCCCCCCTTCTCTCTCTCTCTCCCCCCTCTCTATAATGAATAAATAAAATCTTTAAAAAAAAAAACAAAAAAAAAAACTACTTCTTCATAAACATGCTGATGTCATAACTGCATGAAGAAAAAAGTACAGTTTTTCCCCCAATTTGTTTGAAAATAAACATGGCAATCCAATGCATAGCTGTTAAAAAAAAATTGCAAAGTCAGCTTTTTGTATCATTTCCCTTGATATTGGAAGAACATCTTCAGGGATCTAATCCTCTTAAAGAGAGAAGGGTTTAGTAACCAAAAGTAACCAGTCTGATTCTTTGTTTATAGACTGTGGCATAATTGAATCTCATTCATAATATGTTAAAACAAATTGTTTGAATCTTATGCCCATTATATCTAATTGTGGAAGGAATAATTCTCAAAAGTTTAAAGCCTGACCTGTGGTGGCGCAGTGGATAAAGCTTCAACCTGGAATGCTGAGGTCGCTGGTTCAAAACCCTGGGCTTCTGGCCGGTTGGCTCAGTGGTAGAGCATCAGCCTGGCGTGCAGAAGTCCCGGGTTCGATTCCTGGCCAGGGCACACAGGAGAAGCGCCCCTCTGCTTCTCTACCCCTCCCCCTCTCCTTCCTCTCTGTCTCTCTCTTCCCCTCCGCAGCTGAGGCTCCATTGGAGCAGGGATGGCCCGGGCGCTGGGGATGGCTCCTTGGCCTCTGCCCCAGGCGCTGGAGTGGTTCTGGTCGCAACAGAGAGACGGCCCCAAGGGGCAGAGCATCGCCCCCTGGTGGGCAGAGTGTCGCCCCCTGGTTGGCGTGCCGGGTGGATCCTGGTCGGGCGCATGCGGGAGTCTGTTTGACTGTCTCTCCCCGTTTCCAGCTTCAGAAAAATACAAAACAAAAAAAAACAAAAAACCCTGGGCTTGCCTGGTCAAGGCACATATGGGAGTTGATGCTTTCTGCTCCTCCCTTCTCTCTCTCTCTCTCTCTCTCTTCTCTAAAATGAATAAAATAAATAAAGTTTAAAAAGAAGTTTAAAGAATTTCAAATATTATCGCTTAAGGTTGAGGAAGGAGGTTGGAGCATGCATATATATATAGAAAGCAATCAGTGAACAACTAAGGTGTTGCAATGAAAAACTGATGATTGATGCTTCTCATCTCTCTCTGTTCCTGTCTTTATCTATCCCTCTCTCTGACTCTCTCTCTGTCCTTGTATATATATTATATATATATATATATATCTCTTGATAGACCAAGAGCCCACAAGTTCTGTCCCAGTCTACTCTTTGTGTTGACTCTCAGAAACATAGTGTCTTAATATTTAGTGACTTTTTAATTTCAGCCCTCAATCTCTATAATCTGACATGCTGATAAAAGCCCCATTTATATTACTTATATTAACCCACCTGGTTATTCATTTTCTGATAAACTAATGTTTATTTTGTTTACTAGCTGTTACTCTTTCGAATTTTTTCTGAGACCCATCTTATTAACAAAGAATACATGTAAATTAGTTTACTAAAGTAATAAATAATAAAAATGTATGCCTTGTTCCAGGAAAGATTTAACATAGCTTATTAATAAAGAGTAATTAATAAGATATAATAGCATAAATTGGAAATTGTGAGAACTTAAAGTGGAACCAAGAAAGGCACTTTGAAAACTAGCTCTTTGATGTTCATAGATTTGTTTACCTTCTCAGTGTCTCTTACCAAAAGAATAGTAGTGCCCTTTCTTTGTCATTAATGATTAAGGTCTAAGGCAGGGTAGTCAACCTTTTTATACCTACCACCCACTTTTGTATCTCTGTTAGTAGTAAAATTTTCTAACCGCCCACCGGTTCCACAGTAATGGTGATTTATAAAGTAGGGAAGTAACTTTATAAAATTTATAAAGCAGAGTTACAGCAAGTTAAAGCATATAATAATTACTTACCAAGTACTTTATGTCAGATTTTCACTAAGTTTGGCAGAATAAATCTTTATAAAACAACTTACTATAGTTAAATCTATCTTTTTATTTATACTTTGGTTGCTCCGCTACCACCCACCATGAAAGCTGGAATTCCCACTAGTGGGCAGTAGGGACCAGGTTGACTACCACTGGTTTAAGGCATTCTATATATGCCAAAAATGAATCCTCACACCTATTAAAAAAAGAGCCACTTTATAAAATCTCTCCTCTGCCTTTGTAGTTTTGAAACTTCCTCATTAATTTAATATGTAGAATAAATTAGAGGCCAGTATTATAGCCATATGCTACTTTGGTTTTGTATATAGAAAAATAAGATTGTATGAGTGAAACTCTACCTATTCAAATAATCATTAAAAAGTTTTTGCCTGCCTGACCAGGCGGTGGCGCAGTGGATAGAGCGTCAGACTGGGATGCGGAGGACCCAGGTTCGAGACCCCGAGGTCGCCAACTTGAGTGCGGGTTCATCTGGTTTGAGCAAAAAGCTCACCAGCTTGGACCCAAGGTCGCTGGCTCGAGCAAGGGGTTCCTCGGTCTGCTGAAGGCCTATGGTCAAGGCACATACGAGAAAGCAATCAGTGAACAACTAAGATGTTGCAATGAAAAACTGATGATTGATGCTTCTCATCTCTCTCTGTTCCTGTCTTTATCTATCCCTCTCTCTGACTCTCTCTGTCCTTGTAAAAAACACACACACACACACAAAGTTTTTGCCTAACCTGTGGTGGCGCAGTGGATAAAGCATCAACCTGGAATGCTGAAGTCGTTGGTTTGAAACCCTGGGCTTGCCTGGTCAAGGCACATGTGGGAGTTGATGCTTCCTGCTCCTCCCCCCTCTTTCTCTTTCTCTCTCTCTAAATGAATAAATAATAATAAAAAGTTTTGGCCCTGGCCGGTTGGCTCAGTGGTAGAGCGTCGGCCTGGTGTGCAGGAGTCCCGGGTTCGATTCCCAGCCAGGGCACACAGGAGAGGCACTCATCTGCTTCTCGACCCCTCCCCCTCTCCTTCCTCTCTGTCTCTCTTCCCCTCCCACAGCGAGGCTCCATTGGAGCAAAGATGGCCCGGGCGCTGGGGATGGCTCCTTGGCCTCTGCCCCAGGCACTAGAGTGGCTCTGGTCGTGGCAGAGCGACGCCCTGGAGGGGCAGAGCATCGCCCCTGGTGGGCGTGCCGGGTGGATCCCGGTCGGGCGCATGTGGGAGTCTGTCTGACTGTCTCTCCCCGTTTCCAGCTTCAGAAAAATACAAAAAAAAAAAAAAAAGTTTTCTTTGGCCCTGGCTGGTTGCCTCAGTGGATGGAGCATCAGTCAGTCATGCAGATGTCCCTATTTGATCCCTGGTCAGGGCACACATGAGAAGCGACCATCTGCTTCTCTTCCCCTCCCTCTCCCCCTTCTTTCTCTCTTCCCCTCTCACAGCCAATGGCTCAGTTGGTTTGAGCATTGGCCCTGGGCACTGAGGATAGGTCAGTTGGTCCAAGTGTCGACCTCAGGCACTGAGAATAGCTTGGTTGATTTGAGCATCAGTCCCAGATGGGGGTTGCTGGGTGGATCCTGGTGGGGGCACATGCAGGAGTCTGTCTCTCTGCCCTCCTCTCACTTAAAAAAAAAAAAAGTTTGATTTGTGTTATTATTGTTTGTAATGGCTATTTAAAAGTCACTTAAATATTCTGTTCTTCTTGCGATTTATACCAGTTTGAGTAGTAAATTCCATAGTAAAATTCTGGCTTTGGCTGATTTTTATCTCTATCAGTTATATCTAAAGCATAGGCCTTTTTTTATATTATTTTTATTTTTTTATTCACTTTAGAGAGAGGAAGGAGAGAGAAAGAGAAAGGGAGGAGCAGGAAGCATCAACTCCCATATGTGCCTTGACCAGACAAGCCCAGGGTTTTGAACCAGTGACCTCAGTGTTCCTGATCGATGCTTTATCCCCTGTGCCACCATAGGTCAGGCACATAGGCTTTTACTTTTAAGAGGTCTGGATTTAGCTTTTTTTAAAAAAAAATTAAGAAATGTAAATTCTTAAATAGCACTAAACTAAGGATTTATAATTGGCACCAATTTGGCCAAGATTGTTAGTTATTCATCATTGGTTGTCCAATTTAGAAATAATTTATGTCTTTCCTTCATGAAAGTTTTAATGTGAAATTCTAAAACTGACCAGCTGGAACTACTCTGGTTCAAGTAAGTGGGCAGCTAGAGTCTTAAGTACTGCCTATCGGCCTTCTTACTCTTCCATCCCTCATCAACCACCGAGATGCTGTCAAGGAACCACTAATACATCCCAGAACACTTTGCCTAATGATTTTTTTTTTCCTAGTGTCCATTAACCTCTTTTCTGGGGAGTGTCAGATGCTAAGGGAACCTGAAAAATCAAATAAAAGCATTTTGCTACTTGCTAACTGCTTAATGAAGATTTGTGGAAGTATCTGAACCGTTAAGAAAATTTTAATGTTAGTGGGCATTAAAATGCCACTTTTTCCAATGCCACATTGTTATGGATCAGAGCACAGATAATCTAGATCTAGCTCTATGTATGTATGAATCTATTATGGTAAGGGTGCAAGGGTCATCCTCAAGCTAACAAGCACTAATAATTAAAATGCTCTCTCTCCTGCTTTTCGGTGTCTTTCTGCACTCCTGACTCTATATAGGACAAAGAACTTTGAGTCTGGTAAGGCCTACAAAGCAACATGGGGAGATGGCGGAGACAACTCTTCTAGCAATGTAGTGTCTAAGCAGCCAGGCCGAGTGACAAATGGTCAGCCTCAGCAAGCAACCGCAGGAGCAGCCAGTGGTGGATACATTAAACGGTATGCCAGCTCCTCCCAATATTTTTTCCCTTTTCCTAAATAAATGGCTCTCCGAGAAGGATGGGTATAGTTATACATGAATTCTAACTCATCAGTGAGAAATATTTATTCCATTTTAAATGCATTTAAAAATCTGCCTTCTAAAAGAATGTTGACTATAATTATTGAGCTTCAATGATGGATGTTTCTTTATATTTTTCAGTACTTCCCAGATTACTGAAGTAAGCTATAAATAGGAAAATGTGTTTTAAAATGTATCCTGTAGAGCAGGAGTTGGCCAAATCCCTATAGTAGCTATAGAGTCAGATAATAAATATTTCAAACTTTCCAGGCCATACAATCTCTGTCCCAACTACTGAACTTTGTTGTTGTGGGGAGGTTTGTTAAAACACGGATTGCTGGGATCTACTTCCATTCTGTTTCAGTAGATCTGGAATGGAGTGTGAGAATTAGCATATTTCGTGTTTTAACAAGTTCCCGGATGATGCTGGGAATCACACTTTGTGAACCACTGTCCAAGAGTTGTTTCTTTTTTTAGCAAGAGACAGGAAGGGAGAGAGAAGAGAAGCATCAACTTGTAGTTGTGGCACTTAAGTGTAGTTCATTGATTGCTTCTCATATGTTCCTTGACAACCCCCTTGCTCAAGCCAAGCCAGTGGCTTCAAGCCAGTGACCGTGGGATCATGTCGACGACCCCACACTCAAGCTGGTGAGCCCATGAACTCAAGCTGGTGACTTCAGTGTTTCAAACCTGGGACCTAAGCATCCTACGTTGATGCCTAGAGTTGTTTCTTAATTGTCTCATACATGGCTTTAAGATATTGTGTACTCTTTGATTAGTCTTCCAATTTTTACTATAGAATGTTTCTGTTAATAGTACTCTACATTGCCTCGGGTCTACCACTTGCTGAAAGTCATTTTTTTGCTTATTTTTATGTAAACTAAATCCAGACTTGGTCCTTTTAGAATTCACCAAAAAATACTGAATTAACTTTGTGTGTGTGTGTGACAGTATAACAAATGATGCCAGAGAAGATGAAATGGAAGAGAACCTAACTCAAGTGGGCAGTATCCTAGGAAATCTAAAAAACATGGCCTTGGACATGGGCAATGAAATAGAAGCTCAAAATCGTCAAATAGACGGGATCACAAAAAAGGTAAAAACTTCTTAGTGCCATAGGAAAATGAGACATCAATTACAGTGTTTTAGTAATGAATATTTGTGCTAGATACTTTGGGGAAGAACAATAGGATAAGATCCTACCCTCACTGGTATTAGAGTTTTGATAAGACGGCCAATTTTAACACATTGAAAAACAATATCTAAGTTCTTTTGTTTATAGCAATTGGTTCATTTTGAAGTCAAGACCTTGGAATGAAATGGTTTTATTTTATATTTCACACACGAAACTTAGACTCTCTAACCTTTGTGTGGGCTGCCTTTTATTTTTTTTACCTGAATGAGCAAGTTAGCTTTTGGAATTTAATTTTGTTAAATAACAAATTAATAATGAGTTCCTGAATCCTCATATGTTAGTACAAATCTGTTCTGCAGAATGGTTCTTCTGGAATGGACACACAAAATAGAGTCCTGTGAGTAATGAAATAAGATAAATGCTTTATTTTATACTTTGCATAATATAAAGGATACTGAAAGTGAAACTGTGTTCAATATTTGGATGTAAAGCTTAAAATGGATTTCGTTGAGGTCAACAATGTTTTCAATGCTTCATGTAGGTTTAAGCTACATATTTACCCATCATTTTAATTCAGAGGTTGATGTAGATATGGTAATAAATAACATCTGTTCCAAAGATCTTGGGGAAGATTATTTCAGTCTTTTTGTGTTAGACCTAGGATAGTTCTAGTTGGCATTCTATGATTCAGTTCAGGATACTCTCACAAAGTCTAGACCAGTAGCAGAACACAGCATTCTTATATTTCATTGCATCCAAAATGACATTGATTATGTGTCCCAGTTTCAGACATGTTAAACTATGCAAAAAATGTTGTAGAATTCATGAAATACTGGAAAGTTCTGTCATAGCTTTGTCATATTTATATACCCAAGTGTTTCCAGATGAATTTGATATTGTCAGTTCTTGCCCAAATTTTGTAATGTGAATTCAACTATTTCCTAAATTTTCTGAGTATATCAATTATTCCGAGTATATGAAATTTAACTTTTATTAGATCAACTTACCTTGTGAAGTAATGTTGATGTCTTTTTCTTTCTTTTCAGGCTGACGCCAACAAAGATCGTATTGATATTGCCAATGCCAGAGCAAAGAAACTCATTGACAGCTAAAGTGCTGCTGTACTTCTTTACCATTTATTCACTTGCCTAGCTCCTCCTTTAGTCATTGCCTGTTTGGAGTTTGAAATTTTGGTTCCACGTTTTTCTAATCAGGAGATAATGTGGAAGAAGGGCATGGAGTAACAACTCCTTTTTTTTCATTTTCTTTTTCCCTTGAGGGTAGACTGCAGCTCAGCCTTCCTTCTAGTGTTTTCTTTCTCAGTTTATACTCTTACCTTGATTTTTATACATCATATATAGTGTTTTCACCGTCCTCATTTACCATAGCAGGTTCTTCTGCTTTCAAGATATGGGAGCACTGCCAAAGACAGCCATGAAAAAGGAAGCTGGGGGCAGGGGTTGGGGAGTGCAAGGAAAAGCAAGAGATGAGAGGTGGTTACCTCAGTGAAACCTTTACGCCACAAAGCAAAAAGGTGCATAGCCACAGTAAAGATCTAGTTGGGTTTAGAATTTAATTTAAGTTGCAGTTATTGCTAATTTAGGCTAATACTTTCTTTTGGAGCTTTTATATGCAATATTTTTGTTCTATATCACAACTTTGCAACCTCCACTTGAGGAAAGAATTAGTTTTCTTAAAGTGAACTTAATTCCTGAACTCTTGGTGATTTATATATGTACAAATTCTGTGATCACATTTCATATTGTACCATACAGTAACACTTTGGACAGATGAATGGGTTTTTATTTTCATATTCTTAGTATCATGGTCCTAATTCAAGCCTGATAACCTCAAAAATTTGTCATTAGTCTTTAAAGAAAAAATATGTAAATATGTATGTGTAACATGAGAATTTCTCTCTAAAACAGGGCTTAAATTTTTTTGGGAAACTTTGACAAAATATATCATGTGACTTCAAATTTACCTCAATGACAAGAATTATGTTTAGATAGGAAATATAAACTTGTTTTGATCTCAGGTAGAAAAATCCTTAGATTGCTTTGAGTTTTATGTAGATTTAAACTTAAAAAACTAGAACTGTTTAACTAAAAGTGATTTGGAAAATTATGCCTTTGGTTTGATTATTGATGATTGCACTATCATTCTCTTAGCCTTTTGTATTGAACTGTGTTCAGAATCATACTTATTTAGATCCTGAACAGTGTTATAAGAATCTGATTGGTATTTGTCACCTTTATGTAAAAGCTAGCTCCTGCACACTTCACAGCTATTAATGTGAATTGGTTTGACCAATAACCATTGCTTGATCCTTAAAATTAAATTTTGTAACTAATGGAATCATTCTTTCAAATAGGTAAGAGTTTTTCTGTGACTATTTTGGATGTGTGTGATGGGGGGGAGTCATTTCATCAGCTGTTATTTAACAAATTGAGTAAAGCAAAGGTCCATAAATTAAGAAACACTCCAACAGAAAGCTGCCTTTAGGCCTTTCTCCCATTTTACTGGAAATACTGAGGGGACTCCTATGATTTGTCATGTCATGAGGCTCATTTTAATCATTACAAGTCTTTTATTCATTTGAGCTTAAATACACTAGTGACTGAAAGGAGGGAACTACAACCCACTTGAGAAGGTACAGTAAACATAGAATTTTCAAGGGCTGAAGAGGAAAATATTTAAGGTGAGATTTGTTTAGGCCTTCTGTAATAGAAATGCTCCATGCCAACGAGCAGTTTGGCAGGTGATGGTACATATGTAAAGTAAGAAGGTATAAACACTGGGGATTGTGGTATACCTAGCTTCCCTTTCTAAAAACATTTGTTTTTTAAAAAAATTCTTTAACACTGTTATGGCTAAAGGAAATTGTTCTGAGGATACCAATAAGCTATCCTCACAGTATAAATGGTTAGAACTGTAAGCTTAGGCAAAAGTGTCTGGATTTACACTGTAGCTCTGCCACTTGCTGGGTGCTGAGTGACTATAAGCCCATTCCTGTGCCTGTTTCCTTGTCTGTAAATGGGGATCAACAATTCCCACCTCAGAGTTCTTGCAAACACTCAACATGGTAATGCATGAAAAGCACTTAGACTTGTGTCCAGCATTAGCTAATGCAAGAGCTTAGTAAGTGATAGCTGCTATTATCTCTAGAGTGGAGGTCTTTTTGGGTCAAGAATCCCTTTGTGAATGTGATGGAAGACAACACAGCCTATATTCATAGAGAAATAGACACAAAAACATGACTCATGCATAAATGGGACTTAAAAGCCCATCCATGGATCTCAGGTTACAAACTTTTTTAAAGATTGTGCTGCTGAGAAAGAGGATAAGGTCATAAAAATTAGCCCATAATACACTAGAAATAGAAGCTATTGATTTTTCGCCCACATTTTTGGAAACTTGTTTACATTATTTCTGAAAGGTAGTAACTGAAGTGGTTAACACCGCTTTGCAGTCTGACCACTTGAATTCAAATTTTGGTTCAGTCATTTACTAGGTGTGTGACCTTGAGCATATTAACCTATAACTAAGGAGTTAAAAAACAGTGTATCTCCTGCCCCGGCCGGTTGGCTCAGTGGTAGAGCGTCGGCCTGGCGTGCAGAAGTCCCAGGTTCGATTCCCAGCCAGGGCACACAGGAGAAGCGCCCATCTGCTTCTCCATCCCTCCCCCTCTCCTTCCTCTCTGTCTCTCTCTTCCCCTCCCGCAGCGAGGCTCCATTGGAGCAAAGATGGCCCGGGCACTGGGGATGGCTCCTTGGCCTCTGCCCCAGGCGCTGGAGTGGCTCTGGTCACAACAGAGCGACCCCCGGAGGGGCAGAGCATCGCCCCCTGGTGGGCAGAGCGTCGCCCCCTGGTGGGCGTGTCGGGTGGATCCCAGTCGGGTGCATGCGGGAGTCTGTCTGTCTTTCCCCGTTTCCAGCTTCAGAAAAATACAAAAAACAAAACAAAACAGTATATCTCCTTCTGAACTTAGTATTTTATTTATTGATTTTAGAGAGAGAAAGAGGGAGGGAGGGAGGAAGATCAATCTGTTCCTATATGTGCCCTTACCAGGGATCAAACTTAAAATCTTTGTGTGTGGGGATGATGCTCTAACCAATTGAACTACCCAGCCAAGGGCTTAGTTGTTGTTTTTTTTTTTTTAACAGTAAGCTCCATCTTTAAATTTCCAGTCTTATAATGGACAATGATCTTTATCCTCTATAGTTGTGCCTATTATTTTCTTGAGTTTTAATTCATCCTTTATTATCACTTCAATGCTAGATATTATGTCATTTGTGGATTGTGAATATCCCCTTAACTTAAATATCTACTTCCCTTGCCTGACCTGTGGTGGTGCAGTGGATGGGGCGTTGACCTGGAAATGCTGAGGTCGCCAGTTCGAAACCCCCTGGGTTTGCCTGGTCAAGGCACATATGGGAGTTGATGCTTCCAGTTCCTCCCCCCTTCTCTCTCCCTGTCTCTCTCTCCTCTCTCTCCCTCTGTCTCTCAAAATAAAAAATATATAAAAATAAAAATAAATATCTACTTCCCAGACATTGTATGCCCAAATATTCTCTAGTTATTTTTTTCATCCTTTTTAACTTGGTGTCTGGTCAAAGACTTTTATATAACATGCTAAATTCTATTTTAATCTTACAGATGAAATATATGACACCATTTATTGAGTGCTTACTGTGTTATGGGCACTATGCTAAATACCTTTTTATGTATCTTCTCACCATATCCTCCTAACATTCCTGAACTCAAAGCAGGAGCTATTATTACCCATGAGAATAAATTGCTCTAATTCATAAAGCTATTAAATGACAGGCTTTAGCTTCAAACCAAAATATTTCTGACTCCAAAGCCTATAAGCTTATTCAGTAGTCTACACTGCCAACCAAGCTCTAAAAGAATATAGGTGACTTAGGGCTGGTGGCCACCAGAATGTGGGTTTCTTGAACCACAGATCAACCTGCTTTGTTTGTTCATATTTAAATCTAAATACTTATGTACTATAACTTTGGACATACTGCTTTACATAGTTCCTGCCCTGAAGTAGTTCAGTCTAGCAAGTGACAGATGGATACAGAATGTGAGAAGTGCTATTGAAACAGATGAAGGAGGCCTGACCTCTGGTGGTGCAGTGGATAAAGCGTTGACCTGGAAATGCTGAGGTCACCGGTTCGAAACCCTGGGCCTGCCTGGTCAAGGCACATATGGGAGTTGGTGCTTCCAGCTCCTCCCCCCTTCTCTCTCTCTGTCTCTCTCTCCTCTGTCTCTCTCCTCTCTAAAAAAATAAAATTAAATTAAATTAAATTAAAAAAAAAAGTTATTATAAAAAAAAAAAAAAAAAAAAAGAAACAGATGAAGGAGCCATTAATTCAGCTTAGAAAGGGGCTTAAACATAGGGAAGGAGCATGTTAGTAAGAGGGCATTTCTTTATTTTTTTTTTTGTTGTTGTTGTTTTTTATTTTTAATTTTTTTATTTATTCATTTTTAGAGAGTTGAGAGAGAGAGACAGAGAGGGAAAGAGAGGAGAGAGAGACAGAGAGAGAGAAGGGGGAGGAGCTGGAAGCATCAACTCCCATATGTGCCTTGACCAGGCAAGCCCAGGGTTTTGAACCGGCGACCTCAGCATTTCCAGGTCGACGCTTTATCCACTGCGCCACCACAGGTCAGGCAAGAGGGCATTTCTGACAGAGCAAACAATGTACTACACTTGATCTTAGCCAAAAGGCCAAGAAGCGATGAGCAAATAATAAATAATATAAAAGCAGTTAAAGGAGAGAGACATTGCATTTATGAATTTAAGGAGCAGAATAATCTGGTATGATTAGGCAGGTAAATGAGAGCGAAGAAAGGGTATCTGGAATAAGGCTGAGTCCACGTTGAGAAAGGTAGTAGTCGTTGATGGTCATACTTTTTAACTTCCAATTAGTAATTACATAGCTGAGACGTTCAAGTTCAACTTATAAGTTCTGATTTATTAGATAAGTACTGATAAAATAATTAGAGAAATGTTAATTGTTTCATCAATAAAGCAATAAGATTAAGCATTGAAATTTTTTCTTAAACTTAATGATAAATTAGTACTCCTATTCCTCCCCAAATTAAGAAACAAAATAACATGGGAAAAAGAATACCCAGACCATATTTAAGGTCAGAGAAACATCCTGTATAGATTAAATACTAGGTTCTTAGGATCTCTTGACATAAAGGTCAAACTAGGTTTGTAAAATAAGAATTGTCAATACATGGTAAATAACAGCTCCTTGTCTAAGACAAAACTTCAGAAAATAACAGTGATAGCTTTTTAAATGTACATGTCAGTAACAATCTGAAACCATCTACCTTTGTACTCTCGGTTTCTCTTTTTTTGTGTGTGTGACACAGACAGAGGGACAGATAGGGACAGACAGGAAGGGAGAGAGATGAGAAGCATCAATTCTTCATTGTGGCACCTTAGTTCATGGATTGCTTTCTCTTACGTGCCTTGACCGGGTGGCTATAGCAGACCGAGTGACCCCTTGCTCAAGCCAGTGTGACCTTGGGTTCAAGCTGGTGAGTTGTGCTCAAACCAGATGAGCCCACACTTAAGCTGGCGACCTCAAAGTTTTGAACCTGGGTCCTCTGCATCCCAATCCAATGCTCTAGCCACTGCCTGGTCAGGCTCAGTTTCTCTTAATAAGCATGGTTCCACTACCACAAAATGTGTATCAATCACATGAAAGCACTGCAGTACTCATACAACCGGAACATGAAACATTTCTTTCTAATCAGTTTTCTTTCCAACAAAGAGCCGTTTACAGGTTAAAATTCTCCTTTTCTTTTAAAGGATGTACCTTTCTTCCATTGAAAAAGTTTACAGGCCCTGGCCAGTTGGCTCAGTGGTAGAGCGTCGGCCTGGCGTGCAGAAGTCCCGGGTTCGATTCCCGGCCAGGGCACACAGAAGCACCCATCTGCTTCTCTACCCCTCCCCCTCTCCTTCCTCTCTATGTCTCTCTCTTCCCCTCCCACAGCCGAGGCTCCACTGGAGCAAAGTTGGCCCGGGCACTGAGGATGGCTCCATGGCCTCTGCCTCAGGCACTAGAATGGCTCTGGTTGCAACAGAGCAATGCCCCAGATGGGCAGAGCATCACCCCCTGGTGGGCATGCCGGGTGGATCCCGGTCGGGCGCATGCGGGAGTCTGTCTGACTGCCTCCCCATTTCCATCTTCAAGGGAAAAAAAAGAAAAAGTTTACTAAAAATTTTTTATTTACTGTATTCTCTCATTCAGAGAATAAACTTGATAAACATAGGTTGTCTTAAAATACTGTAGTAGTTTTTTGATAAGTAAATTGATTAGTAGAGTTCTAAGTACAAGAAGGGGGAAAGGATTACCAGAAATAAGATTATTTCTAACAAAGCTTCAGGAAAATCTTGATTATTAAAACCCCTTGTATCTTACAAGTTTTGCATATATGGTTTTAGCTTTTCAAGCACTCTACCAATAAGGCATCTGCAATAGTAAAGATTCGCTACTGCAGCCTTGGGGAGTATGTCTTAGTGTTGTATTGGTGCTTCTCTGACAAAGTACGCTTTCAGTTGAGACAGTCACATATTTATGTGTATCCTAAGTTCCAAATATAAATAGTATAATTGAACTGATGGGCTGGAATAAAACACAAGTTCTTAGATTAAGCATAGCAGCCTCTTACAAGTTATTTGAATTTTATAAAAAATGTGAATGTTAACACACAAGAGGTGAGATGGCAGCTGCTTTTATGAAAGCTCACACATTGAAACTAAACAAGAAATTTTAAGCTGTGTGGAGCTATTTTATTACCAGGCAGCATCCCCTCATTGTATAAATAGCAACTAGCTTCTGGTTCCTGAAGGCCAAACTAATGTTGATTTTGAAGATCAACATTGTCCACTGCCCCATCTATGACTCCAAACAACTCTGTCTGTTGATTCCTTTTAGCTATTTGAGATAAGCCCTGAAAAGGAAAAAGATCAAATGCAATATAATCTCCTGGAGTATCAGCTCCTTACTGCAGATATCCTTGACCACAAGAGCCTTTGAGTCAGCCAGATTGCATCAGGTTCCAAATCAGTGTCCTATAAGGATTCCCATGCTTGTGAAGAATGTCATGCAAACTTCTTCTTGGTGGCCGTGAACCTCTCCATGTACTAAAAATTAAAAATAAAAGAATATGTGGTGTTTTGGCATGAGCAAATACTATCCTGTTTGTTACTTAGGTTTTCATGTGTTTGTTTTTTTTTCATTTTTTTATTGGATAAGGTCCCTCATTTCCTACAAAGCTACCTATTCTAAATGCACATAGTTTTGGGATCTTCTAAATTTTTAATTCCTATTAAAATATAGGAAACCTATCAAAAGACAAAGATGCTTTACAATACACTCTCTAAAGAAAAAGTCATCTTGGTACAATCCAATACCAGTAAATCTTGGAACAAGAATTTGTCTGATTCTTAGAACCCACCTCCAAAATGGGGAACAACTCCTGTGGACAAATAGGATTAGCCATGCAGCCTGTGGCTATAAACATTCATGTTGGTTACTTCACCATTCTCTTCTCTGAAGCAGTGACTAGAAATGCAGAAGTACTTCAAAACATACCTTATCATAGCCTTCTAGTTCTCGAAGTTTCTTTATTTCAAAAAGGTTGCCTTCCACAGCAAGCAGACATATCTGGGAATCACTGAGGATGCTCTGTGGAAGCATGCTGAGCTCAAGACAGTTCTCTTCCAGGCGAAGAACTTTAAGGCGTGGACAGCAAGAGATCTTTACTGAGATCTGAGATATCTATTGAACAATAAAAACAAATAGCATGAGCACTGTAATGGTTTTCGGTTTGTTTGTTTGTTTTTACTATTTTAAAACAACAAAAAAAAAATTTGCTTGACTCTGTCCTAGTTCTCTTTTTACCACCATTTTCTCACTACTCAGAAGCCTGTCATCTAGTGTCTGTTAATACTCCACTTTTTTTTTTTTTTTTTAAGAAAGTGACAGAGACAGGAAGGGAGACAGATGGGAGCATCAATTCATTGCAGCACTTTAGTTGTTCATTAGTTGCTTCACATAAGTGCCTTGGGGGGGTGGCTCCAACTGAGCCAGTGACCGCTAGCTCAAGCCAGTGACCATGGTGTCATGTCTGTGATCTCATGCTCAAGCTGGCAACCTTGGGGTTTCGAACCTGGGTCCTCAGTGTCCCAGGTTGATGCTCTATACACTGTGCCACCACCTGGTCAGGCACTCCTGCACTTTTTTGGGCAGAAAACTTGCTTTTTGAAGGTCAGTGGCTTTTTGAAAGTAAAATTTCCTGATAATAAAAACACTACTCTAGAAAATTTGAGAATCAAATTTTTAAAAGTTTAAAGAAAAGCTACCTGCAATTTACCACCATAAACATTTTGTTACATCAACTGCCAATCTTTGATTTGTACATAAATGATTATATTATCACTCATAGAAACTCCTTATTGTGTCTAAGTACAGGGTTTTTCTTCCTAAATTTTGAATTATTCCTGAGTTGGCTTCCCTTCTTGTTCCTATGGACATTTTTCAAGCAGTAGTCCCTGATACTTAATAGTTGGTCTTCTTTCTATACTTTCTCCTAAAGTTCACTCATTTTTTTATTATTAAATTTATTTGAAAGTAGAAGAGATAGTGAGACAGACTTCCACATGTGCCCCAACCAGGATTCACCTGGCAATCTGTCTAGGGCTGATACTCGAATCAACCGAGCTATCCTCAGTGCCTAAGGCTGAGACTCAAACCAATCAAGCCACTGACAGCTGGAGGGGAAGAGGGAGAGAAGCAGATGGTTGCTTCGCCTATGTGCCCTGACAGGGAATTGAAGCTGGAATGTCCATACACTGGGCTGATGCGCTCGCGTGCTCTCTCTCTCTCTCTCTCTCTCTCTCTCTCTCTCTCTCTCTCTCTATATATATATATATATATATATATACACACACACACACACACACACACTGAGCCAACTGGAGAGGGCCTCATTCATAAAGCCATCATTTCTGTTAAGATCTCAAGTCTCTCACCTCTGTTCCATGCCCGCATCTCCCAATTTTTAGTGCATTTCCATTTGTGCCATCATAATCAACTCAGCATGTCTATTCTCAGTAGCATCATTTTTTTTGAAGGCCCTCAAGCTCATTACCAAGCAATTATCTTTAATTCATTCAGCTCATTTGCCCATTAAATGTTCCAAGTCAACAAATATATTTACTCTGCATGGTATCATCTCAGACTATCACCTAGCAACTTTTTAGAAATGCAAACTCTAGCGTCGACCTGGAACACTGAGGTTGCCGGTTCGAAACCTTGGGCTTGCCTGGTCAAGGCACATATGAGAGTTGATGCTTCCTGCTCCTCCCCCTTCTCTCTCTCTCTGTCTCTCTCTCTCACTCCTCTCTCTCACAAAAAATCAATAAATAAAATATATATATAAAAAAAAGATATAGTTTAGAAATGCAAACTCTCAAACCCCACCCCAGACTTACTGAATGAGAAATACTGAAAGTGGGGCCCAGCGATCTGTCAACAAGCTCTCCTGGTTATTCTGATGTACACTAAAATCTGAGAACCACTGATAAAGGCATTGGCATGTATGAATGTGGAGGAGTAAGTGCTCAACTAATACTTGTTGCTTAACTTTTTTCCAAGTTTCCCCTCTGCCCAAATACTCAAAAATTTCTTTCCAAAATGCTCAAGAATATACAAGAATATTTAGTTAAAGATGAGGCTAACATCTTCAAAAACATACTGAATTTCAGCCCTGGCCGGTTGGCTCAGTGGTAGAGTATCGGCCTGGCGTGCAGGAGTCCCGGGTTCGATTCCCGGCCAGGGCACACAGAAGAAGTGCCCATCTGCTTCTCCACCCCTCCCCCTCTCCTTTCTCTCTCTCTCTCTCTCTCTTCCCCTCCTGCAGCCAAGGCTCCATTGGAGCAAAGTTGGCCTGGGCGCTGAGGATGGCTCTGTGGCCTCTGCCTCAGGCGCTAGAATGGCTGTGGTTGCAACAGAGCAATGCCCCAGATGGGCAGAGCATAGTCCCCTGGTGGGCATGCCATGTGGATCCCGGTCGGGCGCATGTGGGAGTCTGTCTGCCTCCCCGTTTCCAGCTTCAGAAAAATACAAAAACATACTGAATTTCATAAATAATTTAAGATCACTACAATCTAAAATAGTTTTGTCCCAATAAAACTTTTTACAATAATTGGAATGTTCTATATCTATGCTGTTCAATATGGTAGCCATTTACCACATACAGGTTTTGTTTTGAAAGGCAAGGAGAGAAACAGGTACATTGAGCTGCTCCTGTATGTGCCCTTACCAGGGAATTGAACCAGCAACCTCCACACTCCAGGGCGATGCTCCAACCAACTGAGCTATGTGGCCAGGGTTGTCACATGATAGGTTTGTAGGGTTTTTTAAATAAGTGAGAGTTGGGGAGGTAGAGACAGACTCCCGCATGTGCCCTACCAGGATCCACCCAGCAAGCCCCCTACCAGGCAATGCTCTGCCTGTCTGGGCCGCTGCTCCCTTGCTCAGCAACTGAGCTATTTTATATTTTAGCACCTGAGGAGAGGCCATGGAGCCATCCTCGGCGCCCAGGGCCAACTTTGCTCAAACCATTTGAGCCATGGCTGCAGGAGGGGAAGAGAAAGACAGAGAGGCAAGGGTAGAGAAGGGGTGGTGAAGCAGATGGTCACTTTTCCTGTGTGCCCTGACCAAGAATTGAACCCAGGACTTCCACACACCAGGTTGATGCTCTACTATTGAGCCAATAGGCCAGGGCTACGTATGGTTTTTTGTTTTGTTTTTTTAATTTTTTTATTCATTTTAGAGAGGAGAGGGAGAGACAGAGAGAGAGAAGGGGGGAGAAGCTGGAAGCATCAACTCCCATATGTGCCTTGACCAGACAAGCCCAGTTTCGAACCAGCAACCTCAGCATTTCCAGGTCGACGCTTTATCCACTGCGCCACTACAGGTCAGGCCCACGTATGGTTTTTAAGCACTTAAAATATAGCTTGTGGCAACTGAGGAACCGAGTATTTTAAAATTTATTTTTAGGTGGAGAGAGAGAAACATCAATTTGTAGCTCCACTTATTTATGTATGCATTGGTTGATTCTTCTTTTTTTTTTTTCTTCTTCATATTTTTCCAAAGTTAGAAGTGGGGAGGCAGTCCGATAGACTCACGCATGTGCCCCACCGGGATCCACTGGCATGCCCACCAGGGGGCAATGCTCTGCCCATCTGGGGTGTTGCTCTGTTGCAGCCAGAGCTATTCTAGTGCCTGAGGCGGAGGCCATGAAGCCATCCTCAGTGCCCAGGCCAACTTTGCTTCAATGGAGCCTTGGCTGCAGGAGGGGAAGAGAGAGAGAGGAAGGAGAGGGGGAAGGGTGGAGAAGCAGATGGGTGCTTCTCCTATGTCTCCTGGCCGGGAATCAAACCTGGGACTTCCACATGCCAGGCTGACGCTCTACTGCTGAGCCAACCAGCCAGGGCCTCATTGGTTAATTCTTGTAAGTTTCCTGATCGGGGATCTAACCCACAACCTTGGCATATTGGGACAATGCTCTAACACCAACTGAGCTACCTGGCCAGAGCTGATTTTTTTTTTTTTTTTGGTATTTTTCTGAAGTTGGAAATGGGGAGGCAGTCAGACTCCCGCATGTGCCCGACCCGGGATCCACCCGGCACGCCCACCAGGGGGCGATGCTCTGCCCATCTGGGGCTTCGCTCTGTTGCAACCAGAGCCATTCCAGCGCCTGAGGCAGAGGCCACAGAGCCATCCTCAGTGCCCGGGCCAACTTTGCTCCAATGGAGCCTTGGCTGTGGGAGGGGAAGAGAGAGACATAGAGAGGAAGGAGAGGGGGAGGGGTAGAGAAGCAGATGGGCGCTTCTCCTGTGTGCCCTGGCTGGAAATCGAACCCGGGACTCCTGCACGCCAGGCCAACGCTCTACCACTGAGCCAACTGGCCAGGACCCAGAGCTGAATTTTTAATTTAAATGAGTTTTAATAGTCCCATGTGGCTAGTGGCTACTGTATTGGACTATACATCTAGAAGCACATACACTAAAAAAACTAAAGGCCCTGACCTATGGTGGCGCAGTGGATAAAGCATTGACCTGGAGCGCTGAGGTTGCCAGTTTGAAACCCTGAGCTTGCCTGGTCAAGGTACATATTGGAGTTGATGCTTCCTGCTCCTCCCCCCTTCTCTCTTTTTCTCTCTAAAAAATGAAAAAATAAAATAAATCTAAAAAAAAATAAAGGCCATCTAGTCTATGTTTAATGTTTCATCATCTGTGCCTTATTTCCAAAACAAAGATTTGGTTCTCCAGTCAGAAAATAACCAACAAGTTCTGAAATAATGAAAACAAATTTGAAATATTAGAATCAAAGCTGTCCAACAATGAAATGGGCTATCTTCAGAAAGCCTATCACTGACTTTTTTATCTTTTTTAGTGAGTGAGACAGGCAGGGACAGACGGAGATGAGAAGCACCATCTTGTTGTGGATCTTTAGTTGTTCATTGATTGCTTTCTCATATATGCCTTGACTGAGAGGCTCCAACTGAGCCAGTGATCAATTGCTCAAGCCAGTGACCTTGGGCTCAAGCCAGCGACTTTGGGCTTCAAGCCAGTAACCTTTGGGCTCAAGCCTGCAACCATGGGGTCATGTCTATGGTCCCATGTTCAAACCAGCAACACTGAGCTCAAGCTGGTGAGCCTGTGCTCAAGCCAGATGAGCCCGCATTCAAGCTGGTCACCTCCGGGATTTGAACTTGCGCCACCGCCTGGTCAGACTCACTGACTGTTTCTTATCAAAAGCAGGACACACACTTGAAAAGAGGTCAAAAGAGGACACCTCTGATATCCAACTCTGAGAACCTATGAATGTAAGTTGCTCTTCCAGTCTACCTGATAGTGCTCCATGCTAGATGACTAGAATCATGCTTGAGGAATATCTGAAGAACTCTTCAAGATTTGTAAGACAGTAGTTTAAATTTTTATATTACCACCCTGCAACCCATCCCACTTTCCTAAAAATACCTACACAAAAAACACAACCAGTGTCTCAACTAACTCCACAGACCTTAGCCTTTGAAATTAGTCCAGCCCATAGACTATACACCTCTCACCCAGCTTCTGATGTCCAGCTCCATGATTACAGCTTAGAGAAGAAAAATGGTTAAATGACTGTACACTCATATATATATATAATGTAGAAAAAAAACCCTTAAGCTCTGGACCTGGTTCTGGTTGAGGTTGAGTTCAATGGCCTGCAGCTCCCCCACGATGTCAGGCACACTCCTAATCTGATTCTTGGAGAGATCCACCACATCTAGGTGTGGTAGGCTACAAAGTTGGAGTGGCAGTACTCGCAGCTGGTTCCCAGAAAGGCTTAGGGTCTTGAGGGCTGACAGTTGCCCAAAAGTAGATGGCAGCTCTCTCAAGTGATTGCTGTTTAGGCTTAATGTCTCTAGTTTTTTCAGATTGCATAACTCATCAGGAAGAACAGCTGGCAAAGACAAAAAAAACAGAAACCTGAATGTGACACAGTTGGAAAACACCTTTGATAACATTTATAAAAACTATATGGCAGCCTGCTATGATTCTTGTTAATATACACAGAATTCCCACAGAGTGTGCCATTTCTTACCAACATAATCTTCAGAAGGTAAGGGTGCCATCAAAAATGCAGGAAAGCATTTCTGTGTATATTCTGTATATGAGCCTCCCCATAATCTGATGGAAATTTTATGGGATTTGGAATGCCCTCCCCTTCAATCCCCCCATCCAAAGCATCTCAGTACCAATCATTATACTACAAGAGGTTTGTAGATGTAATTACAAGAGATAGAAAACTTAAAAGGTCTCTGACGTTCTCCTGCGTCTTAAGCAATATGAACGGTTTCATAACAAAAATCAGCTTGTAAGAGGGCACCACCCTTCTTAACAGCAGTAAAAGCTTTCCCAGACGCAAATGCCATACTCAGTTTGTTGTTGTTCAAGGAGAGGCTCTTCAACAGAGTGAACTTCCCTATAATCATAGGCGGTAGGCTCTCGATCTTGTTGTTGGATAAGTCGATAGTCCTGAGATTGCTCGTCAGCTTCTGCAACTCTGAAGGAAACTGGAGAGAAGAGTTCAAAGTGCGGAGAATCCCTCACGGAATCAACTTCACCATCCCCACCATCCTTCTCCCACTAAATTCCCTGGTCGGGTGCCTCTCAGTCTCACCTCAGTTAGCCCACGGTCTTTAAGCTGAAAGACACCCGTTTTCTGAGCGGTTTCCACATGAGCGCGGAGGGCACTGTTTCCCATCCTGGAGCCGTGGCTCAGGTGCCTGCAGGAAGGAAGTGCAGCTGTCACTGCTCGGTCCAGGCACCCAAACACGCCGTGGCCTCTGTGCCGGGTCTCCTGCCCCAGCAGTCGCCTCTTGCAGACCTCTGGATCTTGGGAGCCAGCCCAAGATTGACAAGAAAGAAAGGGAAGAACAGACGCCCGACCACTAGCCCCTGCCGTTTTAGCAGCTGTTCCGAGGCTAGAGGGCGCTAGGAGCCTACGGAGGATCAGGGGTTCCGGGACTTGACCCCTACCCCTCAGCTCACAGTTGGCTCTGATGAGAAAGACCCGGGATGCACTCACCAGAGATGCGCTTCCCGGGCTTCCGCCTGAGCAGAAACGCCCCGTGACGTCATCTAGCCGCGCGGCGCATTCGACTCATTCCCAGCGCCACTGGGGAAGGTGGATCTTGGCCATGGCTGCGGCCAACCCTTGGGACCAGGCGTCTACTCCAAACGCTGCCGGGCTACTGCTGGGCCATTTCGTAACTTCGGGGATAGTAACTCAGGTACGTAAGTGGCGACAGCGTCATTAAATTGGTGCCCAAGGCACCGACAGAAGGTGGCTGTGAAGTGGTGGTGCTGGCTGGGGGCTCTACTATAGCAGAGGCAGATGGAGCCGGTTCTAGGCAACAGCAGATACGGTTCTGCACTGGGTTCTGCGAATGCAAGGCTCTAAAGACACTGCTCACAAAAATGAGGGGATCTGGGAACGTGCAGATACTCCAGTACTTATAGCCTTTTATATAGTTCATTTTCACCAATGAAATAAAAGTTGGTTTTGCATCTCATTTGTATAATCAACTTTCTTTGACTTGTCTTTGCTTTTCTGATGTTCTTGTTTAATTTAAAAAAATCAAATGCTTCTTTTTTTATCGCTTCATATTCATTTTGAATTGTCTCCTAGTTTTTGTGAGCAGTATGGATTGTGATTCGAGTAGACGGTGTTTCAGGTGTCTGAGGCAAGTTATACCGGGTCAGTTCGTGGGAGAAAATAAAGACCGATGTTTCCCCCCGTTTTTGTTTTGTTTTGTTTTAATTCAATCCAGTTGTAGATACCGTCAATAGATTGTAATGGGTGACGTGTTGGGAAAACGGCTAGCTAGTTAAAACGTTATGTTCCCAAACAACGCCCGTTTGTGTGAGGTATTGAAGTATGTATATTAACAGCAGGAGGCGCTAGATACGAGAGAGCACCAGGGGAAGCGCGCGTCTTTAAAGGCCCCTCAAAAAGAAGTATTGGCAAAAAAGACCCAAAAGACCTTGTAACAGGAACAGATTATTTTGAGAAGGAGAGAGGAGCCCAAGGGGTGGTGGAAGAGTCATTAGAGAACTATATTGTCTTACAGTAGAATTGAAGAAACTAAGGCCTAAGGAGACCAAGAAATTTGTCCAAGGTCATTCAACGAGTGAAGGAGAATTATATTCCAGAGCTTTCCTTTTTCTGACATACTGTTTCATCTGTAAGATGAGCTGATAGATGGAACTGTGACACTATCTTGAAAGAGTTTAAGTTTCTGTTGAACTCTTCTAAATTACCTGAAGACCTGCTAACAAGATCTTATGGACTGGGGAGGACAAGCAGTAGTAAAGAATGCAGTCGAGCCTGACCAGGCGGTGGCGCAGTGGATAAAGCGTCGGATTGCGGTGCGGAAGACCCCAGGTTCGAGACCCGGGCTCATCTGGTTTGAGCAAAAAGCCCACCAGCGTGAACCCAAGGTCGCTGGCTCCAGCAAGGGGTTACTCAGTCTGCTGAAGGCCCGCGGTCAAGGCACATATGAGAAAGCAATCAATGAACAACTAAGGTGTTGCAACGCGCAATGAAAAACTAATGATTGATGCTTCTCATCTCTCTCTATCCCTCTCTCTGATTCACTCTCTGTCTCTGTAAAAAAAAAAAAAAAGAATGCATTGGAAAGTAGGCCAAACATAACCACATCAGTCACCAGTTCAATCTCTGGTGAGAAAATTTTAGATATTGATAAGTGAGCTGTTTGTTGGCGTAGTGGTTGTTTTGGGGAGGATATTCCTAGTGTCCTTCAAGTAACACTAATTAGATAGTTACCTTTTTTGCCTAGGTAAGATCTGCCAATCCATAGCTTCTTAAGACAATCTGACAATCCTATGGCACAGCTAATCCGAATAAAGAATCTTTATAGATTTGTAGCATGATTATACTTTAAGCAAACTTTACATATGAAAACCTACTTTTATTACAAGGGCTTAGCATAGATTCTTCCAAATGGTACATTATATGATCCCTTTATTATTACTCTTTTTTTTTTTTTTTTTTTTACAGAGACAGAGAGTGAGTCAGAGAGAGGGATAGACAGGGACAGACAGACAGGAATGGAGAGAGATGAGAAGCATCAATCATTAGTTTTTCCATTGCGCGTTGCAACACCTTAGTTGTTCATTGATTGCCCTCCCATATGTGCCTTGACCGTGGGCCTTCAGCAGACCGAGTAACCCTTTGCTTGAGCTAGAGACCTTGGGTCCAAGCTGGTGAGCTTTGCTTAAACCAGATGAGTCCGCACTCAAGCTGGCGACCTCGGGGTCTCGAACCTGGGTCCTTCCGCATCCCAGTCCGATGCTCTATCCACTGCGCCACCTCCTGGTCAGGCTTATATGATCCCTTTAAACAGTCTAGTCCTTGCCTGACCAGGCGGTGGCGCAGTGGATAGAGCGTAGGACTGGGATGCTGAAGACCCAGGTTCGAGACCCCGAGGTCGCCAGCTTGAGCACAAGTTCATCTGGTTTGAGCAAAGCTCACCAGCTTGGACCCAAGGTCACTGGCTCAAGCAAAGGGTTACTCAGTCTGCTGAAGGCCCATGGTCAAGGCACATATGAGAAAGCAATCAATGAACAACTAAGGTGCCGCAATAAAAAACTAATGATTGATACTTCTCATCTCTCTCCATTCCTGTCTGTCCCTATCTGTCCCTCTCTCTGACTCTCTCTTTGTTTCTGTAAAAAACAAAAGAAAACAAAGTCTATTCCTTAAGTGCATCGTCCCATGTGTATTAAAAATTAAAATTAAGAGTATTTTTTTAAATTGTGATATAAAATTCTTCTAGAAAACATGGCTTGTTTGAGCTTTGTTGTGTTTTGATATATCAATTGGAGAATGATTCAGTGAAAGAAAGGTAGAGTTAACTCTGTAGGGTAATATGCTTTCTTTTATGCTTCAGTGGCCATATATTCTGGTTATTTTTTGGGCAAGCTTGAATGAGTCATGACAACTTGATTAAAGCTCCCTCTAGTGGCAATGCAAAGATGAGGATCTGGACCTAGAAAAGACCTAGACTCTACTATTTTTACATATTATCTATATATTACTTATATATTAGGGCTAAGTCACAGTCCTCAAATAGTTAGAATTTTTATTTACTAGAGGAATTTGGCTTCTCTTTTATTCCTCTTTCCTTTTTGTCTTTCCCCTTCTTGAACATTCTTAGTTTCCCTCTGGTTTCTATCACAAGTTCTTGGCTAAGCTCCATTACCCTATTGTTGAACCTAACAGTTTACTAGTTTGCAAATTTGCAACTAAGATTAGTATATACATATGGAGGGATAGAAAGATAGCAGAGAATGAATAGGTTACAATGAGAAATGGGAGAGTTTTACTTTCATTTACCTTCTACCTAAGAGCAAAATGAAAAGTAAAAGAGGCTATGATGGAAATGCACTGGATTAGATGTGTTCTCATTTCAACCCTGATGCACACTGGCAGTGTGAGGTTGGACTAACGCTTAACCTTTTCAATTTTCAATTTTGTCATCAGTAGAATATCTTATGTTATCTGTCTCAGTGAATGGCATAACAATCTGTTCAGTCACCTGAAGCAGGATCCTTGGAGTCAGTATTAACTTGACTTTAACTCTCACTACCCATATTACCTAGGATCTTCCCATGGATTCATACCTCTGCCTTCTTTCCTTTTTAACTGCTAATGGCCTATTACACATTCTCATCTTCTTACCTGGAATGCTAAAGCAGACACTTGTCTAAAATACAAACTTTGGCCCTGGCTGGTGGGCTCAGTGGTAGAGTGTTGGCCTGGCATCCAGGAGTCCCGGGTTCGATTCCTGGCCAGGGCACACAGGAGAAGCGCCCATCTGCTTCTCTACCCCTCCCCCTCTCCTTCCTCTCTGTCTCTCTCTTCCCTTCCCGCAGCCGAGGTTCCATTGGAGCAAAGTTGGCCCGGGCAGTGAGGATGGCTCCATGGCCTCTGCCTCAGGCACTAGAATGGCTCTGGTCGCAACAGAGCAAAGCCCCAGATGGGCAGAGCATCGCCCCCTGGTGGGCATGCTGGGTGGATCCTGGTTGGGCACATGCGGGAGTCAGTCTGTCTGGCTCCCCGTTTCCAACTTCAGAAAAATACAAAAAAAAATAAAAAATTAAAAAAAAAATCCAAACTTTCCTTCACCCCTCCACTAGATTTTTGTATGTTTGTTTATATTGTTGGCTAGTTATCAGAATTTTGTTTTTTAGCAAGAGAGATAGATAGGGACAGACTGAGAGTAAGGGAGAGAGATGAGAAGCATCAGTTCTTTGTTGCGGCACCTTAGTTGTTCATTGATTGCTTTCTCAAATATGCCTTGACTGAGGGACAGAGCAAGTGACCCCTTTGCTCAAGCTAGCAACTTTAGGCTCATGACCGTGGGCTTCAAGCCAGTGACCTTTGGGCTCAAAACCAGTGATCATGGGGTCATGTCTATGATCCCATGCTCAAGCCGGGGATGCTGCGCTTAAGCGGGTAAGCCTGCACTCAAGCTAGTGAGCCCGCTCTCACACCAGGGTTTTGAACCTAGGTCCTCTGCATCCCCTGTCGGTACTTGATCCACTGCACCACCGCTTCATCAGACCAGAGTTTTCTTTATTATTGTAGTCAAATATACATAACATAACATTTATCATTTAAACCGTGTTAAAGTACAGTGGTACCTTGAGATATGAATTTAATTCGTTCTGTAACCGAGCTCCTAAGTCAGTCAACTCGTATATCAAACTGTTGATACAGGACCTGTGCACCAATGCACCAACTAGCAGCAGCTTCCCGAATCACAACTCGTATCTCGGAATTTCGCTCAGATCTCAAACAAAAATACGGACCGAGTTGCAGCTCATATCTTAAAACATTTGTATGTTGGTCTCTTCGTATCTCAAGGTACCACTGTATACAACTCAGTGGCATGAAATATAGTCACAATGCTGTGAAACTATTTTCAAAACTTTTTATCATCTCCAATGGAAATCTCATACTCTTTAAGCAGTCATTCCCCATTCCTTCTTCCTCTAGCCCATTAGTTTTATTTTTCATACTACCCCCACATAAATTTCTATAATATGTACTATGTTATCATGTTATGTGATCATGTTACTTCTCCACCAGAAGTAATATGTGATCATGTTTCTTCTCCACCAGAAGACTTTTTTTTTTGTATTTTTTGTATTTTTCTAAAGTTGGAAACAGAGGCAGTCAGACAGACTCCCGCATGCACCCAACCGGGATCCACCCGGCATGCCCACCAGGGGGCGATGATCTGCCCATCTGGGGCGTTGCTCTATTGCAACCAGGGCCATTCTAGCACCTGAGGCAGAGGCCATGGAGCCATCCTCAGCAGCCGGGCCAACTTTGCTCCAATGGAGCCTTGGCTGCAGGAGAGGAAGAGAGAGACAGAGAGGAAGGAGAGGGGGAGGGGTGGAGAAGCAGATGGGCGCTTCTCCTGTGTGCCCTGGCCGGGAATCGAACCCGGGACTCCTGCACACCAGGCTGACGCTCTACCACTAAGCCAACTGGCCAGGGCTCCACCAGAAGACTTTTAATTGTTCTTATTTCTGCATTATAATTGTAGCTATTAAGATCTTCCAAGATATGTAGGACACTCCATTTCCAGATTTATCTTCTCAAATATATCTTAGTACTTAATACAATTTTGAGCTTTCTTTTTCTTTTTCTTTTTGTATTGGTTAGAGAGGGAGAAACATTAATTTGTTGTTCTACTTACTTATACATTCATTGGTCAATTGGTTCTTGTATGTGCCCTGACCAGGAATTGAACCTGCAACCTTGGCATATCAGAATGATACTGTAACCAACTGAGCTACCTGGCCAGGGCTTAGTTACTAAGCATTTATAATGTTTTTTCTATCTAGAATACTTTTTTTCCATCCATCATGAGCTTGTTAACAGCAGAGAGTTCATGTTTATTCATTCTTGATTCTTTCATTTCCTATCTTATTAATTGTCTGTAAAGTTGATTATTATCAGTCAGCAAACTTCTGCCATGAAGGGCCAGAGAGTAAGTATTTGAGGCTCTTTGGTCCATGTGGTTGCAACCAGCCTGTTGTAGTGTGAAAGCAGCCAGTGATAATAACTAAATGAGAGAAGTTGAGTTCCAATAAAACTTTAGTTTTGGACTCTAAAATTTGAAGTTCATATAATTTTCATATGTCACAAAATAATTATTTTTCTTTTTATTTCCCCCAACAATTGAAAAGTATAAAACTATTCTTAGATCATGGGCTGTACAAAAACAAGTAGTGGGCTGCATTTAGTTCATGGGCTATAGTTTCCTAACCCCTGGCCTATATGATCTCTAAAGTTCTTTCCTATGCTAACATTCTAGAAATGCTGAAGACCATACAGAAAATTATGGATGAAGCCAAAAGATGAACGAGATAATATTTTTATTCTAAAATGATCTGCAATTTATGGAGGCAATATAAAATAGAATGAAACGATAGAAAGAAGGGGGTAGTCTTTTTAGAAGAATAATTATGCCCGGCCTAAACATTCCTTTACCTAAGATAGTGAGAATGTGGAAGAAATTAGTATGGAATGACTTGTAACCAATAAAGGTCCTTTATTGAATCTGATAAATTATTCCATGGAGGGGTATTGATGGGGGTAGTGTTTTATTTTAGCCCCATGAAGGTCAGAGACTAGATCTTGGTCATTTTTTTGTATACAGGTAATTCTTCAACAGCCTCAACTTTAGAATCGTCTGATAAGCTATCAGTAATGCAAGTGGTACTTTAGGAAATAGTGCAAAGTGATTAAGTCATTTGTTTTTCTTATTTTTTTAAGTCTTTGGGCAAATGATTTGTGATAGCGGAGGTTTTAAAAACAAGAAATACACATTGCTACTGTTGTACCCTGTGTTTCATTTTTCAGGGGCAGTGATGGATGTAATATATCCTTATATTTTGGACCAATGGGCATACTTTTCAAATGCACATCAAAACTTTGTGACATGCTGCTGCTTTCTCTGTTTACTTTCCAATAGGAGATGTTAAATATATCTAAGAAATCAGCTCCTTGCTTTGTGAACTTCTCCAGGCTACAGCAGACCACAAATATTCAAGCTGAAATTAATCAGGTAAATTATGTTGAACTTTTTACTTTCTACTTCTAGTACAGGAAAAAAAACCTTAATCGTTTTCAACAGCAGTTCTCTTGCACTTCGAATAGTGTCTAGCACATAGCTGAGTAGTGTTTACTTGTAGTGGTAAATGTCTTTATAATAGTAATAGCACTAGTTGGTAGCAGTAGCAGCAACAGGACTTGAACGCCAGTATGAAAATCTTTCATAAATCCCATAGGCTCTCATAACAAATCATCCTCCCACCCCACTTAAATATTCCTGGGTTGCCTGACCTGTGGTGGCGCAGTGGATAAAGCGTCAACCTGGAAACACTGAGGTTGCCGGTTCAAAACCCTGGCTTGCCTGGTCAAGGAACATATGGGAGTTGATGCTTCCTGCTCCTCCCCCTTCTCTCTCTCTCTCTCTCTATCTCCCCCCCTCCTCTCTAAAATGAATAAATTAAAAAATATATATATATTCCTGGGTTAAAGAGTTTCCATTTTTACTTTTATATCAGGCTACTTTCTGAGAGAGCTAAATATTATTTTTGTTTCTAATGCAGAAAAACCTGGAAATTGAACTTCTAACACTAGAAAAGGATACAGAAGATGTTGTTCATCCTTCTTTTTTGAGTAAGTGGTTTGGTTAAATGGATGGGTAATCATTGGAATTTTAACTTTTTCTTGGATTACCTTAAATAAGCACCAAATGTGATATATCATTATTTTTCCAGGTATTGCCGCAAAGTTAATAAATATTTCTACTTCTGTGTTTAAACAAAAGTCCTGTTGACTTGACCAGTGCCAATTGCATATAAAGTGACCACGAGAGCCTGACCAGTGGTGGCGAAGTGGATAGAGTGTTAACTTGGGTCGCTGAGGTCCCAGGATTGAAACCCTGAGGTCATCACCTTGAGCACGGGCTCATCCAGCTGGAGTGCAGGCCCACCAGCTTGCGCGTGGGGTTGCTAGCTTGAGCATGAGGTCATTGACATGATTCCCATGGTCACTGGTTTGAAGCTCATGGTTACTGGCTTGAGCCTAAGGTTGTTGGCTTGAGCAAGGGGTCACTGGCTTGGGTGGAGCACCCCAGTCAAGGCGCATACAAGAAACAATGAACAACTAAAGTGAAACAACTACAAGTTGATGCTTCTCATCTCTCTCCCTTTCTGTCTCTCTCCAAAAAAAAGGGCAGTATTGGGATACTTGGTGATATTTGAATATGGGCTGTATTAATATTGGTAGTATTGTGCCAATGTTAAATTTTCTGAATTTGATTCTTATAGTGTAGTTATATAAGAGAGTGAGTGTTCCTATCCTTGGGAAATATATGCTGACGTTTGGGGGCTAAAGGGTCATGATATCTACAACTTACTCTCAAATGGGTCAGCAAAAATATATGTAAGAGTGTGTGGAGAAAGAGGAAAAAATAGAAACTGTAGCCAATCCTGACCTGTGGTGGCACATTGGATACAGTGTCAGCCTGGAATGCTGAGGTTGCCAGTTCCAGAATCTGGCTGACCCTGTCAAAGAACATACAGGAAGCATCTGCGAGTTGGTTCTTCCTGTTCCTCTTTCTCCCTCCCTTTCTCTTTCTCTCTTCTCTCTAAATCAATAAAATAAAATCTAAAGAAAGAAAGAAAGAAACTGTAGCCAAGTGTAACAGTTAGTGAGTCTAGGGTTGCGGTTGCTAAAGGTGGGCTTAGTTCAGGTGATGTCTTTTTTTTTTTTTTTTTTAAAGACTTTTTAATTTTTATTTATTTATTTATTTATTCATTTTAGAGAGGAGAGAGAGAGGGAGAGAGAGAGACAGGGGGGAGGAGCTGGAAGCATCAACTCCCATATGTGCCTTGACCAGGCAAGCCCAGGGTTTTGAACCGGCGACCTCAGCATTTCCAGGTCGACGCTTTATCCACTGCGCCACCACAGGTCAGGCCCAGGTGATGTCTTTTTTTATCTAACCCTAATTAAGTGGCTCCCTGAGGGCTGTTCTTGCCAGCTTTCAGAGGACAGAAAAGCCTCTGCCTACCGCCATTCACCCTTCAGTTTACAGAAGAAAAAAAATGTCACTGGCTGGCTAGCCTGCCCAGTCACCCCTTCCTACCCCCACCCCACCTCCCCCTGTACTACGCTGCCTGGTTGATCTGGGGCTTCATCAGAGGTGCCAGTTGCCTTCAACCAGGAAGAGTTGGGCTCTGTCAGCAAGGTTTCTTGGGGACAATGGCGGATTTAATGGAGGGCACACCTAGCGCATGCCCTGTGCCCGGACTTCTGGAGGGCCCCACAAAACCCCAAATTTAGCCTGACCAGGTGGTGGCGCAGTAGATAGAGCGTCAGACTGGGATGCAGAGGACCCAGGTTCAAGACCCCGAGGTCGCCAGCTTGAGCGTGGGCTCATCTGGTTTGAGCAAAAAGCCCACCAGCTTAAACCAAGGTCGCTGGCTCAAGCAAGGGGTTACTCGGTCTGCTGAAGGCCCGCGGTCAAGGCACATATGAGAAAGCAATCAATGAACAACTAAGGTGTTGCAACGCACAATGGAAAAACTAATAATTGATGCTTCTCATCTCTCTCCGTTCCTGTCTGTCTGTCCCTGTCTATCCCTCTCTCTGACTCACTCTCTGTCTCTGTAAAAAATAATTAAATAAAATTTTTTTAAAAAGTCTTTTTAAAAAAAAACAAACCCAACTTTACACTTTTTTGTAATGTAAGGGGCCTAATATTTCCTTCTGTGCCTGGGGCCTCAACTGACCTTAATCTACCTCTGCTTGGGGGCAAGGCACTTGATGCACTTTCCTGAGCTATAGGACTTGCATCTGGGACTGGGCTCAGACTTATTTAAAAACAAGCAAACAAACAAACAAACAAAAGCGAAACAACCATCAACAACAAAAAGCAGTGAGTCTTATAAGGTGAAATGTATATGGGAGTTCAATGAACTATTTTTTTAATTGAATATATTGGTTTTAATTGAAATTATACAAGTTTCAGATAACTAGTTCTACAACATAATCAACAAACTTACTGAAATTTTTCTGTAAGTTTGAAATGTATTCAAAATAAAAATTTAAAAGAAGAGGTAGCTATTAACTGAATTCTGGGGAAAATATTGAATGATCAGAAATAGCTTATAAGACAAATGTTTATTTTTTAATGTTCGTGTAGAATGTTAGAGGTAGAGATGGGAAAAGAGACTATTTGAAGAATACAGCTCTGGCTATAAACTGATGTAGGAGTAGAGTTGAAAAACACAAAGAAGTTAGCGGTAGCTTTGGTTGCCAGTAGGAGAATTAAGAGAGAACAAAATGAAATTGGTATTGGTATTAGGAAAGCAAAGGGGAGATATTTAGGAGGAAAATGGTGGGATAATTTTTGACATTGTTAGTATCAAACCAAAACGAAGAATTTATTAGTGATTTTGAAACTTGTCCTATTGCTAATTATAATTGTTGTTTCTGGTTTATGTAGCTCAAAAGTGTGATACTCTGCAAAGCATGAATAATCATTTGGAAGCAGTGCTAAAAGAGAAGAGGTCCCTTAGGCAAAGATTGTTGAAACCCCTGTGCCAGAAAAGCCTGCCTGTTGAAGCTGTTTATCACAGGTTAGACTAAAAAGCAGACATTAAAAGTTACATGTTTTTTGAAGGTAGTTTAGACTAGTAGTCATTTCATAGCATAATTCCTTAAATAATATATTAATGATTGTATCAATTAACATTTTTATTAATGCTGATACATTAAAACAGAAAGAAAATCCTGTGTTTTAAAGTATAGCTATGATAAAAACAAAGGCATTCCTTTTGTCTATAGTGTTTTGGTATTATAAATAATTATTTAAAAAAAATTTTTTTTTTAAGATTTTTTTAATTTATTCATTATAGAGAGGGGAGAGAGAGTGAGAGAGAAGGGGAGGAGCAGGAAGCATCAACTCCCATATGTGCCTTGACCAGGCAAGCCCAGGGTTTTGAACCGGCAACCTTAGCATTTCCAGGTTGACGCTTTATCCACTGCGCCACCACAGGTCAGGCCTAAATAATTATTTTAATGTAAGAAATTAGATCCATAACATAAAAGAAATTGGATAAAAATTATTTTTATTATGTATAGACTTTTTTGCCTGACCTGTGGTGGCGCAGTGGATAAAGCATCTACCTGGAATGCTGAGGTCACCAGTTCAAAACCCTGGGCTTTCCTGGTCAAGGCACATATGGGAGTTGATGCTTCCTGCTCCTCCCCTGCCTCTCTCTCTCTCTCTCACTCTCCCCACCTCTCTAAAATGAATAATAATAAAAAAAGACTGTTTTCTATTCAATGTAAGATATATTTATTGTTGCATTACTGTTGCTTAGTATATAAAAATTCTGTTGGGAGAGTTTAAGCTGGGACAGATGAAAACAATGTCAACTAAAGGAGGGAAAACAACTGAGTTCTGATCTTACTTCTATTGCTTATATGCCTCAAAGACTTGGGCAAATAATATAAAATTTTGCCTCAGTTTCCCAATTCATAGATGCTTTCTATTGCTCTCTTCCTCATAGGAGTATTGCAAGTACCAAACTGAAAATGTGTTATTATTAATAATAAAATAAAGAAGCAGGCATCTGGGAATCTGATTGCTAACTTTCTCCACCATTGCCTCACTAGCTGACCCTGAGCAAATCAGTATCTTCTCTTTAAGTATCAGATTTTTTTATCTTATAGTAATATAATAGATATATAAGTCCCATACTTGGGGATATAGTATCTATTCAGTACAGTAAAAAACCATTAATGTATATATTATCCATTGTATATATCAGAAGAACTGAATAATGACTTTAAAACATTTTGCAAATGCAAGAATTAAAGTAGTTTTATTTATAGGCTATTTCAATTAAGTACATTTGTTCTCATTGTCTTCACTCTTCACCAAGAATGAGTAGTTTGAAATGGAATAAGGTTTTATCTAAGTAAATTTCTTTGCTTACATGAGAAAATTATTAATATTGAGGTTTGTCTAACATTGGGTTGGATTCTAGATATAATAACGTTATCTTTTTCAATTTTTCTCTTAATGACAAGTTTATTCCTGCTTAAAGTGAAAGAGAAGTACCATTTTTTTTAAACACTGATATTTCCATGAATGTAGAAAGGTTATTATTATTAGCTCATTGGATTGATTGTAATTCTCTTAGCACATTTTGAATGCCCTTATTAGAAGGGGAAGAAGAAAACACAAAATAGCGATACTAAAAAATAATGGCTTTTTCTCCCTCTTTCAGATACCTGGTACATTTGCTGGAGTTAGCAGTGACTTTCATTGAGAGATTAGAAACCCATCTTGAAACAATTGGAAATATTCCTCACTTAGATGCAAATCTAAAGAAAATGGTGAGCTCTGGCTGGATAGCTGGATTGGTTAGAGCATCATCCCAGAGTGCAGAGGTTGTCAGTTCAATCCCTGGTCAGGGCACATACAGGAACAGATTGATATTTCTGTCTCTCTCGCTCTCTCCCTCTTCTTCTCTCACTAAAATTAATAAATTAAAAATATAATGGCCCTAGACAGCTGGCTCAGTGGTAGAACATTGGCCCGACATGTGGATGTCCTGGGTTCGATTCCCTGTCAGGGCACACAGGAGAAGTGCCTATCTTCTTCTCCCCCTCTCCCCTTCTCACTTCTCTCTCTCTTTCTTGTTATCTCTCTCTCATCTCCTCCCACAGCCATGGCTTGATTGGGTTGCCTTGGGCACTGAGGATGGCTACACGGCCTCCGCCTCAGGTGCTAAAAAATGGCTTTGGTTGCAAAGGAGCAAAGGCTGCAGATGGAGCGAGCATCACCCCCTAGGGGGCTTGCCGGGTGGGTTCCAGTCGGGGGTAGGGGGGCATGCAGGAGTCTCTCTCTGCCTGCCCTCCTCACACTAAAAAAAAAAAAAAAAAAAAAATTAAAGCCTTACCTGTAGTGGCGCAGTGGATAAAGCGTTGACCTGGAATGCTGAGGTTGCTGATTTGAAACCCTGGGCTTGCCTGGTCAAGGCACATATGGGAGTTGATGCTTTCTACTCCTCCCCCCTTTATCTCTCCCTTCTCTCTCTCTCTTTCTCTCTCTCTCTCTCTCTCTCTCTCTCTCCTCTCTAAAATGAATAAATAAAATCTTTAAAATAATAATAACAATAAAAAATGGTGAGTATTAATAATAGCATTTAAGTACCTCATCAACTCCTTTCACATTACTTTTAGTTATTTTTAATTCTTTTATATTAGACTCTTAAATATGTGACCTACTGGTTTAACTTTTTGATGGCTAACATGAGTGAATTATTTTTTTAAATCAAGATGCCATTTCTTTTTATTATTATTAATTGATTTTAGAGAGACAGAGAGGGGAAGGGAAAGAGGAAAAGAGAGAGAGAGAGAGAGACACTCTTTTGTTGTTCTACTTAGTTGTGCATTCATTGGTTGCTTCCTGTTTGTGCCCTGATTGGGAATTGAACCCACAACCTATATTATTTTTTAAGTCATTTTATATTCTTTTATTTCAATATTTAATAAGTATGTGTTATATTTATTGTGCAATAAACAGATATGACATTCTCAAGGTTTGGTGAGAGAGCTATAAGATACTTTCTACTGTATAGTATATTTGCACAATGAGTACATTAGAGAATTATAAAGAAGAAGCTGTCTATTAAGCACAGAAAAGGGAGAGATTACTTCCACTTTAGGGAGATCAAAAGATTAAAGAAGTTAATGAGCTTGTTTTTTGATATGTCTTACACAGATACTAAATAGTCAATCATTGTTTGTTGAATTGCATTTAAATTGAGTTTGAGATATGGAATGTACATCCAGATGGAGGTTTCCAACAAACTGCAATGTGGGACTGAATTTTAGGAAAGAGATTGTTTGATAATACAGATGATGGTCATCATTTCATCAAGGTGATAATTGAAGACAAAGGAGAGGTGAACTCACAAAAAAACAAGTCTAGAAGAAACGGGAGAGTGCAATTTTAAGGCACCTTTGTATTCAAGGGCTAGAAAAGGTTATGTGTTAACTTTTGGTATCATAACCATCTGTGATTTAATAATGGTGTATTAATGACAGGCATAATTTTTCTATTTTCCCCTTCTTTCAAATGTTACAGAGCAAGGCTTTAGCCAAGATGGATATTTTGCTGACAGAGACAGAAGAACTGGCAGAGAATATACTCAAGTGGCGAGAACACCAAAAGGAAGTTTCCTCTTGTATCCCTGAAATATTAGCTGAAGAAAATATCTTCAGAAACATGATGTTATAACATCTCCTTTACTCTTTACCTCTAAAGTTCATGTCCAAACTATTAATGCCAAATAATTCAACTGATTCAATTATTTTTACTTAATTGTGTGTGGTTGTGTGAAATCCATTGCTAGTCGATGATAACATGGGTATATATATATAGGCTTTACTGCTAGCAGTACTGAAAGAGCTCTCTATATCGAAGTACTACAATTCCAAGTTTATTAAGACCAAACTAAATTTTCCTTTGTTTTTCATATATTTTCATTCCATTTTTCAATAAAACTTAAGAAGATCAAGTATAACTATGACAATTTATTTATGTGAGTATATTATCCATATATCAGGCAACAGACTCTTTGTATTTTTTTTCCCTCAATGTTTTTACTAGAGAAAAATTTTTACAAATACACGTGAAAATTACATGGCTGAAAAAAATAATATATATCTTTTTTTTTAATGCTTGTTTCTAAATTAGAGTCTTCTCAATTCTGGAAGTATGTTGATTATTCTTATGAGATTGTCACTAAATGTGCAAAAAAGATGAACATACTATCTTTTGAAAGGCTTGCTGGCAAGATGGGTCCTTTGCTGGTTTCTGGGAACTTAAATTTCAGGATTCCCTCCATTCTCAGTGATAAGAGTCTTTCTTTATGATGAAGCTCTTTGTACAATATGGTTTTTGCTGAACACCTGCTTTTTTTCTGGGAGTCTAGACCAGGGGTCAGGAACCTTTTTGACTGAGAGAGCCATGAACGCTACCTATTTTAAAATGTAATTCCAGGAGAGCCATACAACGGCCCGTGTATGTTAGGCATTATCCAATAAAAATTTGGTGTTGTCCTGGAGGACAGCTGTGATTGGCTCCAGCCACCCGCAACCATAAACATGATCGGTAGGAAATGAATGGATTGTAATACATGAAAATATTTTATATTTTTAACATTTTTTTATTAAAGATTTGTCTGTGAGCCAGATGCAGCCATCAAAGAGCCATATCTGGCTCGCGAGCCTTAGGTTCCCGACCCCTGGTATAGACTATTGGTACATACTAGGTCGAAGGTACCTGTGTGACTAGCCTGCAAAAATAACCTTCACACAGCATCTCTTTCATGGTGGACATTTCACATGTCACAACTCAGGTGCTGGGGAAAATAAGCACATTCTATGTGGCTCCGCTGGCAGAGGACTCTGGAAGCTGTGCCTGGTTTACCCTGGGTGTTATCCCGTGCACCCTTTCCCTTTTCTCTTATGCTTTTATGTAATGTATCCATAGCCATGAATACAATGATATACATTTGAATCCTGTGCATCCTCCAGGCATGCCATCAAACCTGGGTTGGGTGGGTCTTGGTGACTGACACACTGAGCCATTCCTGAGGGTGTTCACTGGAAGCCTCAGGAATAGGCAAAGAAAAAGGCACATTATGATAGAACTTTTAGAGGTTTACCTGAAAAAATGCTCAAATATTTTACCTATCTGAGAAGATTATTGTACATATAAAAGGAAGGTATACTAAAACTTACTAATACTAAGCCTCAGGACATATTCCGAAGCTGGAAATTTATTCATTTGTATCAGTACTGTAACTACTCCTGGCTTTTTTTTTTTTACTTTCTTTTCTTTTTTAATTTTTAATTTTATTTTATTTATTCATTTTAGAGAGGAGAGGGAGAGACAGAGAGAGAGAAGGGGGGAGGAGCTGGAAGCATCAACTCCCATATGTGCCTTGACCAGACAAGCCCAGGGTTTTGAACCGGCGACCTCAGCATTTCCAGGTCGACGCTTTATCCACTGCGCCACCAGAGGTCAGGCCTCCTGGCTTATTTTTAAACTTAGTGTTCTCTTTTGCTTTAAAATGTATGCATCAGTTTTTTTATACTGTTATATTTTTTATATCACTGGGGTTCACTTGTCCTGTAGCCATCACAACACAAGAAGACCTCAATCAACACAGTGAATGAGTAAAGTATGTAGTTGTTTATAAGAAAACAGGATCATTGCCCAAAATTATACTACTAAAACAACCAGGGATGTTTTGAAACCTACTTTGCTGACTTTTGCAAATGGACTATAGAACAGTAGTCATATCATGTTCAACATTTCCTAACAGTTAAGTTGTATTTCATCAGAAGTCTGTTTAGGTCTAGCCTTGGTTTCAACATATTACTATGCTTTTTCTTCATGTGATTTTCTGTAATAGTTCATATACAGGGTGGGGCAAATGTAGATTACAGTTATTCATATGGAAAATATAAATTGTTTTGCATACTCACAACTGTAAACCTACTTTTGCCCTACCCTATATATAAACTTATGTATAATATATAAGGGTGATATATATATGTGTGTGTATATATATATAGAATCTTTTTCAAAATAAAACTAATCTTTTAATTAAAATTTTGTGAACTTTGTCTGAATTCTATGATAAGAACATTCTCTATTTAACTTAACACAGTTGAAGTATAGACATACAGGCTATCTGACCCACAAAGCTTGAGGTAGTTGAGCCATAGGATTATGCTAGAGTCAGTAAGTGCTGATAAATTTTTTTAAAGTCAGATTTTAGATATGTGGATACTAAGAAACAACAAAAAAAGTAACTCTGGTTTGTCTTTCTACTTCTTGAAGTGTGAAATTTGTAACTTCACTTCCAACATAATAATAATGCCACTTGGTGAGGACTGTTCTGGAGGAACTGAGATGCTGTCTGGTCTTTCTAACATTTTTTGTATTTTACTCCTTCCTCTGATCTTTGACTCTGCCAGACCAACCCATTATCCTCTCAAATCTTAATAAAGTCAGAAAAATAGTCTGAGGAATAGGAAAACCCAAAGGGTTTCTTGATATGTTAAATATGATAGAGTTAAGATATTAATGAAACTAATTATTGTGGAATTTCCTGAGATATCTAAAGCATATGAATTTACATTAAAAGTTTATTCCAGCCCTGGCTGGTTGGCTCAGCGGTAGAGCGTCGGCCTGGCGTGCAGGAGTCCCGGGTTCAATTCCCGGCCAGGGCACACAGGAGAGGCGCCCATTTGCTTCTCCACCCCTCCCCCTCTCCTTCCTCTCTGTCTCTCTCTTCCCCTCCCGCAGCCAAGGCTCCATTGGAGCAAAGATGGCCTGGGCGCTGGGGATGGCTCTGTGGCCTCTGCCTCAGGTGCTAGAATGGCTCTGGACGCAACAGAGTGATGCCCAAGAGGGGCAAAGCATCGCCCCCTGGTGGGCATGCCGGGTGGATCCCGGTCGGGCACATGCGGGAGTCTGTCTGACTGCCTCCCCGTTTCCAGCTTCGGAAAAATGAAGAAAAAAAAAAGTTTATTCCACAATTTTGGGAATACACTCATGTAATTAATTTTACTTTTTAAAAAATTTATATTAGAGATAAGCAGATCACTTTCTAGAGTTCTTTGAATTTTGCCTTTTTTTCCTTTTTCCTCATTCCCAAGTTAAACTTTCCCCTCACCTTTTGGAAATGCCTTCTCATGTTTGTAGGGAAAGATTTCCATTAGGATATGTTAAGAGCCAAAGAGTCCCATTATTAGTTTATGAACTTTTCCTGGGAAACTAACTATAGACTTATTTGAGACTATGGAAGGCTAGTAAAAATGAAAGCTATTTATTTTCTAAAAGTTGAAGTGAGATTACATTTCAGTGGTCTGAATAACACCAAAAATCAGTTTACCTCAGGTCCTGGCTGGGCTGCTCACTTCATTAAAGTGTTATTCCATTATGCCAAGGTTGTGGGTTTGATCCCTGGTCAGGGCACATACAAGAATCAACCAATGGCCTGACCAGGCAGTGGCACAGTGGATAGAGCATTGGACTGGAATGCCGAGGACCCAGGTTCAAGACCCCGAGGTCACCAGCTTGAGCGCGGGCTCATCTGGTTTGAGCAAAAGCTCATCAGCTTGGACCCAAAGTCGCTGGCTCGAGCAAGGGGTTACTTGGTCTGCTGAAGGCCCGCAGTCAAGGCACATATAAGAAAGCAATCAATGAACAACTAAGGTGTCACAATGTGCAACGAAAAACTAATGATTGATGCTTCTCATCTCTCTGTTCCTGTTTGTCTGTCCCTGTCTATCCCCCTCTCTGACTCTCTCTCTGCCTCTGTAAAAAAAAAAAAAAAGAAAGAAAGAAAAAAGAATCAACCAATGAAGGCATAAATAAGTGAAACAACAAATTGATGTTTCTCCCTCTCTCTAAAATCAATAAAAAGGCCTGACCTGTGGTGGCACAGTAGATAAAGCATCAACCTAGAATGCTGAGGTCGCCGGTTCAAAACCCCAGGCTTGCCTGGTCAAGGTACATATGGGAGTTGATGCTTCCTGTTCCTCCCTGTGTTCTCTCTATCTCCTCTCTCTTTCTCCTCTCTCTCTAATAAAAATTAATAAATAAAATCTAAAAAATAACCAAATCCATCAGTGATGTTTTATTTATTTATTTTATTTATTTATTTATTTTTTAGTGATGTTTTAAAAAGAAAAACAATCTTGGAGGCAATAATTGAACCAAAAAAAGTTTAAACAAATAAAATCAATAAAAGATTTTTAAAAATCAGTTTACCTCAAGATGGCAACAATGCTATCTTTGATCAGTAGATGCTAATAAAAATTTATGTAACACGTTTTCTTTTTTTTTTTATAAATAAATTTTTATTTTAATGGGGTGACATCAATAAATCAGGGTACATATATTCAAAGAAAACATGTCCAGGTTATCTTGTCATTCAATTCTGTTGCATGCCCATCACCCAAAGTCAGATTGTCCTCTGTCACCTTCTATCTAATTTTCTTTGTCCCCTCCCCCCACCCCCTCCCCCTCTTCCTCCTTCCCTCTCCCCGCCCCCGTAACCACCACACTCTTGTCCATGTCTCTTAGTCTCGTTTTTATTTTTTGTTGTTTTTTTTTGCTATTTTCTGAAGCTGGAAACAGGGAGAGACAGTCAGACAGACTCCCGCATGCGCCCGACCGGGATCCACCTGGCACGCCCACCAGGGGCGATGCTCTGCCCACCAGGGGGCGGTGCTCTTCCCATCCTGGGCGTCGCCATGTTGCGACCAGAGCCACTCTAGCGCCTGGGGCAGAGGCCAAGGAGCCATCCCCAGCGCCCGGGCCATCTTTGCTCCAATGGAGCCTCGGCTGCGGGAGGGGAAGAGAGAGACAGAGAGGAAGGCGCAACGGAGGGGTGGAGATGCAAATGGGCGCTTCTCCTGTGTGCCCTGGCCGGGAATTGAACCCGGGTCCTCCGCACGCTAGGCCGACGCTCTACCGCTGAGCCAATCTTAGTCTCGTTTTTATGTCCTACGAATGTAAACACATTTTCTGAATCTTAGCTTTTGTAGGACATCAAATTTTATCTTGGTTAATGAGGATTTACCTCATTATCAAAATCTTTGCTGGATGGAAGACTTTCTATAGAATACCTAGAAATAGGTAGGGGTCATGGAACAGTATATCAGCAATCTGTATTGGCTTTTTCCACAGGCTCATCTTTATCTTATTTTTCTCTATCTCCACCCCCCAAGTTCAGGAGGTGAGATAGGGTTTGTCTTTAGCTACTAAAGTATAGAGAGTAATATAATAGTACCTACTTGATGGATTCTTGGGAAGGTTAAATGAGATAATATGTGAAAAACCATCAGTTCCTAGTACATAACAAGTGAAAGCCATTGCTGTTATTAGATATAACCAAAGTTGCAAAGATGACTGACTGGTAACTCCCAATTTCCTTTCTAAACTATTCCTTTTATTTCTTCAGGCACTAAATTCCAAATTTAAAAAAAAATGAATTGGATATAATGGAACTTAAAGAGGGCTTTCTGGATCCCCTGAAATTTTACCATGTGGATCATGGTAAAAATCATTCAAAAGAGTCAAGGAGAAGAAAATTAGCTTGGTTAAAATACAGAGTGTATTTTAATTTAAATAAACTTAATTTATAACAAGAGAATAGCAAATTATAACTGAGTTGCCATTCTCACCTATCATTGCATTTTACAAATGCAAAAGTTTTTCTAGACGATCTGTTGATGAGGCTGTGGAGAAACTGGCATGGGAATGCAAAAGTCAATCACGGATCCTATAGGGGAGACTTTGGGAATATTTATCTTAATTGTGTAAGCATTTGCTTTTTGACTCAGCAATTCCGCTTGTAGGAACCTATTGCAAAAATATACTGGCAAAAATAAAAAATATGTATGCACATTTTGTGATAGCAAGGCTTTTGAAAACAACCAATGTGACAGTAGTAAGAGACTAATATAAACTATGAAAACCCACATCATAGAGTACTATGCAGTTGTTCAAAAGGAATGAGTAATATCTCTATCTACATACTGACAAGGAGTGATCTTCAGGATCCACTGTAAAGTTGTAAAACAAAGCCAGAATAGTGTGTGGGATATGTTACTGCTTATGTAAGAAAGGCAGGGGTAGAACGGTATAAATAAAATATGTATATCAAAAACTAAGCCAAGGCCCTGGCCGGTTAGCTCAGTGGTAGAGCATCGGCCTGGCGTGCGGGAGTCCCGGGTTTGATTCCCCGGCCAGGGCACACAGGAGAAGCGCCCATCTGCTTCTCCACCCCTCCCCCTCTCCTTCCTCTCTGTCTCTCTCTTCCCCTCCCGCAGCCAAGGCTCCACTGGAGCAAAGTTGGCCCAGGTGCTGAGGATGGCTCTGTGGCCTCTGCCTCAGGCACTAGAATGGCTCTGATTGCGGCAGAGCGACGCCCCAGAGGGGCAGAGCATCGCCCCCTGGTGTGCATGCCGAGTGGATCCCGGTCGGGCGCATGCGGGAGTCTGTCTGACTGCTTCCCCGTTTCCAACTTCAGAAAAATACAAAAAAACAACAACAACCACAAAAAAAAAACCTAAGCCAAACAAACAAGAAACCTAAAAACTAAAAAGCATGGTTACCTGTGGGGGGAGAGACAACAGAATGGAACAGAGGAGAAGCTGGAATGCCAAATATATTTCATTTTGTGAATTTGATTTTGGAACCATATAAATATATATAATTATAAAACAAAACAAAGAATTCTTAAAATTTGGAAGTAAAATAAAACAAATTACTGTATATGAAATTGGTGGTTTAATCAAACAGAAGAATTATTTCAAGTGACTTTAAAGTCAGTAAATTTGACTATTCCTAATGGAATAGTCCCTCTGAAAAACAACTAAAAAAAATTTCTTACTATTTTCATTACTCTTAGTATTGGTGTTAGTATTCATATTATTATTCTGACTGTGAGTATATGAAAAAAGCAAATGGATAATTATGTTGGTGTAGTCAAGGTAGCAGTATGTGTTATGGGAGCTAGTATATACAGATGTAAGTTTTCAGTAAGGCTAAGTAAGTACTCTGTGGTCCTGAATTTGAATTGAAAGTATACAATTTTTTTTTTTTTTTGACAGAGAGAGAGAGAGTCAGAGAGAGACAGACGGGGACAGACACACAGGAAGGGAGAGAGATGAGAAGCATCAATTCTTTATTGTGACACCTTAGTTGTTCAATGATTGCTTTCTCATATGTGCCTTGATTGAGGGCTACAGCAGAGCAAATGACCCCTTGCTCAAGTCAGCAACCTTGGGCTTCAAGCCTCTGACCCTGGGGTCATGTCCATGATCCCATGCTCAAGCCAGTGACCCCATGCTCAAGTTGGATGAGCCCATGCTCAAGCCAGTGACCTCAGGGTTTCGAACTTGGGTCCTACGTGTCCCAGCCCAACGCTCTATCCACTGCACCACTGCCCGATCAGGTGAAAGTATACAGTTTTTAAAAGGCCTAAAATCAATGACCAACCCAAAAGCAATGAGCACCAAGATTATAATCTCTAAATAGTATTTCATACTAAAGGAACCAGAAATCCTTGGGGGGAGGGGAGAATGACGTGGGAAATGTTCAAGATAAACCTAGAACTTCTCTTGTCACGTCAGAAATAAAGAAAGCTATCACTTTAACTGGTGGTGGCACAGTGAATAGAGCATCAACTTGGGACGCTGAGGTTCCAGTTTCAAAACCTCGAGGTCACTGGCTTGAGCATGGGCTCACCAGCTTGAGCATGGGTGGGGTCCCCAGCTTGAGCATAGGACCATCAACATGATCTCAAGGTCACTGGCTTGAGCAAGAGGTCACTGGCTTGTCTAGAACCCCCTTCACACACACACACCCATTAAAGCATACATGAGAAGCAATCAATGAACCAAACATGAACATGAACAACTAAAGTGATGCAACTATGAGTTGATGGTCCTCATTTCTCTCCCTTTTCTCCTCTCTCTCTCTCTCTCTCACACACACACACACACACACAAAAGAAGAAAGGACAGAGTCTACCAAAGACTACTGGAGCTGAGACAAAAGTCAATGGCCAAAGTTTGGATGGTTTGGCTCTCAATAAGAATAGCAATGTGGGGGTGGGGGGAGGGAAGGAGGGAAAGGGGGAGGGGGAGGGGTACAAAGAAAACTGGATAGAGGGTGACGGAGGACGATCTCTCTTCGGGTGATGAGTATGCAACAGAACTAAATGACAAGATAACCTGGAAATGTTTTCTTTGAATATATGTACCCTGATTTATTGATGTCACCCCATTAAAATAAAAATTTATTTATTAAAAAAAAAAAAAAAAAGAATAGCAATGTGTCTGACCAGGCGGTGGTGCAGTAGATAGAGTATCGGACTGGGATGCAGAGGACCCGGATTTGAGACCCCGAGGTCGCCAACTTGAGTGCGGGCTCATCTGGTTTGAGGAAAAGCCCACCAGCTTGGACCCAAGGTCGCTGGCTCCAGCAAGGGGTTACTCGGTCTGCTGAAGGCCCGCAGTCAAGGCACATATGAGAAAGCAATCAATGAACAACTAAGGTGTTGCAATGCTCAATGAAAAACTAATGATTGATGCTTCTCATCTCTCTCTGTTCCTGTCTGTCTATCCCTCTCTCTGACTCACTCTCTGTCTCTGTAAAAAATAAATAAATAAAAATTAAAAAAAAAAAAGAATAGCAATGCTAGGAAAAGGGTGGGGGGACAGGGAGGAGGGGAGTAAAGAGGGACAAATATATGGTGATAGAAAATTATTTGGCCTGACCAGGTGGTTGCGCAGTGGATAGAGCGTCGGACTGGGACACGGAGGACCCAGGTTCAAGATCTCGAGGTCACAAGCTTGAGCCCAAGGTCCTGGCTTGAGCAAGGGGTCACTTGCTGTGTTGTAGCCCCCCCGGTCAAGGCACATATGAGAAAGCAATCAATGAACACTAAGGTGCCGCAACGAAAAACTGATGCTTCTCATCTCTCTCCCTTCCTGTCTTTCTGTCCCTATCTGTCCCTCTCTCTGACTCTCTCTGTCTCTGTCACAAAAAGAAAAAAAAAAGGAAGAAAATGATTTGACTTTGGGTGATGGGCACACAATGCAATCAACAGTTCAAATACTATAAAGATGTTCACCTGAAACCTATGTACTCTTATTTATCAATGTCACCCAATTAAATTTAATTTCTAAATTTAAAAAAAAAAGGAAAAAAAAGAGTGATGCTCTTCCGCTATTATTTATTTATTTATTTATTTATTTATTTATTTATTTATAACAGTGCAGAAGTCTTTTATGTTTTCACACTTATCATGCCACGGATCATAGGGAATGGCTTCCACCAGTTCATGCTTCTCTCCATGGGCTCTCACAAAGTGTGCTTATGTGGATGGAAAAGGCTGATGCTTCAGTTGAATCCAGGATGTACCTTTCTCTTTGGCTTCCATCTTTTTCTGATCATTTTCCTTCGTGCAATTTAGGAAGCTATCTTGGCTCTTAGAATGCTTAATATGCTCAATATTTACATTCATTCTCTTGGCAAGAATCTTGCCCTTAACTTGTTTTTCCACAACAATGCCCACCACAAGCTAGGTGACATTGTAGACTCTTCTAGTTTTGCCATGAGAACATAGTGGGGCATTCCTTGTTAAACAGTGCCTACTCCCTTGATGTCTACAATATCACCTTTATCGTAGGGTCACATATTTGTGGCCAAAGGAACAACTCCATGTTTTCTAAAAGGCCTAGAGAGAATATATAACGGGTACCTCTACTCTTTGTCTTTGTGTTAGGCACTTTGGTGAATTACTGGAAGATAGTGTGGTTCAGGCAAAAAGTTCTGCCACTATTTTAAATCCAGTGCAATACAATGTTCTACAGCAGTTCTGGCCAGGACCCTTCTGCCAACAACCCTCCCACCATGGAGTATTCAACAAATACAGTGACGTAGAGGAATTCTCTGAGAGGTCCAAGATCAACATCAACAAGAAATAGCAGGATGGCCTAGCCTGTGGTATAGTGGCAAGAGTGTTGATTGAGAATGCTGAGGTTTCTGGTTCAAAACCCTGGACTTGCCTGATCAAGATACATATGACAAGCAAGCAATGAACAACTAAAGCGAAGCAACCATGAGTTGATACTTCTTGTTCTTCCCCCACCCTGTAAAATCAATCAATAAAATATTTAAAAATAAAGAAACAAGATGACAGTAAAATGTTTATTGAAGGCTTAAGCGAGGGTACAAGCAAGAAAGATCTGACTATTTGCCTCGACTTGAGGGAAGTTATAGACTGCACAATTAAATAAGATCCAGTGACTGGAAGACCAAGGGGATTTGGATTTGTGCTTTTCAAAGATGCTGCTTGTGTTGATAAGGTTTTGGAACGGGAAGAACACAAACTGGATGGCAAATTGATGTTGCCCTCTTACAAAGGTTCAAAGTTTTAAAAGGGAAAGAGTCCCCTATAAAAATTGTTTTTTTTTGGGGGGGGGGGTGGATTAAAGCTAAATACTTCTGAAGAATAAAGAATATTTTGGAGCCTTTAGAGAGATGGAAAATATTGAACTTCCCATGGATACAAACATAAATGGAAAAAATGAGGGTTTTGTTTTATCACATACACAGATAAAAAAATTGTTAGAAAGCAGATATTATCAAACTGGTTCTGGGAAGTGTGAAATCAAATTTGCACAACCCAAAGAGGTGTATAGGCAGGAAGAGTAACGATCAAAAAGGACAAAGAGGAGCTATAGCTGGTGAGTGAAGTGGTACTAGGGGTCATGGCCCAGGCCAACAGAACCCTTACAGCAAGGCATCTCTGGGGATGACAATCACTAAAACAATTACCAGCCATATTAAAGGAGGACATTGGAGAAAACAGGAGGGGATTGCTAAAGTAACCCACTATGCAGGACAACATTAAGACAGTTCTTTTGTTGATCTAAGATGATTACTTTGTAACTTTCTAGTGTAGAAGACACAACTGTGTCCAACTGTTTATAGCCACCAATTAGTTTTCTTTGTTTTTTTTTTATCTTTTGCTTTGTTATGACACAATGTAGATTTGGTTTATACAAATTTTATTTGTATGATTTCATGTTAAACCTCTAATAAATGCTTCTTTATGTGAAAAAAAAAATAGTAACCAAAATGGACTGAAGCAAATCAAATACAGTTGCCCCTCAGAATCTGTGAGGAAATTGGTCCCAGAACTCCCTTTAGGATGTTTAAATCTGTTATGTAAAATGGCATAGTATCTGCATATGACCTATGTACATTCTCCCTTACATTCTCCCGTGTACTTTAAATAATCTCTAGGATATTTATAATACATAATACAATGTAAAAACTATGTAAATAGTTGTCATACTGTATTGTTTAGGGAATAATGACAAGAATAAAAGTCTGTACATGTTCAATACAGATACAACCATTGTAGGTCTAACTACATAGTACACATCAGCAATAATGTAACTATTATTTTTTCTTGTTTTAATTTTTGTTAATTTTAATTTATTGTGTTAACATGGATTCAAGTATCCCACTCAATATAACTACCTCACCCTCACCCCTTTGCACCCCTCTTCCTTACCCCCTTCAGCGCTTCCCTCTGGGATTTGCTGTCCTGTTATCTGTATCTAGGTATTATGTATATATAATTTCACAAATTCCTTCACCTTCTCTGATCCTATCCCCTCATCACTCTTCCTTCTGACAGCTGTCCCTCTGCTCTCTGTGACCCCACCTCTACCTCAATTCCCTTCTCAGTTCACTTTGTTCATTAGATTTCACTTATAAGTGGATCATATGAATTTTTTTTCTTTCTCTGCCCGGTTTATTTTACTTAGCATAATAATCCCCAGGTCGCCTGACCAGGAGGTGGTGCAGTGGATAGAGCATCGGACTGGGATGTGGAGGACCCAGGTTTGAGACCCCAAGGTCGCCAGCTTGAGCGTGAGCTCATCTGGTTTGAGCAAAAGCTCACCAGCTTGAGCCCAAGGTTGCTGGCTCAAGCAAGCGGTTACTTGGTGCTGTAGTTCACAGTCAAAGGCACATATGAGAAAGCAATCAATGAACAATTAAGGTGTCGCAAGGAAAAACTAATGATTGATGCTTCTCATCTCTCTGTTCCTGTCTGTCTGTCCCTATCTATCCCTCTCTCTGACTCTCTCTCTGTCTCTGAAAAATAAAATAAAATAAAATTGAAAAAAAAAAAATCCCCAGGTCCATCCATGCCATCACAAAAGGTATGATTTCCTTCTTTTTCATGGCTGCATAGTATTTCCTTGTGTATATGTACCACAGCTTTTTAATCCACATGTCCAATGATGGACACTTGGGCTGTTTCCAGATCTTGGCCATTGTAAACAACATTGCAGTAAACATGGGGGTGCATATTTTTTTTCTTTTTTTTTTTTTTTTTGATTTTTCCAAAGCCAGAAATGGGGAGGCAGTCAGACATACTCCCACATGCTCCCGACCAGGATCCACCCAGCACGCCCACCAGGGGGCGATGCTCTGCCCATCAGGGGGTGTCTCTCTGTTGCGACCAGAGCCACTCTAGCGCCTGAGGCAGAGGCCACAGAGCCATCCTCAGGGCCCGGGCAAACTTTGCTCCAATAGAGCCTTAGCTGCAGGAGGGGAAGAGAGAAACAGAGAGGAAGGAGAGGGGGAGGGGTGGAGAAGCAGATGGGTGCCTCTCTTGTGTGCCCTGGCTGGGAATTGAACTCGGGACTCCTGCACACCAGGCTGACGTTCTACCACTGAGCAAACCGGCCAGGGCCGGGGGTGCATATTTTCTTTTGAATCAGTGATTTGGTACTCTTAGGATATATTTCTAAAAGTGGGAAAGCTAGGTTAAAAGGCAGTTTCATTTTTAATTTTTTGAAGAAACACCATACTGTTTTTCCACAGTGGCCGGACCAGTCTGCATTCCCATCAGCAGTGCAAGAGGGTTCTCTTTTCTCCACACCTTCACCAGCACTTACTGTGTGTTGATATGTTAATGAGCACCATTCTGACAGATGTGAGGTGGTATGTCATTGTGGTTTTAATTTTCATTTCTCTGATAATTAGTGACATTGAACATTTTTTCATATGCCTATTAGCCATCTTTATGTCTCTTTGGAGAAGTATTTATTCAGTTCCTTAGCCCATTTTTGATTGGATTGTTTACCTTCCCGGTGTTGAATTTTAGAAGTTCTTTATAAATTTTGGTTATTAAACCCTTATCAGACATATTGGCAAGCATGTTCTCCCATTGTGTGGGTTGTCTTTTTATTTTGTTAATGGTGTCTTTTACTGTGCAAAAGCTTTCTATTTATTTATTTAAAAAAATTTTTTTAATTAATTTTAATGGGGTGACATTGATAAATCAGGGTACATATGTTCAGAGAAAACATCTCTAAATTATTTTTACATTTGATTATGATGCATTCCCATCATCCAAAGTCCAGTTGTCTTCCGTCATCTTCTAACTGGTTTTCTTTGTGCCCCTCCCCTCCCCCAACCCCCTCCCTCTCCTTCCCCCCACCCTGTAACCCCCACACTCTTGTCCATGTCTTTGAGTCTCATTTTTATGTCCCACCTATGTATGGAATCATATAGTTCTTAGTTTTTTCTGATTTACTTATTTCGCTCAGTATAATGTTCAAGGTCCATCCATGTTGTTGTAAATGATCCGATGTCATCATTTCTTATGGCTGAGTAGTATTCCATAGTATATATGTCCAAAGCTTTTTAATCCAGTCGTCCACTGACGGACACTTGGGCTGTTTCCAGATCTTTGCTATTGTGAACAATGCTGCCAGAAACATGGGGGTGCATTTCTTCTTTTCAAACAGTGCTATGGTGTTCTTGGGGTATATTCCTAAAAGTGGTATAGCTGGGTCAAAAGGCAGTCTGATTTTTAATTTCTTGAGGAATCTCCATACTGTTTTCCACAGTGGCGGCTCCAGTCTGCATTCCCACCAGCAGTGCAGGAGGGTTCCCTTTTCTCCACATCCTCGCCAGCACTTATTCTGTGTTGTTTTGTTGATGAGCACCATTCTGACCGGTGTGAGGTGATATCTCATTGTGGTTTTAATTTGCATTTCTCTAATGATTAGTGATGTTGAGCATTTTTTCATATGCCTATTGGCCATCTGTATGTCCTCTTTGGAGAAGTGTCTATTCATTTCTTTTGCCCATTTTTTGATTGGATTGCTTGTCTTTTTGGTATTAAGTTTTACAAGTTCTTTATAAATTTTGGTTATTAACCCCTTATCAGATGCATTGTCAAATATATTCTCCCATTGTGTAGTTTGTCTTTTTATTCTGTTCTTATTGTCTTTAGCTGTGCAGAAGCTTTTTAGTTTGATAAAGTCCCATTTGTTTATCCTGTCTTTTATTTCACTTGCCTGTGGAGACAAATCAGCAAATATATTGCTGTGAGAGATGTCAGAGAGCTTACTGCCTATGTTTTCTTCTAAGATGCTTATGGTTTTATGGCTTACATTTAAGTATTTTATCCATTTTGAATTTATTTTTGTGAATGGTGTAAGTTGGTGGTCTAGTTTCATTTTTTTGCAGGTAGCTGTCCAATTTTCCCAACACCATTTGTTGAAGAGGCTGTCTTTACTCCAATCTATGCTCTTCCCTCCTTCGTCAAATATCAGTTGTCCATAAAAGTGTGGGTTTATTTCTGGGTTCTCAGTTCTGTTCCATTGATCTATATGCCTGTTCTTATGCCAGTACCAGGCTGTTTTGAGTACAATGGCCTTATAGTATAACTTGATATCAGGAAGTGTGATACCTCCAACTTTATTCTTCCTTTTCAAGATTGCTGAGGCTATTCGTGTTCTCTTTTGGTTCCATCTAAATTTTTGGAATATGTGTTTTATATCTTTGAAGTAAGTCATTGGTATTTTAATCGGTATTGCATTGAATTTATAAATTGCTTTGGGTAATATAGACATTTTAATGATGTTTATTCTTCCTAACCATGAGCACGGTATATGCTTCCATTTGTTTGTATCTTCCCTGATATCTTTTATCAATGTTTTATAATTTTCCAAGTACAAGTCTTTAATCCCCCTGGTTAAATTTATTCCTAGGGGGCCCTGGCCGGTTGGCTCAGCGGTAGAGCGTCGGCCTGGCGTGTGGGGGACCCGGGTTCGATTCCCGGCCAGGGCACATAGGAGAAGCGTCCATTTGCTTCTCCACCCCCCCCCTCCTTCCTCTCTGTCTCTCTCTTCCCATCCCTCAGCCGAGGCTCCATTGGAGCAAAGATGGCCCGGGCGCTGGGGATGGCTCCTTGGCCTCTGCCCCAGGCGCTAGAGTGGCTCTGATCGCGGCAGAGTGACACCCCGGAGGGGCAGAGCATCGCCCCCTGGTGGGCAGAGCATTGCCCCTAGTGGGCGTGCCGGGTGGATCCCGGTCGGGCGCATGCAGGAGTCTGTCTGACTGTCTCCCCGTTTCCAGCTTCAGAAAAATACCAAAAAAAAAAAAATTTATTCCTAGGTACTTTATTTTCTTGGTTGCAATGGTAAAGGGGACTGATTCCTTAATTTCTCTTTCTGACAGTTCATTGTTAGTGTATAAAAATGCCTCTGATTTCTTTTTTTTTTTTTAAGTACCAGGGCCAAATATGTTCTTTTTTTTAATACTTTTTAAATTTTTTATTATTATTTATTTATTTATTTTAGAGAGGAGAGGGAGAAACAGAGAAAGAGAGGAGAGACAGAGAGAGAGAAGGGGGAAGGAGCTGGAAGCATCAACTCCCATATGTGCCTTGACCAGGCAAGCCCAGGGTTTCGAACCGGCAACCTCAGCATTTCCAGATCGACACTTTATCCACTGCACCACCACAGGTCAGGCTCTGATTTCTGAGTATTAATTTTATATCCTGTCACCTTGCTGAATTCATTTATCAGGTCTAGTAGTTTTTTGACTGAGACTTTAGGGTTTTCTATATACAACACCATATTATCTACAAATAATGATAGCTTTACTTCTTCTTTTCCAATTTGGATGCCTTTTATTTCTTTTTCTTGTCTGATTGCTGTGGCTAGGACTTCCAGAACTTTGTTGAATAAGAGTGGTGAAAGGGGGCACCCCTGCCTTGTTCCTGATCTTAAGGGGATTGCTTTTAATTTTTGCCCATTGAGTATGATGTTGGTTGTGGGTTTGTCATAGATGGCCTTTATCATGTTGAAGTATGTTCCCTGTATTCCCACTTTGCTGAGAGTTTTGATCATGAATGGGTGCTGGATTTTATCAAATGCTTTTTCTGCATCTCTTGAAATTATCATGTGGTTTTTCTCCTTCCTTTTGTTTATGTGATGAATCACATTGATTGATTTGCCAATATTGTACCAGCCTTGCCTTCCAAGAATAAATCTCACTTGATCATGGTGTATGATTTTTTTCATATATTGCTGGATCCGGTTTGCTACTATTTTGTTGAGGATTTTAGCATATAAATTCATCAGGGATATTGGCCTATAATTTTCTTTCTTTGTGTTGTCTTTGCCTGGTTTTGGAATCAGAATTATGCTCACCTCATAAAAGGAGCTTGGAAGTCTCCCTTCCTCTTGAATTTTTTTAAATAGCTTGAGAAGGATAGGAGTTAGTTCTTCTTTGAATATTTGGTAGCATTCACTTGTGAAGCCATCAGGCCCAGGACTTTTCTTTTTTGGGAGATTTTTGATAACTGTTTCAATCTCATTTGTTGTAATTGGTCTGTTTAGGTTTTCTGATTCTTTCAGATTAATTTTTGGAAGATTATATGTTTCAAGGAATTTGTCCATTTCATCTAGGTTGTCTAGTTTTTTGGCATACAGTTCTTCATAGTATCTTCTTACAATATTTTGTATTTCTGTTGTGTCAGTTGTTATTTCTCCACTCTCGTTTCTAATTTTATTTATTTGAGTCCTCTTTCTTTTTTTCTTGGTGAGTCTGGTTAAAGGTTCATCAATATTGTTTACCTTTTCAAAGAACCAGCTCCTGGTTTCATTGATTTTCTGTATTGTTTTTTTAGCCTCTATGTCATTTATTTTTGCTCTGATCTTTATTATTTCCTTTCTTCTACTAGCTCTGGGATTTACTTGCTATTCTTTTTCTAGTTCTTTTAGATGTAGGGTCAGGTCGTTTATTTGAGCTTTTTCTAGCTTATTGAGGTATGCCTGTAATGCTATGAACTTCCCTCTCAGGACTGCTTTTGCTGTGTCCCATAAATTTTGAGTTGATGTATGCTCATTATCGTTTGTTTCTAGGAATTTTTTAATTTCTTCTTTGATCTCATTGTTTACTCATTTGTTATTTAATAACATGCTATTTAGTTTCCAAATGTTTGAGTATTTTTCAGTTTTTCTGTTGTGGTTGATTTCTAGTTTCATGCCATTGTGATCAGAGATAGTGTTCGATATGATTTCATTCTTCTTAAATTTTTTGAGACCGCTTTTGTGCCCTAACATGTGGTCTATTTTAGAGAATGTATTATGAGCACTTGAAAAGAATGTATATTCTGCTATTATAGGGTGAAAGATTCTGAAGATATCTATTAAATCGAGTTGATCTAATATGTCCTTTAAGTCTGCTGTTTCTTTGTTAATTTTCTTTCTTGAGGTCTATCTAGTGATGTTAGTGGGGTATTGAAATCTCCTACTATTATAGTATTGCTTTTGATCTCGCCTTTTAAATCCATCAAAGTCTGCTTTATATATTTAGGTGCTCCTATATTAGGTGCGTAGATATTTATAAAGGTTATATCTTCCAGTTGTATTGCTCTCTTTATCATTATGTAGTGACCTTCTTTATCTGTAACTATAGTCTTTGTTTTAAAGTCCATTTTGTCTAATATAAGTATTGCTACCCTAGCTTTTTTTTCATTTCCATTTGCGTGAAATATTTTTTTTCATCCTTTTATCTTCAGTCTATGTGCATCTTTTGTTCTAAGGTGTGTCTCTTGTAGACAGCATATGTATGGGTCCTGTTTTCTTATCCACGCAGCTACCCTATGTCTTTTGATCAGATCATTTAATCCATTTACATTTAAGGTTATTATTGATATGTAATTGTTTATTGCCATTTTATTTTTTTAAACTGTATTCCTCTTTTGCTATATTCTTTTTCTCCTTTGATCTGTTTACAACAGGCCCCTTAGTATTTCTTGCAGCCTTGGTTTGGTTGTAGTGAATTCCTTGAGTTTTATTTTGTCTGGAAAGCTTTTTATTTTTCCTTCAATTTTAAATGATAGCCTTGCTGGATAAAGTAGTCTTGGTTGTAGGCTCTTGTTCTGCATGCATTACTTTGAGTATTTCTTGCTATTCCCTTCTGGCCTCAAGTGTTTCTGTTGAGAAGTCAGAAGTCATCCTTATGGGGGCTCCTTTGTAGGTGAAAGTATTTTTTTCTCTAGTAGCTTTTAATATTTTCTCTTTATCATTTAGCTTTGGTATTTTAATTATGATGTGTCTTGGTGTTGATTTCTTTGGGTTTCTCTTTAATGGAGTTCTCTGTGCTTCTTGAATATGTGAGATGTTTTCCTGCCTTAATTGAGGGAAGTTTTCAGCTATGATATGCTTGAACAAAGTCGTTATCCCTTGTTCTTTCTCTTCTTCTTCAGGAACCCCTATAATGCTGATGTTATTTCTCTTCATGTTGTCACAGAGCTCTCTTAGAGTTTCCTCAGACTTTTTGAGTCTCTTTTCTTTTTTCTGCTCTGCTTCCATGCCTTTATTTATCTTGTCCTCTAACTCTCTGATTTGATTCTCAGCTTCATCCATCCAGCTTTTAATTCCTTCCATTGTGTTCTTCATTTCTGATATTGTATTTGTCATTTCTGACTGATTCTTTTTTATTATTTCAATGTCCTTTTTTATATATGCTATCTCTTTATTTAAGTGTTTGTAATGACCATCTATTGTTGTTCTAATATCTTTGAGCATCCTAACATTGTTATTTTAAACTCTGCATCTGGTAATTTGGTAATATCTGATTCATTCAGGTCCTTTTCTGGGGATTTCTCTTGATTCATTTGTGTTGCATTTCTCTGCCTTCTCATTTTCTCTGTGTAAAGGAAGGTTTTGGCCACTGGAGTTCACTGGGTGTGGCCTCTGTTCCCTACCTAGGTATGATCTGTCTGCAGGCCCGCCACCCTCTGCTGTTGCTGCCTAGGGCGTTTCGGTATAGGCATTGCCGGTGCCTGCCCACTGGGGCTGTTGCTGTGGTTTCCGCCTCTCCTTCATGAGAGTGGCTGTGATCACGTGCTCGGGTGTACTAGCCTTAGTGGCCTTGGCTTTTGCCCCGCCCCCACGGGTGGCATTATGCTTGGCCCTGAGGGCAGTGGTGAGCACCTTTGCTCAGCTGCAGGTCTCTCCCTGACTCCGGGCTTTCGCCCCCACCCTTGCAGGAGGAGCTTGCTCGTGGGACGGCTGCAAGCCTTGGCTCCACAGGCCAGGCAGACTGCGTGCCCACGCTCAGTAGCAGGACTCTGCCTGTTCTGGGTTTTTGGCTCCACCCCTGCGGGAGGAGCCGGCTCCAAAGTCAAGCCACAAGCCTCAGTTCCACAGGGCGGGCGGGGCAAGGCTGTGCTCCTGCGCCCTTGCTCAAGGGCTGGTCTCCATCCCTTCCAGTGTTTCCGCCCTTCTCCCGCAGGCTGGATTGCAGGCTGCCCACAGCTGGGCTTGACCACTTTTGCATGCCCCCTCCTCCCCAGCCGGGCAAGACTGAGCTCATACCGGGGCCTCAGTGGTGGCCAGCCAGCTTCCGCCCTTGCCGGTAGAACCACACTTTCGTGTCCCGCTGCCTGCCCTCTGGCGAGCCCTCAGCCATGTGGGGTGCAGGCGTTGCAGCTCAGACCCTAACACTCACTACTGTAGTCCCGAAAGCTCCCTCCTTCTAAGCGACTCTGCTCTGGGTGCTGCAGGAGAGCTTGTTTGGCTGGTGTCCTGCTTCCCTTTGCTGGTATTGCTGTTTCGAAGGGAAATATTTGCTTCAGATTTGGGGAGTGACTCGTCCCAGGGGTTAGGGTGGCTGTCTCCCAAAATTTTTCTCCCTGTGCCTCCTTCCTAGATTATACTCTCTTCCTGCTACTCCGGTACTCTCCTCTCTCCCCATCCCCTAGAGCCCCGGGTGAGTGGATGTGAGAGAGGTGTTTTGCGCAGTCCCTTTAAGAAGAATCCTGGGCCTGACCTGTGGTGGCACAGTGGATAAAGCGTCGACCTGGAAATGCTGAGGTTGCCGGTTTGAAACCCTGGGCTTGCCTGGTCAAGGCACATATGGGAGTTGATGCTTCCAGCTCCTCCCCCCTTCTCTCTCTCCTTGCTCTCTCTCTTTGTCTCTCTCTCTCCTCTCTAAAAAAATGAATAAATAAATTAAAAAAAAAGTGTTTAAAAAAAAAAAAGAAGAATCCTGGGTCTGAGAAATCAGTCTCTTTCTCACAAACAGTATCCTGACTTGTTTCCAGGTAAATATTGTCCATACGCCTCTTCTAGGCTCTGGGGCTGCAGGTTGGGGCTTTGTTTCTGGGATTCAGGACCCTCCCCTTTCTGCTAAACTCACTTCCCGCCACGTGAGTCTCTCTGTTCATTCCGGGGAGCTGGGCAGCCCTCTCTGCATTTCTGCTTTTCCTACCAGTCTTGGTGTGGCTTCTTCAGCACTCCTTGGTTGAAGAGTCCTCTTAGTTTAGTCTAAAGTTGGTTTTTCCAGATGATAGTTCTTAAAATTAGTTTGTAATCTACTTTGGTTCTGGGAGGTGGAAGTTGGTACGTCCGTCTACTCCAGCACCATCTTTTTTTTTTTTTTAATATTTTATTTATTCATTTTAGAAAAGGGGAGAGAGAGAGGAGGGGGAGGAGCAGGAAGCATCAACTCCCATATGTGCCTTGACTGGGCAAGCCCAGGGCTTCAAACTGGTGACCTCAGCATTCCAGGTCGATGCTTTATCCACTGCGCCACCACAAGTCAGGCTCCAGCACCATCTTGTCTTCAGCCTCTATTTATTTATTTATTTATTTATTTATTATTATTATTTTTTTTTACAGAGAGAGAGAGAGAGAGTCAGAGAGAGTGATAGATAAAGACAGGCAGGAACAAAGAGAGATGAGAAGCATCAATTATCAGTTTTTTGTTGCGACACCTTAGTTGTTCATTGATTGCTTTCTCATATGTGCCTTGACCGTGGGCCTACAGCAGATCGAGTAACCCCTTGCTCAAGCCAGTGACCTTGGGTCCAAGCTGGTGAGTTTTGCTCAAACCAGATGATCCCGTGCTCAAACTGGCGACCTCGGGGTCTCGAACCTGGGTCCTCCGCATCCTAGTTCGACCACTGTGCCACCGCCCGGTCAGGCGCAAAAGCTTTTTAGTTTGATATAGTCCCATTTGTTTATTTTGTCCTTTATTTCACTTGCTTGTGGAGATAAATCAGCAAAAATATTGCTAGAGAGATATCAGAGAATTTACTGCCTATGTTTTCTTCCAAGATATTTATGGTTTTACAACTTACATATAAATCTTTTATCCATTTTTAGTTTAATTTTGTGAATGGTGTCAGTTGATGGTCTAGTTTCATTTTTTTGCATGTACTTGTCCAATTTTCCCAACACCATTTGTTAAAGAGACTGTCTTTACTCCATTGTATGAACTTACCTCCTTTGTCAAATATCAATGGACCATAAAGATATGGGTTTTCTGTTCTAATTGATCTGTATGCCTGTTCTTATCAAGCTGTTTTAAGTACAATTGCCTTGTAGGATAACTTGATATTAGAAAGTGTGATACCTCCCACTTTATTTTTTTTTAATTTTATTTATTTATTTATTTATTTTTTTACAGAGACAGAGAGTGAGTCAGAGAGAAGGATAGACAGGGACAGACCGACAGGAATGGAGAGAGATGAGAAGCATCAATCATCAGTTTTTCGCTTTGACACTCTAATTGTTCATTGATTGCTTTCTCATATGTGCCTTGACCATGGGCCTTCAGCAGACTGAGTAACCCCTTGCTGGAGCCAGCGACCTTGGGTTCAAGCTGGTGGGCTTTTGCTCAAACCAGATGAGCCCAGGCTCAAGCCGGCGACCTCGGGATCTTGAACCTGGGTCCTCCGCATCCCAGTCCGACACTCTATCCACTGTGCCACCGCCTGGTCAGGCTTATTCTTCATTTTTACGATTGCTGAGGCTATTCAGGTTCTTTTTTGGTTCTATTGTGTATATAATTTTTTTGAATATTTGTTTTAGATCTTTGAAGTATGCCACTGATATTTTAATAGGAATTGCAATGAATTTATAGATTGCTTTGGGTAGTATAGATGTTTTAATGATGTTCATTCTTCCTATCCATGAACATGATATATGCTTCTACTTGTTTGTATCTTCCTTGATTTCTTTTTTCAATGTCTTATAATTTTCTGAGTACAAGTCTTTTACCTTCTTGGTTATATTTACTCCTAGGTACTTTATTTATTTTGTTGTTGCAATAGTGAAGGGAATTGTTTCACTAATTTTTCTTTCAGATAGTTTATTGGTATATAAAAATGCCTCTGATTTTTGAATTTTAATTTTATATCCTGCCACCTTGCCGAATTCGTTTCTCAGGTCTAGTAGATTTTTGACTGAGACTGTAGGGTTTTCTATGTACAGTACCATGTCATCAGGAAATAATGATAGTTTTACTTCTCTTTTTCCAGTTTGGATGCATTTTTTTTCTTCTTTTTGTCTGATTGCTGTGTCCTGGACTTCCAGAACCCTGTTAAAAGAGTGTTTAAAGGGGGCACTCCTGCCTTATTCTTGATCTTAAGGGGATTTCTTTTTAATTTTGCCTATTGAGGATGATGTTGGCTGTGAGTTTGTCATAGATGGCCTTTATTATGTTGAGGTATGTTCCCTGTATTCCCACTTTGCTGAGAGTTTTGATCATAAATGGGTACTGGATTTTATAAAATGCTGTTTCTGCATCTATTGATATAATCAAATGATTTTTATCCTTCATTTTGTTTATGTGATTTGTAATGTTTATTGATTTGTGAGTGTTGTAGCAGCCTTGCCTTCCCAGAATAAATTCCACTTGATCATGATGTATGATCTTTTTGATGTATTGCTGGATCCAATTTGCTAGTATTTTGTTGAGAATTTTAGCATCTATGTTCATCAGGGATATTGGCCTATAGTTTTCTTTCTTTGTAGTGTCTTTACCTGGTTTTAGAATGAGGATAATGCTTACCTCATAAAAGGAGCTTAAAAAATCTTTCCTTCTCTTGAATTTTTGAAATAGCTTGAGAGGGCCCTGGCCTGTTGGCTCAGCTGTAGAGTGTCGGCCTGGCCTGTGAAAGTCTCAGGTTCAATTCCCAGTCAAGGCACACAGAAGCGCCCATCTGCTTCTCCACCTTTCTTCCTCTCCTTTCTCTCTATCTCTCTTGTCCCCTCCCACAGCCAAGGCTTTATTGGAGCAAAGTTGGCTCAAGTGCTGAGGATGGCTCCATGGCCTCCACCTCAGGTACTAGAATGGCTCCAATAGCAGTGGAACAACACCCCGAGAGGCCAAGCTTTGCCACCTGGTGGGTATGCCAGGTGGATCCCAGTTGGGTGCATGCAGGAGTCTGTCTGTCTGCCTCCCCCCCTCTCACTTTGGAAAAACACCAAAATAAAATTAAAAAAAAAAACAACCCAAAACAAACAAAAAAAGAAATATATACCAATCTTCATTCCTGTTTTTGGCACATGTAGCTTGTTTCCATGATTTGGCTAATTATGAATAATGTTGCAATGAACATGAGATACAGATACATTTTTGAGACAGTGATTTTATTTTCATCAGGTAAATACCTGAAGGTAGTATTTCTGGATAATAAGTTATTATATATATATATATATATTAAATTATATATATATATATATATACACACACACACACACACACACACACACACACACACACACATATATATATATATATATATATATGGAGCCTCATACTGTTTTCCCTAATATAGTTATTATTTTTACTGTAAAACACAGTGAGTAGAGAAGCCATCCAGAAGACTAGGATTCCAGGTGCATCTGAATTGTAAACCAGTTGCCCCACTACTTTATTTTAGGGTAGGGTACTTTCAAATAGATGAGAGAGGAGACTAGATAGGTAAACTGCTATTGGATCATGCCTGACATGATTCAGGGCGTCTATCACTACCATAGGAGTACTAAAATAGCCTCCTGACTGGTCTCTCTTGCGCTTATACTCTTCCCCACTCATCAGAATAGTCTCAAAACAGCAGTCAGAGTAATCTTTTAAAAATATAAATATTTTATTCTTATCCTTAAACCTTTCCAGTGGTTTTCCAGCTTACCTGGAACAAAATCTAAAATCTTTACCATGACCTCATGCTATCTCTATGACTTGACCCCTCTGTTACTGCACTGTACCTCCATTAGCTTACTGGCTGTCCCTCTAACATTTCAGGTTATACCCAAGCTCAAGTCCTTTACATTGGTCTGGAATTGTTCTTCCAGATAATTGTATACACTTCTTTTACATCCTTCAGTTTTTTCTCATGTCACATTCTCAGTGAGACCTTACCTGGCCATATTATCTGAAATGTTAACACCTACTCTGCTCACTTCCTACTCCCAATTTTTTTTTGTAACAGAGACAGAGATGGAGAGAGGGACAGATAGACAGGAAGGGAGAGAGATGAGAAGCATCAATTCTTCATCGCAGATCCTTAATTTTTCATTTGTTACTTTCCCATATGTGCCTTGATTGGGGGGGCTAGAGCAGAGCGAGTGACCCCTTGTTCAAGCCAGCGACCTTGGGTTCAAGCCAACAACCTTGGGGTCATGTCTGTAAGGTTGGCTGAAGGAGGACACTCAAGTTCAGGCAAGAAAAGTTTATTAGGGGGTCATCTGCCATGCTGACTCCTAAGGCAGAGGTCAGCAACTGGTTCTCTAACAAGTAGGGTTAAGTAGGGGGTTCGAGGGTGGGGGCTGTTGGTCATTATAGGGAGAAAAGGATTAAGTGTAAGTAAGCTAGCACACTTTCCACATCCAGATGAGTCAATCTGGATGTCTGGGTGGAGGTGATCTGGAATGTCCAGTTTTTTAATGTCCCTTCATCTACTTATGAGAGGAGGGGGTCACGGCCCCCACCTGCAACCCTATCATTCCAGCCTTTTGTTATATAGTTAAGGGGCTATGATCATTTTTCTGTAACTGCTTCCTGCTGATTAAGGGTGGCGAGTCATGGGAAGGGATGGCTGGCCTTGGGCTGCAGTGGCAAACTAGGGACTTTCTGGTAGGTGACTTGAAGTAACAAGAGCTTGTGGACAGTCTGGTTAGAGAAAGCCTTCATGTGGTCCTGGAGAAAATTGGAGAAAAGGCACAGGAGACAGGGACCAAATGCTAGAATGACAAAAAATGAGAGTGAGTGGGCCAATAAATGGTAATAGTCAAGACATCCAGTTTGTGCAGAGCCACTAATCCCAAGACCCCTCTTGTCTTTCATGGATTCATTGAGCCCACTCCTTTAGCTTTGTTGCTGCGTCTCTAACCAGCCCTGAATGGTTGAGGTAAAAGCAACACTGTTCTTCTATATAGAAAAATACAGATACCTCCTTTTTTCATCATCAAGAAGTCCAAGCCATGGCAATTTTGTAGCGCGACAGTGGCCAGGGAATCAAGTTGGTCTTGGAGTCTTACCAGAGTGGAGGCAATTTCTTCTGGGGAGTTTTTTGGTTTTTTGGTTGTTTTTTTTTTGTATTTTTCTGAAGCTGGAAACAGGGAGGCAGTCAGACAGACTCCTGCATGCGCCCGACCGGGATCCACCCAGCATGCCCACCAGGGGGCGATGCTCTGCCCATCTTGAGGCATCACTCTGCCACAATCAGAGCCATTCTAGCACCTGAGGGAGAGGCCACAGAGCCACCCTCAGCGCCTGGGCAAACTTTGCTCCAGTGGAGCCTTGGCTGCGGGAGGGAAAGAGAGAGACAGAGAGGAAGGAGAGGGGGAGGGGTGGAGAAGCAGATGGGCGCTTCTCCTGTGTGCCCTGGCTGGGAATCAAACCTAGGACTCCTGCACGCCAGGCCCACGCTCTACCACTGAGCCAACCAGCCAGGGCCTTGGTTTTTTTTTTTTTTTTACAGGGACAGAGAGAGAGTCAGAGAGAGGGATAGATAGGGACAGACAGACAGGAACGGAGAGAGATGAGAAGCATCAATCATCAGTTTTTCGCTGTGACACTCTAATTGTTCATTGATTGCTTTCTCATATGTGCCTTGACCATGGGCCTTCAGCAGACTGAGTAACCCCTTGCTCGAGCCAGCGACCTTGGGTCCAAGCTAGTGAGCTTTTTGCTCAAGCCAGATGAGCCCACGCTCAAGCTGGCGACCTTGGGGTCTCGAACCTGGGTCCTCCACATCCCAGTCTGACGCTCTATCCACTGCACCACCGCCTGGTCAGGCTCTTCTAGGGAGTTTTGAAGATCTGTATTGCCCATTTGTTCCTCTGCTTAATTAGAAGAGTGCTAGGGATGAGAAGAGGCTCATTGGATGGAACTAGGTTGATGTTAGGGGTGAGGTAGAGTAGGGTACAGGTTCCCATCCAATTAATTGGGAGGCACATGTAGGTGTTTGTCCCACACATGTAAAAAGCCCCTGACTGGGTGATACAGGCTGAGAGGTGAAGGGAGAATAGATGGACAAAGGGTCGATCTCGTCTTTCTGTTTCCAAGCTCCAGTCAGAGTTGAGTAAAGAGCAGCCTCGATAAGAAGAGAGATATATTAGAGGATTATTTTGAGTATTGTAACTTTGCCAAGGAAGAAGTAGTGAGCCAGGGATCGAGTTGGTCGGTGGGATAAGAGCATTTATGTTGTGAAGCCATAAGAATAGGGGGTCCCGTGAAGTGGATGGGATTAGAAAATAATCCATTTGCTTCTGGAGAAACTTGATAGTTGACTCGGTTGTTTTGATAGTCTTTAGGAAATTGAATACTTATTGTGATGTTGCAGAGTTTAGAAGGGAGGTGACCTACTGGGACAGTACCCTAAGCAGTAAAGCATAGTGGGGCAGATGAAAAGAGGGAGTATTTAAGAGTGACTGGTGCTTGAGTAGGAGGAGTTTAGGGTTTTAATTTCTCTAGGTTTGGTATAGCTTGTTTGCTCGGTTTGCAGCTGAGGTGGGTAATCTCCTATGAGAGTGTGGGCTCTCTCAAAGAAGGTGGCCCCTTTCTGAATCTTGTACATAAGAGTGGTGTGAAGGAGATGAGAATTATTAAGAGGAATAAGGAGAACTGAGTAAGCTGAAGATGACATGGACAGACACATCCAGCAGTAGGCTGCATAAGAGGAGTTTGTCTTAATTAGGAGATTTTGAATTTTGAATAAGATTAAGGGAGTGTTCTAGGTGTTAGGGATTCCAAGAGGGAGGGTATGGGGGCAGAGTATGCCTTTAAAGGTAAGGAGATAAGAAAGAATAGAGCAAGCTGGAATCACCGTCCTGGCTGTTGTCAGGGGGTAATCATAGTCACGGCTCAGGCTGTTCTTCTTCTTCTGGGATTTTAATCAGTCTGATCTTGGTGGGCCCTAAGGGGAAGCAGGCATATCTGGGTGGTGATTCAGGTAGACTGGAAGGGTCATTCCTAGGCGTGTGTGGAGATGGAGCTTCCATTTTATTTGTTTGTTTAACCTGGAGAGATGAAACCGGGGGCCTTTTCCTGGAGTTTTGCAGTCATGGGGGTGGTAAGGAGAATCTTGGGATTCACTATGCTGGGTGGTAGAGGTAAGTTTGTAACAGGAGTAGGCAAATCTGGTTGGCCGAGAAGCAGTAACAGGGCTGACTCTGAGGCTGCAAGGTGAAAGGAGAGAGAGGGTCTGAATTTGGAGAGTAGGTCCCAGCCTAAAATAGGTGTAGGGCATCGAGGTAGGAGGAGAAAAGAGTGTGTAAAGGAGACACCATATATTAGACAAAGTAGTGGATTTGTGGCCAACAGGGAGGGAATAAGACCATTAACATCCACAACAGAGATTTTCAAGGGATAAGCAGGACCTGAATATTTAGGTAAGGCAGAGTAAGTGGCCCCCGTGTCTATAAGAAATGAGATAGGCTTACCCGTTACTTGGATGGTTACTTGAGGCTCTTTGATGGTGATGTGAGATGGGGACAATGGCCCTGGGCACCTTCAGTCTTCAGTGGCAAGTCCCAGCAGGCTGGGCAAGGTTAGGTCAAAGGTGGCTGGGGTAGGGGTGGAAGAGATTGAACCTTCCCTTAGAGGACCAAGGGGTAAGTCTACCTTCCAGTGTCCCTTTTTTCCAGCAGTGAGGGCAAGGCCCTGTTGGGGGCCGAGAAGCTGGACAGGCTTTTGCCCAATGAGCTTCTTTTCTATACTTGAAGCAGGGCCCAATGGAGTCTTACAAGACCCCTTAGGGGCATTGGAGCCTTTAAGGGCAGCCACCAAGAGCTGATATTTTGCCTGACCTCTTTGGGCTCTGTCTGCCTTTTCCTGTTCCTCTCAGTTATTACAGACCTTAAAAGTAAGGTGACCAATCGTCCTCCTTTAGGGAGGACAGTCCTCCTTTTGTAAGTTCCATCCTCCCTCAAAAAGTGTCTTCCTACATGTCCTCCTTTTTGATATTGGAAGACTAATCTGTAAATGTCCGTATTTGATTAATGCAGAGTTGATCCATTGTGTGTGATATGATGTATTTGTATTTGACATGACGGTTTGTCAAGGATCAGTACAGTGCAGCGAGACGCGATTATGAGAAGCATGTACTCCACACGGGAGAACTTGAGAGAGTGCGTGATATACTCATTGTGCAAATGGCTTTGTGTACTTCTTGAAACACAACACGGCACATATAACATTGTAGACTTACAATTATTTCTTTCTCAGTGAATATTCAATCATAGACAGGTAAGCACAATTCATGTAAAATTTAATATGAAAGATATTTCTTGTTCAGATATTTGCAAAATATTGTTACAAGATGATACATTGACAAAAAAATATTCATTTAATGGAAAAGTACTTGTTTAGATATTATCTAAATGAGTACTTTTTTCTTACAATTATTATTAAAAATTAATAGGCATGTAAGCATAATTACAATATAAAATATTACAAATGTTTTATTATACACTTATCATATTATAATGTATTATTGTTGCAATTGATAAAGTTTCTTTTATTTATAATATTGTTTTCTTCAACTTATTTTTGTCCTCCTTTTCATTGTAAAAAAGTTGGTCACTTTTTTTTTTTTTGTATTTTTCTGTAGTTGGAAATGGGGAGGCAGTCAGACAGACTCCCGCATGCGCCCGACCGGGATCCACCCGGCATGCACACCAGGGGGCGATGCTCTGCCCATCTGGGGCGTTGCTCTGTTGCAACCAGAGCCATCCTAGCGCCTGAGGCAGAGGCCACAGAGCCATCCTCAGTGCCCGGGCCAACTTTGCTCCAATGGTGCCTTGGCTGTGGGAGGGGAAGAGAGAGACAGAGAGGAAGGAGAGGGGGAGGGGTGGAGAAGCAGATGGGCGCTTTTCCTGTGTGCCCTGGCCAGGAATCGAACCCGGGACTCCTGCATGCCAGGCTGATGCTCTACCACTGAGCCAACTGGCCAGGGCCATTAAAATGTGATGTTCTACTCTTTTTTTTTTTTTTTAACAGGGACAGAGAGAGAGAGTCAGAAAGAGGGATAGATAGGGACAGACAGGAACAGAGAGAGATGAGAAGCATCAATCATCAGTTTCTCGATTGTTTTCTTTCTCATATGTGCCTTGACCGCGGGCCTTCAGCAGACCGAGTGACCCCTTGCTTGAGCCAGCAACCTTAGGTCCAAGCTGGTGAGCTTTTTGCTCAAACCAGATGAGCCTGCGCTCAAGCTGGCGACCTCAGGGTCTCAAACCTGGGTTCTCCGCATCCCAGTCGGACACTCTATCCACTGTGCCTACCACCTGGTCAGGCAGTTGGTCACCTTATTAAAAGCCATGCTCAGCCCTGGCCGGTTGGCTCAGCAGTAGAGCGTCGGCCTGGCGTGCGGGGGACCCGGGTTCGATTCCCAGCCAGGGCACATAGGAGAAGAGCCCATTTGCTTCTCCACCCCCCCTCCTTCCTCTCTGTCTCTCTCTTCCCCTCCCACAGCCAAGGCTCCATTGGAGCGAAGATGGCTCGGGCGCTGGGGATGGCTCCTTGGCCTCTGCCCCAGGCGCTAGAGTGGCTCGGGTCGTGGCAGAGCGACGCCCCGGAGGGGCAGAGCATCGCCCCCTGGTGGGCAGAGCATCGCCCCTGATGGGCGTGCCGGGTGGATCCCGGTTGGGCGCATGCGGGAGTCTGTCTGACTGTCTCTCCCCGTTTCCAGCTTCAGAAAAATACAAAAAAAAAAAAAAAAAAAAGCCATGCTCAGGAGATCTCATTCAGGGGTTTGAGGCCCTTCTCTGAATTTTTTTTTTTTTTTTTTTAAGAGAGGAGAGAGAAAGGGAGAGAGAGAGGAGAGACAGACAGAGAGAGAAGGTGGGGAGGAGCTGGAAGCATCAACTCCCATATGTGCCTTGACCAGGCAAGCCCAGGGTTTCGAACCGGCGACCTCAGCATTTCCAGGTGGACGCTTTATCCACTGCGCCACCGCAGGTCAGGCCCTCCTCTGACTTTTTAAGCTTTTTCCATATATCGGGGGCTGATTGGGAGGTGAAATGAGTTTTAAGAACTATGTCCCCCTCAACCTAATATAGTTGATTTTAGTATATTTTTGGAGTGCCTCCTTCAGGCGGGACAGGAATTGGGCCGGACTTTTGTCCACTCATTGTGAAATCTCTAGGAGTTTTCATAATTAACTATAACTGCCTTGTGAACGGTCTTTTGGAGCCGTACTATTAAGCAGGTGACCTTATGATTACAGAAGTCCCTGCCAGGTTTGTCTATTTGATAGTCCCAATTAGGGTCTTCCCTGGGAACAGCCCCTGCTCCCACAGGGTGTTGATTGTCGGTCCTGTGGAGGTCCTCAGCGTGCATCTGTGCGGTCAACCAGACTCACTCCCTCTCCTGGGGTAGTAAAGTGGAGGACAGGATGATATATATAGGCCATGCCAGGTCAGATCATAAGGCTGGGTTAGGTATTTAAATTCCTTTACGTAGGTGTCTGGGTAGAGAAGTGAAGAAGGAACCTAGTCTCTTCTCTATTTGTGACAGGTCTGAGAGGGAGAATGGAACATGGACTCTAACAATTCCCTCGGTGCCTGCTACCTCACAGAGAGGGAGGAGGGGAGCCAGAGAGTCCTAGGGTGTAAGTCGCCTTGTACCGGAGTAAGTATGAGGGGGAGAAGGGAGGTCTGGGGGTGTCAGTATCTGATCCTGAGCTTGAATGATCCCCAGATGGCAGGGAGTTATCAGCACAGGAAGGAGGTAGAGTGGGAGCAGACTGTGGGACAGCGTGATCAGCTGGATCTAAAGGAGGGTCAGAATTTGTAGGAGGAGGAGGTTTGGAGTATGCCAAGAGGATTTGATAGGTGGAACAGGTTTGACAGAGAGAGGGACAAGACGGAGAGCAAAGAAGGCCTGAACGAACATAAGGGATTTATTTGCCATTGCGTTGACAGAAGTTACCAAGGTTTCGAAGTGTGTTAAAATTTAAAGTGCCATTTTTGGGTCATTGAGACCCGTTATCTAGTAGATATTGAGGCTATGCAGCATTGTGAGGCTTCTATGATATGAAGTTAGAGGCTATGAAGGGTGAGTGTGAGAAATCCTAGAAGGAGGAAGGGCCAATGGTAGAGACATCCCCATTCCCCTGGCCAGTCTCTGAGAGCTAGAGCAAGGCTCCCTCACAAACTGGGTGTCCCCAGATCAGTAAGGATCAGGACCGGAGGCCGAGCGGTCTTCCTGGTCTAGTGCTAGTACTTTCAAGAGGCTGGAGCCAAGAGAGAGGCAGGAGAGCTGAGCTAGGAGAAATCATTATTCACCTGTGAGAGAAATCAGGCCGGTGATGTTCGCAGGCAAGGGTGAAAAGCCCCGGAGAAGCGCGTCCTCTTGGCAGGTTCAGGAGGGGCAGTCAGGAGGCGGGTCAAGCCCAGGGGAAGGGAAGCGGGAGAGAAGGGTAATCCAGCAGGTTCTGGCAGGCGCCCCTCCCGGGTTTCAGCACCAAAATGTATGGTCTGCAGGAGGAGGACACCCGAGTTCAGACAAGAAAAGTTTATTAGGGGGTCATCTGCTGGGCTTACTCCTAAGGCGGAGGTCAGCAACCGGTTTTTAACAGGTAGGGTTAAATAGGGGATTTGAGGGTGGGGGCTGTTAGTCATTATAGGGAGAAAAGGATTAACCCTAAATTAGCTAGGGACCTTCCACACTTGAGTGAGTCATTCCAGATGTCTGGTGGGAGGTGATCTGGAATGTCCAGTTTTTTAATGTCCTTTTGTCTACTTAAGGGAAGAGGGGGTCATGGCCCCCATCTGCAACCCTATTAATGTCGATGATCCCACGCTCAAGCCAGTGACCCTGAGCTCAAGCTGGTTAGCCGGTGCTCAAGCCAGATGAGCTCTCAAGCTGGCGACCTTGAGATTTCAAACCTGGGTCCTTTTCATCCCAGTCCCACGCTCTATCCACTGCACCACTGCCTCGTCAGACCTTGCTTTATTTTCTCTCTTTAGCTAATCTAAGATACATTTTACTAAGGTGACCAATTTTTTTAAATGAAAAAGAGGACAAAAATAAATGGAAGAAAACAATATCGTAAATAAAGATTTTATTCATTGCAACAATAATACACTATAATATAAATGCATAATAAAAATAGTTGTAATATTTTATATTGTATTTATGCTTACATGCCTATTGATTTTTAATAATAATTGTAAGAAAAAAGTACTCATTTAGATAAAAATACGTCACATCACATGCAATGGATCGACTCTGCATCGATCAAATACAGACATTTACAGATTAGTCTTCTAATATCAAAAAGGAGGACATGTAGGAGGACACTTTTTGAGGGAGAACGGAACTTACAAAAGGACTGTCCTCCCTAAAGGAGGATGATTGGTCACCTTAATTTTACTTAAATTGTTATATTTGTTAGACTCTTTCATCAAGCTCCATGAGATCAGAGGTTACCTGTTTTCTTCACTTCTTTGTTTCTTGTGCTTAGAACAAAGCCTGTCATAATAGGCATTTACTTAGGAAACTGTTAAATAAATGAATACCTGCATGGCTCCCTCCCTTTCTTGACATCTAGTCAAGTGCTGCCTTCTCAGTGAGGTCTTTCTTAAAGATTTTATACAAAATAGCATCTTATCCCCTACATACACACAGAGATCATTATTATATCTTCCTATCCTGCTTTAAAAATTTTTTTCTAGCACCATTTGACGTAGTATACATTTACTGATTGTCTCTTTTCTCTCCCTGGTAGAATTCCATTTCCACAAAGACAGAGACTATCCTCAACACCTTAGAAGAGCATTTAACTCTTGGTTAGGTATTCTGTGGTTACTTCTTGGGTGAAATAGCCAATTCTGACCAAAAGCATTGCCAGACGCGACCACAGACACTGCCAGACTGGCCATGAGGTTTCCAGCACACTCGAGAGCTCGCCAGCGAGCACTCTAAACTTCTTCACACGCCAAATGACTCCTCAAAGAAACACTGCTTTTCTCTGGGAACTGCAATAACATCGGTATTCCCTCATTTTGTTTCTGCACCTAAAATTGAACTTCAGAATTCACAGCTAAGCCCAATGCGACGACTGAACTTCAGAATTGACAGCTAAGGTCAATGAGACGATTAAAAGTATTTAGCAAGTCACTTTGTAAACTGGTGGGCGTTCACCAAAGTTTAACGGTATTACTTGGCTTTACAAGTACCGTCAACCAGTCTGAGAACAAAAGCTAACTCCTAGGAGGAGGGTCCACAGGACTCTCAGACACTGTCCCGCGGGACGCTCCAGCCCCGGGCGCTCAGGATTGGCGGAGGCTGAGCAGGCACCGCCCCGGCTGGCCTAGGGCGCACGTTCCGGCGAGACTTCTCGGGGAGGTGGGCGGAGCGAAGCGGGGCGGGGAAGGGCGGGCCTGGACTGACGCCCTGTCGCCCACTGGGCGTAGGATTGGCGGGAGCTCAGCTGGCACCGCCCCGGCCTTCCTGGGGCGCGCGCATGGGCGGGGCCACCCCGGTAGGCGCGTGGGGCGGGTGGGGCCGAACCAGGGCTGGGGCTGAGTTTGAGGCTGGAGCTGGTGATGCCGCGGCTGGGCGGACTTGCTCGACTTGGGCGGAGGCCAAGGCATGGCGAACGTGCGAGTTGCCGTGAGGGTCCGGCCCCTCAGCAAGAGGTGAGTCTGGGCGGGAGGGGGCGCCTGAGTCGTCAAGTGAGTTAGAGAGCGAGGTCCTTTCCTCCCCCTCAAGTGATTCCGGCATGGAGGACTCTAACATTAAGTGGCCCAGAGGGCCGGGGTCCGGAAACCTTAAAGGCATGGAAAGTTGAGACCTCGGGTCTAGCGTTCGCGTCGTGCCTCGGGGGATAGCGGTTCCTGGGCGGCCTCAGGGGCGGGCGTCCCTGGCGCCCTGTCAGCGGGAGGTTTGAGGGGGCACAGCTCAAGGCTAGGTGCACGGGTGGGGCCTTTCTCACGGGGCACGTTGGGAAGGGCTGAGAAGGCTCCTTCTGTGGGGAGAGGAATTCTCAGCCTTCTCTGTCTTCTTGGTGTCTCTGGAGTACCTGTGAGGACTGAGGGAGAATGTGGGTGCAGGTGGGCTTCTCTAGGAGAAGATGTGGAGAGAGGCAGAGTGTAAGGCATGAGAGGGAAACCGAGGCCCAGAGAGTCTGGTTTCATCCTATGCTAGACAGCAGAGCTGTGAAATAGGGGAAGTTATTCCAAGCCCTTCCCTCAGCGTCGGCAGTGCGCATTTTCTCATGCCGACCTCTCGGCTCTCCGCGCTCGGCGGCATCTAGTGTGCAAACACGCAATTTCTTCCCTTTTCCCCTAATTTTCCACTGATAGCTTTGGAAAGTCAGGGGAGGCTTCACAGGCAGGTGGGTTTGTTTTTAAAGATCTATTAGAGTTTGCTGACCAGTGGAGAAGGTATAAAAAGCGTCCTGTGTAATGAACAACACTGAGAGCAAAAGACTTAGGCTGTTAAGAACCAGGTCAGTTTTGGTTGTTTGGGAAGCGGGTATGTGGAGGGAAGGTAGTGATAGGACATAAAACTGTGGAGGGCTGGCAGATCCTCTTTTAAAAAAAAAGTCATTGAATTTATTGGGGTGAGATTGGTTAACAAAATTATGTAGGTTTCAGGTGTACAATTCTCTAATACATCATCTGTATATTGTATTGTGTGTTCACCTCCCTAAGTCAAACCTCCATCACCATTTATCACCCCTCTGGCATACCCCCCCCCCTTTTTTTTTTAAAGGGAGAGAGACAGACAGACAGGTGAGAAGCATCACCTCGTAGTTGTGTCACTTTTTAGTTGTGCACTGATTGCTTTTCATACATGCCTTGACTAGGGGAGCTCCAGCCGAGCCAGCAACCTTGAGCTCAAGCCAGTGACCATGGGATCTTATTGATGATCCCACACTTAAGACAGCGACCCTGCGCTCAGGCTTTTGAGCCCGCGCTCAAGCTGGTGACCTTGGGGTTTTGAACCTGGACCTCAGCATTACAGGTCAATGCTCTATCCACTAAGCCACGACCCATCAGGCTAGCAGGTCCTCTTTTTGCAAAACTGTTCTTTTAAGGGTTCCTGGGATAACAACACTGACCACTCCTTACAGTGACTTCTCTGTCCCCAGGAACTAGGAATTTATATATTAAAAAAATGCTATTGAAATTGAGTTATTTTCAGCCTCAATAGAGAATAACATCTCATTAAACAAAAGTGAGGAGGAAAGAAGGGCACAAAGCTTATTTACTGAGCTCATGTGAAGAACCTTGAGCAGCAAGCGGTAGAATGCCGAGACTGCAGATAGCCAGGTGTGAGCAGATTATAGTAGGCTGAGGATTCAAGAGCACAGATTCAGGAGCAGATATGGAGAAATGTAATGTGACCCCAGCATCCAGAGATGCAGCTATACTCTAAGGTTTGTTAATTTTCAGCATCTTCAGTGAGGCTCATCTGAATGTAGGGAATTGATTATTACGTAGTATGTTCCAACCTTCAATAAGCACACAGTTAACGAAGTCATTGGATCTGATGTATTTGGGATGAAATCTTAGAGATCATCTAGTCTAAGCTTCTATTTTTTCTAATTTTCCAGGTGATCAAATGGTCTTGTTTAAGTTCCAAAAGTAGGTAGAGCCAAGATTCAGCTCACCAGACTAAACTGTTCCTTCCTGAGGTTATAGAAAAGTTGCACTTCTCAATCAAATGCCTACTTGCTCAGCAGGACTAGAACTGACTGTCCATCAGTAAAATGATAATGTGGGAAATGGTTTTGATGCCTTTACCTCTACCTCACAGTTGTTTCCCATAATCAGAAAGTATCTCATTATGTTGCTCATTGGATATTCAAAATCATTCATCATTGAGACAGCATGTTTTCTTCCACCAATACTGTAGGCCCTGAAACATTTCCCGCTGCCCTGTTGTGGGAGAAACAGCTATGTTAAGCTTGCTTGTTGGTTTCCTGGCTGCAATCACTTTACATGATTAGTGTGTGTCTCTATGAAAAGCTATGGTTGCTTTTCCTTGGTGACAGTTCGCCCAGATTGCTCTCCTGCCACTACGAGGTGCGGTTTCCTGATTTCCTCAGCCACCGCTGCTGCAAGGGGCGGTTTTCCTGATCCCATGCCCTCCACTGCAAAAAGTGGTTTTCCATTGCTTATCTGCTCGCCCATCTCTGCTAGCCTCCAATAAATAGGAATGGCCCAACGCTTTCTGGCTCTGCAGTTCCTCTGAATTCAATGTGAACCTGCCTAGCCTCAACCGCCAGCATTATACCTGTCAAAAGTTATTTTTCATACACTATATTCTCTTTCTGTGCTTTTTTTTTTTTTTTTGTCAGCGTCAGATAGGGACAGACAGACAGGAAGGGAAAGAGATAAGAAGCATCAGTTCTTCATTGTGGCACCATAGTTGTTCATTGATTGCTTTCTCATGTGTACCTTGATCAGGAGGCTATAGCAGAGTGAGTGACCCTTGCTCAAGCCAGTGACATTGGGCTTCATGCCAGCGACCATGCGATCATGTGTATGATCCCATGCTTCAAGCCAGTTACCTGGGGGTTTCAAACCTGGGTCCTCTGCATCCTAGTCTGACACTATATCCACTGTGCCACTACCTGGTCAGGCCCTTTCTGTGCTTTTTTAAAAATCTGAAAATAGAATAACGATATTAATATTTTTTTAATAGTTTTATCTTTTTTTTTTTTTTTTTTTTTTTAACAGAGACAGAGAGTCAGAGAGAGGGATAGACAGGGACAGACAGACAGGAACGGAGAGATGAGAAGCATCAATCATTAGTTTTTTGTTTTGCATTGCAACACCTTAGTTGTTCATTGATTGCTATCATATATGCCTTGACCGGCGGCCTTCAACAGACTGAGTAACCCCTAGCTCGAGCCAGCAACCTTGGGCACAAGCCAGTGAGCTTTTGCTCAAACCACATGAGCCCGCACTCAAGCTAGTGACTTTGGGGTCTCGAACCTGGGTCTTCTGCATCCCAGTCCGACGCTCTATCCACTGTGCCACCGCCTGGTCAGGCGATATTAATATTTTTATGAAGAGTAAATGAAAGAATATACTTAAAATACTTGGAACAGAGCCTGGCTCATTTTATGTGTCCCATAAAGTATTAGAATTATAATTCTTTTTTTTTTTTAAGATTTTATTTAGTGATTTTAGAAAGAAGAGAGAGAGAGAGAAAGGGAGGAGGGAGGACAGGAAGCATCAACTAATAGTAGTTGCTTCTCCTTTGTGCCTTGACCAGGCAAGCCTAGGGTTTTGAACCACCGACCTCAACATTCCAGGAAGATGCTTTATCCACTGTGCCACTACGAGTGAGGCAATTTTTTTTTAATTTATTGATTTTAGTGGGAAGGGTAGATAAGAGAGAGACAAAATAGTAACATTGATCTTTTCCTGTATGTGCCCTGACCAGGGGTCAAACCAGCAACCTCTGTGCTTTGGGTCAGTGCTTTAACTAACCGAGCTATTCGGCCAGGGCTATAATTCTTTTTTATTTTATTTTATTTTTTTAATTCTTAACTATTTTTATTTCTCTCTATACTTAGTTGTCTTTTTTTTTTAAGTTTTACAAATGAATAGATAAGTAGTAATGACTTGATATTTTCCCCTCTAGTACAGTGATTTTTAAATTATAGTGTGCATACAATTCACCTGGGGAGCTTGTTACACTGCAACTTAATGACAGGAATTAGATTAGCCCCACCATCTTCTGTATTTCTGATGAAAGTGGCCTGTGGACCCCTTAGAGAAACATTGTCCTGAGAGTAATGTGTGCGGATTTAGCCCTTTTGCAAAACCTAAGGAATGAATGTATGCCTATTGGTGGAATTCAGGACATGGAAGTGAGTGGTAGTAGCTCCATGCTACTGTGTGTAAGGCTCCTCCTCCTCAGTAGACTTTATTGAGCTCTGTGCTGCCAGCTCCCCAACTGAGGATACTGCCCTTTTTTTCTGTTGTGTTCAACCTTAATTTACCCTCATTTTGTTCTAGAATATTTTGGAACCACTAGGCTATTAATGGTAGGGGAGGAGCAGCATCTCACTTTTCTATTTTTTTTTTTTTTTTTTTTTTTACAGGGATAGAAAGAGAGTCAGAGATAGGGATAGATAGGGACAGACAGACAGGAACGGAGAGAGATGAGAAGCATCAATTATCAGTTTTTCGTTGGGACACCTTAGTTGTTCATTGATTGCTTTCTCATATGTGCCTTGACCATGGGGCTACAGCTGACCGAGTAACCCCTTGCTCCAGGCAGCGACTTTCTCACTTTTCTATAGTGTTTGTTATAGGTTTCCTCTAAAAGCTCAAGTTTTTTTGTTTGTTTTTAGGTTTTGGTTGCTTTAATGCCAAAGAGTCCTAGATGAATCTTCAAGAAGAGGCCAACTTAAAAAAAATTAGATAATAGATTTGGAAAAGTTACTGTGTGATTTTTAAAATTCATTGTCCAAACTCACTATATATAATTGTATATTACTTTTTTTTAATCTTTTATTTTTATTGAATCCAGAGAGAGGAAGGGGGGTAAGGGGGAGACAGAAGCATCAATCTGTTTCTGTATGTGCCCCAGCCAAGGACCGAACCAGCCACCTCTGCATTGCAGGACAATGCTCCAGCCAAGCGAACCATCCAGCCAGGGCTATATAATACTTTTATAGTTGGGGAAGGATAATAAAACTTATTTTAAACTACAGAAGGCAAAAAAAAAAAAAAGTAAAATGTTAATACCAAAGATGAAAGATTAAAAAAAAATTTTTTTAGAAGAGCTGAGGGCTTTGTTGGGGGGTGGGAGGGAGAGGGGTGAGCAGTTTAATGATCCTGGGAGATGAAGAATATGTCTGCTGACTTAAACATTATCTAATATGAAATGTGAAAGAAGGCCCTGACCAGTTGGTTCAGTGGATTGAGTGTCAGCCCAGTGTGCCCATTTCCCAGGTTCGACCCTGGTCAAGGCACACATGAGAAGTGACCATCTGCTTCTCTTCCCATCCTTCTCCCCTTTCTCTCTCTATTTCCCTCTTGCAATCAGTGGCTCAGTTGGTCCAAGGGTTGGCCTCAGGCACTGAGGATAGCTTAGTTGATTCAAGCATCTGCCCCAGATGGGGGTTGCCAGGTGGATCTCGGTTGGGATGCATGTGGGAATCTGTCTCTCTATCTCCCCTCCTCTCACTTAAAAAAAAAAATGTGAAAGAATATGAGGCCTTGGGAAAATTTAAGTAACAGAAATGTCATTACCTGGCAGAGAGAAAATTACTATCCAGGGCTTTATTTCACTGACAGGTTTAAAAAAATAATCTTAAATGTAAAGACATCCCCATCACCCCTGACCTACCTCATCCCTATCTCTCCGCTTCAGCCCTCAAGGTTGCATCCTGAGAATTTAGAGGAAGGATAAAATGAAACTGAATGTATTTTCTCAACTTTCGGGTCCCCTACTAGAAATAATTTAATTAACCCTTTGAGTAGTGAGGTTTTTTTTTCATGCTCGCTGACACCTGGGGAGTGAGTTTTTTTAAAAAAAAAATGACATTAGGGCCCTGGCCAGTTGGCTCAGTGGTAGAGCGTTGGCCTGGTGTGCGGAAGTGCCCGGTTCGATTCCCGGCCAGGGCATACAGGACAGGCACCCATCTGCTTCTCCACCCCTCCCCCTCTCCTTCCTCTCTGTCTCTCTCTTCCCCTCCCGCAGCCGAGGCTCCATTGGAGCAAAAGATGGCCCGGGTGCTGGGGATGGCTCCTTGGCTTCTGCCCCAGGCGCTAGAGTGGCTCTGGTCGCGACAGAGCGATGCCCCGGATGGGCAGAGCATCGCCCCCTGGTGGGCGTGCCCGGTGGATCCCGGTCGGGCGCATGCTGGAGTCTGTCTGACTGCCTCCCCGTTTCCAGCTTCAGAAAAATACAAAAAAAAAAAAGAAAAGAAAAAAAAGAGGGCATTAGTTCCAGTTACAGTTTTATTAATGTAAAATCCTGTTTGTTTGATAACCAATTTATGGAAACAAGAAGAACATACATTTGCCTTTTTTTAATGTAGCCATCATATATGTACAATCATACTCTGGATGATCAGGAGGCACGAGGACATACATGAACATTCGTACTACTCAAAGGGTTAATGACTTTCATTATAGTGGAGGAAGTGCTAATGAATTTTTTATCGGTTAACATTTTGGCTGTGGGCACTTTACATAAAGCTCTTTATGTTATGGAAAAGAATTCTATAGTATATTTGATTCATTTTAGGCTTCAGGTATGTGACTCAGTTGGATTAAGCCCCTTAAAATGATTTTAGGGATTGGTTATAGGTGTTATGTGTTTTTACTTAACTGCAGCATAGGAAGATTATTTTTATTTTTATTTTTTTATTTGTATTTTTCTGAAGCTGGAAACGGGGAGAGATAGACAGACTCCCGCATGCGCCCGACCGGGATCCACCCGGCACGCCCACCAGGGGCCACGCTCTGCCCACCAGGGGGGCGACGCTCTGCCCCTCCTGGGGGTCGCTCTGCCGTGACCAGAGCCACTCTAGCGCCTGGGGCAGAGGCCAAGGAGCCATCCCCAGCACCCGGGCCATCTTTGCTCCAATGGCGCCTTGGCTGCGGGAGGGGAAGAGAGAGACAGAGAGGAAGGAGGGGAGGGGGTGGAGAAGCAAATGGGCGCTTCTCCTATGTGCCCTGGCCGGGAATCGAACCCGGGTCCCCCGCACGCCAGGCCTACGCTCTACCGCTGAGCCAACCGGCCAGGGCCTATAGGAAGATTCTTAAGGATCTTGGTTTTTGTTCCAGTAGAAGGAAAAGACTGGGAAATATTTTTTCAGGATCTCAATAGAGAGGAACTCAAAACCTGTTTCATGCTTAAAATACCAGAGAAAATGAGAGGTGATATCATGTTGAGTGCTGAACCAAGGATACTCTCCAGGGTTTCCAAGCCTGATTTCTAAGGTATAGTTAAGACCCCAGGCTTTGTGGTCAGACAGATCTGAATTTAAATCCCAGCTCTACCACTGCTAGCTGAAAGGAGCTTGGACAAGTTATATAATTATTCTCAGCTTTAGCTTTCTCTATGTAAAAATGAAGATATGTTAGGATGCTATCTCAGGAGGGTGTTGTATATAGAGGATGCTCAGTAATGGCGACTTTTAGCTGTTCAGAGCCAAATCCTAATGATCCAGAGAAGTATGCCAGCTAAGAGACTGTTTGATGTGATGTTTTCGGCCACTTATGGAGATAGACACCCAAGTTATGGAGACATTTTGTCCCAATAGCACTGCTCTTAGCTTCTCTCTTTTTTTTTTTTCCCCTGAAGTTGGAAACGGGGAGGCAGTCAGACAGACTCCTGCATGTGCCCGACTGGGATCCACCTGACACGCGCCCGACTGGGATTCACCTGGCATGCCCACCAGGGGGCGATACTCTGCCCATCTGGGGCATTGCTCTGTTGCAACCAGAGCCATTCTAGCGCCTGAGGCAGAGGCCATAGAGCCATCCTCAGCGCCCGGGCCAACTTTGCTCCAATGGAGCCTTGGCTGGGGGAGGGGAAGAGAGAGACAGAGAGGAAGGAGAGGGGGAGGGGTGGAGAAGCAGATGGGCGCTTCCCCTGTGTGCCCTGGCAGGGAATCGAACCCGGGACTCCTGCATGCCAGGCCGACGCTCTACCACTGAGCCAACCCGCCAGGGCTTCTCTTTTTTTGATTAATTAAAAAAAGCAGTAATATTTCTTCTCATTTGGGATTGGGTCTTCTTTCTAGGGAGATCAAAGAAGGAGGAAGAATTATTGTGGAAGTTGATGGCAAAGTGGCAAAAATCAGGAATTTAAAGGTAAGCCTGAAATTATTATTTTTTTTCTCTCTACCAGGGGGCCAGTATTATTACAGGGACTTCTGCATAAAGGTGTGTATGTGAATGTGTATAGAGAAGGGGAGTGGGAGGACTCCGACCAACCAGAAACAAATACAAAATGTAGGAAGGAAGTGCAGGGGATGTTGCAGCTGCAGCTCAAGTTCTATCAAGTAGGTGCAGCTGTTTTAAAAACTGGTCAGTAGTTCTTTGAAAGTAAACACAAGGGTTGTATGGGGGTGGGGCATGGCCTAGCTTAAATTACGTTGAGGACAGTCTATGCGTATGCTTAACTCACTTGAGCACCAGTTAGACTTTGTTCCAAACCTCTCATTTGATATCTAGAGGCACGTACATCTGCAAATGCAGGATTTGTTTTGACCATAGTGAGGACCAAGTAAGAACCTTAAGATCTCAGAAGGGAGTCAGTCACTAGTCTCAGTGTTGCTACAAAGTATCTTTCACAGATTTGACTGATCTTTCCGTCACAATGTCACAATTGGAAAAACTCTGGGATCTTCCTCCCAGATCCCTCACTCTCTCATAGAACTTATTTCCTTCATCACATTCCTCCCTTACCAGGCTAGTGGAAGTGGGAGGGATTCTTTCTTTATGGGTCTTGGGAAATGGAGGGAAACAGGGAAGCTGGCCATGTAACCTGCTAGAGTGAATGGTATCTGGACCTCAGGCCTCCCAGTCCTGCCCACTCCCATGTTACTCCTTTTGTCAGTAGCTCTCTGCAAGAGAACGGGAACCGCCAAACTTTCAACATGAGCCCCCTGGGGACAAAAGACCTTTCATTCTTTGCTGTCTCTGTTTTTTAATCACTTCAGCTGCTTTGTTTTGAGAAATCATATTTTTGGTTCTTAATAATTCCTGGGCAAGATCAAACTCTAATCACACCTTTCTGGCTGCTTACTTCTCTGAGGTCAGTTATCTATTAAGAATCTTAGTCATTCTGATGGGCTCATTCTACTGTGGTTTGTGGATCCTAGTGCTAAGGGTTGTCTCTCTCTGTCCAGAGTCTAAATTTTAAATAAATAGGCATTTCTGTGAATTATGCCATTCTCCCAGTGCAATCCTTGGAGGTCACTGCAGTTCCAAACTCTGGCTCTGCCCTCATCTACCCTGGCCAGTTGGATTAGTCCTAGTTCTTTTCTTTTAATTGAGATTAGGGGGGATAGAGAGACAGACTCCTGCATGCACCGGGATCGGGATGCACCTGGACCGGATCTCCCCGGCAACTCCCATCTGGGGCCAATGGCTCTGCCCAACTGGGGCCACTGACAACTATTTTTAGCGGTGGAGGCTCCATGAAGCCATCCTTGGTGCCCAGAACCAGCGTGCTCTAACTAATCAAGCCATGACTGTGGGAGGAGAAGAGAGAGAGTGAGAGAGAAGAGGGAGTGGGAGGGGGGCGAAGCAGATGCTTGCCTATCCTCTGTGAAATTGATACTTGCCTATTCTCTGCGGGAATTGAACTTGGTACTTACACACACTGGGTCGATGCTGTACCACTGAGCCAACTGGTCAGGGCCTTTTTTTTCTTTTTAAAATGTATTGATTTTAGCAAGAGAGAGGAAGGGAGAGATATAGGAACATTGATCTGTACCTGTATGTGCCTTGACCAGGGATCGAACCAGCAACCTCTGTGCTTTGGGGTGATGCTCCAACCAAGCTATCTGGTCAGGGTGGTCCTAGGTCTTCTGTCCAATGTGCTTTCTAATTCACTGAGGTGGATCCCCAGGGATTCCTGTGAAAGCCCTAGGTGATAGAATTTACCAGGCCCAGGGACTAAAGTACTCATGAATTTCTGTATCTGCTATAGAAATGCTTAAAGAAAAAATGACAATGACAAGAAGATGCCCAAGGACGTAAAGATTTTCTCTCCCAAGATGCCTAACATCTCATTTGGTTGGTTTGTATGTAGGCAGATATATGACAGTATGAAAGACAAACTTTTTTTTTTAATTTAGTGAGAGGAGGGTAGGCAGAGACAGACTCCCCGCATGTGCCTTGACCAGGATCCACATGGCAAGGGGGTGATGCTCTGCCCATCTGGGGCCCTTGTTCCATTGCAACCGGAGCCATATTTTAGCGCTTGAGGTGGAGGCCATGGAGCCATCCTCAGTGCCCAGGATCATCTTACTCCAATTGAGCCATGGCTGCAGGAGGGTAGGAGAAGAGAGAGAAAGAAGTGAGAGAAGTGAGAGAAGTGAGAGGGGAGGAGTGGAGAAGCAGATGGGCTTCTCCTGTGTGCCCTGACTGGGAATGGAACCCAGGACATCCACACACTGGGCCAATGCTCTACCACTGAGTCAAGTGGTCAGGGCTTGAAAGACAAATAGTTAATTCTCTGGGGCTTTATTGTATCTAACAAGATGAGAACAGAGTTTACTTTTTTCTTTTTAAAATAGATATCATAAAGATTCTCATGACCAGTCCAGATCTCTAGATACAACATAGAGGAATCAAGAGCCACAAGCCAGACTCTTTTTTTTTTTTTTTTTTTAATAACAGACAGAGAGAGTCAGAGAGAGGGACAGATAGATAGGGACAGACAGACAGGAACGGAGAGAGATGAGAAGCATCAATCATTAGTTTTTTGTTGCGACACCTTAGTTGTTCATTGATTGCTTTCTCATATGTGCCTTGACCGTGAGGCTACAGCAGACCGAGTAACCCCTTGCTTGAGCCAGCGACCTTGGGTCCAAGCTGGTGAGCTTTTGCTCAAACCAGATGAGCCTGTGCTCAAGCTGGCGACCTTGGGGTCTCGAACCTGGGTCCTCTGCAACCCGGTCTGATGCTCTATCTACTGCGCAACCACCTGGTCAGGCCAGATTCTTTTAATAGAAAATACACTGGATTCTATGTTTGATTTTAGGTGGACAGTCGATCAGATGGCTTTGGCGACTTCCGGGAGAAGGTTGTGGCATTTGGCTTTGATTATTGCTACTGGTCAGTCAACCCAGAGGACCCCCAGTATTCATCTCAGGATGTGGTAATGTCATTTTTTTTCACTCTTCTCAGTTTTTCATAACTGTATAATTATCGGAAAATTAACATTTCCCTGCCTCTTTCTTACTTATGGTAGTTTGGTCAGAAATTAATGATGTTTGATATGAGAAGTAATAGTGAGAGGCATCAGTTGCAGAAAGAGGAAGAAAGAGGAAAGGACTGCTTGCTCAGGGCATAGAAGTTGGCTGGTGTTTATATAGGCTTGGCCTCAGCATGATTCAGGTGGGTACAGGTTAGTGTTCTGTGCCTATGGAAAATGAACGGGCTTATCTCAAACTTGCCTTGTGTATGCAACAGAAGGGCCCAGTAATCCTAGAGGCTTGTGCTCCTAGGCTGAGTGTAAAGGGCTGGACAGCTAATCTGACAGCCTGCAAGGTAGGTGAAAAGTGAATTCTGTTGATCTGATGAGGATTGAAAGGATCAGCCAAGGCTATTTGTTACCCTTCCTGTATCTGGTAGTATTGCCTAGCTCAGGGGTTCCTAAACTGCGGCCCCCTGAGGCCATTTATCCGGCCCCCACCGCACTTCTGGAAGGGCACCTCTTTCATTGGTGGTCAGTGAGAGGAGCATAGTTTCCATTGAAATATTGGTCAGTTTGTTGATTTAAATTTACTTGTTCTTTATTTTAAATATTGTATTTGTTCCCGTTTTGTTTTTTTACTTTAAAATAAGATATGTGCAGTGTGCATAGGAATTTGTTCATAGTTTTTTTTATAGTCCGGCCCTCCAACGGTCTGAGGGACAGTGAACTGGCCCCCTGTGTAAAAAGTTTGGGGACCCCTGGCCTAGCTCTTACAAGTTTCCAAGGCAACTGGTCTGGCCAGGTAGATCTACAGGACTTTCTTTTCTTTCTGTGAAGCAGCAGCAGCAGCATTGTTCTGGTTTGTACTGTCAAAGGTCATGTGTTCAGTCCTCATGATGGACAGCAAGCCTTGCCTCATTCAATGCTATGACCACAGACAATAACCCTCACCCCAGCAGCCACCAGTGTATTCTGTATGAAAGTTCATCCCTAAAATTAGAAATACCATTTATTTGACCTTCATGGATCAGTATCATCATACTTACATATCTAAGCAAACACTACAGGGGTATGTCCTTAGGAAATACCACTGGTAATGGAAATTTTTTGCAGGAAACTTTGAACAATAATTCCCTGTCAGTCTAGATACCTTTGAATAAAAAGGCCAAAATGTGTGAGCCTGACTGATAGTGGCGCAGTGGATAGAGCATTAACCCAGGATGCAGAGAACCCAGGTTCGAAACCCAAGGTCACTAGCTTGAATGTGGGCTCATCTGGCTTGAGTGCGGGCTCACCAGCTTGAGCGCGAGATTGCTGGCTTGAGCCTGAGATCATAGACATGACTCCCTGGTCACTGGCTTGAGCCCAAAGGTCACTGGCTTGAAGCCCAAGATCGCTGGCTTGAGGAAGGGGTCACTCGCTCTGCTGTAGCCCCTGGTCAAGGCACAAATGAGAAAGCAATCAATGAATAACCAAGATACCATCACGAAGAATTGATGCTTCTCTTCTCACCCTATCTGTCCCTCTCTCTCTCTCTCTCTCTCTCGCGGGGGGGAGGAAAAAAAGCCAAAGTGTATTTTCTAAGTATTTTAGTGTTTTGTGAAACTTTTTCTAATTATACCAAAGGAACAGAGTTATCAAGTTTGAGTGACTTATAGGACAGTACTGATTTTCTGCTGATGTAGACTTCTGAAGATTATTGGGTAGTTTTATTATTTTTTTTTCACTTATTTATTTTTTTTTACAGAGACAGAGAGAGAGTCAGACAGAGGGATAGACAGGGACAGACAGACAGGAACGGAGAGATGAGAAGCATCAATCATTAGTTTTTTGTTGCGCATTGCGACACCTTAGTTGTTCATTGATTGCTTTCTCATATGTGCCTTGACCACGGGCCTTTAGCAGACCAAGTAACCCCTTGCTCGAACCAGCAACCTTGGGTCCAAGCTGGTGAGCTTTTGCTCAAACCAGATGAGCCCGCGCTCAAACTTGCAACCTCGGGGTCTCGAACCTGGGTCCTCAGCATCCCAGTCCGACGCTCTATCCACTGCGCCACCACCTGGTCAGGCTATTGGGTAGTTTTAAATCACAGAAGTATAATTCTCCCATTATTCCCTTCTGAGGGGATCATGTGGAAACAAGACCCTAGACCACTGTGAGATTTGTTGTTTCTGTGGGTTCTTTCTATTATTACATGAACACTCTACCTTTATAGTCAAACTGTGTTTGATGTAAATGCTCAGCAGAAAAAGGTGGTGTGGACATTACATGGCCCCTGCTGAGCCTTCTCTGTCCCTTGGAATATGAGGGCACTGGCAGGTCCAGGCTTGTCTTATGGCCCTTGACTTTTATCCTAGCACTCAAGTATTTCTGAGGTAAGTGGTTTCTGGTGTATGTAACTTTTACTGATTTCCTCCAAGAAGAACCAAGAAAGAAACTGACTCTCAAATGAGAGGATGGGATGTGTACAGCAGTTCACAGTTGTGATTGTATTTGTGGCATAGAAGGCAGTACTCTTTCTATTAGTAGAAGGTGTGATGGCTATTTAAATCCTCCCTGGCCATGGCACACCTAGGAACTATTATGTGTAATATTTGATAAGTCAATAATCTGGGAGGTATGTGTATATATGCAATCAAAACAACTACACATCTCTATATATCAACAAGCATGGGTATGATTTTGGTGTGAAGCTCACATTTTACACTTTTGTAGCTTAAGTGTATAAAAACAATCTAGTGGAAGCCCAGAAGTCTATAGATGAGCAGAATTCATAAGTATGATTCTTCCTTTGTTGCCTGAAGTTCAATGGAAAGATCAAATGAGATTTGGACAGGAAGCCTGTGCAGAGGTATAAAACCAGAGTTCCTGAGCTTAATTCTGGCTTGTTTACTAATTGTCTAAGGCCCTCATTGTTCCCATGGGGAGTCAGGACAGTAGAGAGAAGGAAAACAAACTCACAGTCTGGAATAGGGCCAGAGGTCCCAGAATGGTCGCAGGTCTCATATCCATATGATTTGGTCGGAGGGGCCAATTACTTTAACAGAAATTGGAGCCCAGACTTAATCCTAATCTCCATAGCTCTGAGATCACCACGGGTAGAAGAGGCAGATTATCATAAAATCATAGGACTTGGGGTGGGAAAGAATCTAGATGTCATCTATTTTATTCTCTCCCAAAATACTATCCTCTCTGCAGCATTTGTGATCATATTTAGGGGTGTGTGGAGAAAAGGGGTCAGTCTGACTGAAGTGTAATTTAGATATAGTAAAATTTGCCTTTTTGGTATACAGTTGTATGAGTTTTGACAAACACAGTTGTGTAGCTTAGCTTAGTATATAAAATAGTTCATCATCCCCAAATTCCTTTATGCCCCTTTGTAGATAAGCTATTTTTCTTACCCTCAGCCTCTGGCAACTACTGATCTGTTTTCTGTCCCTACAGTTTTATCTATTCCAGAATGTCTAAATGTAATAAATAGTATGTAGCCTTTTGAGTCTGGCTTCTTTCATTTAGTATTATGTAGTTGAGATTCATCTCTGTTGTTGTGTGTATCATATCTTATTCTGATCTTGATTCAGAATTATTCAGATCATCTTCTTGCCCAAAAGGAATCTCATGGCTTTGGAAGCACTGATTCTAACTGCTAAGAGGGATGAAATCCCTGAAGGACAGTGCCTCCTCCATCTCTGAGTCCCTACTTATTATGAAGGACTGACCAGGCGGTGGCATAGTGGATAGAGCGTCGGACTGGAATGCAGAGGACCCAGGTTCGAGACCCCAAGGTCGCCAGCTTGAGCGCAGGTTCATCTGGTTTGAGCAAAAGCTCACCAGCTTGTACCCAAGGTTGCTGGCTCGAGCAAGGGGTTACTCGGTCTGCTAAAGGCCCGTGGTCAAGGCACATATGAGAAAGCAATCAATGAACAACCAAGGTGTCGCAATGCGCAATGAAAAACTAATGATTAATGCTTCTCATCTCTCTCCACTCCTGTCTTTCTGTCTCTATCTCTGACACTCTCTCTGTCTCTGAAAAAAATGCATATACTTATTATGAAGGAAGGACTGTTCACCCCCAGAAATAAAGCACTAGTTACAGAATATCTAAATATTTGAGGGAAAAATTTCCCGCACTGGTCTTAGAGGAATTTTGAGCAATTTATAAGCCATTGCTTGATAGATGTTGACAAGAACATCACCTAATTGATGTTGGTGCTGCCTCATTGTCATCTCTTAGAATATGAGTGCTCAAAGGGAACTCAACAATCAGCTAGGCCAGGATTTTTCAACCTCAGCACTATTGATATTTTGACCAGAGAATTCTTTGTTGTGGGGATCTGTCTTGTGCACTGTAGGATGTTAAGCAGCATCCCTGGCCTCTACCCACTAGATGCTATTAGCAATCGCAGTTGTGACAATGAAAAATATTCCCAGATACTGCCCACTAATCTATGCCAATCCTCTCATGTTCCAGGTATAGCAGTGTGACTTATATAGGATTATACAGGCAGTTAATGCACAAGTAGAACTAGATCCATGCTTCCTATGTTGGTTTTTTCATTGCATTGTACCATTCTACTTCCCTCTTTTTGTATTCTACAGCCTAAAAAGATAAGTTCAAGATTAAAATCCCTTAGTGCTTTAGCTCTTCCTAGTTCTTTGTGGTAATACACTTTAGTAAATAGAAATAGATCAAGTGTCAACGAACGTGATTCTCTAGAGATCAAGTCAGCTACTACAAGTTCTACAAAGAGGCAGCTTTATTTATCAAATATCTGTATATTCAAAATGTTTATTCTTTTTTTTATCATCTCCTTAATCTTTGAAATCTACATTATTTACTCCATTTTATTATAGATAAGGAAACTGAGGTACAGAAAGCTTACAAGACTTGGCCAGTAAATGGTAAAGCAGGGATTCAAATCCAAGACTGTTCAACTCTAAATTGCATGCCATTTCTTCCAAGCCTCACTGACTTACAGAGTTTAAAAAATCCCATTTAATTTGGTCATCTCTTAATGAATATTATCTGATTTGATTCCTTTAACAGCTTTAAAGTTAGAAGCTTTTATCCTTCTTTTATAGTTGAGGAAATTTAGGCTTACAGAGGTTACATGATCTGTCTAAAGTCAGAAACAAGTCTTAAATTGGAACAGGGATCATCTGAAAGTTCATATTTTTCACTACACTACCATGTGAAAGAAAAAAAAAAGAGGAATATAACAAAAGGAAGGGATGGAAATTGGGGAAAAGGTGAAGGGGAAAGAGAGAGATAGAGAAAAGATGATAGTGGATGGGGACTATTAGGGGAATCATACCACCTGTCCTGTCCATTACCCCATGACCCTGGTGTCATTAGTTTTTCATTCATTTTTTAAATTAAAATTTTTTTTCAGTTACGTTGACATTCAGTATTATTTTGGATTTGTTTCAGGTGTATAGCATAGTGGTTAGAAAAATCATACTTTACAAAATTCCCCCCAATATTTCCAGTGCCCACCTGGCACCATAGGTAATTATTACAATGTTATTGACTGTATTCCCTATGCTGTACTTATGTCCTCATGACTGTTTTGTAACTACCAATCTGTACTTCTTCATTTCTTTACCTTTTTCACCCAGCCTCCCCATTCCCCTACCCATCAGTCTGTTCTCTGTAGTTGTGAGTCTGTTTCCATTTTGTTTGTTTGTTTATATTGTTCTTTAGATTTCATGTATAAGTGAAATCATATGGTATTTGCCTTTTCTCTGACTGACTTACTTCACTTAATAGTAATACCTAGCATTAATTTTTACAAATAGTATCAGATTCTCATTCTAAAGATTGTTTTTAGTCTGTTAATTTTTAAAAATGATTTTATTTATTGATTTTAGAGAGAGAGGTGAGAGAGAGAAGCATCAATTGGTAGTTTCTTCATTTAGTTGTTCATTGATTGCTTCTCATATGTGTCTTGACCAGGCAAGCCCGGAGTTTTGAGCTGGTGACCTCAGCCCTTCAGGTTGACACTCTGTTCACCACAGTTCAGGCAGTCTTTGTTAATATTTGGGCTTGCCAAGCCTTCTCCAAAATTGGCCTACATTTTTATCTGGCTTGAATCAATATAAAGTTAACGTACTTCTCTGAAGTTAGATCTGGATTTGAATTCAGGCATAACCACTTAGCTGGCTTACTTTGGACAAATTACTTAACCTCTCTGAGTCCTAGTTTCTCCAACTCCAGTTACTGTGAATAGGAAATGAAATAATTACATATAGTGCCTAGCCCAGTGCTGGGCAGTCAGGAGTTGAATGAGGGAGATCATGAGTGCTCTGGTTTGGGTCCCTATTGTGATTACCACTGTCACAATATGAGAGAAGGCCCATGCTTCTAATAAGAGCTGAATTAGATTTGAAAATCTCTTCTTTGAATCTTATTATCCCTTCTGGATCAGTATGCTCTATGTACTTGGAAACTTAACTTCCCTCCCTTCCTCCTAGTGTGGGACATCTGTTGGAGCCACAGTCCTCTGTTGAAGCATATTGTGTTTGACTGATTGTGTATTCGTAAAACTTTCCGTGAGGAGCAGTTCAGCTTTACCCACCAAGGAGTGTAATTGGCTGTCAAAACAAGTGCAGACTGAGTCAACAGAAAACATGTCCAGGAACAAAAAGCTACCGAGCCCTTTCTGGAAAGCAATTGCTTCTATTCTCCTGGGAATCTTTATTTTAAAATTGCTGTTATTTAGCTAAAACACAATACCTAACACACATGTAGCTTTTCCAGATAAAATATGTGAGTGAGCAGATTTCCTCCCCACAACCATTAAGTACAAAACTAAAATTATAGCAGCAGTGTGATTGTGCTTATTGTTTTAATGTTTATTTAGTTTCCACAAACACTGAACATCAAACAGTACACAGATTATATCCATTGCCTACCCTCAGAAAGCTGAGAGAGAGAGAGAGAGAGAGAGAGAGAGAGAGAGAGAGAGACTCGTGTGTGTGTGTTTTCCAGACTCTAGTTCTGGACTTCAGCTTGAGGATGTCAGGAACTTGGACAGGCTTCAAAGGAAACCTTCCCCCACCCCCAGATGATTAAAGGGCTCCCTGCAGAAACCCAGAAGAGAGCTACTACCAATGTGGCACACCTCGTATCCATTCTTTTTTTTTTTCTTTCTTTTTTTGTATTTTTCTGAAGCTGGAAACCGGGAGAGACAGTCAGACAGACTCCCGCATGCGCCCGACCGGGATCCACCCGGCACGGCCACCAGGGGACGATGCTCTGCCCACCAGGGGACGATGCTCTGCCCCTCTGGGGCGTTGCTCTGTTGTGACCAGAGCCACTCTAGCGCCTGGGGCAGAGGCCAAGGAGCCATCCCCAGCGCCCAGGCCATCTTTGCTCCAATGGAGCCTCGCTGCGGGAGGGGAAGAGAGAGACAGAGAGGAAGGAAAGGGGGAGGGGTGGAGAAGCAGATGGGCGCTTCTCCTGTGTGCCCTGTCCAGTAATTGAACCCAGGACCCCTTGCACGCCAGGCCGACGCTCTACCACTGAGCCAACCGACCAGGGCCCCATATCCATTCTGTGTGGGATTATTTAATGAAGGAATGTTGGTCCAGAGATAGGAAGATAGGGAGGTGATAATAATACTCAGCAAGCACAGAACATGGTGATTTGAGCAGTTCATCAAGCATTAGAACCAACTGGTCTACATTGCCGTTAGGATAAAATAGGAGTTTTCAAATTAACCTGCAGAGGATATGTATTTAGAACATGAAAAGTAAATTGTGCAGAGTTTTTGAATCTGTTATGTGGTAGCTAAGTAGTTTGACTTTAGAATTTTAGAATTGATATTAGAGGAAATGCTAGAGACCATTCAGGACACTTATTTTAAAGATGAAGGCCTAAAGAAACAAAACTAAGTTACAGATTTTTTTTTCTTCTGTTGGACAGTTCGGAACTTTGCTTGATGTTTCAGGGAAATGCCTGTTGCTTATTTAGTGACAGGGACCGTGAACTGCAACCCAGAAGTTCCTGCATGGCAGGAAATGTGTTGCTTAGCAGAGTACCAAGGAAAGATCTTTTTCTTTTAGATTGGACCTATTTCTGGCTCTGTACTCAGTCAAGATGAGGCAATTGCACTATTGCCATCAAGAAGTATGGGAGAGGATTGAGTGCTTATTATTATTATAATGTGACCATGCTGCAATTAGAAGTGGCAGTTCTGCCTGGGGACCTGAATCCATTGTATGATGAAGACAAATGATCTATTACATTTTGCCTTTAGAAAGTGAGTAGGATGAGGTGGAGAGAAGGAGTATGACCCTCATTTCTTTTATGCCTCACTTCTTCACTGTCTCACTGAACTCAGAGTGTGAATGAAGGCTTTAGGGAAAGAGTAAAGAAGGCAGAATCATTACTAAAACTGAGGAGGAGGGACTTTAGAGCAGGGGTCTCAAACTCGTGGCCCGTGGGCCGCATGCAGCCCGCCCACCAATTTTGTGCAGCCCGCAGACTGGCCCGCAGACTAATCTACGAAGTTTGATTAGTCTGTGGGCCGCACAAAATTGGTGGGCGGGCCGCGAGTTTGAGACCCCTGCTTTAGAGGAACAAGTGGAGGGAGAAACAAGAAGAAATGAAGGCGAGAAGAATTTGAGAGGTCACTGTGGGGAAGTTGCTATTAGGATTCTATCACTGTTTATAGTAGATATTATCACCCATTTTAGGGGTAAACTCAGGTTGAGTACGTTGCCTTAAGGTCACACAGCCAAGTGATGGAACAAACATTTAAACCTTTTACTGCGTGGTTCCAAAGTCCAGGCTCTCAAATGCAGCACCACACATAGCTCTATTTCTGTATTTTCAGTGCTACACATCTTAAATTAATGGTTATTGAATTAATTATTTAATTGATGGTCAGTGGATGAGAGACAAGTTGAGACTCTGTTTTCTTGATCTTGCTGCCTGTTTTGAGAGGGCCTTGTAGTTTGCCTAAGTTAGAGAAGTAGACTTAGTTCCTCTGTGCATCCCCTTTCCCCAATGCATGTATGTGCAGGGAGCTGGGGAGCATGTGGGCGTCAAAGCATTTTCTCATGAATATTTGCAGAGCTGTGTACATTCCATCACTAGTGCTATTTCTTCCCAACCAAGAAGGAGAGTAGAAGAGAGAGAACTTTATAAGAAAAAGCCTTTTTGTGCAATAATTGGATGGAGCTCTGCAGGCATGAGTGGGGGTAGGGAGATTACCATGAGTACTTCATTTCAGTATGTTCCTTCTGCCAGCAGCACAGCTGCTGAGCTCTATAAACATGTCCACGGGCTGGATTTTAAAGGAATAAGGTCATTTTCTTGGCTTCATCTAACTCATTTTCTCTTCTCTAGAAACTTGATTATGAATCTTTAAAGACTCAGAAAAATCTGAAAAACAGAGATCCTTGACACAGTTTGCTGCTGGTGCCGAATGCCTGTATAAAAATGAATAGCAGAAGTGAGAGAAGTCCTTTTTTTTTAAAAAAAATTTAAATTAAGTGAGAGCAGGGGAGGCAGAGAGATAGACACCCACATGTGCCCAGAGTCAGATCCACCCTGCAAGTCCCCTATGGGGCATTGCTCCCTTGTGGCAACCAAACTATTTTTAGCACCTGAGACAGAGGCCACAGAGCCTTGGGGCCAACTGGATGGCCAATTGAGCCATGGCTATGGGAGGGAGGATAAAGAGACAGAGAAGGGGGAGGGGTGGAGAAGCAGATGGTTGCCATGACCAGGAATCGAACCCAGAACATCCACATGCCAGGTCGACACTCTACCACTGAGCAAACCGACCAGGGTTGCTGGCATCTTCCATGCTAAGAAGTTCTCCTATATTCCCATTCCCTTTATACTTGAATTTGTCCTGGAGTTTAAAAGGATTATCAGTTAATTGCTTAAAGATGGCAATAATTACTCTGAGAGTCTTTGGAAAAACTGATTTGTAAAATCATCTAAATGGGGATATAAAATGAAGAGCAGTCCTTTGAACAAAAGGTGTATGTCCACCACAGTAGCGCACAGGCATACTGATAACAGTAGGCTTCTCCAGGTGAAGCCACCTCGTCTGCCTCGCTAGGTACTAAATTCTCTCCCTTATACTTGCACAGTAAACCTGTATTAAAATACCCTCTCAGCACCATTTTAATGTTCCTCTGTTTGGGGGAGCCAGTCCAGCTGACCAATAAAAGGCCTCTTCTAAGTGCAGTGTTCTGACACTATAGGGCAGGAGTCGGGAGCCCATGGCCCGCGAGCCAGATGTGGCTCTTTTGATGGCTGCATCTGGCGCGCAGACAAATATTTAATAAAAAAAATAATAACATTAAAAATATAAAATATTCTCATGTATTACAATCCATTCATTTCCTACTGCTCATGTTCATGGTTGTGGGTGGCTGGAGCCAATCACAACTGTCCTCCGGGACAACACCAAATTTTTATTGGATGTGTAATGTACACGGGTCGTGAGGTCAGGAAGTAAACTTCCCTACTTTTAATCAAGTAGTCAGCTAGCTAATTGCAGAAACTCTTTTGACGAAGAAGATAGCTAAAAGAAAAAAAGATGAGGAGTATTGTACTTTTCAGCAGGAATGGACAGAGGAATTCGCCTTTATGGAGAGAGCAGGTTCTGCAGTATGTCTAATATGCAATGATAAAATTGCATTGATGAAACGGTCAAATATAAAGTGGCATTTTGACACACGCCATACTACCTTTGCATCGAAATATCCAGTGGGGGACAGCAGGAAGAAGCATATCAGGAGCTACTGTGCAGAACGCAAGCTAGTCAGCAGCAACTCCCTGTTTGGACCCAACAAGGTGACTGGAATTCGGCTAGCTTTGCTGGTGCTTTAGCAATTGTGAGAAACGGAAAGCCATTCACAGATGGGGAGTATGCCAAAACATTCATGCTTGATGTTGCCATTGAACTTTTTGATGACTTTTCGGATAAAGACAAGATAATCAAATGAATAAAAGACATGCCTCTGTCGGCAAGAACTGTTCACAATTGTACCATCATGATGGCAAAGCAAATAGAGGCAACACAAGTGAAGGACATAAATACAGCACCATTCTTTTCTCTCGCTTTGGATGAGTCAACAGACGTAAGCCATTTATCCCAGTTTAGCGTGATTGCAAGGTATGCTGTTGGTGACACACTACGTGAGGAAAGTCTTGCTATTTTGCCTACGAAAGAGACAACAGAGGGGAGGATTTATTCAAGTCGTTCACTGAGTTTGCTAAAGAAAAAAATCTACCGATGGATAAACTTATTTCGGTGTGTCCTGATGGTGCTCCATGCATGGTGAGGAAAAACAGAGGATTCATAGCGCTTCTTCGTGAAGATGAAAAGAGATCCATCCTAAGTTTTTACTGCATCCTACATCAGGAGGTGCTTTGTGTTCAGATGTGTGGCAAGCAGCTTGGTGAGGTGATGTCGCTGGTCATTCGGGTGGTCAACTTTATTGTTGCCTGAGCTTTAAATGATCGCCAGTTTAAAACACTGCTGGATGAAGTTGGGAATAATTATCCTGGTCTGCTTCTGCACAGCAATGTGTATTGGTTGTCAAGAGGGAAGGTGCTCAGCCGTTTCGCGGCTTGTCTGAGCGAAATCTGGACTTTTTTTTTTTTTTTTGTATTTTTCTGAAGCTGGAAACAGGGAGAGACAGTCAGATAGACTCCCGCATGCGCCCGACCGGGATCCACCCAGCACGCCCACCAGGGGGCGATGCTCTGCCCACCAGGGGGCAATGCTCTGGACTTTTCTTGAAATGAAAAATGTCAAGCATCCTGAGTTAGCTAACACTGAGTGGCTCCTGAAGTTCTACTATCTCGTGGACATGACTGAACATCTGAACCAGCTCAATGTGAAAATGCAAGGCGTTGGAAATAGAGTCTTATACCTTCAACAAGCAGTGTTTGCTTTGAAAACAAGCTGGAACTCTTCATTGCCGACATTGAAACAGGTTGTTTACTACACTTTGAAACACTAGGAGAGTTTAAAGATGCATGCAAAGCACGTGACCCTGCTCAACATCTTGATCTCCAGCAGCTAGCGGGCTTCACATCTAATCTCCTGCAGTCATTCAAAGCGCGCTTTGGAGAATTTCGTGTGCGCACTCGTCTTTTTAAGTTCATTACCCATCCACACGACTGTGCGGTGTACAGCGCCGACCTGAGTTACATCCCTGGTGTCTCCGTCAGAGATTCTGAGCTACAAGCTGCTGACATGAAGGCCTCAGACATGTGGGTGAATAACTTCAAGTCGCTGAATGAAGATTTGGAAAGACTTGCACGACAGCAAGCAGAGTTGGCGAGCAAACACAAGTGGGGAGAAATGAAAACTCTTCAACCCGCGGACCAGCTGATTGTCAAAACTTGGAATGCGCTTTCCGTCACATACCACACACTGCAGCGTGTGAGTATTGCTGTACTGACAATGTTTGGCTCTACGTATGCATGTGAGCAGTCTTTCTCACATCTAAAGAACATTAAGACCGGCCCTGGCCAGTTGGCTCAGCGGTAGAGCGTCGGCCTGGCGTGCGGGGGACCCTGGTTCGATTCCCAGCCAGGGCACATAGGAGAAGCGCCCATTTGCTTCTCCACCCCCACCCCCACCCCCTCCTTCCTCTCTATCTCTCTCTTCCCCTCCCACAGCCAAGGCTCCATTGGAGCAAAGATGGCCCGGGCGCTGGGGATGGCTCTTTGGCCTCTGCCCCAGGTACTAGAGTGGCTCTGGTCGCAGCAGAGCGACGCCCTGGAGGGGCAGAGCATCGCCCCCTGGTGGGCAGAGCGTCGCCCCTGGTGTGCGTGCCGGGTGGATCCCGGTCGGGCGCATGCGGGAGTCTGTCTGACTGTCTCTCCCTGTTTCCAGCTTCAGAAAGAGAAAAAAAAAAAAAAAGAACATTAAGACCAACCTACGATCACGTTTAATGGATGGAAGTCTCAACGCCTGCATGAAGCTTAACCTCACCATGTATCAACCAGACTACAAAGCCATCAGCAAAACCATGCAGCACTTAGAGAGGAGAGAGAGAGAAGGGGGGAGGAGCAGGAAGCATCAACTCTCATATGTGCCTTGACCAGGCAAGCCCAGGGTTTTAAACCAGCGACCTCAGCATTTCAGGTTGATGCTTTACCCACTGCACCACTGCTGGTCAAGCTATCTATTGATATTATAGAGAGAGGAAGGGAGAGAGAGAGAGAGAGAGAGAGAGAGACAGGAACATTGGTCTGTTCCTATATGTGCCCTGGCTGGGGATCGAACCAGCAACGTATATGTTTAGGGAGAGTGTTCTAACCAACTGAGCCATCTGGCCAGGGCTAAAATATACATACATATCTAATTCATCACAGTCTACCTTCAAGTAATAATATACTACTTCCTTCATAAGATTTACTATAATACAGTGTGTCCGTAAAGTCATGGTGCACTTTTGATCACCACAGGAAAGCAACAAAAGACGATAGAAATGTGAGATCTGCACCAAATAAAAGGAAAACTCTCCCAGTTTCATACCTATTCAGTGCAGTTTGATGTGGGCTTATGCACAGATTTTTTTTTTTTTTTTTGTATTTTTCTGAAGCTGGAAACGGGGAGAGACAGTCAGACAGACTCCCGCATGCGCCCGACCGGGATCCACCTGGCACGCCCACCAGGGGGCGATGCTCTGCCCCTCCGGGGCGTCACTCTGCCGCAACCAGAGCCACTCTAGCGCCTGGGGCAGAGGCCAAGGAGCCATCCCCAGCGCCCAGGCCATCTTTACTCCAATGGAGCCTTGGCTGCGGGAGGGGAAGAGAGAGACAGAGAGGAAGGAGGGGGGCGTGGAGAAGCAAATGGGCGCTTCTCCTATGTGCTCTGGCCGGGAATCGAACCCGGGTCCCCCGCACGCCAGGCCGACGCTCTACCGCTGAGCCAACCGGCCAGGGCCTACGCACAGATTTTTTTAGGGCTCCTTAGGTAGCTATCCAGTATAGCCTCTACAGACTCGTCACTGACTGATGGCCTACCAGAACAGGGTTTCTCCACCAAACTGCCAGTTTCCTTCAACTGCTTATCACACCAAGTAATGTTATTCCTATGGGGTGGCGCTTCGTTATAAACGCACCGATATTCACATTGCACTTTGGCCACAGATTCGAATTTAGCGAGCCACAGAACACACTGAACTTTCCTCTGTACCGTCCACATCTCGACTGGCATGTCCGTGGGCTGCTCTGCTGTATACACGGTGTTTCGTCATCATGTGCACATGCTGCCACATCATCCTGCAGAAACTGGGAGGGTTTTCCTTTTTTAAAACTTTATTTATTTTTAATTTTTTTTATTTTTTACAGAGACAGAGAGAGAGTCAGAGAGAGGGATAGACAGGGACAGACAGACAGGAACCGAGAGATGAGAAGCATCAATCGTTAGTTTTTCGTTGCGCATTGCAACACCTTAATTGTTCATTGATTGCCTTCTCATACATGCCTTGACCGCAGGCCTTCAGCAGACTGAGTAACCCCCTGCTCCAGCCAGCGACCTTTAGGCTCAAGCTGGTGAGCTTTTGCTCAAACCAGATGAGTCCTCGCTCAAGCTTGAGACCTCGGGGTCTCGAACCTGGGTCTTCCGTATCCCAGTCCGACGCTCTATCCACTGCGCCACTGCCTGGTCAGGCAGGGTTTTCCTTTTATTTGGTGCAGATTTCACATTTCTATTGTCTTTTGTTGCTTTCCTGTGGCTGGTCAAAAGTGCACCATGACTTTACAGCACACTGTATTTCTCTATTCTCGTCTTTATATGATACTTATAAAGTCATATCTTGTCTACATATGTTATAAACTTCATAATGCATTATTAATAATTTTGTTTAAATGGTAAGTTATTTTTAAAGACTTTAAATTATAAGAAAAAAAATCTTATATATTTACTGATATAGTTACCAGTTCTGGTGCTCTTTATTGCTTTTTGTAGCTAGCTACATATTTCCATCTGCTGTCATTTTTCTTCTGTCTGTTAGGATATTGTCTGAGTTTATTTCAGCTATTATAGTGTAGACACCACAAAGATGGATACAGGGGTCCTCGGATTACGACACAGTTTTGTTCCTACGACAGCGACATAACTTGAATTTTGGTGTAAGTTGAAACATTCTCTAGCATAAGTCACTTACCTATCCTAACACAGTTGTAAAAATCATAATCTAGAACATAAAAACACAACTAAGCCACAGAAAAAGGGAAGGAACATAAATATACTGAACTGTATTAACAGAAAAAAAATGACAAAAAATGAGTGTAATAAAAATTCCTTCCATTTATTCCTGTGGTTGCTTGCACACTGGAAGGGGCATTGCAAGGTGGGAGAGAGTGACCTGTGGGTGGAGGAAGCTGGAGAGGCAAGAGAACCTGCAGAAGGTGCTGGAAGTACTGGGTCAGCTGAATCAGCATTGCCTAAGAAGCATGCAGAAGATGCTGGGGATGATTCTACCTGCATTACAGGTGTTTCATCTCGAGAAGCAGCTGATGTGGAGGGTACAGAATCTGTTATAGGCCTCTCTACCTTCTTAAGAATTATTCTAGGCTAGTCTGAAACTAGTTCGCCCACATAGTTTGTAAGTATGATGCTAAAGGCGTAAGCCGAAACATGTCTCAATTTTTAAAAATTTTTATGGGAGTGAGCGTCGTAAACTCAAAATGTTGTACATCAAAACTGTTGTAACCCGAGGACCCCTGTACTATATTTGATTTATATCCCATTCACCACATAACATTAAGTTTGCTGTCAGCAGATGACCCACATTGATTTGTGATACCCTCTTGGAACTCTAGCAGAGCTAATTTTAATTTGACATTGTCTCCTAAACCAAAGGCAAGCTGATACTTTTTTTTTTTTTTTTTTGTATTTTTCCGAAGCTGGAAACAAGGAGAGACAGACAGACTCCTGCATGTGCCCGACTGGGATCCACCCAGCACGCCCACCAGGGGCGACGCTCTGCCCACCAGAGGGCGATGCTCTGCCCCTCCGGGGCGTCGCTCTGTCGCGACCAGAGCCACTCTAGCGCCTGGGGCAGAGGCCAAGGAGCCATCCCCAGCGCCCAGGCCATCTTTGCTCTAATGGAGCCTCGGCTGCGGGAGGGGAAGAGAGAGACAGAGAGGAAGGAGAGGGGGAGGGGTGGAGAAGCAGGTGGGCGCTTCTCCTGTGTGCCCTGTCCGGTAATCGAACCCGGGACCCCTGCACGCCAGGCCGACGCTCTACTACTGAGCCAACCGGCCAGGGCTGATACTTTTATAGGCACAGTGATACTATGTTGTGGCTTCTAGAGTAGGGACAAGAGACTTTTCTTTGGAGTCTAAAACCAAACAAAATTAGAAATTGATAATTTACTATGAAATATTTTGGATCATTTCAAGTTGTTAGTTTTGGCTATCCAACTGCTTCTTGTTGTTCTTTTGAACCACATTTTTTGGCACAGGAGTTTGGCCTTGTTTTTTATCTTTTCTAGGATCTGAAGTTAGTGGTGGTCTTACCTTATACTGGCTCCAATTATTTTCTGATTTACGTAAGTTTAGCTTCCAGGAAAAATAGCCTTTTTAGAATTCTGAACAGATGTAGGGTTGAAGAGGAAACAATCTGTTTATATCTTTGTTGTTTACTTCTATACTTGGATGGCTTCCTTTTCTCATTTCTTCCTTAAATCAGCATTAAATTTGATTTTTTTTTGTGAAAGCTCATTAAAGTCATATTATATGATTATTTTACCTTGTTTACACTTACTCATGAAAAACTAAACATAGTTTTTGAAGGAGACATACATAAAAAGATAATTACTTCACAGTACTATAATACATATAGTACTATATATTATATAATAGAACTGTATATATTATATATAGTACTATTATATATATTAGTACTATAATAAATAAAGTACTATAATAAATGTATTTTTTTTGTATTTTTCTGAAGCTAGAAACCGGGAGAGACAGTCAGACAGACTCCCACATGCACCCGACCAGGATCCACCCGGCACGCCCACCAGGGGGTGACGCTCTGCCCCTCCGGGGCGTCGCTCTGCCGTGACCAGAGCCACTCTAGCGCCTGGGGCAGAGGCCAAGGAGCCATCCCCAGCGCCCGGGCCATCTTTGCTCCAATGGAGCCTCGGCTGCGGGAGGGGAAGAGAGAGACAGAGAGGAAGGAGAGGGGGAGGGGTGGAGAAGCAGATGGGCGCTTCTCCTGTGTGCCCTGGCCAGGAATCGAACCCAGGACTTCTGCACGCCAGGCCGACGCTCTACCACTGAGCCAATTGGCCAGGGCCTATAATAAATATTTTAATCAAGTATTTGAAAAAACTTGAAGAGGGAGGTAGACCTTTTTGTTGGGGCTGGGAGGAAAGATTGTCAAAAAAAAAAAGATTGCTCTATCAGGATTGACTAGGATTTAAACCTGTAGTTCTCTTTTAAAGGCAGGAAAGGCATTTCTTCTTAATATTTTAAGGTGGTGCTTCACATATGTAGATTTAAGCATATAGTTTGGGAGTTTCCAAAAAGATCAGAGACTTCTCAAAATATCACATAAATTATTCACTAATTTTTTTTTTCTTTTACAGAGACAGAGAGAGAGAGACAGATAGGTGCAGACAGAGAGAGATGAGAAGCAGCAATCATCAGTTTTTCGTTGCAATACCTTAGTTGTTCATTGATTGCTTTCTCATATGTGCCTTGACCGTGGGGATACAGCAGACCAAGTAACTCCTTGCTCAAGCCAGTGACCTTGGGTCCAAGCTGGTGAGCTTTGCTCAAACCAGATGAGCCTGTGCTCAAGCTGGCGACCTTGGGGTCTCGAACCTGGGTCCTCCGCATCCTAGTCCGACGCTCTATCCACTGCGCCACTGCCTGGTCAGGGTATTCACTAATCTTAATTTGGAGCTCCCTTCTAGGTTTTATTCTGTATACTCTTTAGTCTTCCCTGACCTGTGGTGGCATACTGGATAAAGCATCAACCTGGAACGCAGAGGTCGCTGGTTCAAAACCCTGCACTTGTCTGGTCAAGGCACATATGGGAATTGATGCTTCCTGCTCCTCCCCCTTTCTCTCTCTCCTCTCTAAAAAAATGAATAAAAAATAATAAATAAAATATACCTTTTAGTCTTATAATAAAATAGGTATATGAATCATTTGATTGAGGCTGGCTACTTAGCATATTAACTTGATGTATGATCATTATGGAGGGAGCTGGGTGCAGTGAAAACCTCTCTTCTCTCTACAGGAAAGGCAGAGTTGGTAGCTTCTCATTTTTCAAGTGTGAGGCAGAGGAACTCGAGCTATTTATAAACTCACTTCCCCCCACAGACTGAACACAATAGAAATCTGAAATCAAATGGTGACCAGATGTGCCCAGGCATACCCAAGTTTGTATTTAGAATTTGGAAAAGGCAGAGAGCCCCTGCGGAGTTGGTCTCAGACTAGAAACAGATGGACTCACTGTAAGATCATCATTTGTATACAAACAGCCCCTTACATCAGGTCCCGAGGAGAAGAGGTAAACAGAAGAGTGTGCTCAAACTCATTTTCCTTGCTTTTCTTTCTAGAAGTGGGGGATTGTTTCTTGTCAGTCATTTCATTGCTCAACTCTTGTCTCTATAGTTAGGCAATTAGGCAAAATAAAAATGCTTTCTGGGGATACGTGCTGAATTGATACAGAAGAACAGATTAATTCAGCTTCCATATGGTTGGTAGATATAGTGGTACTTCTAGGATGGGAAGAGATCTGACAGGAATGGAAACTCTTAATAACTTTTTCCCCCTTTTTACTAGTCCTCCAGTATTAACATAACCCTTGTTTGTGGTGTTTTGTGGTTACAAGTTTAAATATGTAGTAGTCTCTGACTGGTATTGCTTTTCCTTTTCTCCCACATCAAAGATTTTAAGAAAATAGAAGCAACTTCCTCCTTCATTAGCATCTGGAAACATTCCCATGTAGTTTAGAGGTTTGATTTTAGGGTTTGGAAAATGTTCCCATGACTAATTTCTTTTTTCTTTCTTTCTTTCCTTTTTTTTTTTTTTTACAGAGAGAGAGTCAGAGAGAGGGATAGATAGGGACAGACAGACAGGAACGAAGAGAGATGAGAAGCATCAATCATCAGTTTTTTGTTGGGACACCTTAGTTATTCATTGATTGCTTTCTCATATGTGCCTTGACCACGGGCCTTCAGCAGACCAAGTAACCCCTTGCTCGTGAGCTTTTGCTCAAACCAGATGAGCCTGCGCTGAAGCTGGCGACCTCAGGGTCTCGAACCTGGGTCCTTCTGCATCCCAGTCCGATGCTGTATCCACTGCGCCACCACCTGGTCAGGCTCATGACTAATTTCTTTAAGCGGGCTTTTTGACAAACTATTCTGATCCAGGTACTAAACTGAGTACCTGACTTATCTCATTCACCCTTCACAACAACCCTGTAAAGTAGGTATTATTATTTCTACTGTACAGACATATAGTAACTACCACTACTAACTTCAGATCCTAGAAAAAATAATATGAGGCTCAGAGAGTTTAGGTAACTTGTTATGGCCACACCAAGAGGTGGAGCTAAGATTGAAACCCAGATCTTCTGTTTCCAAAGTCCTTGCTTTTCCCACTGCTCCCTGCTGCCTGCTATGTGAGCTAATTCCTCCTAACTATGTGCTTGCCTTTAATATTTGAAGTATAATATGAATTACCTGACAAGTAGAAAAGTTTGGACTGAAATGTACTATAGGACAGGACCCCAGAGTCATGAATAAGGAATATGTGTTTTCAAGCCTCCCCACTGATGCCTCTCTTTAAAATGTGGAGAATATCACCTGCTTTTAGTCTTCTATCTGAAGCAAGTGCTCATCTACAGGTGCAGTCAGGGTGTTTTGTTCTGAATCCCCTGAATAGCCCTGTAACCCAATCAGTCTCTGAGATTCAAGAAACAGCTCATATTTCATAGCAAATGGATGCTTAATTTCACCTATTCTGACCCAGGGGCCAAGTTTTATACTGGACTTTAAAAGTGGTGAAATGTAACCAGAAGTGCCCAAATGGAGTCTGGAGTCTGTGCACAACCCTGCCAGCCAGTCTGCTTCCTTCCCGGCACAACTCAGCATTTCCTGGTACCTCTTTTCCTGAGGAGGCCCTTCCATCTGTGAAACTGGAAGGATGCCCAGTTTCATATTGGGGAGGGGAAGAATGAGTGCAGGACCTCCAGATTGAATCTTAATATATGTTTTTGATTTAAATGAAACCTTACATTGTTTTCTAGGTTTATCCTAAATTCCATCAGCTGTAATTTCCTCAGCAAAGAGGAACCTCATCTGCTCTGTGTCTTCCATATAGAGTGTTTTATATACCAGAGAAAATGAACCTTTTAGGCATTGTTGACTTTGTTAGGATTTTTGGAGGCTTATTAACTATGCTTCGTTGAAAGTCAGTCCCAAGTTCCTGAGTGACTGTCCAGGTTTTTGTCAGTGCATTTCTTGGGTGTCATCAGCAGGTAATTAATTGTTGAGCTAAGTGCTCACTACAGTCGGTTTCTCTTCCATCATCTTATTTTGTCTTTTGCATACACTTTGGTAACAACGCTGAAAAGCACCTTTGTCCCAGGGCTGTTGGCTGAGGCTGGAGTCATGCTTTGTTTATTTGAAGTGACTTGATGTGAGGGGTTGAGACTCAAGAGTGCCACAGGACCAGTGTGGTTGCAGATTTTGTGATTTTAACATGCAGCTTTCTCTTCTGCAAACTAGTGTTCAGGGTTGGAGGAAGGCCTCTGCCAGTGGTATGCATGAGGCAGATGCTATTCAAATCAACACAAATCTAATTTCTTTAACTATACCTTGGATGCTGAGAATGATTTGGGCTTCAGCTGGGCCAGCTGAACCCAACTATGAAACCAGAACTTTCTTAGGGGCACAGCTCATTTGCTTCTCCAGCATTAATATTGGTCTCTTAAGACCCATTCAGACTAAACAATATTAAAAACAGGAAATTTGCTCCTTAGCAGCATGGTTGTAGGAAAACTTTTTCCACTTAGGCAAGAATGAGAGATAAAAACAGAAAGTTCATTTTCCAGGCTTGTTTTCTTTTTTTTCTCTTTTTCTTTTTTTCCCGGTTTTCTTCTTATATTAAAGTATTAGCAACTCAAACAACTTGAAGCAGCTTTGTCCTACTTGACTGTCTCTCAGAGTCCTGCCTGACAGAACCTGTTACAAAAGATAGTAAAGAACCCTTGTGAGCACATTCAAAAATGGTTCTATGGGCAGATACTGACCTGGTGCTGCTGTTCATATTGGCTGAAGATCAAATATGCAGAATTTAGGGGAAACATAGAGAATAGCCATCATTTAATTTCATTCAGCACATATTTATTGTATATATTCTGGAGTCAGTTCACAGATTATGTTTGTATAATATTTGTTCAGCCAGTGTTAACTGAGTATATACTGTGTGTTGTGTGTGGCTGTCATATCCCAGCTGCAGCCTTAGCTCTCTCCTCTGTAGTACCACAGGAGCCTGCTCAGGTTTCTTTGTAATAGTCAGCCCAGGGCATCCCTGGACCTAGGGACCCAGCTCCAGGGACTGCTGATCTTCTGCATGATATGCTGCTGAATTTAGTGGGAGTGGATAGGGTTAATTTAGGAAGCAGGGAGTAGAGACAAATAGGAAGCTAAAAGCTGGGGAAGTAATGCTTCCCCCCCCCCCCCTGCCTAAATAGACCAATGATGAGGAAGGCTTCTGAAGCTTTTTTTTTTTTTTTTTTAATTTATTCATTTTTTTTAGAGAGGAGAGGGAGAGACAGACAGAGAGAGAGGAGAGACAGAGAGAGAGAAGGGGGGGAGGAGCTGGAAGCATCAACTCCCATATGTGCCTTGACCAGGCAAGCCCAGGGTTTCGAACCGGCAACCTCAGCATTTCCAGGTCGACGCTTTATCCACTGCGCCACCACAGGTCAGGCCTGGCTTCTGAAGCTTTTGATGAATGTGACCCAGGCCCTCTGTGTTGCTCCAGCCAATGTTCACATCTGTCCTCTGTCTCAATCAATGTCATGGACAAACTTTCGCAGTAGAAGAGACAATGTTGTCAGAAGATTCTTTATCAGATATGTGTCATTATTTTTTGGTGGTGAGAAAAATGGAACGACTTTTTAACAAAACTTTTTATTGAAATATACATACAGAAAAACGTGCACAAGTGTACAGATCAAATTTTCCATCCACCTGCATTTTCACAAGCTGAGCATACCCATGTAACCAGCATCCAGGTCAAGAAAGAAAACATTACCAACACCTCAGGAGTCCCGCTTGTGTTGTTAAAATACATTTTAAAGCTCTTTCCTAGGGCTTTTTTCCAGTGAATGCTCTGAAGTATTGAAAGATAATCTGTTTGTGAATGGGTCTCTCAGCTCAGTTCAAGAGTGATGCTCATCATGATTGCTTTCTGGTAGACCCAGCAGAGGTTTTGTAAAAATGATTGAGAATAGCCTCAGCCTTTCTTCAGACCCTATGAAGAGCTACCATTTGGTTGCAGGGTTACTCGTACAGGTAGTTTTAGACTTTGTTTGGTGAAGACAGGCTGAAACACCAGCAATGGAGACCTTGTGCAAAATAGACCCAAGAGAAATCAGGATGGTCTCCTAAAAGTGCCTAAGAGTACAAGTAGATAGAAAGTTTGGACATAGGTATAAGTCCTCTTTACCACTAATTTACTGTGACCCTGAGCAAATTACATTTTTGTGGATATCAGTAATGTCCCTAGCTAACCTGCTAATCTCTTAATCTAAGAAAGGGCAGACAGGCTAAACACAGCCCTGCCAGCCTTTCTCCTCAACCTTCTCTCTTTTTTCTGACTTCCAGGACTGTGTTTGGACTCCTTGAATAACCTAAGACCCAAGACAATGTGCCTCTTCCTCTCTTTTATTTCTGCCTGTATCTATCTATTTTCCTCCCTCCCTCCCTCCCTCCCTCCCTTCATTAATTTTACTTACTGATTTTACAGAGAGAAGAGTTGGGGGTTGAAGTGAGAAATATCAACTCATAGTTGCTTCACTTTAGTTGTTCATTGATCGCTTGTCATATGTGCCTTGACTGGGCAAGCCCAGGGTTTCAAACTGGTGACCTCAGCATCCTGGGTCGACACTCTGTCCACTGCGTACCACAAGCCAGGCAATATACTGTATTGTACTTTCTTTATGTGGGGTCTTAATGAGATTCAACTGAGAGCTGTCAGTATCCTATTAATCTTACATCCATCCCTGGGCTCATTTCTAGCCAGAGAAATGAATTTTAGTTTGTTCTTACTTTGTGTTATATTTATAAAATACAATGAAAGTTAATTGCCCTGGCCAGTGGTGCAGTGGATAGAACATTGTCCTGGAGCACCAAAGGTCCCAGAGTTACCGGTTCAATCCCTAGGGCGCAGTCTCGGAAACACCAGCTTGATCCCAAGGGCACTGGTTTGAGCCCTGGTCAGGGCACATATGAAAAGCAATCGGTGGTACAACTAAGTAGTACAATGAGTTGATGTTTCTCTCCCTTCCCCTCTCTCATTTTCTCCCTGCCCCTCTTTCTCCCTTCCCTTCTCTCTTACAAAAAAGAAATAAAATACACTGACCGTTAAAAAGTGCACTTCTTTTTTGTGTGTGACAGAGACAGAGAGACAGAGAGAAGGACAGACAGATGGGAAGGGAGAGAGATGAGAAGCATCAATTCTTCACTGCGGCACCTTAGTTGTTCATTGATTGCTTTCTCATATGTGCCTTGACAGTGGGGGGGGGGGGGCTACAGCAGAGCAGTTGACCCCTTGCTCAAGCCAGCCACCTTGGGTTCAAGCTGGTGAGCTGTGCTCAAACCAGATGAGCTTGCGCTCAAGCCAGTGACCTCGGGGTTTTGAACCTGGGTTCTCCCCATCCCAGTCCAATGTTCTATCTACTGCACCACTGCCTGGTCAGGCAAAAAGTGAACTTTAACAAATCTATGTGTCATGCAGGACATCTTCAAAATAGAGTGGATCAGTGAGGCTTTAGTATGTTTGCTGTTTAACACCCCTTCTCAATAATTTTTCTCTTTTTCCATTTAAAAAAATTTTTACTTTTCAATTACTCTCCTCAGTTTTGGTACTGTTCAGGTTGAGTACATGCCATATTTAACAGTTGGATGTAGGATTGTATTACAGCCTAGCATTGTGAGTTATTATCCACATGCAGGCAAAATGACTGGCAAAATTCCTAGGAGCATGTCTGTGCTCCATGCTTAATCATATGGCCCACATAGAAATGGAAGGTATCTACATAAAGGGGAGCCAGTAAGAAGAAGGATCATAGAGTTAGAATTTTGTAACCTGGGCAGAGTTTTAAAAAATTATCCACGATGCAATACAGTGTGGTCCCTTGTCTATCATGGAGGTTAGGTTCCAGAACGCCCCCCCCCCCCCCCGAGATAGGGGAAAATTCGTGAAATAGCGACCTTATATTTATTTTATTATTTATATATATATATATATATATTAAGGCTTTATAAACCCTCCCCACACCCTTATAAACCTTTCCCATGCTGTTACTAACCTTTCCCACACTTATTTTGCTGCAAACATAATTAAAACAATAAATATATAAAAATATCTATATGCGGCCCTGGCCGGTTGGCTCAGTGGTAGAGCGTCCGCCTGGTGTGCAGGAGTCCCAGGTTCGATTCCTGGCCAGGGCACACAGGAGAAGCGCCCATCTGCTTCTCCACCCCTCCCCCTCTCCTTCCTCTCTGTCTCTCTCTTCCCCTCCCGCAGCCGAGGCTCCATTGGAGCAAAGATGGCTCGGGCGCTGAGGATGGCTCTGTGGCCTCTGCCTCAGGTACTAGAATGGCTCTGGATGCAACAGAACGATGCCCTGATGGGCAGAGCATCGCCCCCTGGTGGGCATGCCGGGTGGATCCCGGTCGGGCGCATGCGGGAGTCTGTCTGACTGCCTCCCTGTTTCCAGCTTTGGAAAAATACAAACCCCCCCCCCCAAAAAAAAAACTATATGCTGCAAAATCCTACGATATAGCAAAAAACCACAATAATTAGATATATACAATTTTAAAATTCACGATGCAGTGAGATGGTGAAAAGTGAACCGCGATATGGAAAGGGATGACTGTATTGTTTTTGATTTATGAGTTGATACTTCTCATTTGCATGTTCTCTCTCACCTCTGTCGGTAAAATCAATAAATAAAATCTTAAAAAAAAACAAAAAACTTGGTCAAACTATGGCTTATGGGCCCAATCTGGCTACCACCTGTTTCAGCAAAGTTTGTTGGAACATAGCCATGCCCATTTGTTTATGTAATATTTATGGATGGTTTTGTACTACAAAGGCAGAGCTGAGTAGTTATAACAGAGACCATATGGCTCACAAAGCCTAATATCTTTGCTACTTGGCCCTTAACAGAAAAAAGATTGCTGATCAAATAGAAAAAAATTTGCTGATTTCTGCCCTGTAGGATCCTTAATTATTAAGAATGGAAAGATTCCCAGGTGATTTGCCTCAACTGTTACAGATACCCTATCTCCCAGAAGTTTTACCTAATGGAATGAAGGTCTTCTCCTGAATCTTCAGTGTACCTTTATTTTATATACTATCTTTAAGGCAGTGACACAGCTTTACCCTTCTTAGATTTTGCCTATGATAAAGCAGAGACTTTTCTCAATCCTGATAGTCAGACCATCTTTCATATTATCATCCTCATTGTTTTTGTCCAGGCCAGCTGTGGGACAAGCTGCTAACAAGTCCACTTCATACACGACTGCTTTTCAGTGGTTCTCCTTTGTGGTTGTAGCTGTGGAACTTGCCATCATAATAGGGAATTTTCAGACTGCATGGAAGAGAGGTGATCAGACTTTCTCATACGATGAGTCCTGAGTGTAAGGCTGTGTCAGTAAATAAGGAAACTAGAAATTGTCAGCAGTCACACAGCCAGGCCATATGACAGTGGAACATTATTCATTACTGCTCAGAATTCAACAGTAACTATAGGATGCCAACACAGCTCACTGCTTTCCATTCACAGCTCCCTAAGAGTTGATTGTGTCAGTTATTCTTTATTCATTTTTGGCCTACCCTTATTAGCATTCTTATTTGGGTCATCTAATTGCTGACAGACTTTCTTATGCCCATGCTGAAAATAATTGCTTTTGCTTGGGTTCCCATCAGTTGGGTCCTGGAAAGCAAGGTCAAATGACATAATACATGGCAAACTGTGATCAAGGAGTCACTTGTGGTTATCATTTTAGAAGGACTTAGAAGAATGGCAAGAACTTAGAGTCTTCAGATTATATTCCATTAATAGTAAAACCATTTTTCATCTTTTCTCACAGGATCCTCTAATGTGGGGGTCCCCAAACTTTTTACACAGGGGGCCAGTTCACTGTCTCTCAGACCGTTGGAGGGCCGGACTATAAAAAAAACTATGAACAAATTCCTATGCACACTGCACATATCTTATTTTAAAGTAAAAAAACAAAACGGGGACAAATACAGTATTTAAAATAAAGAACAAGTAAATTTAAATCAACAAACTGACCAATATTTCAATGGGAACTATGCTTCTCTCACTGACCACCAATGAAAGAGGTACCCTTCCAGAAGTGCGGCGGGGGCCGGATAAATGGCCTCAGGGGGCCGCATGTGGCCCGCGGGCCGTAGTTTGGGGACCCCTGCTCTAATGAATCCTTGGTTTTACAAAGAGGAGGAAAGCCTTAGAACTAGATATTCATCTGTCTATTTTAAGAATTCCTTGCAAGCGTCGGCCTAGCGCGCGGAGGACCCGGGTTCGATTCCCGGCCAGGGCACATAGGAGAAGCGCCCATTTGCTTCTCCACCCCTCACTGCGCTTTCCTCTCTGTCTCTCTCTTCCCCTCCCGCAGCCGAGGCTCCATTGGAGCAAATTATGGCCCGGGCGCTGGGGATGGCTCTGTGGCCTCTGCCTCAGGCGCTAGAGTGGCTCTGGTCGCAATATGGCGACGCCCAGGATGGGCAGAGCATCGCCCCCTGGGGGGCAGTGCACTGCCCCTGGTGGGCGTGCCGGGTGGATCCCGGTCGGGCGCATGCGGGAGTCTGTCTGACTGTCTCTCCCTGTTTCCAGCTTCAGGAAAAAAAAAAAAAAAAAAAAAGAATTCCTTGCTTATGTCCAGAGAGTAGGACAGCCACATATGGGACCTACCAGATCTCACATGGCACTTGGATAGTTGTCCATGGAAACATTCTTTAGCAAAAAAAAAAAAAAAAAAAAAAAAAAAGCATTGTTAGCAATAGAAGAATCTTATATAAACAAAGATGTGCTTTAGTGATCTCAAAGCTCAGTTTTCCTTAAACTGGGGATAAGAATTTATGTTTTCTTCATGCATGTATGTCTGTATAAGTAAGTACGTGTATCTGTTACTTTTATGTAAGTACTTATTGCTATGTGCAATTCTCTCTTTCTACTTTTCAGAAAAAGAAACCCTAGACAAATGGACTGAGAGACTGGCTAGAGACAAGGATTTCTTTTTTCTGATACTTTAATATTTTTTACTTTACTTTTTATGAGCATAGATTCAGAGATTTAACATTAACATATATATATATATATATATATATATATATATATATATAAAGTTTTATGATTTTATTACAGTGGCTTTCTGTTTTTTTAGGGTCTGATACTCGAGAGACCCTAGACTTTCCTCTTTGACAACTCATCTCCTTCCTATATGAAAGGTGGTAGAGGATAGTGATTAAAAGTATGTTTTTTCCCCCAGATTCACAATACTAGCTATGATCCTGGGCTAGTCCCTTTATCTCTCTGTGCTTCAGTTATTTCATCTGTAAAATGGAGTGATAATGATACCTACCTTAGAGTTGCTGTGAGAACTGAATGAATAAATAAATATAAAACACTTAGAACAGTGCTTAGCAGATAAGAAATACTACATAAGTGTTATCTATTATTATTTTTGTTATTATTAACTTTTCTGATACCTGATCAAATCTTATTCTGCATACAATAATTTCTTCAGTTCCTTTTTCATTCAAAATGATGTATCCCTTTTTCCTTGCTGGTATCATGAACATTTTAATAGGGGGCACTGTGAAGTTATAGCTAACTCAGATGAATTACTCCAATGGAGAACAGTTTTAGTATTTTACAGGATAGTGGGGAAAATTATTTGGGGCATATTGGGACAAGAGGTTGAAGAATGAGGGAAATCATAGTTTAGGCCCCTAAACTTTAGGGAATATCTAGAATGACAGAGACTTGAATATATTTCAGCTTCCCTTCATAAGTCTTTTTTTTTTTTTTTTTTTTCATTTTTCTGAAGCTGGAAACAGGGAGAGACAGTCAGACAGACTCCCGCATGCGCCCGACCGGGATCCACCCGGCACGCCCACCATGGGGCGACGCTCTGCCCACCAGGGGGCGATGCTCTGCCCATCCTGGGCGTCGCCATGTTGCGACCAGAGCCACTCTAGCGCCTGAGGCAGCGGCCACAGAGCCATCCCCAGCGTCCGGGCCATGTTTGCTCCAATGGAGCCTTGGCTGCGGGAGGGGAAGAGAGAGACAGAGAGGAAAGCGCGGCGGAGGGGTGGAGAAGCAAATGGGCGCTTCTCCTGTGTGCCCTGGCCGGGAATCGAACCCGGATCCTCCGCACGCTAGGCTGACGCTCTACCGTTGAGCCAACCGGCCAGGGCCCCTTCATAAGTCTTGAAGCTATGGAGTCCACACTGCCTCATGTGGAAACTTGAGCCAGTTCCGGATCTTTCTCCCTTTGTCTCATAACCATATCCACCAATGATAGTGTTGATTTACCGGCTGTCTACCTTAACAGATTCAAGAGCAAAGAGATAGCACAGAAATGAGGTAGTGCTGAATAGAAGTTAATGTGAATCTGAGGAAAGCTAAGAAGGATGACCAGGTGCTGAAAGGGAGAAATGTAAGCTACTTCTCTACTGCAAGAAAACTGCAATAATGAGGGCACTGTATTTTGGGGGTTTTGTTTGTTTGTTTGTTTGTTTTTGTATTTTTCTGAAGTTGGAAATGGGGAGGCAGTCAGACAGACTCCCGCATGCGCCCGACCGGGATCCACCCGGCATGCCCACCAGGGGGCAATGCTCTGCCTATCTGGGGCATTGCTCTTTTGCAACCAGAGCCATTCTAGCGCCTGAGGCAGAGGCCACAGAGCCATCCTCAGTGCCCGGGCCAAACTTTTGCTCCAATGGAGCCTTGGCTGCGGGAGGGGAAGAGAGAGACAGAGAGGAAAGAGAGGGGGAGGGGTGGAGAAACAGATGGGCGCTTCTCCTGTGGGCCCTGGCTGGTAATCGAACCTGGGACTCCTGCACGCCAGGCCGACACTCTACCAGTGAGCCAACCAGCCAGGGCCTGTACTTTGGTTTTTTGATGATATTGTCAAAGGCATAAATAGCAACAATTTGGCAAGCCAACTCCAAGCTACTTGAGCTGCTAGGAAACCATTTTCTAGGGGGAAACAGCCCCCATAGAGATCATTATCTGGGCTGATTTTCCAAAATTTGTGTCCTTGGGCAGAACTGGTTTTAGTCCCATTCACTTTGAATCGGCTTAGGTGCTGTGGTAAATAGAGGTGCTGTCCCAGCATTAATATCTCTATTGGCATCTTCCCATACTCACGTCAGTGAACAAGCTGTATGGGTTCTAGGAAACATTTTAGGTGATGCTTCAGTTTTCTAAGACTTCGTTATCAAGTATGGTACAGTTGATCTGCTATTGGCTCTTGCATTTTCCCCCCTTTTTTAGTTTTTCTATTGATCTGAGAGAGAGAAAAGAGTGAGAGAGAGAGAGAGAGAGAGAGAGAGAGAGAAAAGAGGGAGAGAGGGAAAAAGAGAAACATCAATTCATTGTTCCATTTAGTTGTGCACTCATTGCATTGCTTCTAGTATGTGCCCAGACTGGGAATTAAACCTGCAACCTCAGTACACTGGGACCATGCTCAATCCACTGCGCCATCTGGTCAGGGCTTTTCTTGCATTTTCTAATGTCATCTTTAGCATGTGGTTATATGCATCATTTTACCTGGAAACTTATAAACATCAAGAATCCTGAACCTCTGTTAGATGCTCTTGAGCAAATTCTACTTTAGTTTGTCTCCTGCGTCACAGTGATCCAGAAGTATTAGCAGATACCTGCTGGGCCATTTCTTACCTTACTGATGGTCCAAATGAACAAATTGAAATGGTTGTGGAAACAGTTTTGCCCAAATTTGTGGCACTTCTAAAACTACTAAACTGTCAGTTGTGAGTCCTGTGCTAAGACCCAAAGGAAATATTGTCATTGAGACAACTCAGTGATGAACAAACTCAGGTTGTAGTAGGTTTGGGAGCACTGCTGTCTTTTCCAGTCTGTTCATAAACCCCAAAACTAGTATTCAGAGGGAAGCTACATGGACAATGTCAAACATTACAGCTGGCCACCAGGATCATATACAATAATTTGTGAATCATAGATTAGTCCCATTCCTTGTTGGTGTTCTCTCTAAAGCAGACTCTTAAGAAAGCTGGATGGACTGTAACCAACTATACAAGTGGTGGGACAGCTGAACAGACTGTATAACTTGTTCATTGTAGCATAATAGAACTGTTAACCTCTTAACTGCGAATGATACTAAGATTATTCTGATTATTCTGGACTATATTTCAAATATCTTTTAGGCTCCTGAGAAACTAGGTGAAACTAAAAAACTACGTATAATGATTGAAGAATATGGAAGTTTGCACAGAATGGAAGCTTTATAAAATCACAGAAGTGAGTCTGTGTACAAAGCTTTATTAAGCTTGATTGAGAAATATTTCACTAGAGAGGAATATCAAAATGTTGTGCCTGAAACTATTTCTTAAGATTATACATTGCAAGGTCAGGATGGCGTTTGTGGGATCTTTAACTTTTATATTGTATATCTGAGGCATAAAGTTATATTTGGTATAAGTTTCTTTTACTATTTCTCTACAGAGAATTTTTAAAATGTGGTTTGTTATTACAGCACTTTATACAGCAAAACTAGAACAGTTCCAAACTGCATATACTATATGAAGCTTCCTTTCTCAATAGGTTTCTTATATCTGTGTGGTGAAATTTTATATCTTTCAGTGTTCTGTAAATAAAGATTTAATTTCACTTTTCTCTTAAAAAAAAAAAAAGCAGCAGCTATTAGATTAGTAGGCAGTCATGGCCTAGAGAGTTCAGGGGAGGCCTGGGGCTTTGTTGCAGTTCTAATTGAGGAAGCTGGTAGAGGACTTCATATAGACCTCAGAGATAAGGATCAGAAAGCACGGATTCTTGGGAGATCTTAGTGCAAGATGAGGGGGAAGTTGGCATTGGTCAGTCATACTCCTAGGTATTTACCCAAAGGAGTTGAAAACTTATGTTCAAACAAAAACCTGTGCTTGACATGTTTATAGAAGTGTTATTCATATTTGCTAAAACTTGGAAGCAACCAAGAAGTCCTTTAGTAGTATAATGGATAAACTGGTACATCCAGACAATGGAATATTATTCAGCACTAAACGGTAATTAGCTATCAAGTCATGAAAACATAAGGAGGGATCTTCAATGCATATTACTAAGTGAAAGAAGCCAATCTGAAAGGCTACATGCTATATGATTCCAACTAAATGACACTTTGGAAAAGGCAAAACTATGGAGATAATAAAAAGATCAGTCGTTGTCAGGGATTTGGTCAGAGAAGGGAGGGAAGACCAGGTAGAGTGCAAGGGATTTTTAGGGCAGTGAAATTATTCTGTAGTGGATAATTATTCTATAATAGTGGATAAATGTCATTATGCATTTGTCAAAATTCATAGTACAGCACAAAGAATTGCCTGACCAGGTGGTGGCGCAGTGGATGGAGCATCGGACTGGGACACAGAGGACCCAGGTTCAAGGCTCCGAGGTCACCAACTTGAGTGTGGGCTCATTTGGCTTGAGCGTGGGCTCAGCAGCTTCTCGAGTGCAGGGTCCTGGCTTGAGCATGGGATCATAGACATGACCCTGTGGTCGCTGGCTTGAGCCCAGAGGTCACTGGCTTGAGCCCAAAGGTTGCTGGCTTAAGCCCAAGGTCACTGGCTTGAGCAAGGGGTCACTTGCTCTGCTTGCTTCCCCCCCCCCCATCAAGGCACAAGTGGGGGAATGATTGATGAACAACTGAGGTACTGCAGCGAAAAATTGTTGCTTCTCATCTCTCCCTTCCTGTCTTTCTGTTTCTGTCGCGCGCGCGCGCGCGCGCACACACACACACACACACACACACACACACAGTGAGCCCTAATGTGAACAATGGACTTTAGTTAATAATATATCATGAATTGTAACAAATGTACCATAATAATGCAAGATGTTTATATTAGGAAAAACTAAGGAAGGCAGAGGGGACTAAGATGGATATGTGGGAATCTGTACTTTCTGTTCAATTTTTTTGTAAACCTAAAACTTAATTTGTATTTGTGAAACTGTGGCTGTGTGTGTATGCATGAAAAAGGGACGAGTTATATCTACAGCCAATAAGCTGTATGTTCCATGGTATAGTATGTGATGAAAAGCAAGTTGTAGGTTGATGCATGTTATATATGGAGAAAGATATGGAAGGACATAACTGTTGTGTTTATCCTTTCTTACCTTAGTACTTGAGGAGTACCTTTTTAAACACTTCAGTGGTTGGCATGAGGGGTGAGGTAATTGATGGAAGGTTAACTTTTTCTTCATGCACTGTTGTATTTTTTCACTTGGTACAAAAACTGAGAATTCTTTATAATTTGAAAAATGGCAAAAAAGAAAAAGTGTGAGACTTCAGTTTTTTCAAGTGAAAATTAGAGAATGCTAATAAAGTAACTACCTCATAGATGTATTGTGAGTATTAAATGATTTAATAACATTTAAGGTTCTAAGAAGAGAGCCTAACATAAAATACTTGGTTAGTAAATGTTACTAGCAATATGGATCTCAAACCCTGGTTTTGAATAAAACACTCCTACAAAATTATTATTATTTTTACATTCAGTCTTATGTTGTATTAGTGTCAGGTGTACAGTATAATGGTTAGACAATTATATACTTTACAAATGGTCTTTATAATATTTCAAGTACCCACCTGGTACTCTACATACAGGGATGGACAAAAGTCAGTTTGCAGTTGTTTGTATGGAAAATAATACAATAATTAATAAATAAGAATACATGAATAAACTTTTATGTACTCAAAACTGTAAAGCTACTTTTGCCCACCTTTGTAGTTATTTTAATATTATTGACTATCTTTCCTATTTTGTGCATTACATCCCCAGGAGTCCTTTGTGATCACCAATTTGTAGTTCTTAATCCCTTTACCTTTTGAATAAAACACTTCTAATGAAGTATTCATTGTGTAAAGTAATCCTGACAATTATCCTTAAACAATAGGAGCAGTGCATACCACTGTATCTCGTTTTAGTAGGCACACTACAACTATTTGTTGAATAATTTTAACTTTATATGATTTTATCAGTCTCTGGTTAAATCAACATTTTTCATGTATTTCTGTTTGTTTTCAGAAAATTAAAAGGCAGGTACATCTATGGGTTAATAATTTGGGTGAATCTTAGTTAATGGATTCAATAAAAGCGAGTCCTATGTACGTAAATGTTCATAGTCTTATTTTAAAATATTTTAATTGCAATTGACATAAAATATGATATTAATTTCAGGTGTACAACCTAGTTATTAGACATTTATATAACTTACAAAGTGATCGTCCTGATAAGTATAGTACTGATCTGACAGCATATATAGTTACTAGAAAGCCCGGCGGTCATACGAAATGACCGCTGTTCTAGATATTATAAATTGTAATTAAAATGATTTGTGCAAAGGTGTCTGCTAATTCAAACTGAATTACCCAGGGCAGGTGGCGAGGACGTCCCTTTGCTTAGTGCCCCACGGGGTTTCCCCCTTCTACTTGCTTAATTGCTTAAAGTAGAGTGCAATGAAGGAAACCACTGGCGGTACATTTCTTTTTTTTTTTTTTTTTTTTAATTTTATTTTTTAATGGGGTGATATCAATAAATCAGGATACATATATTCAAAGATAACAAGTCCAGGTTATCTTGTCGTTCAATTATGTTGCATTCCCATCACCCAAAGTCAGATTGTCCTCTGTCACCTTCTATCTTGTTTTCTTTGTGCCCCTCCCCCTCCCCCTTTCCCTCTCCCATTCCCCCCTCCCCCCCCAACCACCACACTCTTATCAATGTCTCTTAGTTTCACTTTTATGTCCCACCTACGTATGGAATAATGCAGTTCCTGTTTTTTTCTGATTTACTTATTTCGCTTCGTATCATGTTATCAAGATCCCACCATTTTGCTGTAAATGTTCCAATGTCATAATTTCTTATGGCTGAGTAGTATTCCATAGTGTATATGTGCCACATCTTCTTTATCCAGTCATCTATTGACGGGATTTTTGGTTGTTTCCATGTCCTGGCCACTGTGAACAATGCTGCAATAAACATGGGGCTGCATGTGTCTTTACGTATCAATGTTTCTGAGTTTTTGGGGTATATACCCAGTAGAGGGATTGCTGGATCATAAGGTAGTTCCATTTTCAGTTTTTTGAGAAACCACCATACTTTCTTCCATAATGGTTGTACTACTTTACATTCCCACCAACAGTGTATGAGGGTTCCTTTTTCTCCACAGCCTCTCCAACATTTGCTATTACCTGTCTTGCTAATAATGGCTAATCGAACAGGTGTGAGGTGGTATCTCATTGCCGTTTTGATTTGCATTTCTCTAATAGCTAAAGAAAATGAGCATATTTTCATATATCTGTTGGCCATTTGGATTTCTTCCTGGGAGAAGTGTCTGTTCATATCCTCTTCCCATTTTTTTATTGGATTGTTTGTTTGTTTGTTGTTGAGTTTTATGAGTTCTTTGTATATTTTGGATATTAGGCCCTTATCTGAGCTGTTGTTTGAAAATATCATTTCCCATTTAGTTGGCTGTCTGTTTATTTTGTTATCAGTTTCTCTTGCTGAGCAAAAACTTCTTAGTCTGATGTAGTCCCATTCATTAATTTTTGCCTTCACTTCTCTTGCCTGTGGAGTCAAATTCATAAAATGCTCTTTAAAACCCAGGTCCATGAGTTGAGTACCTATGTCTTCTTCTATGTACTTAATTGTTTCAGGTCTTATGTTTAGATCTTTGATCCATTTTGAGTTAATTTTTGTACAGGGGGAGAGACTGTAGTCCAGTTTCATTCTTTTGCATGTGGCTTTCCAGTTTTCCCAGCACCATTTATTGAAGAGGCTTTCTTTTCTCCATTGTGTGTTGTTGGCCCCTTTATCAAAAATTATTTGACTATATATATGTGGTTTTATTTCTGGACTTTCTATTCTGTTCCATTGGTCTTAGTGTCTATTTTTCTGCCAATACCATGCTGTTTTGATTGTCGTGGCCCTATAATATAGTTTGAAGTCAGGTATTGTAATGCCCCCAGCTTCATTCTTTTTCTTTAGGATTGCTTTGGCTATTCGGGGTTTTTTATAGTTTCATATAAATCTGATGATTTTTTGCTCTATTTCTTTAAAAAACGTCATTGGAAGTTTGATGGGAATTGCATTAAATTTGTATATTGCTTTGGGTAATATAGCCATCTTGATTATATTTATTCTTCCTAGCCAAGAACAAGGTATATTCTTCCATCTCATTGTATCTTTTTCGATTTCCCTTAACAATGGTTTATAGTTTTCATTATATAAGTCCTTTACATTCTTTGTTATGTTTATTCCTAAGTATTTTATTTTTTTTGTTGCAATCGTGAAGGGGATTATTCTTTTGAGTTCGTTCTCAATTGTTTCATTGTTGGCATATAGAAAGGCTATTGACTTCTGTATGTTAATTTTGTATCCTGCGACCTTACTGTATTGACTTATTGTTTCTAGTAGTCTTTTTGTGGATTCTTTGGGGTTTTCAATGTATAGGATCATATCATCTGCAAAAAGTGATACCTTTACTTCTTCTTTTCCGATATGGATGCCTTTTATTTCTTTGTCTTGTCTGATTGCTCTGGCTAGAACCTCTAGTACTACATTAAATAAGAGTGGAGAGAGTGGACAACCCTGTCTTGTTCCTGATTTAAGGGGAAAAGCCTTCAGTTTTGTGCCATTTAATATGATGTTAGCTGATGGTTTATCATATATGGCCTTTATCATGTTGAGATATTTTCCTTCTATACCCATTTTGTTGAGAGTCTTAAACATAAAATTGTGTTGTATTTTATCGAAAGCCTTTTCTGCATCTATTGATAAGATCATGTGGTTTTTGTTTTTTTGTTTTGTTGATATGGTGTATTACGTTAACCGTTTTACGTATGTTAAACCATCCTTGAGATTCTGGGATGAATCCCACTTGATCATGATGTATTATTTTTTTAATATGTTGTTGTATTCGATTTGCTAGTATTTTGTTTAGTATTTTAGCATCTGTATTCATTAGAGATATTGGTCTGTAGTTTTCTTTTTTTGTGCCATCCTTGCCTGGTTTTGGTATGAGGGTTATGTTGGCCTCATAAAATGTGTTTGGAAGTACTGCTTCTTCTTCAATTTTTTGGAAGACTTTCAGTAGAATAGGAACCAAGTCTTCTTTGAAGGTTTGATAAAATTCGCTGGTATAGCCGTCTGGGCCTGAACTTTTATTTTTGGGGAGGTTTTTAATGGTTTTTTCTATTTCTTCTCTACTGATAGGTCTGTTTAGGCTTTCTGCTTCTTCTTGACTCAGTCTAGGAAGGTTGTATTGTTCTAGGAATTTATCCATTTCTTCTAGGTTGTTGAATTTAGTGGCATAAAGTTTTTCATAGTATTCTACAATAATTCTTTGTATATCTATGGTGTCCGTGGTGATTTCTCCTCTTTCATTTTGGATTTTGTTTATATGAGTTCTTTCTCTTTTTTCCTTGGTAAGTCTTGCCAAGGGTTTGTCAATTTTGTTGATCTTTTCAAAGAACCAGCTCCTTGTTCTATTAATTTTTTCTATAGTTTTTCTGTTCTCTAATTCATTTATTTCTGCTCTGATTTTTATTATCTCCTTTCTTCGGGTGGTTTTGGGTTGTCTTTGTTCTTCTTTTTCTAGTTCCTTAAGGTGGGAAGTTAAGTGGTTCACTTGGGCTCTCTCTTGTTTGTTCATATATGCCTGAAGTGATATGAACTTCCCTCTTATCACTGCTTTTGCTGCATCCCATAGATTCTGATATGTCGTATTGTCATTTTCATTAGTCTGTATATATCTTTTGATCTCTGAACTTATTTCTTCTTTGACCCATTCATTTTTTAAAAGTATGTTGTTTAGTTTCCACATTTTTGTGGGATTTTTTCCCTCTTTTTTGCAGTTGAATTCTAGTTTCAAGGCTTTATGATCAGAAAATATGCTTGGTACAACTTCAATTTTTCTGAATTTGCTGATGTTGTTTTTGTGGCCCAACATATGGTCAATTCTTGAGAATGATCCATGTACACTGGAGAAAAATGTATACTCAGTCACTTTGGGATGAAATGTCCTGTAGATGTCTATCATATTCAGGTTCTCTAGTGTTTTGTTTAAGGCCACTATGTCTTTGTTGATTCTCTGTTTGGATTACCGATCTAGAGCCGTCAGCGGTGTATTGAGGTCTCCAAGTATGATTGTATTTTTGTCAGTTTTTGTTTTAAGATCAATAAGTAGCTGTCTTATATATTTTGGTGCTCCTTTGTTTGGTGCATATATATTAAGAATTGTTATGTCTTCTTGATTCAGTGTCCCCTTAGCCATTATGAAATGGCCATTTTTGTCTCTGAGTACTTTTGCTGTCTTCTAGTCAGCATTGTCAGATATGAGTATTGCTACTACACCTGCTTTTTTTTTGGATGTTATTTGCTTGGAGTATTGTTTTCCAGCCTTTCACTTTGAATTTGTTTTTATCCTTGTTACTTAGATGAGTTTCCTGTAGGCAGCATACAGTTGGATTTTCTTTTTTAATCCATTCTGCTACTCTGTGCCTTTTTATTGGTGAGTTTAATCCGTTTACATTTAGTGTAATTATTGATACTTGTGAGTTCCCTATTGCCATTTTATATCTTACTTTCTGTTAGTTTTGTGTCTTGTTTGATCCTTCTCTTTCGTTTTTCTATCTTTTGTTTTTATTTGGTTGTATTCCATACATCTTTCCTCTGTTGCTATCTTTTTTATCTCATGTGCTTCTGTGGTGGTTTTTTCAATGGTGGTTACCTTTGAGTAATGAAAAGGGTCCCTACCCTGTTCATTGTAGTGAACTATTTTGTGAGTACTTTTGCACTCCATCGTCCTTTGCTACTGTTAATCTCCATCTTCTCCCCCTCTTTCTTTTTGTTGTTGTCACAGTTTAAATTCGGTTTTATTGTGTTCTTCTTGGAGCTTTTACTTGTGGCTCTGTTTTTTTTTTGTTCTTTGTATCTGATTGGAGAACCCCCTTTAGTAATTCCTAGAGTGGGGGTTTTCTGATGATAAATTCCCTCATCTTTTCTGTATCTGTGAATGTTTTTATTTCTCCTTCATATTTGAAGGATAGCTTTGATGGGTATAGTATTCGTGGCTGAAAGTTCCTCTCTTTCAGGACTTTAAATATTGGGGTCCACTCTCTTCTAGCTTGTAGAGTTTCTGTTGAGAAATCTGATGATAATCTAATGGGCCTTCCTTTATATGTTGTATTCTTCTTTTCCCTGGCTGCCTTGAGAATTTTTTCTTTGCTGTTGGTTTGTGTCAATTTCATTATGATATGCCTTGGAGTAGGTTTGTTGAGGTTAAGAAAACTCGGAGTTCTGTTTGCTTCTTGAACTTGAGGCTTTAGTTCTTTCCACAGGCTTGGGAAGTTCTCATCTATTATTTGTTTGAGTATGTTCTCCATTCCATTTTCTCTCTCTTCTTCCTCTGATATACCTATTATCCTTACGTTATTCTTTTTGATGGAGTCAGATAATTCTTGTAGGGCTACGTCATTTTTTTTAATTTTTGAGTCTCTTTCTTCTTCTCTCTGTTGTGCCTCAAGTTGCTTGTCTTCTATTTCACTAATCCTCTCTTCTATCTGACCTGTTCTATTAGCTAAGCTTGTTACTTCGTTTTTCAGCTCGTGAATTGAGTTTTTCATCTCTGTTTGATTTGTTTTTATAGTTTCAATTTCCTTGGACATATATTCATTGTGTTCATTGTGTTGTTTTCTGAGCTCCCTAAATTGCCTTTCTGTGTTTTCTTGTAAATCTCGGAGGATTTTTAGGATTTCTATCTTGAATTCTCTGTCATTTAGCTCCAAGGTTTCCAATATATTAAATTTTTTCTCCATATATTTTTCCTCATCTAGCTGTGTTACCTCTCTTTCTTTTGTATCCATGATATTCGATTTTCTCGTCCTTAATGGCATCTGAGGGTGGTTTTGTTGATAGTATTAATGAGATTTAATAAAGAATAAAAAGTTAAAAAAAATAAATAAAAAATCGAAGTTTTTTTTTTTTAAATTAATAATGAAATAAAGAAAAATAAAATAAAATTTTAAAAAAAGGAAATTATTCCCCCCCTCCTTTTTTCCTCTCCTCTCCTCTCCTCTCCCCTCTTTCTTGAGAAAATCTTGTGGTGAACTGTGAATTATAACAAACAATGCCTGTGATGGAGGACCTGAATTGAGGAAAAGTAATAAAGGGGCAAAAAAAAAAAGAAAAAAAAAGAAAAAGAAAAGAAAAAAAAGGGGGTATGGACCCACAAAAAGCAAATAAGGAAAAAATTTGGGTCAAGAATAAAATGATTTGCTTTTAGATGTTGGTTGTCTAAGAGTTATGATGAGAGGAATAAGAGGAAAACAAAAGTGGGGGGACAAATTAAAAAATTACTATTGTATTTAGTGGAACAAGAACTAGATAAAATGGAGAGCCAGGGATGGGAGCACTGCTAGTGAGTTAAAAATGTGAAGAAAAAACCCCCCAAAATGCCACAAACATAAGTTTGAGTCCCAGATAAGATAATTTGTTTGTAATTGAGGTTTGAATGAGAGGAGATGTAAAGGAGAAAGGAAGAAACTAATATAGAGGGAGAAAAGAAAGAGAGAGAGAGGAAAAAAGAGGGAACCACTAAAAGAAGAAAAAAGAAAGGAGAGAGAGAGAGAGAGAGAGAGAGAGTTAAGGGTTTTGGAGTGCTACCCTCATAGAGAGAAAGGAAGAGGAGAGAAAAGATAATGGGAGATGTAACACTTATGGGTAGTGTAGTTCAAGGAGAGGAGAGAGTAAGACTGGCAGAGAGTTAATCGGCCAAATTGGAGGAGGAAAAAAAGTATCAAGAATGAAGATAAGAGAAACAGACGAACAAATATAATAAAATGGGATAGGTTATAAAGTCTGCAGATTATTCTTGATTTTGAGAGGTTATCTTCTTGCTTTTTCTTTTCTCTCCCTCTTCCTGGTCGGTGACTCTGTACCCCGGGTTCTGCCCCTTTGGCATGCTCAGGTAGAGGTTTGCAGTTGATAAGTCTCTATGGCAATGTCATGTATTGTGCTTTAGTCTCGTTGGCAGTCGAGGCTCATTAGCATTTATAGGCTCCAACAGTGAGAGAGTCCGTGTTCCTGGAGCCTTTCTCCTAGTCTTTCCTTCCTCAATTAGTAGCCTGATAATCCAGCTATGGGGTTGCTGCTGCCTCTGTCTGGATAGTAAGAGGCTCAAAGAGCTGGCAACTCCCCACTCTATTTCCACTCAGCACAGGGCTCTTGGTAAGGCTCAGTCAGTCAGAGCTGCTAGCATAATCAGGCGGGCTTTCCGCCCACTCAAAGACCTCTGGCTCTGCCACTCTGTCTGGTAACACAGGCGGGCGCCCACTTCCGGGGCGCTTGGAGGAAACTCTCGCTCAGTATCTGCGTGCGCAGACCAGGATATCCGGTCAGCAGTCTCACGCTCTGAGTGAAACCCCCAACCGCATGGAAAAGTTGCAGCGTTGGAATTGGCTTTTGCTCCGTTCCCGTGCGTGGCTTTTGCAAGGCGCTGGGGCGCCCGAGATTCCGCTTTGGCCCACACAAAGGCCCCTGACTCTGCCCCTCTGTGCGATAACACGGGCGCGCACTGCCGAGGTACTCGGAGGAATCTCTCACTCACTATCTGCGTGCACAAACCAGGATATGAGGCCGGCCGCGTTTCCCTCTGAGTGAAACCCCCACCAGCACGGAAAATTTCCACCATTGGAATTAGTTCTCGCTCCCTCCCGTGCGCGGCTTTCCCAGGGTGCTGGGGCTGCCCAGAGATTCTGCTTTCGGCCCACAGAAAGGCCCCTGACTCTGCCTCTCTGTGGGGTAACACGGGCACCACTCCCGGGGCTTAGGAAGAAATCTCTCACCCAGTAGCTGCGCGCACCGACCAGGAGATCGGGTAAAATGGCTGCCCCGCTTGTCTTTCTTTGTTTGGGTTTGGCGCGAGTGTTAACTTGTATTTGCCCGGGTTGCCACAGGATCAGTTTTTCCTCGGCTTGGATCTCCGTGCCACAGCCTGGTTCGGCCGTTTGTGCCACGGCCTGGATCTATTCACCCCCTTTGCCCGCCTCAGTTTCTATATTCACAGTTACCAGAGAAAGCCACCCTGTTTAGGTTAGTGAGGAAGGCGGAGCATTTCTTACTCCCTAATTCCTTCGGGGTTTGGTTATATATTTAGCCAATTTTTCACTCGACCATACCTTCAGGTGTATTGCGAAGCATCTGGAGGCTCCAAGTATAGGTTTTTCTGTTTCTGGTTGAAGATCTTGTTGAGTTTTGGGGGAGATTTATCGGTATCGCTTCTTACCCCGCCATTACTCTGACGTCATCCTCTTTTTATTCGGCGGTACATTTCTTAAGAGCCACCGCTAGCTCAATAAATAAAGGTGATTTAAATAATAAAATGTTAATTCACATGTCAAAGATCTCTTTGTACACAACATTTCTTGTGTAGATCTTTCCATCATTTTTAAGCTCGCCTTGCAGAGGACCATCAATTATTTTTAATTTTACGTCCGTTCTTTCATGAACTCTTGAACAGCCAACATAAAGTTGACCGTGTCCAAATGCAGGCTCAGGTAAAAAAATGCCAACACGCTTAAGCGTTTGGCCCTGAGACTTATTGATGGTCATAGCAAAGGCAAGTTTTACAGGAAATTGTCTACGTCTCAGTTGAAACGGCAACCCTGTTTGAGATGGAGCCAAATCAATTCTTGGAATGACATGTATTTCACCTTTAGAGGAGCTAGTCAAAGACTTAGCTATTATGACATTATTTTTCAATTGGAGAACCTCTAGTCTTGTACCATTGCAAAGACCTCTTCTGGTGTTAAGATTTCTTTTTCTTTTTTTTTTTTTTAAACTTTTTTTTTTTTTTTTGTATTTTTCTGAAGCTGGAAACGGGGAGAGACAGTCAGACAGACTCCCGCATGCGCCCGACCGGGATCCACCCGGCACCCCCACCAGGGGCGATGCTCTGCCCACCAGGGGGCGATGCTCTGCCCCTCCGGGGCGTTGCTCTGCCGCAACCAGAGCCACTCTAGTGCCTGGGGCAGAGGCCAAGGAGCCATCCCCAGCGCCAGGGCCATCTTTGCTCCAATGGAGCCTTGGCTGCGGGAGGGGAAGAGAGAGACAGAGAGGAAGGAGGGGGTGGGGGTGGAGAAGCAAATGGGCACTTCTCCTATGTGCCCTGGCTGGGAATCGAACCCGGGTCCCCTGCACGCCAGGCCGACGCTCTACCGCTGAGCCAACCGGCCAGGGCTGGTGTTAAGATTTCTTAACAGCATAATAATTGTTCCAATCTTTAACCTCAATTTGTGAGGTGGCATGTCAGAAGGTGGGACTATTTGAATGCCGTGGCAACTTCACCCCATTGGCTAGTACAGTTACGCAAGCAACCAATAAGCTATCGGCGACAAACAGACCCTTAAGCCGCATATAGTAAAGATTACAACATTATTGACTGTATTCCCTCTGCTGTACTTAACATCTCCATGACTGTTTTTATGACTGCCACTTTGTTTGTAATCCTGTCACCTTTTTCATCCATCTCTCTAAAACCACTCCCATCTGGAGAAAATTTGTTCTCTGTATCTGAGTTTTTGTTTTGTCTATTAATTGGTTATATTGTTTAGGTTCCACATACAAATGAAATCATAAGATTTTTTTTTTCTAAATTATTTCATTTAGTATAATACCATCTAGGTCCATCCATGTTGTTGCAAATGGCAAGATTTTATTCTTTTTTATGACTAGTATTCCATTTATATATGTACTATATCTTCTTTATCTATTCATCTATTGGTAGACACTTAGATTGCTTTCATACTTGGCTATTGTGAATAATGCTGCAGTAAATATAGGTATGCATATATCTTTTTGAATTAGTGTCTTGTATTTCTTTAGATAAATACATATTTTGAATTTTTTGAGGACCCTCCATACTGTTTTCCATAATGGCTGCACAATTTACGTACTTTCCATAATGGCTGCACAATTTACGTACCCGCCAACAGTGCACAAGGTTTTTTTTTTCCCACATTCTTGCCAACACTTCTTTAATTTATTAATGATAGCTGTTCTGACAGGTGTGAGGTAACTTCTAATTGTGGTTTGTTTGTTTTTTTTGTTTTTTTTTTCTGAAGCTGGAAATGGGGAGAGACAGTCAGACAGACTCCCACATGCGCCCGACCGGGATCCACCCAGCATGCCCACCAGGGGGCGATGCTCTGCCCCTCCGGGGCGTTGCTCTGCCGCGACCAGAGCCACTCTAGCGCCTGGGGCAGAGGCCAAGGAGCCATCCCCAGCGCCCGGGCCATCTTTGCTCCAATGGAGCCTTGGCTGCGGGAGGGGAAGAGAGAGACAGAGAGGAAGGAGGGGGGTGTGGAGGAGAAGCAAATGGGCGCTTCTCCTACGTGCCCTGGCCGGGAATCGAACCCGGGTCCCCCGCACGCCAGGCCGACGCTCTACCTCTGAGACAACCGGCCAGGGCCAAGGTGCCCATTTTTTAATTGAATGGTTTGATTTTTGGGTGTTCTATTGTGTGAATTCCTTATATAGTTTGGATATTAAATCTTTGTTGATTGTATCATTGGCAAATACCTTCTCCTACTCCGTAGATCTTCTTTTCATTTTGTAGATTTTTTGTTGTTGTGTAAAAACATCCTGTTTGATGTAGTTTCATTTATTTATATTTTTATTTTGTTTCCCTTGCCAGAGGAGACAAACTCAAAAAAATATTGCTAAGAGCATGTGAAAGAATTTACTGCCTATGTTTTCTTCTGGGAGTTTTATGATTTCAGGTCTTACATTTAAGTCTTTAATCCATTTTGAGTTTAGTTTTGTATATGGTGTAAGAAAGCAGTCTAGTTTAATTTTTTTGCATGTATCTGTCCAGTTTTCCCGACACCATTTATTGAAGAGACTATCTTTACCCCATTTTATAGTCTTTCCTCCTTTATTGCAGATTGACTGACCATATAGGCATTGTTTATTTCAGTACTGTGTGTCTCTTTTTATGTTAGCACCATGCTGTCTTGATTACTATAGTCTTATAGCATAGATGAAATCAAGTAATGTGATTGCTCTAATTTATTCTATTTCAAGTTTGCTTTGGCTATTTGGGATCTTTTATGGTTCCCTATATATTTTAAGAGCATTATTGTTTTGTGAAAAATGACATTTGTAGGGTTTTTTTGTTTGTTTTTTGGGATAGAGAGGGAGGAAGGGGGAGAAATTATGAGAGTGAAACATCAATTTCTTGTTCCACTTATTTATGTATTTATTGGTTGATTCTTTTTTTTTTTTTTTTTTTTTTTTTTAGATTTTATTTGTTCATTTTAGGAGAGAGAGAGAGAGGGAGAGAAGGGGGGAAAGAGCAGAGAGCATCAACTCCCATATGTGACCGGGCAAGCCCAGGGTTTCAAACCGGCAACCACAGTGTTTCAGGTTGATGCTTTATCCTCTGCGCCACCACAGGTCAGGCCAAAGAACACACAGATGCATTGGCTGAGAATTATTGGTTGATTCTTATGTGTGCGCAGACTGTGGATCGAACCCGCAACCTTGGAGTGTTGAAATTACTGTCTAACCAACGTAGCTATCTGGCCAGGGTGCCATTCATTTTATAAATACAGATTGCACTGAATAACTTTTTTCATCCTTGAGCACGGTATATTCTTCCATTTATTTGTATCTTTCTTAATTCTTTTTTTATTTTAGATTTTCTTTATTGATTTGAGAGCGAGAGAGAGAGATTCTTTATTGATTTAAGAGTGAGAGAGAGAGAGAGAGAGAGAGAGAGGTTGGGGGAAGAATGGAAAGTATCAACTCATAGTACATAGTTCTTCTCCTATGTGCCTTGATGGGGCAAGCCCAGGGTTTTGAACCAGTGAATTCAGCATTTCAGGTCGACACTTTATCCACTGCACCACGACAGGTCAGGCATATCTTAATTTCTTTTCTTCAATGTCTCACAGTCTTCTGAGTGCAGGTCTTTTACCTCCTTGATTAAATTTCTTTCTAAGCATTTTATTCTTTTTGATGCAATTATAAGTGGGATTGTTTTCTTAATTTGTCTTTCTGATAATTTGTTAATGGTGTATAAAAATGCAACTGCTTTCTGAATATTGATTTTTTTATCTTGCTACTTAACTGAATTTATTAGTTCTGAGAGTAATTTGGTGGAATCTTTAGGTTATCTATATGTAGTATCATGTCATCTACATATAATGATAGTTTTACTTCTTCCTTTCCAGTTTGGATGCCTCTTTCTTTCTTAATTTTCTTTTTTTTGTCTGGAGCTTAGACTTCTAATACTATGTAGGTTTAATAAAAGTGGTGAAAGTGACATCCTTGTCTTTTTCCTGATCTTAAAGAAAAAATTTTCAACTTTTCACTGTTTAGTATCATGTTAGCTGTGAATTTGTATATATGGACTTTATTATGTTGAGGTGTATTCCCTTTATCCCCACTCTGCTTAGAGTTTTTATCATAAGTGGATGTTGGATTTTGTCAAATGCATTTTCTGCATCTATTAATATGATATGATTTTTATCTTTCATTTTGTTTATGTGGTACATCACGTTAATCGATTTGCAGATTTTGAACCCACCTTGTATTCCAGGAATAAATCCCATCTGATCATGGTATATGATCTTTTTAATGTGTTGCTGAATTTGGTTTGCTATTGTTTTATTGAGGTTTTTTTGCGTCTGTGCTTGTTAGGGATATTGGACTATACTTTTTTCTCTCTTTTTGTTTTTTCTTAAGTGAGAGGAGGGGAGATAGTGAGACAGACTCCCACATGTGCCCCAACCAGGATCCACTGGCAACTCCTGTTTGGGGCCAATGTTCTAATCAGTCAAGCTATTTTCAGTGCCTGAGGCTGATGCTCAGATCAACCAAGCTATCCTTAGCATCTGGGACCTACAATTGAACCAGTCAAGCCACTGGCTATGGGAGGGGAAGAAATGAAGGGGGAGAGGGAGGAGGAGAAAAGCAGATAGTCACTTCTCTTATGTGCCATGACTGGGAATCGAATCTGGGATGTCCATATGCTGGGGTGACACTCTATCCACTGAGCAAACCAACCAGGACCATAAATTTCATGTTTTGTAATGTGTTTGTCTAGTTTTGGTATCAGGATAATGCTAGCCTAACAAAATGAGTCTGGAAGACTTCCCTCCTTTTCAGTTTTGTTTTTTTGTTGTTGTTTGTTTGTTTGTTGTGGGTTTTTTTGAATAGTTTGAGAAGGATAAATGTTAATGTTAATTCTTTTTTGAATGGTTAGTAAAATTCACCTGTGAAATTGTCTGGTCCAGGACTTGTTTGTTAGGATATTTTGATTACTGATTCTATTTCATTAGCAGTTATGGGTCTGTTCAGATTTCTGTTCCTTCCTGATTCAGTCTTAGAAAATTTTATGTTTCAAGGAATTTATCCATTTCTTCCAGGTTATCCTATTTGTTGGTATGTATTGGTGGTATTTCCATGTATTCCCTTTGTATGTCTGTGGTGTCAGTTGTTACTTCTCCTCTTTCTTTTGTTTTAAAATTTTATTTAGAAAATTAAATTTAATGGACTTCTCTTTCATTTTGAATTTTATTAACCTAGGTGCTCTTTTTCTTCTTTTTTTAAATTTTATTTTATTTTTTTTACAGAGACAGAGTGAGAGTCAGAGAGAGGGATAGATAGGGACAGACAGACAGACAGACAGGAACGGAGAGAGATGAGAAGCATCAATCATTAGTTTTTCGTTGTGACACCTTAGTTGTTCATTGATTGCTTTCTCATATGTGCCTTGACTGCGGGCCTTCAGCCAACCGAGTAACCCCTTGCTCGAGCCAGCGACCTTGGGTCCAAGCTGGTGAGCTTTTGCTCAAACCAGATGAGCCTATGCTCAAGCTGGCGACCTAGGGGTCTCGAACCTGGGTCTTCCACATCCCAGTCAAACGCTCTATTCACTGCACCACCACCCAGTCAGGCTCTTTTTTTCTTGATCAGTCTGGCTAAAGGCTTATTGATTTTATTTGACTCTTGTTGGACTGATCTGTTTATCATTATGAAATACACTTCTTTGTCTCTTGTTAATGCCTTTGTTTTAAAATCTATTTTTTCTGACATAAGTATTGCTACCTTGGCTTATTTTTCTTTTCATTTGCATGAAATATCTTTTTCTGTCTATTTACTTTTAGTCTATGTGTGAATTTCGATCTGAAGTGGGTCTCTTCTAGGCAACATAGGTACAAGTCTTGTTTATTTTATTTTTTTTATTGTCCAGTCACATTATACCTTTTGGTTGTAGTATTTAGTTCATTTATATTGAAAATGAAAGCTATCATTGATAGTTATATAGTTATTGCCATTTTATTTATTGTTTTCTGATTCTTCTCTGTTTCTTTCATATTCTCTTGCTGTCTTCTTTAGTATATGGATGACTTCCTATAGTGTTGTATTTGGATTCCTTTCCCTTTATCTCTTGTATATCTATTGTACATTTTTGGTTTGTGGTTACTATGTGCTTCATATATACCATGCTACATTTATGTCAATGTATTTTCAGTTGATGGTCAGTTAAGTTCAAACATATTCTAAAATCATTACAAACTTGCCTCCTCTGCATTTATGTTTTTGTCATTACTTTTTACTTCTTTTGTGTGTTTGTGTGTATCCCTTAATTTATTGTTGTTATTTAATATGATTTTCCTACTGTTGCCTCTTAACCTTTGTACTAGATTTATGGGTGGTTGATCCTCTGTCCTTGTTTGCCTTTGTCAGTAAGAATTTTTTTCTTTTCTATATTTTCTTATTCACATTTCAATTTTTTCTTTTTTTCAGTTTTAGTGAGAGGAGGGGAGGCAGAAACAGACTCCTGCATGTGCCCTGACTGGGAACCACCCGACAAGCCCACTGGGGGCAATGCTGTGCCCATCTGGGGCCCTTGCTCTGTTGCAACCAGAGCCATTTTTTAGCACTTGAGGCGGAGGCCATGCAGCCATCCTGGGGCCAACTCGCTCCAATTGAGCCATGGCAGCAGGATGGGAGGAGAAAAGAGAGAGAGAGAAGTGAGAGGGGGTGGAGAAGAAGATGGGCACTTCCCTGTCTGCTCTGACTGGGAATTGAACCTGAGACTTCCACACACTGGGCTGAAGCTATACCACTGAGCCAAACAGCCAGGGCTTAAAATTTTTTTTTTTCTTAAAGAAGTCCTTTTGACATTTCTTTTAATACTGGCTTAGTATTGATGAACTTCTTTAGTTTTTTCTTGTCTGGGAAATTATCTTTTCTTCAATTCTAAATTATAGGCTTACTGGGTAGAGTAATCTTTGTTGTAGATTTTTGTTTTTCATCACTGTGTATTTCATGCCAATCCATTCTGACCTGCAAAGTTGCTACTGAGAAGTCAGTTTATAGTCTTATGGGAGCTCCCTTGTGTGTAACTAACTGCTTTTCTCTTGTTGCTTTTAAGATTCTCTCTGTCTTTAACCTTTTGCATTTTAATAATGATGTGTCTTGGTGTGGGCTCTTGGGTTCATCTTGTTTTGACTCTGTGCTTACTGGATTTGCATGTCTATTTCCTTCATCTGGTTATAGAAGTTTTCTGTCATTTTTTCAAATATGTTTGCAATTTCTTGCTGTCTTCTTTTTCCAGCACCCCCATGATGTGAATGTTGGTGTGCCTGAAGTTGTCCCAGAGGGTTCTTACTCTGTTTAATTTTTGGATTCTTTTCTCTTTTTACTGTTCTGATTGGGTGTTTTTTGCTTCCTTATATACCAAATTGTTGATTGATTCTCAGCTTGATGTACCGTACTGTTGATTCCCTATAATATTCTTTTTTTTTTTTTTGTATTTTTCTGAAGCTGGAAACGGGGAGAGACAGACAGACTCCCTCATGCGCCCAACCGGGATCCACCCAGCACGCCCACCAGGGGCGACGCTCTGCCCACCAGGGGACGATGCTCTGCCCCTCCGGGGCGTCGCTCTGCCGCGACCAGAGCCACTCTAGCGCCTGGGGCAGAGGCCAAGGAGCCATCCCCAGCGCCTGGGCCATCTTTGCTCCAATGGAGCCTTGGCTGCGGGAGGGGAAGAGAGGGACAGAGAGGAAGGAGGGGGTGGTGGAGAAGCAAATGGGCGCTTCTCCTATGTGCCCTGGCCGGGAATCGAACCCAGGTCCCCCGCACGCCAGGCCGATGCTCTACCGTTGAGCCAACCAGCCAGGGCTTCTATATCTTTTTTTTATGCTATTGTTTCTTTATTGAAGGTCTCACTAAATTTCTTGAACATCCTTATAATGATTGTTTTGAACTCTGTATCTAGTAGTTTGCTTAATTCCATTTTGTTTCATTCTTTTTCTGGAGAGTTCTCCTTTTCTTTCATTTGGGATAAGTTTCTTTGGCTTTGTATTTTGGCTACCTCCCATGTTTGTTTCTATGTATTAGGTAGTGCTGCTACATCTTCAATATTTGGTAGAGTGGCCTTTTATACTAGGTGTCCCATAGGGCCCAGTGGCACAGCCTCCCTGGTCACCCAAGCTGGACACTCCAGGTGTGTCCTTGTGTGGGCTGTGTGCACTGACCTGTTGTAGTTAAGCCTTGTTTGCTGTTGGCATCACTGGGAGGTGTTGGCCCCCCAGGCTGATCAGCTTTGAGGACTGGCTGCAACTACAGCAGAGAAGCTGCTGTGCAGGAATCGACCCTATGGAGTAGGACTTGCTTCAGTGGGGCTTTGGTGCTCACTGAATCTGCCCCTTGAGTGTGTTGCTTGTGGAGGTGGTAGGGTTGTATTCTGGTGTGGTCTGAAGCTGTCTACCAGGTGCACAGACTCTGGAACCTCCCACTGCCTGTGCCTTGCCTGGGACCAGCTGCACAAGTTAGAAGAAGGCCGCTACTTGTGCTGGGCTTGGAGGTGTCTAAGAGAGGGCAAGCTGTGAATCCAGGACAGCTGCTGCTAGTGCCAAGGTCTGGGGCCACATGGAAAGAAATATGGGGTATGCAGAGGCCAGACACTGCTTGTTTGAAAGATTTTAGGGAATTGTGAAGCATGCGCCAAGACAGGCCATTTGTGTAGAAAAGCCATTGAAAATGACCTGGGTGGTCCTGCAAGTTGTGTGGGAGTGCAGGGACTCAGGGTTACTTGGACAGAGAGAACAGTGTGAGCCAGATTAATGGAAACTCAGATATGATGTGGCATGTACCTGCTGGCTCTAGTGGGGTGCAGAGGGGATGGGGTGTCTCAGGAAAGGAACAATGGCCTCTGCCATCACTTTTGTCTGGCAGAAAGCTGCCCCTCCCCACTTCTTGCTCTGATGCCCAACAATCCAGTTCCTCCCCATATGTCCCTGGTTCCTTTCAAGCTGCTGCCCTAGTGCTGGAGCCCAGAGGGAGTGAGTCCGATTAAGTCCATGTGCAGGCCTTTTAAGAGGATCTGCCTGGGACTCCCACAGTTTTCCCTCTTACTCAGCCACAATTCCCACTGGTTTTTACAACCAGAAAATATGCAGACTTCTCTTCTTGGCACTGGAACTCTGGGTTTGGGTCTGGGTGTGGGGCTGTGACTACTTGCTCCTCATTGGGGACCTCTGCCACCAGATATCCCTCCTGACTTTAAACTGCCACATGTGGAGTGACGTCACGGAAATGGCACCGTGAGCAGCGCGTCCGACAGATCTCCCCAAAATCACAACAAATTTATCAACTAGAAACAGGAAAATTTATCTTCGGAGCATTACGGAGTTCCACACAAACTGAAAGCAAAAGGACTGTTATCACTTGAATCTGAGAGACGAGGGTGTGGAGGAAGCTACCGCAGGGACGTTCATTCAAGCCGCGAGGAAGTGCGCCTGTGGTAAGTCATCCCGCACTCGGGAGCCGCGAGCAGCAGCCTCGAGCTGCAGCCGCCGCCGCAAGCCGCCGCCGCCAGCCGCCGCCGCAAGCCGCCGCCGCGAGCCGCCGCAAGCAGCGCCCGGGTCGGTTGCAGAGCGAGCACCGCCCACACTCCGGAGCGGCGAGCAGCCGCTGGCGCGCGCCCGGTCTGGTTTCAGACCGAGCATTGCAGACTGAGCACCGCTAACGTTCCCAGCGGCCCGCGCACGGGGAGCGGGAGAGGCCCCAGGGCGGTATTCCCTACTTGGGAGATGCTCTCCGCGGGCGGGGCACCTCACCCAGCCATTCAAGCCAACAATCAAGCGTTGGGGGAGGGGCGCGCGCAGGCAGCCTGAAATACCTTCGGGAGCACAGCTGCGACCCAATTACTAAAATTAACTTAACCCGTGAAATCTGCGCACCCTGGTTCTAATTGATAAGATCTCTCTCAGTTCACCGACCCAAGACAAGAGGCGTGATATTTTTTAGTGCCTCTCGCTAAAGGGGCGGGGGCAACTTCTGATTGATAGAGCCTCCATATTCAGGGATAAACGCTAACAAGAAGGACTTGGCAGATAATAAGATCTATACCACACTAGTCGCAAGCAGAGACTAGTGCCTCTTCTTACCAGCCAAAACAGGCTACAAAGTGGGGAAAGCCTGGGTTGAGAGGTCCAACTGAATGCTAGGCGCTGAACAGTCACCTTGACAACAATTGACTCCCACCCCCGCCTGATTACACTGGAGGCCCTGACTGCCAGAGCCCTTCCCAAAGCCTTGCACTGAGTGGGGATAGAGTGGGGATTTCCCAGCTCTTTGAGCCTCTTACTCCCCAGGCAGAAGCAGTGGCAGCCTTATAGCTGGATCACCAGGCTGCTAATTCAGGAAGGGGGGACTAGGAGAGAGAATCCACGAAAGCAAACTCTCTCATCGTTGGACCCTGCAAACGCCAACAAGCCTTGACTACCAGCAAGACTAAAGCCAATTATATGACATTGCCATAGAATCCCATCAACTGCAAATCCCTACCTAAATGTGACACAGGGGCAGAGCCTGGGGTACAGAGTCACCGACCAGGAAGAGGGAGAGAAAAGAAAAAGGAAGAAGTTAACATCTTAAAATCAAGAAAAATCCACAGACTTTACAACTTGTTCCACTAATTTTTTTTTTTTTTTTGTTGTTGTTGTTTGTTTCTTCTATCTTATTGCCTTTATTTCCTCCACCTCGGTCCTTCTATTCTCTGCCCATCTTATGCTTCCCTTTTCTTGAACTACACTACCCATAAGTGTTACATTTTATTTCTCTTCTTCATCCTCACCCTCCTTTGGGGTTATACTCCAGGACACTTAACTCTCACTCTCTCCTCTTTTTTTTTTTTTTTTTTGTTGTTGTTTTTTGCTTTATTTTGTTTTTTTCTCTTCCTTTTTTATTTCTTCCTTCGTTTTTCTCTTTTTCTTATTCTTTCCTTTCTATTCGTTTTTTCTTTTCTCGTTTTACTTTCCTCCCATTTAATCCTCAATCACGAACAAATTAGTTAATTTGGGACTCAAGGTTTTTTTTGGCTTTATTTTTCTTTTTCGCTTTTGTTTTTGTTTTTTTCTTGTTAGTTTATTTTTGTGGCATTTTGGGTCCTCCCAACCCAAGGTCTCCATTGTATTTGGTCTTCGCTCCACTTAATACAACAGATTTTTACTTATTATTTTTATTTTTTTTTCTTTATTATTCCTTTTTTTGTCCTTTTTTCTGGTTCCCTCTTATCCCTCTCATTATATCTCTTAGTTGACCATCACCCGCAGGCAGATCAACTTATGCTTGTCTAAGATTTTCTTCCTTTTTTTTTTTTTTTTTTTTTTTTTTTTTTTTTTTTTGCATTTAGTAGGTCCCTACTCCCCTTTTTTTTTTTGCCCCTTGAACTCTTCACCGCAAACCAGGCCCGATATTATAGGCACGATATTTCCCTGAGGAGGGGAGAGGAGGGAAGGAGAAGAAAGAAAAAAAAAGGGGGAAATAATAAATTATTACTGCTTTTTTTTGTGGGGTGTTTTACCCTTTGGTTTTTTTTTTTTTTTTTTCTTTTTACTCTTTATTAATTCTAATTAGTGCTATCAACAAGACCACCCTCAGATGCCAATAAGAAAGAGGAAATCGAATATTATGGATACAAAAGAAAGAGAGGTAACACAAATAGATGTGGAAAAATCTATGGAGAAAAGACTTAACATATTGGAAGCCTTGGAGCTAAATGACAGAGAATTTAAAATAGAAATCTTAAAAATACTCAGAGATATACAAGAAAACACAGAAAGGCAATATAGGGAGATCAGAAAACAACTCAATGAACACAAAGAATATATTACCAAGGAAATTGAAACTATAAAAACAAATCAAACAGAAATGAAAAACTCAATTCACGAGCTGAAAAACGAGATAACAAGCTTAGCTAGCAGAACAACCCAGATTGAAGATAGGATTAGTGAAATAGAAGACAAACAACTTGAGGCACAACAGAGAGAAGAAGAAAGAGACTCAAAAATAATAAAAAACGAGAAAGCCCTACAGGAATTATCTGACTCCATCAGAAAGAATAACATAAGAATAATAGGTATATCAGAGGGAGAAGAGAAAGAAAATGGAATGGAGAATATACTCAAACAAATAATAGACGAGAACTTCCCAAGCCTGTGGAAAGAACTAAAGCCTCAAATTCAAGAAGCAAACAGAACACTGAGTTTTCTTAACCCCAACAAACCCACTCCAAGGCACATCATAATAAAGATGACACAAACCAATGACAAAGAAAAAATTCTCAAGGCAGCCAGGGAAAAGAAGAGTACAACATATAAAGGAAGGCCTATTAGATTATCATCAGATTTCTCAGCAGAAACTCTACAAGCTAGAAGAGAGTGGACCCCAATATTTAAAGCCCTGAAAGAGAGGAACTTTCAGCCAAGAATACTATACCCATCAAAGCTATCCTTCAAGTATGAAGGAGATATAAAAACATTCACAAATACAGAAAAGATGAGAGAATTTATCACGAGAAAGCCCCCACTCCAGGAAATACTAAAGGGGGTTTTCCAACCAGATTCAAAGAACAAAAGAAAACAACACCACAAGTAACAGCTCCACCAAGAACACAATAAAACCAAACTTAAACTGTGACAACAAAGGAAAAAAAAGGGGGGAGAGAATGGAGATTAACAGTAGCAAAGGACGATGAAGTACAGAAATACTTATAAGATAGGGTACTACAATGAATATGGTAGGTACCCTTTTCATTACTTAATGGTAACCACCCTAGAAAAAACCACCACAAAAACACATGACTTAAAAAAGGTAGCAACAGAGGAAAGAAGTATGGAACACAAACAAACAGAAACAAATGATAGAAAAACAAAAGAGAAGAATCAAACTAGATACAAAACTAACAGAAAGCAATTTATAAAATGGCAGTAGGGAACCCACAAGTGTCAATAATTACACTAAATGTAAATGGATTAAACTTACCAATAAAAAGACACAGAGTAGCAGAATGGATTAAAAAAGAAAATCCAACTATATGCTGCCTACAAGAAACACATCTAAGCAACAAGGATAAAAACAAATTCAAAGTGAAAGGCTGGAAAACAATACTCCAAGCAAACAACACCCAAAAAAAAGCAGGTGTAGCAATACTCATATCTGATAATGCTGACTACAAGACAGAAAAAGTACTCAGAGACAAAAATGGTCACTTCATAATGATTAAGGGGACACTGAATCAAGAAGACATAACAATCCTTAATATATATGCACCAAACCAAGGAGCACCAAAATATATAAGACAGCTACTTATTGACCTTAAAACAAAAACTAACAAAAATACAATCATACTTGGAGACCTCAATACTCCGCTGACGGCTCTAGATCGGTCATCCAAACAGAGAATCAATAAAGATATAGTGGCCTTAAACAAAATACTAGAACACCTGGATATGATAGACATCTACAGGACACTTCATCCCAAAGCGACAGAGTATACATTTTTCTCTAGTGTACATGGAACATTCTCAAGAATTGACCATATGTTGGGCCACAAAGACAATATCAGCAAATTTAGAAAAATTGAAATTGTACCAAGCATATTTTCTTATCATAAAGCCTTGAAACTAGAATTCAACTGCAAAAAAGAGGGGGAAAAACCCACAAAAATGTGGAAACTAAACAACATACTTCTAAAAAATGAATGGGTCAAAGAAGAAATAAGCGCAGAGATCAAAAGATACATACAGACAAATGAAAAGGAAAATACGACATATCAGAATCTCTGGGATGCAGCAAAAGCAGTAATAAGAGGAAAGTTCATATCACTTCAGGCCTATATGAACAAACAAGAGAGAGCCGAAGTAAACCACTTAACTTCACACCTTAAGAAACTAGAAAAAGAAGAACAAAGACAACCCAAAACCAGCCGAAGAAAGGAGATAATAAAAATCAGAGCAGAAATAAATGAAATAGAGAACAGAAAAACTATAGAAAAAATCAATAAAACAAGGAGCTGGTTCTTTGAAAAGATCAACAAAATTGACAAACCCTTGGCAAGACTCACCAAGGAAAAAAGGCACAGGACTCAAATAAATAAAATCCAAAATGAAAGAGGAGAGATCACCACAGACATCATAGATATACAAAGAATTATTGTAGAATACTATGAAAAATTATATGCCACCAAATACAACAATCTAGAAGAAATGGATAAATTCCTAGAACAATACAACCTTCCTAGACTGAGTCATGAAGAAGCAGAAAGCCTAAACAGACCAATCAGCAGGGAGGAAATAGAAAAAACTATTAAAAACCTCCCCAAAAATAAAAGTCCAGGCCCAGACGGTTATACTAGTGAATTCTATCAAACATTCAAAGAAGACTTGGTTCCTATTCTACTCAAAGTCTTCCAAAAAATTGAAGAAGAAGCAATACTTCCAAACACATTTTATGAGGCCAACATAACCCTCATACCAAAACCTGGCAAGGATGGCACAAAGAAAGAAAACTACAGACCAATATCTCTAATGAATACAGATGCTAAAATTCTAAACAAAATACTGGCAAACCGAATACAACAACATATTAAAAAAATAATACATCATGATCAAGTGGGATTCATCCCAGAATCTCAAGGATGGTTCAACATACGCAAAACGGTTAACGTAATACACCATATCAACAAAACAAAGAACAAAAACCACATGATCTTATCAATAGATGCAGAAAAGGCTTTTGATAAAATACAACACAATTTTATGTTTAAGACTCTCAACAAAATGGGTATAGAAGGAAAATATCTCAACATGATAAAGGCCATATATGATAAACCATCAGCCAACATCATTTTAAACGGCATAAAACTGAGGACTTTCTACCTTAAATCAGGAACAAGACAGGGTTGTCCACTCTCTCCACTCTTATTTAACGTGGTGCTAGAAGTTCTGGCCAGAGCAATCAGACAAGACAAAGAAATAAAAGGCATCCATATCGGAAAAGAAGAAGTAAAGGTATCACTTTTTGCTGATGATATGATCCTATACATCGAAAACCCGAAGGACTCCACAAAAAGATTATTAGAAACAATAAACCAATACAGTAAGGTCGCAGGATACAAAATTAACATACAGAAGTCCATAGCCTTTCTCTATGCCAACAATGAAATATTAGAAAACGAACTCAAAAAAATAATCCCCTTCACGATTGCAACAAAAAAAATAAAATACCTAGGAATAAACATAACAAAGAATGTAAAGGACCTATATAATGAAAATTACAAAGCATTGTTAAGGGAAATCGAAAAAGATACAATGAGATGGAAAAATATTCCTTGTTCTTGGATAGGAAGAATAAATATAATCAAAATGGCCATATTACCCAAAGCAATATACAAATTTAATGCAATTCCCATCAAAATCCCTATGAGATTTTTTAAAGAAATGGAACAAAAAATCATCAGATTTATATGGAACTATAAAAAACCTCGAATAGCCAAAACAATCCTAAGGAAAAAGAATGAAGCTGGGGGCATTACAATACCTGACTTTAAACTATATTATAGGGCCACAATAATCAAAACAGCATGGTATTGGCAGAAAAATAGACACTCAGACCAATGGAACAGAATAGAAAGCCCAGAAATAAAACCACATATATATGGTCAAATAATCTTTGATAAAGGGGCCAACAACACACAATGGAGAAAAGAAAGCCTCTTCAACAAATGGTGTTGGGAAAACTGGAAAGCCACATGCAAAAGAATGAAACTCGACTACAGCCTGTCCCCGTGTACTAAAATTAATTCAAAATGGATCAAAGACCTAAATATAAGACCTGAAACAATAAAGTACATAGAAGAAGACATAGGTACTCAACTCATGGACCTGGGTTTTAAAGAACATTTTATGAACTTGACTCCAATGGCAAGAGAAGTGAAGGCAAAGATAAATGAAGGGGACTACATCAGAATAAAAAGTTTTTGCTCAGCAAGAGAAACTGATATAAAAATAAACAGACAGCCAACTAAATGGGAAATGATATTTTCAAACAACAGCTCAGATAAGGGCCTAATTTCCAAAATTTACAAAGAACTCATAAAACTCAACAACAAACAAACAAACAATCCAATAAAAAAATGGGAAGAAGACATGAATAGACACTTCTCCCAGGAAGAGATACAAATGGCCAACAGATATATGAAAAGATGCTCAGCTTCATTAGTTATTAGGGAAATGCAAATCAAAACTACAATGAGATACCACCTCACCCCTGTTAGATTAGCTATTATCAACAAGACGGGTAATAGCAAATGTTGGAGAGGCTGTGGAGAAAAAGGAACCCTCATTCACTGTTGGTGGGACTGTAAAGTAGTACAACCATTATGGAGGAAAGTATGGTGGTTCCTCAAAAAACTGCAAATAGAACTACCTTATGACCCAGCAATCCCTCTACTGGGTATATACCCCAAAACCTCAGAAACATTGATACGTGAAGACACATGTAGCCCCATGTTCATTGCAGCACTGTTCACAGTGGCCAAGACATGGAAACAACCAAAAAGCCCTTCAATAGAAGACTGGATAAAGAAGATGTGGCACATATACACTATGGAATACTACTCAGCCATAAGAAATGATGACATCAGATCATTTATAGCAAAATGGTGGGATCTTGATAACATTATAAGGAGTGAAATAAGTAAATCAGAAAAAAACAAGAACTACATGATTCCATACATTGGTGGAACATAAAAATGAGACTAAGAGGCATGGACAAGTGTGTGGTGGTTACCAGGGGTGGGGGGAGGGAGGACAGGGGGAGAGTTAGGGGGAGGGGGAGGGGCACAGAGAACTAGATAGAGGGTGGCGAAGGACAATCTGACTTTGGGCAAGGGGTATGCAACATAATTTAATGACAAGGTAACCTAGACATGTTTTCTTTGAATATATGTACCCTGATTTATTAATGTCATCCCATTACCATTAATAAAAATTTATTTAAAAAAAAAAAAAAAGAACATCAGAAAAACAAACGACAAGTCAAAAAAAAACACAAAACTGCCACATGTGGGTGTGGGACCAGCCCATTCTGTGTTTCTACCTCTCCTACCAGTCTCGGTGTGGCTTCTTTAAATCCTTAGTTGTAGGACATCTGTTCAGCTAAATTTCAGGTGGTTCTGAGTGATGGTTGTTCTGTAGTTCAGTTGTAATTTTGATGTGATTGTGGTAGGATGAGTATTACATTTACCTATGCTGCCATATTGACCAGAAGTCGAGAAGGACATCCTTTAACATAACAATATAACTTTCAAAATTGGGAAGTTAAATTGTCACATTACTATCAGCTAATAATTAGACTCTTCATCCAAATTTTTCTGACTGTCCCAGTAATGTCCTTTGTAGCAAAAAAATCTAGTTTAAAACCACTTTTTGCCTTATGACCCAGAAAGCCCTTTACTGGATATCTACCCCCAAAACTCAAAAACATTGGTACGTAAAGACATGTGCACCCGCATGTTTATCACAGCATTATTCACACTGGCCAAGACATGGAAACAACCAGAGTGCCCCTTGATAGAGGATTGGGTAAGTAAGATGTGGTACATATATACAGTGGGATACTGCTCAGCCATAAGAAATGATGACATAGGGACATTCACAACAACATGAATGGACCTTGAGAACATTGTACTGGGTGAAATACTAAATCAGAAAAAGCTAAAAACTGTATGATTTCACACATAGGTGGGATACAAAGCTGAGACTCTTGGACATAGATAAGAGTGCAGTGGTTAGCAAGGGAGGGAGATGTAAGAGAGGGGTGGGGAAGGGTGAAAAGAAGGACAAATATAAGGGGATGGAAGATGATTTGACATTTGGTGATGGATGTATAACATAATTGATTAATCAAATGATAGAGTGATATATGTCTGAAATCTATGTACGCTTATTGATCAATGTCACCTGTTAAAATTAATTTTCTAAATAAAACAAAATTTTAAAAATAAATAAAATCACTTGTTGCATTTAGTTGCCTTAAGTATAGTCTAATTCAGTCTGGAATAATTCTTCAGTTTTTTTCTTATATTCGTGATGTTGACACTTTATTATTATTTTTTTTCATTTTTCTGAAGCTGGAAACAGGGAGAGACAGACAGACTCCCGCATGCGCCCTACCGGGATCCACCCGGCACGCCCACCATGGGGCGACGCTCTGCCCACCAGGGGGCGATGCTCTGCCCATCCTGGGCGTCGCCATGTTGCGACCAGAGCCACTCTAGCGCCTGAGGCAGAGGCCACAGAGCCATCCCCAGCGCCCGGGCCATCTTTGCTCCAATGGAGCCTCGGCTGCGGGAGGGGAAGAGAGAGACAGAGAGGAAAGCGCGGCGGAGGGGTGGAGAAGCAAATGGGCGCTTCTCCTGTGTGCCCTGGCTGGGAATCGAACCCGGGTCCTCCGCATGCTAGGCCGACGCTCTACCGCTGAGCCAACCGGCCAGGGCGATGTTGACACTTTAGAAGGTTATACATAGAATAGTTCTTTGTAGAATGTTCCTTAATTTGGTTTTCCAGTGTCTCCACATGATTAGACTCAGATTACGTATCTCTTGTAGGAATATCACAAACTTCACTTTGATTACTTGGTTAAGGTATTATCTGTAAGGCTTTTCCAGTGTGAACTTACTATTTTCCCCTTTGTGATTAATATTTTATTGAGAGGCACTTTGAAATTATGTAAATATTCTATTCCTCATCAAACTTTCAAATTATTTAGTTATTTATGTCTGTATTGACTCATGCTTTCCCATTTTATTTCATAGATTATGGCCTGTTATCATTGTTTATTATGATATTCCTATTAGTGGAAGATATTTAGAAGCCAAGATTTAGGTGCTCGGTGTGATTATTGCTATTGGAACATCACTGCTCCCAGGTCTTCTCAGTAGAGTTAGACAAAACTAGGGAACATATACTTGCATATACTAAGGTGACCAATCATCCTCCTTTAGGGAGGACAGTCTTTTTTTTGTAAGTTCTGTCCTCCCTCGAAAAGTGTCCTTCTGCATGTCCTCCTTTTTTTTTTAATTTGAAAATCACTTTATTCTAATTAATTCACAAACAGTAACATCACAAAAGCTGGTTTAAGGAGGTCAAACATTTGCCCAGCCCCAAACTCAATGAATTTCTATAGAATGAAGGCCCTCTTCCATTGCAATTCTAAGTCAAGGAAACTATTGAATATTAATGATAGAAGAGAGGTTTAACTGGTAGTTTTATACTTTCACTATCAATTATATTTTTATACTAAATTAACTTGGTCATCAGAGATGATTTTCCATTTCTTCAATCTGAACTTCTTAATTAGGCTAATCCATTTGCAAATCTGCACTATTTCAGCACCTCACTGAAACCCTCACAAAGCTTAAGGTCACCCTGGTTCTGGGCACACTCCAAAAACTGTTTCATCTCATAGTGGCATGGGCCAAACTGCTGCTGCTGCTCCGGTATTCCGGCTGAGTTCCCTGGGGCTCCTGGTAAGTGATGTCAGGCCTTGCGGGCTCAGCATTACTTCCTCTACTGAAGCCTCCAGAGATGGCATGACCTATTGTGTGGCCAACAGTAGAGCCCACAGCCACGCCAGCTGCAGTGGTTGCCATTTGGGCCATCAGACCTGGCTGCCGGGGAGCAGCAGCAGGCGAGCCAACAGTAGATGGTGGAGCAGGGGCTGGTGCCCCTGAACTGCTGGTGCTGGCCTGGGTGCAGCTCTCATCTGAGGTGCCCGGCTGGGAGGGGCTACGCGGGAGGTGCGGTTTCGGCTTCCATGCGGCATCGTAACTCTGTCCTCCTTTTTGATATTGAAAGACTAATCTGTAAATGTCCGTATTAGATCGATGCAAAGTTGATCCATTGCGTGTGATGTGACGTATTTGTATTTGACATGATGATTCATTAATTAATAGGCATGTAAGCATAATTACAATATAAAATATTACAAATGTTTTTATTTTGCATTTATCATATTATAGTGTATTGTTGCAATGAATAAAATGTTTCTTTTATTTATGATATTGTTTTCCTCAATTTACTTTTCTCCTCCTTTTCATTATAAAAAAGTTGGTCTTCCCTGGCCGGTTGGCTCAGCAGTAGAGCGTCGGCCTGGCGTGCGGGGGACCCGGGTTCGATTCCCGGCCAGGGCACATAGGAGAAGCGCCCATTTGCTTCTCCACCCCCACCCCTTCCTTCCTCTCTGTCTCTCTCTTCCCCTCCCGCAGCCAAGGCGCCATTGGAGCAAAGATGGCCTGGGCGCTGGGGATGGCTCCTTGGCCTCTGTCCCAGGCGCTAGAGTGGCTCTGGTCGCGGCAGAGCGACGCCCTGGAGGGGCAGAGCATCGCCCCCTGGTGGGCAGAGCGTCGCCCCTGGTGGGCGTGCCGGGTGGATCCCGGTCGGGCGCATGCGGGAGTCTGTCTCTCCCCGTTTCCAGCTTCGGAAAAATACAAAAAAAAAAAAAAAAAGTTGGTCACCTTACATATACATATGTATACACACACACAAACATGCACAGTTACATCATATTTATTTATATTGAAACTCATGAGTTCAAACTCATGATTTTTTTAAAATTTTTTTAATTCATTTTTTAGAGAGAAGAAGGAGAGACAGAGAGGGGGGGGGAGACAGAGAGAGAGAAGGGGGGAGGAGCTGGAAGCATCAACTCCCATATGTGCCTTGACCAGGCAAGCCCAGGGTTTCGAACCGGCGACCTCAGCATTTCCAGGTCGACACTTTATCCACTGCGCCACCACAGGTCAGGGACGACTTCTCACTGATTTTGATCTAACACTGGGCAGTTCAAAGAAGAGAATGTAGGAGAGATCTTGAGTGCTGGATGGAGTAAATTAAAAATAACTCAACCAATTTCGCAAATTTGTTTCAGGACAGGAGGTGCTTGACTAAGGAGAAATGAGACCACATTATTTTGGAAATTGAGAGCTTAGAAATAGTGAAGGATGGCTCTTCTTCTTTTTTATTTTCTTTGTGCTCCATATCAGTGGGAATCATTGACTTTAAGTTGCAGTTATAAATACGAGTTGCTACTCATGTTTTCTGTTTTTTTGTTTTGTTTTGTTTTTTTTCTGAAGTTGGAAATGGGGAGGCAGTCAGACAGACTCCCGCATGTGCCCGACCAGGATCCACCCGGCATGCCCACCAGGGGGCGATGCTCTGCCCATCTGGGGCGTAGCTCTGTTGCAACCAGAGCCATTCTAGCACTTGAGGCAGAGGCCACAGAGCCATCCTCAGCGCCCGGGCCAACTTTGCTCCAGTGGAGCCTTGACTGCGGGAGGGGAAGAGAGAGACAGAGAGGAGGAGAGGGGGAGGGGTGGAGAAGCAGATGGGTGCTTCTCCTGTGTGCCCTGGCCGGGAATCGAACCTGGGACTCCTGTATGCCAGGCCGATGCTCTACCACTGAGCCAACTCGCCAGGGCCTGTTTTGTTTTTTTAAAAGATTTTATTTGATTTTACAGAGAGAGAAGAGAGAGATGAGAGAGAGTGAGAAGTATCAACTCATAGTTGCTTCATTTAGTTGTTCATTGATTATTTGTCGTATGTGTCTTAACCAGGCAAGCCCAGGGTTTCAAACCAGCGACCTCAGCATTTCAAGTTGATGCTTTATCCTTGGACCACCCGAGGCCTACTCATGTCTCTCTCTCTCTCTTGTTTTTTTAATTTATTGATTTGAGGGAGAGAGAGAGAGAGACAGGAACATTGATGTACTCCTGTATGTGCCCTGACTGGGGATCGAACTGACAACTTCTGTGCTTTGGGATGATGCTCTAACCAACAGATATCTGGCCAGAGCTTACTCTTGTTTCCTAGTGGGAGTTTTGGGTTTCATGTATTTCATTTTGGTATGAAAGTAAGAATATTGTCAATGTTTAAAAACAATTGAGTGAATTATGAACCTCTAAAATTATAATTGTGAAAACAAGTAACAAATTACTAAAATGTTTTAGGTAGCCCTGGCCAGAGAGCTCGGTTAGAGCATCGTTCCGAAGCATGAAGGCTGCCGGGTCAATTCCCCAGGCAAGGCACATACAGGAGCAGCTTGATCTTCCTGTCTCTCTCTCCCTCCCTCTTCTCTCAAAAAAATAAAAATAGAAATAAAATATTTTAGATAGATAGGAATGAAATGCAGCACACAGAGGTTATATACTCTGAGTAGCAACCATACAAAATTTATATGTTTGTAAAAGGGTGGAAAAGAACAATGAAAATACTGTATATTATGTTCAGTAGTGCTATTTGGGCAATTCTTTAAATTGTTTCTTCTTTTGGGATGTTGATTATTTTCTTACTCATTTAGGAGTGCTGATTATATATTGTGATATTAATTGCATTAAATCTACATTGTAGCTAATAAATACAATTTTGGAGAAGACAGAAAATGAGAGAGAAAAATGCTTGTACATTTCAGCCTTTATTTTTCTTTTTCCTACTAACTAAAGCAATGTAATGAGTCCACTTGGGTAAATACTGAATGCTTTGATCTTTTTATTTTGTTTATTTATCTTAAAATTTTATTTAGAAAATTAAATTTAACAGGATGACATTGATCAATAAGAATACATAGATTTCGCTGACCTGTGGTGGTGCAGTGGATAAAGCAGTGACCGGGAACGCTGAGGTCGCTCATTTAAAACCCTGGGCTTGCCTGGTCAAGGCACATATGGGAGTTGATGCTTCCTGCTCTTCCTCCCCTTCTCCCTCTCTTTCTCTCTCCTTCCTCTAAAATGAATAAAAAATTAAAAAGGGTACATAGGCCTGACCCGTGGTGGCGCAGTGGATAAAGCGTCGACCTGGAAATGCTGAGGTCGCCGGTTCAAAACCCTGGGCTTGCCTGGTCAAGGCACATATGGGAGTTGATGCTTCCAGCTCCTCCCCCCTTCTCTCTCTCTCTCTCTCTCTCTCTCTCTCTCTCTCTGTCTCTCTCTCCTTGCTCTCTCTCTCTGTCTCTCTCTCTCCTCTCTAAAAAAATGAATAAATTAAAAAAAAATAAAATAAAAAGGGTACATAGATTTCAGGTGAACATTTGTATAACATTTGAACTGTTGATTATATTATATACCTGTCACCCGAACTCAAATCATTTTCTGTCACTGTATATTTGTCCCTCTTTACTCCCTATCCCTCACAATCCCCTCACTTCCTCCCTCATATCCCATTCCCCCTAGTAACCACTACACTTTCATCTCTGTCCGTGAGTCTCAGTTTTATATCCCACCTATGTGTGAAATCATACCGTTCTCAGCTTTTTCTGATTTACTTATTTCACTCAGTATAATATTCTCAAGGTCTATGTTGTCGTAAATGGCAATGTCATCATTTCTTATGGCTGAGTAGCATTCCATTATATATATGTACCACATCTTGTGTGTGTGTGTGTGTGTGTGTGTGTGTGTGTGTGTGTGTGTGTGACAGACATAGAGACAGAGAGAGGGACAGACAGGCAGGAAGGGAGAGAGATGAGAAGCATCAATTCTTCGTTGCAGCTCCTTAGTTGTTCATTGATTGCTTTCTCATATGTGCCTTGACTGGAGGCTACAGCCCAGTGAGTGACCCCTTGTTCAAGCCAGGGATGTTGGGCTCAAGCCAGCGACCATGGGGTCATGTCTATAATCCCACTTTCAAGCCAGTGATCTTGTGCTCAAGCCGGATGAGCCCTTGCTCAAGCTGGCGACCTTGGGGTTTCAAACCTGGGTCCTCATCCCAGTCTGACGCTCTATCCACTGCACCACCGTCTGGTAAGGCTATCACATCGTCTTTATCCATTACTCTATTGAGGGACACTTTCGTTGTTTCCATGTCTTGGCCAGTGTGAATAATGCTGTGATGAACATGGGAGTGCATGTGTCATTATGTACCAATGTTTTTGAGTTTTGGGGGTAGATACCCAGTAGAGGGATTGCTGAGTAGTTCTATTCTTAATTTTTTGAGGAACCATCATACTTTCTTCTGTAATGGATGTACTAATTTGCATTCCCACCAGCAGTGAATGAGAGTTCCTTTTTCTCCACCACCTCTCCAAACACTTGTCATTACCTGTCTTGTTGGTAATAGCCAGTCTAACAGGTATGAGGTGGTATCTCATTGTAGTTTTGGTTTGTATTTCTTGAATAGCTAGTGAAGATAAGCATCTTTTTATATATCTGTTGGCTATTTGTACATCCTCTTGGAAGAAGTGTGTATTCATGGCCTCTCCCCATTTTTTTTTTCATTTTTCCGAATCTGGAAACGGGGAGGCAGTCAGACAGACTCCTGCATGCACCTGACCGGGATTCACCCGGCATGCCCACCAGGGGGCGATGCTTTGCCCCTCTGGGGCGTCGCTCCGCTGCATCCAGAGCCATTCTAGCGCCTGAGGCAGAGGCCACAGAGCCATCCCCAGCGCCCGGGCCATCTTTGCTCCAATGGAGCCTCGCTGCGGGAGGGGAAGAGAGAGACAGAGAGGAAGGAGAAGGGGAGGGGTGGAGAGGCAAATGGGCACCTCTCCTGTGTGCCCTGGCCGGGAATCGAACCCGGGACTCCTGCACGCCAGGCCGACGCTCTACTGCTGAGCCAACAGGCCAGGCTTCTCCCCATTTTTTAATTGGATTTTTTGTTGTAGAGCTTTGTATATTTTATATATTTTGGATATTAACTCCTTATTGGAGCTATTGTTTGCAAATATCTCCCATTTAGTTGGCTGCCTATTTGTTTTGTTGTCAGTTTCTTTTGCTGTGCAGAAGCTTTTTAGTTTGATATAGTCCCATTTATTTTTGCCTTTACTTCCTTTGCCTTTGGGGGTCAAATACATAACATGTTCTCTATGGCCAAGGTTTATGAGTTTAGTACCTATGTTTTCTTCTATCTATTTTATTGTTTCAGCCCTTGTAAAAGTTTATTATGTCCATTTGGTCTAATGTGTCATTTAAGGCCAATATTTTTTTATTGATTCCCTGTTTGGATATCTATGTATAGCCATCTATGGTGTCTTGAGATCTCCAAGTATGATTATGTTTTTCTCTGCTTCTATTTTTAGATCAGCTAGTCGATGTCTTATGTATTTTGGTGCTCCCTGGTTCAGTGCATATATATTAAGAAGTGTTATGTCTTCTTGATATAGTGTCCCCTTTATCATTATGAAATGTCCTTCTTTGTCTCTCATTTCCTTTGTTGTCTTAAAATCAATGTTGTCAGATATGAATATGGCTACACCTGCTTTTCTTTGGATATTATTTGTTTGGAGAATTGTTTTCCAACCTTTCACTTTGAGTTTACTTTTGTCCCTGCAGCTTTGATGTGTCTCTTGAAGGCAGCATATGGTTAGGTTTTGCTTTTTGATTGAATCTGCTACTTTGTGTCTCTTTATTGGTGAGTTCAGTCCATTTACATTTAGGGTAATTATTGACACTTGAGGATTTCCTATAGCCTTTATTTTTGTTTTGTTTTCTGGTAGCTCTGTGTCTCATTTGGTTCTTCTCTTTTGTGTTTCTGTCAGGTTTTTTTTTTAAGTTTATTATTTTTATTTTTTCTTTACAGGGACAGAGAGAGAGAGTCAGAGAGAGGGATAGATAGGGACAGACAGACAGGAACGGAGAGAAATGAGAAGCATCAATCATCAGTTTTTCGTTGCGACACCTTAGTTGTTCATTGATTGCTTTCTCATATGTGCCTTGACCGTAGGTCTTCAGCAGACCAAGTAACCCCTTGCTTGAGCCAGCGACCTTGGGTCTAAGCTGGTGAACATTTTTTATTTTGCTCAAGCCAGATGAGCCTGTGCTCAAGCTGGTGACCTCGGGGTCTCGAACCTGGGTCCTCGGCATCCCAGTCCAACACTCTATCCACTGTGCCACCGCCTGGTCAGGCTCTGTCAGTTGTTTTTGTTTGGTGGTATTCCATACTTCTTTCCCCTGTTTCTCCTTTTTTTAAGCTGTGTATTTTAGTAATGCCTTTTTCGTGGGTGGTTATCATTAGGTTATTAAGAGAAAAATTGTCATATGTATGAGTCCTTTGTCTTATGAGTGATTCTGCATCCCATCCTTCTTTGCTACTGCAGATCTTAATCCTCTCCCTTTTTATGTTATTGTTCTCATAGACCAGTGGTAGTCAACCTGGTCCCTACCGCCCACTAGTGGGCGTTCCAGCTTTCATGGTGGGTGGTAGTGGAGCAGCCAAAGTATAAATAAAAAGATTTAACTATAGTAAGTTGTTTTATAAAGATTTATTCTGCCGCCCTGGCTGGTTGGCTCAGTAGTAGAGTGTCGGCCTGGCGTGCAGAAGTCCCGGGTTCGATTCCCGGCCAGAGCACACAGGAGAAGCGCCCATCTGCTTCTCCACCCCTCCCCCTCTCCTTCCTCTCTGTCTCTCTCTTCCCCTCCCGCAGCCGAGGCTTCATTGGAGCAAAGATGGCCTGGGCGCTGGGGATGGCTCCTTGGCCTCTGCCCCAGGCGCTAGAGTGGCTCTGGTCGCAACAAAGTGACACGCCGGAGGGGCAGAGCATCACCCCCTGGTGGGCAGAGCGTCGCCCCTGGTGGGCGTGCCGGGTGGATCCCGGTCGGGCACATGCGGGAGTCTGTCTGACTGTCTCTCCCCATTTCCAGCTTCAGAAAAAAAAAAAGATTTATTCTGCCAAACTTAGCAAAAATCTGACATAAAGTACTTGGTTAGTAATTATTATTATATGCTTTAACTTGCTGTAACTCTGCTTTATAAATTTTATAAAGTTACTTCCCTACTTTATAAATCATCATTACTGTGGAACCAGTGGGCAGTTAGAAAATTTTACTACTAACAGAGATACAAAAGTGGGTGGTAGGTATAAAAAGGTTGACTACCCCTGTCATAGATTATCCTTGTTTTTATTGTCACCTTTTACTTGTAGATTTAATTTGTTTTATGCTTTGTGTCTGTTTGAATAACCCCTTTGAGTATTTCCTGCTGTGGGGTTTTTCTGGTGATAAATTCCCTCAGCTCTGTATGTTTGAAAAAATTTTTATTTCTCCTTCATATTTGAAGGGTAAGTTTGATAGACATAGTATTCTTGGCTGATAACGCCTCTCTTTTCAGTGCTTTGAATGTTTGGGTCCACTCTCTTATGGCTTGTAGAGTTTCTGCTGAGAACTCTGATGATAACCAAATGGGCTTTCCTTTATATGTTATGTTTCTTCTTTTCCTAGCTGCCTTGTGGACTCTTTTTCTGTCATTGATTTTTGGCAATTTTATTACAATGTGCCTTGGAGTAGGTCTGTTTGGGTTGAGATAACAGCGTTTTGTTTGCTTCTTGGATTTGATGACCTAACTCTTTCCATAGGCTTGGGAAATTCTCATCCATTATTTGTTTGAATAAGGCTGCCCATTCCCTTATCCCCCTCTCCTTCTTCTGATAATGCCCGTTATTCATATATAGCTCTTTCTGATGGAGTAAGACAATTCTTGTAGAAAGTTCTCTCATTTTTTAAAATTTGTGAGTCTCTTTCCTCTTCTCTCTGTTGCCTGTCTTTGATGTCACTGATTCTTTCCTTTCTCTGGCTTGTTTTATTAGCTAAACTTGCTGCCTCAGTTTTCAATTCATGTGTTTAGTTCTTCAACTCTATTTTTAAAGTTTCAATCTCCTTGATGAGGTTTTCATTTTGTTTTCTGAGCTCATTAAGTTGCCTATTGATGTTTTCTTGCATCTCATTGAGTATTCTCAGAACTTCAATTTTGAATTCTCTATCTTTTAACTCCAGGGTTTCCATGTGATTGAGTTTTTTTTTCTTGAGATTTTTCATTTTCTTTCTGAACTACATCTCTGTCTTGTGTAGCCATGCATTCGATTTCTTCTTCCTTGATGGCGTTTGAGAGCGACATTGTTAAGAACTCTAACAAGCCTGACCAGGCAGTGGTGCAGTGGATAGAGCATTGGACTGGGACACAGAGGACCCAGGTTTGAAACCCCAAGTTCGCTGGCTTGAGTGTAGGCTCACCAGCTTTAGCGTGGGGTAACTGGCTTGAGTGTGGGACCATAGACATGACTCCATGGTTGCTGGTTTGAGCCCAAAGGTAACTTGCCTGAAGCCCAAGGTCACTGGTTTGAGCAAGGGGTCACTCATTTTGCTGGAGCTGCTCTGGTCAAGGCACATATGAGAAAGCAGTCAATGAACAACTAAGATGCCGCAATGAAGAATTGATGCTTCTCTTTTCTCTCCCTTCCTGTCTCTCTGTTTACTTCACCTATCCCCCCCTCTGTCTCAATCACAAAAAAAACAACTCTATAACAAAATAACACCTAAAGAAGTGAAACATACAGATTAAAAATACAATAACAAATATAAAATATTTAAAAATGACAAGCAAAAAAGAAAAACTATTGAAAACTAAAAGCCAAAAATGAACAAAACTCTCATAAAAAATAGGAATAAAAATATAAAAGTTAAAGAAAAAGAAATTTAAAACAGAAAGAAAGAAAAAACAAGAAGGGAAAACAAAGGAAAAATAGATTTCAGGTTTTTTTTTGTCTTTTTAAAAGATTTTATTTATTTATTTATTTTTATAAATAAATTTTTATTTCAATGGGGTGACATCAATAAATCAGGGTACATACATTCAAAGAAAACATTTCCAGGTTATCTTGTCATTTAGTTCTGTTGCATACCCATCACCCGAAGAGAGATCGTCCTCCACCACCCTCCATCCAGTTCTCTCTGTACCCCTCCCCCTCCCCCTCTCCCTCCTTCCCTCCCCCCACCCCCTGTAACCACCACACTCCTGTCCATGCCTCTTAGTCTCGCTTTTATGTCCCACCAATGTATGGAATCCTGCAGTTCCTGATTTTTTCTGATTCGCTTATTTCACCCCGCACAATGCTACCAAGACTCCACCATTCCGCTGTAAGTGATCCGATGTCATCATTTCTCCTAGCTGAATAGTACACCATGGTGTATATGTGCCCCATCTTCTTCATCCAGTCCTCTATTTTTTTTTACAGTGATTAAAAGCCTTTAAGCAAACTCTTGGCCAATAGAGCAAGAATCCCTAAAAGAGTAGTGTCCTTAACATGTTCACCAAGTCCAAGTTGGCCCCATCACCATGCCAAATCCCTGAAAAATGCAACCCAACCGCAGTTCAGTCTGTTAGGAGCTGTCACAGGGAGCAGGAGTCCAGGAAAGTTCCCCACAGGAAAAGTCCGCATGACACTGGAATTGTTGTCAACATTCTAGACTTTGCAGCTCATGTCCAAGTCCCAATGACCGCTGCTTCTAGCTGGTAATGATTCAGGTAGACTGGAAAAAGCCATTTGCAGCATGTGTGGATATGGAGCTTCTGTTCTCCTCTGCCTGGAGAGTTGAGACCAGGTTGCTTTTCCCTGGAGCTCTGTGACTGTGGCCTAGTAAAGAGAACCTTGGGATACACTAAGCTGGGTGGCAAAGGTAAATTCATAATACAAGTTGGCAAAAGGAGGAAAGAGAGCTTTAAATTAGGAGTAGGTCCCAGCCTGAAATATGAGTGGGGCATTGAGGTAGGAGGGATAAAGGAAACACTATATATTAAGCAAAGCAACAGAAAATAGGACTATCAACCCCCACAACAGAGATAGATTTCAGTTTTGAGAGATTACTGTTTTCTTCTAGTAGGTGTCACTATATTGTAAGTTTTAGCTCTGTGAAATTCTTGGGCTGTCCTCCAATGATGTAGGCGAGGCTGCAACTGTGTTTGTGGGTGGGGCGTGTTGTGAGGGCTTTATGGCTTTGGTGTTATGGCTTTAGCTTTCTGGCTTGATGGCTGTAGCGATGGTGTTCTCAGGCCTACGAGCACTCCTCCCCACATTTCAACAGACAAGGGGACCAGATGTGGAGCACCTCTGTTCTTCAGGGGAGAGAGTGGCTCTGGAGAGCTTGCTGTAGGGTTTGTCTTTGCCACTTTGCATACCCCTGAGGTGGGGGAGGTGGGATTTGGGAGGCTGGGGGGTCCATACTTTACTTTTCTCTGTCTCTGCTGAGTGGGCTGCAGGCAGAGCACAGGAGCACTGGCTGTGACCCTGCACTCTGGACGTTTTGGTTTAGTTTTTCCCCCTCTGGCTCTCTATCTTAGCACTCCTCCTGGCAGAAGGGGATGCAATCATTCTGGGTTTTCATCTCCATATCCCTCAGACAAAACCCAGACAGCCCAAGCTTCCCTCCTCCCTGTAGCCGGTAGAGAAAAAAAAAAATCCAGTCACTCTGGATTTGTCTCCTTTCTCAAGCCCCACATGAATGTGGTTTATCTTCTTCCCTCTTTTCAGCCCATCCCACCTTCAGTCCATTCAGTGCGTGGATCCTTCAGATGTGCCTGCAAGCCCAGCTGGAGTTCTTTCACTGCATTATAGTTGTTCAATTTGTTGAAATTTCAAGGGGAGATCAGTAGTATCTCCCATGCCATAGTTACTCTGATGTCATCCTAATTCACTTTGGTCTTTTTAAAAATGCCTCCTAGTTCTGTAAGCACAACAGTAGCTATAAGGTCAGAGAAATTTTAAGTGGGGACACTTTGGGAGATTCTTTAAGCCCATGTCATGGTTTAGAAAATTGCAACCCTTCTGTCTCTTTAAGATTTGAAGAGCTTTAATTATTATTTTACTTTAATGGTTTGTTAAGATGTTTTGGAAATATTTTTTTAATAGGGTAGGAGGCATACATTGTTAAAAAGGTATCTATGTGAAGTTGGGACATAATAACTATGGTATTTGTATTCATATATCTATTTTCCAAAGTAAATACATGGTTCTCCTTAAAAGATATGAGGGTACCAGAGAAAAAGGTAACTCTTTTGAGTAGTCCTTATACAGAAAAATGGAAACAGGTAAAGTGTAATAATAATAAAAACTTGCATTTATTTAGTGCTTAGTTTGTGTTAGACATTGTTCTAAATGCTTTAGATGGTATTTTTAACACAGTTAATCCTTTAAAAAATCCTTTGAGTTTTAGGTACTTTTAAAATCTCCCTGTCACCAAAAATAAAAATAAAATTTAAAAAGCCTGACCTGTGGTTGAGCAGTGAGTAAAGCGATGACCTGGAATGTTGAGGTTGTTGGTTCAAGGCGCTGGGCTTACCAGGTCAAGGCACATACGAGAAGCAGTTACTATGAATTGATGCTTCCTGTTCCTCCCCCCTTCTCTCTCCTCTCATTAAAATTAATAGATAAAAAAATTTTGGCCCTGGCCGGTTGGCTCAGTGGTAGAGTGTCGGCCTGGCGTGCAGGAGTCCCGAGTTCGATTCCGGCCAGGGCACACAGAAGAAGCGCCCATCTGCTTCTCCACCTCTCCCCCTCTCCTTCCTCTCTGTCTCTCTCTTCCCCTCCCGCAGCCAAGGCTCCATTGGAGCAAAGTTGGCCCGGGCGCTAAGGATGGCTCTGTGGCTTCTGCCTCAGGTGCTAGAATGGCTCTGGTTGCAACAGCGATGCCTCAGATGGGCAGAGCATCGCCCCCTGGTGGGCATACCAGGTGGATCCCGGTCGGGCGCATGCGGGAGTCTGTCTGACTGCCTCCCCGTTTCCAACTTCAGAAAAATACAAAAAAAAAAAAATTTTTTTTAAATCTCCATCACAAATGTAGAAACTGAGGTACAATTACTTGTCAAAGAGCCAGGTTTTGAACCTAGAAAGTTCTAAATCCTATGTTCTTTTTCCTTCTTTTTTTTCTTTTGGAGAGAGACAGGAATATTGAGTTGCTCCTGTATGTGCCCTGACTATCGAAACGGCAACCTCTGTGCTTCAGGATGACACTCCAACAGCCAACTGAGCTATCCAGCCAGGGCTTAATTTTATTATTATTAATTTTTTTAGAGACAGAGGAAGGGAGAGAGAGGGGAGGGGGGAGGGAAACTGTTGTTTCACTCAGTTGTGCATTCATTAGTTTCCCATGTGTGTCCTGACCGGGGATTGAACCCACAACCTTGTCATTGCAGGAGGATGCTCTTAACTGACTGAGCTAATTGGCCAGGGCCATGCCTGTGTTATTAACCACTAAACTATAAGGGTAGCTGTTTAGAGGAAGAGAAATCATTCTAAGCCCTTACACAACTGCAGGTCCCAGTACGTTGTGTATTTTATGTATATGAATGCTTTCTCTTCAAATTGTGGATCCTGAATCCTACTTTTCTATGCATTCTACCACAAGTTGGGAGAGAAGATGGGTCAATAGATCCATGAATAGTATCAATATTACCTGCTCAGCTTCTCTGTGTCATAAGTGTGAACTTGAAGTTTTCCTAAGTAACAGCATTAGTGAAACATGTTTGAATAATTTCTAGCAATTGAAATGTCCCTCTTCTCATTTTACAATTTCTTTTTTTTTTTTTAAAGATTTTATTTGTTGATTTTACAGAAGTGGTTGGAATGAGAAGTATCAACTCATAGTTACTTAACTTTAGTTGTTCATTAATTGCTTGTCATATGTGCCTTTGCCTGGCAAGCCCAGGCTTTCAAACCAGTGACCTCAGCATTCCAGGTTGATGCTCTATCTACTGCACCCCCACAGGTCAGGCTCATTTTTGAGACTTTATTTGAAATCATTATCTATTTCATTGTTTTGGACACTTTCTTATCTTAAATTGAAATCACAGATTTTTTTGTTATGAGTCTACTGGGGGTTTAGAGAACATAATATATAATAGAAAGAACTGCAAAACTACTGAAAACAAATAAACAAAAAAAATCTATTGGCAATTGACAATATATTGGATTTGATAGACAGTGCTAGTTTGTTCAGTTCAACCCTGAATTTTGTGTTCTGTCCCTGGTCCTCCAGACAAAGTAGTACTCTCATCAATTACCATCTCTTGTTCCAGGAAAATAAAAATCTATCAGTGAAAAATGTCTTTAGAAAAATACAGGGCAACCATTATTCTTGGACCTTAAATAGTCATCATGAAATCTTCAGTAACATAGTTTAATCTATCTGTTTTCAAGATTAATATGTCTGATAATGTTGCAAATATTGGGGAAATCTATCCCTTAAGATTTATTTTTATCTTACTTTTTAAAAGGAGACATTATTTGTTAGAGCAGTTTTAGATTTACCACAAAACTGAGTACAAAGCACAGAGAGAGATCTGCCCTCCATCTACCAGCATCTGACACAGTTGATGAGCCTACAGTGGTTAACATGTCATTATCACCCAACGTCCATAGTTTACACTAGGGTTCAGTTTTGGTTTTGTACACTCTTTGGGTTTGACATATGTATAATGACATGTGAACAACATTGAAGTATCATATCGAATAGTTTTACTGCCCTAAAAATTTCTCTGTGCTCCATCTACCATACTACCCTTCTGCTGCCAAGTACTGATTTTTTTTTATTAATTTTAATGGGGTGACATTGATAAATCAGTGTACATATGTTCAGAGAAAACAGCTCTAGGTTATTGATTTTTTTTTTTACCATCTTCATACTTTTGCCTTTTCCAGAATGACATGTACAATACTTGGAATCATACAATATATAACTTTTTCAGATTGGCTTATTTTACTTAGCAATATGCATTTAAGGTTACTTCATGCTTTTTCATGGCTTGATAGCTAATTTCTTTTTAACACTGAATATTCCATTGTCTGGATGTAACACCACCACATATTTATTCATTTACCTAGTGAAGAACATCTCGAGTGCTTCTAAGTTTTGGCAATTATGAATGAAGCTGTTATAAATACCAAGCAATGTGATTGATGAATTGTATAAGAGTATGTTTAGTTTTCATTGTTGTTTTGTGTTTTTTTTTGTATTTTTCTGAAGCTGGAAATGGGGAGGCAGTCAGACAGACTCCCGCATGCGCCCGACCGGGATCCACCCGGCATGCCCACCAGGGGGCGATGCTCTGCCACAATCAGAGCCATTCTAGCACCTGAGGCAGAGGCCACAGAGCCATCCTCAGCGCCCAGGCAAACTTTGCTCCAGTGGAGCCTTGGCTGCGGGAGGGGAAGAGAGAGACAGAGAGGAAGGAGAGGGGGAGGGGTGGAGAAGCAGATGGGCACTTCTCCTGTGTGCCCTGGCTGGAATCGAACCCGGGACTCCTGCACGCCAGGCCAACGCTCTACCACTGAGCCAACCGACCAGCGCCTAGTTTTCATTGTTTTTTTGTTTGTTTGTTTGTTTTAGTGAGAGAGAGGGACAGACAGACAAGAAGGAAGAGAGATGAGAAGCATCAACTCATTTTGCAGTACCTTAGTTGTTCATTGATTGCTTTCTCTTTTGTGCCCTGACCAGGGGCTCCATCAGAGCCAGTGAGCCCTTACTCAAGCCAGCAACATTGGTCTTCAAGGCATTGACCTTTGGGCTCAAGCCAATGATCATGGGGTCATGTCTATGATCCCATGCATAAGCTGGCAACCCGTGCCCAAGCTGATGAGCCCATGCTCAAGCTGGATGAGCCTGTGCTCAAGCCAACAACCTCAGGGTTTCGAACCTGGGTTCTCAGCATCCCAGACTGATGCTCTATCCACTGTGCCACTGCCTGGGCAGGAGAGTATGTTTAGTTTTGTAAAAAACTTCTCAACTGCCTTCCAAAGTGACTGTTCCATTCCCACTTGCAATGCATGAGAGTTTCTGTTGCTCCACATCCATGTCAACATTTGGTGTTGATAGTGTGTTGGATTTTGGTCATTCTAATAAGTGTGCAGTGATATTTCCTTGTTGTTGTTGTTTTTAGTGAGAGGAGGGAAGTTAGAGAGACAGACTCCTGCATGCACCCTGACTGGGATCCACCCAGCAATCCTGGTCTTGGGCCAAAGCTCAAATCAACCAAGCTATCCTTAGTACCTGAGGTTGATGCTTGGACCAACCGAGCTATTCTCAGCACCCAGGGCCAATGCTGGAACCAATCAAGCCACTGGCTTTGATGGGAGAGAGGGAGGGGAAGAGAAGCAGATGGTTGCTTCTCATATGTGCCCTGACCAGGGATCAAACCCGGCACATGTACGCTGGGCTGATGCTCTAGCCACTGAGCTAACATGCCAGGGCTGGTATCTCCTTGGTTTAATATGCAACACTAATGATGTATGATGTTGAACTTTTTTTTTTTCTTTTGAGAGAGGGGAAAGGAGAGGTGGGGGAAGGAAGAGAGAGAGAGAAGCATCAACTTACTGTTTCAGTTGTTGTGTACCCATCAATTGCTTCACATATATGCCCTGACCAGGGTTCAAACTGGCAACCTTGGTGATCTGGACAGTGCTCTACCAATTGTGCCACTGACCAGGGCTGAACATCTTTCTTTCTTTTTTTTTAATAAAAAACTATTTTTAATTCTTATTTTTTCTTCTTTTCCAAGTGAGAGGATGGGATAGACAAACTAACACATGCATCCCACAGGATCCACCCTATAACCCCTGTTCTGGGCAGATGCTCATCATGGGCCATGTTCACAACTGAGCTACTTTTAGTGCCTGAGGCGGAGGCTCCATGGAGCCATCTTCAGCACCCAGGGCCAGTGTGCTCAAACTAATTGAGCCATGGCTGCAGGAGGGGAAGAAAGAGAGAAAGTAGGAGGTAGGGGAGGGAATAGAAGCAGATGGCACCCTATTTTTGTGTGCCCTGGCCAGGAATTGAACCCAGGACATCCACACACTGGGCTGATACTCTACCAATTGAGCTAACTGGCCAGGGCCTCTTTAAATTTTTAAAAAAATATTTATTAATTTTTAAAGATTTTATTAATTTTACAGAGAAGAGGGAGGAACAATAAATATCAATTCATAATTGCTTCACTTTAGCTGTCCATTGTTTGCTTGGGATATGTGTCTTGATTGGTCAAGGCCAGGGTTTTGAACCAGCAACCTCAGGCCAGCGCTCTATCCACTGTGCCACCACAGGCCAGGCAAAAAATATTTATTTTATTGATTTTAGAGAGTGGAAGGGAGAGAGAGAGAGAGAGGAACTTAGATCTGTTCTTGTGTGTGCCCTGACTGGGGATTGAACTAGCAACCTTTGTGCTTTGGAACCATGCTCTAACCAACTGAGCTATTCTGCCAGGGCTGAACATCGTTTAATATACTTATTTGCTATCTGTATATCTTCTTTGGTGACATAGCTGTTGAGATCTTTTGCACATGTTTTAATTGGGTTGTTCATTTCCTTGTTGAGTTTTAAGAGCTCTTTGCACATTTTGGATAGCAGTCCTTTATCAGATGTGTCTTTTGAAAATATTTTCTCTCAATATGTGGTTTGTTTTCCTATTCTTTTGAGAATATGTATTTAAAAAAATTTTGATTCCTAGATTCAGTTGCCCTTGGGAATTGGGTTTTGGCTGGTCTTTTGGTTTTGGCGTTAGGTGTTTGGAGTCTCCATGCACCAATATCCAGTGGGTTGTCTCCTATCTAATTAGTACTTTAGTAAAAGACTGTAAGTAAAAGACTGGAAGTACTATACTGCTCACAAAAATTAGGGGATATTTCAAAATGAATATGAAGTGATAAAAAAAAAGGTATTTGATTTTTTTTTTATTAAATAAGATCATCAGAAAAGCAAATGACAAGTCAAAGACAGTCATTTGATTATGCAAATGAGATGGAAAACCAACTTTTTTTCATTGGTGAAAATGTACTATACAAAAGGCTGAAAGTACTGGAGTATCTGCACATTCCTTGATCCCCTAATTTTTGTGAGCAGTGTATATTACATATAGTTAATCTGATTGTTGAACACTTTTGTCTACTTATACACCAGAGAAAAAAAGTCACATTGCCAATCTCTCCTTCTGAACCAGGTGATCCTCTATCTTTAGTTTACCTTCTGGTGATTTAGTTTTGCTCTCAAATTATTCTTGTTATTCACATTGAGTTGTTTCCAAATGCTTTATTATATTATGATGAGAGTGGACCATGGTGTCATCTGGCCATGTGTGCTCTATCTAGGGCTGTGCTTTTTCCTGCAACCTATGATGAACTAAGCATCCCAGTTCTTGAAGAATGGTAGCTATATCTTTTTTTTTTTTTTTTTCATTTTTCTGAAGCTGGAAACAGGGAGAGACAGTCAGACAGACTCCCGCATGCGCCCGACCGGGATCCACCCGGCACGCCCACCATGGGGCGATGCTCTGCCCACCAGGGGGCGATGCTCTGCCCATCCTGGGCGTCGCCATGTTGTGACCAGAGCCACTCTAGCGCCTGGGGCAGAGGCCACAGAGCCATCCCCAGCGCCCGGGCCATCTTTGCTCCAATGGAGCCTTGGCTGCGGGAGGGGAAGAGAGAGACAGAGAGGAAGACGCGGCAGAGGGGTGGAGAAGCAAATGGGCGCTTCTCCTATGTGCCCTGGCCGGGAATCGAACCCGGGTCCTCCGCACGCTAGGAACTATATCTTAACAATATCCACCAATTCCAGGTTTAGAATCTACTGGTTTTGCCTTTTGACATCTTTTACTGTTGAGTGAAAATGGTATCTTAAAGGTGTTTGTCATAAAACCTTCCCGCAATTATTTGAATTTGGATAAAGACATGGACAGAGTGACATTTTGTTGTTTTTCCTTCACAATCCGTTGAGCTCACTCTGCTGAGCTGTGTGTGAGCAGTGGGAAGAAATGGCATTTGGACTAGATATGGCCTGGCTCTGTCTGCACCTCTGTTCCTACTACTTCCTTCTGGGGCACTGGAGAGAAAGGTTGAATTTTGTGGAACATTTTCCAACTAGTAAATGGATGACAGCCAGCTCAAATCGTCTGATGAAGAGAAATGACTCCTTCAGTCCTGGGAATTTGACCCACACAGATATTGGGAGTCAAAAAAACCCTGCCAGATTTTTAGCTTTTTATATAGGAGTGAATGAATGAAGAGGGTGCATGCAGTACAGAGCTGGGAGGGCGACTGGGGAGGGGATGGGAATGGTACACGGCCTCATCTTTCACCACTCCCTGGGTTCTGAGTATTATTTAGAAGCATTAAAGGCTCTGTCCAGTTAGCTCAGTTAGTTAAGAGCATCATCCCAAAACAAGGTTGTAGGTTTGATCCCTGATCAGGGCACACACAGGAAGCAGCCAATGAGTGCACGACTGAGTGAAACAACAAATAAATGCTTCCCTTCCCCTTCCATCTTCTCTATCTCTTCCTCTCTCTGTCTCTGAAAATAAAAGAAATTAAGCTCTGGCTGGATAGCTCAGTTGGAGTGTTGTCCTGGAGTCCAGAGGTTACTGGTTCGATTCCCTCCCTGGTCAGGGCACATATAGGAGCGCCTTGAAGTTCCTGTCTCTCTCTCAAGGGGGAAAAAAAAGCATTAAAAAAATGAACAAGCCTGACCTGTGGTGGCGCAGTGGATAAAGCGTCGACCTGGAAATGCTGAGGTCGTCGGTTCGAAACCCTGGGCTTGCCTGGTCAAGGCACATATGGGAGTTGATGCTTCCAGCTCCTTCCCCCTTCTCTCTCTCTGTCTCTCTCCCTCTCTGTCTCTCTCTCTCTCCCCTCTAAAAATGAATAAATAAAATTTAAAAAATAGTTTAAAAAAAAATGAACAAACAAAACAAATAATGCACTGGCTAAGAAGCCTAACTGCAGCTGCTGATACAGAACAGGGTAATGTAGTCTTGAGTCAGCAACTTTTGTCTTTGTCCTATTGCCTGTAATTATGTGTGTTATCTTACTTAACCTTCATAACAATCCTGTGATAGATGAAATGTCCACTTTGTAGCTTAAAGAAACAGGCTTACAAAGTTTAAGTAACTTGCTCAAGATTACACAGCTGTGAAGCATGAGCGCCACATTCTAATTTGGAAACATATCAGGTTACTCACAGAATTGAAAGGAAAGTTGAAAAATTGGTAGGAAACCATGGGATCCTAGGTAGCAGGGAAGCCAGGCAAAGCCATATCACAGGTTAGTCTGATTTGGTTGCCTCACCTGGCACTTGTACCACTGTTTGCTCAGGATGCTTTTGGCCTTTTGATGCCACCATGGAGAATTTACCAGCTATTCCTTTGTTTTTGTGTCGTTCTTTCAAAATGCAAGTTGGAACACCTAGTTGGTGTGCTTCATTTTCATGTCTTGGTGTTCTAGCTGCCAGGAGGTAGAGAGGAGTCTCTGGCATGTCTGGCTTCTGTGGTGGAGGATTGGGCCATACTTTCCCCCTGAGACTGGCGCAGAGACCCTGCTCCCAAATAAGAAGAGTATTTGGGTGCTGAGCAACAATAATACAAAGGGAAGATGTCCACATACAGTCATTGCATGCGGATGTTCATGTGACATTCTGCTGAGGACTGGTCAAACTGGGAAGCTGTGTCTTCCTGTAAGCCAAGCTGGGTGTTTTTTGTTGTTGTTGTTGTTTTTTTGTGAGACCAGCATCTATCTACCTAACAGAGTCCTTCAGAACTTTCAGACATTACACGAAATATTATATATGGGTTTTCATATAAGGATGTCTGGCTGTTTCTGATTCATTAAAACTGACCACCACAGACATTAGTGACCAGCAGAACCAGTCAACTGTTAGGGTCCATCTAAGGAGGGAGCATAGGGAAAACTCTCTAACTTCTGGGCTTAACTGATCTTCACTGTGGTGTCTTGAGACCCAGTCAACTGTTAGGGTCTCATCTAAGAGAGATCCATAGGGAAAACTCTCTAACTTCTGGGCTTAACTGATCTTCACTGTGGTGTCTTGAGACCCTGAGTTTGTATATGTTCTGGGAAGTATTTCATTATAGCTTTACCTGATTAACTGGTATGAAAGATTTTCTTGTAATGGGAAGGAAAAAGAATTAATGTGCATGGTCTTTCTTCAGTAATTTGTTTGAATGTCTTTTCCTTTCTTTGCTTTAAGATTAGGGACCATATCAATTTTGTACCTTTAGCATCTAGCATTGTGCCAAACATACAGTAAGTACTCTAAAAAGTGTTTGAATCAATGAATTTTCCTTAGCATTCATTTTCTGAAACTGAATTTATTCTTGTGAAAAGGTGAAGAATTTATAGTCATGTATTTTTGAAACATTTTGTAAAAATTTTAGATTAAACAATAATTTCAAATTTGCTATGGGAAAAAAGACCACAGTGATATGCTCTTTACTTGTGTTGTTACAGGTGTTCCAGGATTTGGGAACTGAAGTACTGTCTGGAGCTGCCCAAGGCTATAACATATGCCTTTTTGCCTATGGGCAGACAGGCTCTGGAAAGACATACACCATGCTGGGGACCCCAGTGAGTACTGGTATTGGGATGAAATAGCTTCCTAACTGCAGAGCAGGCCTGAATCTTGCATTGTCCTTGCCACTAAGAAAGAGAATGTGAGTTTCATAGTCAACTTTAACAAGATTTAATGGGCCCTCTTCTGTATTAAGAATGGGTTTCTCAGCACTTTAATTGAAGAATAAACTTTGAATAATTAGCTTTCTTTATTAAACCCTGAAGAGCCTTAGAATTTCACAGCGCCCTTTGATGAAGCAGACCTTGTCAGTCCTTCTGAATATCTCATATCATTGATAAGACCCAGCCAAACTGATCTTAAGCTCTGTCTGGGACTGAGCAGCATCGAGGCTGTGTGTGTTAGATCTGAGTGTTAGAAAGAAGCAGAAGAACCAACTACTGGGATGGAAGCTTTCAGAATGTGTAGGACTTACGAGGGCCTTCCTTTATCATGGAAAATTAGAAGGGTAGAATTCCTTAAGAATACCTCTTTATTTTAGGGCTAGAAGTCCCCCAGTGAGATGAACTGGTAGAGCAATGATACAGGGACATTCTCTAGGACACTTTCTCCTGAAAGATTATCTTTACTGCCATGAGCTCAGCTCATTGTTCACTATGTCCATGTTTAGTGTGATTTTATATATTTAAAATTAAAAGGAGAAACTTCCCTTTAAACCAGAGTTATAAAGCCTTTAACTTGAATACAGGTTAGCACTGGATCCAAGATGAAAACAATTTTTTTAAATGTGTATATTGAACACCCTTGTACTCTAATTCTCCTATGTGTGTAGAAACAGGAGATAGGTTCTGAGAGGAACCACAGTTGTAAACAAGGTCTATCCAAGAAGGATTGAACCTTCATTTCGCAAAAGTAGACATCTGGGTTTACTAGCTTCTCCTTTTTTCCTTCTTTGCCTCACATCTGGTACATTCTTCCCACGAATGCCTTCTGAGAGGACTGGTGAATAGTCTTCTACATACCACTGATGAAATTCTCTATAGTGAAGAGGCTAGCACAGGGAGCCTATGTGCCTATCCCCCTGCTGAGGACTATTCCTGCGTGTCAGGGTGAGAGCATCATCATGAGCAAACAGTAATGCTTTCCTTTCTTCTGTTCTCCAGGCCTCTGTTGGACTGACGCCACGGATATGTGAGGTATAAACTCTTTGTTGACTAGATCCTTTCAAAGTAAGTCTAATATGTACACTCTTAATGAAATTCCAACCCTCTGATTTATGCAGGGTCTCTTCATCAGGGAGGAAGACTATGCCTCACTGCCTTCCTCCTGTAGGATAAAAGTAAGGTAAGAACCTACCAGACTCTGCGGCCTAAAATGTTTCTATTTACACTCCAAATTCTAGCATGTTCAGCCATTCTCTTTGCTTCCAGAGTCATCCAGAAGAATGAAGAAAAGCCAGAACAGAAATACTGTATCTTGCAGTATGGGGAGATGAGTAACATACTTAGGTCTTTGGATTGTAGAAAATTTAATTCCTGCCCTCAGGCTTAACATGCAGGTGTCTCCTTTGTACCAATTTGCCCTGTCTGGGTTCCTCTCCTTCATTTTCTGTACAACTTCATACTAACTTTTAGAATTTTTCCAAGCCCCTACTGTGTTGTTCTCCAGGTCAGTCGTTGCCAAGCTCTAGTTCCCAGACTGGTGCTGGCTACTCCAACATGAAGTTTTAACCAGTCTGTAGTGAATTGTTTGCAGAAGTTACCAGTTGCCCTTAATTCTCTGTTTTATTCTTCTTTTTCATCATCTTTGTTTTGGTCTTCAATGTTCTTTTTATTAATCAAGATATAATTTACAAACCATAAAATTCATGCTTTAAACACACAATGCAGTATCCAGATGATGTATTATAGAATTGTGTACCTGATACTATAATTTTGCTAACCAATGTCACCCCAATAAATTCAGTGAAAAAGGATTTATATAAGGCTTTCAAAATCCAGAAAAATCTAAATTTACTTTTAAAAATAAATAAAATAACATGAATAAAGTAAAGAAGTATACAGTTCAGTGATCCCCTCCCCCCGATATTTACAGTGTTTTTCCAGCCATCATTACTATCTGATTCCGGAACATTTTTATCACCCCAAAAAGAGTAAACATCCTTTTTAAAAATGAAATGATGTGAACACTATTTTTACATTTTTTAAGTTTGCAAAGTAAAAATTTATAAACCTGTGTGCTTGTGTATGTGTGTGTGTATAAACATATACATGTATATTAAATGTTTTATTGTCCATAAAATCTGGGAAGCACTACTCTTAAGAGACATCTAGGGTTCCTGTGATATGAGAAGTTTAAGGAGAAATAATTTATAAGGAGAGTGTGCATGGAGTTTAGTTTTGAACTGGAGCTCTTTTTTCTGACTGCTGACTTCATAGGCAAGCATCTGTGTCCTGGTGATGAAGACCTTTCTGTGAGAAGTGTGCTTTCTTGTTCATCAAAATTTTTAACTAATTTTAATAATGGATTATAACTGTTATTATTTTTAAAAGGAATAAAATGCCAGTAGATACCTGTGAGATAGAGAATATTGTAAACAGAATCCCAGTGTATAAAGTAGATTAAATGAGAATTGTCCTACTTAAACCAGGGGTGGGAACCATACCCTTAACCACTTAGCTTCCTTCATTGCTCAGCAGCAGCCCTTGAGATGCCTTCACAGAGTAAGAGAGCTCAAAGACCACATTTGAAAACCACTTCAACAAGCTTGTGGACCAGTGTTTCCCAACCTTTTTTGTGCCATGCCCCACCTTAATCTTTCTAAAATTTTTATGTCCCCCCCTATGTAACATACATAATTTTTAACATTAACAAATTGATTTGTTCACTTAATAAACATAAATGATAGGTTCTAGGAAGAAATGACTATGAAATTGTTAACAAAACACAGTAAGTAAAATTTCAAAACATATAATGAAAAACAGAAATTTAAATTCCAAATAATTTTAATACAGATTTTTCTATATTAATTTATTATTTTAATTTAGTGTGATCCTTGTGCTTGATGCTTGCTGCACAGAGATTTTATATTAGGTTCCAATTTGGTTAGCTTTAGTCTCAAGTCTCCACGTTGTGTTATATCCAGCCGATTTCTTTCTTTTACCAGTAAATCATTGACAGCACTAAATCCACATTCAGCTAAAAATGAAGATGGAAACGGTAGCAATAATTTTCTTGCACATTTGGTTGAATTTGGGTATTTGATTTCTGTTTCCTCACAAAGCCATGCCATCACTCCTTTGATATTAAATAAAGCTTTAACTGACTCATCATTTTGCAATTCTGTGAGTTCTTCTTGATACTGCATATTTGATATATCAGACAAATCCACTAACATTGGTTGCATCATCCATGTTGGGAAATCAATTTGTTTTAAATCAGAAAATCTTTCTTTTAAATCAGCCGATAGAATATTCAAATGATTGACAATAACAAGTAAAGCGGTATCAGTTACTTCACATTTTTGGAGCCAATGAAACTGTTTAAAGTTTTTGTTGTTAATATGTTTCTGACATAACTCAATATTGGTAATGAAACCAAATATCTTTGCTTTTGCATCGACAAGAGTTTTATTTGTTCCTTGAAGTTGCTTATTTAATATATTTAGTTTTTCAAAGATATCAGCTAAATAAATGCTTTACCATCTATTGTTAACAGATACTTCATTTCAGGTTTGTCGCTTAAAAAATCACAAAGAGTATCAAACAGTTCCATAAATCTTTTCAAACAGTTTCCTTTAGATAGCCATCTTACTTCAGTATGAAGTAAAAGTCTCACATGGTCTTCATTTTGTTCTTCACAAAATAGCTTGAAAAGACGCTCACATTTGGCACTAGCTTTAATAGCATTAACACACTTTATTACTGTATGTAATACTTCATTCAGAACAGGCGAGATGTTTTTAGCTACCAAGTTTTCCCTATGAATAACACAATGCACAAGAATCATTTCTGGATTCGCATCTTTCATCAATTTTAAGCAGCCATTTTTCTTGCCCATCATATTGGGAGCACCATCTGCAGCACAAGATGTTATATTTTTCATTGGTATATCATTGACATCTAAGTAGTTTTTTAGCTTATTATATATATCTTTGGAGGTAGTGGTGCTTTCTAATCTTTTACAGAACAACATTTCTTCAGCAAAATGTCCTTTATCAATATATCTTATGTAAGTTATCAATACTGCCTCACTGTCTCTCAAAGTTGATTCATCCATTTGCAAGGAAAATTTTGTTTTCAGCTTTTCAATAAGTTGTTTTTCAATATCCTCACTCATTTCGTCTATTCTTCTGCTAACAGTATTGTCACTGAGTGGCATAGCTTTTACATCTTTGTCATCTTTTTCAAGAACCGTTTTAAGAAATGCTGATATTGACGGTTTTATTAAATTCTCTCCTATAGTGTGATTTTCTCCAGTTTTAGTGATGAATAAAAAAATTTGATAACTAGCCTCAAGAACACGATTATTAGTTGAAGTATGAGCAGTAGAGACTTTAATGTTGTTCTTTTTTCAAAATTTTTCTTTAAAGTTTTAAAGTAACTCAAATATGAATTAATATGAGCACTATGTTTCGCCTTCAAATGCGCCTCAAGATGACCTCGTTTCATTGATTCGTTGGTCAAGCATTGCTGGCATAAAAGACAAAAAGGAATCCGCTCATCGTGAACAGCGGGTATGAACCCAAATTTTAAATATTCCTCCGAATATTGACGAGTTTTTTTCTTGCTTGCACCACTCATTTTACTATGGGCTATAAGAAATAAAAATAAGATCAATTAAAAACTAATATTAAAATATGTGTTAAAATATATTCAATGTGACATAGAGTAAACATATACTAAAAATTCATATTTATTTAAATGTATATAACACATTTACTACACTACCACTGCAAATCAAAAGGTATCTATATTTTTTCCACTTGAAAAAATTTTCTGGAAAGTTATGCTTCTAAAATTAAAATTGTCGTGCATGCACTATTATAGCCCCAATAATATTTATAAAATATTAGTGCTTTCTAGCCCCGATGCAAGAAGTACTTAATAAAGAGTTTAATATTGATAAAAATAAAATCAAATACTTACCAATTATATCTATACAATATATATGTATATTTATTAAATCAACGAGCTTTTACAACAGTTTTGACTGACACTTATTTCAAATTAACACCAACTGAATGATGTGAAACACTACAGAAGTTGCGATGGGCCAATTAGGTGAGAATAACTGCATTGTTTAGCGAGTTTTTAAAAGGTCCGGGAGTTTTAAAAACCCAGGACGAAGTTTACTTGGCGACACCAATCACCCAGTTGATATTTTGGTCTCGTCAAATGAAATTATACTTAATAATTATTTACTGCAATTATTTAAGAATTGCATTTTTTGTTAAATTTGGCACCGATATCTAGCATTGCATTTAAATGGCCCAGGGCGAAAGAGTTAAAGTCGTGTCGAGTCCATTTTCAAATTGCCCCCCTTAACTATCGAATTGCCCCCCTGTGGGGCGTGTGCCCCACGTTGGGAAACACCGTTGTGGACTGTGCTGTGGCAGCCTGATTAAGGCACAGGCTGGTAGCAGTATACCCTAAAACCAGGTTGAAATAGCCTCTTGAAGGTAAAACTTTAATCAGTACTGACATTGTGCTAAAATGTTCTATGACTGAAGTTTTAATAGTCAATGCTAAAAACCCTATTTTACACATGTAGAAAGAGACTCAAAGGGGAACCCTGGCTTGATCGAGGCCTTAGAGTGTCAGATATGAAACTAAAATAAGGTATATTTCCCACTCATTTGATAATTAATTATTTTGCCTTTTTTCAAAATCTGATTTTGAGAACACATCACCATTTTTGTAAATCTAACTGTGTCTTTTTCTACATGTCTCTAGTTTTCTGGAAATCTATAATGAACGAGTGAGGGATCTATTGAAGCAATCTGATCCAAAAAAGTCCTACACCCTGCGTGTCAGGGAGCACCCAGAGATGGGGCCCTATGTCCAAGGTGAGCCACTGTGGACTTGGAGGTCTGAGGCAAACCAGACCCAGGGAAGCTTTTCTGATGGTTACTAATTCATTCAACAAAGGTATAACGAATATTTATTCTGTACTAAATGCTGAATATGTACTGATAAGTAGAAAAGACGGTCCTGCCCTCACAGGCAACCTTATAATTTTGTAGAAGTCAGAAAACAAGCACTGAATTGCAAGTTGTGATAATGGCTAATAAAAAAATAAATAGATGTAGTGATGGAAAAGAACACTGGGTGCTGTTGATGACCCATCTGCATAGGCCAGTCAGGAAAAGCTTCTCTGAGGAGGTAACATTTTAAGCTGAATCCTGAAGGGATATTGGAGCCAATAATGTGAAGAATGGTATTATTAGGAGAAGAATGCTTCAGGTAGACTCTACCTGAGCTGGATCCCTGAAAGAAGGACACAGTGGTTTCAAGGAGGTCATTGTGTCTAAAGCATGGTCAATGAGGAGGAGAGTGGCATGGGGAAAGGATGGGTCTACGGGGCCAGATCCATCATGGCCTACACTGGTTCCCAGGCCAGTTAATCTCTTTTCTAGGCTACATTCTCTTCCATTGGAGACGGGGAGGTGTCAGACAAGGGCAGAGTCTGAAATCCTTCCTCATCATGCATGATATTTGGTGTTTGGTACCATCAGACTTATTCTATTGGGTTAAGTCTTGCTGTTAAGTAGGAACAGTTGGGTTCTTTTGTGGAAGAAATTTTTACCCTGCTAGGCCACTCATAAGAAGTAACATATATATTGTATGCTCTTATTCACTCAGCAATATATTCATTTAAATGCTGACAAGGTGAGGGACATGAAAGATCAAGAGCTGGTCTCTTCCTTAAACAGAGCATGGCTAATCTACTCAGTAGGTATGGCTAATCTACTCAGTAGGTATGCCAGTCATGATTTTGTTACCTGTTCTTTCCCAAACCTTCCATCATAAACGGCAGCCTGAAAACAACAAAAATACCATGTACTTTGCTGGGAGACAGTGGAGTTTCCTTTGTCCCAGATGCTGGCCATATATTTCTGGCTTCCATCTTTTCCCAATTCCCCATGGAAATTTTTTTACTAAGTGCTTATCCCTTAGTGCCTTCAAGCTGATGTCTTTTCTTTTTGTGTGTATGTGTGACAGAGACCGAGAGACAGATAGGGACGGACAGACAGGAAGGGAGAGATGAGAAGCATCAATTCTTTGTTGCGGCTCCTTAATTGTTCATTGATTGCTTTCTCATATGTGCCTTGACTTGGGGGGAGGGGCGCTAAAGCAGAGCGAGTGACCCATTGCTCAAGCCAGTGACCTTGGGCTTCAAGCCAGTGACCCCACGCTCAAGCTGGTGAACCCGCGCTCAAGCTGGATGAGCCCATGCAAGCCAGCGACCTTGGGGTTTTGAACCTGAGCCCTCTGTGTCCCAATCAAATGCTCTATCCATGGCACCACCACCTGGTCAGGATCTTTCTTTCTTTCTGTCTCGTTCTTTCTTTTATTGATTTTAAAGACAGAGGAAGGGAGACACAGGAACATAGATTTTGCTCCTGTATGTGTCCTGACCAGGGATAGAACCGGCAACCTCTGCGCTTCGGGACTATGCTAACCAACTGAACTATTTGGCAAGGCAAGTGCAGGGTTTTGAACCAGCAACCTCAGCATTCCAGGGCAATGCTTTATCCACTGCACTACCGCAGGCCAAGCTTGGTTTTATTTTAAAACCTTTTATTATAGAGAATTGGACATACACAATAATTGACAGACTATTATAGTTATAACAAACCCACGTGTGTCCACTATTCAGTTATAACCATTCATTCTTGGCCAGTTCTACGCTATATATATATTCATGTCCACTTTTGCCATCCTATATTATTTTGAAGCAATTTTAAGATGCCACATTAATTGATTTGTAAATATTTAGTATGTAGCCCTAAAAAATAGGGAATGCTTTTTTAAACAAAGCGTAACTACAAAACTAGTATCACATCTAAATAATAACTAATTCCTTAGTAAAAAAGACTTTAGTCATTGTTCAAATTACTTTGATAATTTTTAGTGTAATTTTGTTCAGGAATGGGCCTGTGTAGTTACCTTGCTTCTGAATCTAGAGGTTCTCTAGCATAGTTATGAAGGTCCCCCCTCCACCTTTTTTTTCAGAAGAGAGAGAGACATACGGGAAGGGAGAGAGATGAGAAGCATTAGCTTGTAATTGTGACACTTTAGTAGTTCATTGATTGCTTTCTCATATGTGCCTTGACTGGTGGGCTCCATCAGAGCCAGTGACCCCTTGCTCAAGCTAGCGACCTTTGGGTTTAAGCCACTGACCATGGGGTTTTATCTATGATCCTGCCTTCAAGCCGGCAACCTCAGGGTTTCGAACCTGGGTCCTCAGCATTCCAGGTCGATCAATGCTCTATCCACTGTATCTCCACCTGGTCACGCAATGAAGGCCCTTTTTTTTTCTTTTTTTCAGAGAGAGGGACAGACAGGGACAGACAGACAGGAATGGAGAGAGATGAGAAGCATCAATCATTAGTTTTTCGTTGAGCATTGCGACACCTTAGTTGTTCATTGATTGCTTTCTCATATGTGCCTTGACTGTGGGCCTTCAGCAGACTGAGTAACCCCTTGCTCGAGCCGGCGACCTTGGGTCTGAGCTGGTGAGCTTTTGCTCAAACCAGATGAGTCCGCACTCAAGCTGGTGACCTTGGGGTCTCAAACCTGGGTCCTCCGCATCCCAGTCTGACACTCTATCCACTGTGCCACTGCCTGGTCAGGCTGAAGGCCCTTTTTTGATTTGGTCAGTAACCAGTCATAAAAATTTACTTTCATGTATGTCCTCAAGCTACTCTTTGTCTACCTAAATCTTCCCCATTTCACAATGGCCAAATTCAAGTCTCATTTCTTCCATGGAGCCTGCCCTGACCATTTCTGTTCTGAACATTTATTATTCTACTTCTATGGCATTTGGCCAGATTGTCTTGTATAACTTCTCATGATTATAAACTATGGAAAGATACGGACATATGTACTATGTATTTTTCTGTGTTGTGTGTGTGACAGAGACAGAGAGAGGGACAGATAGGGACAGACAGACAGGAAGGGAGAGAGATGAGAAGCATCAATTCTTTGCTGCGGCATCTTAGTTCATTGATTGCCTTCTAATATGTGCATTGATGGGGGGGGAGTGGCTACAGCAGACCAAGTGACCCCTTGCTCAAGACAGCGACCTTGGGCTTAAGCTGGTGAGCCTTGCTCAAACCAGATGAGCCTGTACTCAAGCTGGCAACCTCGGGGTTTCTATCCACTGTGCCACCGCCTGGTCAGGCTGTACTGTGTATTTTATATGCCAAACTGAATTTATTTTGTGGCAAGATAGCACCTGTATACTTCAGGAATTTAGTAAGAGCCAAATAAAGTAAAATATGAGAACTTTTTAAAAAATAATCTACATGCAAAAATGTAAGGAATTTTATTGTTATTGTTTGGTTGTTGTTGTCATACTATATTATATGAATTAGTCTCAGCGTATAATTTCTGTGAGGGCAGAGACCTGTGTTCCCAGAGCCTATCACAATGCCTAGCAGTAAGTTTCCAATAAATATTTGTTGATTATTATCTGAATGATTTAGCAAGTTCCCTTGTGCCTATTAAATAATATTAAATAAAAATGATAAAGTTAAAAACCCACAAGGAAAGGTTAAACTTGACCAAAAATTTAATTTAATTTTTTTCTCCTCAAATCTGATAGGTTTATCTCAGCATGTAGTTTCCAACTATAAGCAAGTAATTCAACTCTTGGAGGAAGGAATAGCAAACAGGTAACAGATTTGTTTGTTCCTGTCATTCTTTTCAGCTTCATTCTTCATTCCTTTGCTCTTATCCCCCTTTGGCGTGTATGATGATACCTATCTTTGCAGCTTCCCACATTCATAATCTAGGCCTTTCTCAGAACGATAATGTTTCCATAGTAAGGTGCAGTGACTTAAAATTTAGTGCTCTTCTCACTAGTAATGACATGGCCTTAAATTGAAGAATGATTGACTTAGATTTAGATAAAGGGAAGGCTATCTTGATTTAACAATGGAATGAATTTCTGAGGAAGACTATGAATTCCAACTGGCTTAAGCATGACATTGACATAATTCAAGATATTATGTATTTTAAAGGTCTTTCTGGCCCTGTAAGATTTATATTTTATGTTTAATCAACTTTTTCTATCTTTGAGGCTTCTTCTCCAGGAAATTCTTTACCTCCTCTTGTCTTATTTAATGCATCTGTCTTGGGGATATTCTTCCAATTCTCCCATATTTCATGGGACATACTTTTTAGTATTCTCCATTTCAACTGTGATTTTTTTTTCTATTTCCTAAAAAAAATTCTAATGTAGTTTCGCATGAAGATACATTATACCTTTTATTCTGAGATATCAGTACTCAGAGCACTGCTTCTGTCCTCATTGAACTGCTTTCCTAAGTATACTGGACTAAATATGGATGTTTTATGATTCTCAGCACTAACATTTCTTGTGTTCCTCATGGATCCTCAGGGATCTTTGCATAAACAATCCTCATCCTGATTGTCTAACCTTGTATACACAGAATCACAGCAGCCACCCATGTTCATGAGGCCAGCAGCAGATCCCATATCATCTTCACTATCCACTATACACAGGTTGGTTACCTCTTATATTTGGTTATATTTCTTTCTTTCCTTGTCCCTTTTGACTTCTTCCATTTACAGGTCTAAGCTGTGCACCTAGAATGGGTAGAGGCATTTAATAAGACTAATCAAAATATCTCCTACTTATATTTTACCTTTTTCTCTTTTTCCAAGTGAGAGAAGGAGAGATAGAGAGACAGACTCCCGCATGCACCCTGACTGGGATCTACCTGGCAACCCCCGTCTGCGACTGATGCTCTGCTTATCTGGGTCCATGCTCACAACTATGCTATGTTTTAGCACCTGAGGCAGAGGCTCCATGGAGCCATCCTTAGTGCCCAGGGCCAGTGCACTCGAACCAATTGAGCCATGGCTGTGGGAAGTGGAGGGGGGAGGTTTGGGAAGAGATGGAGAAGCAGATGGTCACATTTCCTGTGTGCCCTGACTAGGAATCGAACCTGGGACATCCACACACTGGGCCAAAGTTTTACCACTGAGCCAACCAGCCAGGGCCACTTCTAACTTTTCAAAGCACTTTCATATCTATGTGATCAATATGAGCATTTAAAACAAAAAACAAGGTTGAAATGAAAAGCATTAAAATGAGAGAGTAGAAGATTTACTTTTATTATGATGAAATGAGGAGGTCAACAAATCCTATCCCCAAAAAGCAACTATAAATCTGGACAAAACTGTTAAAAGCAACCATTACTTTATTCTAAAAATATACCACAGAAGGCCCTGGCCGGTTGGCACAGTAGTAGAGCGTTGTCCTGGTGTGTGGATGTCACAGGTTCGATTCCCCATCAGGGCTCACAGGAGAAGTGCCCATTTGCTTCTCTACCCCTCTCCCTCTTGCTTCTCCCTCTCTCTCTCTTCTCCTCCTCTCCTGCAGCCAAAGCTCAATTAGAGCAAGTTGGTCCTGGGCTCTGAGGATGGCTCCATGGCCTCTGCCTTGGGCACTAAAAAAATGGCTCTGGTTGCAGCAGAACAAGGGCCCCAGATGGACAGAGCATCGCCCCCTAGTGGGCTTTCCAGGTGAATCCTGGTTGAGGCACATGTGGGAGTCTCTCTCTGCCTACTGCCTACCCTTTTCTCACTAAAAAATAAACATATAATAAACTGGCATATAATAAACTGGAAGCATACATATAATAAACAGTCATATAATAAACTGAGAAGCATATATTCAAGAAAACTACTGAATTGCAAGTAAGACCAGCTTAAATGTATGGTTTCTTGCCTTGGGCTGCTCCTATCCTTAATCACACCCTAATCTCGGACAGTGAAGTAGTTCACTCGGGAGAGAAGGTTGTGAAAATGAGCAGGTTTGTTGTTGCCAATGCTAGAGCTGTTGATTTGGAGTATTTCAGTTAAAGTGGTGACCTCAGTGGTAAGTGAACAATAGGTCCATTAGTCTGAGATAGTAGGTCTGTTTTAGGCAAGAAGTGAACTGGCAGACTATCTGAGGATTTAACAGGGGTTCTGAGATATGATATAGCCATAAGGGGTGTGATAAAATGCTCAAATATCTTAAGAAACTAAAGCTGAGAACATACACAGCAGAGACTAAGTGGGCTCAAGCTAGCCAAACAGCTGTTGTTGACAGAATATGCACATATGTGCTGAGGAGACAGAGGACCCTGTGGTGAGTGAATGCTGGGATAAACTTAAAAACTGCCTGAACTAGGGGGAGGGGGAGAGGGAGGGGTACAAAGAGAACTAGATAGAAGGTGACGAGACAATCTCTCTTTGGGTGATGGGTATACAACAGAACTGAAAGACAAGATAACCTGGACATTTTTTCTTTGAATATATGTACCCTGATTTATTGATGTCACCCCATTAAAATAAAAATTTATTTATAAAAAAACCCAAAAAAACCCTGCCTGAACTTTTAATTTATTCCCCAACTTACACATAGATCCATCAAGAGAAAATAGAAGCCTTATTGGCTCAAGGTATTTGATTACAACTTTCTGAACACTAAGCTATGCAGACACGGGGTGGCCCCTAAGAAGACAGGCTTAAAACGAAGAGCAACGATGGGAAAAAGTACTCCCTTCCTATACTTCTCAAAGTCTTCCAAAAAATAGAAGCAGCAATACTCCCTAACACATTTTTGAGGCCAACATAAGCCTGATACCAAAACCTGGCAAGGACAACACAAGAAAACTACAGAACAATATCTCTAATGAATACAGATGCAAAAATCCTAAACAAAATACTAGCAAGTCAAAGACAACAACACTATAAAAAAATAATACATCACAATCAAGTGGGATTCATTCCAGGAGCACAAAGATGGTTCAACATATGGATATCAACTAAGGTAATACACCACATCAACAAAACAAAGAACGGGGCGGGGGGGGGGGGGGGAGGGGGAGGGGCACAAAGAAAACTAGATAGAAGGTGATGGAGGACAATCTGACTTTGGGTGATGGGTATGCAACATAATTGATTGACAAGATAACCTGGATATGTTTTCTTTGAACATATGTACCCTGATTTATTGATGTCACCCTAATAAAATTAATAAAAAAACAACAAAAAAAACACACAAAGAACAAAAACCATATGATCATATCAATAAATACAGAAAAGGCATTCAATAAGATATAACATCCCTTTATGTTTAAAACACTCAATAAAATTGGAATAGAAGGAAAATACCTCAACATAAGAAAGGCCATATATGATAAACCATCAGCTAATATCATACTAAATGGTGAAAAACTAAAGGTTTTGCCTCTAAAATCAGGAACAAGATAAGGCTGCCCACTCTCTCCCCTCTTATTCAACATAGTTTGGGAAGTTTTAGCCAGAGCAATCAGGCAAGAGAAAGAAATAAAAAGGCATCCATATTGGGAAAGAAGTAAAGATACCACTTCTTGCAGATGATATGATCCTGTATATAGAAAACCCCAAAGACTCCATTGAAAAACTGTTAGAAACAATAAACCAATACAGTAAAGTTGCAGGATACAAAATCAATATACAAGTATTATATTGCGTTCTTATATGCCAACAATGAAACTTTGGAAAATGAACTAAAAAAAACAATTCCTTTTACAATTGCAATAACAACAACAACAAAAATACCTAAGAATAAACTTAAGAAAGGATGCGAAGAACCTACATACTGAAAACTACAAAGTATTATTGAAAGAAATTGAAAAAGACACAGTGAAATGGTTTGGAAGAATCAACATAGTTAAAATGGCCATATTACCCAAAGCAGTATACAAATTTAATGCAATCCCCATCAAATCCCAATGCTATTTTTTAAAGATATAAAACAAAAAATCACCAGATTTGTATGGAACCATAAAAAAAATCCCAAATAACCAAAGCAATCCTGAGGAAAAAGAATGAAGCCAGAAGTATCCCATTACCTGATTTCAAATTATACTATAGAGCCATTATAATCAAAAGAGCATTGTATTGGCAGAAAAACAGACATACAGACCAGTGGAACAGAATTGAGAGCCCAGAAATAAAACCACGTCTATATGGACAAATAATCTTTGACAAAGGAGTCAGAAACACACAATGGAGAAGAGAACGTCTTCAATAAATGGTGCTGGGAAAATTGGAAAGCCACATGCAAAAGAATGAAAGTTTTCTACAGTTTGTCCCTGTGCACAAAAATTAATTAAAAATGGATCAAAACCACCTGACCAGGCGGTGGCACAGTGGATAGAGCATCAGACTGAGATGTGGAGGACTCAGGTTCAAGACCCCGAGGTCGCCAGCTTGAGCTCGGGCTTATCTGGTTTGAGCATAGCTCACCAGCTTGGACCCAAGGTCGCTGGCTTGAGCAAGGGGGTTGCTCAGTCTGCTGAAGGCCCACGGTCAAGGCACATATGAGAAAGCAATCAATGAACAACTAAGGTGTCCCAACGAAAAACTAATGATTGATGCTTCTCATCTCTCTTCATTCCTGTCTGTCCCTATCTATCCCTCTCTCTGACTCTGTCTATGTCTGAAAAAAAAAAAAAAAAAAAGATAAAAAAATGAATCAAAACCTAAATATAAGATCTGGAACAATAATTTACATAAAAGAAAACATAGGTACTAAATTCATGGACCTTGGCTGTAAAGAGCAATTTATGAATTTGACCCCAAAGGCAAAGGTTAAGGTGAAAATAAATGAATGGGAAAAAACTGCCTCTGTCTCCCTCTCCCCCTTCCCTTCTCTTCCTCCCTACCTTCCTCTTTTCTTTCTTCTCGCTTTAAATATAAATCAATAAAAAAAGAAATGTATAGTGATTGAAATGAAAAATTCACTGGTAGAACTCAATAGCTGATTCAAGACAGCAGAAGAATTAGTGAACTTAAAGATAGACCAATAGAAATCACCCTTTTGGAAGAATACAAGTAAAAATTTGAAGAAAAAGGAACAGAGCCACTCATACCTGTGGAACAATATCAAGTCTGCCAACATAAGTGTAATGAGAATCCCAGAAGGAGAGAAAAGAAGCTAGTCATAAGAAAATTTAAAATATAATGGCTTAGTCTGACCTGTGCTGGGGCAGTTTAAAGCATTTACCTGGAGTGCTGAGGTTGCCAGTTCGAAACGCTGGGTTTGCCTGGGCAAGGCACATGAGAAGCAACTACTACAAGTTGATGCTTTTTGCTTCCCCATTTCCTCTTTCTCTCCTGTATCTAAAATGAATAAATAAAATCTTAAAATATATATACATAGAATGGCTGGAAAAATGTCACCAAATTTGTTCAAAATAACCTATAGATCTAAGATGCTTAAGAACTCCAAGAAAAATAAGTACATAGAGAGCTATACCCAGACACATCATAATCAAACTGTTGAAATGAAAAAGAGAAACTCTTGCCTGACCCAGGCGGTGGTGCAGTGGATAGAGCGTCGGACTGGAATGTGGAGGACAGAGGTTCAAGACCCCTAGGTCACCAGCTTGAGTGCGGGCTCATCTGGCAAAAAGCTCACCAGCTTGGACCCAAGGTCGCTGACTCGAGCAAGGGGTTACTCGGTCTGCTGGAGGCCCATGGTCAAGGCACATATGAGAAAGCAATCAATGAACAACTAAGGAGTCACAACGAAAAACTGGTGATTGATGCTTCTCATCTCTCTCTGTTCCTGTCTGTCCCTATCTATCCCTCTCTCTGATTCGCTCTCTGTCCCTGTAAAAAACAAAAACAAAAACAAACAAACAAAAACAAACAAAAAAAAAACAACTTGAAAACTGCTAGAGGAAAATTATTTATAATGTACAGAACAATTACAGGATTAATGGCTGACTTCTCATCAGAAACATTTGACCCCGGAAAACACAGTTATGGAAAAAATAATAAACTGTCTGCCAAGTTAGCAAAAGTAGCTTTCAAAAGTAAAGTGAAAATAAGAACATTCCTAAATTGAAAAAAAAAAATTTCAGAATTCTTGCTAGTAGCCCTACTTGCAAGAAAACTACATGAAATCTTTCAGTGATATATTCTTTCTCATTTCCTGTCATTAAAAGAATAAAATTGCAGGCCCTGGCCGGTTGGCTCAGTGGTAGAGCGTCAGCTTGGCGTGCGAAAGTCCCGGGTTCGATTCCCAGCCAGGGCACACAGGAGAAGTGCCCATCTGCTTCTCCACCCCTCCCCCTCTCCTTCCTCTCTGTCTCTCTCTTCCCCTCCCGCAGCCGAGGCTCCATTGGAGCAAAGATGGCCCCGGGCGCTGGGGATGGCTCTATGGCCACTGCCTCAGGTGCTAGAGTTGCTCTGGTCACAAAAGAGTGATTCCCTGGATGGGCAGGGCATCGCCCCCTGGTGGGCGTGCCGGGTGGATCCCAGTCGGGCACATGCGGGAATCTGTCTGACTGCCTCCCGGTTTCCAGCTTCAGGAAAAAAAAAAAAAGAATAAAATTGGCCTCACCAGGTGGTGACACAGTAGATAGAGCATCAGACTGGAATGCAGAAGACCCAGATTTGAATTCCTGAGGTCACAGGCTTGAGTACAGGCTCATCCAACTTGAGCATGGGATCATAGGCATGACCCCATGGTCACTGGCTTGAATCCCCAGGTTGCTGGCTTGAGCCCAAGGTCACTGGCTTGAGCAAGGGGGTCATTCACTCTGCTGTAGCCCCCCAGTCAAGGCACATATGAGAAAGCAATCAATGAACAACTAAGGTGCTGCAATAAAGAATTGATGCTTCTCATCTCTCCTCCTTCCTGCCTGTCTGTCCCTCTCTCTGTCGCTCTCTCCCTGTCTTTCCCGCTTAAAAAAAATAGTATAAAACAGTAATATGTTGTATTATTGTATATCATATATATACATTGACTACATTGTCATATATGTGACTAATATTTTAGACGAGTAAGGAGGAAAAGAAGATATAATGGAGAGAAGTTTCTATATTCTATAGGAATCAAGTTAGTATTTTGAAGCCAATCATGGTGAGTTAAGATGCATATTCTGATCTAAAGAGCAGTGAAAATGCTTAAATAGCACCAATAATGTAGCTCAAAATTTTAATTTAAAAATCAGAAGAAATTAAAATAGTACCCTAAAATACTTAACACGAAAAAGGCAGAGAAAGAGGAACACAAGGACAAAATATCATGAGACATAGAAAATAAATAGAAAAACAACAGATAATTCTGAACACACCAATAATTACATTAAGTGAGAGTGGATAAGGATACAAATTCTCAGGTTAGATAAAAGCAAGACCCAACTACATGCTGTCTACAAGAAGCACTCCTGATCCTGGCTGGTTGGCTCAGTGGTAGAGCCTCGGCCCAGCGTGTGGATGTCCCAGATTCAATTCCTCGTCAGGACACACAGGAGAAGTGTCCATCTGCTTCTCCATCCCTCCCTCTCTTGCTTTTCTGTCTGTCTGTCTGTCTGTCTGTCTCTCTCTCTTCCCCTCCCCCTCCTGCAGCCATGGCTTGATTAGAATGAGTTGGCCCTGGGCACTGAGGATGGCTCCATGGCCTCTGCCTCAGGCACTAAGAAGAGCTCATTTGCTGAGCAATGGAGCAACTTCCTAGATGGGCAGAGCATCACCCCCTAGTGGGCTTGTCTGGTGGATCCCAGTCAAGGGGCATGTGAGAGGCTGTCTCTGCTTTTCTTCTTCTCACTGAATTAAAAAAAACACACAAAAAAACACTCCTTAGATTCAAAGGAACAGGTTGAAAATAAAGGATGGAAAAAGATACATATGCAAATAGTAACCATAAGAGTGCTAGGCTACTATATTAGTGTCAAGCAAAAAAAAAAAAATAGATTTTAAGACAAAACTAGAGATAGACATTTCATAATGATAAAGGGTTTATATATCAAGATTTTAAATGTATGTGCTGCAAATAAGAGAATCACAAAATGCATAAAGGAAAAATTGAAAGACTTGAAAAGAGAAGTAAACAGGCAATTCAGTAACTAGTTGGAGATTTCAGTACCCCACTTTCAAAAATGATTAGAACAACTAGATGGAAGGATATAGATTTGAGCAACATTGTCAATCAATGTGACCATTTTTTTTTTCTTTTTTTTTTTTTTTAGTGAGACAGGAAGGGAGAGCGATGAGAAGTATCAACTTTTTTCTTTTTCTTTTCTTTTGTGGCAGAGACAGAGAGAGGGACAGACTGGAAGGGAGAGAGATGAGAATCATCAATTCTTCATTGCGGTTCCTTAGTTGTTCATTGATTGATTTCTCATATGTGCCTTGACCAGGAGGCTACAGCAGACCGAGTGACCCCTTGCTCGAGCCAGCGACCTTGGGCTCAAGCTGGTGAGCCTTGCTCGCTCAAGCTGGTGACCTCAGGGTCTCAAACCTGGGTTCTCCGTGTCCCAGTCCGATGTTCTATTAACTGAGCCACCACCTGGTCAAGCGAGAAGTATCAACTTTTAGTTGCAGCACTTTTGTTTTTTGTTGATTGCTTTCTTATATATACCTTGACCAGGGGGCTTCAGCTTAAGCCAATGACCTTGGGCTGAAAGCCAGAAACCATGGGGTCATGTCTGTGATCCTACACTCAAGCCAGTTACCCTGCTCTCAAACTGGTGAGCCTGTAGTCAAGAAGGGTGAGCCCACACTGAAGCCCGCAACCTTGAGGCTTCAAACCTAGATCCCATCTATTTAACACTTATTTCCAAGTGCATATAGAATATTCTCCAAGATAAACCATATACGGCATAAAGCTAAAGTAATCAAGGTCATGTGGCCTTAACATTAACATAGATAAGTAGATCAATAGAACAGAACAGTTCTAATAGTTCATAATAGACCCACACATATATAGACAACTGATTTTTTAAAAGTTGTAAAGGCAATTCAATAGAGAATGTCTAGTTTTTTTTAAACAAATAATAGTAGAATAACTGGATATTCATATGTTGAAAACTAAAAATGACAAGTTTGATTGATACCTTGCACTTTATCTAAAAATTAATCTCAAACTGGATCATAGACATAAATGTAAAACCTGAAACTATTAAACTTGTAGAAGATAACATACAAGAACCTTTGTGACCTTCGATTGGGTCAAGTTTTTCTTTTTTTTAGATATGACTAACAATGCAAATTGAGCAAAAGAACAAGTTGAAATTTGTAAGTGCTCAAATTTAACACTTCTGTTCTTTGAAAGACACTATTAGGGAATAAAAAGAAAAGCCACAGATTGGAAGAATGTGTAGTATTTGTAAAACATCCATTTGATATCCAGAATATATAAAGAACTCTCCAAACTCAGTAAGTAAACAACTCAATCGGCAAAAATTTTGAACCAACACTTCATTAAAGAAAATATACAGATGGCAATTAAGCTCTTGAAAAAATGCCCAACATCATTAATTATTAGGAGATGCAAATTAAAACCAAAAGGGATATCACTACTCACCTTTTAAAGTGGCTGTAGTTAAAAAGAGTGATTATTCTAAATAGTGGCAAGATGTATAGGAGCTGGAGTTCTCATACATTATTTTACTGGTGGGAATGAAAAGTGACTTTTAAAAAGAGTCTAACAATGTCTTTGAAAATTAAACATATACATATCATGTGATCCAGCTATTCCATTCCTAGGTATTTTCCCAAGGAAAAATTACACACATATAAAGCCTTGTACACAGCCCTGGCTTGATAGCTCTGTTGGTGAGAGCATTGTTCCAATATGTGAACAAAAACTTGTACACAAATTTTAAAACATTTATATTTGTATTTGCAGAAAATATATTTTGTAATTAATTATAAATTTTTTTTTGTAATTCAGAACTGAAAACAACCCAAATGTCCATCAAGTGGGTAATGAATAAACAAACCGTGCAATGAAATACTACTCAGCATGAGTGAACTACTGATACACACCTCTAAATGTATGAGTCCAAAGATATTTTTGCACAGTGAAAGAAGCCAGACATTGTAAATTCTATTTATTTTTTTAGTGCATGCACGTGTGTGACAGACAGAGACAGACAGGAATAGAGAGAGATGAGAAGCATTAATTCGTAATGCAGCACTTAGTTGTTCATTGATTACTTCTCGTATGTGCCTTGACTAGGGGGCTCCAGCTGAGCCAGTGACGCCTTGCTCAAGCCAGCAACCTTAGGCTTCAAGCCAGCATCCTTTGGGCTCAAGCCAGCAACTATGGGGTCATGTCTATGATCCCACCCTCAAACTGGCAACCCTGCACTCAGGATGGTGAACTTGTGCTTAAACCAGATGAGCCCGTGCTTAAGTTGGTGACCTTGGGGTTCTGAACTTGGGTCCTCAGTATCCCATGTCAAAACTCTATCTACTGTGTCACCACCTGGTCAGGATGTATGATTTTATTTATATGAAATATCCTGAGAAGACAAATTTACAAAGATAAATTTGATGGATGTGTGGTTGGTTGCCTAGGGCTGGGGTTGGGAATGGAGACTGATTACAAACACACTTGAGGGAAGTTGGAGAATATTTTAAAGCTGAATTTTGGTGATGCATGTACATCTTTAAAGCAAACAACAACAAAAACCTGCATTGAATTTAAGGAAAAAAAGGAAAAGTAGTTTTGCTCTTGAGGGCTGGGCTGTATGTTCCTGGATGGAATATAGTGAGGCAGAGTGCTTGCCCTAGCCCAGCAATTTTCAACCCGTGAATCGTGGCATTCGCGCTGGTGTGCTGCAAGAATTTTTAAAAATGAAATACCTGTTTAGTCAGGGGCACTGCCCTGTTTTTCCTTAGGTTGATAAATTTAAAAAATGACACAACCAACACAACAGTAGCCATCTGGTGTAAATGAATTAAAATTACATTTTTTTTTGCCAGATTGGCAAAAAAAAATATTTTTTTTGGTGTGCTACAGAATTCTAGTAATTAGTTTATGTATGCCATAAGATGAAGAAGGTTGAAAATCACTGGCAGCCAGTTAACATGATGTGTCTCAGTTTAACAAAAGAGACAAACCAAACTTTCATCTGGGCCCCTACCTGTTGTGAGAGTCAGAGTCCCTTGGTGAAGAACATTTGCCTGTTAAATTTTACTAAAATTCTTGGTGCCCCTGAAAATTGTGTTCAGAGGACTTTGTGGAGATTTACCCAGTTTTTCTGTGAAAGTCCTCATATTTTTAGTGAAGTAAGGACCCAGGGCTTGCTTACTCTATCTATCAAATATTGAGATCTAATCTGACATTTTGAATACAGGTGTTTTTTTAAATGTGTTGGCTAAGAATCCAAAGTATCACCTTGGTTAGAAGGGTGTCTAAGGGGGAGGAAAACACATTGTTCCAAATGACAAGCTTTAAATGTGTTTTCTACCTTAGGCAGTTTTGGAGAACAACCTTCCCTCTGAAATTACCAGCAAGATCAACCTTGTGGACCTAGCAGGCAGGTAATTAGGATTTCAAAGCCAAGAGGAAACTCCCTTGGTAGTAATCTTGTTCTTGCCCAGTATATAGGGAATAAACTTGTTTCAACCTTCTTCGTATTTTAATAATCCTGAGAAAATTACAAAAGAAACAAATTCTTTGAATGTTAAGAAATTATAGCTTCTATGAGCTGGAAAGTTATATGTCAGGGGTTTGCAATCTTAGCTCTCCATTAAAATCACCTGGGACCTTTTAAAATTCCCAGTGTCTAGGCTGTACCTTAGACCAAATAAAGCAGATTATCAGTGGTCTGGGAGAGTGCAAGCATCAGTAGTTTTAAAAGCAGCCCAGTGATTCCAATGTATAGTCAAAATCGAAAACCACTGCTCTAAGAAGAGGTAAGTTAGTTTACTTTTTTCTTTTGATTTAGTATTGATTTTATGCAGCTCTGTGCATTACTAAAAACTTTAAAAAATATATTGTGGCATTGAGGAGAAGGTACTCCCTTTTTAGTAGTATAAGGAAGCATGAATTTTAGTCACATACTTAGAAGAAAGTCTTGGGGATAATGTCACAAAAAAATAAGGAAATTTTCTTATTTTAAAACTGCTGAATAATAAATATGGTACAGCATTCCCTTAAAAACTAAGTGCTTATCTGGAATAAAGTATATTGACTAATTAGGAGTGTAAATTTTGAATATTTCCCATATTCTTGAATTTGGGACAATTGGCAGTTGATAATACAGATACTATGATGGAGGACAATCTCTCTTTGGGTGATGGGTATGCAACAGAATTGAATGACCTGGACATGTTTTCTTTGAATATATGTACCCTGATTTATTGATGTCACCCCATTAAAATAAAAATTTATTTATATAAAAAAAAAGTCAAATGCCCCCCCCCCAAAAAAAGAGCCATTAATATTTGAAATAAAACAATAAATGTAGAGGGGAAGTGACTATATCAAAAAGCTGTGCTAATTATAATTATTATAAATGAGTATTACATTTAGCTAAAAGTACTCTGTCAGCCAAAATAAAAATAAAAACAAATGTAATGAATTATTTGATATATAATGCTTGAGAAGCAGAAGAACACCAATTCATTACAAGATAGTAATATTTTTTTCTGGAATTGAATTCCAAAAGGGATTTATTATATGAGTCTTTTACATGATGTGCAACATGATGGATAGTGTCTTTGAGCAGTATTATAAGAATAGTGTTATCTTGTTTGTTTTTGTTTTTATTGACTGTTTTAGTGAAAGAGCGGACCCCAGTTATTGTAAGGACCGGATTACTGAAGGAGCTAATATCAACAAGTCTCTTGTGACTCTAGGAATTGTCATCTCCACTTTAGGTATTTGGCTGATAGACTGGATCATCAGAGTGGGAGGGAGACTTTGGAGACTAACTCATGTATTTTCATTTTGTCAAAATGGGGTAGATACAAGGTTTGTTGTTTTTATATAGTTTCCTTTTGGTTTGGGGCATAAAAAATATATATGTTCTGTTGTTTTAGAACACAACATGGCCATCATCCCTGTACTCTTATTTCAGAAGGAAAGGATACTGAAAAATTGTGTGGCTCAAATACTCCATGTCATGAGTCCAAACTCTAATTCAGGGCTCAAATTTAAAGAATTCTATTATATGCAAAAAAGGGATTAGGAAGTGTGGTACTTAAATCTATGCTCCCCAACCATTGTTTTCTGTTAATGAATTTGCTTCAGAATTCATTTTTTCTTCCACATTTATTTATTTTGTCTCTTAAGCCCGGAACTCTCAAGTATTCAGCTGCCAGAGCTTCAACAGTGTAACCTCCCATGGTGGTGACAGTGGGATTCCTAGTTCTTCTTCTGGCACCAGTAGTGGAGGGGGACCCTCCCGGAGGCAGTTGTACATCCCATACCGGGACTCTGTGTTGACCTGGCTGCTGAAGGATAGCCTTGGAGGCAACTCCAAAACCATCATGGTTGCCAGTGAGTGGGATGCTGGGGCTGGTTCTGTGTTGGGACTGATACTGTGCCTCAGAGAAAGGGCTATCACAGTGTTATTTCATCAAGGTTCTCCAATACAGCACGGACAGTACCAGCAAGGCAAGTGGTTATGAGCTGGGTCAGAGGGCTTTGGGTTTTTTTTTAAACTTTCTCCTTGTACCTCAGCTGTGTCTCCTGCACATACTAGCTACAATGAGACCATGAGCACATTGAGATATGCATCAAATGCCAAGAACATCATCAACAAGCCACGGGTAAATGAGGTGAGACCTTCATCTGAAATACTGGTCTGTTACACTTCACATAAATTCTCCTTTCTTATTCCTCTCGTTGATGTCTTTCTTTTTGTTCTCACCCCAACTTTCTAAACTTGTTTTCCAAATGATAAGGGGGTGAAATTTTTTTCTAGTGTTATATTCTCATATCTCTGCTGACTTCATTTATAATCTTTTATGAATAATTTAGCTTAGATATTTCCCAAAGACTATTCCTCTTAACATCCCTAGTGTACCATTGTCACTCTAAGAAAGATCATTTAAAAGTTTTTGTTCTGTCTTTAATAATTTTATTTTGAGTTTATATTGATGTTTGCTTGTATTTTTTTCCTAATGCAAATTGTAGTTATATCTCTGTTTTGGGCTTAAAGGGGCATCTAATAAATTTATTAGTTTTGAAAGATGAATAATAGAATATTCCAAAAATTTCTTATATGCTTTGCAATTTCAGTGAAGGGTTCCAGGGCAGGGAATACAAATTGGTGGCTAGACAGATCTAGCCTATCTATGAACTATTTTAAAAGGCAATATATTTAGACAGGTACCAAGTTTAGTCCCAGTACAGAAAGATCAGCACCTACTATTTGTACATGCCCTGGCATTTGTGTTACCTGACCTCCTTCTCTAAGACAGTGATTCTCAAACTTGAGTGTGTTTAAGAATCTCCTGGAGGGCCTGACCAGGCAATGGCGCAGTGGATAGAGTGTCAGACTGGGATACAGAGGACCCAGGTTCGAGACCCTGAGGTTGCCAGCTTGAGCGCGGGCTCATCTGGTTTGAGCAAAAAAGCCCACCAACTTGAACCCAAGGTTGCTGGCTCCAGCAATGGGTTACTCAGTCTGCTGAAGGCCCGCGGTCAAGGCACATATGAGAAAGCAATCAATGAACAACTAAGGAGTCACAACGCACAACGAAAAACTAATGATTGATGCTTCTCATCTCTCTCTGTTCCTGTCTGTCCCTGTCTATCCCTCTCTATCCCTCTCTCTCCCTCTCTCTGACTCACTCTCTGTCTCTGTAAAAAATAAATAAAATTAAACAATTCAACCTTTAAAAAAAAAAAAAAAAGAATCTCCTGGAGGATTTATTAAACCATAGCTGGGCCCCAGCCCTCAAGAGTTTGTGATTTAGTGGCCCTGGCTGGTGGCACAGTGGATAGAGTAATGCCCCAGAATACCATAGTTGCTGGTTTAATGCCGGGGTCACCAATGCAATCTTAAAGGCATTGGTGCATTCCCAAGGACTCCTCCGGCTAGACCCCCAAGGTCACTAGTTTGTGCCCTTGTCAGGGCACATATGAGAAGCAATCAATGGCACAATTAAGTGGAACAACAAGTTGATAGTTCTTTCTCTCCCTACCCCCTTTCTCTCCTTCTCTTTCTCCCCCTCTCCCCTTCCCTTCTCTCTCTCCAAAAAAAAAAAAAAAAAAAGTTTCTGATTTAGTGCTGGGTAGGGACAGAATTTGTATTTCTAACAAATTCTTTGTTCTGGGACCACATTTTTAAGAAAACTGCCCCAGAAGGTACTCCAAAGAAGTAGCCTGCTTCTTCCAAGCTAATTGCATGTAGTATTTCATAGGTATTTGGGGGCCTGATATTAGTTAGTGGTGACTGAGTTCTCTGTGTTTCAGGATGCAAATGTAAAGTTGATCAGAGAACTCAGGGAAGAGATTAGAAGACTGAAAGCCATGCTGCTGAGCTTTGAACTGGTATGCATGCAGTCAGAACATGTGTGTATATAAGAGCCCCTTCTGCGTAGAATCTGAGCCCTGCTTCATTGTGTTCTCAATTAAGTGACACCTGTGGAGCAGGGGCAGGTGCAAAAACAGGATGGGAATTATTCTGATTACCTATGTAGTTTCAGATGGGGTGGACATCCTCTCTATCATCTCTGTTGTCTAGGGCATTTGCCTGAATGGCCCTTATTCTATGTGTGGGCAGATATGGGGAATAGGAACCTCTAGAATAATTTCTTTGAATTCACCTTCTTTGTGTCAGCCTGAGTCAAAATACTTAAGGTTCTAATTTTAATGATAAAATCTTTCCCTTATTTGCACCTTACTTTCCCTTACAAGAGTAAGGTTGGGACCCACGAAACACATCTCTCTCTTTGTGCAGAGAAACTTCAATTCATTGAATGAGGAGAAGGATGGAAATCTGAAGGAGTTGGTTCTCCAGAATGAATTCAAGGTGGGTGTGTGAGGTGGACCCAGTTGTGCTTCTCATCACCCTGGGAGAAGGTCTGATCTCCTTCAGTGATGCCTGGGCCAGGGCTGCTCCCTTGTCAGGACAGAGAGGTTCTGTCTAATTTAGAGACAACTTTTGTCTCCATTGAGCCTTGAATGGGAGATTGATTTGTCTAAAGGGTTGGTATCTAGCTTTCTGACTTTGTTTTGTTCTCTCAAAGATTTATGATAACTCTCTTTGATAGTGATAATAGAATAGAAAATAAAAGTCTGCTTCCCATGCTGAGTGTCTGAAACCACCTCCTCTCTGCAGATAGACCAGCTGACTAAAGACTGGACCCAGAAGTGGAATGAATGGAAGACCCTCTTGGAACATTGCAGAGTTGACATCAACAGGAGGAAGGCTAGAGTTGTCATTGACTCCAGCCTGCCACACCTGATGGCCTTGGAGGACGATGTGCTCAGCACAGGTGTTGTACTCTATTACCTCAAGGTGAGTGCAATTGCATTCCCTCTCTTCCTGTGCTACTGGTCCCAGAGGTCAAGGAGGGAAAAGCTAGGGGTAGCAGCTGTGTATCTGTGAATTGAGACAGATGCCACAGAGCAGCCTTCAGGTTTGCCCTCAGGAAACTGGGCTAGCCAACCAATTGTAACCTGTTTGGCTTCTGTATGAATAGAGCAGAAAACTGAAAATCAGAGCAATCATTTAATGTTTTTTAGCTGTTGCTACTGTTGCTCTTATATAATTTACTTTTGTTCTCTGAGCCTTAATTTTCTCATTTGAAAATAAGAATTTTGCTGCTTGTATTCCTGTTATGGCTTCTTGACACACAGGAATGCAGGCATGGAGGTGAAATCCTAACCTTAAAATACCACCGGTGCCCCTGAGCCCTGCATACGCAGGCTGCTCAAATCAAGATCTGAAAGTTTTTTTCGATACACCCCTGTTTCATACAACCCCCAAATCAACAAAACATGTACTCCTCCTAATGCTCCTTTTCTAGGTTTACTTGGGGAAGAAGAAAGGAGAAAGACGTAGATATAGGAAGCTTAGAGAAAAGCATGAGATTGAGTCCAAAGAGCTGGTGAGGCGGGAGGCGGGGCGGAGGGTTGTCATTGCAGCAGCAGGACCTTCAGCCACCTGGAAGAAAATAGAATGAAGTTGAAGCCTTTCACAAGGGACCCAGCTCATTTGGTCCTTTGTCACCTGGAGGCCAGGTCCTCATTTCTAAATGAAGCAGTTTGAGGGTTAGTGACCCATGGGAGATAGAATCTTATACCCTGCCCTCATTAAAAATGGCCTGCTGTGCCTGACCAGGAGGTGGCGCAGTGGATAGAGCATCGGACTGGGATGCGGAGGACCCAGGTTCGAGACCCCAAGGTTGCCAGCTTGAGCGCGGGCTCATCTGGTTTGAGCAAAAGCTCACCAGCTTGGACCCAAGGTTGCTGGCACGAGCAAGGGGTTACTCAGTCTGCTGAAGGCCCACGGTCAAGGCACATATGAGAAAGCAATCAGTGAACAACTAAGGTGTTGCAACGAAAAACTAATAATTGATGCTTCTCATCTCTCTCCTTTTCTGTCTGTCCCTATCTATCCCTCTCTCTGACCCTCTCTCTGTCACTGTAAAAAAAAAAAAAAAAGGCCTGCTGTAGGGCAGTCTCTGTGGGTGGCAGAATATACTTTATGTGGCTCAAATCCCTGTGCTTACTGAAAATCCAATCTTTATTCTCATAACTGTCCCCAGCTGACATTTAAAAAAGAACAGAGTTTATGGGGAATATGTAATGCTGCTATTATCCCTGGAGAAATTAGACTCCTAATGCTGCAGTGCATATGGTAGTGAGATGTTAGCAAAGGTTATCATATTTAGAAAGTCTCTGTTCTTAGGATAAGCCCTGAGAGAGTTGTCAGAGACTGAGCCTCTCAGAAGGAAAGTTAAAATATCTTGTTTTCTGATATACAGAGTATAAATTATCTCAGTGAAAATGCTTCAGGCAAAAGGGACTATAACCTTAATAATAGATCTAAATACCAAAGGCTGTGGATCCTTCTATTAGAACCACAGGGAGAGGTTGGTGGTCAGGAAGAAATCAGGTGGATTAAATGGTCAGTATTTTAGTAGAACTGATCTGAAATATTAATTGCTTGTGGAGTGACAGATGAAGCCGGAAGTCAAGTGGTAGAGCTTGGGGTAGCAGCAAAGGTTTAAAGAATGTGACCATGAGATTGAATTGTAGACAGGAGCCATGTGATGGCCTCACTTGAATGTGGGTATGCTGGTTTTCCTTGCTGAGTCAGTGCACACCCTGGGCAGCACTCCCTGCTTGGTGCATTTCCAGTGAGCCTGGGGACTGGGGTTCCAGTAGTGCTAATCCTGACATTTCTGCATTTTAGGTACCCATTTTTCCCTTTTATTTACACTCTACTTTGGGTAATAGTATAACAGTAATCACTCAGATTCTGTTTTGTTTGTTTTTGCTTTGCTGAGGTTACAGATCTGGAACTAGTCCCTAGGAATGCCCTGGAAGCTGTTTTCCCTTAGGCCACCTCAGGAGGAGGCTTGAGTGGGAAACGGGCATGAGGGAAGGATGTGTAGAGCACAGGTTACTGATATCCTGGACTCATCCTCATAAGTGCCTCTGTGCTGCTCACCGTCCCCACATAAACAGGGCAGCAAGCACAGATGCAAGTTCAATCCTTTTAAACGGATGCCATTATATTTTTTGATAGTTTCTGCCCTGCAGGTCTGGAAGTTGTTCTGTGCTGTGGCCTTTATCCTTTGGGAGGAATGTGCCGAGTTTTCAGGGCTGACCCTGAACCCACATGAGGGGGTCTTGACCTCTTTCCCTTGAATCTGTTGGGCAGTGTTTGGAGGCCAGTATCCATTGGCTTGTGTGATCCTCAGTGGCTGAGCAGAAAAGATTGGGCTGTGGCTGTTTGTGGTTGTGCATGTGGAGTGGGGCACACAGCCTTATTCATCACTCCTAGGAGTCTTCTTCACACGAGCTATTTTGGGGGACTGCAGGGACCACCCCTCTGGCTGCTAACCGTGAAGCCTAGTACAGAACTCTCTGGTCCCTTTGAAAATCCCAGTTATTGGGGATGGGGAGGTATGGTGTGCTAAGGTTTGAAAAGCACAGGCTCAGGACCCAGAGAGACCTGAATTCTAGCCAGAGCTTTCCTGTTTAGTTTGTGGGTTCCCTGGGCAACTTATCTCCTATCAGCTTCAGATTCCTTATCTATAAAAGGGGAACAATAATACCTATATTTTGGGTTGTTAAAAGATGAAATAAGAGATGTCTATAAAGCACTCAGAGCAGTGCCTAGGCCAGTGGTTCTCAAAGAGTGCCAGGGTGCACTGGTGCACCCTAGAAGATTTTCAGGTGTGGCCTATGGTATTCCAGAGAAATATATGCCTGTTGGGGACCAAAAAACCAACAGGATTTTTGGAGTTTAGATTTTTGGGGGACAGGGGTGTGGGGAATTGGCTGTAAGCTGATAGTCTGCCCAACCCCCCACCTCACTTGCCTGATTAGGTTGCAAAAGGCTGTTAAGCTGTGGTGCTGGATTGTTTACACTAGCCCCCATGTTTCCCAGAAAGACTGGAGGCAAGTTTCTTCTATCCTTTGTTTGGTGTCAAGTTAAGATGATATGTATGGTGGGGGTTTCCTGCACTCAACACAATTAAGAGTAAAAAGAGAGGAATTCTACAATGTATTGATGAGGAATTGAGACTTTGCCTTTCTAATGTATGCCCAAACATTGAAGAAATCGCGAGGACACATCAGGCTCATGTTTCTCATAAACACAAGAATGAAAAAACTTAATGAATTTACTAAATCTTACTAAGACTATATCTATATACATAAAAAGATAACTTTTTTGTCACTTTTTTATTTTTTAACTCTTATGAATTCTAAAAAGCATAACTAAAAAAATGTAACATAAAAAGGTTTTTGTTTTTTTTTTACTTCTGAAGCTGGAAACGGGGAGAGACAGTCAGACAGACTCCCGCATGCGCCCGACCGGGATCCACCCGGCACGCCCACCAGGGGGCATCGCTCTGCCCACCAGGGGGCGATGCTCTGCCCCTCTGGGGTGTCGCTCTGCCGCGACCAGAGCCACTCTAGCACCTGGGGCAGCAGCCAAGAAGCCATCCCCAGCGCCCGGGCCATCTTTGCTCCAATGGAGCCTTGGCTGCAGGAGGGGAAGAGAGAGACAGAGAGGAAAGAGGGGGTGGGTGGAGAAGCAAATGGGCGCTTCTCCTATGTGCCCTGGCCGGGAATCGAACCCGGGTCCCCCGCACGCCAGGTCGACGCTCTACCGCTGAGCCAACCGGCCAGGGCCTAAAAATGTTTTTTAATGTCAGAATAAATTTAATTTTGTTGTATTTTGTTTAATTACCATAAAAAGCATGCTTGGAGGCCCTGGCCGGTTGGCTCAGCGGTAGAGCGTCGGCCTAGCGTGCGGAGGACCCGGGTTCGATTCCCGGCCAGGGCACACAGGAGAAGCGCCCATTTGCTTCTCCACCCCTCCGCCGCGCTTTCCTCTCTGTCTCTCTCTTCCCCTCCCGCAGCCAAGGCTCCATTGGAGCAAAGATGGCCCGGGCGCTGGGGATGGCTCTGTGGCCTCTGCCTCAGGCGCTAGAGTGGCTCTGGTCGCAACATGGCGACGCCCAGGAAGGGCAGAGCATCGCCCCCTGGTGGGCAGAGCGTCGCCCCTGGTGGGCGTGCCGGGTGGATCCCCGTCGGGCGCATGCGGGAGTCTGTCTGACTGTCTCTCCCTGTTTCCAGCTTCAGAAAAATGAAAAAAAAAAAAAAAAAAAAAAAGCATGCTTGGACTTTATATTTTTTTCTTTAATATTTGACTTAATTATTATAACATATTTCTCATAAATTTGTATACTATAGTGTGCCTACAATTATTTGTAGGATTTTAAATGTGCCCTGACTTCAGAAAGTTTGAGAACCACTGGCCTAGGGTATAGTGAATGTTTATTCAATGGATGATAAATACATGTCTAAACACAGCATCTCTATTGCCATCTTCCTCAAACAGAGCTATGTGATGTGAATAGCCAAAATCAAAGGCCAGAATACTTTGTCTTCTAGTAACCTTGTGATTCATTTATACTAATCCTGTTCCTCCCTCTTTATACTCTGTTCCAGTACTTTTTGATTCTAGATGTGCTTTTCTTCTATCCGTGCTTTATTCTTCTTACAGTCTGGGGTCTGTTAACTTCATCTGTGGACCAAGAAGGTAAAAATCCTTTGCTTCCATACACATTCATTGAACATGTGTTTCTGAGACTAACTGGACCAAACTTGTACCACACAAACCTTATACCCTAGGAAAAAGCTATACCTGTGCACCTACTTCTTCAGACTAAAGAATCTCTGATGGCCATGGATAGTCCCTACAGGAGTTTGCCAACATTTGTTGGACTTTGTAAAGATCTGGTGCTGCTTTGTCACATATGTTTTGCCCCCACCTTCTCAGGGTCTTCCTGGCTGCAGAATGAGTGAACAGAGCAATCAGGACAGTCTAGAGCAGGGGTAGTCAACCTTTTTATACCTACTGCCCACTTTTGTATCTCTGTTAGTAGTAAAATTTTCTAGCCGCCCACCAGTTCCACAGTAATGGTGATTTATAAAGTAGGAAAGTAACTTTATTTTATAAAATTTATAAAGCAGAGTTATAGCCAAGTTAAAGCATATAATAATAATTACTTACCAAATACTTTATGTCGAATTTTCACTAAGTTTGGCAGAATAGATCTTTATAAAACAACTTACTATAGTTAAATCTGTCTTTTTATTTATACTTTGGTTGCTCTGCTACCACCCACCATGAAAGCTGAAACACCCACTAGTGGGCGGTAGGGACCAGGTTGACTACCAGTGGCCTAGACCAAAGTTGATAAATGGTGTGGAAAAAGCTGGGATGGGTGGGGAAAGACTGATAAGTAAACAGGTGGACTCTCCTTTGGGGGCAGGGCTTATATTCCTTTTTATTATCATTTAAATGTTTCGGGTTTTTTTCCCTTTAGGAGGGGATAACAAAAATAGGAAGGATTGACTCAGAACAGGAACAGGATATTGGTAAGTGACAGAGCATATGGTCTGACACTTTGTGGCAGGTATTCATGCCTGACATGTTTCTTCAGAGGAACCTGATGGTGCTCTGGCAGGAAAGGATCTTTGAAGTCCTAAGGGGCTGCTCCTTTTGCTTTTAGCTTGTGGGACTGCAGCTGTGTGTGTGTGTCTGAACATGATAGGGGACTCACAAATGGGAGGATCTAGGTCTGGATGGTTTCAGGTGGTGGCTCTTTCTCGCTTGTCCATGATATGAGCTCTTCCAGATGTGGGTTCTGATCTCATGGGAATAATGGAGGAGGTTTTTACCTTGGCCATGCCTCTACCCAGGGAACCCTCACCTCTTCTGTAGTCCTGCAGGGTCAGTGGATTGAGAAAGACCACTGCACTATCACCAGCACCTGTGGGGTTGTCGTTCTGAGGCCTGCTCAGGGGGCCCACTGCACAGTCAATGGCCGGGAGGTCACTGCCTCCTGCCGCCTGACCCAAGGTAAGACTGTCTACAGCTCTATTTGTGCTAGGATGAATGATGGACCAGCTCCATTCTCATGAGCCAGGCCCTGTGAAGCAGCCTTTAAAGATGGAATACCCAGTCTCTACACCAGGAGATCTGAAGATTTCCTAATATATAATCTTCTTCCCATTAACAAAGTAGCCCTAATTCAGGGCCCCAGAATGGAGAACAACTCTGAAATATTTGTCCCTGTGTTTGTTAGTTCTGTGTCCTTGGGAATGTCTCTGAGCCTCAATTTCTTCATCTGTAAAATGGAGATAATAATAGGATTGAATTATTATTATCATGCAGGAGATATGAGAATTGAATAAGCTAACCCATGTGATGTTGTTCTTAACAGTGCTCCGGCACATAGTAAATGTTCATTGTCATTATTAGTAACTGTTACTGTTAATCTATTCAAATTCTATCTGTCCTTTGAGGCTGAACTTGCATTCCCCCTTTTCCATGAAGTGTTCCCTGACTACTCCACCTGGAACTCATTTTACTTCCTCTTGGGGTACCAGACTCTTCCTGTTCATTTTATTAGCTTGATACATATCCTGTGCAGTATCCAGTGAATACATATCTTATTGACTCAGCTAAATTATGCACTAACTGAGGGCAGGACTTCTGTCTCACAGAACAGTACCCTGAATACCTGCATGCAGTGTGTAGTCAGAACAGGAGCTGTTGATTGAATTCTCATCTGTCTCTGTGCCACAGGGGCAGTCATAACCCTGGGGAAAGCACAGAAGTTCCGATTCAACCACCCAGCAGAGGCCGCTGTCCTGCGGCAGAGGAGGCAGGTTAGCACGCTCTGTTTTCGTTTTCTATGTGTCTGCTGGCCTCCCTACTTCTCCCTTCTGAGTGGGGGAGTTTGTTTTGGTTCTCTTGGGAGGGTTGGGGAGGGGGGAGGTTATTACTGCAGTTTCATTGTGTTTTCTTTCTTGTCCCCAGATTGGAGAGGCTGTTGGTGACAATGGCTCTTTGGAGTGGCTGAACTTGGATGGAGATGTCACTGCCTCCAGGTTGGGTCTCTGCCCTTTGCTTTGGAAGAAAAGGTGAGAAAGAGCTGCCTATCTGCTATAGAACCTGCTAGTTTTTCTTCTTAGTCCATTACAACATGGAGCTAGGAGGAGATGAGTATAGCAGCTAAGGTCTGAATGAAGCTGGGTCTGAACCAACTTGGCAAGTAATTTGAAGATGCTGAGCTAGCTGCTCAGCTAATAGTGGCAGGGAAGTGGTCTTGGCCCTCATTTATTTCCTCTTTGATATTGCAACTTTCTTCATCACTGAAGAAGTATAACATCTGTTGTTTCCTATGGTCACTTCTCTGTCAACAAGATTTAAATGTGGTGTGTTTATAGATAGCTTTGATACAGATTCTGAACTTCCCTTCCTATATATCCTGCCTTTCTGTAAGCTCAGAACTAGGGCTTCCTCTGAATTTTTAAAGATATAATGGGTCTGAGAATCCTTTTATCCTCAACCAAGGGTCCAGAACTATGTATAACAGGGACAGAGACTCCAGGTACAATGTGAAAATGTCTTTGGGTTCTGCCTTCTCACACCCACTTCACCAGCACTGTGACTCTGAAGCATGGAGTCAATGTATGATTGGTAGCAACTACTTTTCTTCTTCATAGTCATTCTTCAATTGTTTCTTCATAGAATTTCCTCCCTAGATCTAGACACTTGTAGGTTTGGTGCTGGCAACAGCAGTATCCTTCTGTTCCCATAGGCAAAGTGGCTGCTGCCTTGGGGACTTCCTTTAGAAAAGGTCAGCAGGGGATTCGGTGCCTGTGAGACCAGTGTCAGCATTATGAGCACAGAGCTTCTGGAAAGGTTATCATGGCCCTTGGTCCCCTGGTTCCTTCATAGGGCTCTTAACTGCTCTTTCCTCAGGCCAGGGGAATTTAATGGCAGCTGAAGATAGTTTGGATCTGACCTTGGTAGTGAAGGATGTTGGATACAGGAGCAGAGGTGCTCTGATGCAGGGAGCGTGAACAGCAGGCAAGTCCTCACAGGAGTCTATGGAGGAGGATCCTAGTGTCAAGTGACTGAGGGCTCTTTGGGGTGTGGGTAAGGTGGCAGAAGACACAGGGTGAAGTGTATCAAGGCCATGATGGACTCAGGACTAAGGCTGGGGCTCTTGTTTTGTCAGAGTGGCCTTTCCTTTTTGTAGTGAATCCCTAAAAGAAGGCCTGTCTTAAGTAAGGTTTCCATTGGAAAGATGCAGTGAGATCTGTTTTTCCCAGAGTTCAGAGGCTTACAGAAAATGGCTCTGCAACTTAAAGGGCTGTGGATGATGGGGTTGGATAAAGCTGCTTCACCTCTTGGTTCTATGACAAAAAAGCTGTGTGACCTTCAGCAAGTTACTGAATCTCTGAGCCTGTTTGCTTACCTCTAAACAAGGATACTACCATCTCTCTCCCAGGGATCCAGGTGGTACACATTGAAAAAGCTAGAGCATGTGGAGTGCTCTGCCAAGTATGTGGAACCCCACAGCTCCACTGCCAGGAAGCTCTCATGGGGAGCTGTCTGGGAATGCAGCTTCCCTTTCACTTTCCTGTCCTCCCATCTCATCCCAGCTGACCAGAGAACACTTTTTAAGGTCTTCTAGGGCTCCCAAGCTGCATAGGCACTGACATGACCTTTTAGTAACACCAAGAATGCAACTTTTGGCCCTGGCCGGTTGGCTCAGTGGTAGAGCGTCGGCCTGGCGTGCGGAAGTCCCGGGTTCGATTCCCGGCCAGGGCACACAGGAGAGGCGCCCATCTGCTTCTTCACCCGCCCCCCTCCTTCCTCTCTGTCTCTCTCTTCCCCTCCTGCAGCCAAGGCTCCATTGGAGCAAAAAATGGCCCGGGCGCTGGGGATGGCTCCTTGGCCTCTGCCCTAGGCGCTAGAATGGCTCTGGTCGCGACAGAGCGACGCCCCGGAGGGGCAGAGCATCGCCCCCTGGTGGGCGTGCCGGGTGGATCCCGGTCAGGCGCATGCGGGAGTCTGTCTGACTGCCTCCCCGTTTCCAGCTTCAGAAAAATACAGAAAAAAAAGAATGCAACTTTTTATTCAGAGAGGATCAAGGCCTCTACTCTTCAGCACCAGCTCTAGGAGCCTATGGGCTGGGCTGCCTGCCCAGCTACCATAGCCAGCATCATGTGCCAACCCTGGTGGAGTGGTGTGGGCTCCAGCTTGTGATTGGGCAGAGGGACCAGGAAGAGAACCCATGAGAGTGGAGAAAACTGCACTTTGTCAGCTAGGTTCCCAGTTAGTTTGTGGCTGTGTCTCCATGAGTCTCTTCTATACTCTCGGGTGGGGTTGCTCCCGAATCTCCCCTTGTCCTTCTTTCCCTTCCTTTTCTCTTTGGAGGGGCACTCGTGGGGAGCCTGCAAAGTTGGAGCTGACTCCAGCCAGCGTCTGGGGAAATTGGTCAGTCTGCCTCCTTTCCACTTGAAGCTGTGGTCTGGACCAGAGAGGAGTTTGTCCTTGAAACTGTTGCCCTTGCTCTTTGCAGTTTCTCATTTGGAATTTTGGGGGCTTAACCTTAAGTGCTCAGAGCTGGGAAACACTGTCATTGCTGCTGCTGCTGCTGTTATTGCTGCCTTAGTGAATAGATGTTGCTGCATTCTACTGCAGAAGCTGTCAGACTCCGAGTGACCGGGAGGGCACTGTGGAGTCCAGACATGGAGGGGACCAGGCAGTAGCTGGGGGAGGCAGGAGCTACCCAAGATCGAGAGGGCAGTCATCTGAGAGAGACAGGTCCTTGGCTGGCAGGGAACTGAAGGCTTGCCATTGGTAATCCACCCAGACCTGTAGCATAAGGTTGGTATTTTCTTTTTCACTTGCTTTTGGGGAACTTGGAGGATGTACTTAGCAGAGAAGTCACTTTCAGGCGGATGGCGTGTGGCATCTTGGGTGAATGTGCAGTGTCTGTAGTGATCCTCTCAGACTGCCTCTCCTCACAGGTTTTGATGCTGCTTTGAAGGAAACTGTATTAGGTTATCAGAACTTGACTGGAAGCTGCCACTTTCCAGGGGGAAGGCCAGAGGGAGCTCTCTTCTAGGGAGAAGGAAATTGTAAATCTGAATGTTCGTTCGAGATGGCAAAGAAGGAAGCTAAATACTCTTAGGAAATTCAGAATAAAGACCCCCTCCCTGCCCCTGGCATCTGATGGTCTGGATCTTGGGTTTCTCATGAGCCCTCAGATGGGATTATGTTTGTAATTCATCCATATCTGTGGTCAGACAAATTTTGGAGCAGTAGTGCAGGCATGAGATATATGCAGAAAATGTTCCCCGTTAGTTGCTTTTTCTATTTGTGTGGCATTAACTGGTTTTTATCCCTAGCCTTTTGTTTCACATGTATCAAAAAGTATCTTTCCTCTTTTCTGTCCATTCCACTATGTCTATTTGGCCTTTTGCCACAGCAGTCATTGCCGGTGTTCCCCAGAGCACACACTAGTATTTGGACCCACCCCAGTCCTTGGACCCACTGCATATTGACTTACCTCACAGCGTTCTTCACAGAGAGGACACTGCTATTTTGTCAACTCACACCCTCGTGCCTCCCCATCCATCTATTCACTCTCCCACCCATCCATCCTTCCCTGTCCTCCTAAAGCTATATTAAGAAATCTTTTAATTTCTTCTGAGACAGAGGCAGCAGTAAATGGCCAGGTAGTATTTTAGGCTTTGCAGGACTCTGCTGCAGCTACTCAACTTTGCCAGTGTGGTGCAGAAGCAGCCCAGACAATGCTTCCGTGAATAGCGTGGCTGTGTTCCAGTAACACTTTACTCACAAAACAGGCAGGGAGCCCAGTTTGGCCCACAGGCTATAGTTTGTGGACCTCTGCTTTGAAACTCTCTGTGATTTTATTCTCTCTACAAGGTGTAAATCTCTTAAGCAGAGTGAACCCTTAGAGCAGTGGTTTTTGACCTTTTTACACTTGGGGACTAGTGAAAGTAGGAGAATTATTTCAGGGACTGCTGAGGCAGAAATCACCCTGAGCATAAGTGAATTTGACCAAGATCATTGGGTCTATAATGTTCATACATCAGGGTGATTAACTCTTCATGGACAAGCACAGAATTTCTGGTGGACCAGTCTGTGGACCAGCGGTTGAAAAACATTGCCTTAGAGTACACTGCTCAGACAGATCTGGTGTCCAGTCACAGCATCTTGGGACTGGAATGAGGGCTGGGGAAAGCTGAATTCAGGCTTTTTTGTGAACCTCTGGTAGATCCTGACCCTTCCCAGCCACCCTGGAGTGCCCATGCAGTTTTATTTTGTAGGAACCGGAATGGCAGAGAGGGAGTGCCCTGCAGAAACAGCATGTGAGGTCCTCTCTAGAAGGCTGTGTCTGACCCAGGGCATGATAAGCATGCAGGTAGAAGCTGTCAGTCTTCAGAGGAGGGCTCTCACTCATCTGGGGTCACACAGGAACCTGGTGGCAGAATGAAGCATGACTGCCATCTAGAATTCTTTTTAAACTTTGTATTATGGAAAATTCCAAATATACTTCAAATGACCAACTTATAACTAATCTTGTTTCATTTGCATTCCCACTTACTTTCTCCTATTCCTCCCCACTGGATCTAAACAAATCCCAGCCAATTTCACCAGAAAATGCTTCAGCTCTTATCTCTGAAAAGTATACTAGAGTTTAAAACTCTTAAACCCAGTTCCAGAGCTGGTTCTCAGGTGTGGTGCATGTAAAATCCCTTTCCTCTGGATTGGCTGCTTCCCACCACCAGCTCACAGGAGATTTCTGTGGGGAGTGGAGGTGCGGTCAAAAGCTCTGAACGTGTGCCTGAGATTTTCCCTTCCCACAGTGTTTCTGTAGCTTTTGCTCTACTTTGTTTCCAGTTACACCTTTTTTTTTAAAGGACAAAGTTTCTTGATTTAGCTAAAATGTTTCTTTTTTATTTCTTCTTTTTTTAACAAGGGGAGAGAGAAGGAGAGAGGGGGGGGAGAGAGAGGGAGAGAGAGAGAGAGAGAGAGAGAGAGAAAGGGATGGGGTGAGGGAAGGAGCGAGAAGCATCACCTCGTAGTTGCTTCTCATATGTGCCTTGACTGGGCAAGCCCTGAGTTTCAAACTAGCAACCTCAGCATTCTAGGTCAACACTTGATCCAATGCACCACCACTGATCAGGTGCTAAAGTATTTCTTTGTTTTGTTTTGTTTTGTTCTTTAAAGCTGCTTTACTTTCTGGTTTATTTTCTTTAACCAAAATGTGCCCACTCCTGTCGTAGTCTAGGAATCAGTCCATGCACATGGGGCATCAGCCACCCCCCTCATTCCTGCCGTCCTGGCAGGTCTTACACTGTCCCAAAGAGGAGCACGTGGCAATGGCAGTCAGCATTTCCATCTCTGCTTTGGAAAGCATGATGGCACCCACCCCTATATCCCAGAATCGCAGACCTACCAGGGGCATAGTGAGGGCTGCCGCTGCCGGGCTCGCGCCCCGGGCTGCCGCCGCCTTCTGCTCTGCAGACCAATATTTCTGCTAAACCCACAATATAAGAATATTTTAGTCTAAGCACTGTTCTCCCTTCCTGTACTGTGACATCACGAGTAGCTTGTGACACCACACCTTTGTGTCCCAAGTTGCCAGAAGTCCCAAGCCCTCTCTGCCCTGTTGAATTCAGGGACTCTCTCAGAGGGGCTGAGATGGCTGCTGGTTTGTGCCGAGCTGGATTTGCGTTATCTCTAAGTAACCTTGGTCCCTCTGTGACAGGATAGTGCTGGGGGAGCAGAGTGACAAAGACCACCTTCTACCCAGGGCCGGAGAGACGCGCCACAGGGCCAGGATTCAGCAGCAGCAGTGCTACGTGGGGGATTTGAGGCAGCAAATCCTAGCAGGACAGATTAGAGCCAAACAGGACCTGGAATTCGACCAGGCGCACGTCACCTGGCAGATTAAAGACAGTAGGTGCCCACCACTCACAGTATGTGCTTCATCTTCCCATCTCCTCATTTTTGTGCTTCCCCAGCTTCTGTATTCTCTCCTTTGTGATATGATGGAATCTTTGGTATTAGGCGTTCTCTCCTTTCCTTTAGGGACCAGAGGCTCCTACAAGGGGCTGGAAGCAAGAATAAGGAAGCAGCTTCCTTTTGCCCTTCAGAATGCTGGACCACTGCTCACTCCTTCTTATGTGCACATTTGTCCATGCTTTGCTGCCTGCCCTAGCATGTGCCCAACTGCTGTGCTGAGGCCTGGGCCTCCATTCCCTTGCCCTGTACAGGTGCAGGCACGGTCGGAGGTGTCTGAGTCCAGGCAGCCACGGGCAGGGAGGGAGCTGCTGACCTTCTCTCAGGGTTTTTTTGGTTCCCAGACCAGCGGTGGCTGCTCAGAGAAGAGACCTGGCTGACCAGCTTGCAGCAGCAGCCGCAGCAGCAAGACTGTGTAATAGAGAAAGGACTTGAAGCCTCTGTGCCAACTGATGCTTGGCTTCAAACAGATCCTGAGACTCAACTGTCCTCACTGATCCGAAGCCAAAAGAGGGTGGTGCCACTTCAACTCCTGCAAAGACGAGCTCTTCGGGCAGCAGCGCGGAACATCCGGCGAAAAAAGGTCTTGTTCCAGCTAGAGAGAATCATCAAGAAGCAGAGGCTGCTGAAGGCCCTAAAGAGACTGGAACAGCTCAAGGAAGTGTGTCGGCTCCAGGATGACTGTCCACAGGAGCCCTCATACCAGGTCACCAGCCCTGATGCCATGGTCCCAGGTTGTCAGTGCAGCAGCAAATCGACAAGTTGCAGCTCTTTGAGCCTCCAAAGGCTTTGCCTCCGGTACTTGCCCCAGCTATGCAGGTACAACCAGCAGTTGTCACCTGGAAGCACTGGCTGAGGTTTATAGCTTCATTGCCCAGGCCATGTTCTTTGTTTCCCAGTGCCTCCACTTCCCCAATCTGTGAATGGAAAGATGTGCTTACTCCTCTCTTCCTTGTCACCCTTCCCCTCTCCATCTCCTTTCTCTGTAGTTGATATATGCTAGGACTTGGGCCTGTCCCTTCTCCCACTCTGAATAGCAGCTCTTGCTTCTTTGGTGTTATCTTCTGTGTGAGCTTTATTATTATTATTATTATTATTATTATTATTATGACAGAGACAGAGAGAGGGACAGATAGGGACAGACAGGCAGGAAGGGAGACAGATGAGAGCTATCAGTTCTTCATTGCAGGTCCTTTAGTCTCCTTCGTTATTCACTGATTGCTTTCTCATATGTGCCTTGACCGGGGGGCTACAGTAGAGCGAGTGACCCCTTGCTCAAGCCAGTGACCTGGACTTCAAGCCAGCAACCATGGGGTCATGTCTGTGATCCCACGCTTCAGCCAGTGACCCTGTGCTCAAGCTGGATGAGCCCGTGCTCAAGCCGGCGACCTTGGTGTTTCGAACCTGGGTCCTCTGCGTCCCAGTTCGATGCTCTATCCACTGCGCCACCACCCAGTCAGGTGTGAGCCTTATTTTTTATCTTTAGACCCTGACTATCCACTTACATCTCCTTATGTATTTCTGCTGCATCTCGATCTGGTCTTGCCTCAAACGACACTCTGTTCCCACATATTTCCTTTCTTTCCACCTGACTTGCCACCTCAACTGAGCTTCCTGACCCTACCTCCCAGTTTATGAGAGAGTGAAATACTATCTTTCTGAATCTCAGTTCAATTTGGGATATTCCTTGTTTCTTTTCTTCTTCACTCCTTATATTCAGTCAAGGTGAGGATATGTTATCTCCCACCCTGCTTGGAACCGGGGACTGTATCTATCTCTTTATGTCCTCTTGGGCTTTGTGTCACAGGCCTTTCCCATAATAGGTACACAATTAATATCTGTTGGTTTTATGTTTGCTCACCTCTCTGGTCTTCAGAGTAGTGGGCAGGCTTTTTAAAAAAACTTTTTATATATTATGGAAAAAGTTGAGAGAATATAATACCTGACACTCTCATTTAGCAGTTATCAAGATTTACCATGCTTGCTTTATCTCCCTCCGTCATTTTTGATTTAGTGAGAGGAGGCAGAGACAGACTCCTGCATGCACCTGAACCAGGTTCCACCCAGCAAGCTGTTTAGGGGGCGATGCTCTGCCCATCTGTAGTCCTTGCTCCATTGCAACCAGAGCCATTTTTTAGCCCCTGAGGCGGAGGCCATGGAGCCATCCTCAGCACCCGGAGCCAACTCGCTCCAGTCGAGCTCTGGCTGCAGGAGGGGAGGAGAAGAGAGAGAAGTGAGACGGGGTAGGGTGGAGAAACAGATGGGCGCTTCTCCTGTGTGCCCTGACCAGGAATCAAACCCAGGACATCCATACGGCGGGCCAGCACTCTACCAGTGAGCCATCCAGCCAGGGCCCCTTTAATTATTTTAAAGCAATACCTTTAACATGAAATGACATGTCATTTCAGTCCTACATCAGGTCCACACTTCTAAAACATAAGAACTTTTCTTGTAACCACCTTGTCATTATCACACCTGACAAAATTAAAGTTCATTATTAGGTATAAACCATATTCAAATTTCTCTAATTCTCTCAAAATACTTATTTATAGTTAGTTGTTCAAATTAAGATCTAAATAGTGTAAATTAAAAACAACAATGAGATACCACTACACATCTATTAGAATGGCAAAAAATCCAAAACACTGACAACATCGAGTGCTGGCCAGAATGTAAAGTAATAGGAACTCTTATTATTCATTACCGGTACAAATGCAAAATGGTTCAACCACACTGGAAGACAGTTTGGCAGTTTCTTACAAAACTAAACATACTCTGATGATACAAGCCAGAAACAGTACTCCTTGGTATTTCCCCAAAGGAGATGAAAACTTATGTACACATGCAAAAGAACTGTACACAATGTTTATAGAAGTTATTAAAGTACATTAAAAAACTGATTTAAAAAAAAGATCTAAATAGGATTTACATACTGCATGTGGTTTCGTCTTTTAAGTTTCTTTTAATCAGTTTTTGTTTTATTTTTCTTAGTATCATTGATTTGTTAAAGCGGGTCAGTTCTTTAGATTGTGCCATGTTACAGATTTGTCTGTTTGATTCCTTATAGTGTCACTTAAATTATTGCTATGTTCCTTATATTGCCTATTAACTGGAAGTTTTCTTTAATGGCATGATTAGATTCAGATTCAGTTCAACCTTTTTATGTTATAAAATTGACGAACAGAGTGTGCCTGAGGCCTCTTCGAGGGCTAGGAGTATAGTCCACAGTTTCCTTTTGTACCTATAGAGCTTTTCTCTGACACCAAAGACTACAGGGGACAGTGACATTGGCCTAGTTTTTTAACCTCTTTTAATGCAGACTAGGTGAGACTGTAGAGTTCCTCTGTCAGCAGGAATTAGGGACTGCTTTCTTTACTGAGGTGGCTTTTCTTCTCTCCACAGTGTTTTCCTGCATCAGAATCCCTCCACTATGTTCTCTCCTATGTATTACTGTACTGATCAAACATCAGAGAAAACCCAATCAGGAGAGCATCTGTCCCAGGCTGCTGCTTATCCTCCAAGGACAGGGTGTTTCAGTAAGAACGACCTGCGTTCCTCAGGTGAGGGGCAGCTTTGCACAGCCAGGGCAGCCTTCGCCAGGAGGAGAGCCTTGGCCCCAGGCACCTGTTTCACCATGAGTTCTGAGTCTTCCAGCATCCAGGAAATGGAGAGAGTTGGTAAGCAGCCCTGCCGGATGGTGTCCCAGAGCTTAGCATCTCTGGGCCAGTCAGCTAACAAGTTGAAGCCAAGGGATGAGCCACAGGCCCTCACCCCTTCCCCCCAGACCAGGAGGGCTAAGGAACTATCAGACTCTGGCCACAGACCAGCAGGATGGCAAAAAGAAGGGGATCTTGGGTCCCACAGGGCTGCTAAAGGAGCTGGTTGCAGTTCTTCACATCCCCATGGACCCAAACAGAAAGCTGGGCATGGTAAGTCAGCCAAGACTTTTTGGGCAGAATCCAAACCACCCTCTCCAAGCAGGGCATCAAAAGGGCAGCAGAGGGTACTGGCAGCTATGATCAGAGACATTACCACAAAGTCCTCTCGTTTGCCGTATGGCAGCCCTTTGAAGAGGCAGCACAGTGTAGGGGACCCAGACACCATGACCTCACTCACGGATTCCAGCCTAGTAGTGGATCACACAAGAGAAAAAGATGGTGATTTATCGGATGCAGATAGCAGTTACTCAGTGGATTCTCTCTCCTGTGTCTATGCCAAAGCCCTGACAGGGCCACTGAAGCCAAAGGATCTGCAGAGGAAGGAATGGGATCTCCCAGAGCCAGAGGACAATGAAAGTGACAATAGCCAAATATCTGAGGACTCGCTGACTGAGAGGGGGTACCAAAGCCCACAGGACAGTCTGGGGGACAGTTATCTCACCAGTCGCCATGACCACTCCAGAGCCAGAGCTAGAGCCTCTGTGAGGGGCTTTACCACATCATCAGACAGGGAACTGTTCGCTCAGGCTCACAGGAGCTTTTCACTGGATAGCCTGCTTGATACGGAGGAAGAACTGGGGGAAGATCAGCAAGAAGAGCCTTTCTTCAGTTCAGCTGATGAGCTGCCAACAGAGACTTTTTGGCACCTGCAGACCTCCAGTCTGCCTATAATGGGCCAGGAGGCAATGTGCAGGCTTGGTCCCATCACCCAAAGAACAGGAGCCACGCTGGATGCCACCCTGTCAATGAGCAGTTCATTTTACCTTGATTCTCACCCCCAGCCCTACTGTGGGCAGTCTGCGTTGAAGGTGGAGGCAAGCTCCTCTGAGCAAACCAATACTGTCCAAAGCATGCAGGTTTCAAGAGGGAGCCCTCTGTTGTCCATGGATTCTTGGTTTTCCTGTGACTCCAAGATTGACCCCAGCAGCCCCCTAGGAATAGTGGGTTCTTTATGTCAAAGCCCTAATGCTCAGGAGTTTCAGCTCTGTGGTCGGGAGAGGCCTGGATACTGGCCAAATATGGAAGGACTAAAGCCATCAGGTACAGAAGCAGTCCCGCCCTATACCTTCAAACTTCCCCCAGGTGGTGCTGAGCTGCCCTGCAGTGTAAGAGCTGTGTACGCAATTCCTGCTTCTGATACATCCAGGCTGTCATTCTGGGGGTCTTACAGGCTTCTTCAGCCAGGAGCTGATGGCACCTTTCAGGACAGAGGTGTCCCTGACACAGCCCAGCAAGACAACTCTGAAACATCCAACAACTCTAGCGTGTCAAGCATGCTGGCTGCCTCTGCCTCCTCGTTTACTCATGTAGGCAGTACCTGTGAGAGGGACGGGGTGGCCCTTCAGCAAAAGTACCTCCTAGAACTATCTCATCCTGTTTTGGATGCCATAGGAGAGCCCCAGCCAGCTTTCACCTCCCTCAAGGAAGATTATGGTTCCCTGACCCAAGCTTCTGACAAAGGAAGAGATACCCTATTGGCAGTTGGCTCTGACATATCTAGCAGTCTGAATTTCAACAACTTTCCTATCCATATATCCAAAATTAGGCATTTGAGGGCAGAGAAAGAACAGGATAGTTTGAGTGTCGAGTTAGAAGGTACTTCAGATTTCTTTATAACTGATGAGAAAGAGGTAAGTTACAATGGAACTTATTCAGCAGATATAGAATCATTGACTTCTGCAACTACAAATGCACAGGCCTTTGTAGCAGAGAATAAGGTAGTAAATTCCGTGATAGAAGCATGTGAAGTCAAACAGAACAACTTGGAAGAGGCCTCTCAGAGTAGCAGGAGGGAGCCTGGATTGGTGACTTCCTCTGATGAGTGTTTCTTCCTGAAAAACCCTTGTCACAGTAATGTCACCATAGTCACCAAAGAAGACCATTGGCCCCAAGGCTGGGCTCCTCTCAGGAAAAGTAGTGTTGGCCAGGCAGGGCAATTAAATCACAACAGCCACCACCCCCAACAGGAAGAGAAAGCAGACTACCAGGAGTGCTCCAAAAAAGAAGTTGGAAGACACCCCAATCTTTCCTTTGCCTTTTCATCGGGTTCAGAGCTGTACCTACACTCTGCTCCTTGGCATTCATTCCCATCTTCCCTGCAGTCACCTCCATTAGAAACATTTTATGTAACCAAAAGCCGGGATGCCCTGACAGAAACTGCCTTAGAGATCCCGGCTTGCAGAGAAGCAAGAATGCCTACCCCACCTCCGAGGGAAGCCTGGGGCTTGGGTCATGACTGCCAAGTCCTCCAGAATGTTTATTGGAAGAATAATTTGCCAGTGTTGTTACAAAAACAGAATTCCAAGGTTGCCTCATTTGAGCAGGTCACAGCAGAGAGGCCAGTTGATCAGAACACCAAGAAAGATAGGGGAGAAATAGGGAAAAGCCCTGGAGATGCTGACGAAGAAAGCCATAATTCAGTGTATTTTATTGTTTCTCGGAACAGACATTTTTTTACATCCACCAGCACAAAAGTATGTGAATATGAAAATCAGGTTGGGAATTTAAATAAACACAATTTTCCATCACTCAAGGAGGGAGAAAAGACTTCTGTACAGTCCTGTTGCAACGTTTCCTCAGACAGCTCTGGATCTGGGAAGCCTCTTGTTTGTGAATATGGGGCAAATAGGGAAGAAGAGCAGGATCAGAGTACAGTCCTAGCACAGACCCAGGCCTCTAATGTGAACAGACAGTTCCCTTCTGGGGCCAGGTCTGATTTCATCTATAAAACCATCAGCGTAGGCCTTGACAAGGACATGCTACAGGAAACTACTCTTTCTTTGAAGTCTAGTTCAGCACATCGTAGAGTAAGCAGCTCAGAGATAATGGCCCAGGATGGGAATCCAGCTCATAAGGGGGAAGGGAAGAATGAATCTGGGCTTCCTGGAAAATCTCTCTATCCCAAAGACAGCTCAGAAGAGTTTAAGCTTCCATGGACAGAGTCTACACATGGAAGGTTTCAGTCAGTTATATATTCTCAGAAAAAACTCACTGAATGCAAGGAGCCTGGGAAGTCTCAAGAAATGTTAAATTCTGAAGGACCACCCCCAGGAAAGAAACAGAATAAAAGATTTAATAGTGCTGATGAAATGGGTAGGCTAATTAAGAGTGTAATACAGCTAGAAAATGGTATCTTGGAAATTGAATCCAAGCAGAATAAGCAGCAATATGCTTCCCATACACTGGGAGTCAGTAATGAGTTTGTGTTCCAGGACCAGGAGATGCCTGACCATGTCCTGAGGTCAGGCAGCTCTGGAAACCGCTTGTCCTTCAAGGATCAGCCATCTTCTCTAAAACAGACAGATGATGCTATCTTTAGGGATGGCAAAGTTGGAGAAATGAAGGTTAACAGTAGCATTGGGGAAGATCCTCGGGTTCAAAAAATCACCTTGAGTCCCTTCAAGTCAGGAAAATGGGTTCAAGACATTAAATACGTGAGCGAGCACACACCTCTCGCCGTGTTAGACAGACCTACCAGGAACACTTGGGATTACTTAGGGACATGTACAACTCACAGTGAGTGCACCAAAACTTCTGCTAATCCAAGGAGAACAAAAGCATTGGCTAGAGCTGTACCATTGCAGGCCAGGCCTGATTGGCCTTCTGAGAAGAAAAGCAAGTGGGTACACGCATCAGCCAGCCCCAGGGGGCAGCCCTGTGGTTGGAAAAGTCTTGAATCACAGACTGTGAAAGATTCTCAGGAAAGTCAAGTTGCCAAACATATAAGTAGTTCTAATCCAGAGGAGCCAAAAGTTCAGGGCAGAGTTAAAGAAATGACTACACAAAGAGGAGAGAGCCTACAAGAGGAATACAAAATGGTTTCATCAACTCAGAAACTTCTTAGTCCAAGTCAACGTTGTATGGACACATTTTTCAGCCAGGAGACCAGCCCATTGCTAAGCCGGCTAGACTCCTCTATAGCTCCTCACCAAGACCTGTGTAATGCCTTGCCCTTGAATTCTCTAAGACTGCCAAGAAGCTATCTTTGTGTGCCTGATGCTATAGGCATCTCTTCAGTTGACTATGTGCTGGATCCTACAGTGTTAAAAATGCCTGACAGTCCTTGGGTAACCGAAGCAGGATGTCAGGGCTACAGTGGAGAGCCCAGAAGCCACAGCCCTCAAAGAAATGTTCGAGGGTGCTTCTCCATGGCACACACTGCTTGGTGTGGATCAGCGATCTTCATGGCCATGGGATCTCAAGATCAATCCAATGCACCAGAGAGTGTTTCCTTGAGGGCTGAGGGGAGGAGATCAGCAAGCACCAGCCCCGAAGACCAAGGAGGGGATCCCAGAAGCACCTCGATGGGCTCGAGTACCTGGGTGAATTCTGCTTCTGAAGCCAAGGCATCTGTACTGACTGGAACAAAAACAGCCAGTTCTCTGGACAGGATCTCTAGCCCACTTGAAAAGTGCACCGCCTGTCTCTTAGAAGAGAGTAACAGCCAAGCCAGGCAGGTGAAGCAGAAGACTGAGAAGGAGGCCAAAGACCTCTGTCCTACAAGTGCTATTTTCTCAGCACCTGTGTCCCTGGAGACCCCTGCCCATCGATCCACGGGCTTGGCTGTGTTGGAGGAGATCAGAGAGACAAAGACCCATAGAAAACAGCTGCACAACTTGGTGGCTGAGGGCAGAGTCCTTCCTTACTACGAGACTTTATTAGAACCTGAACGTTCTTCAAGGGCCCCCAGCAGGCCTCAGTGTCAACAAATGGACCAGCCGATGTCAGAGAAGACCGAGAATGAGGGTGAAGCGCAGGGATTCCATGTGGCATCTCCCTCTGCTGAACCAGGACATCAGGGGACTGATAAGAGGAAAGTCCTTAAGACCACACCCCTCTCTGCAGACAGCGTTCAACCTCTGCCCAACACTGAAGTTAACAAGGGGCCATGGCAGCCCTCACAGACTTTCTGCCTTGCTGACCCTGCTTTAGGAAAAAGCCATTATTCTGGAGAACTGAGAGCAGGGAAGCAGTTTATATGTTACTCTGGCCCTTTTGAAATCATAGAGGAAAAGAAAGCAACTGGAATACCTTCTGCTGATCCTGTAGACTCAGACAGTCTTCCTTCTTCAGCAGCTGTAGAGGAGAACAGGAGGGTAATACCAGAGAAAGTAGTGGCTGCCTTATCTTCTCAGAACCCTTCTGACCATGGTGAAGTGAGTCAGCACGGGCGAAGCCAGGTAGTTCCCTGCGAGACGGCAGACGGCATGCTCCCTGGCAGTCGGGAGAGCAGCCGGGCACACCAGGAACCTGGAACTCTAGATACCACATATGAAGAAGGTTCAGGTAACTTCATAGTGGCTGCACAGGGAGGAAAAACAACCTGTTTTGAAAGTCAGCTTGTGATCTGTGATGTTCATAATTCTTCCAGTCTCTTGGGGTTTAACCAAGACCATGCCCAAGATCTTGAGGCTTCTAATGGCTTAGAAGAAGGGAAGGCAAGTCCCAGACAAGGTGCTGGCCTGCCAGGAGCTCTCTCACAGCAGTGTGTGAAGAAGAGTAGTGCTGGTTCTGGGGTGGCAGAAGCCTGCAGGGCTGACAGCAAACACCCCAGGCCAACTCCATTGCCAGATCAAAGAGATAGCCCAGATCCTGGGGGAGTTAGGGAGGAGGGCCTTTTCAGATGTCTACAGGAACCTTCAGATTGTGTTGTCTTCTCAGGGAGCATTGATGTCAAAACGCTCAGCCCATCTGGGGGGCAAGAAGACAGCAAAATTCTTCCTTGTCAGCAACAATGCAACCCTCAACCCATTGCTTCTCACATCTCCTCCCTCTCCTCTGCTTTACTGTGTTACAGAGATGGTGACCTGGAGAAGGGAACTTCTAAGGTTGCCCCACAGGCTCTCCACCCACCCTGCGAAGTATCTTGTAGAGCCTGTGGAGTGGGTGAGAGAGGAGAGAGCTATTCCAGTGACTCTGATATGTTCTTGGTACACAACGTTGAGCCCAAAGACATTCATGTGAAATTTGGGCCAGCAGCCAGCAGCATTCTGGAGCCCTCCACTGCTGCCGCTGTCCTATCTCTGGCTCAAGGCTGCAGCTCCCCTTCTGCCCCTGATAGGACAAGTTCCATCAGCCACTCAGTTTCTGTAGGGGATCCTGAGAAAAAGCTTGCTGAGCATAAAGCCAACACAGAGCTTGAGGCTCTCCTTTCTCCTAAAGATGTGTGCTCAGAGCCACAGAGGAAGTTTCAGGACAACTCAGTAGGTGGCCAGAATGCACAGGAGTCTCAAACCAAGCCAGAGCTACCTGCAGCAACCAGGAGACAACACACCCTTAATTTAAGTGAAGCGTCTGTTGAGAGTGAGCTGCTGGTGAAAGCACAGCATGAATGTTTAGAAAACGCAATCAGATGCCTTCCAGAAAAGCCAAAACTTTCGACTGAGTCCAGAGATCACAGTGGCTTAGATTCCCAAGCCAAGTTCATAGTGAAGTTAAAGCACACCTCCAGTCCCCAGGTTGGCAGTCTCTGGGAGGAGGAAAAGCAACAGAGAGAGCACGCTTCAAGTGGTAGTGATGACCCTGTCCAGAGCATGTGTCTCCCTTGTTCTGATGAAGGTGGCTTGGATGGCTGTCAGATTAGAGATGCAGGCAGAGCTGAGGTGGCTATGGCCAAGGCCCATGTGTCCAAGACATTCTCATCAGGCTTTAAAGACTCAATGAGTGTCCCTTTGGGGCTTACAGCCCAGAGCCCTGGCCAGCCCTCTTCTGGCCAGGAGCAGCTGGCTCCCTCCCACAGGTGCTCACTTCCTCTGATTGCAATCTGCCGTGGCCCTAAACGCTGCACGTCCTCTCTCAGACCACAATTTTCTGTGGTCAGCTCTTCCTGGTCTCTTCAGGAGCTGAACTTGAGTGTGGAGCCCCCTTCCCCTACAGATGAAGAGACACAGGAGCCTAACAAATTGTGGAACCCATATCCCAGAGGCCACTCCTCAGAAAAGTCAGTGGTAGAGACATCTCTAAAAGCTGAGGGCTACAATCATAAAGCCTCAGCTAACTTGAACAGTAGCTCTCCTGATCACAGGCCCCTTCAACCCACCAGCCCTCCATACCCAGTGTCTTCAGCTCCCTTGTGCATACCAACCCCTGATTTTATGACCTGCTGGAGGTCTGGTACAGTGGAACAGGCCCAGCAGGAAAAGCCAGAGAGAGCAGACAAAGGAATATTGCATTTTGGCTCCAGTGACATCAATCCTTGCCATCCGGAGGGTCCTGCACACATTGGCTGGAAGCAGTATGTGTTTGGTAGTGCAGTCGATGTCTCCTGTAGCCAGACACCCCAGGGCCTGGTACCATCACAAATGGCCCAGTGCTCCAGCATGGACAGTGGCCTAGAAGACCAGAACTCCCTGTTCCACTCACACCTCAGCACCTTCGCCAATGCCCAGGGCCTGGCAAGCCGATGCAGCAGCATTGAAAATGCCCGAGGTTCACATGAGGCCTGGGAAGTATGGGATTCCTCACTTGCCTTGCGGAGCCCCCACTTCATGATGGGCCCTGAAGGAGCAGCCCCCACTAAGGGTCCTGACAAGAGGGTTCAGTTCCTAGGTACCCCCGATGAACCAAGCTATCTGAGGAGTGAGCCCCACTTGGCTGAAGGAAGTGCTGCAGGTCCAGTGGATGAGATTATGCTGCTGTATCAATCAGAGGCAGGTGGCCCTGTGGGACAGTCCAGAACAAACACCTTGGAGCAGGGCACACAGACCCTGGGCTGTAGTTTCCACTGGAGCCACACCGACATCTCTGCTCATTCAGAAGCCAGCACAATGCCAGTCTGTGATCTGGCCTCCTGGGCGAGCATGCACAACCTGTCTCTCCACCTCTCACAGCTCCTGCATAGTACCTCAGAACTGTTGGGGAGTCTCTCCCAGCCAAGTGTGGCTGAAAAGGAACAAAACACCAAGAGGGAGACCCCAGACGAAGCACCCCAGACTCTTATGATAGACAGCTGTACTCAAACCACTATGGATGAGGGCATCCAGACTGACCTGGCCTCACCACGTCTGCACCTCCACGCTCCAGAGCTTGGCCCTCGAGAGATCAATGTGGTCCTTGATGTACTGGGCCCAGATATCTTTAACATGTCTCAAGAAAAGGGACATGTCCCAGGGACACTTCAGAAGAGAGAAGCCAAGGAAAAAGCGTGGGAAATAGCAGGACTCACAGATCTTCAGAAAGAAAGTACCCACTGCAGGCCACAAAGCCCTCCAGTGCCTTCATCCCTTCTGAGGTTTCAGAAGGCCACCTTTGGGCAGAACCTACATTCTGTGAGCCCCCAGGCTTCTCCTGATGCCTCCCTGCCTCCTGGCTCCCAGACAGAGGAACCCTCCTGCCTGGCTGTCAGCAGTGTCAACGTTAGCATTTCTCACTCTCCAGGACCCTGCCTCAATGCTGCAGAATCGGTTGGGGAACCTAGGGCCCAGAAGGAGCTGTTCTCGTCAAGTGCCTTGTTGGTGGACAGGGCCTCCTCCCCAATCCTCACAGTTAGTGCTAGTACTCAAAGGTCAGATTTCCCCCTAGGCTCTTTGTCTGTCTCAGCCCCTTTAGTGCAGCCTCTTGAAGGCCACCAAAAGCTTGTCTCCAGCCCAGACCTTCCCCTTGATGCCCCTAGTCCTCCAGTGGATAATTATTCTCAAACCATTGATGGGTCAGGTGGCTCTCAGAGCATGGGGGATCCATGTGGAGAAGGCAGAAGTTCATTAGAAAGAAATAAGGGCAGAGTAAGCTCCCCAGGCAGCCCACAGCACAGCTCAAAAATCCAAGTTCATTTCTTAGAGCAGCCTTATCAGCAGCTTCAGCCCTGGAGCACCACCTGGGTCCAGAGCAGACTTCTGCCTCTACCACTGAGGAACAGGAGTCAGAGGCTGACTCAGGGCTTCGTCCCTGAGGATGTGGCTTCCCTGGAGTGTGGCCCACTTAGCAGTAGGGGGCTGAATAAGTTGCAGAGCAGGACAGAAAATGGAGGTGAAAGTTTAGCATCTCCACTGGAGACACAACCCACTCTTGACGAACTCTCTTCTTGGGGAGGCCTCCAGCACCACAGCCCCTGCCCTGTCCCTGAGTTGACTGATAAAACAAGGCTCCAGGGTTCTACCTTGGGCCCAGCTGAGGACTGCCAACCTCAAGGGCTTCTGTGTCCCAGTTCCCAGATGTGTGTGGCCCTTGGGCCCCAGCATCACAGCCTGAGGGACCTCCCAGTGCACAACAAATTTAGTCATTGGTGTGGGGTTCGGGATGGCTCTACTGGGGAGCTAGGAGTGATAGAGTTGCTGGGGTCCAGACATGATCTCAGCTCTGGAGAGCAGGGACAGAAACCTCCTGACATCCAGAGCCAGGATCCTGAGTGGTCCCAGAGGAAACAGATCCCCTTGCAAGTTGGGGCCCAGAACCTCTCACTCAGCTTGGAACTCACAGAAGCGAAACTGCATCATGGTTTTGGGGAGTCAGATGCCCTGCTGCAGGTGCTGCAGAGTGGGACAGGGGAGGCACTCACTGCTGATGAACCTGTGCCATCTACCTGGGAGGAGCTCCATGCCCGGTAAGCACCCCAGCCTGGAGTGGGAGGGCAAGGGGTGGCCTTATAGGAAAGAGAACTGGAGAAGGCTTTGTGCTGGCTGTTCCCTTTATTGTTCAGTTCTGGGATCTTTGAGAGATCAGAAATAGATCATAAGATGGAGAAGGGTGTTCAGGGCCAGTTTCAGTGAATCAACCACATTTTATCTCAGACAAAAACAAACCATTGAGACCCTCCGGAGACAGCGGGCTGAGCGACTGCAAAACTGCCACCAGACACGAAGTCTCAGTCCCCAGAAACAACTGAGCCTCCTGCCTAATAGGGATCTTCCCACCCGTGTCCTTGACTTACCCAGCAAGCGCCGAGAATACCTGCAGCAACTGAGGAAGAATGTTGTGGAGACCACCAGGTACGGGTGGACCCAGAGCCCTGTAGGGAGTAGGCTTTGTGTGGGGTGAGGGTTGTGGAGAGCAGGGCTTGGATCTTAAGCATCCTTAAGGATACAGCTTCCTCTCACAGGAATAATTCCAGGAGTGGGTCCCCTGTGCCTGTGGACAAGCAGAGGTGGCTGTGGGAGACTGGGGCAAAGAGAATGAAGAGGATGTGAGAGAGTGGGGGGGCGAGGTGGGCAGAGAAGTCCCGGGGGAGGATGAACAGAGAGCTGTGACACAATATGACACTGCAGGCCAGAGCCTCAGAATGAGATGTAAAAAAACAAACAAGACCCGGTGGGCAAGGGGAGGATGGGTCATTCAGGATCGGTGGTGGTCAGAAAGTGGAGACAGAAGAAGGTATCTCATGAAAATGGAAACAAAAAAAAAAAATTAAAAAAAGGAAAGCTGGGGTAGAAATGTTTATACCAGACAAAATAGACTTCTCAAAAAAGGTTATAATAAGAGTCAAAGAAGGACCCAGCAATTCTACTTCTGGGCATTTACCCAAAGAAACAAAACACAAAACACAAAATCAAGACACATACACCTCTATGTTCATTGTAGCATTATTTACAGTAGCCAAGATATGGAAGCAACCTAAGTGTTTATCAGTAGATAAATGGATACAGAAAAAGTGGTGCATATATGCAATAGAATATGGCTTACCCATAAAAAAATGAAATCTTGCCATCTGCAACAGCATGGATGGACCTAGAGGACATTGTGCTGAGTAATATAAATCAGAGAAAGTCATGTCATATGATTTCACTTATATGTGGAATTTAAAAAATAAACAAACAAACCAACTAGAAACTCAGATACAGAGAACATTTTAACAGTTGCCAAAAGGGAAGTACAAAATAGTCATGGGGATGTAAAGTACAGCGTAAAGAATATAATTAATGATATTTTAATAACTATGTATGGTATCAGATGGATGTTAGATTTATTGGGGTGATCACTTTTAATTATATAAATATCTAGTCACTGGGTTTTATATCTGAAACTAATATACTGTACATCAAGTATAATTGAAAAATTTGAAAAGGTGGTGTTGAATAGGCCTGGGGTGAGCAGGCCAGGGCCATCACCCACCCACCATGTTAGAAGGCATCTCTCTGCCCCTATGGTCCTTCCCAGGAGCCCAGGGTCCGCGTCAAGGTCTGCTCACCCACCCTCTGATATAGAGCTGATGCTACGAGAATACCAGCGGGCTCGTGAGGAGGCCAGAGTAGAGATTGCCCAGGCCCGGGACCGACTGCGGGAGCGAACTGAAAAGGAGAAGATGAGAATCCGCCAGCAGATCATCGCCCAGCTGCTGAGGGTGGGGAATAGGGCCAGCTTCTGATTTCTGGAGGCAGACCTCAGACTGGGTCAGTCTTCACTGGGCTTTCAGTCATGGGATGTAGCATTTGGAGAGTGTTGGACTCTTGGTGCCAGGTCAAAGCTGTGCTCACTCTCTCTTTACATGTCATCATCATCAGACCAGCTCCTGTCCCTGGGCCAGAGTCTGGGAGGAGGCTATTTTGGTATATAGTTGGGGGTGTGGGGAGATGTGAGGGTGGGAGGCAGTGGGGCGGATAGGATCTGGGGAGGTGAGGAGGGGTGGTTTCAGAGCAGTGGGGTATATAGTTAGTGATGGTACACCAGACACTGGTTGATGGTGATTTATCCTTCCCAGGAAGAGGAAAAACTACAAACCCTGGCCACTTCCAGCTCCTTGTGCACCAGCTCCAATGGAAGCCTCTCCTCTGGTGTCACCTCTGGCTACAACAGCAGCCCAGCCTTGTCAGGCCAGCTCCAGTCCCCAGACAGTGTGGTGAGTAGGCAGATGCTAGTCACAAGCCAGGGGCTAGAACTGCTAAGACAAGAATTTGGACAGGAAGTTCTCCTGGAGGCCACTGCTGACATCTGACGGACAGGTGCCTTTGGCCTTTTCTCTGAGTCTGTCTTTCTTGCCCTGTTCATTCATTCAACAAGTGTTTATTTTGTAGGTGTAGTTGGGCATTGGGGATAACTATGAATTTCATAGTGAGCAAAACTATTCTTGTCCTTAAACATACTATTAGAAGGATAAATATTAAACAACTTGTTGTATAATTAATTATTGTTGCATTACATTCTATGAAGAAGGGATGCTAAGCTTGTGTAAAATGTGGGGGCCTGACCTAGTCTGGAAGCTTGGTAAAGATGCTCTGAAGAGAGTGCATTTAAATTGGACTGTAAGTGTGAGAGTTAACTCAGTAAAAGCTTAGTGCTGTGGTGTCCGGAGAGATGTGGGAGCCAGAGGACAGCCTCCCAGAGGGCCCAGCAAGGGAGGCTCTGAGAGAGGAAGACTTTGAGGAACTAAAAGAAGACTCACGTGGCTGGAATATAATGAGTGAGGTGGGAGAATGACATGAAAAAAGGGCCAGAAAAGGCAACATCATGTAGACTCTATTGAGAATTTGGGCCTCTTTCTAATCCATCTGATTATGTTACTTCCCAAAAACTGCTGAAAAGACTTTGAGTAGGGAGCAGAATGATGAGATTATGAGAAGGGGGCAAGAGCAGCTCTGGTTGACCCATAATGACCATGAGAAAGCCGAGTGAGAGACGACGATTGCTTGGTTTGGAACAGTGCCAGTGAAGATGAACAGATGTGGATGCAAATAGAAAGCACTGCTGGCTCGGTGTGGAGGACGGGGGAAGGAGGACTTAACAATGCACACTTGGAGTCTGGAGGTAGACAGGTTTTGTGAGGAAGATCATGAGTCTAGTTTTGTATTTACTGGGTTGATAGCACTTGTGCAAAATGCAGAGGGGCTGTTGGAATACAGATCTGGCACTCAGAGGTAAGATCTGGCTGGAGATAGAAAATTTGAAATTCATTTTATAAGAAAAACTTCACATAGAAAAAAATACAGTTTTCAACAGTAGCAAAAGACATACAATGTCAAGTGCGTATTTCAGTCTTCTATTTGCCCTCCCAAGAATATCATTCCCATTTGGTGTATATTTCCAGAGATATTCTGAGCATCTATAAGAATATATCTTATAAAGCAGTGGTCCCCAACCCCCAGGGCATGGACTATTACCAGTCCGTGGCATTTGGTACTGGTCCGCAGAGAAAGAATAAATAACTTACATTATTTCCGTTTTATTTATATTTAAGTCTGAACAATGTTTTATTTTTTTAAAATGACCAGATTCCCTCTGTTACATCCGTCTAAGACTCACTTTTGATGCTTGTCTTGGTCACATGATACATTTATCCATCCCACCCTAAAGGCCGGTCTGTGAAAATATTTTCTGACATTAAACCGGTCCGTGGCCCAAAAAAGGCTGGGGACCACTGCTGTAAAACACATAAATGGAAGCATACTCTACCCACTTTGTCCCTTTGCTTTTTTCCCTTAAAAATACTTTTTTGGATATTGAATATCAGTAAGTCTAGTGCTGACTCATTCTTTTTAACAGTTAAATAGTGTTTCTTTTTTCTCTTTAATTGCATGTTTGTTTTCTTAGAGAGAAGGAGAGAGATAAGCATTAACTTGTAGCTGCGTCACTTTAGTTGTTTGTTGATTGCTTCTCATATGTGCTTTGATGAGGTGTAGGGGTGGGGGCTCAAGCCAAGCCAGTGACCCCTTGCTCAAGTCAGTGACCTTTGGGTTCAAGCCAGCAACCATGGGGTCATGTCTATGATCCCATGCTCAAGCTGGCGACCCTGTGCTCAAGCTGGTGAGTGAGCCTGCGCTCAAACTGGATGAGCCCACGCTTAAGCTGGCAAACTTGGGGTTTTGAACTTGGGACCTCAGAATTTTGCTTCAATATGAGTTTTTTTCATGTAGTTTTTGTTTTGCAATATATTTCAGGTTTTGGTTTTAGTGTTATACTCCTTTTATAGTAAAAAAAGGTGTAAGTTTTTCTTTTTCAGTGTTTAGGAATAGTTACAGTAGTAATGGAAACCTTATACCTATTAAATTGTCAAAAATTAGAAAGCTGGATGATGCCAGATGTTGGCAGGTTGTTGGGGATATAGGAACCCTTACGGAGTTATGACCCAGCAATGCTTGCAGAGTTTATGAGGAAACATGTATGAAATTGTTCTTTAAAGTATTATTTGAAGTGGCAGAGAGTTGGAAGCCACTAGAAAATTTATCACTGAGGGAATGAGTAGGTAAAAATGTGGCTGATACACACATTGAATACTATGCAAGAGTTGTAGTGAACAGATTAGCTGGACTCCTAGGCAAAGTGCTGCTGAATGAAAACACTATGAAACAGAATAAGATATAACACATTGCTATTTATATAAATTAAGACAATATATATAAAAGCAATCCTTTTTTGCAAGAACAGATACACACAAAAAGATAGATATACCCTAAACAGGTCAAAATAATATAAGATAGATGGGAGAGAGAAGGGGGATGAAAGGTGAAAACATTTTTAGAATGAAAATCTTTTAAAACTTGGTATAATTATACTGTGGAACTGGCAAGGTGTCTGGTATTTGAGGGGATTGGTTCTTTGAAAGGTTTCTTCTATCCAAAGTGGTCTGTTGAGATTAGGGGTTGGCAAACTATAGCCCTTTGGCCAGATCTGGCCCATTCCATGTTTTTATAAATAACCTTTTACTGGAATACAGTCTCACCCATTTATTTGTGTGTTGCCTGTGGTTGCTTTTATGCTACAATGGTAGAGGTGAGTCGTTGCAACTATTCCAATGGTCCAGAAAACCTTAAATATTTCTTACCTACCCCTTTACAGGAAAAGTTGGCCAATCCCTAGTTTACATTTTCCACCTCTTCTTGAGTCAGTTTTGATTTTAACATGTTAATTTCTTTTCTATTATTATTATTAATTATTATTAAGTGAGAGGAAGGGAGATAGAGGGACAGACTCCTGCATGTGCCATGACCAGGATCCACCTGGCAACCCCCATCTGGGGATGATGCTTGAATAAACCGAGCTATTCTCAGTGCTGGGGGCCAACGCTCCGACCAACCAAGCTATCCTTAGCTCCCAGGGCTGATGCTTGAACCAGTCGAGCCACTGGCTGTGAGAGGGGGATAGAGGGGGGGAAGAGAAGCATATAGTTGCTTCTCCTGTGTGCCCTAACCAGGGATTGAACCCAGGATGTCAGTATGCTGGGCCAATGAACTATACACTGAGCCAACTGTTCAGGTATTTTCTATTATTAATTCCCTTTTCCTGTGATAATTTTTCAGTCTGTCCTTGTCTTATGGTCAGTATTTTAAAGAATTTGTTTATCTGTTCTTTTTCTCATGGTTTTTTTTTTTTTTTTTTTTTTTTGTATTTTTCTGAAGCTGGAAACGGAGAGAGACAGTCAGACAGACTCCCGCATGCGCCCGACTGGGATCCACCCGGCAAGCCCACCAGGGGCGACGCTCTGCCCACCAGGGGGTGATGCTCTGCCCCTCCAGGGCGTCGCTCTGTCATGACCAAAGCCACTCTAGCACCCGGGGCAGAGGCCAAGGAGCCATCCCCAGCGCCCGGGCCATCTTTTTGCTCCAATGGAGCCTCGGCTGCGGGAGGAGAAGAGAGAGACAGAGAGGAAGGAGAGGGGGAGGGGTGGAGAAGCAGATGGGCGCTTCTCCTGTGTGCCCTGGCCGGGAATCGAACCCGGAACTTCTGCACACCAGGCCAACGCTCTACCACTGAGCCAACTGGCCAGGGCTTTCTCATGTTTAGATTAAAGGTATGCATTTTTGGCAAGAATACCACAGATATTATGTGCCCTTCTCAGTTGGGGTTGCCAGGTAAAACAAAAGGAAGTATGAGATGCCAGTTAAATTAGAATTTGAGAATAACAGCAAATAGTATGTACCTAGTCAATGCCTTATTTTTACTACATTATATCCAAGGGTACATTATGTCACTATGTCTGATTACTGGTGATATTTTTGAAGTTACAGTGATATCTGGAATACCCCCACTGAAAAGTTACTGTTTTTCTCTTCATAATTAATAAAAATCTTGGGAGACATGCTTTGAGACTATGTGGACATTCCAATTTTTTCTCAAATTTTTGCTCACTTATTTTAGCATTCATGTACTTTACCTAAGAAAATGATCCCTGTGGTGTTTTTTTGGTTTTTTGTTTGTTTGTTTTTGTATTTTTCCAAAGTTAAAAGCAGGGAGATAGACAGATTTCTGCATTTGCCTGACCAGGATCCACCTGGCACGCCCACCAGGGGGCGATGCTCTGCCCATCTGGGACGGTGCTCCTTTGCAGCTGGAGCCATTCTGGCGCCTGAGGTGGAGGCCATGGAGCCATCCTCAACACCCTGGCCAACTTTGCTCCAATGGAGCCTTGGCTGCGGGAGGGAAAGAGAGAGATAGAGAGGTGGTGTGGACCGTAAATGGCAAAAAGCCATTGTAGATTCGAGGCTTAGCAAAAGGCTAAGTTCTCCCCCCTTCAACTCCATATTTGGCTTTGATGCTGAGTATTTGCACCCACTCCACTTGCTTCCTTGGGTTGCTGGGAGCAATATACATGCCCTTCCTCTGACTCTTTGTTTGTTTCAGATGTTGGTAGATTTCACTAATGTATCCTGTTTTTGCCTGGGGAGAGTTCCTGTCTTAGCCTTGGATGTGCAACTTTGTATCAAGGTCCTTGATTTGCATATGGCTATATAATAAAGCAAACTGGGGCTATGGGGCACTCAGATACTGCCAGGCATGTTGAAGAGTCCTCCCAGTCCCATCGTTTTTGTTTTGATAAGTGTGTTTCTTTAATTCCGCACGGTTATTAGGAGCCGCGCTGGTCCACGGCAGAGAAGGAGAGGAGGAAGGGTGGAGAAGCAGATGGGCACTTTTCCTGTGTGCCCAGACTGGGAATCGAACCCGGGACCTCTACATGCCAAGCCGATGCTCTACCACTGAGCCAACCGGCCAGGGCCTATCCCTGTGGTGTTTTAATGACAATTTTGCATTTCCCTTATTTCTTCTACATTTGTTTTTATTTTTTTCCTTCTTTTCAAAGTGAGAGGAGGGGAGATAGACTCCTGCATTCGCCCTGACTGGGATTCACCTGGCAACCCTCATCTGGGACTGATGCTCTACCCATCTGGGGCCATGCTTGCAACTGAGCTATTCTTAGCACCTGAGGCAGAGGCTCCATGGTGCCGTCCTCAGCGCTCAGGGCCAATGAGCTAGAACCAATTCAACCATGGCTGTGAGAGGGAAAGAGAGAGAGAGAGATGGAGATGGAGAGGGAGACGGATGGAGAAGCAGATGGTCACTTCTCCTCTGTGCTCTGACTGGGAATTGAACTCAGGACATTTACATGCCAGGCCGATGCTCTACCACTGAACAAACTGACCAGGGTCATCTTTTACATTTATTAATTGAAAATTTTCTATAAGGATATATTATCCCTTCTCTCCCTATTTATTTTATTGAGTTAATTATTTAGGTCAATTTGGACTTAAATATTTTATTTGATGTGTTATAGTCCAATACCATCATTATTAATTTCATTAATCAAATTATTTCAGATTTCATTATTTGAAGTTTTTTCAGATTGGGTCCTATGCCCTTTAACATGCCCATCCATTTGTTGAATACTTCTTTACTATAGTTCATTTACTCTTTTGTTGTTGTTATACCTTCCTGGATTTTAGTATATTCACAGTATTGTGTATCCATCAACACAGTAAATTTTAGAACATTTTCATTACCCCAGAAAGAAAGTCATGTCCATTAATTGTCACTTCCCAAACCCACTCACTGTTCCCAACCCTAGATAACCACTAATCTGGACATTTCATATAAATGGACTCAGGTGGGCCATTGTGATTGGTTTCTTTCACTTAGCATGATGTTTTCAGGTTTGTATTCATTTCCTAGAGTTGCTATAACAAATTACCATAGACAGTTGGTTTAAAACATTAGAAATCTATTCTCTCATAGTTCTTGAAGCTAGAACGTTGAAATCAGGGCTTTGACAGCACCATTCTCCCTTTGGAAACTCTGTCCCATGCCTTCGAGCTTCTGGTGGTTGTGAGCAATCCTTGATGTTCCTTGACTTGGAACTGCATCACTCCAACTTCTGCCTCTGGCATCACTTGACGTTCTTCCTGTGTGTCTCTGTGTCTTCATATGGCTTTCTTACAAGGAAACCAGCCATAAGATGTAGGGCCCACTGCAAAGACCCTCTTTTTCTTTTCTTTTTTCTTTTTTTACAGAGAAAGTCAGAGAGAGGGATAGACAGGGACAGACAGACAGGAACGGAGAGAGATGAGAAGCATCAATCATTAGTTTAGTTTTTCGTTGCATGTTGCGACACCTTAGTTGTTCATTGATTGCTTTCTCATATGTGCCTTGACCGTGGGGCTACAGCAGACCAAGTGACCCCTTGCTCAAGCCAGCGACCTTGGGTCCAAGCTGATGAGCTTTGCTCAAACCAGATGAGCCGGTGCTCAAGCTGGCGACCTCGGGGTCTCAAACCTGGGTCCTCTGCATCCCAGTCGGATGCTCTATCCACTGCGCCACCGCCTAGTCAGGCTGCAAAGACCCTCTTTTTAAATAAAGTCACACTCATGGATACTTCAACACATCTTTTTTGGAGGACCCACAAGTGTTCATCCACATTGTATTATGTATCACATCTTCATTCCTTTTTATTGCCAATATCACATTGTATGACTCTATCACATTTTATTCATCTATTATCAGTTGATGAGCATTTAGGTTGTTTTCACTTTCTGCTTATTATGATGAATAATGCAGCTATGCAGATTCACGTACAAGTTTTTGTTAACATGTGTTTTCATTTCTCTTCGATGTATACCTAGGAGTTGGATCAATGGGTCATAGGGCAGCTTTATGTTTCACTGTTTGAAGAACTGCCAGACTGGTTTTGAAACTGGCTACACTATTCTACAGTTTCACCAGCAGTGTTTGTGCAGTGTATTTCTCTGTGTCCTGGTCAACATGTCTTTTTTTTATATATATAATATGTCTTTTTTATTATAGTCATCCCAGTGGATCATTGTGATTTTAATTTGCATTGTCCTGATAGCTAATGGTGTTGAACATCTTTTTTTTTTTTTTGTGACGGAGACAGAGAGAGACAGAGAGAGGAACAGACAGACTGGAAGTGAGAGAGATGAGTAGTATCAATTCTTTGTTTTGACACCTTAGTTTCTCAATGACTGCTTTCTCATATGTTCCTTGGCAGGGGGCTACAGCAGAGCAAGTGACCCCTCGCTCAAGCCAGTGATCTTGAGTTCAAGCTGGTGAGCCTTGCTCAAACCAGATGAGCCTGCGCTCAAACTGGCGACCTTGGGGTTTCGTACCTGGGTCCTCTGCGTCCCAGTCTGACGCTCTATCCACTGTACCACCGCTGAACATCTTTTCATATGCTTATTAGTCATTTATAAATTTTCATTGGGGAAATATCTTTTCAAATCTTTTGTCCATTTTCTAATTGGATTGTCTTATTAAGTCTAATAATTCTTTATATATTTTATTACAAGTCCTCTATCAGTTATATGATTTATAAAAATTTTCTTCCATTCTCTGTGTTGTCTTTTTACCTTCTTGATGGTGTCCTTTGAAGCACAAAAATTTTTAATTTTGATGATGTCCAGTTTATTTTTGTTGTTGCTGTTACTTATGTTTTTGGTTTTATATCTAAGATACTGTTGACAAATCCAAAGATTATGTGCATTTTTTTTTTGTATTTTTCTGAAGTGAGATGCAGGGAGGCAGAGACACACATATGCCCAACAGGGATCTACCCAGCATGTCCACTAGGGGGCGGTGCTCCATTGCAACAGGAGCCATTCTAGTGCCTGAGATGGATGCCATGGAATCATCCTCAGCGCCCAGGCCAACTTTGCTCCAATGGAGCTTTGGCTGCAGGAGGGGAAGAGAGAGATAGAGAGAAAGGAGAGGGGGAGGGGTGGAGAAGCAGATGGGTGCTTCTCCTGTGTGCCCTGGCCAGGAATCGAACCCAGGACTTGCACACGCTGGGCCAATGCTCTACTGCTGAACCAACCAGCCAGGGTGCATATTTTCTTATAATAGTTGTTTTTTTAGTTTCTGTATTTAGGTTTTTTATTTATTTTGAATTAAGTTTTGTATATAGTTAGAGTTAGGAGTCACATTTTACTCTTTTACATGTGGCTATCCCATTATTCCAGGACAATTTTTTTTTTTTTTTTTTTTGGCAGCAGTGGGATACGAACCCTTTTTTTTTTTTTACAGGGACTGAGAGCGAGTCAGAGAGAGGGATAGATAGGGACAGACAGGAACGGAGAGAGATGAGAAACATCAATCATCAATTTTTTGTTGCGACATCTTAGTTGTTCATTGATTGCTTTCTCATATGTGCCTTGACTGTGGGCCTTCAGCAGACGGAGTAACCCCTTGCTCGAGCCAGCGACCCTGGGTCCAAGCTGGTGAGTTGGGGTTTTTTTTGTGTGTTTTTTTGCTCGAGCCAGATAAACCTGCGCTCAAGCTGGCGACCTAGGGGTCTTGAACCTGGGTCCTCCACATCCCAGTCTGACGCTCTATCCACTGTGCCACCGCCTGCTCAGGCAGGACAATTTTTTTTATTTATTTATTTTTTATTATTATTTATTTATTTATTTATTTTTTTTACGTTTTTTTTTTTTTTCTGAAGCTGGAAACAGGGAGAGACAGTCAGACAGACTCCCGCATGCACCCGACCGGGATCCACCCGGCACGCCCACCATGGGGCGACGCTCTGCCCACCAGGGGGCGATGCTCTGCCCAACCTGGGCGTCGCCATGTTGCGACCAGAGCCACTCTAGCGCCTGGGGCAGAGGCCACAGAGCCATCCCCAGCGCCCGGGCCATCTTTGCTCCAATGGAGCCTTGGCTGCGGGAGGGGAAGAGAGAGACAGAGAGGAAAGCGCGGTGGAGGGGTGGAGAAGCAAATGGGTGCTTCTCCTATGTGCCCTGGCCGGGAATCGAACCCAGGTCCTCCGCACGCTAGGCCGACGCTCTACCGCTGAGCCAACCGGCCAGGGCAGGACAATTTTTTTTAAACAAATATTCTTTTCCCCCATTGAGTTGTCTTGGCAGCCTTGTCTGACTGATGGTAGATGTGTGGGTTTATTTCTGGACCTTTAACTTGGTTTCATTGAACTATAGGTCCTTATGCCAATACCTTTTTTTTTTGAGAGAGAGAGAGAGAGAGATAGGAAGGGAAAGAGAGGTGAGAAGCACCAACTTGTAGTTGCTTTCACCTTAATTGTGCACTGATTGCTTCTCATATGTGCTTTGACTGGAGCTAAACCTGTGTCCCCTTGCTCAAGCCAGCAACCTTGAGTTTTTCATGTCAGTGATCTTTTGGGCCCAAGCTGGCAAGCTTTGGAATTGTTTGGACAGTTCCCCCACTCAAGTCAGCACCCATGCTGATGAGGCCATGTTTAGAGCCAGTGACCTCGGGGCTTTGAACCAGCAACCTGAGCATTCTGGGTCAGTGTTTTGTCCACTGCACCACCACCAGTCAGGCTATACCACACTATTTTAATTACTGTTTAGGTTTGTAGTAGATTTTAAAATCTGAAAGTGTGTGTCTTCCAACTTTGTTATTTTTCTTTTTAAAAAATTATTGATTGATTGATTTTAGAGAGAGAGGAGGGGGGGGGTTGTAAGGGAGAGAGAAAAAAACATCAATTTATTGTTCTACAGAGTTATGCATTTATTGGTTGATTCTTGTATGTGCCTTCACCGGGATCAAACCCACAACATTGGCATATGGGATGACACTCTAACCAGCTAAGCCACCAGGCCAGGGCCAACTTTGTTCTTTTCCAAGATTGTTTTGGCTATTCTGAGTCCCTTGAATTTCCATATGAATTTTTCTTTCTTTTCTTTTTCTTTTTGAGAAAGAAGTGAGGGGAGGCAGGAGAGACAGAAACATTGAGCTGCTCCTCTGTGTGCCCTGACTGGGGAACCAAACCAGCAATCTTGACACCTGGAACAACACTCCAACCAACCGAGATATCTGCCCAGGGTGATTTCTGTATGAATTTTAAGATCAGCTTGTCAATTTCTGCAAAGAAATCAGCTAGCATTGCACTGAATGTGTACTTCAATTTGGGGAATGTTGCCATCTTAATATTTTTATGATCTGTGAATATGATATGTAATTCCACTTATTCAAGTCTTTATTTTCAACAGTTTTACAGTTTTCAGAGTATAAATTTTGCATTTGTTTTGTTAAGTTTGTCCCTAAGTATTTTATTTCTTTTGATGTTATTATAAATAGATTTTTTTTCTTTTCCTCTTATTTTTTTTTTCAAGAGAGAGAGGGGGACAGATACGGGGACAGGTAGGGACAGACAGACAGGAAGTAAGAGAAATGAGACACATCAATTCTTCTTTTGAGGCACCTTAGTTGTTCATTGATTGCTTTCTCATATGTGCCTTGACCAGGGGGCTCCAGCTGAGCCACTGACCCCTTGCTCAAGCCAGTGACCTTGGGCTCAAGCCAGTGACCTTGCACTTCAAGCCAGTGACAATGGAGTCATGTCTCTGAGCCCATGCTCAAGAGAGCGACCCTGCGCAAAAGCTGGTGACCCCGCGCTCAAGCAGGCGACCTTGGATTTCGAACCTGGGTCCTCTGTGTCTCAGGCCAGTGTTCTATCTACTGCACCACTGCCTGGTCAGGCTGTTTTCTTAATTTCATTTTTGGTTTGCTCATTGCTGCTGTACAGAAATACAACTGATTTTTCTAAATTGATCTTCTGTACCCTTGCTGAACTCATTTATTATTTCTAATAGTTTATTAGTAGATTCCTTAGGACATTTCATATATAAGATCATACTATCTGCCTTTGTTGTTATTTTCTTGTCTAATTGCCTTGGCTAAACTCTCCAGTATAGTGTTAAATAGAAGTGGTAAGAGCAGACATCCTTGTATTGTAACTGTTCTTAAGAGAAAATCATCTAGCTTTTTACCATTAAATATGTTAGCTGTATGCTTTTCATAGATAATCTTTATCAGGTTGAGGAAATCTCCTTGTAGTCCTAACTTATTGAGTAAATCATGAAAAGGTGCTGGATTTAAATACTTTTTCTTCATCTATTGAGATGATAATATGGGATTTTAAAATATTATAATGATGCATTATATTGATTGATTTTTGTATATTGAACTAACCTTGTATTCCTGGGATAAGTCTTACTTGCTCATGGTATATAATCTCCTCCATGTATTGCTAGGTTCAGTTTACTAGTATTTTGTTGAGGATTTTTGTGTCTGTATACATACGGGATATGGTTTTGTAGTTTGTGATTTTTTTGTTTCTTTGTTTTTTACAGAGACAGAGAGAGAGTCAGAGAGAGGGATAGATATGGACAGACAGGAACGGAGAGAGATGAGAAGCATCAATCATTAGTTTTTTGTTGCAACATCTTAGTTGTTCATTGATTGCTTTCTCATATGTGCCTTGACCGTGGGGCTACAGCAGACCGAGTAACCCCTTGCTCAAGCCACTGACCTTGGGTCCAAGCTGGTGAGCTTTTGCTCAAACCAGATGAGCCCGCGGTCAAACTGGCGACCTTGGGGTCTCGAACCTGGGGTCCTCTGTATCCCAGTCTGATGCTCTATCCACTGCACCACTGCCTGGTCAGGCTGTGATTTTTTTAAAATCTTTTTTTTGTGTGTGTGGCAGAGATAGAGAGAGGGACAGATGGGGACAAACTAGAAGGGAGGGAGATGAGAAGCATCAATTCTTCGTTGCGGTTCCTTAGCTGTTTATTGATTGATTTCTCATATGTGCCTTAACTGCGGGCCTTCAGCAGACCGAGTGACCCCTTGCTGGAGCCAGCGACCTTGGGCTCAAGCTGGTGAGCCTTGCTCAAACCAGATGAGCCTGCGCTCAAGCTGGCGACCTCGGGGTCTCGAACCTGGGTCCTCTGCATCCCAGTCCGATGCTCTATCCACTGTGCCACTGCCTGGTCAGGCTTTTTTTATCTTAAAAAAAAAGAATTTATTGGCATGCAGGAGGAAGAGTCAGAGAAAAGGGGGCCTTGGAAACATGTTCAGCGGTTAGTCCAGGATAAGTTGCTGCTGCCCATTGCCCCTCCGGTTGCAAGTCTCATGGGGCTTCTTAGAGCTTAGGAAGGAAAATGTACCTGGGAGGGAAGAAGAGGAGGAGGAAGGCATGGGCATGTTCCTGAGAGAGTGCCTACTTGTGATGTTTTTGTCTATTTTTTGTATCAGGCTAATCTGGCCTCATAGAATTAGTTGGGAAGTGTTTCCTCCTTTTTTATTTTTTGAAAGGACTGCAGGATTGGTATTAATTATTTTTTAAGTGTTTGGTAGATTTCACTAATGAAATTAACCTATCTTGAAATTTTCTTTGGGAATTTTTTTTTTTTTTAACTTTTTTTTTTTTTTTTTTTAAAGAGAGGAGAGGGAGAGACAGAGAGAGAGAGAGAGAGAGAGAGAGAGAGAGACAGAGAGAGAGAAGGGGGGAGGAGTTGGAAGCATCAACTCCCATATGTGCCTTGACCAGGCAGCCCAGGGTTTTGAACCAGCGACCTCAGCATTTCCAGGTCGATGCTTTATCCACTGCGCCACCACAGGTCAGGCGGGAATTTTTTTTTTAAGTGAGAGGTGGGGAGGCAAAGACAGACTCCCACATACGCCTGGACCGGGATCCACCAGGCAAGCCTCTACCAGGTGATGCTCTGCTTAACTGGGCTGCAGCTCTGTTGCTTGGCAACCAAGCTATTTTAGCACCTGAGGCCGAGGCCATGGAGACATGCTCAGCACCCGGGACCTATTTTGCTCGAAGCATTTGAGCCATGACTGCAAGAGGGGAGAGAGAAATGGTGGGGAAGGGTGGAGAAGCAGGTGGTTGCTTATCCTGTGTGCCCTGACCAGGAATTGAACCCAAGACTTCCACACCCTTGGCCAATGCTCTACTGCTGAGCCACTTGGCTAGGGCTGGGAGTTTTTTTTTATTACTAATTCAGTATCACCGTTAATTGTCTATTCAGATTTTCTGTTTCTTCTTAGTCAATTTCAGTAACTGTGTCTTGCTAGGATTTGTCTACTTCATCCAAGTTTTCTAATTTGTTGGCATATAGTTGTTCATAGTAGTAATTTGTTTTTCTCTTTCATTGATGTAAATATTTAAAGTTAGTCTGACCAGGATAGAGCATTGGCCTGGGATGCTGAGGACCCAGGTTCAAAACCCCAAGGCTGCTGGTTTGAGCGTGGGCCCACCAGCTTGAATGCAGGATCACCAGCTTGAGCATGGGATCATAGACATCTACATTGTTTATGATGTTTGCATTCACAGTTTTAGTTCTTGTGCTAGACTAAATGGACTTGGCTCACTTCCAGTGAATTCTTTCTTCCATCCAGTAATTATTTCTCTTGTAATTTATTTTTGCCAAGAATTCTTTCTTCCATCCAGTAATTATTTCTCTTGTAATTTATTTTTTTCAGTGAGAGGAGGAGAGATAGTGAGGCAGACTCCCACATGTGCCCCTACCGGGATCCACCTGGCAACCCATCTGGGCCTAATGCTCAAGTGCTGAGCTATTTTTAGCACCTGGGGCTGATGCACTTCAACAGAGCTGTCTTCAGCTCCTGCGGCCATGCTCGAACCAATCAAGCCACTGGCTGCAAGAGGAGAAGAGGGAAAGAAGGGGGAGAGGGAGGGAGAGATAAGCAGATGGTTCCTTCTCCTGTATGCCCTGACTGGGGATTGACTGGTGGAAGTCCATAAGCCAGGCCGATGCTCTATCCGCTGAGCCACCAACCAGGGTCCCTCTTGTAATTTCTTTAAGATTTAAGAGCACTGTATTCTCTAGGCCCTCTAGTTCAAATCCAAAATATACCAATTTATACTGTCAAATAACTACATAATAGTGTCTATGTACTCATACTCCGCTTAACAGAATGTTATCAAGGAATTTTTTTCTTCAATTTTTGTTAATCTGATAGGCATAAATAATATTTCACTTTAGTTTTAATTTACATTTATCTTCTTGTATCAGAGCTCAAATGCCTTTTCAGATGTTTAAAAACCCTTTGGTTTTTTTGATCTGCCTGCCAGTGTACGGTGCCCATTTCTTTATTTAGTTGCTCTACTTTTGTTTTTGGGGGCCCATCCATTTTTTTCCCTAAGCATATGCATGAGAGAGAGAGAAGAGGTGGGGAAGAAGGGAGAGAGATTAGAAACATTAACTTGTAGTTGGGGCATTTTAGTTGTCAGTGATTGCTTCTTATATGTGCCTTGACTGGGGGGCTGCAGTTTAGCCAGGGACCCCTTGTTCAAGCTGGTGAGCTCGCACTCAAGCTGGCAATCTTGGGTTTCGAACCTGGGACCTCAGTGTCCCAGGACAACACTCTATTCGCTGCACCGCCACCAGTCAGACAGGAGGCTCTTTTTTACATTAAGAAAATTACCTTTTTTTGTCATTTGAGAGGCCAGGGTTTTTTTCTAGTTGTCTATTTTTAGTTTGTTTATTATTACATGAAAAAATTGAATTTTATGTTGTCTAGTTATATTTTTTAAAGATTTTACTTATTGATTTTATAGAAAGAGGAGAGGAGAGTGAGAAGTATAGTTGCTTCACTTTAGTAGTTCACTGCTTGCTTGTTGCTTGGTATTTGTTGTATGTGCCTTGACCAGGCAAGCCCAGGTTTTCAAACTGGCGACCTCAGTATTCCAGGTCGATGCTCTATCCACTGCGCCACGACAGGCCAGGATGTTGTCTAGTTTTGTTTGGTTTTAATTTTTATTTATTTATTTATTTATTTATATTTTTATTTTTTTTTGTATTTTTCTGAAGCTGGAAACGGGGAGAGACAGTCAGACAGACTCCCGCATGCGCCCGACGGGGATCCACCCGGCACGCCCACCAGGGGCGATGCTCTGCCCACCAGGGGGCGATGCTCTGCCCCTCCGGGGCGTTGCTCTGCCGCGACCAGAGCCACTCTAGCGCCTGGGGCAGAGGCCAAGGAGCCATCCCCAGCGCCCAGGCCATCTTTACTCCAATGGAGCCTTGGCTGCGGGAGGGGAAGAGAGAGACAGAGAGGAAGGAGGGGGAGGGGGTGGAGAAGCAAATGGGCGCTTCTCCTATGTGCCCTGGCCGGGAATCGAACCCGGGTGCCCCGCATGCCAGGCCGACGCTCTACCACTGAGCCAACCGGCCAGGGCCAATCCATCTTTTTCTTTCACGGTTTCTGGACTTTGTGCCTTGTTTAGGAAGGCATTTCCCCCACTAGGAGATTTTTATTTATTTATTTATATTTTTTTAGGTGAGAGGAAGGGAGATAGTGGGGCAGACATTTGCATGTGCCCTGACCAGGATCCACTCAGCAACCCTATTTTGGACCAGTGCTCAAATACTGAGCTATTTTTAGTGCCTGAGGCTGATGTGCTCCAAGGGGGCTATCCTTAGTGCCTGGGCCACACTCAAACCAATCAGGCTTCAGGAGGGGAAGAGGGAGAGAAGAGGGAGAGGGAGGCAGGGAGAAGCAGATAGGTCACTTCTTCTCATGTGTTCCCTGACTGGGAATCGAACCTGGGACATCCATACACTGGGCCAACACTCTTATCTACTGAGCAACTGGCCAGGGCCCCCATTATGAGATTTAAAAAAAATTATTTTCTTGTTGTAACATTAAATTCTCCCCCACTCCTTATATTTTTGAGCAACAAATCATAACTATTTTGGCATGATTTATGAAATGGGTCTCTGATGTAACCTTTTTTTCAGATGACGATTCCATTGACTCAGCAATATTTATTGATTCATTCACAGAGGTTTATTTTTGGAAGTCATTAATGTGGCACTAGGAGCAGGTAGGATCACCTAGGAGTATATTATACAGTGAGAAAAGAGGGCCTACACCTGAGTCTTGAAAAAAATCTCAAAATATCAACTTATATATGAGGAGGATGAGCCAACATAGGAAGCTGGGAAGGAGCATCAGATAGGAAGTCAGAAGCCTGGGGTCTTGGGAAATGAGTATCTCAAGTGAAAGGAAGAGGTTGGCTGAATGGAAGTGTGCTGAGAAGCTCAGTAAGTTGAGAACTGAGAGTTGTTTACCAGATCCAGCTATGTGGACCTCATGGTGACCTTGGCGATTGCTGCTTGATGGAATTGTGAGGCAAAGTCTTGATTTGAGTAGGTTTAGAAGGGAGAGAGAGGTGGGAGATGTCAAAGATGACAATCCTTTCAGGTTTATCTGTGAAGGGTGGTAGAGCAGAGAAAGGTTTTTAAAGGTGAGAGAGTATTTGCATACTTAAAAGCTAATGGGAAGCCTGACCAGGGGGTGGCTCAGTGGATAGAGTGTTGACCTGGGACCTTGAGGCCCCAGGTTCAAAATCCCGAGGTCACTGGCTTGAGCATGGCATCATAGACATGACCCAAAGTTCCTGGCTTGAGCAAGGGGTCACTGGCACTGTTGGAGGCTCTGCCCTCCCTCAGTCAAGGCACATATGTGAGAAGGCAATCAATGAACAACTAAAGTGCCACAACTACGAGTTGATGCTTCTCATCTCTCTCCCTTCCTGTCTGTCTCTTTCACTCTCCTCTCTTGCTTAAAAAAAAAAAAGGCTAATGGGAAGAATCTAGTGAAGAGGGAGAGGTGGAGGCAAGAAGTGAAGAAAGAGGTAGTGAAAGGCTCCTAAGGGGGAACGAGATCTTCCTCTGCCTCAAGTCGGAAAGGCTACTTGTATGTTGCAGCAGGAGGAAAGGAGGCGAGGGGATGACTGTCTGTTCACCTCTTCTTACCTTCAAAGTAGCACTAGGTTAGGAACTGATGATAGGTAATATGGTGGGTGCCTGTAGACCCAGCAGAGGTCAAGGGTATGTCATTGAGGAACTGGCTGAGGTTAAAGGTGAGATGACTATTGCAGATCCAGAGGATTATACTCATCTGGCCCCAATTAGGACCTGTGGCTTAACTGTTGTAGTGTATTTAGGGCTGGGGCCAAGGGTCAAGTCAAGCTTTTCCCAGCCTGGAGATCCCACCCCTAATCCTACCTTCCACTTGGGTTTTGTTTGCTGCCCACACCAATCCCAGTTGTCACTGTGGTTGCAAAGGGTTCCCCCACCCACTGACTCCTCAAACCTGGTCCTCTCAGGCCCCAGTTCATTCTGATCCCAGTGTAACTTTCCTCCTGTTTCAAAAGCAACTTTTGAACCTGTGGTTTAAAGATTGAGGAGAGATTATCCAGGGATTGGTTTCTATTGCTGTTGACCTCTCATGCATCCAACATCTTGTTATCCCAATGGGGAAGTTCTTCAGTTTTGTTTTTTTCTTTTTTTTTCTTAGCGTACGCACGTGCAAGAGAGAGACATACACAGACAGGGCCAGACAGACAGGAAGGGAGAAAGATGAGAAGCATCAGTTTGTAGTTGCAGCATCTTAGTTGTTCATTGATTGCTTTCTCATATGTGCCTTGACCAGGGGGCTCCAGCCAAGACAGTGACCCCTTGTTCAAGCCAGCAACCTTGGGCTCAAGACAGTGACCATGAGGTCATGTTTATGATCTCATGCTCAAGTTGGTGACCCTGCACTCAAGCTCATGAGCCCATGCTCAAGCCAGTGACCTCAGGGTTTCGAACCTGGGACCTCAGCATCCCAGGCTGACACTCTTATCTACTGTGCCACTGCCAGGACAGGCAAGATCTAAAGTCTTTATGTTGGAAACTGTTGGTGTATTTTAGAGGCAGAGTAGATAGTTCTATACTGGCTTTTGGCAGTCTGCCTCTCTTTCTCTGCTCTTGTCTTGAGCATTTTCTTTTCTGCAGGGGGACACAAACTTGCCTGATCCTGGAGACTCTTGGATAGCGGATGTGCGGGGCTGTTCTACCATGAGGAACAGTTACCCGAATCTGGCTGGGTCTTCCTGGAAAAGTGTAGCCTACAGTGAGTGGGGGCATAGTCACCTGGCTGGTTTGGGGATTTGGGGGCAGATAGATCTGAGGGAGTTACTGTCCCTCAGAAGCTGTAGCTTTCTCAAGGCCCTGATGCTCAATGCTGTCTCACAGCCTCCACCTCTTCGTTGTAGGTCATAGAGCCTCTCTGGGCAGTTGCTGTTCTTTGTCCAGCATGTCCAGCTTGAGGACCTGCTTCTCCTCCTCCTACCAGGATTTGGCCAAACACATTGTGGACATCTGTATGGCTGATGTGAGGAACTGCTCCACTTGTCCCCGTGGTCCCTTTAATGGACTTGGGAGGGGGGGGGCAACGGAGGCAAGGAGCAGGGCAGAGGGCCAGCAAAGCTGATGTGGCTTCTTCAGTGGCTTTCTATATTGACAAAAGGGGACTTCAGTAAATGCTGGCACAGGTGACCAACCCTTGGGTCTGGTTTATACCACACCCACTGATTTGGGTGTGTTCCCTGCGTCCCTAGGTAATGGCTGCTTGCTCAGATGATCTGCACAATCTCTTCAGTCGCCATGCAGCAGCTGGCTGGAAGTAAGTTCCTTTGCAGTGCCTTGTCCTAACCCTGTGTCCTGCTTGCCTCTCTCCTTTCCCATCTCTACTATGTGCTCCTCCTTTGTGACCTTGGAAACCATTTTCACCCCCCTGCCCTGTACTCGGTGCCCCAGCTATCAGGGTGAGGAGCAGGAGGTGCAGCTCTACTACAAGGTGTTCTCTTCTACTCGGCATGGCTTCCTGGGGGCCGGTGTGGTGTCCCAGCCTCTGTCTCATGTGTGGGCAGCTGTGAGTGATCCCACCCTGTGGCCTCTGTACCACAAGCCCATCCAGACAGCAAGGCTGCATCAGCGGGTGACCAAAAGCATCAACCTGGGTAAGCCCAGGGAGGCTTCTGTGGGCCCTGCCTGGGGGACAGGTAGCAGGTTGGAGGCTGGATACTCAGATTACCTCCAGATTGCTCAGGCTGGGTCCAGCTGAGTGTTGAGTTGTGGCATGATGGGGTGTTGGGGTTCCCTGGGCCAGGAAGGATTTAGCACTGGGTCTGTCTACACAGCTGCTGACTCTCCCCATCTCTGACCCTCCAGTGTACTTGGTGTGCAATCCTACCCTGTGTGCTCTGAAGCAGCCACGGGATTTCTGTTGTGTCTGCGTGGAAGCCAAAGAGGTGCCTGCCTTGCTGGTGGTAAAGATATTGTGGGAAGAACTTGGATTGGAGTGTTCTGAGAAGCAATCTTGTGGGCCTTGGGTCCTCTGGGGGAAGAAAGGCAATTTGGGTGGGGGTGGGGGTGATTGAAGCCTGGCCCAGTGCTGCCTTCCACGATACTGACTGCACCGGAGCCTGTGCCCATTTAATCCACATCATATAGGCAGACTCACATTGCTCTCTCTCTCCAGGGGCACCTTTCTATCATGGCAGCTCAGTCCGTATATGACACATGCATGCCAAGACCCAGCAGAGAGATGGTCCGAGGGGAAATCCTGCCCAGTGCCTGGATCCTGCAGCCCCTCACCGTGGAAGGAAAGGAGATCACCAGAGTTATCTACTTGGCCCAGGTGATGCACCCCATGAGGCCAGCCTCACAGCGTGCTTTGAGTTGAATTCACAGCCACGTGGGAGTTTTGTTTGGACACTCAATATTCAGTGTCCAGTTACAGTAAGGAGCATTAGTGGAGAATCAAAGAGGAAAAATGAGAGTAGGTCAACCTTCTCTGAAGCTTTTACCAGAGGCCCAGCAGCCTACCTCCTCTGGCTGTTCCAGGGTCCTCAGGAGATAGAGTCACTGTGAGGCAAAGGAGCAGCCTCAGCAGAGCTGAGAGCATGACTCATTCATTTGACTGCTCCTAGTTCCCTGACTTGACCTTTGTCATCTAGGCCCATGCCTAGATCTCAACAGCAGAGCCCAGGGCCTGTGAATTCCAGGACCACGGTCAGTCTGGGTTTCATCATGACAGCCGTTGGGGGCTACTTTGTGGCTGACGAGTGCCCCAGCACACACTCAGGTTTGTTTGCACCTTTGACTCTTTCCTTTCTGCTTTATTTCAGATAGAACTTGGTGCTCCAGGTTTCCCCCCTCATCTCTTAAGCTCTGTCATCAAACAGCAGCCACTGGTTATTGCCAGACTGGCTTCGTTCCTTGGTAGTTAGCATCTCACTGTCAAGATGGCGCTGCTGAGATTCAGGCCCAGGACGCTCCAGGGAAACTGGGGCAGCTCAGTACTCTCTGTACCCTGATGCAAGAAGAGCCAAGGCTACCTGCTGTGCCAGCTGGGCAGACAGCACTCAGTCCCAAGTGGCCAGTGACGCCCAGTCAGTACTTGGTCACAGCTGGCAACTCTGCAGATCATGGGGGCCTGAGCTCCGGGCCCTGGCTGTCCAGGGCAAAGGACGCTCCACTCACCTTCTTGGAATTTTCACCTTTCTTTCCTGTCTCTGGGACCCCATGGCAGACAAGCTGCTCAAGGATAAGGATTGGACACAGACAACAGCAGCTGCGAGACTGCAGTGCTCTGGCTCAGTGCTTCCTTAGCGCGGCCCAGCCCTTGGGCTGGTAGGGAAACAGCTATGGCTAAGACTGCTCAGAAAATCTGCCTCCAGCATTCAGGTCCACTGTGGGATGGAGTGCTACCCAATGGAAAACTGGTTTAAAAAAGTTGCACAAATCAGAACAATTTTTCAGAATCATTTCTCGATTTTTTTTTTTTTTTTTTTTTTTTTACCAGACTCCCTATTATTAATTTTTACTCCCCTCCTTCTTCCTTTTCCTCACAGGAGAGGACATTTGGGTCTTTTCCTCAGTCAGGGGTATTGACCAATGCTTTGTCATGGAGCTGTCACTCCAGAGCTAAGTAGATGAGAAGACCACTGTAGAAAGTGGCTGGACAGATTTGGGATCAAGTTGGGGCCTGTCTCTTTAAAGGAGGATGGGGTGGTTAGGAGGTGGGTAGTCAGATGATGGCTGCTGACAAGGCAAGAGGAATTTCAAAAAGATGAAAAACTGTCTTTTGAAGATGAGAGAGAACATAGTGGGAGTCCTAGAGGAGGTAAGTGATTAGTTACCACGTTCAGAGCACTGGTTCTAGTCTTCAGTGGTGTCGTTAGCATTGACGCTGCTGCTGCAGCCCTACCTATTCTAGGATGGTTGGAGAATGGGTTTTCTTCTGCCTCAGCCTGGCTAAACTGAGCTTTTGAATATTCTGTATGGTTACCTGGAAGTGGTAGGAGTGAGAGAGACTCACTCCCAGCTTTAGTTCTGAGGCCCAGACACAGTGGAAGAAGGTGACCATATGGAGATCAAGAAGATGCGGTAAAAAGGTTAATTTCTATGGCGTACAATGGAGATACGTTTTTTTAAAGGTGTTTGCAGGATTTTTTCTCTTACCTCAAATTAAGTTATTTATATAATATTAAATGGTTTTTCTCTTTTTTTTCTCCCTCCCCCCTTTTGTTCCAAGTGAGAGGGGAGATAGATTTGCCCATGTGCCCCAACTGGGATCCAACATGGAAACCCTGTCTAGGACCAATGCTCTGCCCATCTGGGGCCATGCTTGCAACTGAGTTATTTTTAGTGCCTAAGGTGGAGACTCCACAGAACCATCCTCAGTACTCAGGGTGATGTGCTCAAACCAGTCGAGCCATGGCTGCGGAAGGGGAAGAGAAAAAAATGGGGGGGGGGGTAGAGAAACAGTTGCTTCTCCTGTGTGCCCTGACTGGAATCGAACCTGGGACATCCACACACGGGGCTAAAGCTCTACCACTGAGCCAACCAGCCAGGGCTATATTGAATGTTTTTTCAATTACCTTTAAACTTTTTATTTTGGGGGTATTTTTGGTGACAATGTATTTAACACCCTATTTATATACTCCCATCTTTTCATATAAATCTCTTACCAAGACTGCTAATTGAATGATCAGAACACTTGCAAATTAAAAGTCTGATATGTACTTGTATTAGTGAAGATATCCTGGGATAGCCTAAGTGTGTCATTTGAACTCAGAATTTAGCCTAGAGATAATGATGGCAGTAACTACTCATGGCCCAGTTCCAAGTTATACCATTTATACGGATGTACTGAGTGCCTGTTCCATGAGTTTGGCACTGCTTTAAGGAGAGTAAATAGCAACCAGATCAGTTGCCCAATTATGGCCATCTGTAGTCTAAATATGTACCAACAATGAGGGAAGATTCCAGAGCAGTCATTCCCACGCTTAACAGTGACCACAATTCCTTGGAAAGTAGCTCTTTAACAAGTGTGTACTTCTGGGGCTTCTGAGGCAGAGCTAGCAGTGGGAATCTGAGCATATGGGTAGCTCAGAGGTAACCTTTATTCCCTTACTGGAGAAGCCACATACCAGGCCTGTGCTGTGAGTCTCAGCAACCTAAAGAGTATTAACTGAGGCTGATATAGCAAAATGCAAAAGTGTTAGATAATCCACAGACCGAAATGATCATGATAAAGTCAGATTTTGGTTTAGGTGATTTACAAACTGCATTGTGCATCAGAATCACCAGAAGGATTTGCTACACCCCAGGCTGCCCCCTCCCAGAGTTTCTGACTCAGTGGGCTTGGAGAGGGGCCTACATATTTGTATTTCTAGAAAGTCCCAGGTGAGCCTGAGACTGCTGGTCTGGGGACCACATTTTGAAAAACACTATTTTTAACAATTAATGGAGAACAGATGTATAGAAAACGTAATTAGTTCACCAACTCATTAGCTGCCTCTGTAATTCCTGCTATTTTACTATCTGGAATAGGCCTTTAAAGCTCACACTGGCCAGGATTAAGTTTCCTAAATTGGGCCTCTGCTAAGTGTAACTGAGTGGCCTTTAACCCACCATACTTGGGCCTTCAGGCTTCCACCTCACTCAGAGCTGTGTGTCTGAAGTAACTGCTTCTTACCTTGGGGCTCAACTTCCTGAGGTAGTGCTTTTGTTCATCCACCTCTAATGGGTACAGAAAATTGGTTCCCAGGCATTCAGAACTTCCTGAATTTCTGTATAAAGGCCTTTGAAAATGAAGAGATTAAGAAAGAAAGTTCAGATGTAGAAACTTGTGAAAGGAGTGAATGTGGAATGAGCTGAGGGGGAGGGAAAGGCATAGGCCCTGCCTGATAGGGCAGAAACATAATCACAAAGGGGTAATTAAGAAACCCCCCCCAAGGAACTTTGAGTAAAGGCTCCCCACCAGCTTTACTAAGGACACACAACAGACCCCTCCAGCCCAGACTCTTACCCTCCCTTGGGTCAGAGATCTCTTGGAACTTTTGCCCCAAAGATAGACAAGATTTTATAAACCATTTCAGTAAGGTTCACTGAGTACCTTCTCCCTCCCCAGTAGCCTGAATCTCGGCACACACTGCCAAAGCAGAAAAACCACATATTTTACAGGACCTTAATGCATAGTATTATCAAGGTAGTGCTTGCTTAGTCAAAACCCAGTGGATCATTTAGATACCTAGAATGCTTTTGTTGAGCCAAATCCCCCCCCCCCCCCCCCCCCGCACGCATCCCTCAGCCCTACCAAAACAAACTAGAAAAGCTGCCCTACCATCTAGTTTAGTAGTTAGTATCTGGTGAGAACCTTATCCTAACCAGGCGTCCCCAACCTACGGGCCGCAATGCGGCCCCCTGAGGCCATTTATCCAGCCCCCACTGCACTTCTGGAAGGGGTACCTCTTTCATTGGTGGTCAGTGAGAGGACCACTGTATTTGGCAGCCCTCCAGTGGTCTGAGGGACAGTGAACTGGCCCCCTGTGTAAAAAGTTTGGAGACCTAAACCATTCAGGGGTGTTCCACAGAAGCCAATACTGTTGGTGATAAATTAACAGACTCTGGAGCCTACGGGCCTTCCTATGTTGAAACATTGGGCACTGCTAGGTGGTCTCGCAGCTAGTACAGTTCTACCCTGGCAACACCCATCTCCAAGCCCAACCCCAGACTTTGCAGCTTTCTACAGGGAAGAATCAAGTGAAAATAACGAGACATAAGGCCCTCAGTAAAGAAGAGTTTATTTTAAAAAGCTCTTGAGTATTCTGCACCATGCTTGGCCCCTGGTTGGAGCTAGGGTCAAGAGTTACCTGCACAGGGCTGGCGGCAGGGAGGTGCAGGGGTAGAGCCAGGTTTCTGTTGGGAGTGCCCACCTCATCTGTTGTGCATTTTTAAGGAGATGATAGTCCAGCTCCTGGTGATAAGAAAATGTAGACTCCCAAGATTCACGTTTTAACTTTCCTCACAAGTTAAGCAGAAAGTCATTTGCCTCTGTCATGATTAAGAGATGCTGGGATAGCAGCAAGTGGGGCTCAAACCCACACATATCATTTCATTTAGTATCCAAGTGATAAGTGCCAACTCTTCTGCTAAAGGACCGGACTCTAGGCTTTTCCACTATAATCCTGAATCAGGTGAACCCTTCTCCTTCTAGGACTCAGGGTAGTGAGCCTGCAGTTGGTGAGAGGCCAGGCAGCCACATACTTCCTTCACATAAGAGCAGGCAGATTCAGCTACTCCTGCATCAGCAAAGGTCAGCAGTGGGCACTTGAGGTGGCACTGGGCTCCAGGGCCGCCTCCTGAGGCACAGTCAGGCGAGGTTCGCGGGTTCTGGTGAGACTTCACAGCAGGACCACTGTCTATCTGGCCCTAGCTCTGGGCCAACACAGTCCCCCGGTTTGGCTGTACCAGCTCACAAGCTCTTAGCTGGGGTTCTGGCATCTGGGGCTCAGCTAGAAACAGGTTGAACAGTGTTGCTAATTCTTCAGAGAAGTCCTGCAGTGAGCAGAAAGATGACAGAAAAAGCAGATACATATTCTGGATTGTTCATCCTTTTTACTAAAAATCGCAAATATCAAGCCCTAGCTAACGAGTAGACAACTTGCCATCTTATATTTTCTAACTGCTTTCCACACTGAAATAGACCTGAAACCTTGTCCCATTAAGTACTCTGGGATGCTCAAATTCTGGCGGTGGGACTAAACTCTTTAACAGGAGGCTCAGAACCATTTACTGAGTACTTAATATGCACAATATTAGTTCATAAAGTCTAGAGAGAAGGTATAAAATGATTCCCATTTTATGGTTAAACTAAGATTAATTCTTTGCCCTAAATCACAACATTAAGTACTACAAGAGATTAAAATTCAGATTATCAATTGAAAACCCCCCACTCACTATGCCATGCTGCTTTCCAACTATACCTGCCTTCCATCTTCCCTTCCTCCACTGACACGGTCCTTCATACAGTAGCTGCTCAAATGTGAAGAAAGGCCACCAGAACAGCTACTCCATTTTAGGGTGGTCCTGAAGATACCTGACAAAATCCACTGAGCTTTGGAAAGATGCTAAGAATGCCAGGCAACATCACTTGCCCCCTTTCAGGTAAAAGGGACATACAATACCTGTTCTCTTTCCAGGTAAGAGGAGATGAGGATACCTTACCTCGGGCCATTGGGCCTCACGGAGGCTGTCCAGGCAGGCCTCTATCTCTTTCCGTCCCATCAGACCTTTCTCTACCAGTTGCTGGAGCAAGAAGAGTAGCAGGTCCCACTGTAACACACATGCAGGAGGTCAGGGTGGCTAGGGGGACTGCAGTCACCCTGACTGATAAAAAGGACAGAGCTGCTGAGGCAGAAGACCTGAGGTTAACCACAACAGGAGTCCATTTCAGCACAAAACAGAAAGTACAGCTGCCAGAAAAGGGAACAAAAGAAACAAGCTCATAATGTTTGGGGTGAGGGTGGTGGGTATGAGAACATGACCCCAGAGACCTAAGAAGCCTGTCTGCTCCCTCTATCCACCTCTGTGACTTACCTCTCTAATCCGAGTGTCTGCCAGAAGCCCCACATTCCTTGGGCTCAGCAGCAGCTTCAGCGGAACAGGCACCTGAAAGTCGTCCTTCCACAGAGAAAGCAACATATGCAGGAGCCTTCGAGCCTGTCCTCTCTCCAGCCGGTGCTGTGCTGGGGGCCCTAGGACAGGAATTTGGTCTGCAACTAGGAAAAGAGAGGAAAACCAAGCTTTAAGAAATAGAGGCAGGATCAGGAAGAGCAGAAGTTAGTTTTGTGTTCCAATCTTGCTTGTACCCAATCCTGAAGATGTGATAAAAGACATACCAAGAAGGGATGCTAACTCCACAGAACACTTTGCCAGATGCTGCTCGGCAGGTGGGCACAGGAACTGGGAAAAAAGCAAGGAGACCCTGGGCATTAGCACCATCTATAGAGTAGCACCTCTGAGCCAATGTGGTTCTGGTTATTAGGAACAGACAAGGACACACAAGCGCATAATACCACGTCTTACCTGGCGGCACTGCAGTATCTGACCCATGTGACCTAGGAGCTGCTCAAGATGCTCTGGGGACACTCCCTCCTCAGGGTCCCGGGGCCCTGCGGCCACAGAAAGCACATCCTAGAGAGAGGAGGGGCAGGAGCAGAGTGAAGCCACAGAGAATGTGGCTTGGGGTGGGGATCAGCCAGTGGAGAGAGGCAGAAGGAAAAGGCAGCCAGGGTGCTTGGGGTTGAAGTGTTCAGGTCAAGGTGTCCTTAGACTGAGGGCTGGGTTAGGACAGCACAGCTGGGAGAAGCAACAAATGGACAACAGAGGGAACAGATGGAGCAGGTAAGCTGAGGACAGCATACTGCCAGAGAGTTTAAGAGATGTCATTTGTCTTGGGACAAAGCCATACCTGGCCAATTCCCAGAAAGTATTTTATTCTGAAAGAGTTTAGGGGAATCATTCTACTGCATATACATAATATTGTCTATCCATCTCAGGAGAATCAAGATTTCAGTACATAAATTCTCTGTATATTGAAAACCAGTAGCTAATGGCCACTTAGCCTTTCCTTCTCTCTCCTAGTCTTCAATTTTATAGTCATTCCTTCTTAGTCCAAAGTCCACATCTTTACTCCTACACTACTGTCCTAGACCAGGGCAAACCAGTAAATAGTTAAGGTTTTGTAGTCTGTGCCCCAGCTACTCAGCTCTATGCCATAGAAACAAGCAGCAAGCTGGAATCTGGCCAGTTGGCTTTTTGCAGACCTTGGCTCTGGATAGTCTCCGATTTTTTTAAATCAAGTTAAAAGCACTGATAGATTATTCTTACTGCCTGTAACTAAACAAACATCACCTCCCACAAAGAACATTTCTGAAATTACATCCCAATACCAGGTGACTGTCCCTTCAAGACTCCCACTACACTGGATAGTCACCACCCATGCCCATCACCATCTGTGGAATATGTTAATGTAGTTAAAAATCTTACCTACCCTTTGCCCTTTCAGGTGATTCAAGTACCAAAAGTCAAAAAGGCCTGACCAGGCAGTGGCGCAGTGGATAGAGAATTGGACTGGGACGCAGAGGACCCAGGCTCAAAACCCTGAGGTTGCCGGCTTGAGCGTGGGCTCACCAGCTTGAGTGAGGGGTTGCTGGCTTGAGCATGGGATCATAGACATGACCCCACGGTCGCTGGCGTGAGCAAGGGGTCACACTCTGCTGTAGCCCCCCAGTCAAGCCACATATGAGAAAGCAACCACTGAATAATTAAGGTGCCACATGAAGACTTGATGCTTCTCAACTCCCTCCCTTCCTGTCTGTTCCTATCTGTCCCTCTCCTCTGACCCTGTCAAAAAAAAAAAAGTGGTTAGGAAGGCCATTTAATTCAACCCTGTCCTACCTCATCCCATTCAGTGTCAAACAAAATGGAACGAGCTGGACAACACAGAAAGCTGTGACAAATGCTGGCACTGATGTGAGAGACAGAAGGCCAGGAAAAGAGCAGGGATTGGGGAGAGGAGCCAAAGGGAGTAGGGAGCCGTGTACTTTGATCTCGGAGATGAGGTGGGAGGGGAGGGGAGCATGGTGCTCACAGGCACGGGAGCAGCCCCTCCGCTCCCCCCGGGCAGCTGGGTCAGGACCCTGAGCTCGAAGCACGCGACTCACTGCCGCTTTCACCTCTCTCCTGATCAGCGCTGTGGGTCAGAGGAAGACAAAGAAGGGGTCACAGAGCAGCCCTGCATGGGCCCACCATGACTATCCATGCTCTTCACTATTTCCAGCTGCCTGAGTCCTGTCTCCCCGCAGATGGCCTCCAACTTCCTGCTAGTCCACTTCTGAAACACTTGGTCAGCTATTCCCCTTGTCTGGACCTTACCTGTGATGTTGGCTGACAACCAAGCACAGGCTTTCTCTGTTGCAAGCCCCACAGCAATGTTCTCTGCGCTGCTTAGAACCTGTGATACAGAAGGACTAGAGTCAGGAGCTAGGGGAGGGCAGGGATGACAGATGCCCAAGTCCATGACATCCGACCCATCACCAGCAGCCTCACATGCATGTTCACAAGCACACACCTCTCCCACACCAACCGCCCAGCCCGCTAGCTCCAGGCCTCCTTCCTACGTACGGCTGCCGGGGTCTCCTCAGGGAGCAATGCCCGCACAGCGCCAGGGCTCTTCTTTTGGCAGAACCTACAAAGAGACAAAGAAGGTCAGTGATGTCTAGTTATTTCAGCCTGACTCAGAAGGACATGTCCTGAGTGCACCCATCATGTGCGCAGGGATGGCTTTGCCCTGGGGGAGCACTATCAGGCCTCTGGCTCCACCCACATGCTGAGAGGAACCAGGAACTCGAACTACCTGCTCTTCTAATACAACTTGGACTTTGGGTTCCCAAAACTCTAACGCCAAAGATAGCTTAAAGAGGGGCAAAAGAAAATAAAAATGAAAAAAAGGGGGGGGGGGTAGGGAAAGGATATGGACTAAAGGATATGAGTGTAAGGATATGAGTGTGAAAGCTAAGAGGCGAGGGTCCAAATAGACTGGCATCTCTTACTCCCGCCCCTGGGTCAATGCCTGGGCCCCGTGGGGGCACAGCTGGGAACACAAGATCTCCAACAGCTGGGCCGGATCTCCCCCTTCCTGTCCCTGCGTCACCAGCTGCTCCTGAAGTAGTGACTCTGCCTGGTGCACCAGATCTGCCACCAGTGTGGCCCTGTAGCAGGGACAGCAATGTTTGGAGGTAGTTGGAAGGGTTGAATCAGAAAGGGGCTGCAAATTCAAGGAAATTTGGTCAGAACTAACTTCAAAGAAAGCAGTTTCAGCCACCCCACCCTCAGCCCTTCCTCCCCAACCCCCCTCAACTGACTTCAGTTTGGCAACAAGATATTAAGAGTTAAAAGGGAAAAAATGGTAAAGGAATGAGCCTGGGACCCTCAACACCTCTATTCTCAAACCCCTCGACCCACACTCACTTGATATGTTTGACACAGTTAGAGCCGATTCTCTCGGCCACAAACTCCACAGTCCTGCGCAGGGATGGTGGCTGGTTGTGGAAAAAGGCTTGGGCCAGCTGTGCCTATGAGGGAGAAGGAGCAGTGCAGTGAAGGGTTTCCTTTTCCCCACTGGGTGGCCCCCGCCATCACCCTGCCCCTCACCTGCAGCCCCTGGGTGGTCCGGGGAGGCTGGGCTCCCAGGACAGTGGTGGTGGTAGGGGTGATTTTCCTCACGAAGCCCCCACTCCGCCCACTGCTGCCTGATACCCATGAAGCGAGCAGTTTGCGGAGCTCTCCTGCATCAGGGAAGACGAAGTGCTTAGTTTCAGAACCCCCACCCCCACCACAAGCATGGTGGACTTTAAGCATTTGGGAATAATGAGGCTGAGGCACATGGAGAGTACCTAACAACATAACACACATTAGGGTGTTAGGTCCACGGGATGCCTTTTGGGTACTCATGAATGGACAGGCCAAGAACTAAGGACCCTTGGGTAGGGCAGGACCAAGTCTCCTCACCAATATAGGGGCAGCAAGTGTAGAGCAGGTGCTGGTCCACCACAGGCATGTCATCCTGGGGGAGAGAACAGGCCAGAATTGGGGAGGCAGCAGGCTTCCCTTCCTTTCCACTGTGCCAGAAATTGGACAGTCAGGTACAAGAATTAGACAAGAGTTTAGTCTCTATCCTGGTTTGTTCCTGCTGGACCTCAGACAGCATGCCTATGGACCTCATGGCTCTGGCTGGACCTTAACACATACCAAACCATGCTCTGAAGCTTTTGTGTCCATCTCAAAGGCACCCAACTGACTCTCTTCCAGAAAGAACAGGTCCTCAGGGACTGTGGGAATCTGAGGAGAGATTAAAGCAGTATAAGCTCCAGTCAGCACTTTTGATCTTCACTACACCTCCTACCTCATGGTTTCAGGATTTAGGCAACCTTCCTCTGAAACTTCACCTTCTGACCCCAACCTTGATCAGACTCAAATATTGTCCCTCTCAGCATCGCCAGCCAGTGGTCGCCCGCTCCTTTCCCGATCTGGATCCTCACTCCACCAACCTGGAAAAGCCAGCCCAGGACAGCAAGCAGCAAGAGCTTGTTCAGGAAGCACATCTCCCCTTCACTTTCCTTTGACAAAACCAAGCTCCTAAAAGGTAAATGAGGGTATTAGCTGAATTTGTGCGAAGAAAGCAATGAAATGAAGTAAAAGTAAGCTATGGCTGAGAAGGTAATTCTCAAAAGCAGACCTAAAAGGGACTGTTGTTGTGCAGGTGACAGGATGTCCTCAGTGCCCCTTTTCTGATCTGTATTTCCTCTCAAGTGGGCCACAGTGGAAATAGAAAAGGGCAAATAACTACCCAATGTCTCTCCTTGTGGGCCAAACCCAGCCTCCCCCCTTAGGATCAATTATGGCTATGGTATCACACAGGAAGTACAGGTTGCTCAACTCTTCATAAACATCAGACTCAGCCTGACCAGGCAGTGGCACAGTGGATAGAGCATTGGCCTGGGATGCAGAGGACCCAGGTTCGAAACCCTGAGGTCACTGGATTGAGCACGGGCTCACCAGCTTGAGCTCAGAATCATAAGACATGGCCCCATGGTCGTTGGCTTGAGCAAGGAGTCACTGGCTCGGCTGGAGTCCCTGGTCAAGGCACATATGAGAAAGCAATCAATGAACAACTAAGGTGCCGCAACAAAGAACTGATGTTTCTCATCTCTCTCCCTTCCTGTTTGTCTGTCTGTTCCTATCTGTCCCTCTCTCTCTCACATAAAAAAATAGCATCAGCAACATTCTTCCTGCATCATTCTTAGGTCTTGCCCTTTCTCTACTCACCGATGTAGGTGTAGCAAGAGAGTGAAGACACTGCGGTAATAGTCCAGCATGGGAACGATATGGTCAGCCAGGGACAGGAACTCCACCAGCCAGGGCACTGTGAGCACTGCTCGGCGGGCCCGCAGTCCCTGCTGTAGCAGAGCATGAACATCCAGGACTGGGGGCACCTGGCAGAACCGGAAATCACTCAGTGGGTGGGTCCCAGAGGGCCGGGAAATGCCCTCTAACTCCAGTGCCTTGCGGCTCCTCCCAGTTCCCTCCTTACCAGACCCCCTATTCACCTGGCTCCTCAGGGCCAGAATGGAGTCCTGGAGCTCACGGGTTGGGGGTGGCTCAGGCCCCCGGTATGGCAAAAAGGCCACAAAGCCCAGGAATTTAGCCAGAAGCCTCAGGCTGAGCAGCACCACAGCAAACTGCCTCCGTTCACCCTGCAGGGTGATGAGGGAAGTAAAAGGTCCTAAGCACAAGGCTTCTAGAATAAATCCAAATCTGTTAGAGTTGTTGAAAATATTCCTCCCCTCCTAGTCAGAACCCCTCCAATTCCTTTTTTATGCTTTCTAACCTGCCAGTCCACATCTGACTCCCCATCTTCATCACTGGGCTCAGGCTGAGGCAGGACAAGGCCATTGAGCTCCCGGATCTTCAAACTCAGACTGTCCATGAGATGCTGATTAAACTGGAAGCTAGGAAAGGGTGCAAGAAAGGAAAAAAAGGTAATGGAACAAGTGTAAGAATGAGAATAGAGAAGAGGTGCTCTAGACAGAAAGGCTCAGTGGGGTTGAGAGGGGAGGCCAAGAAGCAATGAGGTTATTCATGTGGTGAAAGAACAAGGAGATCTTAACCTTAAGATGATGAGGTAGGTAAACACTGTGCTCACCTCCTCCCATGACCACGTCAAAACAACTAAATTCTATAACCATCATGGAGAACCACCTGAAGACTAGCTCAACAGAAGTCCTACACCTAAGCCACTTTAAAAAGAAGCCACTTTGAGACTGGTAGAAGGGGTGGAGACACTGAATGGGCAGGTCCCATGTGTGGTGCTTACGAATCAGGAGGGATATCTCAGTTGCAGAGGACCCCCCAAGGAGCAAGGGATCACAATCCCATTCCAGGCTCCCTAATCCAGACTACCAGTGCTGGCAAGTCCTTATGGTGGTGGTGCAGTGGATAGTGTCAACCTGAAATGCTGAGGTCCTAGGTTCGAAATCTTGAAATTGCTGGTTTGAGCATGGGCTCATCTGGCTTGAGTGTAGGCTCACCAGCTTGAGCGTGGGATCGACATGATCACATGGTTGCTTGCTTAAGCAAGGGGTCACTGGCTCAACTGGAGATGCCCCCCCATCAGCCCCTGTATGTGAAGCAATCGATGAACTACTAAAGTGATAGAACTTTTGATGCTTCTCATCTCATCTCCCTCCCCTCCCCCCCAAAAAGAAAAAGGCTGTGAAAACCAGCAGGGATTGCTTTCCAGTGAGATGGAAAGCTGCTGGAGTCCAGGACTTCCTTTTTAAGGGGCCAGCGCATAGACTCACTGGCTCTCAAACTCACTCGCTCTGGCTCCGGCATAGCAGTAACTAGACAAGCTCCAGGGACATACCAGGAAGAATTGAATTGACTAGCTTCAAGGCAAAGGCTGGAGGAGAAAAGGTCAGGGCAGCTCTGTCCAGAAATGGAAATGCTGGTAGGCACCACTGTTTCTTACTTGAATTCTTCGCCCCACCCAGCTGGAAATCTGTGCTCTGTATTATCTCGGCTAACACTGTTCCCTTCCCCTGGTGATTCCCTGAGACCCCCGTGCTACCCCTACTTGAGTGCTTGGCTTAAGCCACTTCCAGCAGCTTTTCCATGCCAGTGGTCTACCTTGACTTGTGTATTTTCCTAAACTCTCTCAAAGGTCCACAAAACTCAAAAATGCAGAGGCTGGCCTTGATGAGTCCTGAACTCTTGGAACGTGACCCCAAGTGGCCACTGGTCTCAACTTGCATTGTAATTCCCATCAAATAAGCCTGGCATAAGTGGCAGCCAGTTTTAGATTGGAACATAACTCCACCAAAGTGGCCAAAGCCCAAAACAAGTGGTGGCTGGCCTAAACTCACACTGTGATGACCACCAAAGGGCAGCAGGCCTTGGTTCACAGCATAGCTTCTCCCAAGCACTGCCAAGCCCAAATGTATTAGCAACCAAATGTAGATCACTTTGTAGCTCCAATCAGGTAGCCCCAAGCCAAGCACAGAGGGTGGCTGACCTTGGCCTGCACCAGAGCTGCTCCTAAGAGGCTCCAGAACCAACACACCAGTGGCTGGCTTCAGTTCACATCAGAGCACCCACCAACCAGTTCCACAAACAACACAACTGAAGGGGGGACTTAACTGGTGCCAAAGCCCTGCTATAGTGACTCTAGCTCCATGGGGTCAGCCCCTGCACAAAAGCTGTCCACTATAGTTGTGGCCAGCCCTGACAACCAATAGACTTAGTGTATAAACACCTTACGGAATGGCCAACAGCAATCAAGGCTCAACTATAATAGAATGTCCATCTGCACAAAGGACATTCCTGAAGCACCCAGCTCAGACGAAGGGGGAAGACAATGCCACTGAGCCCACAGAATACCTATCACACAAGGCCACTATGCCAAAACAGGGAGATGTAGCAAATCTACCTAATACAGTGGTACCTTGAGATATGAATTTAATTTGTTCTGTAACCAAGCTTGTAAATCAGTCAACTTGTATATCAAACTGCCAATACTGGACCCGTGTGCCAACGCGTCAACTAGCGCAGCTTCCCGAATCACGACTTGTACCTCGGAATTTTGCTCAGATCTTGAACAAAAATATGGACCGAGTCGCAGCTCATATCTTAAAAAATTCATATGTTGGGCCCTGGCCGGTTGGCTCAGCGGTGGAGCGTTGGCCTGGCGTGCAGGGGACCTGGGTTCGATTCCCGGCCAGGGCACATGGGAGAAGTGCCCATTTGCTTCTCCCCCCCCCTCCTTCCTGTCTCTCTCTTCCCCTCCCGCAGCCAAGGCTCCATTGGAGCAAAGATGGCCCGGGCATGGGGATGTCTCCTTGGCCTCTGCCCCAGGCGCTAGAGTGGCTCTGGTCGCGGCAGAGCGTTGCCCCTGGTGGGCGTGCCGGGTGGATCCCGGTCGGGCGCATGTGGGAGTCTGTCTGACTGTCTCTCCTCGTTTCCAGCTTCAGAAAAATACAAAAAAAAAAAAAAAATTCGTATGTTGGTCTGTTTGTATCTCAAGGTACCACTGTATATAGAAACAAACATAGGGAGGCAGCCAAAACGAGACAAAAAATGATGTCCCAAATGAAATAAGAGGAAAGACTACAGAAAAAGAACTAAACAAAATTGAAACAAGCAATCTACCACATATAAAATTCAAAATACTGGTTATAAGAATACTCAACTGAGGCCCTGGCCGTTTGGCTCAGTGGTAGAGCGTTGGCCTGGTGTGCAGGAGTCCCGGGTTCAATTCCCGGCCAGGGCACACAGGAGAAGTGCCCATCTGCTTCTCCACCCCTCCCCCTCTCCTTCCTCTCTGTCTCTCTCTTCCCCTCCCACAGCCAATGCTCCATTGGAGCAAAGTTGGCCCGGACCCTGAGGATGGCTCTGGTTGCAACAGAGCAACGCCCCAGATGGGCAGAGCATCGCCCTCTGGTGGGCGTGCCGGGTGGATCCCGGTCGGGCGCATGCGGGAGTCTGTCTGACTGCCTCCCCATTTCCAGCTTCAGAAAAATACAAAAAAAAAAAAAAAAAAAGAATACTCAACTGGGCAAGAAGGCCATGTGACAAAAGGCCAAGCAGAGATCAACTGTTTTGAAATATAAAGAAGAACTAGTCAGAAATGAAGACCACAGTAACTAAAATAAACAATATATTAGAGGGAATCAACAGCCAATTAACTAAGGCAAAGGACTAAATCAGTAATCTGGAAGACAAGGTAGAGGAAAATACCCATTCATAACAACAAAAAGAAAAAAGAATTTTAAAATATTACAATAGTTTAAAAGACATCTAGGACTACATTAAAGGTACCAACATTTGCATCACGGGGGTACCAGAAGGACAAGAAAGAGAACAGGAATTATAAACCAATTTGAAGAAATAATGACTGAACACTCATCTAATCTCCTATATAAAGGAAATAGACACAGAAGTCCAGGAAGCACAAAGAGTACCAAATGAAATGAATCCAAAAAGGCCTACATAAGACACATCATAATTAAGCCTTACTAGGCAGTGGCGCAGTGAATGGAATGTCAGCCTGGGATGCTAAGGACCCAGGTTCAAACCCCCGAGGTTGCCAGCTTAAGTGTGGGGTCACCAGCTTAAGCATGGTATCATAGAAATGACCGCATGATTGCTGGCTTGAGAAAGGGGTCACTGACTTGGCTGGAGTCCCCCAAAACACATATGAGATATCAATCAATGAACAACTAAGGTGCCACAACTTGAGTTGATGCTTCTCATCCCTCTCCCTTCCTGTAGGTCCCTCAACCCCCCACACACACAAAATTAAAATGCAAAATGTTAAAGACAAAGAGAGAATCTTAAAAGCAGTAAGATAAAAGCAGTTACCTACAAGGGAACTCCCATAAGACTGTCAGTTGATTTCTAAACAAATTTTGCAGGCCTGATAGGATTATCACGAAATTATCCCAAGTGAAGAAAAGCAAAGACCAATGAAAAATATTGCCCTACTCAGCAAGGCTATCGTTTAGAATCAAAGGACAAAGAGTTTCCCAGACAAGAAGCTAAAGGAGTTCATCACCACTAAACGAGTATTACAAGAAATGTCAAAGGGACTTAAGATAAAAAATATGAGTAAGAAAAATAGGAAAGAAAAAAATCCTCACTGACAAATACAAACACTTAAAAAAAGCAGTGGATTGCCCTGACCAGGTAGCTCAGTTGGTTGAAACATTGTTCCAATATACCAAGGCTATGGATAAAAAAAAAAAAAAAAAAAGTGGTGGATCAACCAACTATAAAGCTAGTGCAAAGGTTAAAAAGCAAAATTAGGAAGATCGTGAGTAATTACAACAATATAGAATATACACAAACACACACACAAAGAAGTAAAAAATAACAGAAAAACTGGGAAGGAGTAAAAATTGTAGTGATTTTAGAATATGTTCAAACTTAAGTGACCATCAACTTAAAACAGCTTGGTATATATAAAGCGTATGTTAACCACAAACCAAAATTCTACAAGAGATATACAAGATATAAAGAAATAGGAATCCATACACAACACCAAAGTCAATCATCACATGCAAGAAAAGAGAGGAAGAGAATAAGGTACAGGGCACTACAAAAATAATCAGAAAACAATAAAATTACCTATCAATAATTACTTTAAATATAAATGGACTAAATGCTCCCATCAAATGACACAGGTTGGCTCTATGGATAAAAAAGACCAGTACATATGCTGCCTACAATAGACCTACTTTAGATTGAAGGATACATACAAACCGAAAGGGATGGAAAAGTTTTCATGCAACTAGAAGTGAAAAAAAGCCCGGGTAGTAATACTTATTTATCTCAGACGAAATATACTTTAAACAAAGACTGTAACAAGTGACAAAGAAAGGCATTTCATAATGATAAAGAAATCAATATAGGCCCTTGCTGGTTGGCTCAGTGGTAGAGCTTCAGCCTGGTTTGATTCTTGGCCAGAGCACACGGGAGAAGCAACCATCTGCTTCTCCACCCCTCCCCCCATTCTCTTTCTCTCTCTCTCTCATCCTCTCCCGCAGCCATGGATTGATTGGTTCAGCATATTGGCTCCAGGTGCTGAGGATGGCTCTGTGTAGCTTCTGCGTCCAGCGCTAAAAATAGCTCGGCTGCAAGCATGGCTCCAGGTGGGCAGAGCATCAGTTCCAGAAGGGGGTTGCTGGGAGGATCCCAGTCCAGGTACATGTGAGAGTCTATCCTCTCACTTGGAAAAGAAAAATAAATAAATAAAAGTAAAAGGATATAACTCTTTTTTTTTTTTTTTTAGGATATAACTCTTGTAAACATATATGCACCCAATGTAGGTACAACTAAATACAATATATAAAGCAAATATTAATGTACATAAAAGGAGATACAGATAGTAATCTAGTCTTAGTAGAGGATTATAACATCCCACTAACATCAATGGATATATTTTCCATCCAGAAACAACAAAGATAGAGCAGCCTTAAATGAAACACTAGACCAGATGGATTTAAACTTGTATTTTCAGAGCACTTCAACCCAAAGCAGAATATACATTCTTTTCAAGTGCACAGGGAGCATTTTCCAGGATCGACTACATGTTTGGCCACAAAACAAACCTCAAAAAATTTAAGAATACTGAAATCATATCAAGATCTTCTCTGACCACAATGGTATGAAACTGTATAGTTAGAAAACTGAAAAATACACAAAAAGATGGAGGCTAAATCACATACTACTAAACAATGAATCTGTTAACAACAAGATTAAGGAAGAAATCAAAAGGCACCTTGAAACAAATGAAAATGAAAACCCAAATGATCCCCTGAAAATCTATGGGACACAACCAAAGCATTCTAGAGAAAAATTCAGAGCATTACAGGTCTACATCATGAAATGAGAAAAATTTCGCTCTGGCTGAGTACATCAGTTGTTAGAGCATCATTCTGATACGCCAAGGTTGGGGTTTGACCCCGGGTAGGACACATACAAGATTCAACCAATGAATGCATAAATTAGTGGAACAACAAATTGATGCTTTTCTCTTTCCTCTCTCTTTAAAATCAATAAATTGCTCTGGCTGGTAGTTCAGTAGATAGAGTATCAGCTTGGCTTATGAATGTCCCAGGTTCAGTTCCTGGTCAGAAGAGCCCATCTGTTTTTCCATTCCCCCCCTCTTGCTTTTCTCCCTCTCTCCTCTCTCCCACAGCCATGGCTTGATTGATTTGAGCAAGTAGGCCTCAAGTGCTGAGGATGGCTCTCTGACCTCCACTTTAGGCACTATAAAATGGCTCAGTTGCTGAACAACAGGGCAATGGTCCCAGATGGGCAGAGCATTGTCCCCTAGTGGGCTTGCTAGGTGGATCCTGGTTGGGGCACATGTACGAGTCTGTCTCTCTGCCTCCCCTCACTCACTAAAAAAAAAATAAAAATAAACCAAGAGCTGCTTCCTTGAAAAGATAGAAATAATGACCAACTTTTAGCCAGACCATCAAAAAAAATGAGAGGGCTCAAATAAAGAAAAGTAGAGCCCTGGCCGGTTGGCTCAGTGGTAGAGCGTCGGCCTGGCGTGCAGAAGTCCCGGGTTCGATTCCCGGCCAGGGCACACAGGAGAAGCGCCCATCTGCTTCTCCACCCCTCCCCCCTCTCCTTCCTCTCTGTCTCTCTCTTCCCCTCCCGCAGCCAAGGCTCCATTGGAGCAAAGATGGCCCGGGTGCTGGGGATGGCTCTGTGGCCTCTGCCTCAGGCACTAGAGTGGCTCTGGTCGCAGCATAGCGACACCCAGGATGGGCAGAGCATCGCCCCTGGTGGGCGTGCCGGGTGGATCCCTGTCGGGCGCATGTGGGAGTCTGTCTGACTGTCTCTCCCTGTTTCCAGCTTCAGAAAAATACAAAAAAAAAAAAAAAAAAAGAAAAGTAGAAATAAAAGATAGGTGACATTCACAAATCAATAAATATGATTCATCACATAAACAAAATGAAGGATAAAAATTACATGGTTATATATCAATAGATGCAGAAAAAGCATCTGATAAAATCCAGCACCCATTTATGATAAAAACTCTGAGTAAAGTGGGAATACAGGGAAAATACCTCAACATAATAAAGGCCATCTATGACAAACCCACAGCCAACATCATACTCAATGGGAAAAAAATAAAAGCAATCCCCTTAAGATCAGGAACAAGTCAGGCATGCCCCCTTTCACTCTTATTCAACATAGTTCTGGAAGTCCTGGCCACAGCAATCAGACAAGAAGAAGAAATAGAAGGCCTCCAAATTGGAAAGGAAGTAAAACTGTCATTATTTACTGATGACATGATACTGTACATAGAAAACCCTAAGTCTCAGTCAAAAAAAACTACTAGACCTGATAAATGAATTCAGCAAGGTGGCAGGATATAAAATTAACATTCAGAAATCAGTGCCATTTTTATACACCAACAATAAACTGTCATAAAGAGAAATTAAGAAACATTTCCTTCACTACTGCAACAAAAAAGATAAAGTAACTAGGCATAAATTTAACCAAGGAAGTAAAAGACTTATATTTGGAAAGTTATAAGACATTGAAAAAAGAAATCGAGGAAGACAAACAAGTGGAAGCACATACCCTGTTCATGGTTAGGAAGAATTAACACCATTAAAATGTCCATACTACCCAAAGCAATTTATAGATTCAATGCAATTCCTCTTAAAATACCAATGGCATACTTCACAGATCTAGAATAAATATTCCAAAAATTTATATGGAATCAAAAAACAACCCAAATAGCCTCAGCAATCTTAAAAATGAAGAACAAAATAGGAGATATCACACTTCCTGATATCAAGTTATACTACAAGGCCACTGTACTCAAAACAACTTATATACCCACGAACAAATGAAATAAAGGACAAAATAAACAAATGGTACTATGTCAAACTGAAAAGTTCTTCACAGCAAAAGATACCATTAACAATATAAAAAGACAATCCACACAATGAGAGAACATATGTGATGATACATCTGATAAGGGGTTAACAAAATTTATGAAAAACTTCTAAAACTCAACACCAGGAAGGTAAACAATCCAATTAAAAAATGGGCAAGGGATGGCCCTGGATGGTTGGCTCAGTGGTAGAGCATCGGCCTGGCGTGCAGGAGTCCCGGGTTCGATTCCCGGTCAGGGCACACAGGAGAAGTGCCCATCTGCTTCTCCACCCTTCCCCCTCTCCTTCTTTTCTATCTCTCCCCCTCCCGCAGCCAAGGCTCCATTGGAGCAAAGTTGGCCTGGGCACTGAGAATGGCTCTATGGCCTCTGCCTCAGGTGCTAGAATGGCTCCAGCCGCAACAGAGCAATGCCCCAAATGGGCAGAGCATCACCCCCTGGTGGGCATGCCAGGTGGATCCCTGTTGGGTGCATGAGGGAGTCTGTCTGACTGCCTCCCTGCTTCTAACTTAGGAAAAATAAAAAATATATATAAAATACAGTGGTACCTTGAGATATGAACAGACCAACATACGAATTTTTTAAGATATGAGCTGCGACTCGGTCCATATTTTTGTTCAAGATCTGAGCGAAATTCCGAGATACAAGTCGTGATTTGGGAAGCTGCCACTAGTTGGCGCGTTGGTGCACGGGTCCAGTATAGGCAGTTTTATATATGAGTTGACTGACTTACGAGCTCGGTTACAGAACGAACTAAATTATAAATTCGTATCTCAAGGTACCACTGTAAAATTTAAAAATGGGGCAAGGAAACTAAATAGACACTTTGCTAAAGAGGACATACAGATGGCCAATACACATATAAAAAATGTTCTATGTCACTAATCATCAGAGAAATGCGAATTAAAACCACATGAGATACCACCTCACACCTTCAGAGTAGCTCTCATTAACAAAACAACACACAATAAGTGCTAATGAGGGTGTGGAGAAAAGCGAACTCGGCTGCGCTGCTGCTGGGAATACAGATTTGTACAGCTTCTGTGGAAAACAGTACAGCATTTCCTCAAAAAATTAAAAATGAAACTGCCTTTTGACCCAGCTAACCCACTTTTAGGAATATATCCTAAAAATCCCAAAACACTAATTCGAAAGAAGATATGCACCCCCATGTTAATTGCAGCACTGTTTATAATAGCCAAGATCTGGAAACAGCCCAAGTGTCTATCAGTGGATGAGTGGATTAAAAAGCTGTGTGTGGAATACCACCACATGGCCACGAAAAAGAAGGAAATCTTACCTTTTGCGGTAGCATGGCTGTACTTGGAGATTATTATGCTAAGTAAAATAAGCCCAGCAGAGAAAGACAAATATCATATGATGTCACTTATATGTGGAATCTAATGAACTGAGGAACTAAACAGAGTCACAGGCAGAGGTGGGTTCATGGAGAGCAGAGGGACGGCTGTCAGAGGGTAGGGGGATGAAGGGATGGGATCAGAGAAGGTGAAGGAATTAGTCAAATTATATATACACAACACACAGATACAGATAACGGGACAGTAAATCCTAGAAGGAAGAGGGGAGGAAGGTAGAGGGAGGGGGAGCAAAGGGAGTATAATGGGGGGCATGTTGTTGGGGGTTAATGGTATTATATTGAGTTGGACACATGAATTCATGTTAGCACAATAAATTTAAAAATGTAATAAAAATATAACAAATGAGGTGACAACCAACAATACAGAAACACAAGTGATTATAAGAAAATAGTTATATACCAAAAAAAAATTGAACAACCTGGAAGACATGAATAAATTCCTAGAAACACACATATTTTTAAGGCCGAATCAGGAAGAAACAGAAAATCTGAACAGATCATTAACTGCTAACAATATTGACTCAGTAATTAAAAAAGCTCCCAACAAACAATAGCCAAATGGCTTCACAGGTGAATTTTACCAACCAAATGAGAATATCCTCAAACTATTACAAAAAATTTAAGAGGAAGGAATACTCTCATTTTATGAGACCATTATTTTGATAGTAAAACCAAAGACCCTACAAAACACAAAATTATAGGACAATATCTCTGATGAGCAAAGATGCAAAATCCTCAATAAATATTAGCAAACTGAATTCAGCAATATCTTAAAAAGATCATACATCATTATCAAGTGGGATTAATTCCTGGATGCAAAGTTGGTTCAATATCTGCACATGAATCAATGTGATACACCACATAAACAAAATGAAAAACAAAAATCATATGATCATATCAATAGATGCAGATAAAGCATTTGACAAAATCCAACAACCATTCATGATAAAAACTCTCAGCAAAGTGAGATAGAGGGAGCATAAAACCCCAGCTAACATCACATTCAACAGTGAAAATCTGAATGCTTTTTCTTTCACATCAGGAAAAAGACAAGGATGTCTACTTGCACCATTTTCATCCAACCTAGTATTGGAAGTTCTAGCCATAGCAATGAGACAAGAAATGAAACAGAAACCATCCAAATTGGAAAGGAAGAAGGGAAACACATTTTTTGCAGATGACTTGATACTCTATATAAAGAACCAAAAATTAATACAAAATTAATATTCAGAAATTGGTTTCACTTTTATATACCAATAACAAACTATCAGAAAGAGATATTAAGAAAACAACCCCATTTACAATAGTATCAAAAAGAATAAAATACCTAGGAATAAATGTAACTAAGGAGGTGAAAGGCCCATACTTGGAAAACTATAAGACACTGAAGAAAGAAACTAAAGAAGATACAAATAAATGGAAGCATATACAGGTACTGTGCTCATGGATAGGGAGAATTAACTTCGTTAAAATGTTCATACGATCCAAGGCTATCTAGAGATTCAATGCAATTCTTTTTTTTTTTTTTTTTAAATGTTTTTTATTTATTCATTTCAGAGAGGAGATAGATAGAGAGAGAGAGAGAGAGAGAGAGAGAGAGAGAGAGAAATCAGGGAGAAGCAGGAAACATCAGCTCCCATATGTGCCTTGACCAGGCAAGTGCAGGGTTTTGAACCGGCGACCTCAGCATTCCAGGTCGACGCTTTATCCACTGGGCCACCACAGGTCAGGCTCAATGCAATTCTTATCAAAATATCAATGGTGTTTTTTCACAGAACTAGATTAGAACAAGTAATTCTAAAATGTATATGAAATCACGAAAAATAAAATTTATATGGAATCACAAAAGATCCCAAATGGTCACAGCAATCTTGAGGAAAAAATTAAATTGGAAGTATCATACTACCTGATATTAAACTATATTATAAGCTTATAGTAATCAAAACAACTTGGTACTGGCATAAAAACAAACATGGATCAACGAAACAGAATAGAAAGCCCTGAAATAAATCCAAGTACAAATATTGATCGACTTATGACCTATACAACTTACGACCATTCGACTTTATGACTACAATCGCTAGCCACAACTGCTCCGCATCTGGCAGCGCAAGCGTTGCCCAGCTGGGCGTACGACAGTGCGGACCAGCTTCCGGCAGCACTACCATCTCCGCGGGCACCATTTCAACTGTTATCCCAGACTCGGTCCAGCAATCTGTGTTTTGTGTCTCGGATATTTTTTATCAAACTCCTCCCAAGATGTCTACCAAGAGGAAATTGTCTTTGCAAATATTAAACCAGTTGTACTGGTAATGCAGTGTTTTACTTAAATCTGACGAATGTGAAAATAAGAAACAAAATGGTGTAGACATGATACAAATGGCATAAAATGAACAAAGAAAATTATGATATATAATAATAATGAAAGAAAATTATGATAAAATATGACTTAAAGACTTTTAGAACATCATTTGACAGTACTGTACATATACTCTACTCAACTTAACGACCAAATCGTGTTCTGACGGGTGTGTCGGGACCAACTGTGGTCATAAGTCGAGCACTACCTGTATATGTGGTCAACTAATCTATGACAAAGGAGGCAAAACAACTGTTTCTTCAATAAATGGTGTGAAGAAAACTGGACATACCCAAGCAAAAGAAAAAGAATTTCAACCATTTTCTTAAGCCATCTACAAAAATAAGCTAAAAATGAATTAAAGACTTAATGTAAGACCTGAAACCCACAACAACCCTAGATGAAAAGATAGGCAATAAAATCTCTGATGTTACTTTTAGCAATACTTTTTGGATATGTCTCCTCAGGCAAGGGGAACAAAACAATAACCACAAAAACAAATGGAACTACATCGGACTAAAAAGTTTTTACACAACAAAGGAAACTATTAACAAAACAAAGAGAACCTACTGAGCAGAAGGCATTCATCAACAATACATCTGATAAGGATTTAATATCCAAAATATATAAGGAACTCCTACAACTGAACACCAAAAACACAAACAATCCAATTTAAAAATAGGCATAAGAGCTCTGACCAGGTAGCTCAGTTGGTTCGAGTACTGTCCTGATATGCCAAGGTTGCAGGTTTGACCCCCAGTCAGGGCACATACAATAATCAACCAATAAATGTACAAATAAGTAGAACAACAAATTGATGTTTCTTTCTCTTTAAAAACAAAAAAATAGGCCCTGGCCGGTTGGCTCAGCGGTAGAGCGTCGGCCTAGCGTGCGGAGGACCCGGGTTCGATTCCCGGCCAGGGCACACAGGAGAAGCGCCCATTTGCTTCTCCACCCCTCCGCCGCGCTTTCCTCTCTGTCTCTCTCTTCCCCTCCCACAGCCAAGGCTCCATTGGAGCAAAGATGGCCCGGGCGCTGGGGATGGCTCTGTGGCCTCTGCCTCAGGCGCTAGAGTGGCTCTGGTCGCAACATGGCGACGCCCAGGATGGGCAGAGCATCGCCCCCTGGTGGGCAGAGCGTCGCCCCTGGTGGGCGTGCCGGGTGGATCCCGGTCGGGCGCATGCGGGAGTCTGTCTGACTGTCTCTCCCTGTTTCCAGCTTCAGAAAAATGAAAGAAAAAAAAAAAAAAATAGCCTGGCCAGTGGTGGCACAGTGGATACAGTGTCAACCTGGGACACTGAGGTCCCAGGTTCAAAACCCTGAGGTCACCAGCTTAAGCGCTGACTCATCCAGCTAAGTGCAGGCTTGCCAACATCAGCTAGGGGTTGCTGGCTTAAGTGCGGGTTCATTGAAATGATCCCATGGTCACTGGCTTGAGCCCAGAGGTCACTGGCTTAAAGCCCAATGTCGCTGGCTTGAACAAAGGGTCACTGGTTTGACATCAGTCCCCCCTACCAAGGAATATATGAGAAACAATCAATGAACAACTCAAGTGCTGCAACTACAAGGTGATGCTTCTCATCTTTCTCTCTCCCTCCCTCTCTCTAAAAAAAGAAAAGAAAAGAAATTAAAAAAAAATTTTTAATGGGCAGAGGACCTGAATAGACCTTTCTCCAAAGATGACATACAGATAGCCAATAGATATAAGAAAAGATGCTCAAACCTAACTAATTATCAGGGAAATGCAATTTTAAACCAAAATGAGATATCACTTCACTCCTGTCAGAATGGTTGTCAGGAAATACATGAACAAGTGCTGATGAGGATGTAGATAAAAGGGAACCTTTGTGCACTGTTGGTGGGATTGTAAATTGGTGCAGCAGCCACTATGGAAAACAATATGGAGGTGCCTCAAAAATTTTAAAGTAGAATTATCATATGACCCAGCAATTCCACTGCTAGCTTTTTACCCCAAAAAATCCAAAACACTAATTCAAAAAGATATATGCACCCCCATGTTCATTGCAGCATTATTTAGGAATGCCAAATGTAGAAGCAACCTAGCTGGGCAATGACAGAATTGATAAAGATGTGGTACTTCTGGAAATTACTCAGACATAAAAAAAGGATGAAATCTTGCCATCTGTGACAACATGGATGGACCTAGAAGGCATTATACTAAGTGAAATAAGTCAGACAGAAAGATAAATACCATATCATTTCACTTATATGTGCGATCTAAAGAATAACATAAATAAACAAAACAGGAATAAACTTATACAGAGAGCAAATTGGTGGCCGCCAGATGGGAGGGGTGTTGGGGATAGGTGGAAAAGGTAAAAGGATTAGACCACGGGCAGTCAACCTTTTTATACCTACCGCCCACTTCTGTATCTATGTTAGTAGTAAAATTTTCTAACCACCCACCAGTTCCACAGTAATGGTGATTTATAAAGTAGGAAAGTAACTTTACTTTATAAAATTTATAAAGCTGAGTTACAGCAAGTTAAAGCATATAATAATAATTACTTACCAAGTACTTTATGTCAGATTTTCGCTAAGTTTGGCAGAATAAATCTTTATAAAACAATTTACTATAGTTAAATCTATCTTTTTATTTATACTTTGGTTGCTCTGCTACCGCCCACCACCTAAGCTGGAACGCCCACTAGTGGGCGGTAGGGACCAGGTTGACTACCACTGGATTAGAAGGTACAAAATGCCAGCTATATACACAGTCATGGGCATGTAAAAGTACAACATAGGGAATACAGTCAATAATATTGTAATAACTATATATTGAATATGTATGGCTTAGCCTTAGGTGGTACTAGACTTATCCAGGTGATTACTTTGTAAGTTATATAAATTTCTAATCGCTATGTTGTACACCTGCAACTAATATAACATTTAATGTCATCTGTAATTTGAAAAAAAAAATGATAAAAGAAAAAGAGTAAGAAGGAAAACGGAGACAGGAAGTGTGAACTACAAGGAGCCTAGATATCACCCACTTCCATCGTGTTATATTCTAGGCAAAGGAGAGAGAACTGTCTGCCCTTCTGGGAAGACAAACCTCTCCTGGCTTCTGCCCCATTCTCTGCAAGACACAGGACCCTTTACCTGCTGGCACTCAGGATGAAGTCCCTGAAGAATCCCTGACAGCCTGGGAAGGAGGGGGGTGGGCAGGGCCCCCCACTGCTCTGAGGGGCTGCAAGCCGTTCTTGTAGGCGCCGCAACCGCCCCAACTTGTCAGCTCCAAGCATATTTAACAAATCCGGAGCCTCACCCAAGATAGTGCCCCCAGCACCACCAGGACTCTGACACATCTGGAGTAGGGGGTAGGAGAGAAAAAAAACTTAAGTTTTTCTGGAAAGATGGACTGAACAAAATAAAGAGGAAGTAATAAACATTTACGGACTGCCAGCCCTCTATCAGGTGCCACATATACATTTTTTGAGGTAGGGATTTTGTTCTTGTTTTACAGGTGAAGAAACTGCAACTGCAAGATTAAACATCTGCCTAAGGTCAACAGAGCTAGGATCTGAAAGAGGCCCATCTGAGTCTTAAGCTAATACTCTTTCTACCACAGCAGAAATCAAGGGCAAGGAAGTAGTAAGAGGCTGGTAGGTTGGGGTGCAGGCCATGTGGGAGAGCGCCCTGGCTCCTCTCTGGCTGCCTGAGTTTCAGCCACCACCCAAGAAGCATAACTCCTGTTCAAATCCAGTCCAGAACCTAACTGGCTGCCCACCCTATCCCACAGTGCCAGCCATGACTTGGTTTTCAGTGATGCCTACTGTTGACTGCAGACTAATCTCCTACTGGGGATATTACCTGGAGAAGTTGTTTTTGGAAAAGCCGAACAAAATGACTATGGCTGCAGGCTGCAGAGAGTTGACCCATCATGGCTCTGAGGAATAAGAGGTAGAAATAGTGTGAGGTAAGGAGGAAGGGGTTAGATTTGGAGAACAAGCCAATTCTTGGGCCTTTCCACCCTTTACAAGGCCCTTTGAGCAGACCTCTGCCATAGCTGGCCAGCACTAGAATGTAGGAAAAGGCTGGGGTGGTGAAGACACAGTAGTGTACAGAGGATGTGTTGTGGGATTGTGCACCTGAAGCATGCATAATTTTGTTAGCCAGTGTCACCCCAATAAATTCAATTAAAAAATTAGCAAGAAAAAGTTCTTTTAAAAAAAACTTTTTAAAGATTTTTTATTGATTGTTTTTAGAGAGGAGAGAGAGAGAGAGAGAGAGAGAGGGAGAGAGAGAGAAGGGAAAAAGGAGCAGGAAGCATCCACTCATAGTTGCTTCCCATATGTGCCTTGAACAGGCAAGCCCAGGGTTTTGAATCTGCGACACCTCAGCATTTCAGGTTGATGCTTTATCTACTTCCCCATCGCAGGTCAAAAAATATAATTCTATCACTGAAATAAATTGAAATGTTTTGTCATTAAAAAAATTAAAAAGAAAGTAGGAAAAGGGACACTTTCCCTACCAATGAGATCCCTTCAAGGCTAGAGACATACTTAGCCAAACAAGAAATAATTACCACCCTTCTAAACTTCAGTCTTATTATATTGATAGCCAGAGTTTCATGACCCATGTGGAAGGTAAATCACTGGACAGGATATTCTTCCCACATCTTAGTTATCTAGCTATGCAAAGTGATCAGAACTGATAAACTAGATCAGGGGTCCCCAAACTGCGGCCCCTGAGGCCATTTAGCCAGCCCCCGCTGCACTTCCAGAAGGGGCACCTCTTTCATTGGTGGTTTTGTGGTGGTGGTCACTGCTGCAAAGCGCGGTGTCGCTCACGTACAGTACTACTTCTGGTGACACGGGATGCATACCTCACGGCTCCGGAAGCGCGTCATATCACTTGTTACGGCTAGCAGTGACAAATATGGAACCGGACATTGACCATCTAATTAGCCAAAAGCAGGCCCATAGTTCCCATTGAAATACTGGTCAGTTTGTTGATTTAAATTTACTTGTTCTTTATTTTAAATATTGTATCTGGACCTGTGGTGGCACAGTGGATAAAGCGTCGACCTGGAATGCTGAAGTTGCCGGTTCAAAACCCTGGGCTTGCCTGGTCAAGGCACAGATGGGAGTTGATGCTTCCTGCTCCTCCCTCCCCCTTCTCTCTCTCTCTCTCATTCTCTCTCCTCTCTAAAAATTAATAAAAGTAAAAAAAAATACTGTATTTGTTCCCATTTTGTTTTTTTACTTTAAAATAAGATATGGCAGTGTGCATAGGGATTTGTTCATAGTTTTTATTTATAGTCCAGCCCTCCAACGGTCTGAGGGACAGTGAACTGGACCCTGTGTAAAAAGTTTGGGGACCCCTGAACTGGATGATGGAGACAATGGAGGTTGGAAAAGGTCTAACCAGAAATTGGGGCCAATATTCAAGCAACCTGCTCAAGAGCTTTGTACTTTCTTAACACAGAGTAAGTATTAGTCATTTCTGAATGGATGGAGCTGGAGAGACAAATCCCTTTGAATGGAAGCAGAGTTGGCAAGAACTAAAAAGATTAAGGAGGATAGAAGATAACAGCTTCAGGCTAGAAGCAGTAGAAGACAGTCCTTCCTCCAATCAGCTACCTAAGCACCACAAAGCTGCTTGCTGCTATAAGCAATTAAGACAAGGTGACCAGTGTTTGAGTACTTACCTGATCCTGCTGCCCAAACCCTTCTCAAAATCCCAGCCAGGCTCCTCATGGCGATCTTCCCACTCTCGAAGCACCTCATAAAATACATCCCTGACAGACACACAAGAATGCCTGATGAACTGAGGCACAGCTGATCTCATTCCCAACTGACCTAACTCAATCCCAGGAGTGTCTTCCCTGCTCAGAACTGAGAACAACACTACCCACAGCCCCCATTCCTTATGTTCTCCAAAGTTCTCTACAGGGTGATAATGCTATAACCCAGGAGCAGGACAGCACACACCTGACCTATTTCTGTGGATGCTGAAAGTTGAATCAGCGCTCTCTTGTCTGAAAACCCTGTGACTAAAGTCATACACCTGTGAGAAGGCTGCTAAGGTCAGAGCTTCAAGTCCATTGGCATAAAACACCTCTTACTGCCAAACATCTAGTTTCTATGAAAATAACATAGGTTTGCCTATCCCAGAATAAATGCAGTCTCATCCCATCCCCCTAAATTCCCTTTTCTTATCACCTCTGTTTTTTAAAAGTATGAAAGGCTCGGTCACTGGAGAAGTTGGTACGATTGTCAGTTTCTGGCTGAAAGGAGACAGCTTGAACAGAGGGTGGCATCGCCAGAGAGACCTAAAATATGGCAGTGACATTAGGAACAGAAGCCTGCAGAGTAAATACTCAGAAAACTTCCTGCGTAGAGTTAGCCCAAAGGACAGTAGAGTCGTATGAGTTGGGCTGCCTGAATTATGAGGCTGGGAAGGGTCAGGTCTGGGCCAGTGAACATCTAAGATGGGGTCAGTACCTTGGCAACACTGCCCTCGTAGGCAGCTCGAAGGCGGCCTTGTAGAGCTGGTGAGAAGCATAACAGCCGCTCATTCTCAGCTAACAGCTTCAAGGTCCCTTTGTCCAGGTAGGAAAGAACTCTACAGGGTCAAGAGTACATACGGCTGAGAACACGACACACTGCAAATGGGAAGCTTGCGCCTGCATACCAGAGTATGGAGCATGGAGCAGGTATGTAAGGCAAAGCCACAGGCCAAGGACTAAAGATGCCAGAAGGAAAAGGGTAGGAAATGACACATTTTGGAGCAGAAAACAAGCAGGACAGGAACTGTAGACATTAACCCAAAGGTCAGTTACTAAGACAACAGTGGGCAGTTTGATTCTTTCACGGGCTAAATTCATAGTCTTGACACAAAATTAAAGGGTCACATGTAGAAAAAGGTCCAGGGTCACTACACACTGTGTTAAGCACAAGTCAGTGCCCCAAGTGGTCAGAGAACCAAGTGGACATATAATTAGGCTCAGATGCCTCAGCTGGGGGAAACTCACTGAAACTGATGCTCCAAAACCTGCACTGCAAAGAAGACACAATCATGGACCGTCTGGAACAGCGGGCTTTCCAGGGAATCTAGAAGGATAGTATCAAGCTGTCAGTAAATAATTATTCTATCTTCCCAACCCATTTCTCAAAAAGAGCTTGCTCACTGACCTAGGGCTCCTGAACTAGGTTCAAGGTCATTATCCTTGGCGGCCACCATCCTCCGGGCAGTAAGGAGCTGAAGGACGAAGAAAAGCTCCAAGAAGAGGTTTGGCACCAGGTTTTCTGGATATAAAAAGAAACTCTAGTGTACTGGGTACCATTCAGAACCAAGGTTCAGTTCTACATACCTTATTAATTCTCTTAACCTATAGTTCTACAAATATCATCACTCCAGCGCCCTTTGCTCTCACCTGCAATGCATGAAGAATAGACAAGGGCTACCAGCTCCAGGCGCTGGCGGGAAGACACTTTGGCAGGGTCAGCAGGTTCAGCTGTGAGGTTTCCTGTCCGGGTGGGGAAGGAAGACCCTGATTCTGGGGTAGGACAGCTGGGAGCAGGTGACTGCTGTAGCTGCTTGGAACTATGGAGATAAAGAGATGTCATGAGCAGTCAGCCTGGCATCCCCTCCACAGCCATACTCAGGTTCCTCCAGAAAGGATATCCATAGCCCAGAAAACATGCCCCAGGTTCCCAGGGGGCAATCAATCTCAGCGAAATGCCTTGCAGATAGATCCCCCACAGGAAGGAAGCTAAGATCCCAGGGAGCAACAAGGCCATACCGCTCTTTCCTGAGCATCTCCCTCTCTTCTTGCAGACTTCTGCACCCTGGGCGAAAGCCATGGCCCCAAGGACTAGAATCCAGGTCTGAGGGTTGGGAACTGGGGACACAGTTGATTGGGGGTGAAGTGAAGCAGGTCTTGGGCTTCGAGAGGGACCGCTCTTCGCTCACCGGAGTTGGGTTGATCCTGCGTGAAGGCTTCGTCCTGCTAAGAGTAGTCAAAGGTTTTTCTCCAATTCCCATCTTCCAGCATCCTGACAACAGCTGGGGCCCTTGAAACACGCCCCTCATCATTGGAGTCATCTCATCCCCAACTTTCCAGCTATTCCCACGCTCTATTTAGGGGCGCCGAGCTCTAATTTACTAACTCCTTTAGCACACCCTTCGCACCATCCATCTGCTGGATTGAGGGCTGATTCTCACCCTGCAGGCCCGGGGGGGACGGAGCCTACTGGAGGGAACTCCTCCAGGTTGCTGAGGTTTGGCGGATCAGAGCGCGCGAAGCTGGGGCTGCCGGGGCTGCCAGAGGCCCTCGGCCTCCGGCCGCCCGCCCAGGGCAGGCTCACCCCGTTGACCCCCTCCTCCAGGCTTCCGGAGCCGCGGCTACCTCGCTCGCGGGCCTGCCCAGGGCCCCGCCTCTTGCCCCCGCGGCGAGCCAACGGGGTCTCGGCGGCGGCGCTTGAAGGTTCGGTCGGAGGGAAGAGCTGGCTGCGCGCCCCGCGGCCGCCCCGCGACAGGCCCCCAGGCCTCCCTGGCAGGGCTGCCGAGGAGCCCGGGGCCTTGGCTGGGGTTGGGGGGCCCTGCGGGAGGGCACGGCTGCTCTGCTCCCTCAGGAAGTTCAGCAGGAACGGCACGAATTCCTTTCGCAGCGGCCGGAGTGAGCTCAGCGCGGCCGCCTCCCCGGGGTCATCCTGAAGGAAAAGCGCGAGAGGGTCAGCTGCCAGCCCAGGGCCGCGAGCAGCGGAGCGGCCCCCAAATGAAGCGCAGTCAGCCAAGGCTGACAGCCAGTGGCCCTAGAGGAAGGGGACCTACGGCTAGTATCTCCCGCGGAAAGGGATTCGGGTCAGGCCTGGGAGGGTGTCAGCGCTGTTACCTCCGAACTCTTGGCGCTGCGCGCGATCCACTGCACCGCGGCTGCAACCGATACCTCCTCTCGCAGCAGCGACTCCAAAACGGCCGCCATCCCGACCCGGTCGCTCCGAGGCGATTGCGCAGGCGCCAGCGCGCCGCGGGAGGCCCGAGGGGGCGGGGCCGGCGCCGAAGGGCGACCGTTGGGCCGCTGGTGGAGGGGCGGGGCTGGGGGCGGGGTCGGAGTGGTCGAAACTCCCTGGCTGAGGCCGGGTCCAGGCCTCCGGTCAAGGCTGGTGATCAGCCTGCAACCCCGACTGCAGACCTAGTGGCCTGCGAGGTGCAGGCGTGTCGTTAAGGGGTGAGCCCGGCCCTGGCTGTCTTGCCCCGAGGGGACGAAGTGTAGAGAGTAAGGGACGCGGCGGGAGAGCGGCCAGACGGTAAAGGTGAACAGTTCTCCAGAGACCGCCCTTATCTTTCTCGATAAGCACGTTCTTTTTAAGTCTAAATTTTCTAGATTCCACCGTCACCACGCTAAAGAAGTTATGATGAAGTTAGCCTAACCTCATTCGACCTGTCTCGCCCAAAGGCTGGGTATTCAATCGCCCCTGCCCATAGGCTTTCCAGCATTCACCATCTGCTGGCTGACCATTTAAGAAAAGCCAGAAGTCTTGCTGGGAGGCTTTTTCTCTATGTCCCTCAGCCCACAACCTTTGAAGTGCCTGCTTCCCTGCACACAGTCCCTTGTCTGTATCTTTACATCCCTTACAGGTTACAATTATGGAATTAGACCAGGTTAATATTTCAACTACTTTGCAACTTAGTTATTAATAGGCACGTTTATGATTAGCTTTGAGGAGCTTGAATTATTTCCTAATTTCTCTTATTTTGAAAAACATGAGAGCCAGCTCTTTGGATATTACTGCTCACTGAGAAATCAAGGAAGGGAAACCAAGCAGATAAAAACATGGTACCAATACTTCAGGCCAAACCAAACGACAGGTGAAGCAGCGATCATGGGAATTCCTCCTAAGAGTTCCTTTAGTTCAAAAAAGGTTAAAAGTGCAAAGGTGCGGGTGGTAGGAAACTGGAACCACTCTAGTGCTACAAGGCGGTTTCCTGCACCCAAGGAAAAGGTACCTCCCTCTAGCCACAGGATGAAGGTCTGAAACCCAGGTTTTCATCTGCAGGGATACTGATAGCTTATTTTCAGTCCAATGCGTTTTTTCTGGTACTGCATTTATATGAACACTTTCTGATCCCTGCTGATCTTGGAACCTCTGGTGCATTCAATAACGTTATTAAATTAGAAAATACTTCCCAACTCTTGAAATCCAAGCCATCACACAAACAGAACTAGAGTTACATGCGGAATGAATATTTTATTACTAGATTATAAAAATAAAATACAAAATAATTTTAAAACATAACTCAAAACACTGTACAAAGCTTTAATATGATACAAATGGGAAAATTAAATAAATAATTACACTTTTATGTACAGATGACCTATACAAAAGTACTCCATGTTTCCGCCAATATCCTTGGTTGCCTGAGCAAAAATGCATAAAGAGGGCTGTTTGGAGGGGAAAAGGACACAATAGCTTTGGAGGCATTTCCAAGAGCAATTTCTCGTCACTCTTGATTTCATATAGAGGAAAGGAAAGGGAGAAAACTGGAATTATTAAAGTCCTCTACGCTTGACAAGAGAGAGTTCTTCTGGTTTGTGGTTCAATCTGATTTAACAGCTGCCAATAGATCATAACTTTCGAGATTTATATCTAAAACAAAACTAGATGTTTCCCCCTTCTTTGTTTTTACCAAAAGCTGTGAATGTGAAAGTAAATGGCCTGATTAAATCGGCACCGGCTATTTTAGGAGAGATGTCAGGAAGGGGATCAGGGGCTGTGTATGCTCAAGCCTGGGTCATCACATCTCTTCTTTATTTGGTTCACCGAATCCAATTTCAGAGCCCCAAGTGGCACACTGTTATATTTTCTTTATCTTGCTATCTGTATTTCTGAATGCTTTTTATCATAGTGAACTGATTTACCTATCTGGTGAATAGTTTTAAAAATAAAATTGTTTTGAAAAAGTCCCAAGGATATCTTCCTCCCTAGGTTGCCCCCGCCCCCCATTACATTCAAACTCTGGTAGCCTGTTTACCCTTGTGGGTGAGTGAAGAACAACCAGACAGACTTCAGGTATGCTGAAGTGCTGCACATGGAATTTTAAGGATTTTTACTGTATTTTAGGGGGGGGGGGGGCAGAATCATATGGCAAAGGTAATTATACAAAAACTTGGTTTAGTCAATGTTTTTAACTGGGTGAGTGAACACTTCTGTACACAATATAAAATACTAAACTACTGAAAATTCCTACCCATTGTGTGTAAAATTATGTCATTAGCAAATTCTATAGTGAGTGGACTCCAAGAGCTGCTTCAGTGACTCCTATTCAAGAAACCCAGAACCCCTGGCCCAAGGTATCTGAGGGACATGTCAGCATCACCAGTGATACACACTATGCCCGTCACTATCACTTTCAATTAGGAGACTGACCCAATTCAAGTTTCTCATGGCCTGACCTGTGGTGGCACAGTGGATAAAGCGTCAACCTGGAAATGCTGAGGTTGCCGGTTCGAAACCCTGGGCTTGCCTGGTCAAGGTACATATGGGAGTTGATGCTTCCTGCTCCTCCCCCTTCTCTCTCTCTCTCTTCTCTCTTTCTCTCCTTTCTAAAATTAATAAATAAAATAAAAAATAAAAAATGAAAAGTTATTAAAAAAATGTTCCTAAAAAAATGTTAAAAAAAAAAAAAAAAGTTTCTCATGGCAACATAGAAAAATGCTTCGCTCCTTTTACATGTTTCTTTAAGACTAAGGATCCAGCAAAGTCTAAGGAAACATTCAAATCATTACTGAGTAAATGGTACTACTTGGTTATTCAGTGTCTTGAGATTGTGTATAACCTCAAGGTGATCTTGACCTTATCACATACTTTAATTTTATGATCCAAATTTGCTTAAGTGGAATAAGTAAAAAGTCAGAGCCAATCTTCACAATTGAATTAGAAAATGTATTCATGGGCTAAGACTTTAATGTTGGGGGGTGGGGTGGAGGAAGGCAGAGGGGGGATGGATGGTGATGGAGGGAAACTTGACTTGGAGTGGTGAACACAATGCAATACACGGGTGATGTATCATAGAATTGTGCACCTGAAGTGTATATAATTTTATTAACCAATGTCACCCCCAATAAATTAAAAAAATTAAAGGAAAAAGACTTTAATGTGATCATTTCATATCCAGCCAGGGATTTTTAGGAATTGAGGTGTGCAGCATCCAAATTCCCTTTTACATGAAAGGGAATTTGCCCACTACCTCCTGCAGTCCTTTTTAGTAAGGTTGACAACAGTTTCCTTAGTCTCTCAAGACTATCTGGGTTAAATTTCTCGTAATTCTAGAGGGACAGCCAAACTACCAATGATCCTGATGTTTCTACACTATTCCCACATCCTTTAAAAGTTTAAAACTTTTTTATAAGAGTTTATTTGAACCAAAACTGAAGACAATTGCTGGGGAGCAAGATCTCAAATACTCTACTCTCACACCCTTTTAATTTAATTTTATTAGTATTATTATTTTTTGTATTTTTCTGAAGTTGGAAATGGGGAGGCAGTCAGACAGACTCCCGCATGCGCCCGACCAGGATCCACCTGGCACGCCCACCAGGGGGTGATGCTCTGCCCATCTGGGGCATTACTCTGTTGTAACCAGAGCCACTCTAGCGTCTGAGGCAGAGGCCATGGAGCCATCCTCAGCGCCCGGGCCAACTCCACTCCAATGGAGCCTTGGCTGTGGGAGGGGAAGAGAGAGACAGAGAGGAAGGAGAGGGGGAGGGGTGGAGAAGCAGATGGGCGCCTCTCCTATGTGCCCTGGCTGGGAATCGAACCCGGGACTCCTGCATGCCAGGCCGACGCTTTACCACTGAGCCAACCGGCCAGGGCCCCCTTTTTATTTTAAAAGCTGAGAGGAGGGGAGATAGTGAGACAGACTCCCGCATGCACCCCACACACACTGGGATCCACACAGCAACTTTGTCTGGGGCTGATGCTCAAGTTACCGTGCTATTTTTAGCACCTGAGGTTGACTTGCTCCAACTAATCCAAGTATTCTCAGTGCCTTGGGGCCATGCTCAAATCAAATGAACCACTGGCTGTGGGAAGGGAAGAGGGAGAGTAAGGGAGACAGTAGCAAATGATCACTTCTCCTGTGTGCTCTGACCAGGAATCAAACCCAGGATGTCCATACACAGGGCTGATGCTCTATCCACTGAGCAACCAGTCAGGGCCTACTCCCACATCCTTGAAATCCACACCAGGGTTCTGTTGGTTGAGACAGGGAAGTGGGATGTTCTTACAATCACCTAGGCTTTTCAATGTACTGCATCCTTCTACATGGTCTGAGGACTAGAACTATCTTAATTTCCTTCTCTAAGTTACAGTCTAAGTATGAACCTATGGTTTCTGAACTTAGGTAAATATTGACATGTGAGGACTACCACAGTGGTTCCATGCTTTAATCCTGGAATACTTTTTGTATTAAAACATAAATAACTTCAAATAAACTGTCTATAGAATGAAACTCAAGAAAGTTAAACAATGGAGTTATCATTCTATTGCCTCAATAATACAGGCACTATTGGGGTGGTGAACACAATGCAATATATAGGTGCAAAGCCCCAACACATCTGTGGTAAATGCACATAAGCAGACATAGACAGATGTTAAGAGAAAGAATGTAAACAACTTAATTCCAAAACACATGAGCATGGACAGGAAAAATGGTTCCCTAACATATGCCACCTTTTGACTGATATAAAGGAATGAAAACTTTTAAAATGTGAAAACTTTGATCTCTTAGACTAAATCTGGACTTATCTACAAATAAATATATTTTCAAATAGCCAGTGTAAGATGCAATTTTTCCCCTAAATTCTGAATTCTGGATCTTGTTTCTCCTATTACTAGTTTCTTATGTTAGATTAAGAATGTAGTTCCTAGCCCTGGCTGGATAGCTTGGTTGGTTGGATCGCTGTCCCAAAGCATAGGGGTTGCCAGTTCTATCCCCGGTCAGAGCACATACAGGAACAGTTCAATGTTCCTGTCTCTCTCTCCCTTCCTCTCATGCCAAAATCAATAAAAAAAAAAAAAAAGAATGTAGTTCCTAGAAAAAAGAATCCTCTGCTCTTGAAGAAAAGGCATCTGTTTTTAATTCAAAGCTATTGGGTATAGAAAAACTATTGTTTTAATTATCTGTGTCTGGGTTTATAAAACATGCAGCAATGTACACTTTTTCCTTGTAGATCAAATACAACCATAGAAACATCTGCATAAAAATCTATTTGGAAGGAATCTCTGATGATTACCAAAGAACCACAAGTGCCAACAGTGCTAGGAGGAGCTAACTAGTTCACTGTATTAGTAAGCAGCTGAAATTTGTTTAATATTTTAAAACAAATAATATAAAGTGGATCATAACAGTGAGTCTCAATTACCATTTTGCTACTTATTTAGGCCTTGACTAACTTGTCAACTTTTACAAAAAAACATTTACTTCACAACATGCAACTCAAAAAACAGTGAATGTAGCTAGGCCACTATTAACAAGGCCAGCTTGCATACCAAGCTGAGAATGACAGTGCCTACCTAAGACTTACATTCAAAAATGTTTATAATCTGTGCTTTAAAATTAAATTTGATATGACCCAATTTTCCTTTTTTGTTCACTATATGTTAAAGTTTAATGTCTTTAAGCTGTGTGAAAGATTACTATGTGGAATTTTAAAATCTTGTAACTCATCTGTACACCCTGGAGATTTGGCAGCATAATTTAGAAAGAATACTACCTAAAGGGACTAAACTGTTGCTAAATCCATCTCCATTCCACCCCAGTTATTCCAGAGATTACCCAGGGAAGATAAGGGCAAATGTGACTAGCTAACCAGCCATTTTGCTGTGATATAAGAAATGAGGAGGCACTTGACTTTCCAAAGATAATTTTAACTTCTGCCCCATAATACTTTTAGTATAGTTTGGCTTGGCTTTAATTAGTGGCCATGTCCCTCAATTTAGGTAGAATAACCAAACTGGTTTAAAATTACTTGAATGATCTGTTTGTCACTGAAAGCTGAAATGTGCCATCACTAAAAAAATAAATAAATAAAAAAGAACAGAAAACAATACAACTCGTTCTCTGTATCATACTTTAAAATAAAACAAAAAAAAAATCTTTGTGCCAAAAGTGCTTTATCAGAGTTGTGAACTTCTCTTTTTAGCTCGAGACATGTAACATTTGAAAGCACAAACTGCATTTAAAAATCATAAAGACCTGGGCCGGGTAGGTCAGTTGGTTGGGGCATCATCCCAATATACTAAGGTTGGGGGTTCGATCTCCAGTCAGGGCATATGCGGAATCAACCAGTGAATGAACAGGTGGATGGAGGAACAAGTCAATGTTTTTCTCTAAAATCAATCAATAAAAAAATTTTTTAAACCATAAGTAAATCTCTGTACTGGGTGGGGCAAAAACTTAGGTTTATAGTTGTGAGTACCCAAAACACCGTTTATTCTTGTATTATTTTCCATATGAAAACTGTAAACCTACCTTTTGCCCCATCCTGTATGAGATAGTAGTACTTTTAAGGGGACCTATTGATACATAAAATATAATTAGTCTGTGTTCTTTTGAAACTATCAAGCAGAAAAAAAATCTTTGGTTAACTTTTTCCTAGAAGCAAAATAAAATATTCTTAAACACGAGGCTGTTTTTGGAACTTGAGGGTGTCGGTACCACTTAGAAAAGGGAACAACACAGTGGAAAAGTTGGGAGAAAAATGGAACTAAGAAAGGAAAAGCATCAAGCTGCCATGTTGCCATCACTGTCGGTTTGACTGCTAGCAGAGCAATGTCAATATAATATACAAAGAACATATATACCACAACTGCAGCCTCATCAGCTTTTCTTGGGGTTACCACAAACACATTTCTGACTAAAGGGGTCAGGAATTAAAGGTGGCTATCTTTAGCACAATTTAGCTTATACAACAGGAAAAAAAGAGAGAATTTCATAATTGTAGATTACTCCACCCCCGTCAAAAACTGAGGTTAAAAGAAGAAAACAGAATGGTAATTTTAAGAGATTCTTTTTGCCTGACCTGTGGTGGCGCAGTGGATAAAGCATTGACCTGGAACGCTGAAGTTGCCAATTCGAAGCCTGGACTTGCCGGGTCAAGGCACATATGGGATGCAACTATGAGTTGATGTTTTCTGCTCCCCTCTTCTCTCTCCCTCTCTCTTAAATAAATTTTTTAAAAATTTTCATTTATTTATTTATTTTTTACAGAGACAGAGAGTGAGTCAGAGAGAGGGATAGACAGGGACAGACAGACAGGAACAGAGAGAGATGAGAAGCATTAATCATCAGTTTTTCATTGCAACACCTTAGTTGTTCATTGATTGCTTTCTCATATGTACCTTGACCGCGGGCCTTCAGCAGACCGAGTAACCCCTTACTGGAGCCAGCGACCTTGGGTTCAAGCTGGTGGGCTTTTCCTCAAACCAGATGAGCCCGCACTCAAGCTGGCGACCTCAGGGTCTCGAACCCGGGTCCTCTGCATCCCAGTCCGACGCTCTATCCACTGCGCCACCGCCTGGTCAGGCTAAAATAAATTTTTAAAAAATCTTTAAAGAAATAAAAGGAGATTTAAAAATAAATTTATATCAGACCCATGATTATCATCCCAGTTTATCCACTCTAACCATAAGGACTGCATTATGTGATCAACATGACAAATCTTTGAACCAGTACTGCAAACACATCCCAGTAATTTTTCCCCTATTAAAATCTTTTTAAAATGAAAATTAAATAACCTATCTTGGCTTGTTAAAGACTGCCAACCCTTGCATTACACACAAGGAAGGTAAGAAGAATCTTAAATATGCTAAGAACATATTTTCAGAAAATGAAGAAAGGCAAGGCCCACGTATATGTGAGGCACAGAGTAAAAAGATATTTTACCATCTGTGATCTTGAAATTACAAATGGAGAATGAGAAAGAATGAGTTTATATAAGCATATGTTTTTCTATATATTTATAAATATTTATAGAATTTACTATGAAGACATGCAAGTAGTGTTATAGCAACTATTATACAATATAATACAGATGGACCAGTTTTCCAATATTATTACAGTTGCTTTAGATAAACAGCAAATATGTCTTATCTATTGCATTCCTCTGTAGTGCTTGAAACTGGAGAGAAATTAATATTGCACACTATGCTACATTTCTTATGGGAGACCAGATATGCCTCAACAGTGTTCTGAATGGTTTTTTTGTTTGTTTTAAAAAGTTCAACACAGATCAAGAGAACGCGGTAAGTTCAGTGCAGCTTCAGGGCAACTTTGATGCAGCATTAGAATATGTTCACTTGGTGAGAAAATATATTTTTTTCCCCAATTCAACCATATTAGGTTTGGCAGCAAACACAAGGTCAAAGAGAAAACACAGATGTCTGCTAGAAGGCAAATTTCAACAGCAAGCAGACCAATTTATCTGACCTTAGTAAGGTCTTTACAACACAAAAAACACCAGAGTATAAAAGAGCCCATTTTCAAAGTCTAGTAAGATTTAATTTTGCCTGGTTCCTGTTTAGCAGAAGAGATTATGATTCTCTTTTAGCTTTATAAATTGAGATTACATAGAAATTAGATCAAGAAACCCAAATATTTAAACTAAAGCACAGGAGAAGCAGGCAATAAAACTTTCTAAAAGATAAATACTGAACCTAAATTTATTTCCCCAGATACTCATTCCTTATTGGCTAAATGTATAAAATACAAAGTTTGAGGATTAAAGTCTCAAAACATATTTAATTTCTTCCTATTTTTATTTCTAAACCTCTAAAAGCATAAAGTCACATTACACAGCATTGTACTTCCTTGGTATCATTTTGGAGGGTGACATTAGAAAGAGTTGGTATCTAGAAGAATTAAGAAAGCAAGGTCTACTCTGTCAGTTTTCCTTCCACAAGGAGGAAACTAACGGGGGGAAAGTGGGTTCTGCCTTGAAGGGTATTAACCCCCATTCTGCCCCTCTCTCCCTAAAGCACTAAAGCCTGCAAACTAGCTCTATTTAGACGTTTCCTTCCGTTGCCTAAGTTTTAATCAATTATTTCTCACAATAAAAATATACTGAGAGTATAGTGCTCCAAAGAAAATATTAGGGGACTAAAAAACTAATTCGATTTGAAATTCTCAGCATGTGCTGCTAAAAGCATATCAGAATATATTGTTAAAATAAAAGAAGAACCACATCAATGATTCAAAAGGAGAAATGAACCCCCATGTTTATGGCAGCATTGTTTGCAATAGCCAAGAACTGGAAACAGCCCAAGTGTCCGACAGTGGACGAGTGGATTAAAAAACAGTGGTACATATACACAATGGAATACTATGGGGCCATGAAAAAGAAGAAAATATTACTTTTTGCGACAACATGGATGGGACTGGAAACTATTATGTTAAGTGAAATAAGCCAGGCAGAGAAAGAAAAATATCATATGATCCCACTCATCTGAGGAATCCGAGGAACAATATGAACTGAGGAACGGAACAGAGACAGAGGCGGGATCAAAGGATCCAGAAGGAAAGCGGACAGAGGGAAAGGGGGTGACAGGGTGATAGGATGGGATGAGAGCAAAAAAGCAAATCCTGGAGGGAAGGGGGGAGAGTGTTATGGGGAGGAGGACAGTGGGGATGTACTGGGGAACATGGAGGAGGGGAGGATGTATTCAGGGAGACACTAGAATCTATGTAAACACAATAAATTAAAATAAATTTCATGTTAAAAAAATAAAAAAAAAAATAAGAGAGGCTGGATCAGGTGAGAAACACTGACTTTAAAAAACATGAGCTCCAGGGAAGGTACTAGGAATGAGGCAAAGTAAAGGTGTGAACTCTCAATATAAAATACACAAGCCGAATAATACGTGTATCAGCTTTGGCTCCCCAGCTACAGGCTCATCTATACTTGAATACTGCAGCAATTCTGATTCTGCAAGGCTGGAAAGTTCTGAATGAAAATATTAAAACAGGAAGTTTCACTTCTGCTATATAACATTTGAGTAGAACTTTAAAAAAATAAGTAGGCCAAACCTCTTAAAATTCCATTCCATCTCCTCCCTTCAATTCTTGTCTCAGAGGCAACTACAAAAATGAGAGTTCATTTAATCAGTTTCTTCCTCCCGGATTTGCTAGATTGCCCTTGCTATGCAAAGGCATTGATTCCTGATCTGCTTGCTGCCTGCCTTAGGTAATTCCTTATCACATATTTATGTCTTCTTATAAATAATTTATCATGTTACTTCCTTTTGCAAGAGAAAATCAACACAGACTTTTTAAATGGACAGTACAGGGATGCACATGCATCAGGTTTAGGAGGAAGATCTCACACCTTTCAGAGATGCAGCCTGGCTCCTTCCTATCTGCTGAGTTTACTGGCCAACTTACTCTTCCCTGGGGGGGATTTAGTGCTGGCCGAGTGGTGGTGGAGACTGCCAGATCCTTTCAGACCATTCTTGCTGGGTTTGCAATGCTCCTGCTGGCAGGACCTCCTGGAGGAGGAAGACCCCGAGTGGCTGGGAGGTGACTTGCTTCTCCCCAGATGTGGGGATGAACTCCTCTGGTCATGGTGGGTCCGTCCAGCCCTAGATGGTGAGGAACTAGACGTGCGAGGCAAAGAAGAGCTTCGAGGAGAGGCACTAGGACTCCTTCGAGGGACAACAGGACTCGTGGGTGGTGTTTTTGGATTGTGAGGGGATCCTGGACTCTTGCACTGCGTTGTGCTCCGGGGTTTCTGGGATCCATTTTGAAGAATTTGGGCCAGGCGAGAGAAAAGGTCTGAGTCGGAATTGCTACTCTTTAGGACTTTGTATCTGCGGAGCCTTAAAAGTACAGAGAAAAATTATTTTCATTTTGATTCATTTCAAATATGCCTAGAATTCATTTTATTTTATTTTTTTCCTCTTTTTTTTTACAAGGACAGAGAGAGTCAGAGAGAGGGATAGATTGGGACAGACAGACAGGAATGGAGAGAGATGAGAAGCATTAATCATCAGTTTTTCATTGCAACACCTTAATTGTTCATTGATTGCTTTCTCATATGTGCCTTGACCGCGGGCCTTCAGCAGGCCGAGTAACCCCTTGCTCGAGCCAGCGACCTTGGGTCCAAGCTGGTGAACTTTCTGCTCAAGTCAGATGAGCCTGCGCTCAAGCTGGCAACCTCGGGGTCTCGAACCTGGGTCCTACACATCCCAGTCCGACACTCTATTCACTGCGCCACCGCCTGGTCAGGCCCTAGAATTCATTTTAAAAGTCACAACGTCCCAAATCATAAAGTCTATGATGTAAGTCAAAATCAGAAAACAAAGGATACAGAGTTTCTCTTTCATATTCTAGTTATAGGACCCTAGACAAATCATTTACCCTCTCCTTGCTTTTAATGAGATTATCTATCTCACAGCATTACTGTGCAGCCAAATGCAATAACCCAAGAAGAGTATTTAGTTGGATGTCTGCCATTCAGAAGCACTTAAATGTTGTTAGTCCCCACGATTTAAGTCTTCAACAGGAACTGTCCTCACTAACAGCAGGAACTACAGATAAAAGTATATTTCAGCTTCATTAAATGATTTCCAAAATAAAAAGAGCAGCCACTGGTTTCCCTGAGCCTCTGTTTCTGCCCCTGACAACAGCTTGAGATTCAGAAGAGCTGAACTTGGGGACTGACTGCCCTTCCTTCCTGGCAACTCAGAATTCTAAATCTAGAGAGTATTCATATGAATAGCAATGTCTTCTTTGCTCTAAATGTCTTTGTTTTAGCCTAAAATGCACTCAGTTTAAGAAATTAAACCTCATGCTGACATGCCACTTCTTACTAAAGGAAGTGAGAGCCCCTCCCAGGCTATATTAGTACCCACAGGAGACAGGGACATAAATAGCCATCATCCTCATCATCCTCATCATCCTCATCATGGTTCAGCAATAAATTACTGACTTTCTTCTCTAAATTTTCTGTCCTCATTCTCCATGATCTACTTATTCTTAAAAATGACATGAAACCCCTTACTCTCAAGGATCTTATAGTAAAAATTGAAAAATGGAATAAAGTAATTCCTCTGTGCCAGGATCGAGGTGTGAAAGTTGAGTTCACTCTGAATTTCCAGATGAGTTCCAAGCTGGTCAGTTCTAATATCTGACACATACTACAGGCTTGGCTTAGTTACCAAGTGCTACCTTTTGGGGACACATAAAGTGCTAAATAATAAGTGATAATGAGGATTTATTTGTTGAAATCCAAGTAGCTCAAGCCACAGATATGGCATCTCTATGAAGCACAGATGACAAGGAGAAGAAAAAGGGGAATGTCTGAATATCATTCATAAATATCACCTTTTTAAAATCTCAGCTAAATATTGCCCAGCTGGGAAGCTTAGCTGGATGGAGCACATCCTGACACGCCAAGGTTGTGGGTTTGATACCTGGTCAGGCACATACAACAATCAACTAATGAGCCTGACCAGGCAGTGGCTCAGTGAACAGAGCATTAGCCTGGGATGCTAAGGAGCCAGGTTGGAAACCCTGAGGTCGCTGGCTTGAGCGCAGGCTCACCTGGCTTGAGCATGGGCTCACCAGCTTGAGCGCGAGGTCACCAACTTGAGCATGGGATCATAGACATGACCCCACGGTCACTGATTTGAGCCCAAAATCACTGGCTTGAAGCCCAACATCACTGGCTTGAGTCCAAGGTCGCTGGCTTGAGCAAAAGGTCACTGACTTGGCTGGAGGGCCCCAGTCAAGGCACATATGAGAAAGCAATAAGTGAACAACTACGGTGCTGCAACGAAGAAATGATGCTTCTCATCTCACTCCCTTCCTGTGTCTGTCTCTGTCTGTCCCTCCTTCTCTCTCTCTAAAAATACATAAGTAGAAAAAAAAAAGAAATAAAAGAATCAACCAATGAATGCATAAATAAGTGGAACAACAAACTGATGTTTCTCTCTTTCCCTTCCTCCCTTTCTCTCTCTCAAATCAATAAATAAAATCTCAGCTAAATGACTACTGTTCACTCATATCCATTCTTTCTGGGGAAGTCTAGTCCCATTGGTACTTCAAATCCAATATTTAATTACCCTTGAACTTGAAATCCTACGGAAAGTAAAAACTAAACTTTCTTTAGGTAAAGGTGAAAAGTTCTGCTAGGTAATGATACAGAAAGAATCTCACTTTAAAATACTTCAGAAATCCTTCAAACAGGTGGAGGCCTATGGCTATATTATTTAGAATAGGCTATAGTTTTCATGTAAATGTATTTTTATTTTCTTTTTTTTTTTTTTTTTTTTCTTTCATTTTTTCTGAAGCTGGAAACAGGGAGAGACAGTCAGACAGACTCCCGCATGTGCCCGACCGGGATCCACCCGGCACGCCCACCATGGGGCGACGCTCTGCCCACCAGGGGGCGATGCTCTGCCCATCCTGGGCGTCGCCATATTGCGACCAGAGCCACTCTAGCGCCTGGGGCAGAGGCCACAGAGCCATCCCCAGCGCCCGGGCCATCTTTGCTCCAATGGAGCCTTGGCTGCGGGAGGGGAAGAGAGAGACAGAGAGGAAAGCGCGGCGGAGGGGTGGAGAAGCAAATGGGCGCTTCTCCTGTGTGCCCTGGCCGGAATCGAACCCGGGTCCTCCGCACGCTAGGCCGACGCTCTACCGCTGAGCCAACCGGCCAGGGCCTGTATTTTTATTTTCAATTAATTTTTTTTAAAAGACCATCCTTTTTCTCTTTCCCCTTCTATTCTGTGAAAGTGAATCACAGCTCCAAGGAAAGCACTCTTAACTGGTTCATCGCCTCCCAATATTTTCTCCTCTTCTTCAAAATATAATCATTCTGCCTGACCAGGCGGTGGCACAGTGGATAGAGTATTGGACTGGAATACAGAAGAACCCAGGTTCGAGACCCCGAGCTCACCAGCTTGAGCGTGGGCTCATCTGGCTTGAGCAAGGGGTTACTCGGTCTGCTGAAGACCCGCAGTCAAGGCACATATGAGAAAGCAATCAATGAACTAAAGTGTCACAACGAAAAACTGATGATTGATGCTTCTCATCTCTCTCCATTCCTGTCTGTCTCTATCTATCCCCCCCCTCTCAAAAATAAAAAAGTCAAAACTTTAAAAAAATAAAAAATATATAATCATTCTGACTGACCAGGCAGTGGCACAGTGGATAGAGCATCAGACTGGGACGTGGAGGATCCAGGTTCTAGACCCTGAGGTCGCCAGCTTGAGCATGGGCTCATCTGGTTTGAGCAAGGCTCACCAGCTTGAGCCCAAGGTCGCTGGCTCGAGCAAGAAGTCACTGGGTCTGCTGAAGGCCCATGGTCAAGACACATAAGAGAAATCAATCAATGAACAACTAAGGAGAATTGATGTTTCTCATCTCTCTCCCTTCCTGTCTGTCTGTCCCTATCTGTCCCTCTCTCTGACTCTCTCTGTCTATGCCACAGGGAAAAAAAATCATTCTATGATCAACTATACATGAGAAATTCAATAAACAAGTATACCACAGAGTAAATATTAAAGCAATAACTGTAGTATGTATAGTTGTAGCTGTCATTAGACCTAGGGAAATCTATAGGATTTTTGTTTGTTTAACTCATTATGATAAGATAAACAGTAGAGCTAACAAGGCCCAGTCATCAATTGATGGACACAGCATGGTTCAATAAAATTTTACTTCATAATGATATCTGTTATAACAGGATTCTGACTAGTCAAAGCTAGAAAATTACTGAGTATCTAGTTAAAGTGGACCAGAGGGAAGGAACCTTTGTTGCATGCTAATCAGTACTTCAAGAAGCTTTAGACATACACTCCCTTATTTCATCCTCCCAAAACTACGAAGCAAATGTTCTACACATTTTATAGATAGGGAAATTGAGGTTCATACTGCAAGTAAGTGGGAAAGCTGAGAATTAACCTGGACCAATCTGACCCCTTCTACTACATTGTGCTATAAGGCTTGGGAAAGGCAGGGAAGGAAACAGACAATCAAAAGCAGGCAACAAAGAAATGAAACACTGACATAGAGCCAAGCAGACACAGAAACAGTGCTACACACTTAACACAGGAAGGACATTCAGAGTTACCTGGCTCCTGCTCCGGGCCTCGGGGGTGGCTTTCCTGGTGGTGGTCGAGGCAAGAACTGAGATGAAGTTAAGCTATTGACTTGATCTGTGCTGACCCATGACACTGGCCTTGGAATTTTGCTCTTTCCGGACTGGGAGATGATGGGTGACAAAAAGCTATCTTCAGCTGACCTGCTCAGGGAGGAGTCAACAGCCAGTTTTGAAAAAGGAGTGAAGACTTCCTCCTCAGAAAAGGGAGCAGGAACAGTGGTTAGTCTCTCCTCCAGCAATTTGTCAGAGGCACTTGAAAGGTCCCCAAAGAAAGACTTGAGTTGCCTTTTTTCCACCAGAAGCTTGATTAGGTCTGGCTGATAAGCTTTCTTTTGGAGGAGCTTTTCTTTTGCAGAGACTGAAGGGGATGATTCAAAAGCTGGGTCTATCTCTTGGGCTAAAACAGGGATCCGGCTGTGTCTAGTTATGAAGGATGACCTAACCACATCCTTCCGGGATGAGGGACAATGTTCGCTCGCTGAAACACAATGAAATAGTTCTCTATTTCTAGGCGCAATTTTCTCTTTTACACCCTCTTGGTGCAAAAAAGTAGAAAGGTCTCCTTCATGACTTGGCAAGTCTTCACTCTTGATGTCATCATCCTTCGATATCTTACTTTTTTGCATTGTTGTTATCTGGCCTATCTGGCCTTCAACATGTGGGTCAGTGACTTGTGGAGAAATTTCTGAAGTTCCAACTGCCACAAGCTTCATTATCTTATGATTTTTGTCTTGATTTGGCACCACACTAAAAGTCTGTGTCTTTGTCATATCAAGAGGTTCAGTGGTAGCTGACTGATCCCTTTCCACAGTTACCATGTCTCCTGAGAGAGAGGCAATCTCAATATAATGCTTCCCTTTACTTAACTTCTCATCTTCATTATCTGACCCTAGAAGAGTGCTTTTCTCTTCAGTTTCCCTAGGGAGACTTTCAAATTCTCTCATAGTCAGTCTGTTATGGTCAGGAAGGTCTTTTGGTTCCAGGTCTTGGGATTTGTCACACTCTCTAATATTGGGTACCATGTCATGACCAGTATGATCTATCTGAAGTCCCAAGTCTGTTCTGCTTCCTCCACTAGGAGGTTCTCCCTCTGTCCCAACCAAGCCAGAGAAGTTCTCCCTTGGAGAATAGAGTTCCACAGTGGGCTCCATGGGCTGAAGGTCTTTCTTCTCTGGCTGCTGGCCATAGTGAAAGCTTCCTGAAGTCGACTGTGTAGATGCCACAGAAGGTCGAGGAATTGTAATCTGAAAAGAGGGAGGAAAAAAGGTCAATATGTAATAATGTAGAATATAAATAAAGATGTGGGCCTGATTTAATACCTCAAATTCTAATTTATAAGAGGACCACAGGTGTCAGCTAGGTCTGCCTAACTCATACTTAAAATGAGCAATTCTGAATAAAAATTCATGACACTTAATCTCCCCTACTCAGGATTATACAGCACAGCCTCTCTTGAGGTTCACACCTTTTTCTTTAGCCTGCTTTGTGTTCTAGAAGACTGATTTCTGCAGACTGCACTACCCAGGCTCCTCTCCTTCTGGTTTCTGGCCAGCACCACAGAGAACTAGAGTCTGAGGAGAAAAAGGTCTGGGTGCTAATTTTCTCTGCTCCCTCCCTCCCCAAGGGACTGCAGGTTTAGCAGTGGCTCTGCTCTACCACTCCTGGCTATAGCTCCTGTCGCAGGCCCTACTCTCACAGATCTGACTCTCGCTAGGTTCTACTAACAGCTTCTCTTCTTCCCCTTTTAAGACTCAGGACAGAAATAGCTCCTTCTATTGATGGTCCTGTTGGCTGTTCTAAGTATACCCACACATCTGTAAAAAGTTCCTTTCATTAAATTCTAAGTCCCTTTGAGTGCATCAGCTATGTCCTGCCAGAATAAATATAGGATTATGGAAAAAAATACTGGCAAGTTACCACAATTTGAAAAACTCCAAATTTATATGCATTTTGTCCTAGTGGTCATACAATGTTAGGAACAGTTTATCTTCCTAATATTGTATCTTCCATTTGCTACAAGTGACATGTAAGGAGGCATAAAATGTCAAGCACACAGCTGGTAAGGAAAAAAGCCTTTCTGAGAAATCAAATAAGTCAAATCACTTAATGAGGCTCATTAGGTTCTAGAAAAACTATAGTAATTGGTCTGAATTCAAAGAAAAATGAGATTTTGCTTAGACTCTACTCCAACAACACCAAGAAATTGGTGTGGTTCCAGAGTCAGATACATTGTTTAGGTCTGCTTCTCTGTTCATCAGGAACACAATTAGGTTTAATAACATGTAGGTGTCCCCAAACTACAGCCCGCGGGCCATATGCGGCCCCCTGAGGCCATTTATCCGCTCTGCCGCATTTCTGGAAGGGGTACTTCTTTTATTGGTGGTCAGTGAGAGGAGCACTGTATGTGGCGGCCCTCCAACGATCTGAGGGACAGTGAACTGGCCCCCTGTGTAAAAAGTTTGGGGACCCCTGAGAGCTTGTCCTAAGCCCTACCCAGGGAGAAAACACCTAATTAACATCCTGAAATAGCTCCTGAATGGAAACAGTCTTTTTTCAGGATCTCTCAGGTTAATCCAAGACAGGTTGAATTCAGACCTGAATTCTCTCTCTCTCTTTTTTTTTTTTTTTTGTTGAGATTTTACTTATTGATTTTAGAGAGAAATGGGGGTGAGGGGAAGACCAGGAAGCATCAACTCATAGTAGTTGCTTCTCATAATAGACGTGAATTTTCTGTTGTTGTTGTTTAGGTGAGAGGAGGGGACATAGTGAGGCAGACTCCCATATGTGCCCTGCCCAGGATCTACCTGGCAACCCCATCTGGGCCAATGCTTGAGTAATGAGCTATTTTTAGAGCCTGAGGCTGATGTGTTTGGACTAACTGAGCTATCGACAGCACCTGGGGCCACGGCTGAACCAATCAAGCCACTGGCTCTGGGAGGAGAAGAGGGAGATACAAGGGGAGTGGGAGGGGGAGAGAAGCAGATGGTCACTTCTCCCGTGTGCCCTGACCAAGAATCCAACCTGGGATGTCCACACACCAGTCCGACATTCTATCCAGGGCTATGAATTCTTACAATAAACCCAGAACTATAATGACCTTAGAAGGCAGCAAGTTCTGGTGTTGTTGTACTTCAAGAAGTCACCTCATACTTGTATCTCTCTCTCATTATTCTACAATATATTCAGGCAGATGGTAATTTTCTAGTATATTTTTCAAATTATATTGAAACTTAAAATGATAGTTATTTACTCTTTAAAATTTACTTTTTAACAACCAAGAGTGACAGTGATAAGAAAAGCAGATGTAAAATTGTATTAAATGCCAAATAACAGTTAAGATGGATATACCTATATTCAAAATAAACCAATAGTCACTTCATTATTATATCTAATCCCGAGTACATCAGCCAAAATAAAATCAGTCGTGCTTACAAAACTAACATTCCACTGGGTTTCTGAGATTGAAGGTAGGGAATAAATTCACTTTTGAACTTAATTTATCTTAGAGTCAAGATATAAATGTATGCGTATGTGTGGTATAAAAAAAATGGTGAAAATACTATATATAGAAAAGACAGATGAATTACCAGACAGAAGAACTTACTTTCTCAATTGAAAATATTTGGGGTAATTATGAAATATAGTGCATTAGTTACTATCATATAATACTTCCATAGCACTTAAAAATTTTTTTAGACTATATCTTTTTTTTGAATTTTTATTTATTGATTTTAGAGTGAGAAGAAGGGAGAAAGAGAGAGGGGCAGGAACACCAATCTGTTCCTGTATGTGCCCTGACTGGGGATCGAACCGGCAATTTCTGTGTTTAGGGATGATGCTCTAATAACTGAACAATCTGGCCAGGGCCATAGCACTTTAAACTTATAAATATTACTAAAATCATCTTTACTAATTCCATCTCAGCTGTATTTTAGTTGGTTACTATTAACACAAATTACACAACTGAGGGAAAAAATGGTAAAAAAAATAGGGATAGGACTTCAGTATTTTGTAAGTCATGCACAGCATAGCACAACCTACTGACATGAACTACAAACTCTAAATGAAGTTTGGGAAACTGATTCTGCAAAAACATTACTTGATGAGATACAAGGAGAAAAAACAAAAATCAATAGCTGAATTCAGATTTTAAAAAAGCTAATTCTACATATAGCTGAAAACAGACACTAAAGATACACAAGCAGTATCCATACTTGGGACACTCTACAAATGGACTAAATTAATGATCTGCCAGCAAACCATACATAGCTTTTACACCTTTAATTTCTATAAATCACAAACATTTCGGGGCCCTGGCCGGTTGGCTCAGCGGTAGAGCGTCGGCCTAGCGTGCGGAGGACCCGGGTTCGATTCCCGGCCAGGGCACACAGGAGAAGCGCCCATTTGCTTCTCCACACCTCCGCCGTGCTTTCCTCTCTGTCTCTCTCTTCCCCTCCCGCAGCCAAGACTCCACTGGAGCAAAGATGGCCCGGGCGCTGGGGATGGCTCTGTGGCCTCTGCCTCAGGCGCTAGAGTGGCTCTGGTCGCAACATGGCGACGCCCAGGATGGGCAGAGCATCGCCCCCTGGTGGGCAGAGCGTCACCCCATGGTGGGCGTGCCGGGTGAATCCCGGTCGGGCGCATGCGGGAGTCTGTCTGACTGTCTCTCCCTGTTTCCAGCTTCAGAAAAATGAAAAAAAAAAAAAAAAAAAAATCACAAACATTTCATTAAGGTATGAATTCAATTATTTCTTCTGTTCTCTAACTGTATCAGGCACACTTCTCTACTGCTAGAAAATGACTTGATATTTTCCAATTCTTTCATGTTTTCTTATTTTTGTTTCGGCCTAGAGCTAAGTTTGATTAGCATCAGTCTCATTACTTTTTAGTTCAGATAAAGCAGACTCATTATTTTACAATTATCCCATGTCTGGAACTGGCCACATGGCAAGAAATAATAGACAGTACTACAAACCAACTATTATTTGCATTTTAATTTACAAATTATCCATTTACTTTTTTCTCATTCATTGGTAATAATTTCATTCAAGAATAACAATCCATTTTCTTCTTTTTCATTCAGGATAATAGCCTTTCTTACAAATGAAAGGTATATGGAATATAAATATCCCATATACACAACTTATTTTTTTGACATAATTTTAGAAGAGCTCAACTTGTTTGTTTTTTTACAAATAATTTAGAAGAGCTATAGGTAATGAAATAATTTATTGATTTCTACTGCAGCCAAGAAAAACTAAGTTATAGAAACAAATTTCTGACCTATTAAAAAATTAAATTTTAACAATTCAAATTTCTTTGAGTCATTACAAATCCACTATAGACTTCTTTTGGTGAAAGCATCTTTATATCATACTTTATACAAGTATTCAAAATTATGAATAAAAGTAAAATACTCTTTTTTTGCAAGAGAAAAAAAGAGAAAGAGTGAGAGAAGGAGAGAGAGACACAGGAGAGAGATGAGAAGCATCAACTCATAGTTGCAGCACTTCAGTTGTTCATTGATTACTTTCTCATGTGCCTTGACTATGAGCTCCAGCCCAGCCAGTGACCCCTTGCGTAAGCCATTGACCTTGGGCTTCAAGCCAGTGACCTTTGGGCTCAAGCTAGCAACCCTGTGTTCAACCTGGTGAGCCTGTGCTCAAGCCAGATGAGCTTGCACTCAAGCGGGCAACCTCAGGGTTTAGAACCTGGGATCTCAGTGTCCCAGATCAACACTATCCACTGCACCAGCACCAGTCAGGCTAAATTACTATCATTGAACCGTATTTTTATGTACCAAATTTTTATTTCTATAAGACAGTACACAGCAGCCTGACCTGTGGTGACACAGTGAATAAAGCGTCGACCTGGAATGCTGAGGTCGCTGGTTCAAAACCCTGCACTTGTCTGGTCAAGGTACATATGGGAGTTGATGCTTCTTGCTCCTCCCCCCTTTCCCTTTCTTTCTCTCTCTCTCTCCTCTCTAAAATGAATAAATTTTAAAAAATTTTTAAAAAGGTACACAGCAGTGATAACATCTAAATCTAAATATACTACTCACAAAAATTTGTGAATATTTCAAAATGAATATAAAGCAATAAAAAAAGAAGCATTTCGCCTGACTAGGCGGTGGTGCAGTGGATAGAGTTTCAGACTGGGATGTGGAGGACCCAGGTTCGAGACCCTGAGGTTGCCAGCTTGAGCATGGGCTCATCTGGTTTAAGCAAAACTCACCAGCTTGGACCCAAGGTCGCTGGCTTGAGCAAGGTGTTACTCGGTCTGCTGTAGCCCCACGGTCAAGGCACATATGAGAAAGCAATTAATGAACAACTAAGGTGTCGCAACAAAAAAATGATGATTGATGCTTCTCATCTCTCCATTCCTGTCTGTCTGTGCCTATCTATCCCTCTCTCTGACTCTCTGTCTCTGTTAAAAAAAAAAAAAAAAAAAAAAGCATTTGATTCCTTTTTATTAAACAAGAACATCAGAAAAGCAAATGACAAGTCAATAAAAGTTTGATTATGCAAATGAGATGCAAAACCAACTTTTATTTCGTTGGTGAAAGTGCACTATACAAAATGCTGAAAGTACTGGAGTATGTGCAGGCTCTCTGATCCCCTAATTTTTGTAAGGAGTGTATTAAGAGGCCATACATGCTAAGAGAATTTCCCACTCACTCTTTACCCCTGTTGCATTTATGTTGGTTACTTTTACTAAAGATATTTTTATGTTGTGGTTGGACTTACGTGTATGGACATGGCAGCTGGTAGGGGTAAGGGATGGAGAGGGCAGCAGTCTTTGCACAGAGGTAGGTAAAACTGAAAACTCAAAGCCTCAAGACCTTTTACTGAAAAGTAAAAGGTTTTTTTCCTCTTCCCTTGTTATCCTACTCCTCAGAGACAGTCACTCATTATTAACAGTGTAATGTATATTTAAGGGGGTTTGGAAGTATAAAATTTTTGTGTGGGTACTAAAAATTATAAGCAAGCCACAACTCACACCAAAAGAATAGAAATCCCAGAAAAGACAAACAGAAATAAAAATATTTCTTGGCTGGCCTGTAATTACATATCATATATATAGCTATAGGATTTAATAGTCAAGTTTTCAAGCCCTTTCATGCAATACTGGAAGACACTTTAGGTATAAATCTAGCTCAGCTCTCCCCAACTTACACAAGCTATGTATTTCTATCATAGTATGTATAAGAAATTGTGTTCCTTTACTAGACTGAAGATCCTTGGAAGCAGTGAGAGGACTCACTAGGCTTTAAATTCTTGATGCCTTGCATAGTATTTGACAAGTATAGATGCTCAACAAGTGTTGAATACATGAGTGAATCAACTACTGGCTGTTGGGCTCCTTCCATGAAGCCCAGGTGAGAGTCCAGTCTATTATTTGAACACATCACAAATGGGCTTTCTTTACTTCCCAATTCAGTCCATTCAATCTCTGGTCTTTTCTGACTATTCATAAATTAATTATACTATCATATTTAATTCCAACAAACAAAATTTTTCTATAATTATAATAACCAAATTTTCCAGATCAAAAATATGAATCCATGGCCAGGCAGAGGACATTTGGGCACTCCCCAATCAACATACATGCATTTAACTCCCCTATAAAATCCAGTTCAAGGAGTTAGGTGGAAATCAATCCAAAAAGTCTTTACCTTTTCACATTATCAAAGCATACATCTATTAATACATTACATGGATGATTTCTTTTTTAGTGGAGGCTCTAACACCATGAGCTTTCATACAGCTATTCTAGTTATTCAGTGGCACACACATTTCTGGGAAGGCAACATGAAGCTACTACTTCAAATAAGTTGTCACTGAAATGTCTCTTAAGTCTTCATTGTGATTTTCACAGTTCAAGCCCTCATCACATTTGCTTGGAGTAATGCCAAAGCCTCCTCACTGGCTGCTGCCCTAGCACATTCTCCCCCACAAGGCTCTTAAAGAGCATGTTACTCTCTGCCCTCAGTCATAGCTCACTCAGCTTCTTTTCCACAGCCCACATATCACAGCATGGCAGGTCAAGGCCTTTATCACCTTAGCGTCTGTAGCTTCCTTCAGCCTCTTTTCTTTGCCTTAACTTCTGGACCACTTATTTAAATACTCGGAACTCTGGTGCTCCAAGCCTCTGTACTTTTGCATGCGCTGTATTCTTGGCTTGACATCCCTGCGCCTCCCTCCAACAAACTTACTCATCCTTCAAAGTCCTCTTATTTCTGAAGTGCTACTTAACCTTCCCAGAAAGATTTTAATTTTTCTTTCCTCCCCAGTTATGAATGAAATATATCTTCACCATAGTAAAAAAAATTTAGAAAAGAAAGAAAAGATTAGAAAATAAAAACACCCAATATCGTACTCTTCAGTCTCCGGCAGATCTGTCTGTGTCTGCATTTGTGCACCTAGCCCCATTACAATCACTTTCTGTGGTTCAGGTAACTGTTTAGATGTAACAACCAACCTCACAGGTTGATGCCAACTGCTTATCCCTGATAGTATGGAACTTACAGAAACTTAAGAGAATCGAAGGAATGAAAAGAGGAGAATGAAGGCCTTTGAATCAACTGCTAGTCAGAATTTTAAAGTATGGGTATTGATATTCCTGTAAATGCAGTCAGAGGAATCTTCTTAAAGATGCTAACAGACAGATTACTTAAAACTTATGTGACTTTTTTGCCCTGCTCCCTCTATGTGTATTATTATACACCCCCTCTCTTCTTCTCAATATTGAAGAATCAAGACACTGAAGAAAGTCTTTAAGTATGTTGACAATCCCCTGGTGTGAGGAACAGAAGACTGGTATGAGGTCAGAACACAGAGTCTAATGCATCTGATCTGACTCTTTACAGATCACCTCATTGTCCTGAGGCTTGGTGCTCTCAGTGGTAAAAAGGAATAAAAATGAAGCATTGGTTTTCTAAAGGACCATCTAGGACCAAAAGATCATGTGGTACAATCTGCCATGATATTCTGGAAGGAAAACCCTTCCATTTCTATATTACTGCTCAAGTCCGACCTTGTCCCTACGAACAGTGATTACCAATGTCACATGAAAAAGGTTACATTTTTCCTATGCTTACTGCCATTCTGGACCAGAGGTTAGACCTCTTTTGGAAGAAGTTTAAGTTACTTTCTTTTTCTTCTCTGTACTTGTTCATTTATGTCAGCTTGACTTTGTCTCTCCATTCACTAATGAAAATGTAATTTAAGATAAGCTAATACCTGGTTTTATTTTACTCCCTATAAATCCATATCGATGTGCATCATTTTAGAAATAATTGATAATGAGCTAATTTCATCACAGTTTACCCTGGACTGGGTGGGGGGGGGGTGACTAATTTGTAAAAATAATCCCAATGCAATTTCTTTTCAATCTAGCAAATTTATCCATCTTTCAAAGTACATTATCTAAAAAATTTATACATGCTATTTAATAATAAGTGCCTTCATATGTATGGATAAAAGCAGACCTAGCCCTGGCCGGTTGGCTCAGCGGTAAGCGTCGGCCTAGCGTGCGGAGGACCCGGGTTCGATTCCCGGCCAGGGCACACAGGAGAAGCGCCCATTTGCTTCTCCACCCCTCCGCCGCACTTTCCTCTCTGTCTCTCTCTTCCCCTCCCGCAGCCAAGGCTCCATTGGAGCAAAGATGGCCCGGGCGCTGGGGATGGCTCTGTGGCCTCTGCCCCAGGCGCTAGAGTGGCTCTGGTCGCAATATGGCGACGCCCAGGATGGGCAGAGCATCGCCCCCTGGTGGGCAGAGCGTCGCCCCATGGTGGGCGTGCCGGGTGGATCCCGGTCGGGCGCATGCGGGAGTCTGTCTGACTGTCTCTCCCCGTTTCCAGCTTCAGAAAAATGAAAAAAAAAAAAAAAAAAAAAGCGGACCTAAACAAGGCTCACAAATCAGTACCAAGAAAGAGAGAACTAAATGCTTAAGTTCATCAGTTAATTTAATATGCCAATTATACTTGTAATGCAGATATTCTTTTTGCTTTGCCTATTTTTATAGTTTCTACATATTTTAAGAAATCAGATATGATTTCCCATCATATCAGCATAAAAAAGAAGCCTGAGTGAAAAAGATACAAACTAACAAACTATTTCCCATCAAAACATGTCTTAATTTAAAATACTCAGATAGAATGGTAATATAGTTTATCATATCATCCAACCTAAAGCATATAATCCGAGCTGAAAGAGATCTATATTTAATGTGCCTATAATAAATTAAAGAAGTGATAACATCTGCTTTGCCAAAGTAAATTCTGAATTTAAATTTAGAAACAATATAAATATATTTTTATCCCAAGCCCCAAAAGGAGGGAAACAGAAAGGTTTTTTTGTTTGTTTATTTTTGAGAGAGTGAGAGAGAGAGAGAGAGAGAGGCAGGGAGAAACACAACAACACTGAGCTGCTCCAATGTCCTAACCAGGGAATTGAACCAGCAACCTCCAGTGCTGCCACCGGACGATGCTCCCACCAACTGAGCTATCCGGGGCTTAATTTTATTGTTTCAGAGAGAGAAAAGAGAGAAAGAGAGGAGAGAGGGGAGGAGGAAGGGAAGCATTCATTTGTTGTTCCACTCAGTCATGCATTCATTGGTTTGCTTCCTGTGTGCACCCTGACCGGGGATCAAACATGCAACCTTACTGTTTCGGGTGATGCCCTTAACCAACTGAGCTAACTGGCCAGGGCAGGAAACAGTAAGTTTAATACATTGGACATAAGTTAAAAAGTGATGCAGCTGATATTTATTTAGAAATCTTCAGTTAAAAATATTTTTATTTAAAAATATTTGAAAAAATATCAGACATAATATTAAATATATAAATAAAGTCTTTCAACAACTTGATAGAGAAAATGTTACAGATAGTATAAAAGAACCATGAGAACAATCTTTGTGAACAGGACAGCATTGATGGGAGAGGACAAAAAATACTAGAAGAAATAAAGCTAAGGCTTCAGAAAGCCTTTCGAAGGGAAGCACCCCAGAAAGCTATTGGAAAAATACTTGAACAACAGCGAGTCAAGGCATCTAGACTCAAAGAAAAGAAGAAACAATCCGGGAAGTTGTTTTATAGCTGAAAATAGGAAATGAATGAAAGAGAAAAGGTGGGGTAGAAAAAGAGATACAGGGAAGGGAGGAAGGTGGTAGGACTGCCGTTAGCCCACAGGGTAACTTTGTACAATTTGGAAAAGGATGCTCTTCAAAGAGGAGGCAGCCCCACACAATGATGCACAGTTTGGCTAACAAAGTTGGGGCTGGACTGTTCCCTTGGCTAGGCATACAGTCTTGGGAAAGAAAAAAGGATTACCTAACATTTAAAAAAAGAGGTAGGCTTTTTTTTTTCTATTTTGTAGTGCAGGCAAATTCCTACAGAGCTATTTACAAAATTAAATTTTGTTATATCTCCTCACTGTTTTATATCTGTATAAGGAATTATGTTCTAACAGAAAACATTTCAGCCTGGGAACAACAGTGTTGTTTCTGGTGAGTTGGAAGAGAGGGCTGCTAGATGATGGTGGATTTTAAGAAAACCTGGTATTCCCATCCATGTAAGGACAGATGTACCCACCGAAGCCTAAGATTTGTGGACTGTTCCTTCCAGTGACCTTGGATCATTTCTATGATCCCACACTTAAGCCAACAGCCTCAGGATTTCGAACCTGGGTCCTTAGCATCCCAGGTTGACACTATCCACTGCACCACTACTGGTCTGGCTCACCATATATCTAATGTAGATATTCAAAATACAGTGGTACCTTGAGATACGAGCAGACCAACATACAATTTTTTTTTAAGATACGAGCTGCAACTCAGTCCGTATTTTTGTTCGAGATCCAAGCAAAATTCCGAGATACGAGTTGTGATTTGGGAAGCTGCCGCTAGTTGGTGCGCTGGCACATGGGTCCAGTATCAGCAGCACAACACCAGCATCTTGTTCCTTCTCACGTGTTACCCACAGAATCAAGTCGAATCTCATGTGCTGTATTCATTCTTGCATCATTTTTGCATTTTTTACTAACTTTTTTGGTATGCTATCATGAGCCTGAAGAAAGTGAGTGTAAAGAATAGTGGTGAGAAGAAGAAGAGAATGATGTCGACAGAAGTAAAGCAAGAAATAATAGGAAAACATGAGCGTGGTGTACGAGGGATTGAACTGGCAAGGCTGTACGACCGCAATACATCTACAATTTGTACCATCCTTAAACAAAAGGATGCCATCAAAAGCGCAAATCCAGAGAAAAGGAACTACAATTCTGTCCCAATTAAGGACAAATATCCATGAAGAAATGGAGAGGCTTCTGCTGGAGTGGGTGAAAGAGAAAGAGCTGGCAGGAGATACAGTGACGGAGACTGTATATGCGAAAAGCACATATTATTTACGATGACTTGAAGAGTCTTTTGAGTCAATCAAAAGAGGCAGCAGAAGATACGTTTAAAGCAAGTCACGGCTGGTTTGAAAATTTCAAGAAGAGATCTGGCATCCATTCAGTGGTGAGGCATGAAGTTGCGGGTGCTGACGTTAAGGCAGCTGAGGAGTACATTGCACGTTTTGCTGGGCTTAAGGCTACATCCCCCAACAAGTGTTCAACCCTGACGAAACAGGATTGTTTTGGAAAAAAATGCCCTGGAGGACTTTCATCATCTCGGAGGAGAAGAAGCTGCCAGGCCAAAAACCCATGAAGGACCGTCTGACCCTTGCATTGTGTGCAAATGCTAGCAGTGACTGTAAAGTAAAGCCACTGCTAGTGTATCATTCCGAAAATCCTCGAGCCTTTAAGACTCACAAGATTCTTAAAGAAAAACTACAGGTTATGTGGCACGCCAATGCTAGGGCATGGGTTATGCGGCCGTTTTTTATTGAATGGGTAAATCACGTCTTTGGTCCTGCAGTGAAAAAATATCTTCAAGAAAATAAACTCCTGATGAAAGCATTACTAATCCTTGAAAATGCTCCAGCCCACCCACCTGGTCTTCAAGATGACATTCTCGATGAGTTCAAATTCGTGAAAGTTCTCTACCTCCCACCCAACACGACTTCAATCTTGCAACCTATGGATCAGCAGGTCATTTCCAACTTTAAAAAGCTTTATACAATGCACTTGTTCCATCACTGCTTTGAGGTGACTGAGAATACAAATCTAACCCTTCAAGAGTTTTGGAAAGATCACTACAAAATCGTGATACGTTTACGCATTATTGACTTGGCATGGCAAGAGATTACAAGAAGAACCTTGAACTCGGTATGGAAAAAGTTATGGCCTGATGTTGTTACATCAGGGACTTCTAAGGATTCGAACCAGAGACCAAGACCAAGGTAGAAGCGTTGGAGGAGATTGTGTCTCTTGGAAAGTCGATGGGTGTGGAGGTAGATGAGAGTGACATAAACGAGCTCATCGAGGAACATGAGGAGGAACTCTCAACTGAGGAGTTGAAGAAGCTACAGGTGATGCAACATACGGAGCTTCTGCAAGAGATTAGTAGTGAGGAGGAGGTAGAGTCAGAGGAAGTGATTTCTACAAGTGAAATTAAAGACATGCTGGCAATGTGGGAGAAGCTTTCAAGTTTCATTGAAAAGAAACACCCAGAAAAAGTTTCAACTGGTCGTGCTTCAGCACTTTTTAATGACACTTGTTTGTCACATTTCCATAACATTTTAAAAGGCAGGCAAAAGCAAACCTCTTTGGATTTTTATTCAAAAGTCCTACAAGTGAAAGTGCCGAAAGTGCAGCCAAAAAGGCAAAAACAGGTGATGATTAAACGAAAAATATGTAATGTTAAGCTTAGGTTAAGTTTAAAGTTAAGAAAGTGCATTTTTTTACAATTAAGTTTTTGTGGTTTCATTTTCAGTAAAGAAAGTGCAGTTTTGGTTTACATTGAGTGTTAAGAAAGTGCATTTTTAGTTTGTATCTACAGTGCCTGCATCCCTTCCTCCCTCCTCCTCCGCCATTCACCTCCGTTGGCCACACTCGTCTGTCTCCAAGGTAAGAACACAGTACTAAATAACACTTTTTTCTTTTATTTCATATATTTTTTTATGCATTGGTAAAGTATACATGTGTGTTTCTTAATTAAAAACATGCTTTTTCATAATTTAGGATAGTTTGGGGATGTTTCACAGGGCTGGAATTTATTTATTTCAGTTATTTTAGTTTTTGTTTTTTTTTTTCATTTTTCTGAAGCCGGAAACAGGGAGAGACAGTCAGACAGACTCCCGCATGCGCCCGACCGGGATCCACCCGGCACGCCCACCATGGGGCAACGCTCTGTCCACCAGGGGGCGATGCTCTGCCCATCCTGGGCGTCGCCATGTTGCGACCAGAGCCACTCTAGCGCCTGAGGCAGAGGCCACAGAGCCATCCCCAGCGCCCGGGCCATCTTTGCTCCAATGGAGCCTCGGCTGCGGGAGGGGAAGAGAGAGACAGAGAGGAAAGCGCGGCGGAGGGGTGGAGAAGCAAATGGGTGCTTCTCCTGTGTGCCCTGGCCGGGAATCGAACCCGGGTCCTCCGCACGCTAGGCCGACGCTCTACCGCTGAGCCAACCGGCCAGGGCTATTTCAGTTATTTTAAATGGGAGAAATTTGTTTGATATACATGTTGACTGACTTACGAACCTGGTTATAGAACAAATTAAACTCGTATCTCAAGGCACCACTGTATCTAGAATTAGCCTTAGCCCCTTGGCTCAGCTGGTTGGAGTGTTATCGTGATACACCAATGTTGTAGGTTCAACCTCCAGTCACGGCACATACAAAAATCAACCAATAATGGCATGAATGAGTGAAACAACAAAATTGATGTTTCTCTCTTTTTCTCTCTCTCTCTGTTTCTATCTCTCTCCCTTCCTCACTCTTAAGATCAATCATTTTTTTTAAAAATCTAGAATTACAAGGTTTTTTGAAAATCAAATTATATGTACACACATAGATCGTTCTTGTGGTCTAATTATAACTGTTACTCTGAAATTAGGGTATAATGACATTTTGTGTATTTGAGTTGGTATCCTGACAGGAAACCTTACTTTTTGAGAAATTTTATATTGGAAGACTGACTAGTCCAGACATCACTCCCTATACCCATTTGCCTACTTAGGCCTGTGCTGAAGAACCTTAGTTGATCAACTGATAGTCCTTTCTTAATAATACCTTGAGTGGATAACAGAGATAAATGACAAGAAAAAAATCTCTTACCGCTGTAAGGGGTCCTTCTGCTTGTGCCTCCATTGGGCTTGTGGGCGTCGCTGCAATACACTGACTAGCAGCTCCAGCCTGGAGTTCCAGCCTATCTGTATATTGTTCTGAAGCAGCAGTGACAGGGCACTCCCCAGAAAGTGCTAAGATCACACCTGAGGTTTCCTTTTTCAAATGAACATTTTCTGCCCAAGGACCCAATCGGAGCTTTTCATCTTGAGGTGATTCTTCTAGGACTTGAAGTACTTCTGGCTCCTCATCAGAAGGACTTCCTGTTGTTTTATGGCCTAAAGCCTCATTTGTCCTAAAATCCCAAAGGTCTTGTTCCTTGTCTACAATCACCCACTCTTTGGAATCAACCTCTTGCTTGCAAGAGCTCAAGTTAACTGCTATAAATCCATTGCTGCCACCGCCATCTGCCTGCTCAGGGGTGTTGGCAGAAGCAGGTTTAGAAGCATCTGGAGGATATTCTTCATCACAGTTCCAGACGTGGTCAGTACGGGCCCCAGCAGGAACACAAGGTTTATGAAGCAAAGCAGAAAGAACAGATTCCTTTCCTGTACTGGCATCTTTCCGCATTTTCTCCAAACTTAAGAAAACAAAGAAAAGTTATTCAATTGTCCAAGGGTAATATTTACTATATAACCTATGCAGGGGTCCCCAAACTACGGCCCGCGGGCCACATGCGGCCCCCTGAGGCCATTTTTCTGGCCCTCGCAGCACTTATGGAAGGGGCACCTCTTTCATTGGTGGTCAGTGAGAGGAGCATAGTTCCCATTGAAATACTGGCCAGTTTATTGATTTAAATTTACTTGTTCTTTATTTTAAATATTGTATTTGTTCCCGTTTTGGTTTTTTACTTTAAAATAAGATATGTGCAGTGTGCATGGGGATTTGTTCATAGTTTTTTTTTTATAGTCCGGCCCTCCAACAGTCTGAGGGACAGTGAAGTGGCCCCCTGTGTAAAAAGTTTGGGGACCCCTGCTCTATACAGAACTATTATTCACACAGAGATCAGAGAAAAAATATGGATAAAGCATAAAAAGAGTTTCACAGGTTGCTAATGCTCTTCTCCACCTGTCACAATCCTGTTTTGGAAGATGGAGCCTATGGGAGGAAGATGTCTCTCCTGCTGCAGGGCAGGAGAGAAGCCTGACTGGGTTGACTTGTATGATCCAGTTCACTTTTGCTTTGCCAGTTCAATCACACTACTCTCTGTTCTCTCTGAGGGATTGAGAACAACATAACCAAGGGGCTTCTGCCTCACCAAAAGCCCTACAAAAGGAAATAAAGAAGATAGTATACATAAGGAAAATACTTTCTGCATTTGTTTGTCTCTAGTGATGTATGTAAATGTATACTCATTCAACTACACAGCTCCAAAGGCAGGGCTTTGAAGAAGAGAAGGTACTGTACCTGCTCAACCACACCCAGCCCACTATGCACACAGAACTCCACAGATAGTGTGTGAGGGTGACAGTGGAATGGGAGAAGCTTCAGGGCATATTTTTAGTTTTGCTGGATTAAGAGGCAGTTGACATTGTATATACAAATCTCTCTGCTACCTGAGGGGCACGTAACATGGTATGACAACATGGTATTTGGCTGCACTGGCTTTGAGAACTGATCTCATCTGTAGGGAAGTAGTTTTAAGTAATAGACTATTTCCTTTCCTTAAGTTTGTAATTAGGTGCTTCAATTTCCTCTTCATTCTAGGTTCTGGCTTAAATTCATTTTCTTGGATAACTTCTGTTCTCACCTTGTCTTATAACTCATCTCTTCCCTTAACATGTACTCTCTTTTTTAAAAGTTCCATTTTTTTATTAGACTAATTCTTTACCAAACTAAGCTTTTACCCCTATTGTACCTTTATATTTATTCCCAATCTTAGCCGCAACTCAAAATATTTAAATACAGCCCTGGCCAGTTGGCTCAGTGGTAGAGCGTCAGCCTGGCGTGCAGGAGTCCCGGGTTCGATTCCGGCCAGGGCACACAGAAGAAGCGCCCATCTGCTTCTCCACCTCTCCCCCTCTCCTTCCTCTGTCTCTCTCTTACCCTCCCTCAGCCAAGGCTCCATTGGAGCAAAGTTTGCCCAGGCACTGAGGATGGCTCCATGGCCTCTGCCTAAGGCGCTAGAATGGCCCTGGTTGCAACAGAGCAACGTCCCAGATGGGCAGAGCATCGCCCCCTGGTAGGCATGCCTGATGAATCCTGGTCGGGTACATGCGGGAGTCTGACTGATTGCCTCCCTGTTTCCAACTTCAGAAAAATACAAAAACAAAATGTTTAAATACAATATCCTAGTTCATCCTTTTGAGCATATCAACACGTAGACACAAGCTTACATCACATAGCTGTGAGACTGAATGATTACCATGTGAGGAAGAATACACATGAATAAAGGACTGTTTAAATGGAAGCCAGACTGGACTAGGCCAAAGTGGCTGAACTGTCTTTAGATATAGTAACTACCATGTCAAATACAAGGTCCTTCTAACCTAATATTCATTGCAAATAGTAGTCACCAGGGAATAGTGAAGAGTGTGACTATATTTATTAAAAGTCACTTGGGTTTTAATATTGTTGAAGCCTTCTATAATTATACCCCAAATTCTTTTAAAAGTCTCATTCTGTCTTCTGTTATCAAAGTTTGAGGATAAAGGGCCTCATAACCATGAACTACAAATAGTCATTATGAATGTATGGCTCTCCAAGTTCCACCTTTCCTTAACATCTATTTTTCCTACAGCACTTACTCACAGAAAGCCTTCATTAAAATAAATTGCCTGGCTCTGGTTGGCTCAGTGGTAGAGCATCAGCCCGGTGTATAGATGTCCTGGGTTCAATTCCCAGTCAGGGCACACAAGAGAAGCAACCATCTGCTTCCCCTCCCTCAACACACACACTCCTTCTCTCTATCTCTCCCCCTCCTGCAGCCTGGCTTGATTGGTTTGAGCTCACTGGCTCTGGGTGCTGAGGATGGCTCCATGGAGCCTTGGCCTCAGGAGCTAAAAATGGTTTGCTTGAAAGCATGGCCTAGATGGGCAGAGCATAAGCCTGAGATGGGGGCTGCCAGGTGGATCCTGGTCAGGGAGCATGCAGGAGTCTGTCTCTCTATTTCTCCTTCTCTCACTTGGAAAAAATAAATAAATAAATTGCCTATTCCTTGTGTATAAGTTACTTTTTTCTCTCCTTCATGTATTCCCCTTCTTTCTGCTTAATGCTCTCTCAAACTCTACACTGCATCTTCTCCATTCCAATAAAAGAGATCACCTTCCAAACAAAATCACTTCAAAATGTTAGTTTGACTTATACCTAGAATTGTGAAGTTACCAGCTCCCACTGCTCGGCTCCCAAAGCCAAAGGTTATGCTACAGAACTTGTAACAATATTAAGAGACAATTTACATAAAAAGTCAGGATGATAATTAACATGGATGATGATGAGAGCTTAATCAAATTAGTGCTACAAAAATGCAAGAATTTCTTATTTAAAAGACTTTAAATAGAAATAAGTAAATAAATATTTAAAATAATAATATCTTAGTGGCTTTTAAAAAAGAGGAAAAACTATTTTATACCAGGTCTCAAGGAACTTATCAGCATCTGGCTTTGGCTCCAATGTCAGACGTTTTTCCAGCTCAAAGCTGTGGATAGAACGTAACTTTCGCACCAACGGAACATCTCTGTCTGGCTGAGTAATCTCTGAGCGGACACGAATTGGTGAACCAAGGCTTGGAGCATTCAGAATACCATTTGCTTGACCATGGCTATTCTCCTCTTCAGTAGCAGCCTAAACAAATATAAAAGAAAACCATGAAAAACATTCCAATTACCACATGTGGTAGTCATCACTGAAATCTTTCAATATAACATAAGCAAATAATTGGGAGGAGTTCTCAGAACATTAGGATATTTTAGCTAGTTTAAGTCATTACATATTGTCTATTAATCCTTTATAAATTGAGTTTTCTTAATTTCTTCTTAGTTTCTGTATTATTTTAGTTTTTTTAAATCTTTGATATAAAAATAAACAGTCTAAAAAGTTCAACAACCTTGGCTTTTTGTATTATGTTTAACTAGGAGCTTCTAGGACCCCATCCACTAAACCTATAGGTGACCCCTGTGTTTTGGTCGTTCGACCCCCGCCGGGGTCATGACCCACAGGTTGAGAACCGCTGCACTAAACTAAAACTAAAACTTGGAAATGACATACTCTTTGAGACAAGTGGTTTCACAAGCCATGGGAGGCTGGGAAGCCACAATACCCCATGCCATGTTTCCTCTCCAAAAAAGAAACAAGAAGAAAACCTGGTGTTTAAACAACAAGTAGCTGGGTAGAGCAGGAGGCTGCACAGAGCGGTGGGGCATCTAAGGACAGATACCTACAGCAGTACAGTCAGCAGGGAAATTAAGACTTACACCATTAGTGGAATGGGAAAAGGAAATCTGGGACATCTTTTCTGGTTAATGATCCTCAAGAAGATGCGCAATTGGTGTTAACAGGAGGTACACTTTGGCTAGCAGCAGAAGCAGAAGACAATCTTCTCTGGAGAAAGGTTTCTCCACTCCCCAATTTAAGTCTATAGAACCCCCATCAATAATAATAATTAGTATTATTATTTTAGTGTGTGTATGCGAGAGAGCGGGACAGACAGGAAGGGAGAGACAGGAGAAACATCAACACATAGTTGCAGCTCTTTAGGTTGTTCATTAATTGCTTTCTCATATGTGCCTTGACCAGGGGGCTCCAGCTCAGCCATTGACCCCTTGCTTAAGCCAGTGACTTTGGGTGTCAAGCCAGTGACCTTTGGGCTCAAGCCAGTAACCATGGGGTCATGTCTATGATCCCATGCTCAAGCTGGTAACCCTGCACTCAAGCTGGTTAGCATGTGCTCAAGCCACCACCAATTTTTAATTAGTAAAACATTGAAGATAGTCAAACACATGAGAAGGCATGGCATCATGACTAAGAGATAGTAAAAGAGATAATTTTTTAAAATGTAATGTTCCCAAACACTTCTGCTATCAAACTTGTTCAGGTGCATAATACAAAACAGCTATGCATAAAATATTTAAATAAAAGTCATTACCACAAAGATCAAGAAAGGATTATTTGATTGAAATTAACTGATGAATTTAATATTAAGTATTCAATCTTCAATTTAAACAAATTAGCTATAAAAGGTCAAAGTTTTTAATTAGTGAATTAGAAGACATGGAAAAAGAAATGACCTAGAATGAAGTACAGCAAGGTGAGAAAAATACAAAAAAAGATATTAAAACCCTGGCGGGATAGCTCCACTGGTTAGAGTGTTGTTTCAATACACCATGGTTGAAGGCTTGATCCCCCCCCCCCCCAATCAGGGCACATACAAGAATCAACCAATAAATGCATAAATAAGTAGAACAGCAAATCAATCATCCATCCTTCCTCCCTCCCTCCTTTCTTTCCTTCTTTCCTTCCTTTTCTTCTTTCATTTTCTTTCTTTCTCTCTCTCTCTCCCCCTCTCTCCCTAAAATCACAAATAGAATAAAATTAAGATTTATGACAGATAGAATAAAAGGCATAATATATAATTAATTCAAATCCAAGAAAGAACAGAAAGAATGAAGAGGTGGCAATATTTAGGCAGAGAATGTCTCTGTATCTCCCAGAACTGATAAAAACAAAAACAAAAATATGTGAATCAAAGATTCAGACTACGTAAGATATCCTAAGTAGAATAAACAAAAAGAAATATATGCCTAGACACATTTTAGTTGAAATGCAAAACACCAAGGACAAGAAGAAAAACTAAAAAGTAGATGGGAAGGGGCCCTGGCCAGGTGGCTCAGTAGATAAAGCATCGTCCCAGCACACTAAGGTCACCAGTTCAATCCCCAGTCAGGGCACGTAATGTACAAGAAGCAATCAATGAGTACATACTACTATATAAATGGAACAACTACGTGGAACAATGAGTTGATGCTTTCTCTCTCTCTCTCTCTCTCTCTCTCTCTCACTCTCAAATCAATGGAAAAATTGAAAGAGTAGCTAGGGAGGGAGGACAGGTAGAATGAGGATCTACAAAGAAAAATATAGAATAATAGCATACTTCAGATGCCAATAGATGAAGTGAGAAAAAATAACTATCAATCAAAAACTGATTCTAGCTCTGGTGGGGTAGCTCAGTTGGTTACAGTGTCATTCCAATAGCCAAGGTTATGGGGTTCAATGCCTCATCAGGTACATATACAAGAACCAACCAATGAATGCATAAAAAAGTGGAACAACAAAATTGATGTTTCTCTCTCTCTCCCCACCCTTCTTCTTTCTCTAAAAGTCAATAAATGAAATTTATAAACAAACAAATAATAAATTTGAATCCAGCATAAATTATCTTTAAAGAATGAGGCTGAAATAAATATATTTACTGCTAAGTTCTCTACCAAAAGACCTCAGCTAAAGAAACTTCTTTTTTGTTTGTTTGTTTGTTTGTTTGTTTTTTACAGAGACAGAGAGAGAGATAGGGCAGACAGACAGGAACGGAGAGAGGTGAGAAGCATCAATCATTAGTTTTTCGTTGCGACACCTTAGTTGTGCATTGATTGCTTTGTCAGATGTGCCTTGACCGTGGGCCTTCAGCAGACCGAGTAACCCCCTTGCTCAAGCCAGTGACCTTGGGTCCAAGCTGGTGAGCTTTGCTCAAGCCAGTTGAGCCCGCGCTCAAGCTGGTGACCTTGGGGTCTCGAACCTGGGTCCTCCTCATCCCAGTCCGACGCTCTATCCACTGCGCCACTGCCTGGTCAGGCTAAAGGAACTTCTAAAGGAAATATTTCAGGAAGAAAGTCATGAGTCCAGGACTTCCAAAAATGCAAGGAAATGGTAAGTATCTTTGAAAAATTCACAAAAATATTACTTATATGAATGAACAACAATAATAATCTGAGTATTTTTTAAAAAGGAAGAATTAAAACAGAAGAGAACTAAGAGATTATATAGTGATAATGGATGTAAGAAAACTAAATAACTAAGATTTATACCAAGTGCTATTTCACCTTCTCAAATATACAGACATCGACCCATGTGGGCTGGCAACTAGAGATTTTTTACCACAAGAACAGTTTGTTCCCAGTGCTATAAAGATGTCTATAGCTAAAAATCCGACACTGACTTTCTGACCACTTTTTCACTATTTATTCTTTATTACTATTAGTTTAGTCCAAATAGTAAGTAATTCAACAGCTAGACAACAGTGCACCATAGCACATATATGCAGAGAATGTTCTGGCAAATGATTCCCCTGACTGAAAATATACAATGTTAATTTTTTAACTTATATAGTTTAACAATATAGTATATATTGTCCAAAGACAGACCAAGCTCTTCAGAAGTGATGATAGAGGATTCTTTTCAAGATACAATACCCGTTCAAAAACCATGGCTAGACAACCTTCTATCCATCATGATAACAGGTATGAGCCCAAAGTCTCATTTTACAGACCTATAAACTTAACTTTCTTTGATACTAAACCAAAAACTAACTGATTTCTAATTTCCTGTTCCTCCACACCATTTATCTTCTTTTAATCTTCTATGAAAATGGAAATGATAAGGAAAAATAAGATCAGAAAGAAATTTGGAAAAAATCTGCCTCAAGATTACTAAAAATTAATCATTTTATTCAGAAATCTAGATCTCTCTCCACACTTACAGGTGGGCCTGCTGGCAATCCTAATGAGTTAAAATTCATGTCATTTGTTCAACGTCCACTCAGTCAACTTACCACTTCCCACTTGCACTTCCCCACCTCCATTTGAGACAGTTTTCAGAATAGGTACTCATAGCTTCATCAGTCCACAGCCAGGGTAGTCAAACTTTTTATAAAAACCACCCACTTTTGCAGTGCTGGTCAACCTAGTCCCTACCGCCCACTAGTGAGCGGTCCAGCTTTCATGATGGGCCAATCACGGCACCATTTGGTTGCTCTGCTACCCCCACCATGAAAGCTGAAACGCCCACTAGTGGGCAGTAGGGACTAGGTTGACCAGCACTGCAAAAGTGGGCGGTTTTTAGAAAAAGTTTGACTACCCCTGGTCCACACCATAAGAAGAAGCCTACGATCTTGTCACATTATTTAGAAAGACTATTAACTCTGCTCTATAGATGTGTTTTCATCTTAGTGTTGGTTATTTTTTAAAATATCTTTATCATTCCACAAAATACAAGATAAAGATTAATGTTCAGTGTCCATGTTTCAATGTTGAGGGCAAAATTAGCCAAAATATTGTAATTACAAATAGAGAAGTAACTAGCAATACAATGTTCTGTCTACTTCTCATTCAAAATTGAAAATAGTTTGCTACAGCAACAGGAAAAAAAAATAAGCACATAGAAAGATATTACTTCCTATGTAAGAAATACGCACTTTACAAACTGCAAGCTTTATCTTGTTCCTGTTGGCATCCATCTCTTCCCAGACATCCTTCTCCTGGGGATGAGGATGTCCTGGAGATCCAGGCAATTTATCTGGTGGTGCACCAACAGGGATGCCATTCTCCCCATCACTAAGCTGTTCATCTGGAAACACTTCATCTGTATTTTCTCGAAGCAAGTCCCCTGGGATGGGAGTGGCATTGGCAATTCTAAAAATGAGGAGTGAAGAAAAGGTAGACTTAACAACAGAATCAAAAATTACTATGAGATATTTTACATTGTTTCTGGAGTTAAGTGATAAAGTCTATATATATCAAGAGAGTAAAACAAAATAAGATTAAACCCAAAACCCCGGAAACAGGCTATGACAATTCCACAAAACAAAACTTCTACATTTTGATCAACAGAATTTTCAACCTGATTTAAAAAGAAAAATTTTAATACAGTAGTAATTCACTGATTTAACAATTACTTTAAAAGTGGGCAACATTTGCTCTGTTTTCCAAGAAATTTGTCAACTTTTGTATTTTCTGTTCTTTACCCATTTTTCTTTCTTTTTAAAAAAAATATTTTATTTATTGATTTGAGAGAGAAGAGAGAGAGAGAGGGAGGGAGAGAGAAAGGCAGGGGGAGCAGGAAGCTTCAACTCATATTAGTTGCTTCTCGTATTTGCCTTGACCTGGCCAGCCTGGGGTTTTGAACCTGCACCCTTAGCATTCCAGGTCAACGCTCTATCCACTGCACCACCACAGGTCAGGTTACTCATTTTTCTTAGAGAATAACAAAAATTATAAACAAGAAAAATGTTAAGTATCATATGATATAAGCAGGTATCATAAGTTATGTTTCATTTTTTAATACTGTGAAATATACATTTGTTTCTTCATTTACGGACTTTTTACTAAGTACCCTAGGGGACAAAAAGAGAAGGAAATTCTTGCCCTCTAGGGGAAACTACAAAATTTACAATTATGCAGTTCATATATTTGCATGAACTAACAAGGAACAATACAGAAAATATAAATTGGCACTTTGTCTACATATTTCTTTCCAAAGAACTTCATGTCCTGTTTACATGGTTGGTTACCTCTCCCTTAGACTTCTGACCCATGAAGGACTTTTCTAGTTCTGTTACCACTCACAAAGTGATCAGCCCCTGCCAGCTCTAACGCTCCAGCACTCAACACTACACTCGATTATTTTAAAAAAAATACTGCTGACTAAACACAATATTTAGCACACAATGAAACCTTTTCATAGAAGTGATCTGGAATTTTTAAAAGTAGAAAACCAGTAGGTTATACTGACACAATTATTATGAGTGGCAAAATAGGCATCTTCTCAGTGAACCACTCTAAGTGTAGTGATTACACCCTGGCCCAGGTGTCATACATATGTCATGCTGTGAAAACAAAGATCAGTCACTTTTCAGGGACTTGTTCCACTTGATTTGATCACCTTCACTTACCACATCTCCCTACCAAGGTTAATGCTAGAACATGAGCCTCTTTATCAGCAGGTTAGAGGTAACGTAGAAAAGCACTGCCCATGGCTCCCAGGTAAAAAAAAAACACTTTAGCCTTATAATGTATATAGTACCTGAAGTTCTGACATTAAGAACATCTTGATGCCTGACCTGGTGGTGGAGTAATAGATAGAGCGCAGGACTGGAATGCAGAGGACCCAGGTTCGAAACTCTGAGGTCATCAGCTTGAGCATGGGCTCATTCGGCTTGAGCATGGGGTCACTGGCTTGAGCATGGGATCACAGACATGACCCCGTGGTCGCTGGCAAGGTGCCACTGACTCTGCTGTAGTCCCCCCCCACCCCCGTCAAGGCACGTATGAAAAAGCAATCAATGAATAAGTAAGGGGCTGCAACGAAGAATTGATGCTTCGCATCTCTCTCCCTTCCTGTTTGTCTGTCCCTTTCTCTGTCTCTCTGTTACACACACAAAAACAAAACAAAACAAAACAAAAAACCCACAAAACATCTTGAAAAGGTAGTTTGGCCTAAAATAGTTAAAATAAAAGGGTTTATTATAAAAGTAAAGTTCAGAAATAAATTGGCTATTATAAGATTTTTCAGGTACAAGTTTATTATAATTTATTTATTGATGCAAGGAATTACAATGGACACTAATATATATCTGTTACATGGTAATCCAAATGTTGAAAAATTCCCTCTTACTGAGAAAGGGACTGGCAAAAGGATAAATATTTGAGTCCAGCAAACTCAGTTTACTAGCCTCACATTCCCTGCCCCCAGTTTAATCACTCAGTGTTCTTCCAGATTCTCTTCCTTATGCCTAGCTACCACTCTGCTTCTTTCCAACTACCCCAGCTCCTTGGCATTTTCTTTTCACTCCTCGGGAGACAAACCACACCTCCACCTGTGAAACTGCTTCTATTTTTATTCTTAGTTGCCTTTATACCTGTTATCTGTGGTATTATGAAGTAGATATAATACCACACACTTCAAGGAACTCTTCCATCTTCTATACACAGGCTGTCTTCCACATCACTCAGGTTCCTCTCCTCATTTATTCTCTCATTTTCACTCCTTACATTATTTTCTTTCTTCTTCTAAAACTCTGACCCAATCTGGACTTTGAGACACAGAAAGAATTCCTTTCCAGAGAAATTATATTAAGGAATAAGAATGAGTGAGAAGGTACATGTGAGAGTGTTTTTATCATATGGTCTGTGTTTGCAGGCAAGATATAAATTATAGAAGTAAATTAGGGGGAAAAGTAGGGAAGTGTATGGCAGAACTGGAAAATAGTAAGAATGGACATCCTTTTTATATTTCCTCCCCCATAATCTAAGTAAGGGGCTGTCAAACTAGGGCTTGAGCGCCAAATCTGGCCTGCTCACCTATTTTTTATTAATATGGTGTTATTGCACATAGTCACACTCATTCATTTCCATGAATGGCAGTCTATGGCTGCTTTAGCACTGCAATAACAGTGATAATGGAGAAAAAGAGAGCAGAGCCCACAAATATTTACCTGGCCCCCTTACAGATAAGATATGCTGACTCCTCATCTAAAGCTTCCTCCTACCTTCTCACGAACTTACTTTCTCCTTCTATTAAGAGATTCAGAGTAATGGGACACACATCATCATTTTTCTCTTTAATACTGATTCTCTAGGGCTTTCCAGTTATTCTTCTATATCATTCGCAAGCAGAGAATTCAGAGGTCAGCAAACTTTCTCTTAAAGGGCCAGCTAATAAATGGTAGGCTTGTGGGTTAATACTTTTTTTTTCCAGTTCACCTAGTTTAAATTCCATGCAATCTTTATGCTGTAGGCTAATATATATATATTACCATATTTCCCCATGTATAGGATGCACCTTAATTTTGGGGCCCGAAATTTGAAAAAGAAAGTATTATATAAAATTATTGAACTCAAGTTTTATTCATCATAAAATTCATACGACTCCTCATCCACGCGATCAAGTGGGAAATGCAAGTAAAAAAATAAAAACTACAACCACTGTATAAGACACACTCAGTGTTTAGACCCCAAATTTTTCGGAAAATGGTGTGTCTTATACATGGAGAAATACAGTAACAATTCTAGGTTTGCCTTTTCCAAGGCACTTCAACTTATAAATACCATGGTAAGTGCCCCGGGCAGGAAAACGGACCTAGTTAAATGCCTAGTTCCTATTCAGTGTTCTGGCCTGGCTGGGCTGGGGCAGCAGCTGCAGCTCCACCTCTGCCTCCGGCTCTTAGGGACTGTATCCCTCCAAACAACCCCTCCATGCACCAAGCGGGAGGTCAGGACACTGAGCAGCGTGGACCTAATACTTTGCAGGCAAGATTCACTAATGGATAAATTGGTGGTCAAAAGCATCATGAAAAATGTTTATTTGAATAGTCTCAAAGTATCTTCCAACAAGGTACAAGGGAAAATTCTAGTAATTTACAGCGGAGAAATCTGGCTACCTTAACCAGATTACCAATATTAATATCTTCAGTAATAAGACACATGTTCCTCCTTGTTTAATGCCACCAATTTTCCTTTGATCTTGGCTTTCAATGTATCCCACAGATTCTATGTAGTACTTTAATTATCATTATTTTCTCTATAATTCCAGTTTGTATTTTTCCCTTTCACTCAAAAGTAGTTTAATAGGTTTTTAAATTTCCAGGAGGAAAGAACTTTGACATTTTTGTTTCTGTTAGTAATTTCTAGTTCTATTGCAGTGTTATCAGATAGTGTAATATTTCTGTTTTATGACACTGATTATATTTTCTAAATGACTTAATAATTGATCACTTTTTGTGAATGTTTCTGGGGCACTTGAGCAGATGGTTACAATCTCTATCAAGGTGTAGTTTGAAAAATATGCAAAAGAGCTACCTTATTGACCATGTTGTTTGTCTTCTATTTCTTATTCTTTGTTCACTTTATGTGTCTTGAACTGAGTTGTATATTAAAATCTCCAATTATCACAATAGTATGTTTCTATCTATGCGTCCTTGAATCTCCTATAGTTGCTGTTTCTCAAAGGTGACTGCTATAATTCTGGTGACTAAATTTAAAAAAAAAAAATTTTTTTTTCCATTTTATAGAGAGGAGAGAGAAAGGGAGAGAGAGAGACAGACAGGGAGAGAGAGAGGAGAGAGAGACAGAGAGAGAAGGGGGGGAGGAGCTGGAAGCATCAACTCCCATATGTGCCTTGACCAGGCAAGCCCAGGGTTTCGAACCGCTGACCTCAGCATTTCCAGGTCGACGCTTTATCCACTGCGCCACCACTGGTCAAGCCCTGGTGACTAAATATTAATAAATACTATGTCTACTTGTGACCTTTGACATTTAGTATTAAAATGTACCCTTCCATCTTTATAACTTTTTTTTCTTTATAACTTTTAAAAATTATTTTTATTTATTTATTCATTTTAGAGAAGAGAGACAGAGAGAGAGAGATAGAGAGAGAAGTGGGGGAGGAGCAGGAAGCATCAATTCCCATATGTGCCTTGACCAGGCAAGCCCAGGGCTTTGAACCGGCGACCTCAGCATTCCAGGTCGACGCTTTATCCACTGCGCCACCACAGGTCAGGCTTTCTTTATAACTTTTAAAGCTTTTTGGTCTTGAATTCTACATCGTCTGACATTAGGATCATTATTCTCTTCTTACTGTTTCCACTTTCTTCTGGTGTATCTCTTTTTAAAAAAAATATTCTATTAATTATTATTTTTTTAGAGAGAGGAGAGGGGGGGGAGAGAGAGAGAAAGGGGGAGAGGAGTGGGAAGCATCAACTCATAGTAGTTGCTTCTCATATGTGCCTAGACTGGGCAAGCCAAGGGTTTTGAAACAGTGATCTCAGCATTCCAGGTCAACACTTCATTCACTGCGCCACCACAGGTCAGGCTCTTCTGGTATATCTTTGTCCATCCCCTTTCTTTTTTCTTTTTTTTGTGTGCGACAGAGACAGAGAGGGAGACAGAGAGAGGAACAGATAGGGACAGACAGACAGGAAGGGAGAGAGATGAGAAGCATCAATTCTTTGTTGCAGGACCTTAGTTGTTCATTGATTGCTTTCTCATATGTGCCTGGGTGGGGTGGGTGGGTGGGGGGGCTACAGCAGAGCAAGTGACCCCATTCTCAAGCCAGTGATATTGGGCTCAAGTCAGCGACCCCGCACTCAAGCCGGCACGCCTACACTCAAGCTGGTGAGCCCACTCTCAAGGCGGTGACCTCAGGGCTTCGAATCCAGTCCAATGCTGTATCTACTGTGCCATCACCTGGTCAGGCTAGGATTTTATTTATTGATTTTAGAGAGAGAAAAAGGCGGGGGGGGGGGGGCAGGAGCAGGAAGCATCAACTCGTAGTACATAGTTGCTTCTTGCATGTGCCTTGACCAGGCAAGCCATAGTTTTTGTTTTTTTGTTTTTGTTTTTTTACAGAGACAGAGAGAGTCATAGAGAGGGATAGACAGGGACAGACAGACAGGATCGAGATGAGAAGCATCAATCATTAGTTTTTTGTTGCGCACTGCAACACCTTAATTGTTCATTGATTGCCTTCTCATACATGCCTTGACCGCAGACCTTCAGCAGACTGAGTAACCCCTTGCTCAAGCCAGTGACCTTGGGCTCAAGCTGGTGAGCTTTTGCTCAAACCAGATGAGCCCTCGCTCAAGCTGGTAACCTCGGGGTCTCAAACCTGGGTCTTCCACATCCCAGTCTGACGCTCTATCCACTGTGCCACCGCCTGGTCAGGTGTAGCCCATGATTTTTAACCAGTGACCTCAGCATTCCAGGTTGACATTTTATCCACCCCATCACCACAGGTCAGGTTGTCCCTTTCTAAAACATTTTTTGTTTTAGGTGTGTCTCTTGTTCAGAGCATATGTATCCCGCTACATAAACCAAACTGAAAATCTTTTTCCTTATTAGATGAGGTTAAGACCATGTTACTTATTGCTACAACTGATATATTGTATTTGATCTCAACTCTGTCATAGTACAGTATTTTATAATTATGTATATTTTGTTATATTTGTTATATTGTTTCTATCTACAAGATGAGTACTTGTACTTTATAAACTTTTCTTTCTGGTATTTAGAAGGTTTGCCTTTTTGTTGTAATAGCTACCTATGGACATATACCTTTTTTAAAATTTATTTTAAAGATTTTTATTTATTGGGAGGGGCAGTGAGAAATATCAATTCATAGTTGCTTCACTTTAAGTTCTTCAGTGATTGCTTGTCATATGTGCTTTGACTAAGCAAGTCCAGGATTTCAAACTGGTGACCTCAGCATTCCAGGTCCATGCTTCATCCACTGTGCCACCACAGGTCAGGCTGGACATACACCTTTTTCTTTAAGTGAGAATAAGGAAGATAGTGAGACAGACTCCTGCATGCACCCTGACTGGGATCCCCTGGCAACTCCCATCTTGGGCCTAAGCTCAAATTAACTGACCTATTTTTAGCACCTGATGCTCAGTCAACTGGACCAACCAAGGCTATCCTTAGTGCCCGGGGCCTACACTCAACTGAGCCACCAGCTGTGGGAGGGGCAAAGGGAGAGACGGGGAGGGGGAGAGGTGGAAAAGCTGGTGGTCATTTCTCTTGTGTGCCCTGACCAGGAATCAAGCCTGAGACATCCATATACCAAGCCAATGCTTTGTTCACTGAGCCAACAGGCCAGGGACTGGACATATACCTTTTTAAATACTCTTAGTCCCCGTTTTCTTATTTAACTTTTTGCTAATGAATTTCTGTTTTAACTGGTATTGCTTTGATTTTCTTCTTCAGGGACTCTAACAATAGGAATCCCAGTCTTGCTCTGTCAGACACCCATATGCACAACCTTTTCTCTACCCTTTTATATAAATTTTTTTACTCTTTTTAAAATTGATTTTAGAGAAGAAGGAACAGAGAGAGAGAGAAAAAAAAAAATCAATTTGTTGTTCCACTTATCCATTCATTCATTGGTTGTTTCTTGTATGTGCCCTGAATGGGGATTGAACCCGCAACCCTGGCGTATCAGGACAACGCTCTAACCAGCTGAGCTATCCGGCTGGCCAGAGTAGGTTAATGATTTATTATTTTTTCTCTTGAGGCTTTTTTCCTAATTTTATTCAATGTCCTTTATTAAATATTCATTTGAGTCTATTCTCTTTTGTGTATTTTGTAGCTTATTCAATTCTGAGATATCTTTTTCTTCCATTTCTTTCCTGACTTCAGTCTTCATTTCATTTCTTATTCTCTGTTTTCCTTTACCTTTTTCTCTCCCCCCTCTTCCCCTTTTAGGGTCTATTTCTTTTTTCTTTAAATTTATTTATTTATTTAAAAAATTTTTTTTATTTATTCATTTTAGAGAGGAGAGGGAGAGACAGAGAGAGAGAAGGGGGTAGGAGCTGGAAGCATCAACTCCCATTTGTGCCTTGACCAGGCAAGCCCAGGGTTTCAAACCGGCGAACTCAGCATTTCCAAGTTGACCCTTTATCCACTGCGCCACCACAGGTCAGGCCTAAATTTATTTTTGTTACAGTTGACATAAAATATTATATTAGTTTCAGGTATACAACACAGTGATTAGACATTTATTACCTTACAAAGTGATCCTCCCAATAGTTCTAGGACCCATCTGATACCATCCAGTTATCACAATACAGTATTATTGACTTATTCCCGTCTATACTGTACTTTACATTCCTGTGACTATTTTTATAACTGGCAATTTGTACTTATTTATCCCTTTCACCTTTTTCACCAATTTCTGGGGAGGGGGGTCCTGTTTCTATTTTTAGTTTTTAAATTTCTAATTTAAGGTAGTTATCCTATCTTCAAATGAATGAGCATACATATTTAATTCCATTTGTGGTTTTGTCTTACAGTTTTTTCTGTTACCGTATTTTGTTTTGTTGGGTTTTTTTAGTTTTCTTCTTCATGATTTTTTTTTCTGAGAGGAAATTTCTTTAGTTAATATGTATTGAATTTTCTTTTCTGATTTTTTACTATAATATTTTATGCAACTTTAAAATCTTTTTCTTGTTCATGTTTGTGTAATTGGACTATTTTACAAGATTCACAGTTTAATTAGTATCCTCTTCTGTCAGTATAGCAAAGTCCAAACACTTAAGTGATTTTTTTATGTGTTTTTATGTTCAGGGAGATATTGTGTCCTCTGATTTTATAGTTCTCCTTTCTTGTGTGTAAACTATTTTTTCTTTTTGTGCCTTTGTAATTAGCAATTTATTGCCTTTCAGCTCCAAATTCATCCTTCTTGTCTGTTCCGTGAAAGTGGATCTGAGCCCTTGAATTATTTTTCTTTGCCAGCTGGCATTGGAGCTTTGTCAGTGAGGAGCACTGGAAAGAAACTGCAGGAGGAAAGTGCTTTGCTTTGGGTTCCAGTGCATAGTTTGGCAAGCTTCTCCAGCATGTGTGGCTTTTCCCAAAGTGAGGCTTCTATAGCACTGCAATATCTTCAGGGCCTGTCTCACACAGACAGCAGCCACCAACAGCTTTCCTGAGCAATCCCCATTAACCAGAAGTTTTGTAGTAGAGTGCATCTGGTGAGATACTCCCAATAAATAGCTTTCTCTGGTACCCCAGAGGGCAGATTTCCATCAAGTTTCAGAGGGCAAACTTTCAGCAAATTTTACCAATGTGGTATAAGAGCAACTTCCCTGCCATCCAATGAGAGATGGACATACCCTCTGGAACAAGGTCAGTACCTCAGCCCTTGAGTCTGACCTGGGGGAGCTTTTTGTTTGGATCCTTGATCTCAATCCTAGGAGTAGGAGCTGCACTTTATACAATACTTGCTATTCCTATATTCTTTATAGCTCTTTCTACTTCTCACTAGTCAACCCCACATTACCCAATTCTGTGTTACAGGTAACGATACTTGTATCATCCTCCCTTGTTTAAGTCCTTGGTCTTTAAACTATCCTAAGGACATGGTTTTGGTGCATTTTTTTTCTTTTGTGTTATTGTCTTATTTTAGGAGGAAAGATTGGGAGATAGAAACTTACACTGTCTTCATCGACTTCAGTTATCATGAACTCTTATCACATGAAATTTGCAAGTTGGAACCATATCTATTTCTAACAACGATTAAAGGAAGAACAAAAGCACTAAAAACAAGAATCAAAATTGCTAAGTGTGCTCTCCCTCCCAGGATATGCCACACTTCCTAAACTCTAAGGAACCCCATGAGACTTGCAACCACAGGAGCAAAGGGTAGCGGCAGCTCAACCCAGGTTAACCCCCTGAACCTGTCTCCAACACCCCCTTTTCTCTTAACTCTCCAGTGACTGACAGCAGCCCCACCTTGCCTCACTTCTTTTCCATAGTGTTTCTAGAGAGCCAAAGCAGTGCTCTGCCTAGGCTCTCTCCTGTTGCTTCTTCTAATCTAAGCCTTTCCTTGTTTCATTGTCTCCAGCTTTAATAAGCACACTCTCAAAATCAAAACAAAACAAACAAGCAAAGAAAAAAAAAGAATAAAAATTTCTGGATAGCTCAAGCTCTGTGACTAATATTTATCTAAAGTTGTATGATTCATTCAGTTTTAGGATTATTTCCTCTTTTATAAGACAGGGTGGCTGGGGTCCCACCTCAGAAGCATGAGAAATGTCTGATGCATATGGACTGCTGTGCCACATCCCTTGATTCTGACTCAGTAGATATGGAGTGAGTCCTACGAATAGGTATTTTAAACAAACATCTCTGGTAATTCTGATGTAGCTAGTCAGGGTTTCATATATATATATATGGACAGAGAGTCAGAGAGAGGGACAGACAGATAGGAAGGGAGAGAGATGAGACGCATCAATTCTTCATTGTGGCATCCTAGTTGTTTGTTGATTACTTGTTCATTGATTGCTTTCTCGTATGTGCCTTGACCGGGGGGCTACAACAGAGCAAGTGACCCCTTGCTCAAGCCAGCAACCTATGGGCTTAAGCCAGCAACCATGAGGTTACGTCTATGATCCCACGCTCAGGCCAGCGACCCCGTGCTCAAGCTGGTGAGCCCACACTCAAGCCGGATGAGCCCGCACAAGCTGGCGACTTTGGGGTTTCAAACCTGGGTCCGCCGCGTCCTAGTTTGATGCTCAATCCACTGCATCACCACCTGGTAAGGCAGTGTTTCATATTTAAGAATTCTAAGATTAGCTAATCAAAGATAACATGTTAAAAAATATGAGTCCATGTAACCTCTTCTGATCAATAAGCTCTAGTGATTCCATCTTTCAATATAAAGCCAAAGCAATGGATTCGTGATAAACTGTCCCAATTAGCTCACATTGTATGAGGATTTTTTCCTATTTACTTTTTAATTTTTTTTCCCTATTTGCTTTCTAAAAAACCAAGCAGTTTAAAGCAACCAGAGTAGGCAAAAAATGGGTCAGGGGAAAAAAAAATACACAACCTGCCTCCCCCCCAAGGCAACTATTTATGCATGTAGAGAAAACAATAACTGCAAAAACAAAAACAAGAAGATAGAAACACACCATAATCTATTCCTAATACACTTTGAAAATTAAATCACTCTCGTAAGAGGAACAAGCTGCATGTTTTGTTTCCACTAAACTTAAGCACAGTATAATTAGATAAGATTGTGGCTCATTCTGTCCCAGGTCCCATATATTCTTTAGAAGAAAATGCAACAAATGTTCCTTCTCATTTTGAAGATGAGAAATCCCTCTCTAATCTGACATCAACAAGTCATACATCTCTAAACTCCCATCTTACAGTATGATCTATAAACACTTTGTAAGAAAAGTAAACCTGAACAAAGGCATATAAAAGAGCAATGTTAATTCAAGAAAATCCATAGACTTTCACTACTTCTTTGCATTTGGTCATCTGAGGGAATCTGGATGAAAAAAGTTCTGCTAATATAATGTATTGAGGAAAGACTGCTAAGCGGGCTGCTGAGGACATACCCGATTGCCGCAGGGGTCAAGCGGGTGTGCAACTGAGGGGTGGTAGAAGTGGTGGCAGTTGTTAGAGAGCCATCAGTTCCAGTCTTCTCCCAATCAAAAGCGTCACTCTCAATTACTCCAAAGGTTTTGATGCTGTTGTCAAACACGGATGTAAGAAGCTAAACCACAAAGAAAAAAACTAGAGTAAGCCAACAGTAAACAAAGTCACTTTATTCTTTAAGAGAAAGCACCCCAGACTCATGAATTAATTTTGTAGATTTTTTAAAAACCTGATGATACAGGTACTACACTTAATTTTAGCCAAAAGGCCGAGAAGCAATAAAAACAACCTGATGATAGAAAGAGGGAAATCTAAATAAGGACTATATGTGGGTGATGATTTTGAATTAATATTGATTTTTCTCAGTTGAGGCACTGGTTTGTAGTTACACAGTAGAATGTCTTTGTTCTTGGAAGATACATATGAAGTATCATATCTTTTTTTTAATTGAATTTATTGGGGTGACACTGGTTAACAAAATTATACATATTTCAGGTGCACAATTCTATAACACATCTCTGTACACCATATTGTGTATTCATCCTGCCAAGTCAAGTCTCCATCCATCACCATTTATTTCCCCAAAAATGTCAACCTGGTTTAGCAACAGGAAATGTGTGTTGTATGCATATGTGATTATTAGTTTCAACTATGTGATTTTTTTTTGTCAAAAGGAGCATTTTTATATGGTACAACTTAAATAAGTAATCAGTGTTAATAGCTGGTATGTCTAGGTTAAGGGCTATACAGAAGTTCATTGTGCTTTCTTCCCAAATTTTTGTGGGTTTGAAGAAATTTTAAACTGTATGTGTGTGTGTGCATGTGTGTGTACACAATTATCAAAAAGAAATCTGCCCTATTACTTGACTTATAGTATATATAATTTCAGTTATTTTTGCCTTTAAATCACAAAAGTCTGATTTGATCTTGAGAAAGATCTCACAAAGACCTTTTTCCTTTACTGTTTCTGACAGTATACATCATTTTCAATTTATGATTAGAGCCTCATTCTTTCCTCATCATTTCTCTTACTCTGCTATCTGTTAGTGTCCTATCCTCAGAGATTCATCTCATACATTTCCAACCCCAGACCTGGAATCAGCACTTCCCCACTGAAGGATTTTATGAAGGTCTGTTTCAGGCTTTAAAGAGATTACTCTGCCTATTAAGTGTTGAATAGATGCCATAAACAGAGGTGGGGATGAGGATGCTAGGGAGAGGTGGTCAGTTAGGAGGCAACTGAAGTTCAATCAGCATGGTAAGAGTGGAGGTGATAAAAGTGGTAGGATTTAGGTATCATTTGTATAGCCAACTGAACTTGCTGATGGATTAGATGAAAGTAAAGAAAGAATAAAGAATAATTCAGGCCCTGGCCAGTTGGCTCAGTGGTAGAGCCTCGGCCTGGTGTGCAGGAGTCCCAGGTTCGATTCCCGGCCAGGGCACACAGGAGAAGCGCCCATCTGCTTCTCCACCCCTCTCCCTCTCCTTCCTCTCTGTCTCTCTCTTCCCCTCCCACAGCCAAGGCTCCATTGGAGCAAAGCTGGCCTGGGCGCTGAGGATGGCTCCATGGTCTCTGCCTCAGGCACTAGAATGGCCCTGGTTGCAACAGAGCATCGCCCCCTGGTGGTCATGCCAGGTGGATCCCGGTCGGGCATATGCGGGAGTCTGATTGCCTCCTCATTTCCAACTTCAGAAAAATTTAAAAAAAAAAGAGTAATTCAAATTTCTGTCCAGAGCCACTAGGTAAATGGTGGTACCACTTATTAAGATGAAAAGCAATAAGTTTGAGAACTGGGATATTTAATATTTTATGGAATGTAGGGAGGAATAAGGAATACAGAAACAAAGTTGATACTCATCAGTATATAGACATTAACAGGTAGTAAGTATTTTTTTTTAAATTAAAATAGCTCTAACTTTACCATGGAAGAACTTGTTTGTTTGTTTTTTAATTAATTTATTTTTTACAGAGACAGAGAGTGAGTCAGAGAGAGGGATAGACAGGGACAGACAGGAACAAAGAGAGATGAGAAGCATCAATCTTTAGTTTTTCATTGCACGTTGCAACACCTTAGTTGTTCATTGATTGCTTTCTCATATGTGCCTTGACCACGGGCCTTCAGCAGACTGAGTAACCCCTTGCTGGAGCCAGCGACCTTGGGTCCAAGCTGGTGGGCTTTTGCTCAAACCAGATGAGCCTGCGCTCAAGCTGGCGACCTCGGGGTCTCGAACCTGGGTCCTCTCTGCATCCCAGTCCAACGCTCTATCCACTGCGCCACCGCCTGGTCAGGCAACAGGTAGTAAGTATTTAAAGGCATAGGACTCAATGCTATAATCTAAGGAAAGTAGATAGCAAAGAGGCCCCAGGACAAAGGCCTAGGGCAGTGGTCCCCAACCTTTTTTTGGGCCACAGACCAGTGTAATGTCAGAAAATATTTTCACAGACTGGCCTTTAGGGTGGGACGGATAAATATATCACGTGACCGAGACAAGTGTCAAGAGTGAATCTTAGATGGATGTAACAGAGGAAATCTGGTCATTTTTTAAAAATAAAACATCGTTCAGACTTAAATATAAATAAAACGGAAATAATGTAAGTTATTTATTCTTTCTCTGCGGACTGGTACCAAATGGCCCACGGACTGGTACCAGTTCATGGCCCAGGGGTTGGGGACCACTGGCCTAGGGCACTCTAGCATTTAGATGAGGAAAAAAACAGGACTCAGCAATGGAAGCCAAGGAGTGACCAATGAGGTAGGAAAACCAAGAGTGTGGTGTTCTAGATGCCAAAGAAACAGTCTCAATAAGAAAAGGGTCAAATGCTATCAATTTTAAGTTTTTTATTATTTCTGATTATTTAGTTGATTTGACTTTCTCTTTTTACCTAGGGCAGTAAGCTCCAATAGGCCAGTACATGTCAGATCTTGCTCATTATTGTATCTAATACAATGCCTTACATATGATTGTAATATTGTGATCTGTAAGAAATATGTTTGGTCATTTAGATGACCAAAATATATGCCTCATATATATTTGGTCTTTGTCCACAGTTCCTGGCTATGAACTCCCAAAACCCTTAAAATTTCCTGAGAGATAAGAGCAATGGGAGAATATTTTATTCTAATATTTGGTCTGGCCCTTAGTTCCTGAAATCACTTCAGAGCCATAAAGATGAAATGTGTCTTGTTAGTCATAACAAGCCACCACAACTAGGTTTATGACTTTTGGAAAGCACCTAAGGATGAGAGCTAGTCACCAGAAGAACCTACCATGTGATTAAAGGATTGGTCTCACCTCCATGCTTCCAGAGGAGGGAAGAAACAGCTGGAGGTTGAATCAGTCACAGTGGTCAACGATTTAATCATTTTGCCTAGGTAACATATAGCCTCTACAAAAACGCAAAACGACAGGGTTCTGAAAGCTTCTGGATTGGTGAATACATGGTGGTGCTGACAGAGTGAGTCCTTCAGAGAGGGCATGGAAGCTCTACACCCCCCTCCTCATACCTTGCCCTATGCATCTCTTCCATCTGGTGTTCCTGAGTTATATTCTTGTGATAAATAAACCAGTAATCTAGTGATAAAATTGGTTCCTGAGTCCTAGAACTGTTCTAGCAAATTAATTAAACCCAAGGAGGGGGCTATGGGAACCTCTGATATATAGCCAGTTGATCAGAAGGACAGGTAACAACAAGGACTTGCAATTGGCATCTTAAGTGAAGGACAGTCTTGTGGAGCCGAGTCCCTAATCTGTGGAATCTGCTGCTATCCATTACTGGGTAGATAGTGTCAGAATTGATCTGAATTGTAGGACACCAAGCTGGTATCAGAGAATTACTTGGTGGTGTGTGTGGGAAGGGAAACATGTTGGAATTGTGGGCACAGAACGCTTAAATAGTTACTCTAAAAACATTTAAGAATGTTTATTTGTAGTAATATTTACTGAAAGATTCACATAACCCTACCTTTCATTTAAATCCTGAAGAAAAAAATAATAAATTTAAAAAAGGAAACTAAAAAGATAAAAGGAATTAGAAAAGACAATAACAAAACCTGAGAATTTATATTTTGGTCATATTTTTGTTGTCCAGTTACATATGTTATAGCTTAGGTTTCCCCAAACTGTCAGAGGCAGAAAGAAAGCTTAGAAAACACAAAGGACAAACACAAAGGAAGACAGATTGAGATTCAACATACAGGAATTGAAGTGGCAGACCTTTGACCTCTCCTGATTCTGCAAATCGAGGTTCTCATAAGCTCTCACAGAGCGAGATGCATGTTTCCTGAAAGGTGGAGTTTCTACCCACAAGGCAACAACTGCTTTGCTTTGTGAGTACTTAAACAGCCACTGCTTAAATGCTCTGCTTGTGCTGAGTTGCAATGGGGATAATCCTAAACAGTTTTTATGCCGGATGTCCATTTATCATGGAATTATTTTCTTATAATTATCATAGTATTATATCTCTTAGAAAATATAGCATATGCCGCTGGGCCTCAAACAAGAATGTAGCATATGCCATCACGCCTCAGTTTGTCACTATGATGGTAATACTACAGACCGGCAGCAGGAGGCAGAAGGATGGAAGGCACAGAAGAAAAGAAGCAGAAAAAAAGCAAAAGGTACTGAGGCAATAAACATGGTCAGAATAAATACAGCTCTGCTGATACTTTAAAGAACAAAGCATTTCTAATGTAGCAATAAATTCAGGACCAGAGTGGCTTTAAATTCTAATCTTTGACATATAGAAACAGGACAAATCAAGAACTCTTTTGCTGGGGTGGGGGTGGGGGGAGCACTGAATTCATATATCACATTTGGCTAAAATAAATAATAAAAAAAACTCCAATTCAGTTACTCATTCAAAAGATTTGAGAATATAAATTAATCACCTTAAAAATCATATATATATGTATATATAAAATGTGTAACTCTCAACTATTAATTAAAAATATTTTAATTATTTCTTTTATTGATTTTACAGAGAGAGGAGGGGATGGAGGAGTGAGAAGTATCAACACATACTTGCTTCACTTTAGCAAGTGAACTTGACACGAAGGAACCACTGAGCTTAAGCCAACTCAAGCTGCTTAGCTGTTCAATGATTGCTGGTCATGTGCCTTGACCGGACAAGCCCAGGGTTTCAAACCAGCAACCTCAGCGTACCAGGTTGACACTTTATCTACTGTGCCACCACAGGTCAGGCAATCCTCATGCTTTTTACTTCAATATAATTGAGGAACAAAGCACTTTCCCATCAGAACAGGAGCACATTATGGTAGTAATTCCCTACTGAAAAGGGGGCAGAGCAAAATCTAAAAAAACTTTCAGGATGATTCTGACACTTCCCCTCTAGGAAGGCCTGCCCCATATCTCTCCACTAAAAATCACTGGAAATCTAGTATACATCTGGTTCCTTTACTTCTTCTTCTCTTTTTTTTAATTTACTGATTTTAGCAAGAGAGGAACAGAGAGAAAGGGAGGGGGAGGGAGAAAGAGAGAGATACATCGATCTGTTCCTGTATGACCCTGAGACTCAAACTGGTGTGCTTCGGACGATGCTCTAAACAAGTGAGCTATCTGGCCGGGGCTGATGTCTTTACTTCTTTCATTTAATAATATAGTCTTAGAAATACAAATTCATCTAAAGAACCCAGATATCCCAAATTAGGGTAAAGGTTTCAATCAAGGGATGCAGCCATATGCCAGCGAGGGTTTAAAGTCACCTGATAAATGTGGCACATCTTCCTGAAGAATTTCCCTCAGAAGACATTTAATATATCTTTATTACAATAAATACAAAATTAGAAAGTGAATTCATATAAACCTTTAAGATATCAGGAGAATGCAAGGAAACTCTGAATTATGGCTGACACTTTAAGACTGTTCCCGGAGCTCTTAAGAAACATGCATAGGAGAGATTGGTGACGTAGTGAGAAACTCTAGAGGTGGAAGATCATAAGGAAGGTGAATTTTCCTTGAATGAAAGTAAGAGAAGGGAGGAGGCTGGGGAAGAATATTTCAGGATAGAGGGAAAAAAAGAGGAGGGAAGACCTGAGGAAGGTCTAGTCTAGACAGGCAACAATGCAATATTACGTTTTATTTAGCTACTGTTTTGGATTATTTGTGTCAATTTCCCTTCTATTTGTGTTTATGAATAAGAGACAGTCTGTTTTGTTAATGCCAATTCTAATGGGATACACAATTAAATGATTTTTCTAAAGCAAATTATTCAAGACACACACACACACACACACAAAGTACATAAAAATCAGGTACTACAGGTTTGAGTGATGAAATTTAAAATAATTTAATTTTTTTGTTTCTGTACTTTCTAAAGTTTTATAATAACTATTACTTTTAATAATGAGAAAAAAATCTACCCGACAAAAATACATTACCTAAAATAACTGTGCTTGACTAGGTGGTGGTACAGTAGACAGTGTCAACATGTGATGCTGAGGACTCAGGTTCCAAAACCCCCAGATTGCCAGCTTGAGCACAGGCTCATCCGGCTTGAGCACCTTCTCATCAGCGTGAGCACTAGCTCAACAGTTTGAGCACAAGGTCACAGGCTTGAGACAAGGTCACTGGCTTAAGAAAAGCAAGGGGTCACTGACTCAGCCGGAGTGCCCCCACACACCAGTCAAGGCACATATGAGAAGCAATCAATGAACAACTAAAGTACTGAAACTAGGAGTTCATGCTTCTCATTTCTCCCTTCCCATCTGTCTGTCTCTCTCACTAAAAATAAAGTAAAATAAAATAAAATAAAATAAAATAAAATAATTGCATACATAAGCATGTGTACTCCACAGAAATGCCTCGTGGTAGCTTCCAACACCTGAAATAACCTTATTCTTAATAGTAATCAGTCATCTGATACAGACATAATGCCTTAGGGAACCACCCCTCTGCTTTCTAATCCTTAGCACAAAAGCAATCCATAACTTTATGATATTTACCTCAATATGAAATCCCAGTCTTCCCTTTCGAAGAGAATGCAGACTAAGTCCAGTCTTTGCAAAAACCAAGAATTATTTGTAATGTGATACTGAGGACTCACTGAGAATCCTGATACCTGAATTCTCAGTTACTAAGTGGTAAATTAATGGATCAATAAAGCACTTAACCAGCAGAGTACAATGGCATGTTGGCATGTGTGATTCAAAGATGGATTATTTACTGCAAAAGAAACTGACTCAACTTTAGTCGATTCAATAGAGGGAAAGTAATGCACATGTTCTAGATTTCTCTCCTCTACCAGGGGCATTGGTAGAAGAGGGAAAAATGCATTGCACTCACCCTTTGGAGAATAGACTTAGAAATTGAGATCAAATAAAGAGAATGAGTTCAAGAAGCCTAGAGTTTTAGCTGTTTTCATACTTTATATCAAGATACAGAGGAGAACTCAGGAGTGCACCTAATTGATGACCCCAACGGACCTGAGGCAGTGTAAGGCAGCATTGTTGCTCAGCCACCAGTGCTGTCTGATACCAATGTCTTCTCTTTATGGTGCTGCCAGCCCACCAGGTAAACTGGCATTATACTAAGAAGCTGCTTATTACCTCCTAACAAGGTCAATTGAAAAGGTAAGCAACATGTTCTTTTTGCCTTGACAGGACAAAGCAGCATAAAGAAAACAGAAAGTTCTATTGATATAGAAGTAATGTTGGATAGTATAGAAGAATGAAGAAAAGTGAGATGTTATAAGCAAATGCAGTCTCACTGAGGTATATGTAATACCACTTATGTTTACATGATGCTTTACAATTTACAAAACATTCCCATAGTTATCTCATGAAAAATTTAAAAACAACAATGTGGGGTAGGTATTTAAATCATTTCACAGATAAGAAAACAGTCTTTAAAAGGTCATACAAATGGTGTGTGGCAAAGCACCAAATGAAACAGGCCTTTTAAGTGCAGTGTTATTTCCACTATAGAAGACTTAGAGCTAGTCAGCAGGCAAGGCAACAACAGCATAAAATTGGAATTATCCTTGAAAGCCTGTTAAAGTGTGCATAAAGCACAGAACAGTAGTTGCACTAGGTTCAACCTAGCTAGTCTTTCCTCCAGTACTGGAATAGACTTCTCTTTCTCCAAATGAATGTGAATGAAGGAAGCTGGCTGCATTCAGGGATTATACTGTACCCTTCAAATTACTATTCTTTAGAATCATGCTCAATGCAGCCTGATACTAGATGACTGGACTGCTGTCAATGAGAGAAAGACCAATGTAATAGAATCACCATCATCCTCACCATAGGGCATGGCTAACTGAGCCAAAAGGCAGGCAAAAATACAGACACATTAAAAATTTTCTATCTTCTGCATATACAGCTGAATTCAAGTGAGTAGGTAAACAGGAACGTTCTGTGACTCTACTTGTTCTGCAGTTATATCAAATATTCATTCATTGATTCAGATATACACTGAATAAATACTTACTTTCCTGGGTGCTAGAAATATAAAGGTAAAAAAAGTCTTGTCTTCAGAGAGTTTGCATTCAACAGAAACAATAATCAGATTAAGCAGATTTAATCCATTTTGACAAACTTTTACTAAATGCCTATCACTGTGCTAATTTCTTGAGGAAACTGAGATAAATGTAAAAGGCCCTGGCTCAGGGCTTTCAATTTCACAAAACAAGCAGTTTATGAAATGTAGGCATTCCAGGCAAGGCATATCAGAAGAAAGGCTGGTAGTCCCATTTGAGTACACTGAGGGTCCAATATAGCTGAATCACATAAGTGCAGTGGGAATGAAAGGAGAAAATTAAAGGGGGTAGGGCAAGAATTTATCCACCTCTCTCCATCTTTACTGCTTATATCCAAGTCAAGACTATCACTGTTCCTGCCCACAAAGGAAGACTCTATCTTCCAGTTGCCCTTGCCGTTAGAATCAGGCCAAAGTGAATGGGTTCGGGCCATAGGGGTGTATGCCAAAGCAGTTTGGTCATAAAACCCTTAAGCAGGCCCTGGGCAGTTTGCTCAGTGGTACAGCGTCAGCCCGGCGTGTGGATGTCCAAGGTTCGATTCCTGGTCAGGGCACACAGGAGAAGTGACCATCTGCTCCTCTACCCTTCCTCCTCTCCCTTTTCTCTCTCTCTTTCTTCCCCTCTGTCTCCATTGGAGCAAGTTGGCCCCGGGGGGCTGAGGATGGCTCCATGGCCTTGCTTCAAGTGCTAAAACCTCAGTTGCTGAGCAACAGAGCAACACCCCAGATGGGCAGAGCATCGCAGGGTAGGGGGCTTGCTCAGTGGATCCTGGTCCAGGTGCATGCAGGAATCTGTCTCTCTGCTTCCCTACTTCTCACTTAAAAAAAAAAAATTTTTTTTTAAACCCTAAGCAATCATCCACACTCACTCTTCCCATTCCTGATGACTGTAAAGGACATTGTATATATTATAGAAAGCAGTGTCAAAATGTGGATGGAGCCTGGATGTTTAAAGTACCACTTGAGAGTTGCCCAGGAGACCTGCCCAGTAACTACACTCCTTTGTGACCAAAAAATAAAACTTCTGTAATGTTAAGACGTTGATTTTTTTTTTTTACATTTCTTTCTTTCTTGGGTATAACTCAGCCTTTCTCAGTATTTCCCTAAATACTCCCTAATTGTCCTCTGCCTCATTTGAATGCACATAACTGCAAAATAATCTTCTTAAAACACAAACTGTATCACAATGCTTCTGTTTGTTAGACCTTCCAAGGCTTCCTGCTGCACAGAATCAAGTCTAAATTCCTTAAGAAAGACCACAAGGCCCTGTATCATCTAGTCTCTGCCTTTCCAATGTCATCTAAAACCATTCTCTTCCCTCACCTTCTATGTTCTGGCCACCTATCTTCTTTTTATTCCTTTCTTGAATCAGAGCCTATGCATATTGTTCTTCCTTTTGCTTATAACATTCTTTCTCTTATTTCTGCTCTTCTCATGCAATACAGTCTCACTTTTTTGGGCTTGGCTTAAATGGCAGCTTTAGAAAGAGACCTTCTCTGACCTTCTATTTTATGAGAACTTCCTCCTTTTTATATATTTAGTCGCTACTCAAACTCTTATTTGTTTGTTTCAGAAGCAGCCCATACATGCTCTCTCAATGTATCAGAGTCAAGGGATCCTAAAATAACTTTAAATCTCCCAAAGCCAGAGGGGTTGGCTTTGGATTTCCTATCATAGCCTCTGATTTTAGCAATGCTGTGGCAGTGTATGAACTGGTTGATATACACATTTTAGTTTCAGACTCACCAACAGTGTGTATACTATGGGTTTTATTAATCTTTCCAACTTGCTAAACAATGCTTAACATAATCTGAAACCCCAATATACATTTTGTATCCTTATGTTAGAATAATTAACGCAATAATTTCAGATAATTCTTCATGTACTTTTTTAGTTCTTTCACTAAATTTTTCTTACCTAGTTATGTTAGTATTACTTTACAGTGGCTGTTGTTTGTGGTCACCTCTCCAAGGAAGGCAGATGGCAAACTGGAAAAAGTTTGGGATCTTTTTTTTTTTTTTTTTTACACAGAGACAGAGAGAGAGTCAGAGAGAGGGATAGATAGGGACAGACAGACAGGAACGGAGAGATGAGAAGCATCAATCATTATTTTTTTGTTGCGCATTGCAACACATTAGTTGTTCATTGATTGCTTTCTCATATGTGCCTTGACCGCGGGCCTTCAGCAAACCGAGTAACCCCTTGCTGGAGCCAGCAACCTTGGATCCAAGCTGGTGAGCTTTTGCTCAAACCAGATGAGCCCACACTCAAGCTGGCAACCTTGAGGTCTCGAACCTGGGTCCTCCGCATCGTAATCCAATGCTCTATCCACTGCGCCACCGCCTGGTCAGGCCTGGGATCTTTTTGAAGGGGTCAGAAATGGGTTCAGATTACCACTTTTAGCACCACTAGCTTTCCCAGGCTATTAAGACTTCATAAGATGGGATAATAGTACTGCCCAGGTACAGAGGGGTCTTCAGGTTATGACAGTCTCAACATATAATGTTTCAAGTTTATGACCCTCACACCCATAAAAACTTTAAAAAATTGAGACGTGAGTGTTTTGGCTTATGCCCTTAGCATTGTACTTACGGACTACATGGGTAAACTAATTTGGCTGTGCACAGCGGAACCCTACGCAGTAACATGGCATATGAGTGAGGAAGCGTCCCCAGTACGCTTACCTACACCATTTTGAACTGTTAAAGGCATAAGTGTTCTGTTTGTGTTAGGCTAGGGTGTTCTGACTTACACCAAAATTTGGGATATGCACTGTCGTAGGAATGAAACTGTTTTGGGACCCCAGGAACCATGTATTACTGTGACATTGCTGTGTGTATGACAATAATGTGTAAAGACACCAGGGCCCTTCTTTATCCAATCTGATGCTGCTATATTAGTTTTCCATTAATAGTGACACCAACAGGTAGAGTCCTGTGGTGGAAGTCAAGGTTGATAAAGATTTTCCTAGGCACCTTTGAGAGTCGTTTTCCTTTCTAAAACACCTTGAAGGGATTTATTTAAATTATAAGGTAGCCACACTTTTAAAATCACTATCTACATTTCTGAAAATGTGGGCCCATCACTTTTTAAAAATTTTTTAGCCTGACCTGTGGTGGTGCAGTGGATAAAGCGTCAACCTGGAAGCGCTGAGGTTGCCGGTTCAAAACCCTGGGCTTGCCTGGTCAAGGCACATATGGGAGTTGATGCTTCCTGCTCCTCCCCCCTTCTTTCTCTCTCTCTCTCTCTCTCTCTCTCTCTCTCTCTCTCTCTCTCTCCCCTCTCTATAATGAATAAATAAAAAAATCTTTAAAAAAATTTTTTTAATTTGAAATACAGTTGACCCTTCACCAACTCAGAGGTTAGGGATACTGACTACTCACATAGTGAGTTGTTGCTTTGCATACTGACTAGCTGTAAATCCATACACATGGATTTAAATCTATGTGTAATTTAAGTCAGTCCTCCATGTATGCGATTCCTAACCATTTATAAGTGGACCTGCACAGTTCAAGTTAATGTTGTTCAAGGGTCAACTATAACTAAAGATTCACAGGAAAGTGCAAAAGTACTATGCAGAAAAGTCCCCTTCACCCAGTTTGCCCCAATGGTAATAGCATCCTAAATAACTAGAGTACAATATCAAAACCAGAAAAATGATACTGGTACAATCCACAGAGCTTATCAAATTTTACCAGTTTTAAACGCACTCGTGTGTGTGTGTGTGTGTGTGTGTGTGTGTGTGTGTGTGTGTGTAGAGATCTATGTAATTCTGTCACCTGAGGAAGATTCATGGCCCAGCACTTTATCTTTTTTAGTTACTATGCTTTTTCAGAATCTAGTAATAAAAACAATAATTATAATAAGGTATCTGTTTTAATCTTGGCTATAATTCTGATATCTTCACCTTCAGTTTAATGGAAAGTATTTATTGTACATAGCATATAATGGCACAGGGAGTGGCAAAAGTAGGTTTACAGCTGTTGAGTATGTGAAACAATTTACTGTATTCTTGTATTATCTATTAATTACTGTATTATTTTCCATATGAACAACTATAAACCTACTTTTGCTCTACCCTGTATTTAGATTGATAAACATGGATGTAAATTCCAAATACATCATAACATTTTCCAAAAGCAAGTGTCAGCCTTTATTCTAATTGAGACATACATAATAGATTCCGGGTAGAGAGCAAACAGCTTTTCTCTCTAGGTCCACACCTGTTGTCAGAGTGAGTAGCAGGGCTACTGGATGAGGTATTGGCCATGTGAAACTTGTTAAGATAATTTTCTCTAACAAGACAGTCCAGGATTAGACTCTATAACTTTCATATATCATTAGGGTGGTTAACTCTTTTGCGGATTAGCACAAAATATCTGGTGGACCAGTGATTTGAGAAACACTGAGTTAGACAGTCTATAGTTTATAACACAAACAGCCATTATAGGAAAGAAGACAGCTCACCTTGTCTTCTCTAAGGTCTCTAAGGACCCAAGGTTGTATATTGCCCTTCTGCTTTATATCATTTATATCTTATACAAAAGCTGCAATTTCATATAAAATAGTTATATGCAAATAACTTCACTGTACTGTGAGTAGTCTTAGTCTTTTGACTAGACAACACTGACAACACTTTAGAATACAAAACTCCTATTAACAGGCAATAAAGTCTACGTGTTGTCCTTTGTAGACAAAAATGATACACTAGTATATTATTATAAATCTATGTCTGGTTTCATTTCTGTTTTCAGTGATAGTGATTATTTTGCATTAAGCTCTGACCAGGTTTTCCCTGAGACCAATAGAATCCTTTGAAATAGCTGGTGGGTTAGAAATGCAATTTGTGGTAGACCTAGAAAACCTTATAAGGCCGCATTAACTGATGCTCTAAGGAAATGATTCATTGACCACAGACAAAACGGAGCCAACAATCTACACTGACTGACTGTTGTTCCATAGCATATTAATATATGATATGCAGCCCTCAAGCCCTCGACAGATACATTACCTAGTTAGACAGTTCCTTCTGGTCAACATTAGCTATAAGATTTACATAATTTGAACTATCAGCAGTTCTACACCAGATGAATCACAGCAGGAACAGCACAATCTATTACATGATGAACAAACCTAAAACTCTAATAAAGTAGGTTCATCCAGAATGAAGGAAATACACACACACACACACACAGATACTGTCACCATCAGGTAATTTAACCACATTCCTCAAAATGTATTAAAATAGTATTATTCTAGAGACCACCCATAGTCATTTACAACATCCTCAAAACTATAATAAGTGATAACAGAATAATCAGTCCACAGAATTCACAAAGATGGTTACCTGGTAGTCTGGTTTTGTAAAATAATCCAAAGAGGAGATGTGATCCAGAAAGATGCTGAACTCTGAAGGGAGATGTTTCAACATAAGCCTGTGGTCATACCTTTCCTTAATCGAGCCTACTTGCTCCTAAGAAGAGAAATAGAACCAAAGTCAATTTTTCTTGGCAGCTACATATTACAGGCCTTTCAGTAATAGTCTCAAGGGTATGCAAGGAGAATGAGATCATAGATAATTAATGATAAAGCAAGAAATAAATTCATACTAATAGCTTAATGCATACTGCTTTAAAGTGGGTAAGGGAGAGGGCCTGTAGGTAACACAGAGTCCTGCATCAGTGAATCGATAGCTCTCCCAAAGAAAAAGTTGATCTTAAATCTGGTCTATGTTTCATTATCAACGCAGGTGTTTATTACAGTTTTCAAATCAAATAATATGTGACAATTAAATTTAAGAGTTTTATCCTGGCCGGTTGGCTCAGTGGTAGAGCATTGGCCTGGTGTGTGAATGTCCCAGGGTTGATTCCCAGTCAGGGCACACAGGAGAAGTGACCATCTGCTTCTCTACCCCTCCCCCCACTCTTCCTCTTCCGCAGCCATGGCTCGATGGGCTCCACTGAGTTGGTCCTGTGGCTCTGTGGCCTCCACCTCAGGTGCTAAAAATAACTCTGTTGCCAAGCAATGGAGCAATGCCCCAGATGGGCAGAGCATCGTCCCATAGGGGACTGTGGGCTGGATCCCCATCCGTGAGCATGTGGGAGTCTGTCTCTCTGCCTCTCCTGCTCTCACTTAATTAAAAAAAATTAAGAGTTTCACTGATTTATAAAAAAAAAAAAAGGACTAGTAAAAATAAAAAGTAAGAGAGACTAGAAATCAATCAGAAGTGATAATTGTACTTAAATTATTTTAGTACCTAGTCTGTACATAGAAAAGTTATAAAATTAATTCAATCTCTAATATCAGCTTATAGAAAAAAATACATATTGGGTGTGATATAGTAAAAATCCTTGCAAATTTTAATTCTTATATATAAATATATATATTCTCAATAAAAATGCCTATCAAAAAGAAATTTTTATTCCCTCCCCTACCCAAAACTGACATTTCCATTTCCAAAATTACCTTGTCCTTTATTTTTCTCCATGGCAGCTGACCCACCACAAACTCCACCAACATGTAGAATAAGGACCAAAGGTCATCATGTCTCCCCATTTCCTTCACAGCAAAACAAAATTTAGTCACATTATATTACCACTCTTTGTGAGTATATTACATTGTCTAAGACCTAACCATCATGTTTCACCCTATTATAAGGCCTAAAGATTTAAATATATTTCCCACAAATTATCCGAGATATATATATACATCTGAGATGTGTGTGTGTGTATATATATATAGTTATATAGTTATATAGCAATGTAGATGGCAGAATAGATATATACTAAAGAACTTTTTGATAAAAAAATACGCCCAAACCCAGAAATGCTGGAAATAATATAATTAACAGTCTATTAATTAGTAAAAAAAATTCATTATGAAATAACAGAAGGTAGTTGCTAAGGGCTGAGGGAAGGGAGAAGGGAAATTAGTGTGTACAGAATTTCAATGTTGCAAAATGAAAAAGTTCTAGAAATCTGTTTCACAATAATGTGAATATATTTAACACTTTGTATTGCACTCTTAAAAAATGGTTATGATGATAAATTTAATGTTATGTGTTTTTACTACAATTTAAAAAAAAAGAAGTAAATACTAATGGTCAAAATTAAAAGAAAGCTGAAAACAAGAGAAGCCAGCTGAAGCTACAGCCTTAGCTGTGGCTGCTTTGGAGATAACTATCAGATTTTATCAACCAGCGATTTATCAGTCAGGAAGGGGACCTATATAAAAGCATTGAGCCTACATAAGACAAAAATTAAAACTGAGCACCTGACCGGGCGGTGGCGCAGTGGATAGAGCGTCGGACTGGGATGCGGAGGACCCAGGTTCGAGACCCCGAGGTTGCCAGCTTGAGTGAGGGCTCATCTGGTTTGAGCAAAAAGCTCCTCAGCTTGAGCCCAAGGTCGCTGGCTCGAGCAAGGGGTTACTCGGTCTGCTGAAGGCCCTCAGTCAAGGCATGTATGAGAAATCAATCAATGAACAATTAAGGTGTTGCAACACACAACGAAAAACTAATGACTGATGCTTCTCATCTCTCCATTCCTGTCTGTCTGTCCCTGTCTATCCCTCTCTCTGACTCTCTCTCTGTCTCTGTAAAAAAAAAAAAAAAAAAATTAAAACTGAGCAACTCCCCCCTACCACCACTATATAGCTAGGACCTGCAAGGGGTTGCCTTTAATGCAACATTTAGTATGTACATTATGCTGCAATAATTGTTTTCTATAGAATTGAACCACTATCAAGAGATAAAGTGAGAAGTTAAAAAAGAATTTGCCTTGAGAATTTGTTACTGAAGGCCTGCCCCTCACTCAGATCTAGGATTTAAATTTATACCACTGCCTGACCTATGGTGGGTGCACTAGATAAAGCGTTGACCTGGAGCCTGAGCAGGCGGTGGCGCAGTGGATAGAGCATCGGGCTGGGACGTGGAGGACCCAGGTTCGAGACCCCCAAGGTCACCAGCTTAGGCTCATCGGGTTTGAGCAGGGCTCACCAGCTTGAGCCCAAGGTTGCTGGTTCAAGCTAGGGGTCACTTGGTCTGCTGTAGCCCCCCCCCCCCCCCCCGGTCAAGGCACATATGAGAAAGCAATCAATGAACAACTAAGGAACCGCAACGAAGAATTGATGCTTCTCATCTCTCTTCCTTCCTGTCTGTCTGTCCCCTATCTGTCCCTCTCTCTGATTCTCTCTGTCTCTATCACCAAAAAAAAAAAAAAAAAAGTGTTGACCTGGAATGCTGAGGTTGCCGGTTCAAAACCCTGGGCTTTCTTGGTCAAGGCACATGAGAGAAGCAACTACAATGAGTTAATGCTTCCCATTCCTCCACCTGCCCTTTTTCTCTCTCTCTTTTTCCATAAATCAATAAATAAAATCTTTTAAAAAAAATTTTACACCACTTTTGTGGTCTGGAAAGCCAAGCCCAGGAATGACTGTTTTCTGGGTGATTCTTTCCTGCAGTGATGAGAGCTGCAAATGAAAATCCCCTCGAGATAAAAGCACTCTTAAATTGAGAACTTCTTTAGTAAAAGGCGAAAGATTTATGTAATCTGAAGAGAAACCAGAGTATTGGAGATTCCTCAAAAAATTGAAAATCGAACTGCCTTTTGACCCAGCCATCCCACTTTTAGGAATATACCCCAAGGACACCATAGAATGGTTCCAGAAGGAGAAATGCACCCCCCATGTTTATAGCAGCATTGTTCACAATAGCAAAGATCTGGAAACAGCCCAAGTGTCCATCAGAGGATGAGTGGATTAAAAAGCTTTGGTACATATATACTATGGAATACTACTCAGCCATAAGAAATGATGACATCGGATCATTTACAAGAACATGGATGGACCTTGATAACATTATAAGGAGTGAAATAGGTAAATTAGAAAAAAACTAAGAACTATATGAACCAATATAGATGGGACATAAAAATGAGACTTAGAGACATGGACAAGAATGTGATGGTAACAGGGCGTGGGGTGGAGGGGTGGGGAAGGGGCGAGGAAGGAGAGGGAGGGAGTGGGGGGAGGGGAGGGGCACAAAGAAAACCAGATAGAAGGTGACGGAGGATGATTTGACTTTGAGTGAGGGGTATGCAGCATAATCAAAGGTCAAAATAATCTGGAGATGTTTTCTCGGAACATATATACCCTGATTTATCAATGTCACTGCATTAAAATTAATAAAAATAAGATTAAAAAAAATTGAGAACTTCTTTGAGGCCCATCAAATATAAGCTCATTATGTGAAATTACAAAATTGTTATAAAGCAGGCTACCATAAGTTAATGTCAGGAGAATCTATTGAGAATAGAATTAGACATTCAAAGACTTCAAAAATGGAATTATAAAATATGGCATGTGAAATAAGAATGTTTAACAAAACAAAAAAAAATTAAAGTCATGACAAAGGAACCATATTTTATCCAAAAAAATAAAAAGACCAATGAGATTTGGAAAACCAAAAGAAATCTAGAAATAAAAAGTACAATTACAGAGCATAACCAGTGGTGGTGCAGTGGATAGAGCATCAGCCTGGGATGCTTAAGTCTCAGGTTTGAAATCCCAAGGTCTCCAGCTTGAGTGCAGGCTCACCAGCTTGAGCATAGGATCATGGACATGATCCCATGGTTGCTGGCTTGAGCCCAAAGGTACTGGCTTGAAGCCCAAGGTTGCTGGCTTGAGCAAGGGGTCACTGGCTCAGCTGGAGCACCCCCTCCCCTGGTCAAGGCACGTATAAAAAGCAATCAATGAACTAAAGTGACGCAACTTCAAGTTGAAGCTTCTCCTCTCTCTCCCTCCCCAACCTCACAAGAAAAAAAAGTACAATTATGGAAATTAAAAACTCATTGGCCCTGGTCAGATAGCTCGCCTGATCAGAGCAATGTCTCAATGCACAAAGGTTGCCGGTTTAATCCCCAGTCAGGGCACACATAGAAACAGGTCAAAGTTTTTGTCTGTCTGTCTCTCCCTTCCTCTCTCTCTAAAAATCAATAAGTAAATTTTTAAAAAATGAAAAATAAAAATAAATAAATACTCAGTGGAGAGGCTAAAAAGCTTATTAAACACAGTAAAAAAATTTAATGAACTGAAAGACAGATCTAAAGAAATTATCTAGAATGCAACACAGAGATACAAAGAGTTAGAAAATAGAACAAGGCCCTGTCAGTGGCTCAGTGGATAGAGCTTTGGCCCAGCATATGGATGTCCCAGGTTTAATTCCTGGTTAGGGCACACATGAAAAGTGACCATCTGCTATTCTCCAGCCTCCATCCCCTTTTCTCCTCCTTCCCCTCCTGAAGCCAGTAGCTCAATTAGTTCGCATGTGGCCCAGGCACTGAAGAATAGCTTGGTTGGTTTGAACTGTTTTTTAGCCTCAGGTACTAAAAATAGCTCACTATTGCGCATTGGCCCCAGAAGGGGTTGCTGGGTGAATCCCGGTTGGGCACATGTGGGAATCTGCCTATCTCCTTTCCTCTCACCTAAAAAAATTAAAAAGAGTAAAAACAAAGAAGAAAACAGAACAAGAAACTCTAACATACATCAAATTGGATATATGAAAAAAAAGTATAGAAAGGGAAAGGCAATATTTTATTTTATTATTTATTTATTTATTTGTTTGTATTTTTCCAAAGTTAGAAGCGGGAAGGCAGTCAGACAGACTCCCGCATGTGCCCGACAGAGATCCACCCGGCATGTCAACCAGCGGGCAATGCTGGGGCGTTGCTCTATTGCGGCCAAAGCCATTCTAGCACCTGAGGTGGAGGTTCTGGAGCCATCCTCAGCGCCCAGGCCAACTTTGCTCCAGTGGAGCCTTGAGTGTGGGAGGGGAAGAGAGAGACAGAGTGGAAGGAGAGGGGGAGGGGTGGAGAAGCAGATGAGCGATTCTCCTGTGTGCCCTGACCGGGAATCGAACCTGGGACTTCTATACACTGGCCGACACTCTACCACTGAGCCAACCAGCAAGGGCAATAAAAAGTAATGTCTGAGAATCTTCAGAATCAATGAAAGACATGAATGTTCTGATCTCCCATGCAGAATAAATAGAAACAAATCCACAGCTAGGCATGTTTGAATGTAATGGCAGGACACCAAAAATAAAAACAAAACATCAAAAGTAGACCCCCCCAAAAAGTAAAAATTAAATACATGGTAACAATAATTAAATGTACAATAATCTTAATAGCAACCATAGAACCAGAAGAAAGTATAGTAGTTTATTCACAAAATATTGAGATAAAACAAGGATTAACAAAGGATTAAAATGTAGGACAACAGAGTGCAAGTGTTTTAAAAAGTCCCTGTTTTGTCTGGGAATTATTCGTGTTAAAAGTTTAAGGTACCAAAAAAATAGAAATGAAGAGAATTATATTCATAAATTAACTAATCAGGGTTACAGAGTATAAAAGAAAGAAATCTTTTTTAATTAGACAAGCACCTGTGAAGGTTTCACTAGTTGCAAGCCTGTGTCACCACATAAAATGACAATCATTGTTGTGAAGCAGTGTTACTGTATAAAGCATTCTACTCCTCAGATGTGTCGGCAGCCAAAAAGAAGGGTACGAATCACTGCTATATGCTATCAAATTCCTCTACCATGATTGAATGAATAACAGACAGGTTAAAGGTAAATTTTATAGTGCTCAAAGCTGGAAAGGCTTTTAGAAGAAATCTCTAGTCTTCAAATTAAAAAATATGTGTGTGTGTGTGTGTGTGTGTGTGTATAAAATCTCTAGTAGCAACTTTGGAAATGCTTATAGAGCTATTATGATTTCTAAAAATATTTATGCTTATATCAAAAAGAAATGTCCTATTTCAAAGATCCAAAGTTAAAATAATTCTTTAATAGAATTAATTATAAAGCCTAATGCTTAAAAAATTTTGTAAGACTCTTCCTGGAAAATAAGTATACTTTCTTTTCAAGGCAGAATAACTGACTAGATGCCATTATAAAAAAAAAAAGCAACACTGAATCACAACAAATAAGTTAAAAATGCTTGGCACAGTGCTACCAACTGACAAAAAACACTTTTCTTATTTTCAATTTAAAATCACATCATAAGAAACCAAATTAACTGGAGCATAGCCTATAAGACCACAGCACACTCTTCCTATTAAATTTAGCATTGGTCAAATTTTCATTAAAGCAATTTTGGCTTCACAGAACAAAAATAAGTTAACAAAAGTTTAAGAAAAGATTTATCTTTGTTTTATCAAGGAAATACTTGTTAATTTTCTTAACTCCATCCAAACAAGTTCAAGGACTAAGAATCCATAAAATACCATATTTCCCCATATTGTATAAGACGCACCATTTCCTGGAAGATTTGGGGTCTAAAAACTGGTTGCATTTTTTTTTTTTTTTTTGTATTTTTCTGAAGCTGGAAACGGGGAGAGACAGTCAGACAGATTCCCGCATGTGCCCGACCGGGATCCACCCGGCACGCCCACCAGGGGGCGATGCTCTGCCCCTCCGGGGCGTCGTTGCCGCGACCAGAGCCACTCTAGCGCCTGTAGCAGAGGCCAAGGAGCCATCCCCAGGGCCCGGGCCATCTTTGCTCCAATGGAGCCTTGGCTGCGGGAGGGGAAGAGAGAGACAGAGAGGAAGGGGGGGGGGGGGTGAGAAGCAAATGGGCGCTTCTCCTATGTGCCCTGGCCGGGAATCGAACCCGGGTCCCCAGCACGCCAGGCCGACGCTCTACCACTGAGCCAACCGGCCAGGGCCAAAACTGGTTGCATTTTTATACAGTGGTTGTAGTTTTTTTACTTGCATTTCCTGCTTTTTTGTGCTTGTTTTTGTGCTCATTGTTGAAGACAGTGATTCGTCATTAGACACAGATGAGGACAACCTAATGCATGGGAGTTTTGACAGTGATGAAGAATTGTATGGGCCCTGGCCAGTTGGCTCAGTGGTAGAGCATCGGCCTGGCATGCAGGAGTCCCAGGTTCAATTCCCGGCCAGGACAGACAGGAGAGGGGCCCAACTGCTTCTCCACCCCTCCCCCTCTTTTTCCTCTCTGTTTCTCTCTTCCCCTCCCGCAGCCGAGGCTCCATTGGAGCAAAGTTTGCCTGGGCGCTGAGGATGGCTCTGTGGCCTCTGCCTCAGGCGCTAGAATGACTCTGGTCGCGGCAGAGCAACGCCCCAGATGGGCAGAGCATTGCCCCCTGGTGGGCATGCCGGGTGGATCCCGGTCGGGCGCATGCAGGAGTCTGTCTGACTGCCTCCCCATTTCCAACTTCAGAAGAAAAAAAAAAAAGAATTGTATGAATTTTATGATGAATAAAACCTGAGTTCAATAACTTTATGTAATAAATTTTTTTTTTCAAATTTTTGGCCCCCAAATTAAGGTACGTCTTATACATGGGAGTGTCTTATACATGGGGAAATATGGTACCCATTTTTTCTACATATAATTAAGGTTTAGATGAGAAAAAAATCAGAGCAGAACAAAAGAACCAAAGTACCAAAGTACCAAAGTAAGAATATGGGATGTGGGGGGTGTGGGGGTGTGAGATAGGATTTAAACCCAAGAGGAAAGTTATATTTACTAAGATAAAAAATTTGAAGTCATTTGTGTTAGGGTTAAATTGGTTCCTTTAAAACTCAAATTCTCAAATTCCCCTCACTCAACTCCCACTAGGATAATTTCTTCAATAAACATTTCTCTCGCCCAACCTCCCCCTCCCCTTAAGCAACTCCTCCCACCCTGGGAAGGTTCTGAAAAATGTCATTGAGACAAGAACATCATGAGGGTCCTGAGGGTTGGGAAAAGAAGACAGTCTGTAACTAGGGCAACCAACCCTGATATATTAATCTAAGTATGTTCAAGTACCTGCAGTAACCCCTATATTTAATGCTCTCTCCCACAGCTCAGGTCTGACACCCTTTGCTGACACCCTTTGCTGGTCTCAGCCCACTTGTATTTAGTATCCAGGCACTTTTAAAATACATTTTCTCTTTAGAACACACTAGCCTCGTGTTTTTGGTTTGTCTTGTGTGGTTTCTGCCTTTCAGTCTGCATTTGAGATCTTCATGAAAACAAAAGATTTAATGCAGAAGGGCTATCACAGATTAGATGCATATTATAGATAAAATGATGACCCCTATATTTCATTAGATATTGACAGTATGATATTCCCAAATAACTTCTAGAAAGAGAACATAAATGTTCTATTTCTTCAAAATTCTATATTAAATTATTTACTTTTACCTAGTAAGGATACAAGATTCCCCATGGCATATACATACTTCACTATTCTTTTTTCTGGCAAATCCAATTTTATTTTCTATGCAGTAGCACACATCTGTCCATCTGTCCACTATAAACCTTGCCATTCATTAGCATAACTAATGCATTTCCCTCTGTTCCAAAGCACTTTCTACACCTTTGTACTCTAATGTAAAAAATTCAATCTAATTCCAGCCATTAGCATGCTTATACAGAGATGACTACTTCAGATACCTACTCTGTTTCGATGAGCATTGATGGATGCATAACGAACTGTCCCCCGAAAGCCTGCCACAGCTCGAGGCTACAATAAAACCAAGCAAAGAAAAATAAATGAGCTTCAAATAGCAAAAGATTCCGTATACTTGAACCCATAAAGTAGATGTGAGAAACATGTACATTATTGTCACAACAGAACACTAAATTTCTTTTTTATTGTGAAATTATAGAAAATTGTAGATTATGTTAAAACAGTAAGTAATAACATTTTAGTTATCAGTAAGTCCCAGTTTTCTACCTACATTTTAAAATAAAGTGACGTTTATAATAAAAGAAACTTGGTATATTAGAAAATATTAAATGTTTTCAGATACCCATAATCATGCCAAGCATCATAGTATATATACTAGTTTACAGGCTTTGGTTACAAATAAGTATATTAAGACCATGAGGAATCTAAGTAATCTAAGATGCTAACCTCTTTGTGTCTTGGTATTTCATTTAAACTCAATTCAAAGCTGGTGACAACTTGTATCCTTCCCTATATATGCTACACTTAATTCAGGTTAATGAGTACTTAACTATATGCCAGGTACTGGGAATAAATCCAAAGATGAATAATATAGGATCCCAGTTTTCAGAGAGCTTAACTTAGGAAAAGTCCAAACTTTTCTTATTTGGTCTACAAGATATTCTACAACCTGAAACTATCCTCATTCCAAAATGAATTTATTTGTGCTTTTTTCTACTACAGAGACTGGGATTCCAACTGAAGAGACTTACGAGTACAGTTGAACTAGCTAGTTGCACTTGCTAGTTAGTCTCTTCAGTTGGAATGCTATCTCCTTGTATGCCTCCAATGGCTAACTCATCTCCATATTAAGCCCTCTGCTCAAATGTCAGTCTCTCAGAGAAATATTCCTTAATCATCCTATTCTAAAATACTACCCACTCCTGCAATGACACTTTATTCTTTTACTCTGCTTTTTTTTCTTATAATACCTTTCATTACACAAAGTTAATTTTATTTATATTTTAACTTGTTTATTGCCTATATTCTTCCATTGGAATATAAACTGTGTGAGGGCAGGGTCTTTGTCTTGCTCATTTTACAGATATAGAAACAGGTACTGGATGTAAGTAAACTTGTCTGAGGACACAGAATTAGTAGGTGATAAAACCAGGCATCAACCAACATCTCTTTTTTCTTTTTTTTAGGGGCCATGTTCATCTTCTCCATCTTAGTATATGCACTGCTAGAGCAAGCACTCAACCAAGGTCTTTTGACTTGAAATCATGCACTATTTCCATTCCACTGCTTCACAAAGGTCAAGTCAGCAACTAAAAATTCATGGATGGCACAAGAGTTCAATATGAAAACTGAAAAACTTGAAAATGATCATAGTCAATTATTTCCATTAATAGAAGTTTTGTGTTTTCCCCCATAATTTTAAATTATTCTCAACTAAAATATATTACTTTTGTAGGCAGAAAAACTGCATATTAAATAATATTTTAAAATTTTATTTTATTGATTTTAGAGAGAAAGCAAGGAAGAGCAAGAAGGAGACAGGAACATTGATCTGTTCCTATATATGCCCTGACCAGGGATCGAACCGACACACTTTGTGCTTCAGGCCAATGCTCTAACCAACCAAGATACTTGGCCAGGGAATAAATAATATTTTTTAAAACCTTTAGTTAGTTGCCTGACCAGGCAGTGGTGCAGTAGATAGACTGTCGGAGTAGGACACGGAAGACCCAGGTTCGAGACCCCGAGGTTGCCAGCTTGAATGCAGGCTCATGTGGTTTGAGCAAAGCTAACCAGCTTGAGCCCAAAGTCACTGGCTCAAGCAAGGAGTCACTCGGTCTGCTATAGCCCCCCTTGCCCTCCGTCAAGGCACCTATGAGAAAACAATCAATGAACAACTAAGGTGCTGCAATGAAGAATTGATGCTTCTCATCTCTCTCCCTTCCTGTGTGTCTGTCCCTATCTGTCCCTCTGTCTGACTCTGTCACAAAAAAAAACACACAAAAAAACCTTTAGTTACCAAAATCACTTTGGTCATATGCTATGATATATTTTTTTTTTTTAAGAGAGGAGAGAGAGTGAGAGAGAGAGAGAGAGAGAGAGAGAGAGAAGGGGGAGGGAGGAGCAGGAAGCATCAACTCCCATATGTGCCTTAACCAGGCAAGCCCAGGGTTTTGAACCGGCGACCTCAGCATTCCAGGTCGACACTTTATCCACTGCGCCACCACAGGCCAGGCGGTCATGTGCTATGATATAAGATAAATATTCTATGTATTCTTCTTCTCTTTGCTCATTTTTGTAATCTATATTTAATCTATTCAAATTGTCTATTTCTTCTTTCATGAAAATCTTTATTTCCTTTTAGTACTCCTTTTTTATTTGCTTTAAGATTTAATTATATTAAAAATACTTTTTGTATTTAATGGCAAGTCTCAGTAATCAAAAGGTTCTGTAATTTACTTATTTCATTTTCTTAGCTGCCATTAATTGAAAATCATACTCAGGTATCAATTTTTCCTAAGACATCATGACTAACAGAAATATCCAATATTCTCACTTTGGTTGATGGAACTCTGAGATTAAAAATTTCTTTCCAGGCCCTGGCCGGTTGGCTCAGCGGTAGAGCGTCAGCCTAGCGTGCGGAGGACCCTGGTTCGATTCCCGGCCAGGGCACACAGGAGAAGCGCCCATTTGCTTCTCCACCCCTCCGCCGCGCTTTCCTCTCTGTCTCTCTCTTCCCCTCCCACAGCCAAGGCTCCATTGGAGCAAAGATGGCCCGGGCGCTGGGGACGGCTCTGTGGCCTCTGCCTCAGGCGCTAGAGTGGCTCTGGTCGCAACATGGCGACCCCCAGGATGGGCAGATCATCGCCCCCTGGTGGGCAGAGCATCGCCCCATGGTGGGCGTGCCGGGTGGATCCCGGTTGGGCGCATGCGGGAGTCTGTCTGTCTCTCCCCGTTTCCAGCTTCAGAAAAATGAAAAAAAAAAAAGAAAAAAAAATTTCTTTCCAGAGGAAAATGTGTAAGAAGATATATATATGAAAGCCTTTTTCACTAAATAACATTTTAAAGTTGTACTTTTGGAGTAAGGTCAGAGTAATGGTAGCGTGAGAGATACTCCTGATCTTTCCTCTTGAAATTTCTACAAATTGAACAACAACAACACAGTGAAGGAACCCCAGCTGGGCTCAGAGGATCACCTGAAAGATCCATCCACCAAATAGACTAAAGGTGGGGTGGATTGAAAAGAGGGGCAGAAGATAAAATGCATTTCAGAGGGCTCAGGAGAGGAGACAAACCCAGAGTAACTGGGTTTATTTGTTTTTTTTCCTCTGATGAACTGTGGGGAAAAGAAAAGCTCATGATGTTTGGATTTTGTCTGAGGGGTATGGAGAGGGAAACCCAGACTGACTGGGTCTCCTTCTTCTGGGAGAAACAGTGAGATAGAGGGGGAGAGGGGAACAAACTAAACCAAAGAAGCCAGAGTAGAGAGTCATGGTCAGTGTTCCCGTGGTCTGCCTGCAGCCCGTATTCAGAATAGACAGAAAAAAACAAAGTGCGGCCCCCAGCCTCCCTGACCCCAAGTCCTTTACCTCATGACACAGAAAGTGTCCAAGACAAACCCCACAGCTAGCTCTTTAGAGTCACTCTCTTCCCTGAAGAACAGAGTGCGCTGAGTCTGGTCCCTGGGTCTGCTGAGATGTGGAGAGGAGGGCCCAGAAGCCTGAGATCGTTATTGCTAGAGCCATAAGGCTGGTAAGCTGAAGCCATAGACATAAAGCCCTCACAACATGCCACACGCACCAATGCGACTATGGCCCTGCCTGTATCATTGCAACAGCAACATGTCAGCAGAGGACAACCCAGGAATTTCACTGAGCTAAAAACTTGTAATACAGCAACACCTATGGGACAAAACCTATTACAACCAAAATATATATTTTTTCTTTTCCTTTTTTCTTCTTATTCTTTTTTCTCTTTTCAATGTCATTTTCTTTAATTTTTATATTTTTTATTCTTATTTTTTTGTGCTCTTTTGTTTGTTGTTGATTTATTTTTTATTCGTTTTTGACCTTTGTTTTCTGTGGTGTTTTTTTTTTTACCTGTCATAATATTTAAAATTTTTATATTTTTCCTGTATTTTTTAGTTTAATTTTTTATTTTCTTAGCATTTTTTTTTGTTAGGGTTCTGAACAATAGCACTCTCAAATACCATAAAGGAAAAAGAAAACAAATACCATGGCTACACAAGACAGAGACGTAGTTCAGAAAAAAAATAAAAAATCTCCAGAAAAACATTTTAATCATATGGAAATTGTGGAGTTAAATGATAGAGAATTCAAAATCGAAGTTTTGAAAACATTCAACAAGATGCAAGAAAACACCAATAGGCAACTTAATGAGCTCTCCAAGAAGATTGAAACTTTAAAAACAGAGATGAAGAACTCAATACATGAATTGAAGACTAAGGTAGCAAGTTTAGCAAACAGAACAGCCAGATAGAGGAAAAAATCAGTGACACTGAAGACAGGCAACTACAAAGAGGAGAGAGTCATGAATTTAAAAAAAAACTGAGAGAGCTCTACAAGAATTGTCTGACTTCATCAGAAAGAGCAAATAAGAATAATGGGTATATTAAAAAAAAGAGATGGAGAAGGGAATGGAAAGACTATTCAAATAATTAATGAGAATTTCCCAAGCTTATGGACAGTTAGAGCCTTGAATCCAAGAAGCAAACAGAACACCAAGTTACCTCAACCCAAAAAGACCTACTCTAAGGCATATCATAATAAAATTGTCAAAAATCAACAACAAAGAAAGAATCTTCAAGGCAGTGAAGGAAAAGAACGTAATACATAAAGGAAAGTCCATTAGGTTATCATCACACTTCTCAGAAGAAACTTGACAAGCCAGGAAAGAGTGGACTCAAATGTTGAAAGTACTGAGAAGAATTACCAGCCAAGAATACTCTATCCATCAAACTTATCTTTCAAATCTGAAAGAGAAATAAAAACTTTTCCAGACATACAGAAGCTAAGGAAATTTTTTTTTTTCCTGAAGCTGGAAACGGGGAGGCAGTCAGACAGACTCCCGCATGCACCCGACCGGGATCCACCCGGCACGCCCACCAGGGGGCGATGGTCTGCCCATCCGGGGCCTCGCTCTGTCGCGACCAGAGCCACTCTAGCACCTGGGGCAGAGGCCAAGGAGCCATCCCCAGCGCCCGGGCCATCTTTTGCTCCAATGGAGCCTCAGCTGCGGGAGGGGAAGAGAGAGACAGAGAGGAAGGAGAGGGGGAGGGGTGGAGAAGCAGATGGGCGCCTCTCCTGTGTGCCCTGGCTGGGAATCGAACCCGGGACTTCCGCACGCCAGGCCGACGCTCTACCACCGAGCCATCCGGCCAGGGCCCAGAAGCTAAGGAAATTTATCACCAGAAAACACCCACTGCAGGAAATACTAAATGGGGTTATTTGACCAGACACAAAGTACAAAACAAATTAAATCTACAAGTAAAAGCTCCAACAAGGTCACAATAGAAACAAGAATAATCTGTGACAACAATAACATAAAAGGAGAGAGGATAAAGATCTGCAGTAGCAAAGGAGGATGGAGTGCAGAAGCACTCATAAGACAAGAGACTCTTGTACATATGATAATTTTTCTCTTAATAATCTAATGGTAACCACCCATGAAAAAGCCACTACTGAAATACACAGCTTAAAAAAAGAAGAAACGGGAAAGTATGGAATGCCATCCAACAAAAACAATTGACAGAAATACAAAAGAGGAGAATCAAACAAGACATAGAGATACCAGTAAACAAAACATAAAATGGTTGTAGGAAATCCTCAAGTGTCCATAATTACGCAAAATGTAAATGGGCTGAACTCACCAATAAAGAGGCACAGAGTAGCAGACTGGATCAAAAAGCAAAACTCAACCATAGCTACCTTCAAGAGACACATCTAAACTGCAAAGACAAAAGTAGACTCAAAGTGAAAGGTTGGGAAACAATTCTCCAAGCAAATAATACCTAAAGAAAAGCAAGTGTAACCATACTCATATCTGACAGTGCTGACTTCTTCAAGACAACAAACGTAATCACAGTCAAAGATGGACATTTCATAATGATAAAGGGGACATTGCATCAAGAAAACATAACACCTCTTAATACATATGCACTGAATTAAAGAGCACCAAAATATATAAGACATCTACTAACTGATCTAAAAATAGAAGCAGAGAAAAATACAATCATACTTGGAGATCTCAACACACCATTGACAGGGTTAGGTAGATCATCCAAACAGAAAATCAATAAAGAAATATTGCCTTTAAATGACACACTGGACCAAATGGACATAATAGACATTTACAGGATATTTCATACCAAAACATCAGATTATACATTATTCTCCAGTGTGCATAAAACATTCTCAAGAATAGACCATATATTAGGCCACAAAACTAACATCAACAAATTCATAAAGATGAAAATTATACCAAGCATACTTTCTGACCATAAGGGTTTGAAATAGAATTCAACTACAAAAAGGAGGTAGAGAAACAAACACTGTGGAAATTTAACAACATACTTCTACAAAATGACTGGGTCAAAAGACAAACGAAAATAACAACGCACATATCAAAATTTCTTGGATGCAGTATATATCATTACAGGCTTATATCAAGAAACAAACATGTTTTCTTTGAATAGATGTACCCTGAATTATTAATGTCATCCCATTAACATTAATAAAAATTTATTAAAAAAAAAAAAAAAAAGAAACAAGATATATCCTAAGTAAACAACCTAACATCACAGCTTAAGGAACTAGAAAAAGAAGAACAAAAGCAACCCAAAGTCAGCAGAAGAAAGGAAATAGTAAAAATTAGAGCAGGTCTAGTAAATGAAATAGAGAACAAAAATACTATAGAGCCCTGGCCGGTTGGCTCAGCGGTAGAGCGTCGACCTAGCGTGCGGAGGACCCGGGTTCGATTCCCGGCCAGGGCACATAGGAGAAGCGCCCATTTGCTTCTCCACCCCTCCGCCGCGCTTTCCTCTCTGTCTCTCTCTTCCCCTCCCGCAGCCAAGGCTTCATTGGAGCAAAGATGGCCCGGGCGCTGGGCATGGCTCTGTGGCCTCTGCCTCAGGCGCTAGAGTGGCTCTGGTCGCAATATGGCGACGCCCAGGATGGGCAGAGCATCGCCCCCTGGGGGGCAGAGCACCGCCCCTGGTGGGCGAGCCCGGTGGATCCCCGTCGGGCGCATGCGGGAGTCTGTCTGACTGTCTCTCCCTGTTTCCAGCTTCAGAAAAATGAAGAAAAAAAAAAATACTATAGAAAAAATTAATAAAATAAAAGCTGGTTCTTTGAAAAGATCAATAAAATCAACAAACAACTTGCTAGACTCACTAAGGAAAAAAGAAGGACTCATATAAACAAAATCCGAAATGAAAAAGGAGAAATTACCACAGAACTCATAGATATACCAAGGAGCATAGTAGAATACTATGAAAGATTATATGCCACCAACTCAACAACCTAGAGGAAATGAATAAATTCCTAGAACTATACACTCTTCCTAGACTGAGTCACAAAGAAGTGGAAAACCTAAATAGACCCATAAGCAGAGAGAAAATAGAAACAACTAAAAACCTCCCCACAAATTAAAGTCCCAGACCAGTTGGCTACACTAGTAATTTCTACCAAACATTCAGAAAAGATTTGGCACCTATTTTTTTCAATGTCTTCAAAAAACAGAAGAAGCAATACTCCCTAACCCATTTTATGAGGCCAACATAACCCTGATATAAAAACCTGGCAAGGACAATACAAAATAAGAAAACTACAGACCAATATCTCTAATGAATACAGATGCAAAAATCCTAAAAATACTAGCAAATCAAATACAACACATTAAAATAATAATACATCACCACCAAGTAGGATTCATTCCAGGAGCACTAGGATGGTTCAACATACAAAAATTGATCAATGTAATACAAAACATCAACAAAACAAAGAACAAAAATATATGATCCTCTCAATAGATACAGAAAAGGCATTCAATAAGATACATCCTTTTATGTTTAAAACACTCAATAAATTTGGAATAGAAGGAAAGTACCTCAATATAATAAAGGCCATATATGACAAACCATCAGCTAATATTATACTAAAAATGAAGGCTTTTCCTCTAAAATCAGGAACAAGACAAGGTTGTTCACTCTCTCCACTGTTACTCAACATAGTTCTGGAAGTTTTAGCCACAGCAATCAGGCAAGAGAAAGAAATAAAAGGCATCCATATCAGGAAAGAAGTAAAAGTATAACTTTTTGCAGATGACATGATCCTGTATATAGAAAGCCCCAAAGACTCCACCAAAAAACTATCAGAAACAATAAACCAATAACAGTAAAGCTGCAGGATACAAAATCAATAAAGAAAAGTCTATTGCGCCTGACCAGGTGGTGGCGCAGTGGATAGAGCGTAGGACTGGGATGCGGAAGACCCAGGTTCGAGACCCCGAGGTCGCCAGCTTGAGCGTGGGCTCATCTGGTTTGAGCAAAAATTCACCAGCTTGGACTCAAGGTCGCTGGCTCAAGCAAGGGGTTACTCGGTCTGCTGAAGCCCCACGGTCAAGGCACATATGAGAAAGCAATCAGTGAACAACTAAGGTGTCGCAATGCACAACGAAAAATTAATGATTGATGCTTGTCATCTCTCCATTTCTGTCTGTCTGTCCCTGTCTATCCCTCACTCTGACTCTCTCTGTCTCTGTAAAAAAATAAAAATAAATAAATAAATAAAAATAACAAAACACACAAAAGTCTATTGCTTTCCTGTGTACCAATGATGAAACTTTGGAAAATGAACTCAAAAAAACAATTCCTTTTACAATTGCAACAAAAAATAAAATACCTAGGAATAAACTTAACAAAGGATGTGAAGGGCCTATATACTGAAAACTACAAAACATTATTAGAAGAAATTGAAAAAGACAATGAAATAAAAAAATATTCCATGTTCATAGATTGGAAAAATCAACATTGTTAAAATGGCCATATTACCCAAAGCAGTATACAAATTTAATGCAATTCCCATCAATATTCCAATGTCATTTTTTAAAGAAATAGAACAAAAAATCACCAGGTTTGTTTGGAACCATGAAAAAAACAAATAGTCAAAGCAATCTTGAGGAAAAAGAATGAAGCTGGAGGTATCACACTACCTGACTTCAGATTATATTGTAGAGCAACTATAATAAAAAAAGCATGGTACTGGCATAAATACAGACATACAGACCAATGGAAAGGAATCGAGAGCCCAGAAATAAAACCTTATATATATATAGACAAACAATCTTTGACAAAGGAGCCAAAACACACAATGGAGAAAAGAAAGCCTCTCCAATAAATGGTGCAGGGAAAATTGGAAAGCACATGCAAAAGAATGAAATTTGAATATATTTTTGTCTTCCTGCATAAAAATTAATTCAAAATGGATCAAAGACCTAAAAATAAGATCTGGAACAATAAATTAGATAGTAGAAAACATAAGTACTAAACTCATAAACCTTGGTGGTAGAGAACAATTTGTGAATGTTACCCCAAAGGCAAGGGAAGTAAAGGCAAAAATAAATGAATGGGACTATATCAAACTAAAAAGCTTCTCTATAGCAAAAGAAACTGATGACAACAAAACAAATAGGCAGCCAACTAAATGGGAGATGATATTTGCAAACAACAGCTCTGATAAGGGGTTAATATCTAAAATATACAAGGAATTCACAAAACCCAGCAACAAGCAAACAATTCAATAAAACAATTGGGAGAGGGCCTGAACAGACACTTCTCCAAGAGGACAAACAAATGGCCAACAGATATATGAAAAAATGCTCATCTTCATTAGCTATTCGAGAAATGCAAATCAAACCCACAATGAGATACCACCTCACGCCTATTAGATTGGCTATTATACAAGACAGGTAATAACAAGTGTTTGAGAGGCTGTGGAGAAAAAGGAACCCTCATTCACTGCTGATGGGAATGCAAATCAGTACAACCATTATAGAAGAAAGTATGGTGGTTTCTCAAAAAATTAGAGACCCAGCAATACCTTCACTGGGTATCTATCCCAAAAACTCAAAAAAAATGGTACGTAAAGACACAGGCATCCCCATGTTCTTTTTTTTTTTAATTTTATTTTTAAGATTTTATTTATTCATTTTTAGAGAGAGAAAAGAGAGAGAGAGAGAGAGAGAGAGAGAGAGAAGGAGGGAGGAGCAGGAAGCATCAACGCCCATATGTGCCTTGACCAGGCAAGCCCAGGGTATTGAACCAGCAACCTCAGCATTCCAGGTCGATGTTTTATCCACTGCACCACCACAGGTTAGGCTAACACCCCCATGTTCATTGCAGCATTGTTCACAGTGGCCAAGACATGGAAACAACCAAAGAATTGCTCAATAGAAGATTGGATAAAGAAAATGTGGTATTTCTATACAATAGAATACTACTCAGCTATAAGAAATGATGACATAGTGCTATTTACAACATGAATGGACCTTATACTGAGAGAACATTATACTGAGTGAAATATGTAAATCAGAAGAAGTTAAGAACTATATGATTTTACACATAGATGTGATATAAAACTGAGATTTATGGACATGGATAAAAGTGGTTACTAGGGGTAGGGGGATATGGGAGGGGAATGTAGGAAACAAGGTGGGGGGAAAGGCATAAAGAGGGACAAATACAAGGTGATGGAAAATGATTTGACTTTGGGTGATGGGCACATAATATAATCAACAGTTCAAATGCTATAGAAATGTTTACCTGAAACCTATGTACTCTTACTGATCAATGTCTCTGTTAAATTTAATTTTCTAAATAAAAATTTTTAAAAAGTTGTACATTTATTCATTGCTTAACAAGAGTCTTCACTGATACCAAAATGCCAAAGTTGTTTTTGTAGCATGTGATTTTTGCCCAGTTATTTTCATTCCAATAACTGTTAGGATGAAAATATCCAGACCTATTATCACACTCTGCAGCCAAGTCCATAGTTAATTGGGCACCTACACTTCCCAGTGATGGATTCTAGCCAAGACAAACCCAGGAGACTTCCCCCCTGGCCTGGCTCTGACTTGACTTTTACCACTGAAATGGTTGAAATATAGGTAAAGAGAGATCAACTGTTTAGAGAGATCTTGAAATAATACTAAAGTCAACACAATTCAGTCATCTTTTATAATGCAGAAAAGACAACTCAATTGGGAAAAACAGCTACATTACAAATAATTCTAAATCAAAGCAAATTATAACGAACATCATTAGCAAAGTACAATGAGCTACTAAAGTTAAGGAGTGGTAAGGATTAGTTCCATTTAGTGAAAAAGAAAAGGAAAAATCTTAGGAATAAGGCTACTTTTAACTGGGCCTTGACAGGTGATCTCCTGATACTTCCCCAGTTGATGGTACTTTGGTTGATTCATCAAAATGACACATGCATACATTCTTTTTGATCCAGCAATTTCACTTCTAGAAAATATCTTACAGATATACTTGCACAGATGCAAAAATAATGAATCTACAAATTCATTCACATTACTGTCTGTGATAACAAAAAACTGAAGTAACCCAAATATTCATCAATAGGGGACTGACTAAATAAATTAAGGTACATCCATATAATGGAATACACTTTGTAGCTGCAAAAAAGAATGCATAAGCTCTATATCCTGATATAGAAAGATTTATATGCACTGATAAATGAAAAAAATGCAGTATGTCATGCTACCTTTTGAATCAAAAAGAGAAAAATGAGAATATACATTGCACATGCATAAAGAAATTCCAGAAGAATACATCAAGGAACTTATAACAGCTTCCTAAAAGTAGAAGGAGGGTTAAAGGCAGACATGAAACAAGTGAATTTCGGATAGGGATGAAATGGAGATGTGTTTCACTGTTTATTTTTTTATTTGTTTTAAGTCTTTTTTTTTTTTTTTTTTTTTACAGAGACAGAGTCAGAGAGAGGGATAGACAGGGACAGACAGAAACGGAGAGATGAGAAGCATCAATCATTAGTTTTTCGTTGCGCATTGCGACACCTTAGTTGTTCACTGATTGCTTTCTCATATGTGCCTTGACCATGGGGCTTCAGCAGACTGAGTAACCCCTTGCTTGAGCCAGCGACCTTGGGTCCAAGCTGGTGAGCTTTTGCTCAAACCAGATGAGCCCGCACTCAAGCTGGCGACCTCGGGGTCTCAAACTTGGGTCCTCTGCATCCCAGTCCGAAGCTCTATCCACTGCACCACTGCCTGGTCAGGCTTAAGTCATATTTATTGAAGCATAATTTACACACGGGTAACAAAGTTCCATGAGTTTTGTCAAAGATATAGTCATGGAACTACCACTACAATCAAGAGAAAGGATATTTCTATCACTCCAAATGTCTTTTAACACCTTTTGTAGTCAATCTCTTCCATTCCACTTCCAGGCTCTGGCAACCTCTGATTTTTGGCCATCACTACTCTTAAAATTATCTGGGGTTTTGGGTTTTTTTTTTTAGGTTTAACCATTCTAATTACTGTGTAGTAGTATCTCATTGTGGTTTTAATTTGCATGTCCCTGAAAATTAAAGATGCTTAGCATTTGTTAATATATAAATACTTATTTCTCTTTGATCAAATATCTATTCAAAACTTTGTCATTTCTTTTTTTTTTTTTTTTAATTATTGAGTTGTGAGAGTTGTTTACGGATTCTTTGTCAGTTCTTTGTCAGATTATGTTTTGCAAATATTTTTCCCAGTCTGTGACTTGAATTTTCATTTAATGGTGTCTTTCAAAGAGCACAAGTGTTAATTTTTTTTTTTTTTTTTGTATTTTTCTGAAGTTGGAAACGGGGAGGCAGTCAGACAGACTCCCGCATGCACCCGACCAGGATCCACCCAGCACGCCCACCAGGGGGCGATGCTCTGTCCATCTGGGGCATCGCTGTGTTGCAACCGGAGCCATTCTAGCGCCTGAGGCAGAGGCCACAGGGCCATCCTCATCTCCCAGGCCAACTTTGCTCCAATGGAGCCTTGGCTGCGGAAGGGGAAGAGAGAGACAGAGAGGAAGGAGAGGGGGAGGGGTGGAGAAGCAGATGGGTGCTTCTCCTGTGTGCCCTGGCCGGGAATCGAACCTGGGACTCCTGCACACCAGGCCGACGCTCTACCACTGAGCCAACTGGCCAGGGCACAAGTGTTAAATTTTGAGGAATTTTTAATTCTTTTATTTTTGCAGCCCTGGCTGGTTGGCTCAGTGGTAGAGTGTCAGGTTTGATTTCTACTCAGGGCACACAGGAGAAGCGCCCATCTGCATCTCCACCCCTGCCCCTCTCCTTTCTATCTCTCTTCTCCCCCTGCAGCCATGGCTCCACTGGAGCGAGCTGACCCCAGGCACTGAGGATGGCTCCATGGCCTCCATCTCAGACGGTAAGTAGAGCTTAGTTGCTGAGCAACAGAGCAACTCCCTAGATAGGTAGAGCATTGCCCCCTAGTGTGCTTGCCAGGTGGATCTCAGTTGGGGCACATGCAGGAGTCTGTCTCTGCCTCCCTTCCTCTCATTGAATTAAAAAAAAAAATCTTTTATTTTTGCAACATATAAATATAGTATTACCTTTTCAAAAATTATATTTAAAAACATCTTTAGAGGAAAAAAAGTGGAAAGTGAGAGTTGTTAAAAACCTAAACGATTGTTTTATTAAAATAAATACCTAGATATTTGGGCCTAGAAAAACTGGCAGAATTTCAACAGGAAGAAGGAACTTCATTTTAAGTAAAAAAAAACAACAACAATGAACAAAGCCAAAAGGGAGGAGTATACTTTAAGCATTAGGGAAAGAATCTAGTATGGTTGAAGCAAATAGTAAGAGAAAATAATAAAAACATAGGTTGAAATCAGATTAAGGATGGCCTTAAATGTCATATTAAGTTGTTTAGTTTATAATATGCAAATAGAATTCATCAAAAAATTTTCAGTAGTGAAGTAATATGATTGAGAAAGTGCTTGGCATGTTTACTCTGCTGGAAGTATAGAGGACAGACTATAAGTATAGAGGAAGGAGAAGGTAGAGAGCTCAGTGAGTAAATTATTTTAATAATCCAAACAAGAAATCAGGAGATCTGCACAAAAACAATGCGGTACGAATGTGAAGAAGGAGATGAATGTTAGAGGTAGAATGAGTCCCTAGAAGAATAAATCTAGAAAAAGAAATACTCAGCATAAAACCCTCTGTGGACATAAGAAAATAGTTGAAATTCTGGAAAAGTAACAGAGAAAAAGACTTCAACAACTGTTTTTAATTAGGTCACTATAGCCCTAGGAAGTTTCAGTTGAATGGTTAGGAAGAAGAAAACATGGCATTCCAAGAGCTTAGACACAAAGGGCCAATGTGAGATGCCAGCTGAAGGGCTAGGAAACTGGGGCATGCTTTAAACCCGAAGAGAAAAAATGAGCATGCAGATCCAAATCATTAAGCAAACAGAAATTCAACTCTGAAACTGTATAGATCAAAGTAACTTTGTACCTCACAACTCTATTTAATGTAACTAATATATCTTAAAGATGATTAATATTAGAGGCTATCAAAACCAACCACATAAACAACTCACTAGTGTCACAGACAACATCCATCATTCCATTTGGAATGCATGCTGACTGATGATCCTATACCGTAAATTTGGTAGATAAATACACATTTATGCTTTGTGGGAATTTCTTTGTGGTGATAAAAGAGTTTTTTATCTTAATTGTGGTGTTGGTTATAATGAATCTACACATAAAATAAAATTTAATATACCACTCCCTCCACTCTTAAGAAAAAAATTGTGTGTAAAATCTGACTCAAGTCTGTACTTGAGTTAATATTAGTGTACCAATATCAATTTCCTAGTTTTGACATTGTACTATGACTATTTAAGATACAGTATTATCATTGGGGGAAGCTAGGTTACATGGTAACTAGATTTTACAAAGCTCCTTGAATCCACTCCATATTCCAAAACAACTACCCTTGGCTCTACAGAAGAGAGAAGCAAAGCAAGGTACTGGTTAATGCAAAATTAAGAATGGAGTTTATCTATTGGCTATAATAGTAAGTATAATAACAACTCCAAACTAAGTAAAATTTGAAACTTAAAACTGTTTGCTCTGGTCAAAGTTTAAGTGCTCAACAGGCACATGTGGTTAGTGGCTACCATATCAGACAGTACAGATACAGGATATTTCGTCTTCCTAATAAGGCCAATTGGACAGTGCTGCTCGAGGAAGGAAAAAGAATGCAATCAAGAAAGAACCACAGCAAGCTTCTAAGGTGGTAATGAGTTATTTTTTATCCTAGGTGGTAAAACTGCCATTTTCTGGAGTACTTTCTCAATCCATTGAGACTTTGCTTCCTGGCAGTTGTCGATAGTTTGGCTCAAATAAACTCATTAAAAATTCTTATAGGCTTGGAAGTTTTTTTATGTTGACAGTACTGTATGGTCAGTAGCCATGACCACCATCGGAACCACCTGGCCCATGCAGGTTCTCATTTGATTCAGACTGATGGTAATGAAACAATGGAGCCAAGAACTGGTGGGCCATTACTTTTAATCCTAGCTCGCACCCAGCAGGCAAGAAATACACACAGTGAGAAAACACTTCCCTTTCTATCCAGGGCTCCCAAAGCCACTGACACATCCAAGTATTCCTAGAATCAAAGGCCCCACCAGCCTTATCTGTTCCTTATCTCTCTGCACAAACTGGCTTCTTCTTCAGCATTCTGCCATCTTGGCTGCCTCTCCTCTGCAATGCTGATGGCAGGATCTAGGCGAGCATGCCCCTGGTCTGCCTCATTTTATAGTGTAGAAATTAAAGCCTTTAAGTCAATATATAAATAGGGAAGTCTCTGATACAAAGCCACTTATCTGAGGCATAAATGGGATTCCTCATAAGAGTGCACTACCCCTCTCATGCAATAGTCAAGGGTGTGGGGAAAAGCTTCGTTTTGAGAAGATCTTAGTATTAGAAGGATTTTGAAAAGATTTTACTATTAAAAGGGTGGGAAAAGCTTAGTCTTAAAACTAAGCCTTAGGTTCTAATGACTTTGCCAGCTTACAGCCTGTCTCCCACACCCCATGTAAACTATAAGCAAACAAACATATATATCATATTTACAAATTTATTTGACCTACAACTACCAACCTCTTAAACCTCATCTCTCCACTTACACCCTCCTTATTGTGCTATGTTATACTATGGCCTTAGTGGCCCCCCTACTTTTTCTTGAAAACATCAAATTTACTCTGCTTCAGAGCCTTTGCACTCACTGTCCCCTCTGCTTGGAACACTGTTGGGCAGATAAAATGTATTATGCTCACTTTGTTAAAGATGGCGCTGCCCACGTGGAGGCTGTTGCCCAGGTGATATTAATGTGTGTTGGGGGCGGGCTGTGGGCAGGCAGGATCCTTGGAGCCTGGGGCTTGGTTTTGGGATTAAGCCTTTCCCACCCTTTTTGATATGGGGTGGTACAATCCCATCATGCCCCAGATAAGTGACTTTGTATTAGAGACTTCCCTATTTTGTATGTTGGATTAAAGGTTTTGATGTCTATACTATAAAATGGGGGCAGAACGGGAGCTTGCTCTCTTGGTTCCTGAGATTATCATTAGAGGAGAGAGCAGAAAGAGGCCATGTGGCCAGGAGAAGCAGCCAAAAGGGCAGAGTGTTGAGTGAGAAGTCAGTTAGTATAGAGTTTATGCAGGGAGAAGGAAGGAGATGGGGAACAGAGGTGAATAAGTCTGGTGAGCTAGAAACCTTTGATTCTAGGAAACTCGGATAAATCAGTAGCTTTGTGAGCACTGAATGTGAGTGGGTTTTGGAGCCCAGTGTGTGTTTTTTACTTGCCCGCCAGGTGCAAGCTAGGATTAAAGATGAAGGCCCACCAGTTTTTGGCTCCATTGTTTCTTTACCGACTGTCCGAATCCAATGAGAACCTGCATGGGCCAGGCAGCTGTAGTGGTGGCCGTGGCTACTGGCTTTACAAACACTTTCTTAACAGATAGTCACATGGCTTGCTCTCACACTTCATTCAACTCTCAACTCAATACCTCCTCAAAGGAGTCTTTTCTAACTAATACCTCTAAAATAGTCTTTTGTCCTCACTGCCCAACAATCCCTATGTCAATACCATGCTTTGTACTCCTCATAGCATTTATCACAGTGTAAAATTATGTATTAATTTGTGTATTATCTGTCTTGTCCACTAAAATATAACCTCCATAAGAGCCTTGTTTTGCTCTGCTTACTCAATGCAGCAGTCCCAGCACCTCTATCCATGCTTCACACATATGTGCTGTGGCCAGGGCCACTATCACAGCAGCCTTCTGGCCTATGCAGGTTCGCATTGGATTCAGACAGTCGGTAAAGAAACAACGGAGCCAAAAACTGGTGGGCCATAGTCTTTAATTCTAGCTTGCACCCGGCGGGCAAGTAAAAACACACACTGGGCTCCAAAACCCACTCACATTCAGTGCTCACAAAGCCACTGACTTATCCGAGTTTCCTAGAATCAAAGGTTTCTAGCTCACCAGCCTTATTCTCCTCAGTTCCCCATCTCCTTCCTTATCCCAGGTACAAACACTACACAAACTGGCATCTCACTCAGCACTCCGCCATCTTGGCTGCTTCTCCTGCCCACATGGCCTCTTTCTGCTCTCCTCTCTCCTCTAATGATAATCTCAGGAACCAAGAGCACAAGCTCCCGCTCCGTCCCCATTTTATAGTGTAGAAATCCAAACTCTTAATCCAATATACAAAATAGGGAAGTCTCTAATACAAAGTCACTCCTCTGAGACATGATTGGATTGTACCGCCCCACATCAAAAAGGGTGGGAAAGGCTCAATCCCAAAACCAAGCTCCAGGCTACAATGATCCCCAACACACATTAATATCACCTGGGCCACGGCCTCACGTGGGCAGCACCATTTTTAACAAAGTGAGCATAATACATTTTATCTGCCCAACATGTGCTCATTAATATTTAAAGATACTTGGAGGCCCTGGCTGGTTGGCTCAGTGGTAGAGTGTTGGCCCAGCAAGACGATGTCTGGGATTCAATTCCCGGTCAGGGCACACAGGAGAAACAACCATCTGCTTCTCCACGCCTCTTCCTCCCCCCTCTCCACCTCCCACAGCCATGGCTGGATTTATACCAGAGTTGGCTCTAGGTGCTGAGGATGGCTCCATGGCCTCCCCCTCAGGGGAGGAGTTCAGTTGCCAAGCAATGGAGCAACGCCCCAGATGGGCGGAGCATTGCCCCATAGTGGGCTTGCCAGGTGGATCCTGGTTGGGGCATATGCAGGAGTCTGTCTCTCTGCCTCCCCTGCTTTTACTTAATTAAAAAAAAAAAGATACTTGGAATAGAAATAGGATTTCACAGTAATATTCAAATCTAATAAACTAAATAGAAACTAAACCACCTTCTGTAACAGTGAAATGCTCCGTCTCTCTGACTCCATCTTGTTCAAGCCTGCTTTGTTCCCATGACCTTCAGGCTAATAGATCTGCTTAGTCTTGCATATAGACATGCTAATCATTAGAGGAATCCTGCTGGAGCTTGAGGAGATAAGGGAGAGAAGGTACTGTTTATCAAAGATTTGCAGGAACCAGACTTACCTCAACTAACACAATCTTCCTCAAACCCCTGGGGCACCCAGATTTCCACAGTTGTCAATCAGCTCAAATACCCTGCCCATTTCCCCTTCCCTTGGCATAAAGAAGCCTGAATTCTATACTTTCTTAAGATAAATTTGACGAACCACCAGGTCTCCCATCTTGTCAGTTGGCATCTTCTTGATCAGTAAACCTTTCCTTACTTTAAACTCTGATGTTTTGAGCCTTGCCCTTTTAAAGTATAGTGCACATGGATTTTGGACAAGTAACACTACCTTGCTACCTATTAATAATGTAAGACCTTCACCAGAACCAAAAAGCCTCTCTCACAATGTCTAGGTGTTGGGCAGATAAAATGTATTATGCTCACTTTGTTAAAGATGGCGCTGCCCACGTGGAGGCTGTTGCCCAGGTGATATTAATGTGTGTCTCTGTGGGCTGTGGGCAGGCAGGATCATTGTGGCCTGGGGCTTGGTTTTAGGACTAAGCCTTTCCCACCCTTTTTGATGTGGGGTCGTACAATACCATCATGTCTCTGATAAGTGACTTTGTATTAGAGACTTCCCTATTTCGTATATTGGATTAAAGGTTTTGATCTCTACACTATAAAATGGGGGCAGAACAGGAGCTTGCTCTCTTGGTTCCTGAGATTATCATTAGAGGAGAGAGCAGAGAGGAGAGCAGAAAGAGGCCATGTGGCCAGGAGAAGCAGCCAAGATGGCGGGAGTATTGAGTGAGAAGCCAGTTAGTGCAGAGTTTGTGCAGGGAGAAGGAAGGAGATGGGGAACAGAGGTGAATAAGTCTGGTGAGCTGAAAACCTTTGATTCTAGAGAGGAGAGCAGAAAGAGGCCATGTGGCCAGGAGAAGCAGCCAAGATGGCGGAGTGTTGAGTGAGAAGCCAGTTAGTGCAGAGTTTGTGCAGGGAGAAGGAAAGAGATGGGGAACAGAGGTGAATAAAGTCTGGTGAGCTAGAAACCTTTGATTCTAGAAAACTCGGATAAGTCAGTAGCTTTGTGAGCACTGAATGTGAATTGGTTTTTGTTGGGCAGATAAAATGTATTATGCTCACTTTGTTAAAGAGGCCGTTGCCCAGGTGGTATTAATGTGTGTTGGGGTGGGCTAAAGGCAGGCAGAATCCTTGTAGCCTGGGGCTTGGTTTTGGGATTAAGCCTTTCCTACCCTTTTTGGTGTAAGGTGGTACAATCCTATCATGCCTCAGAGAAGTGACTTTGTATTAAGAGACTTCCCTATTATGTATATTGGATTAAGGGTTTGGATTTTCTACACTATAAAATGGGAACGAAGCGGGAGTTTGGCGCTTGGTTCCTGAGGTTAGCATGAGAGAGCGGAGAGAGTAGAGCCAGCAGCTAAAGGAGGCCACGTGGAGGAGGCCAGGAGAAGCAGCCAAGATGGTGGAGTGCTGAGTGAGATGCCAGTTTGTACAGAGTTTGTATCTGGGATAAGGAAGAAGATGGGGAACTGAGGGAAATAAGGCTGGTGAGCTAGAAACCTTTGATTCTAGGAAACTCGGATAAATCAGTAGCTTTGTGAGCACTGAATGTGACTGGGTTTTGGAGCCCAGTGTATGTTTTTACTTGCCCGCCGGGTGCAAACTAGGATTAAAGACTATGGCCCACCAGTTTTTGGCTCCATGGTTTCTTTGCTGACTGTCCGAATCCAATGCGAACCTGCATGGGCCGGGCGGCTGCTCTGATGGTGGCCCTGGCCGTGACTTCTGGCTTTACAGTTTTGGAGCCCAGTGTGTATTTTTTTTTACTTGCCCACCGGGTGCAAGCTAGAATTAAAGATGGTGGCCCACCAGTTTTTGGCTCCGTTGTTTCTTTACCGACTGTCCAAATCCAATGCGAACCTGCATGGGCCGGGCAGCTGTGATGGTAGCCCTGGCTACTGGCTTTACACTAGGCATTTAAATTCCCTTGTGCCTAAATTTTAAATATAATTTACATTTCTGTATACAACTCTATTATTATATAGTTAGCTCATTCAAAACCAGCATTTCAACTTCTGTGTAAACAATTTGCTAGGAATGAAAGTCACAATCAGCAGCAAACATGTTGCTGTTAAACAAAACATAAAAAGTAGACATAAGTATAAGAACTGTAGTGTGAGCCTGACCAAGCAGTGGTACAGTGGATAGAGCACTGGACTGGAATGCAGAGGATCCAGGTTCAAAACCCCAAGGTCGCCTGCTTGAGCGTGGGCTCATCCAGCTTGAGCACAGGCTCACCAGCTTGAGCACAGGGTCACTGGCTTGGGTGTGGGATCATAGACATGACCCCATGGTTGCTGGCTTGAGCCCAAAGGTTGCTGGCTTGAAGCCCAAGGTCACTGGCTTGAGCCCAATGTTGCTGGCTTGAGCAAAGGGTCACTTGATCTGCTGTAGCCCCCAGTCAAGGCGCATATGAGAAAGCAATCAATGAACAACTAAGGAGCTGCAACAAAGAATTGATGCTTCTCATCTTTCTCCCTTCCTGTCTGTCTGTCTGTCTCTATCCGTCCCTCTGTCTCTGTAACATAAACAAAACAAAAAATAGTGGGAGACTGTTGGGCAGATAAAATATATTATGCTCACTTTGTTAAAGATGGCGCTGCCCACGTGGAGGCCGTTGCCCAGGTGATATTAATGTGTGTTGGGGGCAGGCTGTGGGCAGGCAGAATCCTTGTAGCCTGGGGCTTGCTTTCGGGATTAAGCCTTTCCCACCCTTTTTGATGTGGGGTGGTACAATCCCATCATGCCCCAGATAAGTGACTTTGTATTAGAGACTTCCCTATTTTGTATATTGGATTAAAGGTTTGGATTTCTACACTATAAAATAGGGGCAGAGCGGGAGCTTGCGAGCTTGGTTCCTGAGATTATCATTAGAGGAGAGAGCAGAGCAGAGAGCAGAAGGAGACCACGTGGAGTAGGCCAGGAGAAGCAGCCAAAATGGCGGAGTGTTGAGTGAGAAGCCAGTTAGTGCAGAGTTTATGCAGGGAGAAGGAAGGAGATGGGGAACAGAGGTGAGTAAGTCTGGTGAGCTAGTAACCTTTGATTCTAGGAAACTCGGATAAGTCAGTAGCTTTTTGAGCACTGAATGTGAGTGGGTTTGGAGCCTAGTATGTGTGTTTTGCTTGCCCGCAGGGTGCAAGCTAGGATTAAAGACTATGGCCAACCAGTTTTTGGCTCCGTTGTTTCTTTACCGACTGTCCGAATCCAATGGTGTTGGTCAAATAAGTTTGTAAATATGATATATATGTTTGCTCGCTTGTGACTTATATTGGGTGTGGGGGACAGGCTATAAGCAGGCCAGGTCATTGTAGCCTAAGGTTTGGTTTTAGGACTAAGCTTTTCCCCACACCCTTGACTGATTGTATGATCTGGGTGGTGCACTCTCATGAGGAATCCAATTATGCCTTGGATAAGTGACTTTGTATCAGAGACTTCCTTGTTTGTATATTGGATTAAGGGATTTTGGTTTTTTACACTATAAAGTGGGACAGACCAGGAGCTGGCACACACAGTTCCTGCTATCACGATTGCAGGGGCTTCCCTGATCCTTTGCCCTTCATGGGAAGAGCTGGTTTTCTGCTTTTCCCTTGTCTTTTGTGGTTTGCCTGTCTTGGTGAGACACCAATAAATAGGATGGCCCACCATCCTCCGACTCCGCCGTTTCTTTACCATCTGCCCGAATCCAATGGGAACCTGCATGGGCCAGGCGGCTGCTTTGATAGTGACAGCCATGGCTCCTGGCCTTACAACTGGCGTAGTTTGCGGCAGGATTCAGAGATTGGTATGGGGCCGCCACCCTTGATGGGTGGCATAGAGTACTGGTTGCTGCTCTGGTTCCCCATGGCTGTCCTTTTAGGGGCCATGGGCTACGTGTTTTTTACTCAAGAGGAAACCAGGAGTTCTGTGCGAGAAGCTGCCTGAGGTCAAAAGCTTCAGTGTGAATTGCAAATAGAACAGCAGAAAAGGCTGGAATTGGAGCGAGCACTGGAGAAGGAATTACGGGTTCACGAGTTGCAGTTTACCCTGGAAGCTGAACGTTTTCACCGGCAGTTGTTGGAGAAACAACTGCGGATTCAAGAGCTCGAGTCTCAGCTTCCGGCCAAAAGCCAGCAGCCACAGGAGCCTAAATGGTCACCAAAGGAGCAGCAGCATCTGTGCTGGTGGATTGGCTTTGAGTCAGCGGGAGCAGGCGCTTGCGACTCCTCTTCTGAGGATGAGAATGCTCAGGCTGAAGCTGCCATACGCACACTGAGAGCCCGACCAGTGGTCGCCAAAAAGGTAAAAACCCAGCAGCAAAGAGTCCCTCAGGGGCAGCCACAGCCTCCTGCCCAGGTAATGGAACACTCTGTGGTCCGGCCCTATGCCCAGGCAGAGCTGATGGAGTTGGGGGCACAATTTAGACAGAAACCTACTGAATCCCTGGTAGCCTGGTTACTACGATTATGGGATATAGGGGTGGATGGCATCATGCTCTCCGGAACAGAGATGGAGAAATTGGCCACCATTACCACACACTCTTCCTTGAGGCAGCGTCTTCAGAACTGCCATGGCAATCCAGGAGACCATACCCTATCAGAATGGGTGATGGCTGCCATTCGTATGGTCTGGCAGAATGCTGGAGAATTGCCGGGGGCAATGAGTCGGTGGCAGTGCTACAGTGAGTTAGTAAAGGTCCTTCGGGAACTAGGTATGAAGAATGCTGTTTTCAACCCTGGGTCCCGTGGGCCAGACGAGGAAGTGTTTACGGCTAAAATGAGGGAATTTGTCCTTGCTAGTGCCCTGTCAGCCCTTTTTGGGTCACTTGTGGTTATATTGGGCCCCTATTTGGGGAAGCTCATCAATGCAGTCACACAAATGGTAGCAGATTTGGGAGAGCTGGAGGCACCTCGGGATCATAAAGCAGTGAGGGCTGCTGCCTATGTTGCCCCCCCAACTAGCAAGGGAAACGGGCCTGTAAAGGTTACCCGAACGCAGATGTGGGTAGATTTGATTGCGGCTGGAGCAGATAAGGGGAAATTGGATGGCCAGTCTAATAAAATTCTTTTGGAGCTTTGGCGGCAGCTTAAACCAGAACAGAAGTTCCAGCCACTGAAAAGAAAGGCCCAGCAGCTACCAATAAAACGTTTGGTGCACGCACAGCTCGGTTACAAGATTATATGATAGAGACGGCCAAGGGAGAGGAGAACTCCCAAGACCCATTGTACCAGTTTGAATAGGAAAAGGGCCGAGGGACCCGTCTAATGGGGGTGGGCGGGGACCGGAGGTCACACGTGGAACTGGCTATCCACTGGTCCCCTTCCAATGTACAATGGGTGTTGGCCTTGGTGGATATAGGTGCAGAATGTTCCCTCCTCTATGGGAACCCAGAGCGGTTTGCTGGGACCCCAGTGGCCATTGACGGTTACAGGGGACAAACTGTTCAAGTGAAGCCAGTAACTATTCCATTGGGGATAGGAAAACTGCCTCCTAAGTCATATTAGGTGTATGTATCTCCTATTCCTGAATATATTTTGAGGGTAGATATCTTGCAAGGACTGTGGTTGGAAACTACAGCTGGGGAGTTTCGGCTGCGGATCAGGGTCGTGAAGGCCGTATTGCGGGGACACGCATCACATTCCCCTTTGCTATTACCCATCCCTCAGCGTGTGACTAACACCAAGCAGTACCACCTGCCAGGTGGTTATGAAGAAGTCACAGGGACAATCCTCGAATTAGAAAAGGTAGGGATCATCCGGCCAGCACACAGTCCTTACAACTCCCCGGTATGGCCTGTGCGCAAAGCAGATGGAACCTGGAGAATGACAGTAGATTACAGGGAACTTAATAAAGTTGTTCCCCCTTTGCACGCTGCTGTTCCCTCGATAGCTAACATGATGGATCGGCTAAGCCATGAGTTGGGGACATACCACTTTGTGGAAGACGTGGCCAATGCTTTTTTCTCTATTGATATAGCTGCAGAGAGTCAAGACCAATTTGCCTTCAGTTGGGAAGGGAGACAATGGACCTTCACAGTGTTATCCCAGGGCTATTTGCATAGCCCCACCTTGTGCCATGGGCTGGTGGCTGCCCACCTGGCTAAATGGAAACAGCCAGAGGTAGTTCGCATGTACCAATATATTGATGATATTATGCTAACTAGTGATTCTCTTCCAGAATTGGAGCAAGCAGTCCCTACCCTGCTATCCCATTTGAAAGCATGTGGCTGGGCAGTCAACGAGAACAAATTACAAGGACCTGGGTTATCTGTTAAATTCTTGGGAGTTGTCTGGTCCAGTAAGACAAAAGTTATCCCTGACGCAGTTATAGATAAGATTCAAGCATACCCCGTGCCCACTACGGTATAACAGTTACAGGAATTCTTAGGTTTGTTGGGGTATTGGCGAGCATTTATACCCCATTTGGCTCAGTTACTACGCCCCCTGTACAACCTTATTCGAAAGGGGGTTCGTTGGGATTGGACTGAGCAGGTGCAAGGTTCATTTGCAGCTGCTAAGAGAGCTGTCAAGGTGGCACAGGCCTTGAATGTGTTTGATTCTGCCAGGCCCTGTGAGCTGGATGTTCATGTAACCTCAGAGGGGTTTGGATGGGGCTTGTGGCAGCGGACAGAGCGCCTACGGCAACCTATTGGGTTTTGGTCTCAATTGTGGAAAGGTGCTGAAGTTCGTTACTCATTAGTGGAGAAGCAGCTGGCAGCTGTGTATGCTGCCCTCCTGGCAACTGAGAGTATTACAACCACAACACCAGTTACAGTCAAAACAACATACCCTATAGCTGGATGGGTGAGAGATTGGGCAACTAAACCATGCAGTGGTATGGCCCAAATGTCCACCCTGGCCAAGTGGGGTGCCTACCTGCAGCAACGCTGTGCTCTTAGCACCAGCCCATTGAGGGCAGAACTGCAGGAAGTCTTGGGTCCAGTCACCTATGCGACCTTAGAGTCAGGTGCAACTGGGGCTCAGGAGGCAGAACCTGAAGTCAGTCCCTACCAGGAGGGGCGGGTGCCCATCCCCGAGGATGCCTGGTATACTGATGGTTCCAGCAGGGGCCATCCTGCCAAATGGACAGCTATAGCCTTCCATCCGGCCACTGAGACTATTTGGATGGACACGGGTATAGGCCAAAGCAGCCAATGGGCAGAATTAAGAGCTGTTTGGCTAGTTGCCCATAATGAACCTTCACCTCTGGTAATCTGTACTGATAGCTGGGCCGTCTATCGTGGACTTACCCTTTGGATTGCTACTTGGCACATTAACCAGTGTATGGTAATGCACCGTCCACTATGGGGTCAGGCTATGTGGCAGGACTTATGGGAAATAGGACACCAGAAACAGGTGACAGTATATCATGTCACAGGGCATGCCCCTCAAGCCCATCCTGGGAATGATGAGGCAGACACGTTGGCAAGGGTGCGATGGTTAGAGACTGCCCCTGCAGGTGATGTGGCACAGTGGCTCCACTGGCGCCTGCTCCATGCAGGACAGAAAACTATGTGGGCTACGGTTAAGGCTTGGAACTTGCCTGTGTCCTATGCAGAGGTACTTGCAGCCTGTGAGCAATGTGCAGTATGTTCCAAGGAACACCCTCGGAGATCACTGGTGTCGCCTGGACAGATTCAGAGGGGTCATGTTCCACTGACACGATGGCAGACAGACATTATTGGACCCTTACCAAAGTCAGAAGGGTACCAGTATGCAGTCACTTGTGTAGATACTGCCACCGGGCTGCTTGCTGCTTACCCTGCTCGTAACCCTGACCAGAGGGCAGTCATACAGGCTCTGGACCGCCTGAGTGCTGCATACGGGCGACCTCTGGTCCTTGAAAGTGACAATGGTACCCACTTCACTGGTTCAATGGTGAGGCAATGGGCTCAAAAGCTGGGGGTGGACTGGAAGTACCATGTTCCCTACCACCCCCAGGCTGCTGGTATCATTGAGCGGTATAATGGACTCTTAAAGCAGGGACTGCGACAGGAGGGGGGCACCGGCTCTCTTACTGGATGGACACGCTGCTTATGGACAGTACTCCGGATTTTGAATGAGCGACCTCGACGGGGGAGCCCAGCTCTAGTACAGGCCCTCCTGCATCGGACAGCTGCCCCCATTCAGTTGCAGATACGCACCAAGGACATTTTACTCAAGCCAGGTTTCAGACAGCAGGGCAATGTGCTCTTACCTGTTCCAACAGCCCTTCTTAAAGGACAACGGCTTCAATGGACTTGGCCCTGGACTGTACAGGCCCCCCATCTGAGATGGGTGGCCTTGTTGGCACTATGGGTAAAGGGGCTAGAGGTGGACCTCCAGTTAACTCCTTGGGCAACCAGCACCTGGCCACCTAAGGTAGAAGTGTATTATCCCTTGAGTGCTCAAGGGGACAGCATTTTGAAGGGCACCTTTGTAATTTCTTTATGGCCAATAATGAGTTCTCCTATTTTACTACACATAGAACCAGCAGATGCTGGTGTATTGGCCAATAAGGTTTGGTATGCCCACTCAGGGCGGCCTCTGGTGCCAGCTACGGTGCTGTCTGCAGACAAAACTCTGGCCTGTATTCTGCCAGAGGGAAAGGATTTGCCTCTCTTGGTGCCACTGACAGCTCTCTCATTTCGCCCATAGTTTTTGATCTGTTAATCCTATTGCTGTAATTGGTACTATTTCTGTTTATGCAATGTATCCCACTCCTTGCACAGTGATCATCATGGAAGATGCCTGTGGTTTAGATTGTAAAGCGAGCAAAAGGGGTGGAATGTTGGTCAAATAAGTTTGTAAATATGATATATATGTTTGCTCGCTTGTGACTTATATTGGGTGTGGGGGACAGGCTATAAGCAGGCCAGGTCATTGTAGCCTAAGGTTTGGTTTTAGGACTAAGCTTTTCCCCACACCCTTGACTGATTGTATGATCTGGGTGGTGCACTCTCATGAGGAATCCAATTATGCCTTGGATAAGTGACTTTGTATCAGAGACTTCCTTGTTTGTATATTGGATTAAGGGATTTTGGTTTTCTACACTATAAAGTGGGACAGACCAGGAGCTGGCACACACAGTTCCTGCTATCACGATTGCAGGGGCTTCCCTGATCCTTTGCCCTTCATGGGAAGAGCTGGTTTTCTGCTTTTCCCTTGTCTTTTGTGGTTTGCCTGTCTTGGTGAGACACCAATAAATAGGATGGCTGGCCCACCATCCTCCGACTCCGCCGTTTCTTTACCATCTGCCCGAATCCAATGGGAACCTGCATAAGCCAGGCTGCTTTGATAGTGGCAGCCGTGGCTTCTGGCTTTACAGAGACCAAATGCCAGTATAACATGAGAAGTTCCATCAGATTCACTCCCCAGTAAAACTGATGAAAATTATTTAAAAAAACAACCAAAGCCTCTGGAAATGGTCCTTAGGGCAAACAACAAGCGAAGAAACATCTATTCAAGAAAACCTATGAAATTCTTTGCCAGCAAAGGCTAGAGTCTATGGTATCTGAACCAAAACCGATCCCTCTCTTCTGTCTTCCAGATCAGTGAAGGCAACTTCACTCCAGACTGCTGTAACCAAGAACACAGGGCTCCCTCCTTTCCCACTTTCCAGATATAGGGCTTTCTTCCCACAGAAGTAAGACTTCAGCATTTTCATATTCTCCCAGCTGCTTGTTGCTGAGAAGGCTAAGTCCTGGGCAGCTGTAGGTAGTGAGGTGGAGGCTCCTAGCCTTCTTTGATGGAATAGAGGCTCTAAATTGGTGTGGTATGCCGAGAATTCTAGGACTCCAACCATCCTTCTCTTGGCTCATGAGGCAGTGGTTCCATGCTCAGGGACCTCAGACTACTGCCCCCAACTCAACCAAAGGGCTCAGCTCCTAAAGTAAGTCACTCAGAGAACAGCTAGCCTCACCCTTGTTAAAGATGGAATTAAGCAAGACTCGTGGAGACAAAACACCTCAGCAAGGCAACTTTAATAACTTCAGCAGAAGCGCATGTTGCCGCTATTGAAAGCCAGCCAGCAAGCATGTGGGCAGAGGTCAAATTCTGTTTTAATCCCTAATGCAGGCCCTAGGCTGCTAGGTCTCGAACCATTGCCTGGAGTGTTGAATGTCCAATCTTATTCTCTCTCAATTGGCTAGTTCAAATGTCCACGCCAAAGTGGAAGGGAGAGATGGGGATATCATTAAGTAGATAAGGGGGTTGAAGAATGGTCAGAAAAATCTGGATGACCAGATGAAAGGGGTCGGGAAGTGGGGGTTGGTAAACAAGTTAGCTGTTTCTCATTCTACTCCCTGGTCGGAGGAATCCGAATGAAGTGGGTTGGGAATTAGTGGAAGAAAAGAACATGAGTAAAAACATTTCCTTCACCCCCAAATCTAGAGCCCTGGCTCAGAGATTTTGCCTGGGGGCAGAAAGCAAAAAGAGAGATAATTCTTAATCCCCTTCTAAAGAAAATTCAATTAAGTTTAAATCCAAGACCCCTCTCAAAAATACCAGAGATTGTAGTAAAGGCAATTAGGAGGAGACTGGTGGATCTAATGAACACACAGCCTAGACTATGGGCTCTCCAAGGGAGAATCAGGAGAATAAGACAGATGAAAGGAGCCCACCTGAGTCCAGAACAAATATCAAACTCTGACCTCAGAAACTTCCACTTTAGGACACACAATTTGATTATATTAGTTTATCAATGAATTTGTGCCCCAGGGCACTGTTGTAAACAATAGAGCAATTAGCCGTTGACTTGGGACACTGATATCTTAAAAACCTCAAGGTCTCGGCCCTGGCCGGTTGGCTCAGTGGTAGAGCGTCGGCCTGGCATGCAGAAGTCCTGGGTTCGATTCCCGGCCAGGGCACACAGGAGAAGCGCCCATCTGCTTCTCCACCCCTCCCCCTCTCCTTCCTCTCTGTCTCTCTCTTCCCCTCCCGCAGCGAGCCTCCACTGGAGCAAAGATGGCCCGGGCGCTGGGGATGGCTCCTTGGCCTCTGCCCCAGGCGCTAGAGTGGCTCTGGTCTCAACAGAGCGACGCCCCGGAGGGGCAGAGCATCACCCCCTGGTGGGCAGAGTGTCGCCCCCTGGTGGGCGTGCCAGGTGGATCCCGGTCGGGCGCATGCGGGAGTCTGTCTGACTGTCTCTCCCCGTTTCCAGCTTCAGAAAAATACAAAAAACAAAACAAAACAAAACAAAAAAACCCCAAGGTCTCTGGCTTGAGCATGGGATTATTGACATGATCCCATGGTTACTGGCTTGATCCCCCTGGTCAAGGCCCATATCAGAAGCAATCAATGAACAACTAAAGTGACACAACTCTAAATTGATGCTTCTTATCTCTCTCTGTTCTTGTTTCTCTCTCCCTTCTTGTTTTTCTCTCACTCTAAAAATAAACAAAAAACAAAAGAACAATAGAGCAATCAATGAGTGAAGATTAGCACTGTGTTTTGGGGTAGGGGTGAGAAAAACAGAGTTGACTGAAATAATGTAATCACTAAGCAAATAAAAAAGCACTCAGTCCAAATAATCAACCATCCTAGCTGAGTGTACAATGGAAAATGAGTTGTCCCAGCACACAGAGATTGAGGGTTCGATCCCTGGTCAGGGCAAATTTGAGAGCAATCAATGAGTACACAACTAAATGGGACAATTAAGTGGAACAATGAGTTAATGCTTCTCTCTCTCTCTCTCTCTCTCTCTCTCTCTCTCTTTCTCTGCCCCCCTCCACCCAAATTAATGTAAAAATTAAAAAAAAAAAAAAGAAGGGCCTGACCAGGCGGTGGTGCAGTGGATAGAGCATCAGACTGGGATGCAGAGGACCCAGGTTCAAGACTCCAAGGTCACGGGCCCAGCACTCCAACTTGAGCGCGGGCTCATCTGGTTTGAGCAAAAGCCCACCAGCTTGAACCCAAGGTCGCTGGCTCCAGCAAGGGGTTACTCAGTCTGCTGAAGGCCCACGGTCAAGGCACATATGAGAAAGCAATCAATGAACAACTAAGGTGTTGCAACGTGCAACGAAAAACTAATGATTGATGCTTCTTATCTCTCTCCGTTCCTGTCTGTCCCTGTCTATCCCTCTCTCTGACTCACTCTCTGTCTCTGTAAAAAAATAAAAAATAAATAAATAAAATTAAAAAAAAAAAAAGAAGGGCCCTGGCCGGTTGGCTCAGCAATAGAGCATTGGACCAGCCTGTGGAAGTCCCGGGTTCGATTCCCGGTCAGGGCACACAGGAGAAGTGCCCATCTGCCTCTCCATTCTTTCCCCTCTCATTCCTCTCTATCTCTCTCTTCCTGTCCTGCAGTCAAGGCTCCATTAGAGCAAAGCTGGACCAGGCACTGAGGATGGCTCCACGGTCTCCACCTCAGGTGCTAGAACGGCTCTGGTGGATACAGAGCAACGCCCCAGATGGGCAGAGCATCGCCCCCTGGTGGGCATGCCAGGTGGATCCTAGTCGGGTGCATGCGGTAGTCTGTCTGACTGCCTCCCCGCTTCTGACTTTGGAAAAATTAAAAAAAAAAAAAAAAAAAAGAACAAGCACATAATAATATACACTGGAAGGGGGACCAATCAGACAATAGAAACTGCCTGTGAGTAACTAGATATTGTTGGTTTTAAATTAGCCATTATAAACATCTTCACAAAACTAAAGAAATGCTTAAGTAAGGAAAGAATGACAACTCCATAGCAAATAGAGAATATCAATAAAGAGGAAATTTTAAAAGAACCAAATGGATATGAAAAGTACAATAATGGAAATAGAAGAACTATATAGTATGTAGAAAAACCCTATGACTGCAAAACAGACCCCCGATCATAAAGGGCTAACATGTGTTCTTACTACAAGACAATTCTAAAACTACATCTAATATACTTTTTTTAAAGCCACAACTTTCAATAATAAAATTATAATTACCTCATTCATTGGATTTATTGATAAATCTTTATTCTATTTTGAATGGCATTTATGCTGATACATAATTAGCATTTCTTTAGAGTGATACAATAAATAATAGGTTACTTTTCAAATATTTAATAATAATATAAAAAATCTTACTGTTCTGACGTCACCACAGGCATTGGTAAATTGTCGAGCCAAGCCAAAATCAAGCATGTAACATTTCCTACATGTACTAGGAAAGCGACCCATGGCGAAGTTCGACTAGAAAAATAAAGGAAAATATACATATTCCTATAATAATTATTCTTTATATCTTATCCTTTCTATATTTTAATTTGTCTGCTTAAATTCTATATAACGCATATGTCCTAATACACTCTTCTAGTCAATGATGTTTACTGTAATTAATATAATACATAAATTTCATTGTGTGTTCTATTAATGTTAAGATCAGATGAACTTTGAGCAACAAAGAATTTAAGCAACCGTATAAAGTTATATATAACGCAACAATGACTTAACTGGAATCAGAACTCTAACTTCCTCTATTGCCTAAATGAAAACCCAATCCCTATTTTTTAAAATGGGAGAAACTAAAAGTAGGCAAAATCAAATACATAGCTCAGAAAAGTAAATAAATGTCCTAAAGTTGAATTTCACTAACTGTAAAAATTAAAATGCAATTTAAGGAAACATTTCAAAACAGACTTAAGTAAAATATACTTTGTATTCTTCCCTTAATGAAAATCCATGTAACATTAAATGACCACAAACAAGCAAAGATAGATATGTAAATAAGAAAATTATAAAAGTAAAAGCCAAATTTTTACCAAATTGTTTGCTTTTATTTTAAAATACAATTCTACCTAGGGAGTTTTTTTATGAAAATGTCACCTTTTCGATCACCAGAGCTCTCAAATGACATTTAGTGTGGCACAGAAATGGGAGCCAGCGAAATCTACCTTACATTAAGTTTGTTAATTTTAGTTAGCATTTTCATGTAAATTATTTAATTTTAGAAATCATGTAGCAACAGATGGGTGTAATTCCCAACTGTACCAACATCTGATAAATTCCTAGTAAATACAATATATCAGAAATGGGTAATTTCCCCTTTTGAGCAATTAAAAAACCGAGAAGGAAAAATAAAAGTTTTATTTCACACTTATGGAAATGACAATATTTAAGAAAAACAATAGGAAAAAATTATATATTGCTAGTGTAGCACTCAGGAGAAAAAAATTAGTCTTTCAAAATTTATAGTTTCTTAATTTGTCACTTAAAAAATAGTTCAGAGCTTGACCAGGTAGTGGTGCAGTGGATAGAGTGTCGGACTGGGATGCAGAAGGACCCAGGTTCAAGACCCCGAGGTCACCAGCTTGAGCGTGGGCTCATCTAGCTTGAGCAAAAAGCTCACCAGCTTAGACCCAAGATCGCTGGCCCCAGCAAGGAGTTACTCGGTCTGCTGAAGGCCCGCAGTCAGGGCATATATGAGAAAGCAATCAATGAACAGCTAAGGTGTCGCAACGAAAAGCTGATGATTGATGCTTCTCATCTCTCTCCGTTCCTGTCTGTCTGTCCCTGTTTATCCCTCTCTCTGACTCTCTCTCTGTCCTTGTAAAAAAATAAAAATAAAAAAAAAAATAGTTCAGAGAATACAATACCAACATCTAAAAGCAACATATGTAAATATTTTTGACCAATATTAGGAAAAAGAAATCTAAAGAATAACTATCAAATTAGCTGTAAGGCTAAGTAATTAGCAAAGTTAACACACATAATAAGTCAAGCATTAATCACTTTTAATTTGGATACCGAGCAACATTTTCATTGTATAAGAAAAACTCTTAAATATAAGTGGTAGTTTATAATTATTTTTAAATTAAGAGGCGTTATATTTTGCTTCCAGTTACATTTTTGCTATAGAAATGAAAATGTTATCTTGTATTTAATATAGAGTGTTACATTTGTAATTTATTGCTTCCCATCCAACAAATTCATTCTGTGCACTGGCTAGAAAAGGACCCCTACCGGTTTGATGTCCCGGTGCAAGAATCCCACACAATGGATGCTCTCAATAGACTCCAGAATCTGTCTACCCAGCCGAAGAGTAGTGCTAATAGTGAATGTGCCCCGGGACTGGCTACGGCGTAGATCTGCCAGATTCCGACCCTATAGAAACCAAATAAACACTTTAAAACATGGTACTAAAACTATGTTAAAAGAAAAGATGGAGAATTATCTATTTACCATTAAAAATGTTTTGACTAAAATAGCAAAGATTTTACCCAAATTGTGATTTTCTCACTCAAAGGAAGAGATTCTATTAAAATAATGCATTGATGTTTCAGACAAATTTAAGAATAACCAAAGTTTTTGAGCATGTGTCCAAGTCACAATTCCCTTTGTTTCTGATGTCATAACAAAATACAGTCTTGATTATTTAAAAAATATATTTTATATATATCTTATTTAAAAATAAATATATATAAATGTTAAACATATACAAAAATTTATATATATATTATTTTAAAAGATATTTAAACATGCACACACACACACCCAGAGCAGTAATTCCTCATTACTGCCTAACATATATTTCCATACAAACTACTTATTTGTAGTATGTTTCTACTTTCTACTACTTTCTCATATGTGGCACAGTTTCCTTATAAAACGGGGCAAGTGTTTTGGGAGGATTAAAACAGATCCATGTAAATTGTTTAGAATACTATCTGACATACAGTTGGTACTCAATAAATGCTATTTATTGTTATTATGAACAAAAATTATATGAAACACCCAATTACTTCTAGAAGTAGAGAAAAGCAATGAATGTATCTAGCCTGTGCCAATAATTACATTCATGATTGCATTTAATTCTCACATCGCCCTGAAAAGAAGTTATTTCTGTTTTACAGATGAGGAACTTGAGGTTCAGAGAGTTTAAATAATGTTAACCTGTTAAGGTAAAGTTGTCTTTCAAATATAAGTCTGTCTGACTCCAAAGTGTTCTTTTCCACTTCACAGTGCTGTTCCATCCAGAAGGTTCCTTATTGCCTAGTTAACAACCAGTAATCTGATGAGAAGAACAGGTTACAGTGCTGCAGTTCTATGTCCTAAAGAATGCAACTGGCCACTATATCTCAAGGAAATTTAAATATCCCAATCTCTCTATTCCCAAAATGTTGCAGTATATAATCAGGATTAATATCACTAAAACAATTACCTCAACTAAAAACAGTTGATTTACTTTTGAAAAAGTAATAAATTCTTTTTTTCCCCCCTGAAGTGAGAAGCAGGGAGGCAGAGAGACAGACTCCTGCATGCACCCAACCAGGATCCATCCAGCATGCACACTAGGAGGCGATGCTCTGCCCATCTGGGGCGTTGCTCTGTTGCAACAAGAGCCATTCTAGAGCCTGAGGCGGAGGCCATGGAGCCATCCTCAGCGCCCGGGCCAACTATGCTCCAATGGAGCCTTGGTTGCATGAGGGGAAGAGTTAGAGAGAAAGGAGAGGGGGGAGAATGGAGAAGGAGATGGGTGCCTCTCCTGTGTGTCTTGGCCAGAAATTGAATCCGGGACTCCACATGCCAGGCCGATGCAAAAGTAATAATTTCTTATATTACATAAATACCATTTAAAATAAAACATTAAATAGTAATCTAAGAATTTAAAAAATTACAAGAAAGTCAGGAGTCTTTCATACCACATATCTTTAAAACGGCAGTTTTCCCATAGTATAAATTGGTAGTTTATTATTTTTTTAATGTTAGGGTAATTTATTGTTCTCTACATCCTCAGAAAATGTAAAATAAGTGATAATCAAGAGCAACAACTTTTATAATCCCATTAGAGCACCTAATAACTTCAATATATTTTTTTTAATTTTATTTATTTATTTATTTTTTATATAGACAGAGAGTGAGTCAAAGAGAGGGATAGACAGGGACAGACAGGAATGGAGAGAGATGAGAAGCATCAATCATTAGTTTTTCGTTGCACGTTCCAACACCTTAGTTGTTCATTGACTGCTTTCTCATATGTGCCTTGACCACGGGCCTTCAGCAGACTGAGTAACCCCTTGATGGAGCCAGAGACCTTGGGTTCAAACTGGTGGGCTTCTGCTCAAACCAGATGAGCCCACACTCAAGCTGGCGACCTCGAGGTCTCAAACCTGGGTCCTCCACATCCTAATCATGCTCTATCCACTGCGCCACCACCTGGTCAGGCAACTTCAATATTTTGATTGCCAAAAATATACCAAAGATAATACTGGAAGTTCATTTGTAAATAACTTCCACCACCTTAAAAGCTTTTGAAAGAAAATCAATTAAACTACACCTATATTAGTACTGATTTTTTTTTAACAGATACAGAGAGAGAGAGTCAGAGAGAGGGATAGACAGAGACAGACAGGAACAGAGAGATGAGAAGCATCAATCATTAGTTTTTTGTTGCGCATTGCGACACCTTAGTTGTTCATTGATTGCTTTCTCATATGTGCTTTGACCGTGGGCCTTCAGCAGACCGAGTAACCCCTTGCTCGAGCCAGTGACCTTGGGTCCAAGCTGGTGAGCCCTTGCTCAAACCAGATGATCCTGCGCCAAGCTGGTGACCTCGGGGTCTCGAACCTGGGTCCTCAGCATCCCAGTCTGACGCTCTATCCACTGTGCCCCGCCTGGTCAGGCTAGTAATGATTTTTAATTTTTAAATCTTTTAAAATATAAACCTGAGGTATCAAATAACAAAATCTAAAAAGATAAATACACGTCTGGCAAAAGTATGAGGAAAGAATTATTAATATGAAAATACAGGTCCTGGACAGTTGGCTCAGCAGTAGAGCATAGGCCTGGTGTGTGGAAGTCCTGGGGTTGACTCTAGTCAGGGCACACAGAAGAAACAACCATCTGTTTCTCCCTCCCAACCCCATCTCTCTCTCTCTCTCTCTCTCTCTCTCTCTTCCCCTCCCACAGCCATGGCTCGAATGGTTCAAGCAAAGCTGGCCCTGGGTGCTGAGGACAGCTCTACAGCCTTGGCCTCAGGCACTAAAATAGCTCTGTTGCTAGTAAGCAATGGAGCAGCCGCCCAGACAGGCAGAGCACTGTATAGGAGGGGGCTTGCCAGGTGGATCCTGGTTGGGGTGCATGTGGGAGTCAGTCTCTGCCTCCCTGCCTCCCACTTAATAGAAAAAGAAATAAAGGAACACGTGTAGGTTGGATCCAAGAAATTATACAGAGTGGGGCAAAAGTAGGTTTACTGCTGTGAATATGCAAAACAGTTTATTCTTGTATTATCATTTATTATTATTATATTTTTCATACAAACAACTGTATAACTACTTTTGTTTCACCTTGTATATCAGAGTATATACTAAAAATGATTATTTATTATAGATAAAAATTAAAAACATTTTACATCTCCATCAATAAGGGAACAATTAAATAAACTATGGTACAATCATCTTAACTAATATGCAGCCAATAAAAAAATAGAATCCTTGTACATAGTAATATGAAATATTGCTGAAATTAAAAAGTAAATTTACTTCTTCCTAATTCTAAAATTTAACATGATCCCCAAAAATACAAATAAAATTATTAGGAATTTTAAACATACTTAAAGAAAGAGAAAATAACATAATGAACCCTTGACTGTTATCCACTACCCACACCCCACAACACACACCCTCCTTTCCCTTCCCACACGCATACACTGGATTATTATTTTCATGTAAATCCCAATTATATCACTTCATCTATAGATTTTTAAAAGTACATAAGAGCAAAGAGATGTACTTTCAGATCCCTGAAGTTCACAATATAAAATCAAAGAGGTTATTAGCAATTCTATTATCACAAATTTGAATTGGAAAAATCAACATAAACCATGATATATTTTCTCTTTAAAAAAAACAAAAACATATCCTGAATCCATCCACTTGAAAAGAATTTAAAACAATGACCAATTCAGTTTCATTAGGCATCCATAACATCTAGATTGTGGTCTCTAAATACCATTTCCCATTAACAGAAATAAAAGCTTAAGGGAGAATGGCTGACTCCAGCTCTGAAGCATGAAATATATACAGTGAGCCAGGTACACAATGTTGTACCATAAAGTAAAGATGCTATCAAAGACTGCTGCAGTCTAGTCCTGTCAAAATTAATCAGGATCAAACTTGAAGGAAGTCTTGATAGCCAGAGATGGGAGAATTTGAACATTAAAAAGAAAAACAGCCTGGGTCAGTGGTACAATGGATAGAGCATCATCCTAGAGCACTGAGGTCACCGATTTGATCCCAGGGTTGCCAGAGAGATCCCCAAGGGTCCCAGGGCATTCCCAAGGGCACAGACTCAATCCCGAGACGCAATTAATGGGGACACAACTAAGCAGAGTGAGGAGTTGATGCTTCTTTCTCTCTCTCTTTTACCCTCCCTTCCTCTATATTAAAAAAAAAAGAAAGAAAATAGAAAGAAAAAAAAGAAAGAAAGAAAGAAAGAAAGAAAGAAAGAAAGAAAGAAAGAAAGAAAGAAAGAAAGAAAGAAAGAAGAAAGAAAAAAAGAAGGGAGGGAATGAGGGAAGGAGGGGAGGAGTGAGGGAAGGAAGAAAGGAGGAAGGAAGGAAGGAAGGAAGGAAGGAAGGAAGGAAGGAAGGAAGGAAGGAAGGAAGGAAGGAAGGAAGGAAGGAAGGAAAGGAGGGAGGAAGGGAGGAAGAAGGGAGGGAGGGAAGGAAGAAGGGAGGGAGGGAGGAGGGAGGGAAGGAGGGAAGGAGGGAGGGAAAGAGGGAAGGAGGGAGGAGGGAGGGAAGGAGGGAAGGAGGGAAGGAGGGAGGGAGGAGGTAAGGAAGGAAGGAGGGAGGGAAGTAAGTAAGTAGGGAAGGAGGGAAGGAAGAAAGCAAGGAGGGAGGGAGGGAGGGAGGGAAGGAAGGAAGGAAGGAAGGAAGGAAGGAAGGAAGGAAGGAAGGAAGGAAGGAAGGAAGGAAAGAAGAAAGGAGGGAGGGAGGGAAGGAAGAAAGGAGGGAGGGAGGGAGGGAAGACGGAGGGAGGGGAGGAGGGAAGGAAGGAGGGAGGGAGGGGGGGGAGGAAGGGAGGGAAGAAAAATAACGATTAAAATGAAAAATTAAAAAAACAAAAACAAATAAAAACACAAAATGGCCCTGGCCAGTTGGCTCAGAGGTAGAGGGTGGATCTGGAGTATAGAAGTCCCCGGTTCAATTCCCAGTCAGGGCACACAGGAGTGGTGACCATCTGCTTCTCTTCCCCTCTTCCTTCTTTCTTTCTCTCTCTCTTCTCCTGCAGCCATGGCTCAACAGATTTGAGCATGTGGGCCCAAACACTGAGGATGACTCCATGGAGCCACCGCCTCAGGTGCTAGAAATAGCTCAGTTGTAAGCAGCCCCAGACAGGGGTTGCCGGGTGGATTGCGGTTGGGGCACATGCAGGAGTCTATTTCCCTTACTCTCACCTAAAAAAAAATAAAATAAAGATTAAAATGAAAAAGAAAAACACAAAATGTTAAATCTGTGAATTCATAATTATGTTTTTTAAAAACAACCTAACCTGTGGTAGCACAATGGATAAAGCGTTGACCTAAAATACTGAGGTCAATGATTTCAAAACCTCAGGCTTGCCCAGTCAAGGCACATATGAGAAGCAACTACTACAAGCTGATGTTTCCCACTCTTTCCCCACTTCTCTTTTGCCTCTCTCTAAAATCAATAAATAAAATCTAGAAAAAACACTGAGAGGTGTCCCCTTTTCAAAATAACAGGAAAGCAACTCATTATTCTGAAAACTGGTAAATAAAAGGAAAGAATCAGACCCTGCTCAGTAGCTCGGTTGGTTAGAGTGTCATCTCAATATGCCAAGGTTGTGGGTCTGATCCCTAGTTGGGGTATATATGAGAATCAAAAAATGAATGTATAAATAAGTGGAACAAAAATATCAATGTTTCTCTGTCTCTTTCACAATATCTTTCTAAAAATAATTAAATAAAAATTTAAAAAATCAAGTATTAATCCTTCCTTCCTATATGAAATATTATCCTTCCTTAGGATAACCTAATAGTTGGTGGAGTGCTTTTTAAAGAATTCTAGCTAATACATCAATTAGAAATAACAGAATTAGAATAGTACATTTGCAACCTCAATGAATCTAGGAAATGATTTCTAATGGATTGATGAAACTTAGAGAAAAACCACTGGAAACTTTTTTTGTTGTATTTTTCTGAAGTTGGAAATGGGGAAGCAGTCAGACAGACTTCCGCATGCGCCCGACCGGGATTCACCAGGCACGCCCACCAGGGGGCGATGCTCTGCCCATCTGGGGCGCCGCTCTGTTGTAACCAGAGCCATTCTAGTGCCTGAGGCAGAGGCCATAGAGCCATCCTCAGCACCCGGGCCACTTTGCTCCAATGGAGCCTTGGCTGCGGGAGGGGAAGAGAGAGACAGAGAGGAAGGAGAGGGGGAGGGGTGGAGAAGCAGATGGGCGCTTCTCCTGTGTGCCCTGGCTGGGAATCGAACCCAGGACTCCCGCACGCCAGGCTGACGCTCTACCACTGAGCCAACCGGCCAGGGCCAAACCACTGGAAACTTTAAAATGAATGAATCAGGCTGACAGTCTCTGCATTCACTGATTAATCTTAACGTTCCTAAAAGTGAGCCTGACCAGGCAATGGCTCAGTGGATAGAGCATCAGCCTGGAACGCTGAAGACCTAGCATAGAAACCCTAAGGTCGCCTGAATGCAGGCTCATCTAGGCTAAGCGCAGGCTCCCTGGCTTAAGCATGGGATCATAGACATGACCCCATGGTCACTGGCTTGAGCCCAAAGGTCGCTGGCTTAAGCAAGGGGTCACTAGCTTGGCTAGAGCTCCCTGTTTAAGGCATATACGAGAAAGCAATCAATCAATGAACAACTGAAGTGCCACAAATATGAGTTGATGCTTCTCATCTCTCTCCCTTCCTGTCTGTCTCTGTCTGTCCATTTCCCTCTCTTTATCCTTTCTTCCCTCCCTCCCTCCCTCCCTGCTTCTCTTTCTCTCTCCCTCAAACAACAAAAACGAAAAGAAAATATTACTAAAAAGAGACAGCCAGACACTGCCTACTGATGTATTTTGGCCAAACAAAAAAAAACTGGAATCTGATTTAATCACCAGTTTATAAAAAAAAAATACAGGGAATAGAAGAACATGCTAAACAACATCACCCAGAATATGGGAACTTCTGCATGACAAATGACTCCCTTTTTTATGAATGAGAAGAAAAACAACAAAAAGAAAACTGTAAGAAAAAAAAGGGAACCTACAGATTAAAACAGACTTAAGAACCCATGGTGATGTTTCTCAACTATCCTCTGTACCCCCCAAAATAAAATCTCTCTCTCTCTCTCTCTCTCTCTCTCTCTCTCTCTCTCACACACACACACACACACACACACACACACACACACACACACACACACGAGACTTAAGACATATAGCCACCACCTCAGCAGGTGGTGGCACAGTGGATAGAGCGTCAGACTGGGATACAGAAGAACCCAGGTTCGAGACCCCAAGGTCGCCAGCTTGAGTGCGGGCTCATCTGGTTTGAGCAAGGCTCACCAGCTTGGATCCAAGGTCGCTGGCTCAAGCAAGGGGTCACTCAGTCTGCTGAAGGCCCACGGTCAAGGCACATATGAGAAGCAATGAACAACTAAGGTGTTGCAACGAAAAACTGATGATTGGTGCTTCTCATCTCTCTCCGTTCCTGTCTGTCTATCCCTATCTATCCCTCTCTCTGACTCTCACTCTGTCTCTGAAAAAATAAAAAAATAAAAAAGACATATAGCCACCAAATGTAGTATGTGATTCTGTCTGGAACTAGATTCAAGTAAACCAAATACAAAAAATAGGAAGATATGATCAAGCAAATCTGAAGACTGACTTGATATTTGATGTTATTTAGGAATTATTGTGTAGTGTGACTAAGATGGAAAAAAAGGAATACTTCTTAGAAATATATATATTAATATATTTACAGATTAAATATTTCTTGGATTTATTTTGAAATAATCTAGGGAGGGAAAGGAGAGAAAAAATTTACTTGGAACAAGATTGGCCATATATAAATAATTTTTTTAAAAGATTTTATTGATTCTATAGAGAGAGGAGAGAAAGAGGGGTTGGGAGAAACAAGAAGTATCAACTCAAGAGTTGCTTCACATTAGCTGTTCATTGATTGTTTGTTGTCTGTGCCTTGGCCAGGCAAGCCCAGGGTTTCAACCCAGCAACCTCAGCCTTCCAGGTCAACGCTTTCTCCACTGCACCACCACAGGTCAGGCTTGATAATTATTGAAAGTGGGTGATGAGTACATGGGTACATTATGTAATTCTCTCTATTTTTGTGTATGTTTAATTTTTTTCCATAATAATAAAAATTTTAAAGATATGACAACTCTGATGTTAGGCAATCTTGATCTACATCTGTACTGGTTACAGGATTCAAAATATTTTTTTGCCCCTCCCTAGGTGATATGCTTATCACAAAATATCACCCTAAGGATGTTCTTGTAAAGCCTCAATGGTGACAGGATAATAAATGAGACATGGCCAAGTTCTTATCAGTAGAAATGAAAAAAGAAATGTCTATAACTGTTTGAATCCTGTAAGATTTTAAGATCCATTTTAATGATAAATAGCTAGAATTGCTAAACAGAGATAAAATTCATTCCTTAAAAATTTTAAAGCAGGTGTTATATAACTGAATTGCTGGGAAAAAAAGAGTAAAATTTAGTTAAGAATAATGAATTTGGTCGTTTTATTTTATTTATGCCCTCTATGATGTCCTCTACCTTCCTCCTTTCTCAGCAATCACCACACTGTTGTGAATTTGCAGTTTTTAGAAGAAATTAGTAATGTCAGTGAGAAGCTTGGTCTGAGCATGTAAATTTTAATAAAAATATATGGGAGAAACTTACTAGTAATCTTTAATATGTCAAGAGAGTACCCACTAACAGTTATACTAACTTGAACCTTGTCCCAAATCAAGACAACCCTAAATGTAGAGATGGGGGTGGTTAGTGGTGGGCTAATTTCCTTTTTCTTTTTTTTTTCTTTTCAGGGCTAATTTTCTTATGACAGGAAAAAGGATAGCATGCAAGTCAAATGGAAAGGTTCTTGGATGGGTCCACAGGGGAGTGCCAAGGGCCACAAAAGCTATCATTACCTGATATACAAGCCTCCTTAGTTTTCCCAGACTAAGAGCCTTCTCATTTCCGAAAGTGAGATTTAAGTAATTGCAAATAAAATAAAAACAAGCATGTGCTAAGACAAGAGGCACTCTGCAGTCTTGAAAAAGCTCCTGTCCATATTCTCCAGTTATTAATAACCGAAGAACAAATCTGAAGAGTTTTCTTTAATTGTGCCAAGAACACCGGCCTTAGGCTTTCACCAAGCCTTAACACCCATCAAGTAACCAGTCTCAGACCAACCACAAACTTCCCTGAGCTTCAGCCTTTTCATTTGCAAAATGGAGATACAACCTGTCCTATAAGAAGTTTCTAAATCCAAAATAAAACAATATATCATAGTTTAAAGTTATAATATCATAGTTTAAAATATAAAAATTATAATATTATTGGCCAAAGGGAGAAAAAGCAGAGTCCATATTAATAACCTAAAAAGGTCCAGGAATAGCTGCCTCAAGAAATAAACCTGGGCTGGCTCCAGAAATAGCAAAACACATAACTCAAAGACTTTAAGGCTAAAGTCCATAGATAAATATCTTTAAATCTACATCAAGTGCTGAAGGATAATTGATGGAAACAAGAAAAGCCTTCTGAGGAAAAGAAGAAGCACTTAGGCTAGGATCTATGTCTCTGAAATCACTGCTATGTAGTAAAGTTGAAAAAATAAAAGAACCATGTGCCCAAAACAAATTTTGCTAAAGCTGAAAAAGAAACCTTGAGATCTTTAACTTAGGCAGCAAGCTGAATAACGCTTTTATACGTTGAGGATGGCTATAGATCAAGGGGGAGGTGTGGGGTATGTGTGTTCAGGGGCAGAGGTAGAATCAGAAAGGTGATGGTTTCCCCTCTCCTTCCTGTTGCAGTCATTACTCCAATATTCCCCTTCTGAATTTCTCTTACTGCTGCCCCAACCCACCTCCAATTTCCATCTAAAGGACAGGGAACAGAGAGAGTAATGTTAAAGAATGAAAAGAGAAAAAGGGATAGAATTTTTCCTCTATCTCAACTAGTGCTTACATTTACATTTTCAAGCAATTAAGGTTGGTACTTGAACACATAAACAGAAAACTATAGTCCTTAAAGTAACAATGGGTAGAAAGGGAAGGGACAGGGAGAGAGCAAGACTCACATTATATCCAGCAATCCATGTGTGAACTGAAAACTTTGCAATTATGACAGTCAGTGATGATATGGATCAACTCAAATAGTTGACAGGAACAATCCTTCCATCTTTAGAAATATCTGTACCAAGTCTGTTTAAATAAATTTTCATCTGCATAATATAAAACATTCTGAGATGATATCAAGAATGTCATTATTATTATTCTTTTCCACTATAATTAGGTACCTGGATCAAAACTGTAAGATTTTAAGATACACTTTCAAGGTAACCTACCTGCAACTGCATGACCACATAGTTGAAGCGATCATTCCTTCCACAGCCAATAAATCTACAAACATGGTCTTTCCCTGGATAAGGAAAGAAAGAAAACAGTGGAAAAGGTTATATTATAGTTTCTCTTCTGAAAAATTAATAATTTGTTTTTCTGTATAGCATTTTATGATGGAATATAAAGAACCTGTTTTAAGAACCTTAAAGAACCTGACCAGGTGGTGGTGCAGTGGATAGAGCATCAGCCTGAGATGTTGAAGACACAGGTTTGAAACCCCAAGGTCACCGGCTTGAGTGCAGGCTCACCAGCTTGAGTGCAGAGTCTTTGGCTTGAGCATGGGATCACACACCCCATGGTCACCAGCTTGAGCCCAAAGGTTGCTGGCTTGAACAAGGGGTCACTGGCTCTGCTGGAGCTTCCCCCCGCCCTGGTCAAGGCATGTATGAAAAAGCAATCAATGAAAAACTAAGGTGCTACAACTATGAGTTAATGCATCTCATTTCTTTCCTTTTCTGTCTGTCCCTATCTGTCTGTTCCCTTCTCTGTCTCTCTAGCTAAAGAAAAAAAATAGATAAAATACTTAAATGTAAATCATGAAACCATAAAAATTTTGGATGAAAACACAGGCAGTAAACTCTCCAATATCTCTCGTAGCAATATTCTTGCCGATATATCTTCATGGGCAAGTGAAATAAAGGACAAAATAAACGGTACTATATCAAACTAAAAAGCTTTTTAACAAAACAAAAAACCAACCCACACAATGGGAGAACATATTCGCTGACACATCTGATAAGGAGTTAATAACCAAAATTTATAAAGAACTTCTAAAACTCAACACCAGGAAGATGAACAGACACATTGCCAAAGAGGACATACATATGGCCATATGAAAAAATATTCAAAGTCACTAAACATCAGAGAAATGAAATTTAAAACCACAATGAGATACCTCCTCATACCTGCCAGGATGGCTCTCAGTAACAAATCAAAACACAGGTACTGCCTGATCTGTGGTGGCACAGTGGATAAAGCGTTGACCTGGAAATGCTGAGGTCGCTGGTTCGAAACCCTGGGCTTGCCTGGTCAAGGCACATATGGGAGTTGATGCTTCCAGCTCCTCCCCCCTTTCTCTTTCTCTGTCTCTCCCTCTCCTCTCTAAAATGAATAAATAAATAAAAAAAATTAAAAAAAGAAAACCAAAAAAAAACCCCCACAGGTACTGATGAGGGTGTGGAGAAAAGAGAACCCTACCGTACTGCTGGTGGGAATGCAGACTGGTGCAGCCACTGTGAAAAACAGTATGGCATCCTCAAAAAATTAAAATTGGAACTGCCTTTTGACTTAGCTATCCCACTTTTAGGAATATATGCTAAGAATCCCAAAACACTAATTGAAAAGAAGATATGCACCCCATGTTTATTGCAGCATTGTTTACAATAGCCAGGATCTGGAAGCAGCCCAAGTGTCTATCAATGGACAAGTGGATAAAGAAGCTGTAGTACATATACACAATGGAATACTCTAAGGCCATGAAAAAGAAGAAAATCTTACCTTTTGCAATGGCATGGATGGACCTGGAGATTATTATGTTAAGTGAAATAAGACAGGCAGAGAAAGACAAATACCATATGATTTCACTTACCTATGAACTGAGGAATGGAATAGAGGCAGAAGTGGGGTCACAGGGAGCAGAGGGACAGTTGTCAGAGGGAAGAGGGATGAGGGGATGGGATCAGAGAGGCTGAAGGGATTAGTGAAATTATATATATATACATAACACACAGATACAGATAACAGGACAGCAAATTCCAGAGGGCAGAGGGGATTTGGGGAGGGGGGCAATGGGGGGCACATTGTGGGGGGTTGAGGGTGTTATATTGAGTGGTGCACTTGAATCCATGTTAATATATATAATAAATTTAAAAATTTAATTAAAAAAAGAGAAAAAGAAGAGTTAATAGGCTAGAGGGTTGGATAACAGTTAAAAGGTGGCATACTGAAACATAAAATGTATGCTGAAGTCTTATATGCCACATGGAGTTCAGATTTGACTCCTTATTAGATAATGGTGGGGGAGGGGCTAGTTCTAAGGTTTTCAAGCAAGAGGGCTACATGATTTGGGCTGTGTTTTGGAAAGAGAACGTTAATCACCATTACATGCTGACTTATGGCAGGGAGATCAACTAGGTGGTTAATACACTACTCCAGGTAAAAGATGAGGAAGGTTCAAATTAACGCACCAGCTGGTGACCTCAAGATTTCAACCTGGGTCCTCAGCGTCCCAGGTCAATGCTCTTATCCACCACCCCACGACCTGATCAGGAAGCTATAATTCTATCCTTGTGCTAGTACCATGTCTTCATTACTGTCACTTTATACTAAGTTTTGAAATCAGGAAGTTTAAGACTACAACTTTGTTGTTCTTTTTTTTTTCTAAAGTGAGAGGAGGGGATATACAAAGACAGACTCCTGCAAGCCCCCTAACCAGGATCCACCCAGCAACCCATCTGGGCTGATGCTTGAATCAACCAAGCTATCCTCAGCCCCTGGGGTCAACGCTAGAACCAATCAAGCCACTGGCTGCAAGAGGGGAAGAGAGAGAGAAACGGGAAGAGAAGCAGATGGTTGCTTCTCGTGTGTGCCCTGTCAGGGGATCGATCTGGGACATCCACATGCTGGGCCAATGTTCTATCCACTGAGTCAACCAGTCAGGGCCTATTGTTCTTTTTTCAAAACAGTTTTGATTATCTAGGGTCTCTTGCAATTCTATATTAATTTTAGAATCAGTTTGTCCATTAGAAGCCAGCTAGGATTTTGGTAGGCATTGTGTTCAATCTGTAGATCAATTTCAGGAGTACTACCATGTCAATAATATTCTCTTCCAAAAATATATATATATATATATTATCTTCCAATCTACAAACATATCTTTTGATGTATTTATGCCTTATTTTTTTCAACTGCTTTGTAATTTTCAGAAAAAAAGTTTTGCACTTCTTTTGTTAAATTTATTCCTACATGTTTTATTCTTTTTGAAGCTATTATAAATGAAATTGTTCTGTTAATTTCATTTTTGGCTTGTTCATTGCCACTGTCTTATAATATAAATGATTTTTGTATATTTACCTTGTATGCTACAATCTTGCTGAACTTGTTTATAAGTTCTAATAATTTTTTCAGTGGATTCCCGAGGATTTACTATATATAAGATCATGTCACCTATAACTAGAGATAGCTTTACTTCTTTCCAATCTGAGTGCATTTTATTTCATTTTCTTGACTTGAAAAGACATGGCAAAAAGTAGAAATCCTTGTCATGTTCCTTATCTTTGGTGGAAAAAGCCAGTCTTCTATCATATTAACTATGAGTCTTTTTTTTTTTTTAATAGATGTCCATTATCAGGTAAGGAAGTTCTTTTCTATTCCTAGTTTGTTTGGAATTTTTATCATGAGGGGTACTAGGTTTTATTAAATGGGCCTTCTGTGTATACTACCATAATCATGATGCTTTTGGCATTTGTTCTGTTGATACAGTGTATCATATTGATTTTCATATTTTGAGCCAACTTGGAATTCCAGAGATAAATTCCACTTACTCATGGTCAATAATCCTTTCTATATGTTGCTGAATCCTTTTTTATATGTTGCTAAGGATATTTGCATCTATATTCATAGAGACATTGATTTGTAGTTTCCTTTTAATATCTTTGACTGCTTTTGGTATCAGAGTAATACTGGTCTCATAGAATGAATCAGGAAAAGTTCCCTCCTTTTCTGTATTTTTTGGAAGAGTCTGTTTTTAAAAATTGGCATTAATCTTCCTTTAAATGTTTTTAGAATTCAGCAGTGAAGTCATCCAGGCCTGGACTTTCAACAATGGGTAGGTGTTTTTATTATTATAAAATTTTGTAATTTATTGTTAATTTTAATTTTTTATTCTCTTTTTTAAATTGAGGTAGTATTCATTAGTAAGATCATATCGATTTATTTATTTATTAAGTGAGAAGCAAGAGGCAGGGAGGCAGAGACAGATTCCTGTATGCATCCCTATCAGGATCCATCCAGTAAGCCCCCTACAGGGCGATGCTCTGCCCATCTGAGGCGGTTGCTTCATTGCTTGGCAACCAAGCTATTTCAGCACTTGAGACAAGGCCATGGAGCATTCCTCAGCACCCAGGGCCAAATTGCTCAAACCATTTGAGCCAGGCTGTGGGAGGGGACAAGAGAGAGAGACAAAGAGAATGAGGCAGAGGGAGTAGGGGGAGAGAGAGAGAGAGAGAGAGAGAGAAAGAGAGAAAGAGAAAGAGAGGGGAAGGGGGACAGGTGGAGAAGCAGATGGGTGCTTCTCCTATGTGCCCTGACTGGGAATCAAACCCGGGACTTCCACACACCAGGCCAACACTCTACCACTGAGTCAGCTGATCAATATCATATAGATTTTAAGTATACCTTTTCTATGATACACGATCTGTATACTGCATTGTGTGCCTACCATCCAAAGTCAAATCATCCTTACCCATTGTATGTCTATTCAGATTTCCTATTTCTTCATAAGTCAGTTTCCATAGGTTATGTCTTTCTAGGAATTTGTCCATTTCATGTAAGTTATTTAATTTATTGTCATATAGTCCATATTTCTTTATTATAATACTTTTTATTTCTGTAAGATCACTAGAAATGTCCTCTCTTTAATTCCTCCAGCCCCAGAATTTGTTTTGTTTTGTTTTTTGAGAGAGAGGAAGGAAAAGAGAAAGGAGAGGGAAGGGGAGCATTCATTTGTTGTTCCTCTCAATCGTGCATTCATTGGTTGCTTCCTGTTTGCCCTGACCAGGAATTGAACCTGCAACCTTGTCGTTTCTATGGAAAGGGAAATAAAGCATTAACTTAAGAATTAAATCTCAACTCTGCAACTTTATAATTATGAAACTTTGAGCAAGTTTGTTTGGTCAGAAGAACTATTGAAAGAATTAAGTGAGATAATCTGTTTACAAAGTATTTACTATACTTGATTAACTATCCAGCATTCATTCCTCCTTACTAACAGCACGCAAATCTCTCTTGGAGAATGATCTTCCTCAATTATTTATCTACTCTCAATAGACTTGACACCCTCCATAACGTTGTAATGAACACAGAGGTGTATATATTCTTTCAAATTAATGTTTTGGGTCCCTCTGGATAAATTCCCAGAAGTGGAATTACTGGGTCATTAGGAAGTCCCCTTTTTTTTTTTGGAGCTAACTCCATGCTGCTTTCCACAGTGGCTGCACCAATTTGCATTTTCACCAACAGTGCACAAGGGTTCCTTTTTCTGCATATCCTTGCCAACATTTGTTCTTTGGTGATTTATTGATGACAACCATTCTGACAGGTGTGAGGTGGTACTTCATTGTCATTTTAATTTGCATTTTGCTAATGATTAGTGACAATGAACATCTTTTTATGTTTCTATTGGCCATCTATATGTCTCCTATGGAGAAGTGTTTATTCAGTTCCGTTGCCCATTTCTTTTCTTCTTTTCTTTCCTTGTTTTTTTCTTTCTTTCCTTGTTTTTAAGTGAGAGGTGGGGAGATAGTGAGATATCGACTCCCACATGTGCCCTGACTGGGATGCACCCAGCAGCCTATCTGGGGCTGATGCTCAAATTAATTGAGCTATTTTTAGTGCCTGACGTTGATGTGCTCGACCAACTGAACAATCCTCAGTGCCCAGGGCCCATGCTTGAACCAACTGAGCCACTGGCTATAGGAGAGAAAGAAGTAGAAAAGGGGGATAGGAAGGAGAGAGAAGCAGATGGTTGCTTTTCTTATGTGCCCCGACCAGAAAGTGGACCTGAGACATTCATACACCAGGCCAATGCTCTATTCACTAAACCAACTGGCCAGGGCCATTTGCTCATTTCTTAATTAGATTGTTTTTCTGATATTGAGTTTTACAAGTTCCTTATAAATTTTGTATCTTAAGCCCTTATCAGATGTTTCAGCAAATATGTTCTCCCATTCAGTGTGTTGTCTTTTAATTTTATTGATGGCTTCCTTTGCTGTGCAGTTATTTATTTATTTATTGTATTTTTCTGAAGTTGGAAATGGGGAGGCAGTCAGATAGACTCCCGCATGCGCCCAACCGGGATCCACCTGGCACACCCACCAGGGGGCGATGCTCTGCCTATCTGGGGCGTCGCTCCGTTGCAACCAGAGCCATTCTAGCTCCTGAGGCAGAGACCACAGACCCATCCTCAGCGCCCGGACCAACCTTGCTCCAATGGAGCCTCGGCTGTGGGAGGGGAAGAAAGAGATAGAGAGGAAGGAGAGGGGGAGGGGTGGAGAAGCAGATGGGCGCCTCTCCTGTGTGCCCCAGCTGGGAATCGAACCCGGGACTCCTGCATGCCAGGCCGACACTCTACCACTGAGCCAACCAGCCACGGCCTGCGCAGTTATTTTAGTTTGATGAAGTCTCATTTGTTTATATTGTCTTTTGTTTCCCTTGCCTGAGGCAATATATAAATATAAGAAAAAATATTGTATAAGAAATGTCCGAGGCGATGGAATAGGTGGACATACCAACTTCCACCTCCCAAAACCAAAGTGGATTACAACTTAATTTTAAAAACCATCACCTAGAAAAACCAACTATGGACTAAACTAAGAAGACTCTTTAACCAAGGATCAGTGAAGAAAACACACTGAGACTGATAGGAAAATTGGAAACGCGGAGAGGGCTGCCCAGCTCCCCTGAGTGAGAGGCAGCACGGAGGGACTAGCGTGGTAGGAAGTGAGTTTAGTGGAGAGGGGAGTGTCCTGGGCCCCAGGAATAAAGCCCCACCTGCAGCCCCAGAGCCTAGAAGAGGCTTACAGACAGAATTTAGCGGTAAAACAAGCCAGGACACTGTTTGTAAGAAAGAGATAGATTTCTCAGACCCAGGATTCTTCTTAAAGGCATGGCACAGAAAACCTCTTTCACAACCACTTACCTGGGGCTCTGTGGGTCAAGGAGAGATGAGAGGACTGGAGTAGCAGGAAGAGAGTGTAATCTAGGAGGCACAGGGAAAAACACTTTGAGGGACAGCCACCCTAAACTCTGGGCTGAGTCACTCCCCAAATCTGAAGTGAATATTTCCCCTGGAATCAGCAATACCAGCAAAGGGAAGTAGGACCCCAGCCAAACAGAACCTCTCCTGTAGCACTCAGAGCAGAGTTGCTTAGAATGAGGGGGCCTTTAGAGATAAAGTATTGAGTGATAAGGTCTGAGCTGCATTGTTCCACCCACACTGCTGAGTGCTAGCTGAAAGTCGGGCAGCAGCAGCGGCCAGACACAGAACCATGGTTCCATCAGCGGGGGCGGAAGCAGGGCTGGCCATGGCTGAGGCCCAGCAGGAGCTCAGTCTTGCCCGGCAGCTGTGGAGGCAAAAGGAGCGCACAAAAGCAGCCCTACCCATGTCTGGGGGGGGGGAGCAAGAGTGATCCAACTGCACTCCCGGCTGCGGGGTCAGGGCGAAAGCCCAAAAGCCGGGGAACCCGTGGTTACCTGTGGCTGAGTGAGGCACGCAGCTCAGCCTGTGGGGCCGGGGCTGTGGCCCAGTGTGAGAACACAGCCCTGGTGGGGCGAAAGACAGGGAACCAACAGACACCCGCAGCTGAGCTTGGGCACGCAGCTCCACCAGCAGAGCTGGGGCTTGTAGCCCAGCGCAAGAAAGCAGCAATCCTGGGGAGCCGGGCTTACAGCCTGACGGAGAGCACATTCCTGCATGCGAGGGCGGGGCAGAAGCCAGGAAAACAGCAGAGACCCGTGGCTGAACATAGGTGTGTAGCCCTACACCGTGGTGCTGTGGCTTGCAGCCCCAACAGGGCACAGGGGCGCAGCTGGGCCCATGGGGGTGAGGCATGTGAACACAGCTCCACCCACAGAGGAGAGGCAGAAACCACAGTGACTGTCCAGCAAGCTGGCACCAGCAACACCCAGACCAAAATGCCCAAGACAACAACAGAGGGGGTGGTGGGCCTGCATACAGACCACACCTAGGGAACACAGAGGCCACACCCATTGGACTCCTGTGGCCACACCCTTCTTACACATAGGTAAAATGGGAAGGCAGAGAAATGCAACCCAAATGAATGAAGAGAAATCGCCAGAAAAGGAATTAAATGAGTCCGATATAACCATGTTATCGGATGCAGAGTTTAAAATAATGATTGTTAGGATGCTCAAAGACCGTAGAACAACAACAGATGGACATAACAAGCACCTAAATAAAGAGATAGCAAGTATAGAAAAGAACATTGAAATAATAAAAAAGAACCAGAAATGACAAATACAATATCAGAAATGAAGACCACAATGGAAGAAATTAAAAGCAGAATGGATGAAGCTAAGGACTGAATCAGCAAGATAGAGGACAAGATAAACAAAGGCACAAAAGCAGAGCAACAAAATAAAAGAGACTCAAAAAGTCTAAGGAAACTCTAAGAGGGCTCTGTGACAACATGAAGAGAAATAACCGCATCATACGGGTTTCTGAAGAAGAAGAGAAAGAACAAGGGATATAGACTTTGTCCGAAGAAATCATAGCTGAAAACTTCCCTAAATTGATGCAGGAAAAAGTCACACAGGTTCCAGAAGCACAGAGAATTCCATTAAAGAGAAACCCCAAAAAATCTACACCAAGACACCTCATAATTAAAATACCAAAGCTAAGAGATAAAGAATACTAAAACCTGTAAGAGAAAAGCAGTTTATTACCTACAGAGGAGCCCCCATAAGATGACATCTGACTTCTCAACAGAAACACTTGAAGCCAGAAGGGAATGGCAAGAAATATTCAAAGTAATGCAGAACAAGAGTCTACAACCAAGACTTCTTTATCCAGCAAGGCTATCATTTAAAATTGAAGGAGAAATTAAAAGCTTCCCAGACAAAAAAAAAAAACCCTCAAGAAATTCATTACAACCAAACCAATGCTGCAAGAAATGTTAAGGGGCCTGCTGTAAACAGAACAAAGGGAAAAATAATATAGTAAAAGAACAATGTAGCTTTAAAGAATAAAATGGCAACAAACAACTACATATCAATAGTAACCTTAAATGTAAATGGCTTAAATGATCCAATCAAAAGACATAGGGTAGCTGCATGAATAAGAAACAAGACCTTCACATACGCTGCCTACAAGAGACCCACCTCAGAACCAAAGATACACATAGACTGAAAGTAAAAGGTTGGAAAAAAATATTTCATGCAAATGGAAATGGTAAAAAAAAGCTGGGGTAGCAATACTTATATTTGACAAAATAGACTTTAAAACAAAGGCTATATAGTAAGAAATAAAAGAAGGTCACTACATAATGATAAAGGGAGCAATCCAACAGGAAGATATAACCATTGTAAATATCTATACACCTAATATAGGAGCACCTAAATATATAAAGCAGATTTTGATGGATATAAAGAGTGAGATCAACAGCAATACTATAATAGTAGAAGATTTCAATACCCCACTAACATCACTAGATAGATCATCAAGATCAACTGGATTTAATAGATATCTTCAGAACCTTTCACCATAAAGCAGAAGAATTTTTTTTTTTTCAAGCACTCATGGTACATTCTCTAGGATAGACATGTTAGGGCACAAAAGGGGTCTCAATGAATTTAAGAAGATTGAAATCATATCAAGCATCTTCTCTGATCACAATTGCATGAAACTAAAAATCAACTAAAACTGAAAAATACTCAAACACTTGGAAACTAAATAGTATGTTATTAAACAATGAATAGGTTAACAATGAGATCAAAGAAGAAATAAAAAAATACCTAGAAACGAATGATAATGAGCATACAACTCAAAATTTATGGGACACAGCAAAAGCAGTCCTGAGAGGGAAGTTCATAGCACTACAGGCATACCTTTAGAAGCAAGAAAAAGCTCAAATCAACAACTTAACCCTGCATCTAAAAGAACTAGAGGCCCTGGCCGGTTGGCTCAGTAGTAGAGTGTCAGCCTGGCATGCAGGAGTCCCGGGTTCGATTCTCGGCCAGGGCACACAGGATAAGTGCCCATTTGCTTCTCCACCCTTCCCCCTCTCCTTCCTTTCTGTCTCTCTCTTCCTCTCCCGCAGCCAAGGCTCCGGGAGCAAAGTTGGCCCGGGCACTGAGGATGGCTCTGTGGCCTCTGCCTCAGGCACTAGAGTGGCTCTGGTCACGACAGAGCAATGCCCCAGATGGGCAGAGCATCGCCCCCTGGTGGGTGTGCCAGGTGGATCCCGGTTGGGTGCATGCGGGAGTCTGTCTGACTGCCTCCCCATTTCTGGCTTCGGAAAAATGCAAAAAAATAAAAATATATATATAAAGAACTAGAAAAAGAACAGCAAGTAATACCTAGAGGAAGTAGAAGGAAGGAAATAATAAAGATCAGAGCAGAAATAAATGACATAGAGGCTAAAAAAAACAATACACAGGACCAATGAAACCAAGAGCTGGTTCTCTGAAAAGGTAAATAAGATAGATGAACCTTTAACCAGACTCACCAAGAAAAAAAGAGAGAGGACTCAAATAAATAAAATTAGAAATGAGATTGGAGAAGTAACAACTGATAGCAGAAATACAAAGGATTGTAAGAAATACTATGAAGAACTATATGCCATAAAATTAGACAACATAGGTGAAATGGACAAATTCCTCTAAACATATCATCTTTCAAAAATCAATCTGGAAGAATTAGAAAACCTAAACAGATTGATTACAACAAATGAGATTGAAACAGTTATCAAAAGACTCCCAACAAACAAAAGCCCTGGGTCAGATGGCTTCACAGGTGAATTCTACCAAATATTCAAAGAAGAACTAACTCCTATCCTTCTCAAGCTATTTAAAAAAATTCAAGAGGAAGGAAGACTGCCAAACTCCTTTTATGAGGCAAGCATAATTCTGATTCCAAAACCAAGCAAAGACAACACAAAGAAATAAAATTATAGGCAAATATCCCTGATGAATATAGATGTTAAAATCCTCAACAAAATATTAACAAATCGGATCCAGCAAAATATGAAAAAAATCATACATCATGGTCAAGTAGGATTTATTCTGGGAAGGCAAGGCTGATACAATATTCACAAATCAATCAATGTGATCCATCACATAAACAAAAGGAAGGAAAAAACCACATGATAATTTCAATAGATGTAGAAAAAGTATTTGATAAAATCCAGCACCCACTCGTGATCAAAATTCACAGCAAAGTGGGAATACAGGGAACATACCTCAACATGATAAAGGCCATCTATGACAAACCCATAGCCAACATCATGCTCAATGGGCAAAAAATTAAATACTATACCCTTAAGATCAGAAACAAGGCACAGGTGCCCCTTTTCACCATTCTTATTCAACATAGTTCTGGAAGTCCTAGCCACAGCAATCAGACAAGAAGGAGAAATAAAAGGCATCCAAATTGGAAAAGAAGTAAAACTATCATTAATTGCTGATGATATGATACTGTACATAGAAAACCCTAAAGTCTCAGTCAAAAAACTACTGGATCTGATAAATGAATTCAGCAAAGTGGCAGGATATAAAATTAATACTCAGAAATCAGAGGTATTTTTATACACCAACAATGAACTGTCAGAAAGAGAAATTAAAGAAACAAAGTACCTAAGAGTAAATTTAACCAAGGAGATTAAAGGCTTGTACTTGGAAAATTATAAAACATTGATAAAAGAAATCACGGAATATACAAACAAGTGGAAGCATATACCGTGTTCATGGATAGGAAGAATAAACATTAAAATGTCTATATTACCCAAAGAAATTTATAAATTCAATGCAATACCAATAAAGATACCAATGACATACTTCAAAAATTTAGAACACATATTCCAAAAATTTATATGAAACCAAAAAGAACACGAATAGCTGTAGCAATCTTGAAAAAAAAAGAATAAAGTGGGAGGTATCACTTCCAAGTTATACTACAAGGCCACTGTACTCAAAACAGCCTGGTACTGGCATAAGAACAGGCATATAGATCAATGGAACAGAACAGAGAACCCAGAAATAAACCCACACCTATATGGACAATTGATATTTGATAAAGGAGGTAAGAGCATACAATGGAGTAAAGACAGTCTCTTTAACAAATGATGTTGGGAAAATGGGATAGTTACCTGCAAAAAAATGAAACTTACACCATTCACAAAAATAAACTCAAAATGGATAAAAGACTTAAATGTAAGTCATGAAACCTTAAGCCTCTTAGAAGAAAACATAGGCAGTAAGCTCTCCAACATTTCTTGCAGCAATATATTTGCTGATTTATCTCCACGGGCAAGTGAAATAAAAGACAGGATAAACAAATGGGACTATATCAAACTAAAAAGCTTTTGCACATCTAAAGACAATATGAACAGAATAAAAAGACAAACTACACAATGGGAGAACATATTTGACAATACGTCTGATAAGGGGTTAATAACCAAAAATTATAAAGAACTTGTAAATCTCAACACCAGGAAGATAAACTATCCAATCAAAAAATGGGCAAAAGAAATGAACAGACACTTCTCCAAAGAGGACATACAGATGGCCAATAGACAGATGAAAAAATGTTCAACATTAGAGAAATGCAAATTAAAACCACAGTGAGATACACCTCACACCTGTCAGAATGGCACACATTAACAAAACAACATAATAAGTGCTGGCGAGGATGTGGAGAAAAGGGAACCCTTCTGCATTGCTGGGGGGAATGCAGACTGGTGCAGCCACTTTGGAAAACAGTATGGAGATTCCTCAAAAAATTAAAAATAGAAAGATGACGTCAGAGTAATGGCGGGGTAGGAAGCGATACCGATAAATCTCCCCCAAAACTCAACAAGATCTTCAACCAGAAACAGAAAAACCTATACTTGGAGCTTCCAGATGCTTCGCAATACACCCAAAGGTATGATTGAGTGAAAAATTGGCTAAATATATAACCAAACCCCGAAGGAAATAGGGAGTAAGAAATGCTCCGCCTTCCTCACTAACCTAAACAGGGCGGCTTTCTCTGGTAACTGTGAATATAGAAACTGAGGCGGGCAAAGGGGGTGAATACAAACGGCCGAACCAGGCTGTGGCACAGAGATCCAAGCCGAGGAAAATCTGATCCTGTGGCAACCCGGGCAATACAAGCTAACACTCGCGCCAAACCCAAACAAAGAAAGACAAGCGGCGCGGCCATTTTACCCGGTCTCCTGGTTGGTCCGCAGTTAGTGGGCGAGAGATTTCTTCCTAGGCCCCGGGAGTCAGTGCCCGTGTTGCCCCACTGAGAGGCAGGGTCAGAGGCCTTTCTGTGGGCTGAGGGCAGAGTCTCTGGGCAGCCCCAGCGCCCTGGGAAAGCCACGCACGGGAGGGAGTGAGAACTAATTCCAATGGTGGAGATTTTCCTTGCCAAGGGTGTTTCACTCAGAGGGAAAGTGGCCGGCCTCATATCCTGGTTTGCGCGCGCAGATAAGGAGTGAGCGATTCCTCCGAGTGCCTCGGCAGTGCGCACCCGTGTCATCGCACAGAGGAGCAGAGTCAGGGGCCTTTGTGTGGGCCAAAGCGGAATCTCGGGCCGCCCCAGCGCCTTGCAAAAGCCGTGCACGGGGACGGAGCGAGACTCAATTCCAACGCTGCAACTTTTCCCTGCGGTCGGGGGTTTCACTCAGAGCGTGAGACTGCTGGCCGGATATCCTGGTCTGCGCGCGCAGCCAGTGAGTGAGAGTTTTCTCCAAGCGCCCCGGAAGTGGGCACCGCTTGTGTTACCGGACAGAGTGGCAGAGCCAGAGGTCTGTGAGTGGGTGGAAAGCCCGCCTGATTATGCTAGCAGCTCTGACTGACTGAGCCTTACCCAGAGCCCTGTGCTGAGTGGAAATAGAGTGGGGAGTTGCCAGCTCTTTGAGCCTCTTACTATCCAGGCAGAGGCAGTAGCAACCCCATAGCTGGATTATCAGGCTACTAATTGAGGAAGGAAAGACTAGGAGAAAGGCTCCAGGAACACGGACTCTCTCACTGTCGGAGCCTATAAATGCTAATAGCCTCGACTGCCAACGAGACTAAAGCACAATACATGACATTGCCATAGAGACTTATCAACTGCAAACCTCCACCTGAGAGTGGCAAAGGGGCAAAACCCGGGGTACAGAGTCACTGACCAGGAAGAGGGAGAGAAAAGAAAAAGCAAGAAGATAACCTCTCAAAATCAAGAATAATCTGCAGACTTTATAACCTATCCCATTTTATTATATTTGTTCGTTTGTTTCTCTTATCTTCATTCTTGATACTTTTTTTTTCCTCCTCCAATTTGGCCGATTAACTCTCTACCGGTCTTACTCTCTCCTCTCCTTGAACTACACTACCCATAAGTGTTACATCTCCCATTATCTTTTCTCTTCTCTTCCTTTCTCTCTATGAGGGTTGCACTCCAAAACCCTTAACTCTCTCTCTCTCTCTCTCCTTTCTTTTTTCTTCTTTTAGTGGTTCCCTCTTTTTTTTTTTTTCCTCTCTCTCTCTTTCTTTTCTCCCTCTATATTAGTTTCTTCCTTTTTCCTTTACATCTCCTCTCATTCAAACCTCAATAACAAACAAATTATCTTATCTGGGACTCAAACTTATGTTTGTGGCATTTTGGGGGGTTTTTACTTCACCTTTTTAACTCACTAGCAGTGCTCCCATCCCTGGCTCTCCATATTATCTAGTTCTTGTTCCACTAAATACAATAGTAATTTTTTAATTTGTCCCCCCATTTTTCCGTTTTCCTCTTAATCCTCTCATCATAACTCTTAGACAACCAACACCTAAAAGCAAATCATTTTATTCTTGACCCAAATTTTTTCCTTATTTGCTTTTTGTGGGTCCATACGCTCTTTTTTTTCTTTTTTCTTTCTTTTTTTTTTGCCCCTTCATTACTTTTCCCCAATTCAGGCCCTCCATCACAGGCATTGTTTGTTATAATTCACAGTCCACCACAAGATTTTATCAAGAAAGAGGGGAGAGGAGAGGAGAGGAAAAAAGGAGGGGGGGAATAATTTCCTTTTTTTTTTTTTTTTTTTTTTTTAAATTTTTATTTTATTTTTCTTTATTTCATTTTTAATTTTTTTTAAAAAAACAACTTTTTTCGATTTTTTTAATTATTTTTTTAAATTTTTTATTCTTTATTAAATCTCATTAATACTATCAACAAAACCACCCTCAGATGCCATTAAGGAAGAGAAAATCGAATATCATGGATACAAAAGAAAGACAGGTAACACAGCTAGATGAGGAAAAATCTATGGAGAAAAAATTTAATATATTGGAAACCTTGGAGCTAAATGACAGAGAATTCAAGATAGAAATCCTAAAAATCCTCCGAGATATACAAGAAAACACAGAAAGGCAATTTAGGGAGCTCAGAAAACAACTCAATGAACACAAAGAATATATGTTCAAGGAAATTGAAACTATAAAAACAAATCAAACAGAGATGAAAAACTCAATTCACGAGCTGAAAAACGAAGTAACAAGCTTAGCTAATAGAACAGGTCAGATAGAAGAGAGGATTAGTGAAATAGAAGACAAGCAACTTGAGGCACAACAGAGAGAAGAAGAAAGAGACTCAAAAATTAAAAAAAATGAGATAGCCCTACAAGAATTATCTGACTCCATCAAAAAGAATAACATAAGAATAATAGGTATATCAGAGGGAGAAGGGAGAGAAAATGGAATGGAGAACATACTCAAACAAATAATAGATGAGAACTTCCCAAGCCTGTGGAAAGAACTAAAGCCTCAAGTTCAAGAAGCAAACAGAACTCCAAGTTTTCTTAACCCCAACAAACCTACTCCAAGGCATATCATAATGAAATTGACACAAACCAACAGCAAAGAAAAAATTCTCAAGGCAGCCAGGGAAAAGAAGAATACAACATATAAAGGAAGGCCCATTAGATTATCATCAGATTTCTCAGCAGAAACTCTACAAGCTAGAAGAGAGTGGACCCCAATATTTAAAGTCCTGAAAGAGAGGAACTTTTAGCCACGAATACTATACCCATCAAAGCTATCCTTCAAATATGAAGGAGAAATAAAAACATTCACAGATACAGAAAAGATGAGGGAATTTATCATCAGAAAACCCCCACTCAAGGAATTATTAAAGGGGGTTCTCCAATCAGATACAAAGAACAAAAAAAAACAGAGCCACAAGTAAAAGCTCCAAGAAGAACACAATAAAACCAAATTTAAACTGTGACAACAACAAAAAGAAAGAGGGGGAGAAGATGGAGATTAACAGTAGCAAAGGACGATGGAGTGCAAAAGTACTCACAAAATAGTTCGCTACAATGAACAGGGTAGGGACCCTTTTCATTATTCAAAGGTAACCACCATTGAAAAAACCACCACAGAAGCACATGAGATAAAAAAAGATAGCAACAGTGGAAAGATGTATGGAATACAACCAAATAAAAACAAAAGATAGAAAAACAAAAGAGAAGGATCAAACAAGACACAAAACTAACAGAAAGCAAAATATAAAATGGCAATAGGGAACTCACAAGTATCAATAATTACACTAAATGTAAACGGATTAAACTCACCAATAAAAAGGCACAGAGTAGCAGAATGGATTAAAAAAGAAAATCCAACTGTATGCTGCCTACAGGAAACTCATCTAAGTAACAAGGATAAAAACAAATTCAAAGTGAAAGGCTGGAAAACAATACTCCAAGCAAATAACATCCAAAAAAAAGCAGGTGTAGCAATACTCATATCGGATAATGCTGACTACAAGACAGGAAAAGTACTCAGAGACAAAAATGGCCATTTCATAATGGCTAAGGGGACACTGAATCAAGAAGACATAACAATTCTTAATATATATGCACCAAACCAAGGAGCACCAAAATATATAAGACAGCTACTTATTGATCTTAAAACAAAAACTGACAAAAATACAATCATACTTGGAGACCTTAATACACCGCTGACGGCTCTAGATCGGTCATCCAAACAGAGAATCAACAAAGACATAGTGGCCTTAAACAAAACACTAGAGCACCTGGATATGATAGACATCTACAGGACATTTCATCCCAAAGTGACTGAGTATACATTTTTCTCCAGTGTACATGGATCATTCTCAAGAATTGACCATATGTTGGGCCACAAAAACAACATCAGCAAATTCAGAAAAATTGAAGTTGTACCAAGCATATTTTCTGATCATAAAGCCTTGAAACTAGAATTCAACTGCAAAAAAGAAAGCAGTGATAAGAGGGAAGTTCATATCACTTCAGGCATATATGAACAAACAAGAGAGAGCCCAAGTGAACCACTTAACTTCACACCTTAAGGAACTAGAAAAAGAAGAACAAAGACAACCCAAAACCAGCCGAAGAAAGGAGATAATAAAAATCAGAGCAGAAATAAATGAATTAGAGAACAGAAAAACTATAGAAAAAATTAATAGAACAAGGAGCTGGTTCTTTGAAAAGATCAACAAAATTGACAAACCCTTGGCAAGACTTACCAAGGAAAAAAGAGAAAGAACTCATATAAACAAAATCCAAAATGAAAGAGGAGAAATCACCACGGACACCGTAGATATACAAAGAATTATTGTAGAATACTATGAAAAACTTTATGCTACTAAATTCAACAACCTAGAAGAAATGGATAAATTCCTAGAAAAATACAACCTTCCTAGACTGAGTCAAGAAGAAGCAGAAAGCCTAAACAGACCTATCAGTAGAGAAGAAATAGAAAAAACCATTAAAAACCTCCCCAAAAATAAAAGTCCAGGCCCTGACGGCTATACCAGCGAATTTTATCAAACATTCAAAGAAGACTTGGTTCCTATTCTACTCAAAGTCTTCCAAAAAATTGAAGAAGAAGCAATACTTCCAAACACATTTTATGAGGCCAACATAACCCTCATACCAAAACCAGGCAAGGATGGCACAAAAAAAGAAAACTACAGACCAATATCTCTAATGAATACAGATGCTAAAATACTAAACAAAATACTAGCAAATCGAATACAACAACATGTTAAAAAAATAATACATCATGATCAAGTGGGATTCATCCCAGAATCTCAAGGATGGTTCAACATACGTAAAACGGTTAATGTAATACACCATATCAACAAAACAAAGAACAAAAACCACATGATCTTATCAATAGACGCAGAAAAGGCTTTCGATAAAATACAACACAATTTTATGTTTAAGACTCTCAACAAAATGGGTATAGAAGGAAAATATCTCAACATGATAAAGGCCATATATGATAAACCATCAGCTAACATCATATTAAATGGCACTAAACTGAAGGCTTTCCCCCTTAAATCAGGAACAAGACAGGGTTGTCCACTCTCTCCACTCTTATTTAATGTGGTACTAGAGGTTCTAGCCAGAGCAATCAGACAAGACAAAGAAATAAAAGGCATCCATATCGGAAAAGAAGAAGTAAAGGTATCACTTTTTGCAGATGATATGATACTATACATCGAAAACCCCAAAGAATCCACAAAAAGACTACTAGAAACAATAAGCCAATACAGTAAGGTCGCAGGATACAAAATTAACATACAGAAGTCAATAGCCTTTCTATATGCCAACAATGAAACAACTGAGAAGGAACTCAAAAGAATAATCCCCTTCACGATTGCAACAAAAAAAAATAAAATACTTAGGAATAAACATAACAAAGAATGTAAAGGACTTATATAATGAAAACTATAAACCATTGTTAAGGGAAATCGAAAAAGATATAATGAGATGGAAGAATATACCTTGTTCTTGGCTAGGAAGAATAAATATAATCAAGATGGCTATATTACCCAAAGCAATATACAAATTTAATGCAATTCCCATCAAACTTCCAATGACATTTTTTAAAGAAATAGAGCAAAAAATCATCAGATTTATATGGAACTATAAAAAACCCCGAATAGCCAAAGCAATCCTAAAGAAAAAGAATGAAGCTGGGGGCATTTCAATACCTGACTTCAAACTCTATTATAGGGCCACGACAATCAAAACAGCATGGTATTGGCAGAAAAATAGACACTCAGACCAATGGAATAGAATAGAAAGTCCAGAAATAAAACCACATATATATAGTCAAATAATTTTTGATAAAGGGGCCAACAACACACAATGGAGAAAAGAAAGCCTCTTCAATAAATGGTGCTGGGAAAACTGGAAAGCCACATGCAAAAGAATGAAACTGGACTACAGTCTCTCCCCCTGTACAAAAATTAACTCAAAATGGATCAAAGATCTAAACATAAGACCTGAAACAATTAAGTACATAGAAGAAGACATAGGTACTCAACTCAGGGACCTGGGTTTTAAAGAGCATTTTATGAATTTGACTCCAATGGCAAGAGAAGTGAAGGCAAAAATTAATGAATGGACTACATCAGACTAAGAAGTTTTTGCTCAGCAAGAGAAACTGATAACAAAATAAACAGAAAGCCAACTAAATGGGAAATGATTTTTTCAAACGACAGCTCAGATAAGGGCCTAATATCCAAAATATACAAAGAACTCATAAAACTCAACAACAAACAAACAAACAATCCAATAAAAAAATGGGAAGAGGATATGAATAGACACTTCTCCCAGGAAGAAATACAAATGGCCAACAGATATATGAAAAGATGCTCATCTTCTTTAGCTATTAGAGAAATGCAAATCAAAACGGCAATGAGATACCACCTCACACCTGTTCGATTAGCTGTTATTAGCAAGTCAGGTAACAGCAAATGTTGGAGAGGCTGTGGAGAAAAAGGAACCCTCATACACTGTTGGTGGGAATGTAAAGTAGTACAACCATTATGGAAGAAAGTATGGTGGTTCCTCAAAAAACTGAAAATAGAACTACCTTATGACCCAGCAATCCCTCTACTGGGTATATATCCCAAAAACTCAGAAACATTGATACGTAAAGACACATGCAGCCCCATGTTTATTGCAGCATTGTTCACAGTGGCCAGGACATGGAAACAACCAAAAAGCCCATCAATAGATGACTGGATAAAGAAGATGTGGCACATATACACTATGGAATACTACTCAGCCATAAGAAATGATGACATCGGAACATTTACAGCAAAATGGTGGGATCTTGATAACATGATACGAAGCGAAATAAGTAAATCAGAAAAAAACAGGAACTGTATTATTCCATACGTAGGTGGGACATAATAGTGAAACTAAGAGACATTTATAAGAGTGTGGTGGTTACGGGGGGGAGGGGGGAATGGGAGAGGGATAGGGGGTGGGGAGGGGCACAAAGAAAACAAGATAGAAGGTGACAGAGGACAATCTGACTTTGGGTGGTGGGTATGCAACATAATTGAACGACAAGATAACCTGGACTTGTTATCTTTGAATATATGTATCCTGATTTATTGATGTCACCCCATTAAAAAAATAAAATTATATAAAAAAAAAAAAAAAAAATTAAAAATAGAACGGCCTTTTGACCCAGCCATCCCACTTTAAGGAATATATCCCAAGAACACCATATCACTGATTCAAAAGTTGAAATGCACCCCCATGTTCATGGCAGCATTGTTCACAATAGTGAAAATCTGAAAACAGCCCAAGTGTCCGTCAGTGGATGAGTTGATTAAAAAGCTGTGATACATATATGTAATGGAATACTATGGGGCCATGAAAGAGAAGAAAATCTTACCTTTTGCGACAACATGGATGGACCTGGAAACTATTGTGTTAAGTGAAAAAGCCAGGCAGTAAAAGAAATATATCATATGACCTCATTCATTTGAGGAATCCAATGAACCAAGTGAAATGAGAAACGAAATTGAGACAGAAGAGGGATCAAAGGGACCAGAGGAAAAGAGGACAGAGGAAAAGGGGATGAAGGATGGGATAAACCTGAAGGGAATGGGGGATGTCTCTATGCGGAGTGGGGCAAGAAGGATGTTGAGGGGAATACGGGGGAGGGGGGATGCATTCGGGGCGACACTAGAATCTATGTAAACACAATAAATTAAAACCAATTTAAAAAATGTCCGAGATTTTACAGCCTATGTATTACTCTAGGATTTTTATGGTTGAGTCTAACATTTAAGTCTTTAATTCATTTTGAGATTATTCTTGTATATGGTGTAAGAAGGTGGTCTAGTTTCATTTTTTTACATGTATCTGTCCAATATTCCAAACACCATTTATTGAATAGATAATATTTATACCCCACTGTATGTTTTTACCTCTTTTGTCAAATATTAATTAACCACAAAGGTGTGGGTTTATTTCTGGGCTCTCTAATCTGTTCCACTAATCTATATGTCTGCTTTTATGCTAGTATCATGCTATTTGATTACTTGTAATATAGTATGAGAGCAGGTAGCATAATTCCTCAAACTTTGTTCTTCTTTCTCAAGATTTTTGTGCCTACTTGGGGTCTTTTTTGGTTCCATATAAATCTTTGGAATATTTGTTCTAGTTCTGTGAAATACACCATTGGTCTCTTGATAGGAATTGTGTTGCATATATACATTGCTTTGGGTAGTATGGACATTTTAATGATATTAATTCTTCCTAACCATGAACACCGTATATGCTTCCACATATTTGTATTCTCTTCAATTTCTTTCTTCAGTGTCTTATAATTTTCCAAGTACAAGTTTTTTATATCCTTGATTTAAGTTTATTCCAAGGTATTTTATTATTCTTTTTTTTTTTTTTTTTTTTTTTTAAGAGAGAGAGAGACAGAAACAGGAAGGGAGAGATGAGAAACATCAACTTGTAATTGAGTACCCATTTGTTCTCTGATTGCTTCCTATACATGCCTTAACTGGGGGGCTCCAGGCAAGCCAGTGACCCCTTACTCAAGCTAGCAACCTTGGGCTCAAGCCAGCAACCATGGGGTCATGTTGATGATCCCACGCTCAAGCTGGCGACCTCAGGATTTCTTTCAATCCTGGGACCTCAGCACCCCAGGTCAACACTCTACCCACTGTGCCATCAACGGTCAAGCAGTATTTTATTCTTTTTGAAGCAACTGTGAATGGGTTTGTTTTCTTAGTTTCCCTTTCTGATAGTTCATTATTGGTGTATAAAAGTGCAAGCAATTTCTGGATATCTTTGTATCCTGCTACTTTCTTGAATTCATTTATCAGTTTTAGTAGTATTTTGGTGGAATCTTTAGGGTTCTCTACATACAGTATCATGTCATCTGCAAATAATGACAGTTTTACTTCTTCCTTTCCAATTAAATTTTTTTTTTTCTTTTTCCGAAGCTGGAAACGGGGAGAGACCAACAGACTCCCGCATGCGCCCGACCGGGATCCACCCGGCACGCCCACCAGGGGCGACGCTCTGCCCACCAGGGGGCGATGCTCTGCCCCTCCAGGGCATTGCTTTGTGGCAACCAGAGCCACTCTAGCGCCTGGGGCAGAGGCCAAGGAGCCATCCCCAGCGCCCGGGCCATCTTTGCTCCAATGGAGCCTTGGCTGCGGGAGGGGTTAGAGAGAGACAGAGAGGAAGGAGGGGGTGGGGGTGGAGAAGCAAATGGGCGCTTCTCCTATGTGCCCTGGCCGGGAATCGAACCCGGGTCCCCCGCACGCCAGGCCGACGCTCTACCGCTGAGCTTCCTTTCCAATTTAAATGCCTTTTATTTCTTCTTCTTGTCTGATTGCTGTGGCTAGGATTTCCAGTCCTGTGATAAATAAGCATAAATAAAGCAGAAATCCCTGTCTTGTTCCTGACTGTAAGGGAAATGCTTATAGTTTGTGCCCATTGAGTCTGATGTTGGCTGTGGGTTTATCGTATACAGCCTTTATTACATTGAAGTATGTTCCCTCTATTCCCACTTTGCTGAGAGTTTTTAACATAAATAGGTGCTGGGTCTTATGAAATGATTTTTCTTCATGAATTGCTATGATCATATGGTTTTTAGCCTTTATTTACTTATTTTTGTATTTTCCGAAGTTAGAAGCGGGGAAGCAGTCAGACAGATTACCGCATGTGCCCGACCAGAATCCACCCAGCCTGCCCACCAGGGGGCGATGCTCTGCCCATCTGGGGCATTGCTCCGTTGCAGCTGGAGCCATTCTAGCACCTGAGGCGGGGGCCATGGAGCTGTCCTCAGCGCCCAGGCCAACTTTGTTCCAGTGGAGTTTTGGCTGCAGGAGGGGAAGAGATAGAGAGGAAAGAGAGGGAGAAGGGTGGAGAAGCAGATGTGCGCTTCTCCTGTGTGCCCTGACTGGGAATCGAACCTGAGACTTCCACACACCAGGCTAACGCTCTACTGCTGAGCCAAATGGCCAGAGCCTAGCCTTTATTTTAATCATGTGGTGTATCACGTTTACTGATTTGTGGATGCTGTATCCACCTTGCATCCCTGGAGTAAATCCCACTGGAGCATGGTGTATGACCTTTTTGATGTATTGCTGGATCCAGTTTGCTAATATATTTGTTGAGGGTTTTAGAATCAATGTTCATCCGGGATATTATAAGAAAATTCAAGGAACTTAGTGAGAACCACAACAGCATTAAAAAAAAAACACATAGAAACCATAGAAAAAGATTGCTCGGAAATGAGGAATACAATATCTGATATCAAGAATATACAGGAAGGAATGAACAGGGAATGAAGAAGAGGATCGAATTAGCAATTTGCAATATAAGGTAGAAAAATAAACCCAATCAGAGAAGCAAAAAGAAAAAATGAATTAGAAAGAATGAGGGTAGTTTAAGGGACCTTCAGGACTACATGAAGCTTAACAACATCACACCCACAGCATAGGGGTACCAGGAGAAGAGCAAGAGCAAGGGATCAAGAACAATAATGACCCAAATGATATATTGTAGAATTGTGCACCTGAATCCTGCATAATCTTATTAACCAATGTCACCCCAATAAATTCCATAAACATTTTTTAAAAGGAAATGATGACCGAAAACTCTCCAAATCTGGTGAAAGAAAAATCACACAAGCCCAGGAAGTGCAGAGAATCCTAACAAGATGAATCCAAAGAGGCCCACACCAAGACACATCATAGTTAAAATGGCAAAGGTTAAAGACAAAGAGAGAATCTTAAAAGCCACAAAAGAAAGGCAGTTTAGCTACCTACAAGAAAGCTCTCATTAGACTGCCAGCTGATTTCTCAACAGAAATATTTAAAGTGATAAAAAGCAAGAATTTACAACCAGGACTGCTTTACCAGCAAGGCTATCATTTAAAATTGAGCCTGACAAAGCGGTGGCGCAGTGGATAGAGTATCGGATTGGGACGCGGAGCACCCAGGTTCGAAACCCCGAGGTCGCTGGCTTGAACATGGGCTCACCAGCTTGAGCCCAGAGTCACTGGCTTGAGCAAGGGGTCACTCAGTCTGCTGTAGCCCCACGGTCAAAGCACATGTGAGAGCAATCACTGAACAACTAAGGTGCTGCAGCGAGGAATTGATGCTTCTCATCTCTCTCTCTTCCTGTCTGTCTGTTCCTGTCTGTACCTCTCTCTGTCTCTGTTACACACACACATGCACATAAAAAAGAAAAAATTGAAGAAATAAAGAGCTTCCCAGACAAGAAAAAGTTAAAGGAGTATTTACCACTAAACCAGTATTCAAGAAATGTTAAAGGGCCTGCGAGAAAAAGAAAAAAGGAGGAGGAAGATGGAAGAAGAAACAATAAGAAAAAAGAAGGAGGAAGAAGGAAGAAGAAGGAGAAAGAAGGAAGAAGAAGGAGAAAGAAGAAAGGAGGATATGAAGAAAAAAGAGGAGGAGGAGGGGGAGGAGAAGAAAAAGGGAAGAAGAAGGAGGAAGAAGAAGGGAAAGAGGAGGAGGAAGAAGAAGGGAAGAAGGAGGAGGGGAGGAGGAAGACAATGATGACAACAAAAACAGAGGAGCATAGTTAAAGGAGATTTTAAAAAGAAAGAGAAAGAATGTAGCTTTGCACAGTGGCAGTACCATAGCCAATGAGGTTTATTCAAGGTACAATTATTGCTAATTAAGAGAGAAAGAATATAGCTCCAGCAACAGTCTCTCAAGCATGAGGAAAATCAGCATGAAGATAAAGTCCATAATATAAAAGATTATAATTACACAAAAAATCCAAAAACAAAAACAGTCACATGGACAGTAACACACAAAATAATGAAACAAGACCCTATTTTATACCATACAATAAATCAAATCAAAATGAATGAAAGACTTGAACAAAAAACCTTAGATCATTAAACTCAGTAGAAAACATAGAGTGTAAGCTTCTTGAAATAGGTCTTAGCAATGACATTTTGGTTTTGACACCAAAAGCAAAGACAACAAAAGAAAAGTAAACAGATGGGATTACAGCAAATTAAAAAGCTTCTGTACATCAAAGGAAACTATCAACAAAATCAATGGCAACCTACTGAACAGGAGAAAATATCTGCAAATCATATAGCTGATAAGGGGTTAATAGCCAAAATATATAAAGAACTCATACAATTTAATAGCAAATAAATAAAAAAATAAATAAAATCCCTGAAAATGGATAGAGGACCTGAATTGGTATTTTTCCAAAAAGATATCAGATGCTCAATAGGTACATAAAAAGGTGCTCAACATCATTAATCATCAAGAAAATGCAAATCAAAAACACAATAAGATATCACTTCATACCTGTTATAATAAGCATAACTATTATCAAAAAGACAAAAAATAACAAGTATTAGGAGCATGCAGAGAAAAGGAAACCCTTGTGCACTATTGAGAGGAATGTAAATTGGGACAGCCACTGTGGAAAAGTATGAAGTTCCTTTAAAAATTAAAAATATAACTAACATATAATATACATCTCCATCCAAAAGGAAAGAAAATTACTATCTTAGAGATACCTGCACCTAAAGTTCAGTGCAGCATTATTTACAATAGCCAAGACATGAAAGCAATCCAGGTGTCCACTGATGGATGAATGGATAAAGAAAATGTGATAGCCCTGGCCAAAAGGATCAAGTATTGACCTAGCAAGCCAGAGGACGTAGGTTTGACTCCCAGTCAGGGCACATATGAGAAGCAATCAATGAGTACACAACTAAATGGAACAACTAAGTGAAAGTGAAACAAGTTGATGCCTCTCCCCCTACTTTCCTCTCTCTCACGTCAATAGAAACTTTAAAAAAAAGAAAAGATGATACACATACACACTAGTATGCAGCCATAAAAAATAAGGACACCTTTCCATCTGTGACAACATGGATAGATCCTGAAGGTATTATCCTAGATAAAATAAGAAAGGAAAAGACAAATATTATATCATCTCACTTATATGTGGAATAAAAAAATCCAAACTCTCCAAAACATAGAATATGATTGGTGGTTGCCAGAGTGGAGGGGCGAGGGGTGGGGGGAAAGAATGAAGGTGGTCAAAAGGTACAAACTTCAAGATGTAAAATAAATTCTGAGGATGTAATATTCTGCATGGTAACTATAGTTAACAATACTGTATTGTATATTTGAAAGTTGCTGAGAGTAATCTTAAAAGTTCTTATCATAAGAAAAATAATTTTAACTATGTGAGGTGATGGATGTTAACTAAACTTATGGTAATTATTTTACAATATATGCATATATCAAATCATTATTTTGTACACCTTACACAATTATGAAATTACATGTCAATTCTATCTCAATTAAAAAAGATTTAGAAGCCCTAGCTGATTGGCTCAATGGTAGAACACAGGTAGAACTTTCACATGTCCCGGGTTTGATTCCCGGTCAGGGCACACAGGAGAAGCGCCCATCTGCTTCTCCACCCCTCTCTTCCCCCTCTCCTTCCTCTCTGTCTCTCTCTTCCCCTCCTGCAGCCAAGGCTCCACTGGAGCAAAGTTGGCCCAGGTGCTGAGGATGGCTCCAAGGCCTCCACCTCAGGCGCTAGAATGGCTCTGGTGCAACGGAGCCAGATGGGCAGAGCATCGCCCCCTGGTGGGCATGCCAGGTGGATCCCGGTTGGGCGCATGCGGGAGTCTCTCTGCCTCCTCGCTTCTCACTTCAGAAACACACACACACACACAAAGTCAGAACCCAGATCAAAATAAAGGGGGTCCTCGGTTACAATAGTTTCAAAATACAACATTTCAAGTTTACGATGCTCACTCCCATAAAAACTTTAAAAAATTGAGATATGAGTGTTTCAGCTTATGCTGTTAGCCTCACACTTATGGACTACGTGCAGGGGTCCCCAAACTTTTTACACAGGGGTCCAGTTCACTGTCCCTCAGACCGTTGGAGGGCCGCCACATACAGTGCTCCTCTCACTGACCACCAATGAAAGAGGTGCTCCTTCCGGAAGTGCTGCAGGGGGCCGGATAAATGGCCTCAGGCGGCTACATGCGGCCCACGGGCCGTATGAACTAGTTTGGTTGCACAAGGCAGAAGAATACGCAGTAACACGGCCTAAGAATGAGAGAGTTGACATCCCCCAGTACACTTACCTACGTCATTCTGTACCGTTAAAAGCACAAGTGTTACATTTGTGTTGCTTTGTTTGGTGAGTTTTGGGCCCTTAACATGGTTCCTAAACAAAAGTCAGTCTTTAGACGGTAGTGCTTAGAAGAAGAGGAAAGCCATCACGATGGATGTCACATAGCTACTGGCTTCACATTGAAAGGAGTTGTCTGCAGATGACCCCATTCAACTGGAGAAGCAGCTGATTGAAGAGGAAGAGATAGAAATCCCAGAACCTGAGAGATTTACTACCAAGGGTTTGGCAGAAGGTTTTTCTATGGTAGAGGGTGGGTTGGCAAAATTTCACGCTGTGGACCCCAGCAAAGACAGATTCAGTAAGGTGTACAGAGCTGTTATGGACGCCTTGCAATGCTATAGGCAGATTTTGGAAGAGAAGTAATCAACCTTCCAGACTAGCCTGGAACAAAATTCTTTAAGAAGGTAGAGGCCTGCAACAGATCCTGTACCCTCTACATCAGCTGCTTCTCGAAATAACATCTGCAGTACAGGTAGAATCATCCCCAGCATCTCCTGCATGTTCCTTAGACAATCCTGATTCAGCTGACCCAGTATCTCCAGCACCTTCTGCAGGTTCTCCTGCCTCTCCAGCTTCCTCCTCTCAATAGGTCACTCTCTCCCACCTTGTCATGCCCCTTCCAGTGTGCAAGCAACCACAGGAATAAAGGGAAGGAATTGTTTTACACTCATTTTTTGTTACTTTTTTCTGTAAATACAGTACAGTGTACAGTACAGTATATGTATGTCCCTTTCCTTTTTCTGTGGCTTGTGTTTTTATGTACTAGATTATGATTTTATAAATACAACTGTGTTAGGATACGTAAGTGACTTAGGCTAAGTTATGTTTCAAGTTATACCAAAATGCAGGTTATATCATCACTGTTGTAGGAACAGAATTGTATCGTAACCTGAGGACCCCCTGTATCCCTAAGGCCTATCTTACCTCTGGATCTTTCAGTTTGATGTGGAGGAAAACTGTATGACTGAGTTAAATATCAGCTTTTTCACTTGTTAGCTTGTTACTTAATCTCTACACGCCACACAAGGAGTAACAGCAGCACTTATCTCAAAGGGTTATTGCACAGGGGCAATCAGCCAACGTATGTTCAATACTTAATATACTGCCTGGTATATAAGAAGTGCTCAACGTATGCTGCCTATTAGTATCAAAATTAGTAATAATGAGCATTATTTTGTAATGACACAGATATAAACTAAAATTTCTGGTTCTTCTATTTACCTTTCTTTTGTGACTATGGACATATTAACCTCTTTTAGGTTCAATTTCCTCAACTATAAGATGAGGTAAAAGTTATAGTTAGAATTAAATCAAATACTATTTTTTAAAAACACACTTGAAACAAAGCCTGGCACAGAAAGTGTGATAAATGGTTGCTAGCATCATCATTATATGATAGGTACAAATTGCTTCTCAGTGTTCTTGTACCTATTTTTTTTTCTTTTCCAAGTGGGGGGGGGGGGATAGACTGCACATGTGCTCCGACAGGGATCCACCTGGCAACCCCCAACTTGGGTTGATGCTCTGTCTATCTGGAGCCATCCTCAGCTCCACAAAGCCATCCTCAGCACCCGGGGCTGATGTACTTAAACCAATCGAACCATGGCTACAGGAGGGGAAGAGAGTGAGAAAGGGGAGGAGGAGAGGTAGAGAAGCAGATGGTTGCTTCTCCTGTGTGCCCTGACCAGAAATCGAACCAGGGACATCCATACGCCAGGCCAACACTACCACTGAGCCAACTAGCTAGGGCCTCAATTTCTATTTCTGCTACTGGGACACAAGAGAATTCTCACTTCTTAATACTAAATACTGTCATTTATTTTTTTTTTTTGTATTTTTCTGAAGTTGGAAACGGGGAGGCAGTCAGACAGACTCCCGCATGCACCTGAGCGGGATCCACCCGGCATACCCACCAGGGGGTGATGCTCTTCCCATCTGGGGTGTTGGTCTGTTGCAACCAGAGCCATTCTAGCACCTGAGGCAGAGGCCATGGAGCCATCCTCAGCACCCGGGCCAACTTTGCTCCAATGGAGCCTTGGCTGCGGGAGGGGAAGAGACAGAGAGAAAGTAGAGGGGGAGGGGTGGAGAAGCAGATGGGCACTTCTCCTGTGTGCCCTGGCCCAGAATCAAACCCGGGACTCCTGCATGCCAGGCCGATGCTCTACCACTGAGCCAACCAGCCAGGGCCTGTCATACTTTTTTAAATTGACTTTTTTAGAAAGAGAGAAGAAGGGAGAGGGAGAAAGAGAGAAACATAGATTTGTTGTTCCACCCATTTATTAATTCATTGGTTGATTCTTGTATGTGTCCTGACCAGTGATTGAATCCGCAACCTTGGTCTATCAGGTTTATGCTCTAACCAACTAAGCTATCTGGCCAGAGCTCCCAGACACCCCTCCCCCCAATCTGATGGATATGAATTAGTGTCTTACTATAATTGCATTTCTTTCATTACTAGTAATGTTGAGCATCCCTTTATCGATTGATTGATTGTTTAGACTTCCTTTTTGTGTGTGTAAATTAGCAGTTTTTATCGTTTGCCTATCCTTTCTCTGTTCACTCCTGTGACTGATCACCTTGACCTAGGACCCTGGTTGGCAAACTGCAGCTCGCGAGCCACATGTGGCTCTTTGGCCCCTTGAGTGTGGCTCTTCCACAAAATACCATATGAGGGCACCACCTTGATAAGGAATGTACCTACCTATATAGTTTAAGTTTAAAAAATTTGGCTCTCAAAAGAAATTTCAATCGTTGTACTGTTGATATTTGGCTCTGTTGACTAATGAGTTTGTCAACCACTGGCCTAGGACATCACTATCTCATAGAGTATTTCACTGGAATCCTTTGCCTCTGTACTCTCAAATATTTTAAGACCCTCACTAGTTCTTTGACACTATAGTCTTCCTCTCCATAATATTGTTGCCACTTAACTCTCACCTACAGACTAAAGCCCACTAAGTTCAGCAGGAAACATTTACGGAGTTCTATCCAGCACAACACTCTGGATATCATCATGCATTCAACCTTGCTGCTAGTCTTGTCCTGACCTCACTCCTTGGTTCTGACAACTGGGATTCTGCCTAGTTACTCTTTCATTCCCTTCTCAATGCTCTATGGGTCTTTGTATACATTTCTCTTTTTAAAAACACTTAAAGAGGGTTTTTTATAACTTATTCACAATTTTATTATTCACTCTCTCTGTATCAGTCTGTCTTGATTATGAGTCCCTGAGTGATAAAGACCATGACTTGTTTATATCCCTAGCACCTAACACAGTGTTTCAAATTCTCCGAGTGCCTAAGAAGAAAAGAAGGAAGAATGAATGAAAATGACTATTAAACTATCCAGTACCCTGGACTTTCTAGGACTAAGGACTTTCTAAGAGTAAGGCCTTCACTCCTTTTTTCCATTCTACTACCCCTTGCCTGCTCCCATATGGCCAAATGTCAACCTCAGAATGACAAGCACCAGCTTGCCTTGTATGCTTCATCTATCTCTTATAAACAATGTACTGGATTCCCCTGATGTTGACAACTCCAATGGACTACCACCTGTTATCCACTGACCAGGTTCACCTAGCATGTACACCTCCCTGACCCCATTCATTTTGTCAAATATGACTGTACTTCGCTGGACTAGGTCAGCGTGACCCATAATGTCACCAACCACACACTATTCATAAGATTTTCTCCCTAAAGTACTATTTTTATCACATCGTTTGCCTACTCAAGAAACCCTAAACAATAATGCATGCAGAAGATAAAAAAGTGAGCCTATAATTTAAGATTCATTCTACATTACTAACCAAACTTCATTTCCTTCAGTTCTTCAGCATAAATTATATACTCTGATGAGGTGTGTTTGTTTTTTTATTCTCCCTCTCAAATGGGTTTTATTTTTGTTTGATTTTTTTTTTTTTTGCTTACATTCTTTCCCTCAACCTCATCTCCTCAAATCAAATACAATTCTTAAAATCTAAATGTCCCTGAAGGAGGTAATATCAACCAATTGATACTCAAGATTAGATTTTCAGATATTAGCAAATTGGTCACCTAGTAAGGCTCTGAAGGAGGAAAAATAAATAGGACAATTATCATAAGAGTTCCCTGAAGACAAATAAGAGAGTCTGTTAACACAGAACTAGAGAAAGAAGTCGACAAGGTAGCACTGATCACTGGGAATTACAGGTTGTTGATCCAAAGAAAATACAGGATGTGCCCTGGCAGGATAGCTCAGTTGGTTAGAGCTCCATGCCAAAGCACAGAGGTTGCAGGTTTGATCCCTGGTCAGGGCACATACAGGAACATATTGATGTTCCTCCTGTCTCTCTCTCTCCTTCTTCTGATCTCACTAAAATCAATAAATAAAAAATAAAAATAAAACTTTAAAAAACAGAAAATATAAGATGGAACTGTATCAACAAACCAATTTTAACTTTCTGCTTATGTCTTTCTTACATTTAAGAAATCCTGGCCCTGGCCACTTGACTCAGTGGATGGAGCGTCAGTGCAGTGTGCAGGCATCCCGGGTTTGATCCTTGGTTTGATCCCCAGTCAGGACACACATAAAAGCGACCATCTGCTTCTCTTCCCCTCCCTGTCCCTCTTCTCCCTCTCTTCTCCTCTCAGCCAGTGACTCAACTGGTTCAAGTGTCAGCCCCAGACACTGAGTATAGCTTGGTTGGTCTGGGCGTGGGCCCCAGATGGGGGTTGCTGGGTGGATCCCTGTCAGAGTGCATGTGGGAGTCTGTCTCTCTACCTCCCCTCCTCTCACTAAAAAAAAAAAAGAGAGAGAGAGAGAAAGATAAAAAGATGAAATCCTAAATAATAATAAATCTTCTAAAACAGTAGTCAGCAAACCGCCGCTTGTGAGCTACATGCAGCTCTTTGGCCCCTTGAGTGTGGCTCTTCCACAAAATACCACGTGCAGGCGCAAAGGCCAGAACAATGTACCTACCTATATAGTTTAAGTTTAAAAATTTGGCTCTCAAAAGAAATTTCAATCGTGTACTGTTGATATTTTGGCTCTGTTGACTAATGAGTTTGCTGATCACTGCTCTAAAAGGAAGGAAATTCTGAACATACAAACTAGATCTTTACCAACCACTCAAAATACCACCACTAGGGCTTTTTCTTAATCTTCTTGGTCTTAAACACTATAATCCAATAGAGAATGCCTGTGGTCTGTCATAAAACTTGGTACAAAAGAGAAATAATTAGTGATATCTCCACCCAAAAGAGACAATAAGAGGTAGACTTAATTTAGACAGATAATATCTATGGGTATTATAGCAAGGTAGCACCTTGCTAGTTAAACAGAGATTTTTACTGCGATATCAAAAAGAATTTGGGACCCTGGTCAGTTTTTCTTTTCCAAACGAGAGGAGGGGAAATAGAAAGACAGACTCCCCACATGCGCCTGGTCCGGAATCCACCCAGCAACCCCTGTCTGGGGCTGATGTTCTGTCCATCTTGGGCCATGTTCACAATTGAGCTATTTTTAGCACCTGAGATGGAAGCTTCACAAAGCCAATCTCAGAGCCCAGGTACATTCATTCAAACCAATCAAATCATGGCAGTGGGAGGGGATGAGAGAGAGAGAGAGAAAGAAAAGGGGGAAGGCAAGGGTGAAGCAGATGGTTGCTTATCCTATGTGCCCTAACTGGGAATCAAACCCAAAACTTCCATAAGCCAGGTCGATGCTCTACTACTACTGAGCCAACCAGCCAGGGGAAAAAAGCCATTTAGTAATAGAGTAAACAGCTGAGATGAAAAAATCCCAAATCTACTAACAATAATGTCCTAGAATTCAGAAACAAATTCCAAGTCATTTACAAATTAGTTAACACTGAGATTCCCCAAAGATGGACTACTATCCTAATAAGGACACTACAAACCAGTGTTAGTTTCCTTACCCATCTGTCATTTACTCCTTAGAGTTACCTATTCCCCACCAAAAACAAACAACAAACCACATTCACCCTAATAACAACTCATGAAATATATATTTACACCATGGGAGATAAAAATATAAAGCTAGACCCAGTTCTCAAAGAATTTACAATGTTGTTGAAAGAAATGAAATTACTACAAGACTAATATAGACAATATAAGATCAAATCATAGCTTATAAGAACAAAGAATAAGTGTTACAAAGAAATTACTAGATTGGCTGGCTTAAAATGCATCATAGAGCTTAGAGCTTGACTGAGTTTACTTGATACGGATACAAAAAAAGGGGGGGGGTATGCTCCACACCAACTCCCCAGGAAAAATAATTCCACCAAGGAATCTAAAATGCAAAGGCTCATTCCAGCTCTCATGATAAAGCCCATCTAACAATCCCTTAGGTTCTAAGTAACTCACTAGGAGCCAAAGGCAAAAGGAACTTTCCAAACTCTTCATTCTAGATAACTATCAAAGGAAATTCTTTCATATGTTTTTTTTCTTCTAAAAGCTGGATAGCTTTATATTTAACATTTTAAGTTCATTTTTGTATCATGGGTATGGTTTAGGTCAAGATGCATTATTATTTTTTCTAATAGTTTATTAAAAAATTTTAAATTATTGCCTGACCAGGAGGTGGCGCAATGGAGAGCACTGGCCTGGGATGCTGAGTACCCAAGGTCGCTGGCTGGAGCATGAGCTCACCAGCTTGAGTGTGAGATCACAGACATGACCTCACAGTCGCTGGCTTGAGCCCAAAGGTCGCTGGCTTGAGCCCAAGGTCACTGGCTTGAGTTGGGGCCATAGGCTCAGTCCCCTGGGGTCAATCAAGGCATATATGAGATCTCTATTCTGTTTCACTGATCTATATGTTTATCTTTTTGCTAACACTATTATCTTGATTATGGTAGCTTTGTACTGAGTTTGAAAACCATGTAGTTTAATTTTTCCAATATTTTTCTTCTTCAAAATTGCTCTGGCTATTCTAGGTCCTTGGCCTTTCTATAGAAATTTTAGAATCAGTTTTTTTATAACTACAAACAGTGCTATTGGGATCTTTGTTGATAATGTGTAAAATCTATAGATCAATTTGGGAAAAACACACATCTTTGCGACAATGAATCTTCAAATTCATGAATATGATATGTCTCTCCATTTAAATCTTTGTTTATTTTTAATCAGAATTTCATAGTTTCCAACATAAAGATACATATTTTATTAACTTTAAACATAAATATTTCATTTTGAAGGAGCTATTATAAATTTTTTAAATTCAATTTTCAATTGTTTATCACTAGTATACAGAAATATGATTCCTTTTTGTGGGTTGACCATGAATCACTTACTAAACTCATTTATTCTAGGAATTTTTTTGTGGATTCCTTGGGATTGTCTACATAAACAGTCATGCCACCTGCAAATAGAGACGGTTTTGTTTCTTCCTTTCCAATCTGTATGCTATTATTTCTCTGAATATTTTTGGCACACCACACTCACTGTCTTCTCATTCTGGATCTCTCATGACACAAATGTGAGACCTGATGACAGTCTCATAGGTTCCCAAGATCACTTATTTTTAACCTTCCTTTTTGTTGTTGCAGCTGAATCATTGCTATTGCTCTATTTTCACATTCACCGACTCTTTCACCTGTCATGCCCACTTTGCTATTGAGCCTATCCAGTAAATTTTTTATTTCCATGATTGTATTTCTCAGTTCTAAAATTTATATTTAGTTCTTTGTATCTTCTATTTCTTTCCTGAGGTATTTTATCTTCTTGCTTACTCCTGGGACGCGGTCATTAGAGCTGATTTTAAAAGTCAACGAGATAACTTTTTTTTTTATTTATGATTTTAATTTGTGTTTACATTGATTCAAGTGTTCCACGAATATATCTCCCCAACCCTTTATTCCCCTCAGCTCCCCCGGCCCCTCCCACCAATGCTTTTCTCCCTTCCCTCCAGGATTTGCTGTCCTGTACTCTATAATGCTGTTATGTATATATAATTTCATTAATCTCTTTCCCTTCTCTGATCCCATCTTTTCTTCTACTTTCTCTCTGACTGCTTTCCCTCTGGTCCCTTTGATCCCGCCTCTGCCTCTGTTCTGTTGCTCAGTTCACATTGTTCATTGGATTCCTCAAATGAGTGAGGTCATATGATATTTGTCTTTCTCTGCCTGGCTTGTTTCATTTAGCATGATAGTTTCCAGGTCCATCCATGCTGTTGCGAAAGGTAAGATTTCCTTCTTCCTCACGGTCATGTCGTATTCCATTGTATATATATATATATCACATCTTTTTAATCCACTCATCAACTGATGGACACTTCAGCTGTTTCTTGGCTATTGTAAACAATGCTGTAATAAACACGGGGGTACATTTCTTCCTTTGAATCAGTTATTTGGTATTCCTAGGATATATTCCTAAAAGTGGGATAGCTGGGTCAAAGGACAGTTCCATTTTTAACTTTTTGAGGAATCTCCATACTGTTTTCCACAGTGGCTACACCAGTCTATATTCCCACCAGCAGTGCAGGAGGGTTCCCTTTTCTCCACATCCTCGCCAGCACTTATTATGTGTTGTTTTGTTAGTGAGTGCCATTCTGACAGGTATTAGGTGGTATCTCATTGTGGTTTTAATTTGCATTTCTATAATGGTTAGTGATGTTGAACATTTTTTCATATGCCTATTGGCCATCTGTATGTCCTCCTTGGGGAAGTATCTATGCATTTCTTTTGCCCATGTTTTTTAATTGAATTGGTTATCTTCCTGGTGTTGAGTTTTACAAGTTCTTTATAAATTTTGGTTACTAACCCCTTATCAGAAGTATTGGCAAATATATTCTTCCATTGTGTGGGTTGTCTTTTTATTTTGTTAATGGTGTCTTTTGCTGTGCAAAAGCTTTTTAGTTTCACACAGTCCAATTTGTTCATCCTGTCCTCTATTTCACTTGACCGTGGAGATAAATCAGCAAAAATATTGCTATGAGAGATATCAAAGAGTTTACTGCCTAGGTTTTCTTCCAAGATGTTTATGGTTTCATGACTTACATTTAAGTCTTTTATCCATTTTGAGTTTATTTTTGTGAATGATGTAAGTTGGTGATCCAGTTTCATTATTTGCAAGTATCAGTCCAAATTTCCCAAAACCATTTGTTAAAGAGACTATCTTTACTCCATTGTATACTCTTACCTCCTTCATCAAACATCAATTGTCCATATAAGTATGGGTTTATTTCTGGATTCTCTGTTCTGTTCCATTGATCTGTATGCCTCTTCTTATGCCAATACCAAGCTGTTTTGAGTACGATGGGCTTGTATAACTTGATATCAGGAAGTGTGATACCACCCACTTTATTCTTCTTTTTCAAGATTGCTGAGGCTATTCATGTTCTTTTTTGGTTCCATATAAATTTTTGGAATGTGTTCTATATCTTTGAAGTATGTCATTGGTGTTTTAATGGGAACTGCATTGACTTAATAGATTTCTCTGGGTAATATAGACATTTTAATGATGTTTATTCTTCCTATCCATGAACATGATATATGCTTCCACTTGTTTGTATCTTCCTTGATTTTGTTTATCAATGTTTTATAATTTTCCGAGTACAAGTCTTTAACCTCCTTGGTTAAATTTACTCCTCGGTACTTTACTTTTTGTTGTTCTTGTTGCCAATAGTGAAGGGGATTGTTTTCTTAATTTCTCTTTCAGGCAGTTCATTGTTGGTGTATAAAAATGCCACTGATTTCTGAATATTGATTTTATATCCTGCCACCTTGCTGAATTCATTTATCAGTTCCAGTAGTTTTTTGACTGAGACTTTAGGATTTTCTATGTAAAGTATCATATCATCAGCAAATAATGATAGTTTTACTCTTCTTTTCCAATTTGAAAGCCTTTTATCTCTTCTTGTCTGATTGCTGTGCCTAGGACTTACAGAATTATGTTCAATAAGAGTGGTAAAAGGGGGCACCCCTGCCTTGTTCCTAATCATGAGGGCATTTTTCATTTTTGCCCATTGATTATGATGTTGGCTTTGGGTTTGTCATAGATGGCCTTTATCATGTTGAGGTATGATCCCTGTATCCTCACTTTGCTGAGTATTGATCATAAACCAGTGCTGGATTTTATCAAATGCTTTTTCTGCATCTATTGATATTATCATGTGATTTGTATCCTTTTTGTTTATGTGTTGAATCACACCGATTGATTAGCAGACATTGTACCAGCCTTGTCTCCCTAGAATAAATCCCACCTGATCATGATGTATAATTTTTTTCATGTGTTGCTGGATTTGGTTTGCTAACATTTTTTTTTTTCATTTTTCTGAAGCTGGAAACAGGGAGAGACAGTCAGACAGACTCCCGCATGTGCCCGACCGGGATCCACCCGGCACGCCCACCATGGGGCGATGCTCTGCCGACCAGGGGGCGATGCTCTGCCCATCCTGGGCGTCGCCATGTTGCGACCAGAGCCACTCTAGCGCCTGAGGCAGAGGCCACAGAGCCATCCCCAGCGCCCGGGCCATCTTTGCTCCAATGGAGCCTTGGCTGTGGGAGGGGAAGAGAGAGACAGAGATGAAAGCGCGGCGGAGGGGTGGAGAAGCAAATGGGCGCTTCTCCTGTGTGCCCTGGCCGGGAATCGAACCAGGGTCCTCCGCACGCTAGGCCGACGCTCTACCGCTGAGCCAACCAGCCAGGGCGGTTTGCTAACATTTTGTTGAGAATTTTAGCATCTTAAGTTCATCAGTTATATTGGTCTATAGTTTTCTTTCTTTGTAGGGTCATTCCCTGGTTTTGGAATCAGTTTTATGCTCGCCTCATAAAAGGAGTTTGGGAGTCTTCCTCCTCTTGAATATTTTGAAATAGCTTGAGAAGGATAGAAGTTAGTTCTTCTTTGAATATTTGGTAAAATTTGCCCGTGAAGTCATCTGGCCTAGGACTTTAGTTTGTTGGGAAGTTTTTTATAACTGTTTCAATCTCATTTGATGAAATCGGTCTGTTTAGGTTTTCTGGTTCTTCTGTGTTGATTTTTGAAAGATGATATGTTTAGAGGAATTTGTCCATTTCACCTATGTTGTCTAATTTTATGGCACATAGTTCTTCATAGTATTTCTTACAATCCTTTGTATTTCTGCTATCAGTTGTTACTTCTCCAATCTCATTTCTAATTTTATTTATTTGAGTCCTCTCTCTTTTTTTCTTGGTGAGTCTGGTTAAAGGTTCATCTATCTTGTTTACCTTTTCAAAGAACCAGCTCTTGGTTTCATTGATACTGTGTATTTTTTTTGTTTTATAGCCTCTATGTCATTTCTTTCCGCTCTGATATTTATTATTTCCTTCCTTCTACTTCCTCTAGGTTTTACTTGTTCTTTTTCTAATTCTTTTAGAAGCAGGGTCAAATTGTTTACTTGAGATTTTTCTTGCTTCTGAAGGTATGCCTGTAGTGCTATGAACTTCCCTCTCAGGACTGCTTTTGCTGTGTCCCATAAATTTTGAGTTGTTGTATGTTCATTTTCATTTGTTTCAAGGAAATTTTTTATTTCTTCCTTGATCTCATTGTTAACCTATTCATTATTTAATAACATGCTATTTAGTTTCCAAGTGTTTGAGTGTTTTTCAGTTTTCTATTGTAGTTATTTCTAGTTTCATGCCATTGTGATCTGAGAAGATGCTTGCTACGATTTCAATCTTCTTAAATTTGTTGATACTCATTTTGTGTCTTAGCATATGGTCTATCCTAGAGAATGTACTATGAGCGCTTGAAAAGAATGTATATTCTGCTGCTTTAGGGTGAAAGGTTCTGAAGATATCTATTAAGTCCAGTTGATCTAGTGTGTCCTTTAAGTCTGCTGTTTCTTTGTTAATTTTCTTTCTTGAGGATTTATCCAGTGATGTTAGTGGGGTATTAAAATCCCCTACTATTATAGTATTGCTGTTGATCTCACCATTTCTGCCCATCAGAATTTGCTTTATATATTTAGGTGCTCCTATATTAGGTGCATAGATATTTATAATGGTTATATCTTTCTGTTGGATTGCTCCCTTTATCATTATGTAGTGACCTTCTTTATCCCTTTCTATAGCCTTTATTTTAAAGTCTATTTGGTCTGATATGAGTATTGGTACCCCAGCTTTTTTTAAATTTCCATTTGCATAAAATATTTTTTTCCATCCTTTTACTTTCAGTCTATGTATATCTTTTGTTTTGAGGTGTGTCTCTTGTAGACAGTACATGTACAGGTCCTGTCTTCTTGTCCACACAGCTACTCTATGTATTTTGATTGGATCATTTAATCCATTTACATTTAAGGTTACTATTGATATGTAGTTGTTTATTGCCATTTTATTCTTTAAAGCTACATTCCTCTTTTACTAGATTCCCCCCTCCTTTGTTCTGTTTACAGCAGGCCCCTTAACATTTCTTGCAGCATTGGTTTGGTTATAATGAATTCCTTGAGTTGTGTTTGTTTGTTTTTTTGTCTAAGAAGCTTTAAATTTCTCCTTCAATTTTAAATGATAGCCTTGCTGGATAAAGAAGTCTTGGTTGTAGGCTCTTGTTCTGCATTACTTTGAATATTTGTTGCCATCCCTCTTCAAGTGTTTCTGTTGAGAAATCAGATGTCATTCTTATGGGGGCTCCTCTGTAGGTAATAGACTGCTTTTCTCTGACAGCTTTTAGTATTCCTTCTTTATCTCTTAGCTTTGGTATTTTAATTATGATGTGTCTTGGTGTAGATTTTTTGGGGTTTCTCTTTAATGGAATTCATTGTGTTTCTTGAACCTGTGTGACTTTTTTCTGCATCAATTTATAGAAGTTTTCAGCTATGATTTCTTTGAACAAAGTCTCTATCCCTGTTCTTTCTCTTCTTCTTCAGGAATTCCTATGATGCGGATGTTATTTCTCTTCATGTTGTCACAGAGCCCTCTTAGAGTTTCCTTAGACTTTTTGAGTCTTTCTTTTTGTTGCTCTGCTTCCGTGCCTTTGTTTATCTTATCCTCTATCTTGCTGATTCAATCCTCAGCTTCATCCATTCTGCTTTTAATTCCTTCCAGTGTGATCTTCATTTCTGATATTGTATTTGTCATTTCTGATTAATTCTTTTTTATTATTTCAATGTCCTTTTTTATACAGTGGTGCCTTGAGATACAAATTTAATTTGTTCTGTATCCGAGCTCATAAGTCAGTCAACTCATATATCAAACTGTCGATACTGGACCCATGCGCCAATGCACCAACTAGCAGAAGCTTCCCGAATCACGACTCATATCTCGGAATTTTGCTCGGATCTCGAATAAAAATACAGACCGAGTTGCAGCTCGTGTCTTAAAAAAAATTCGTATATTGGTCTGTTCGTATCTCAAGGTACCATTGTACTTGCTATCTCTTTATTTAGATGCTCATTATGTCCATCCATTGTTGCTCTAAGATCTTTGAGCATCCTAACAATCATTAATTTAAACTCTGCATCCAATAATTTGGTTATTTCCATCTCATTCAAATCTTTTTCTGGGGATTTCTCTTTTTGATTCATTTGGGTTGCATTTCTCTGCCTTTCCCTTTTTGTCTGTGTATAAGAAGGGTGTGGCCATAGGAATCCGATGGGTGTGACTTCTGTTTTCTAGGTGTGGTCTATCTGCAGGCCTACCATCCCCTTTGCCACTGCTTTGGGTGTTCGGGCATGGGTGTTGTCCGCACTGGCCTGCTGCAGTGGTCACTGCTGCTTTCCCTTCACCTCAGTGGGCGGGACTGTGTTCACATGCCTGGGCTGCAATCCTTGGCCGACCCAGCCTCCACACCGCCCCCTAGGACTGGACTGTGCTCCTGCGTCTGAGCTGTAAGCCTTGGCCAGCCCCCGGCCTTTGTCCTGACCCCACAGGCAGGACTGTGTTTGCTTGCCTGGGCTGCAAACCTTTACCCTGCGGGCGGGGCTGTGCTCCTGCGCCCAGTTGCAAGTCTCAGCCGGTTTCCCGGCTCTCACCTTCCCCTGCAGCTGGACCACTCTTGCACGGCCAGCCCACAGCCACGGGTTGGACCACTTTCATGTGCCCCTTCCGCTGCCATAGCCGCCCTTGGCCTCTGCTAGACAGTACTGTGCTCACTCCGGGCCTCAGTCACGACCAGCCCCAGCTACCGCCCCTGCAGGCTGGACTGCTCTTGCATCTGGGCCGCAGCCGCAGTCAACCCCCCTACTTCTGCCTCTACTGATGGGACTGTGCTTCCGTGTCCCGCTGCCACCCGCCCTCCAGCAAGTAATCAGCTGTGTGGGGATGGTGATGCAGCTCAGACCTTAGCACTCAATACTGTATCCTGGATGGCTCCCCGCTTCTAAGCGATTCTTTGCTCTGACTGCCACAGGAGAGCTTCTGTTTGGCTGGTGACCTGCTTCCCTTAGCTGGTATTGCTGGTTCTAGGGGAAATATTCACTTCAGATTTGGGGAGTGACTCAGCCCAGGGGTTGGGGTGGCTGTCCCTCAAAGTGTTTCTCCCTGTGCCTCCTAGATTAAACTCTCTTCCTGCCTGCTACTCCAGTCATCTCATCTCTCCCCATCCCCTGGAGTCCCGGGTGAGTGGTTGTGAAAGAGGTTTTCTGTGCAGACCCTTTAAGACAAATCCTGGGTCTGAGAAATCTCTTTCTCACAAATAGTATCCTGGCTTGTTTTGCAGCTAAATACTGTCCGTACGCCTCTTCTAGGCTCTGGGGCTTCAGGTTGGGGCTTCGTTCCTGGGGCCCAGGACCCTCTCCTCTGTGCTAAACTCACTTCCCTCCACGCAATTCCCTCTGGGCTGCCGCTTGCTCCTGGGAACTGGGCAGCCCCCTCTGCGTTTCTGCTTTTCCTACCAGTCTCAGTGTGGCTTCTTCAGTGATCCCTGGTTAAAGAGTACAAAGTTGGTTTTTCCAGATGATTGTTCTTAAAATTAAGTTGTAATCCACCTTGTTCTGGGAGTTGGAAGTTGGTACATCTGCCTCCTCCATCACCATCTTGCCACCCCACCGAGATAACTCTTTACCATCTGTGTGGTCTTGGTATTGCGATTGTGTTATCTTTTCTTATGTAAGTTCAGATTTTTCTAATTTATTTTAAGCTGAATAATTGTAGATTATATTCTGGACATTTTTAAATTTATGAGACTCTGGGTCTAATTTAAGTCCCAATGAGAATGTTTGTGGGGGTTTTTTAGTCAGTAATTAACCCAGTTGGGTTCATACTTCAAGTTCTAATCTGTCTTCTGTCGGTTGTGCTTCCAATTTCAATTTAGTAGTGTGTTCCATAACTGTCCCACGTAGTGTCCAGTTTAGGGCTTGGGATGGTATATCTCATATTCAGTCCTCAACATTTATTTAGGCTGTTTAGAATCAGGTTCACACATGCACAGCTTGGAAGTCAGCTCAGCAGTCCATAAGCAACTTTACATGCAATCTTCTGTTTCCCTGGGGCTCCCCTTTCTTAGCCTTCAAACAGAAAGCTGGGCTTCATTAACTGCACTCTGCTATGTACTTCCCATGACTGTGTCAGAAGTCAGGGCCAACCAGCAGAAGAGCACAGAGAGAAGAAAAGCAATGGAATTTGCTCCACTTTCTTGAGAACATAGCTCCTCCAATTTGAGAGGAAAGTTCCCCTCTCTCTGAGATTTAGGCTCCTGCCTAACCCCATTGAGGCCACTGCAGCCACTGCCATGGATTGCCTGAGGCCTGGGGTACAAGAAAATAAAGAAGAAAAAAAAAAGAAAAGGATGTGGGATTGCCACATTTTCTCTGAGCACTGAGAAACCCCTTTTCTGCTCTTTGAGTCAGAAATAGAGGACTTCTGGTGCTTTTTCTGTCCATGTTAATGATGCATACTTCCAGGTTTCAGGATATGTTAAGTTCAGGCGGGGGCATACTGGAAGAAAGAAAATGGTAAACTCACCACCAGTTCACTGGTACTTTGAATTCTGGTCTTCTTCCCCAATCTGCCTCCTACTATTTATTTTTCAGAGTCCTCAAATAGCCACTCCAAGCATTCTGTCCAGGTTTTATAGCTGCATTCAGTGGGAAAGACAGGGTGAAGTATGCTTACTCCATCTTATCTGGAACTAGAACCTGATTGTTTTTCATAACAAAGTTTGTCGAACTGATTGATTTTTTAAAACTATTTGTATAACTTTGATTATAAATTAAAAATTAAAAATAAATAAATGTTATAATAACCTTATTGAAGAAAAGAGAACAGGCAAGCAAGTAGAATCACATTTTTTTAAGCATATCTATTTTGGGATATTACATGCTTGGAAAAAAAATGAAGCCCTTAATTGTACTTTGCTTTATTTCTTTAAATCTTATTTTACCCATGGATTTTTATAAATATTAGGCTTGTTATAAATTTTTTAAAAAAAGAAAAGAAAGGAGTTATCCAAAGCATAAGACAGAAAAAACAAATGGCAGATAAGAGGCCATAAACTGTTTAGGAACTAAAAAAGTCATGCCATGTTAAGATGGGTGGAATTTACCTGAGAAAAGGCAAGCCTTAAAATATTTTAGCAATGGTGGGAGAGTGACATGATCCAATCAATATATTTTGAAGGATCACTCTTTGCTGAACATAAAAGTGCACAGAAAATGAGTTTTACTGTCTGAATCTAAGGGGTCACATCAAGTTGCAGAACAGTATATATACAGTATGATTCCACATGTTGTTGGAAGATATGGGTAAGGGAGGGAGATTTTATACATACACAATTATATTATGTATGTCATACATTATACATATATGACATATATAATGATATGGTTAAATATGTGTGTGGTCAAATAGATTTATGAAATGTACTGACTGTTTCTGGAAAATAAAAACAAGACACCATAACAGTGGTTAACTTTGGAGGAGAGTGAGGGACTAAGAGAAAGGAAACTTTTACTTTTTACTTAATTCTTCTGTTTGATTTTCAAATTTACAGCCTTCAGCCTTAAAAATAGGTTGTAAACAAAAGGAAGGGAGGTCTTATGTATGCATTAGATAAAAAAATAGATATAAGATTAAACAAAACAAGTATGAATGAGCCTAACATTCAGTAGTATTGTTCCTAGCACATAGGAAGCACTCAGACACTGCTACAGATCTCCCCACAAATAAGATATTACCAACCATTTATAAAGTAAGTTCACAAACCAAAATAGCCTTTTAATTAAATTATATTACAGTAATTTACCATGTATTTTCAAGCATTCAGAAATTTAAAAAGATAAAGAATGAATTTTGAGATATTTATAATTATTATATTTTTACTATAAAAGAAATGTTTGCATTATTCTTTCCAATTTCTTAAGAACCAAAAGTATAAAGGGAAAAAGTAAAAGATCCTCTCCTTTCCTGGTACCTCTAATTCCAATACCCAAACATAACCATTCCCAACAGCTTCTTGAGTTCTGTTATGATCCCAGTCTTCCTTTGTGCATATAAAGCACATATAAAAATATGTGTATGTACATACAAAGACACGCACATATACCTTATATTCTTTTTCAAGAAAATGGAGCTCGCCTGACCAGGTGGTGATGCAGTGAATAGAGCATTGACCTGGTTCGAACACCCAGGTTCGAAACCCTGAGATTGCCAGCTTGAACACGGGCTCATCTGTTTGAGCACGGCCTCACCAGCTTGAGCACTGGGTTGCTGGCTAGAGCGTGGGATCACAGAAATGACCCCATGGTTGCTGGCTTGAGCCTAAGGTCGCTAGCTTGAGCAAGGAGTTACTGCCTCAGCTCGAGCCCCTGGTCAAGGCACATATGAGAAAGCAATCAATGAACAACTAAAGTGCCACAACTACCAACTGATGCTTCTCATCTCTCTCCCTCCCTGTCTGTCCTTCTGTCCCTCTCTCTTACTGTCTCTTGGGGGGGGGATCTCTGCTATCCTAGTTCTGATGTGTCATTTTTCTAAGTCCAAACAGAGTAATGAATAAACAAAACCCTGAACTTGCAGATAATGTTAACTCTCCCAACTAGGTAAATGTTAAACATACTGAACAAGTTAAGTTCTCAGAGATCCCCAAACACATTTTAATGAAACAGATGAACCTTAAACAGGGCAAGCAAAATTAATTTGAGGGGGGAAGGTAAATGCACAGGATGAAATAAACAAAAGGGCAGGTAACAAGTTAAAGGATGCAATAAAATGGGTAAGGATTTATTCCTAACCCTTTAGGTCCCAGACATTGACTACTATGCTCTCCCACAAAAGGAGTTATCAGAGACCTTACATCTTTTGATGGAACACATGAACCTTAATGAAGGCAAGCAACTTGGGAGTAACTTTCAGAGACAGTCTTCTAGACTAGAAAGAAGTTACATATTTCTTACATTGTTATGACTAGGGAAAGGAAGCAGTTGTATTTTGCAGCAGTAGCTGGAGATTTCCAGCAGGGAAGGTCGCACTTGCTCTTCTGTAATAGTATCCCTTCTTCCCAACTCTCAGAGCCTGTGTGCTGTAGTCTCAAAGGCAAAAACAAACAAACAAACAAAAACAGGACCAATATCTCAAGGTAAAAGGAGTCCCTGGAAGTCAATACAAAATCCCTTCTTTATGGGCTATATTGTTTCTCTCTACATTTATATGGGGTAAGACAAATTAATTCCCAACTACTTCAACTGAGAATAATAAAGTTATTCAGTGATCGAACAATGGCAGTTACTCGTTTGTTTCTTGAGTAATAACTCACTTGCTTTCAGAGGATTTAGAGGAGAAAATAATTTTTAAATAATTAAATAAGTCTATATTTCCTTTATCCTGCCATACTTATAGTAACTAAATTTCAAAGAGAACAAACCGCTGATGAAATAAAGTTCTACTTGTAGAATAATTCTAGTTCAGAAATTTGGAAAGAATGAAAAAAGGAATAAGAAAAATCACCATTTTACAAGCCCTGCAGAAACAATGGATCTAGGCATGTACTCTTACCAACAAATACCATGAATATCTCATCCAAGGTAATATATAGAGAGAAAAAACTCAGTTTTACTCAAGTTGGTGCTTTGAAAGAACACAAGAGGTAAGATATGCTGATCATTCACAATATGACAGAAAGGGCTAAAATAGGACAGTAAGGCAGTACAATTTTCTAGTCATTCAATGATTTCAGTAGTGATTTTTAAATACAACAAACTTCATTTAGGGTGAACACATTGTGGAAAGAACACATGTAAGAATTAATGAGATATGTGATCTACAGAATACTTTTAAAGAAAAACTATCTTTATGCATAACTATATATTTATACACCCCCTGGACCTAAGTTAACAAAATATAAACTTTTAAAGATCCTAGAAAGACTCCCTTTCATGAAAACATATATAAAATATAAATTATAGTAATTTTACAATTTTCTAAATTCCCAAAACATTAGACCTACCTATATGCAGAGATAAAAATAAAAAAACTTCTCAATCAAATAGAAATCACTTTCTGGAAGACACAAATGATTGTCTTTTATAACAATGAAGAGTTGAATCTCCATATAATATGCTTTTTAGCATCCAAACCATAGTCATCCAAAAGTGACTTGATCAACTAGTATTTATAGCACTCTTTAACAAATTATTCCAGAACTCCAATTATTTATTTTTCTTAAAACAAAGAACCAATGAAAAAATAGTCAGAAATAGAAGAATTATGTTATCGTATTCTCCCATATCTCCATTTGCAAATGTGTGCTATCACACCTACTTTGTGCTATCATTTTGCCACTGAGCAAAAACGTCAGGCTTAAATTATATAATCCCTGCCCTTTAAGAGGCTTGCAATTTAAAATAGAATGTAATGGTATTTTTAAAATAAAATAAACAATGCAAGCAAGTTGAAAAGTCCACATAAGATTAAAACAGGCAAAATCTAGAACTTATTAAAACCTATGAGAAAAGTGTGTTGGTCCAATATAGTGCCCACATTGTGGTCTCAACTATTTCCCAACAAAACGAATAGGGCTTCTTGGAAAAACAGGGTTGCTGATTCCAACTATGGTACAGGGAAAGTTCAAGGAATACCTTAAACATGTGCTGTGCTAGAAAGCAAGAATGGTATCACAGAACACTGGAGTTATGTCAGAAGGACACAGCAGCCAACTTGAAAGGGCTTCCACTACCTAAAGACATGAAAATTTGAGCATCAAAAGAAGAATGACTGCAATAGGTTGAAATTAAATAGGTAAATATACATGACTTCATAGTGATACTTAAAACAGAAAACAAGTCACTAGTCACATAAGGATACAACTCATTATTCTGAAAATTGGTAAATAAAAGGAAAGAAAAATTAAGCCTTTATTCTGTCCTACTTATAGTAACTAAATTTCAGAGGGAACAAACCGCTGATGAGATAAAGTTCTACTTGTAGAATAATTCTAGTTCAGACTTTTGGAAGGAATGAAAAAAGGAATAAGAAAAATCACCATTTTACAAGCCCTGCAGAAACAATGGATCTAGGCATGTAGCCTCTAGGTCAGGCATGGCCAACATCCGGCCCGCCAGGCCACATCCGGCCCGTGTAATGAGTTTATGTGGCCCACGATTAAATTTTTAATATTCTCCGCTACTTTAAAATCTCAGCTACTCAGAAGAGGAAGCGTCTTTGATTATCAGAAATTGAGATATTTAAGAAGATAGTGATACGCGGAAAAGAATTTTGCGTGTGACTAATCTAGGGTTAACTTCCAATAATTGGTTGAATGGATTCGCAATACTTATTTTTTAAAAAATTCCATTATAAAGATTTACAACTTTTGTACTCATCTGTACTCGATATGAACTGTTTGACGTTTAGTGGTGATGTGAAACCCACATTCTTTTAGGCGGAGTTTGCCAGTGCACATCCAAGGTCAAACAATTCGTTATTTTTGTGGGCAAGTGTGCTGAATCAAGTGGCATTGTAGCATAGGCAATAGCTGCAGTTGATAACTGAAAACGTGTCCAGGCTGTTTGTAAAACGAAATAATTGTTTTATTTGCAATATAACTCCTTCAAGTTCATTCTATTAATTAAATATTGTTTCAATTGATTGCGATAGTTTGGATATTTATATGGTATGTAATTATATTTTTATTAAAATATATTTTTATTAAAATAATATTGTATATTAAATTTTTTTTACTCACCTTTATTCATAAACAAATTACATAATAAAATTTTGTTTACTTAAACGAATCGTTTTTGTACTTAACATTTTTTTTTTTTGTATTTTTCTGAAGCTGGAAACAGGGAGAGACAGTCAGACAGACTCCCGCATGCGCCCGACCGGGATCCATCCAGCACGCCCACCAGGGGCGATGCTCTGCCCCTCCAGGGCGTCGCTCTGCCGCAACCAGAGCCACTCTAGCGCCTGAGGCAGAGGCCAAGGAGCCATCCCCAGCGCCCGGGCCATCTTTGCTCCAATGGAGCCTTGGCTGCAGGAGGGGAAGAGAGAGACAGAGAGGAAGGGGGGGGGGGGATGGAGAAGCAAATGGGCGCTTCTCCTATGTGTCCTGGCCGGGAATCAAACCCGGGTCCCCCGCACGCCAGGCCGACGCTCTACCGCTGAGCCAACCGGCCAGGGAACATTTTTTAATTTTAATATTTCCTCCAGCCCGTGAAAAATGTTTTCTTTCTAATCTGGCCTGGGGCAAAAACTGTTGGCCACGCCTGCTCTAGGTCTAACTACCAGTTCACAGACAACATGGTGAATAGAGGAACATGCTAAGACACCACAAGGATGTGAATGGCCAAATCCAGAATTTGAACTATTCTATCAAACTAAGAACTTCAGCAATTTCTTCAACAACTAAATTCCCCCCTCCCAAAAAAAAGATAGGAAGGAAGAATTCTTATAAATTAAGAGAGGCTTAAGAACCTGACCAGGCAGTGGCACAGTGGATAGTGTAGGCCTGGGACACTGAGGACCCAGGTTCATCGGCTTGAGTGTGGGATCATAGACATGATCCATGGTTGCTGGCTTGAGCCAAAGATCTCTGGCTTGAGCAAGGGGTCACTGAGTCAGCTGGAGCACCCCCGGGGTCAAGGCACATATGAGAAAGCAATCATTGAACAACTAAGGTGCCACAACTATGAGTTGATGCTTCTCATCTCTATTCCTTCCTGTCTGTCGCTGTCTGTCTGTCTCTTTCTCTCGCTCCTGCTTGCTAAAAAAAAAGAGAGAGAGACTTAGGAGATTTGTCAAGCAAATGTAATGTTCCTGCTGTGTGGCTGTGTGTATGAATCTTTTTTTTTTTTTTTTTTCATTTTTCCTAAGCTGGAAACGGGGAGGCAGTCAGACAGACACCCGCATGCGCCCGACCAGGATCCACCCGGCATGCCCACCAGGGGGCAATGCTCTGCCCCTCTGGGGCGTCGCTCTGTTGCATCCAGAGCCATTCTAGCGCCTGAGGCAGAGGCCACAGAGCCATCCCCAGTGCCCAGGCCATCCTTGCTCCAATGGAGCCTCGGCTGCGGGAGGGGAAGAGAGAGACAGAGAGGAAGGAGAGGGGGAGGGGTGGAGAAGCAGATGGGCGCCTCTCCTGTGTGCCCCGGCCGGGAATCTAACCCGGGACCCCTGCACGCCAGGCCAACGCTCCACCGCTGAGCCAACCGGCCAGGGCCAGTGTATGAATCTTGATTTGAACAAGTCAACTGTAAAAGGATATTTTTGGGACACTGCAAAAAATTAAACAACGACTACACTTTAGATGGTATTGAGAGATACTTTTTTTAAGTGTTTAAGACTACTGAGTTTATGTTATTTAAAAAGGAGTCTCTTAATGTAAATTATATACTTAGTTAATAACAATATATTAATATTGGTTCACCAAATGTAACAAATGTACCACACCAATACAAGATGTTACAATAGGAGAAACTGGGGGTGAGGGGAATATGGGAACTCTGGACTTTTTTGCTCAGTTTTTCTGTAAACCAAAAATGGTTGTAAAAGGTTAAGTTAAAGAAAAACTGGAGCACAGGCTTCTTCTCCAATAGGTCTCAAATCTATTTTTAAAACTAGTCACCTGAGGCATTTTCACTTATTACTTGTTACCTCACTTTTTCAATAATATAGATCTCCCAAATTTTCCTAAAGTTTAACAAATATATACCTCTAATATGTTCTCATAACATTTTTTTTGTGTGTGTGTGAAGGTAAGTGGCTAAGACTTTTTATGTTCCAACAGATTCAATTTCATGGATTCACAAAATCATCAACAAAGCTCTAACAGGCAAAGTAATGTCTCTTAAATTTTGATATTTTCCAAATACCCCCCACACTTGAAACCCACAAATTCCCTGATACTTCATGACTATAAAATAAAAAGTATTTTCAGTTTTTCTTTAAAAAGAAGCCCTTATCTATTAGATAGAGATACATACTGAAGTATTTATATATATATGATTGATATATGTCTAGGATTTTTTCTTTTCTATTGAAATTAATTTTAATGGGGTGACATAACTCAATAAGAGTACATAGGTTTCAGGTGAACATCTCTATAGTATTTAAACTGTTGATTGTGTCATGTGCCCACCACCCAAAGTCAAATCATTTTCTGTCACCATGTATTTGTCTCTCTTTACTCTCCTCTCCCCTTCCTCACAAGCCCCTTCCCTGCAGTAACAATTTCACTTTTATCTATGTCCATGGGTCTCAGTTTTATATCCCACCTGTTTGGGATATAAATTTGTCTCTTTACTCCCCTTCTCCCTGCCCCCTCTCCCTGGGAACTACATAACTTTTCTCTCTGTCCATGAGTCTCAGTTTTATATGCCACCTATGTGTGAAGTCATATAGTTCTTAGCTTTTTCTGGTTTACTTATTTCACTCAGTATAATGTTCTCAAGGTCTATCCATGTTGTTTTAAACAGCAATATGTCACCATTTCTTATGGCTGAGAAGTATTCTACTGTCTATATGTACCATAGCTTCTTTATAGGATTTCTTTTTAACTCCAGCAAAGTAGAGAAAATGTTAAAAGAATAGAATACAGACGTAACAAGACTGGCCAAATACTGATACTTATTGAAGCTGAGTATTGAATACATGAATATTAATTATATAATTCTCTACTTGTTTGTATATTTGAAATTTTTCATAATAAAAAATTAGGGAAAAACTCAATTTTTTTTTTAGGTGAGAGGAGGGGAGATAGTGAGGCAGACTCCCACATGCACTCTGACCAGATTCACCTGGCAACCCCATCTGGGGCCCATGCTCAAGTAATGAGCTATTTTGTGTTTTTTTTTTTACAGAGACAGAGAGTGAGTCAGAGAGGGATAGACAGGGACAGACAGACAGGAACGAAGAGAGATGAGAAAGCATCAATCAATAGTTTTTCATTGATTGCTTTCTCATATGTGCTTTGACCGTGGGCCTTCAGCAGACTGAGTAACCCCTTTCTGGAGCCAGCGACCTTGGGTTCAAGCCGGTGAGCTTTTGCTCAAACCAGATGAGCCCACACTCAAGCTGGTTCGGGGTCTCGAACCTGGGTCCTCTGCATCCCAGTCCGACGCTATATCCACTGCGCCACCGCCTGGTCAGGCTAATGAGCTATTTTTAGCACCTGAGGCTGATCTGCTCCAATGGAGCTATCCTTAGTGCCCGGGGCCACACTCAAACCAATAGAGCCACTGGATGCAGGAGGGAAAGAGGGAGAGAAGGAGAAGGGGGGCAGGGAGGGGAGCGGAGAGGGATGGGGGGAGAAGCAGATGGTTGCTTCTCCTGTGTGCCCTGACCAGGAATCAAACCTGGGACGTCCTTTCACCAGGCTGGCACTCTATCCACTGAGCCACCAGCCAGGGCTAAAACTCAATATTAAGATTTGCCTATCTCACTTGCAGGATTCTAGACATGTATCAAATTTTGTTAAAATTGCAATGGAAATCTAACTTTTTAACACATATTGATGGTAGGTTCCTGAGGTACTACAAAATTACTAGTGATCAGAGTTAAAATCATAGAAAGAATATTTTTTCTTCTTATACCTGTACTGCATACAAAACTATTTTTTAAGTGGTATGGTGAATACAGCTCAAGAGATCATGAATATTGAGAAGTGAAGATAGGTAGGTCACTATATAGCATTTATTTAAGATAGGAGAGAAGAGAGAATAAAGAATCTAACAGACTATAGAGACAATTATCCCCTTTACACAGTTTCAAAGCAAATAAATTGAAAAACAAAGGTATGAAAGTGGTATAGTCACAAATGGAGAGAAGGAAGACACAAATAGATGAGTATATGAAGATGTATCTGAACAATATTAATAAAAGGAAAGGCTTATTAAGTCTTCTGGTTTACTAGGTATACTTTAGAGCAGCGTTTTTCAACCACTGGTCCATGAAAGAGATAACCACCTAATCTTGTATGAAGATTATAGTCTATAATAGGTCCATAATCTTCATACAACATCACGGTGGTTAAGTCTCTTGCAACTGGCATGAAATTTCTGGCAGACCCACACTGGACAGGCAGTTGAAAACCACTGCTTCAGAAAATAATAACCGAGTGTTAGAAAAGTACTACATAATAGGCCTATACACAGATGGCTTCATTTTAGAAGTGACTAAAACATGCAAATAAATCTGTAAAAACCAAGTACAATTTAGGAGTCTAGCTTGATTCAATAGAGAATTGGAGGATACATCTAAAATAGTTGAGAGAACTTTGAAAAGAAAGTAATCTGATTTAATAGTCTGGGGAAGGTCATTCAGAAGGAAAGATGTGGTAAAATGCTAAGGCCTTCACACTTTGGGACCAATGAGAAAGGCACATACTGGTAATGAGAGTTATGTATGACCTGAAGAAATCTATAGTTGTTAAGTACAGGAAAACCTGAGTAAAAATTGAGAACTGAGGGAATCCAGAAAGAGACGGTATGAGAATTTTGAAAGGGGGGACTGATTAATTAAATGAAATAAGATTTAGGGTTTGGGCTAATTTCATCATAATATATCTTTTTATCTTATAGGGAAAAAAATCCTTATACCAGTTATCAAAAACTGAGTATCAATTTAAAACCAACCAATCTTATAAAAGGTTTGCCTCAGGTTATATATTTTTCCCTTAAATACTTAGCCTTTTTTGTTGTGGTCATTGAGTAAGAAGTCATTATGACAACCAGAAGATGAAAGCAGTTCAGCCCTATAAAAATGTTCTCAAAAGGGTCTAGATTCCAAAGCTTGCTTAACAAAAAGAAGTTCTAAGGCATTAAGTATGTAGAAGACATAAGGAAGTCATGAACAGAAAGTCAAGGGCTGCCTCATTGAAATACATATCAGAAGATAAAAACCTATTAATTTTTGAAAAGTGAAGAATTGTAAGAAATAGGATGTTATGGGATTATAAACCAATAGGAAAAACATTTTAGATTATATACTGATAGTATGAAAGATAAAATAGAAGGAAAGAAGAGACTTAGCATTCAAGGATCTCTAATTCATCCATTAAAGGTACTAAACTGATCTTCAAGGTTTATCACTTAGAATCCTGAGTAAACCATGGTCAAAATAGGCAGAACTTCCTGAAAGGGCTACAAAACTGTATCCTGCCTCACCTGGAAGCATCTACTCAGGGCCAAGTAGGAGAAAGACAGGTGAAGTTGTCCAGGCCAAGTTGATGATGACACAACTCATGGGCTTAGCTGAGAGTAAAACAGACCTCCTAGAATCAATAACCTCAGAAAGGGGTAATTCTAGCTGCATCCCATTGTGGCTTCTACGAGAATGAATTGAGAACAGTTCAAAACAAATAGGGAGAAGGGAGAAAAGGTGAGAAAAAGAATGTGCCATCTTTTTTCCTATTTTTCCTTCTCCAAGTATCCATTTTTTCTAGTAGTGACAATGGGTGCATTTCCACTGTTTCCTAATTTCCCATGTTTTGGGAGAGCTAAGTTTGGGCTAAACATATATATATATATATATATATATATATATATATATATATATATATTTTTTTTTTTTTTTTTTTTTTTTTTTTTTTACAGAGACAGAGAGAGTCAGAGAGAGGGACAGACAGGAACGGAGAGGGATGAGAAGCATCAATCATTAGTTTTTCGTTGCGACACCTTAGTTGTTCATTGATTGCTTTCTCATATGTGCCTTGACCGTGAGCCTTCAGCAGACCGAGTAACCCCTTGCTCGAGCCAGTGACCTTGGGTCCAAACTGCTGAGCTTTTCTCAAACCAGATGAGCCGGCGCTCAAGCTGGCGACCTCGGGGTCTTGAACTTGGGTTCTCCACATCCCAGTTCAACGCTCTAACCACTGAGCCACCGCCTGGTCAGGCCAGATCTATAATTTTATTAGCATCATGCTCTAATCAAATGAGCTGACTTTGAGCCTGACTTGTGGTGGCGCAGTGGGATAAAGCGTCGACCTGGATCACTGAGGTTGCCGGTTCGAAACCCTGGGCTTGCCTGGTCAAGGCACATATGAAAGTTGATGCTTCCTGCTCCTCCCCCTTCTCTCTCTTTCTCTCTCACTCCTCTCTCTCTAAAAATCAATAAAAAAAAAAAATTAAAAAAAAAAATGCCTGACCTGGAGTGGCACAGTGGATAAAGCGTCGACCTGGAAATGCTGAGGTCGCTGGTTCAAAACCCTGGGCTTGCCTGGTCAAGGCACATATGGGAGTTGATGCTTCCAGCTCCTCCCCCCTTCTCTCTCTCTGTCTCTCCTCTCTCTCTCTCTCTCTGTCTCTCTCTCTCCCTCTCTCTCTCCTCTCTAAAAATGAATAAATAAAATAAATTAATAAAAAAATTAAAAAAAAAAATGAACTGACTTTGGTAGAGAAACTCTGATAACTAGAAAATTTAAGGCAAAGGGAAAAATTAAAAGAATAGACGTTGCCAGAATCTATAATACACATTTCATTACTTAACAGAAATTAATTGACTAGAATTTCAAAAATTAGGAATTAACAAAGAGAGCACATTCTCCCAAAAGATTATACAGTCATGAATTTGAAAGTCTAGGCTACATAGTATTTTACCCTTGCTATTTCTACCAACTATAGTTACTTGAGCCAATTATAGTAACTTTCTTTGTTCTGTATGTTAGTACTAAATTCCTTTAGATACTAATGAATGTCTCATAACAATATCAAACCTCCTAGAGCTTAGCAAGATTACTTAATATGCTAATCACCCTTATTTAATTTTGACTCAGGTAAAACATTTAGGGCCAGCCTGACCAGGCGGTGGCACAGTGGATAGAGCATCAGACTGGGGACACAGAGGTTGCCAGCTTGAGCACAGGCTCATCTGGTTTGAGCAAGGCTCACCAGCTTGAGCCCAAGGTAACTGGCTTGAGCAAGGGGTCACTCAGTCTGATGTAGGCCCCTGATCAATGCACATATGAGAAAATAATCAATGAACAACTAAGGTGCTGCAACAAAGAATTGATGTTTCTCATCTCTCTCCCTTCCTGTCTGTCTGTCTGTCCCTATCTGTCCCTCTCTGTCTCTCTCTATCTCTGTCACACACATCAAAAATCTTAAACTAAAACAACAACAACAAGAAGACATTTAGGGCCATGGTCAGGTAGCTCAGCTGGTTAGAATGTCATCCTGACATGTCAAGGCGGCAGGTTCAATCCCTAGTCAAGTTACATACAAAAATCAACCAATGAGTACACAACTAATGGAGCAACAAATCAATGCTTCTCTCTTTCTCTCCCTCTCTCAAACTAATATCTTTTAAAATTAAAAAAAATTTTAAATATCATAATATCATGTCATTAAACTGAAAATACAAAGATGAATATAAACTAGCAATGTATTCAGGGTTTAAATTACTGAATTGATGTCAGAAAAAAATTATTTATCCTTGTAGTAAAATAATAGGGACCCAACTAGTAAAACAGACCTCAAAATTAAGGACAGGGCCCTGGCCAGGTGGCTCGGTGGATAAAGTGTCTCACACACAAAAGGTTGTGGGTTCGAACCCTGATCAGGGACATATGAGAAGCAATGAGTACACAACTAAATGGAACAACAAAGTGAAATAACAGGTTGATGCTTCTCTTTTTCTGTCTCTCCCTTTCCCTTTCCTTTCTCTGTCTCTCTCTCAAATCAATGGAAAAAAATTTTTTATAAAGCTGACAGTAAGCTTTTCTTTTTAAATTACTATTTATTTATTTACTTTAGAGAAGAGAGGCAGAGAGAGAGAGAGAGAGAGAGATAGAGAGAAGGGGAGGAGCAGGAAGCATCAACTCCCATATATGCCTTGACTGGGCAAGTCCAGGGTTTTGAACCGGTGACCTCAGCGTTGAAAAAAAATTTAAATAAATAAATACAGTGCCATAAAGTTATTTTATGAAACTGAAATTAAAGAAATCAACACATAACGAACAGTATTATTCCCATTCCATCCTGCAGTGTGATTTGAAGGAAGTTTCCTTCATGTGATTAAAGTATGTTTAACATCCAAAGATACGAGTAGAAACAACTCAAGATATATTTATGTTTGGTTGTTGCTTTTTAAGGCTAAATTTACCCTGACAGCCTTATGAAAACACTTTCTAAAATAAAATGTTTCAAGTAATTCACTCTCATCCTTACTCACCATGAAAAAAGAATTGCTAAAGTTCGATTATGCTAAGCAATCAGTATTTCTATTACTAGCTAGTGATAAAATTTTAAAGAGAAAAATGCTCAGCATGTTAATACCAATCTGACATCAGAAAATTCAATTAATAGTTAGAGAATGAAATTAAGGTTCAGAAAGATAACAATAAATTATAAATTGTTTGGTATGTCACACAAAGCAACTTACCTTGTAGTTTTTTCAATACAGCAACCTCCATTTTCAGAACTTGTTTTGGTTGTTGAGCTGATTCCACCTTCAGTGCAACATTTTCCCTGGTAAGCATGTCCAGTGCATCGTAAATTTCTCCAAAGCCACCCCCCCCCAATCTTCCTCAACTGCAGAGGAAATAAGAACACAAACAAAATTACTAGAAGATTCTATCTGAAAACCATTTGTCTCTGATATTTAGAAAATATATATAATTTTGCTATTGCTATTTTACAATAAAAAGATCTCAACATTGTTAAATTAACCATGAATATGGCAAGAGGAAAACAAATGCCTAGAAGTAACATCAGAACCTTTTCCCACAGGTTTGTCCACAAATGATAGTAAAATTATTTCAGCTACAAATAATTTTTAAATTTGGTCTATAGCCAGCATCAGAACTGTCAAAAAAAAACCCCACAGTATCTGAAAGCTTCGCTTCACACAAATGCTTCTCAACAACCAGATTTGTTTTAATTTTAAGGCAATCATTTGAAGACTTTTTTTTTTTTTTTACAGAGATAGAGAGAGAGTCAGAGATAGGGACAGACAGACAGGAACGGAGAGAGATGAGAAGCATCAATCATTAGTTTTTCGTTGTGACACCTTAGTTGTTCATTGCTTTCTCATATGTGCCTTGACCGTGGACCGAGTAACCCCTTGCTCAAGCCAGTGACCTTGGGTCCAAGCTGGTGAGCTTTGCTCAAACCAGATGAGCCCGCGCTCAAGCTGGTGACCTCGGGGTCTCGAACCTGGGTCCTCCGCATCCCAGTCCGACACTCTATCCACTGCGCCACTGCCTGGTCAGGCTCATTTGAAGACTTTTTTAAAGCATGAAATATTTTTACCAGTTGTAATCTTATCTGGAACCTGATTGAGATGTATATACTGGGAGGCTAGAGATAGGAGGGCAGCCAGCACCCAGCCCTCTCTGTGACATTTATCCTTCTCTCTAAGGCACTCAACAGACTCCAAAGAGCACGCAAAAAGCTCCCATTCTAAACTATCCCAGGGTTCACTATATATCTCTATGCGCAAATCAGAGTAAACTCTAATCAAATTAAACACTTAATATACTTCCTGATAAAATATGTTAGCTTAACTTGGAAATATCAGGACCTCTGTCTTCTTTATTATATGCGGCTTAAGTGTCTGTTTGTCGCTGATAGCTTATTGGTTGCTTGCGTAACTGTACTAGCCAATGGGGTGAAGTTGCCACGGCTGAACGCAAATTGAGCAGGTCAGGGGGAAGGTGAACATTTGTTTGCATTGGCAATCATCTGCTTTTGAAACAATTTAAGGCTGAATGCAAATTGAGCGTGTCAGGGGGAAGGTGAACATTTGTTTGCATTGGCAATCATCTGTTTTACATAAAAACTACGTCTTAACGTAATTTCTTTTAAGAATGCCTCCTAGAAAATACAGCACTGAAGAGGAGAGAAAAGGAGCTAAAGCTGCACAAAAACGGCTTTCTCGACAAAAAGAAACCACTGAGCAGAGAAAGACAAGGCTTGCTTCAGTCGCAGAGCAAATGCGTCTTTCTCGGCAAAATGAGACTGATGAGCATAGAGAAACAAGGCTTGCCTCAGATGCAAGACAAAAAAGCCTGTCTTGACAAAATGAGTCCCTTGAACAAAGGCAGGAGAGAAATGCAAAAAAAACGACAGAGTAATGCTGACCAAAACGCAAAAAGGATTAAAACAGTTTCAAATGGAGAAACTTTAATTTTTGAGCATTCCTCTGGTGACATGAATATTAAATGTGAACACTGTCAGTCCTTAAACTTCAAGTTAGAAACTAATCGATTTGACCGTGCGGCATTTTTTTACCTGAGCCTGCATTTGGACACAGTCAACTTTATGTCAGCTGTTCAAGAGTTTGTGAAAGAACGGACGTAAAATTAAAAATAATTGATGGTCCTCTGCAAGGTGAGCTTAAAAATGATGGAAAGATCTACACAAGAAATGTTGTGTACAAAGAGATCTTTGACATGTGAATCAACATTTTATTATTTAAATCACCTTTATTTATTGAGCTAGCGGTGGCTCTTAAGAAATGTACTGCCAGTGGTTTCCTTCATTGCACTCTACTTTAAGCAATTAAGCAAGTAGAAGGGGGAAACCCCGTGGGGCACTAAGCAAAGGGGCATCCTCGCCACCTGCCCTGGGTAATTCAGTTTGAATTAGTAGACACCTTTGCACAAATCATTTTAATTACAATTTATAATATCTAGAACAGCGGTCATTTCGTATGACCGCCGGGCTTTCTAGTATTATTATAAGCAAGTTCTGAAGAGCTAGCAACAGTTATGAGAAACTGGAGTGGGACGACTGATATAATTCAAGCTAGAAACAACCTACAATTAGCCTTCTTCCATTTCCTAAAACTAAGTCTTCTCTTTATCACATTATCAAACATCTAGGATGTGATATAATATAGGAAGTCATTACTGGAGGCACAGAGTGCTAAATCCTAACCAGAGGCCTCAGCTCAAGTCCCACTTCTTTCTCCAGCATAGATACTCAATACTGTATCTAGGCTGATTTCTTTATCTTCTGAATTTCTATAGGAATTATTTGCTTAATCACTTAATCATTTTACTAAGTTAAATATCTGGATAATACTTGCAACCCAGGCTAGGTTGCTTAACTTTCCCACTTTTCATTGTTAATATCCTAGCCCCCAACAGTGAAACTAAGCTCCTTCAAAGAGAAGGCCACTCCATCTACTTTTTGTTTTTTCCATAACATTTGGCAAAGTGGTAACTATATATATACATGTTGGGCAAAACTAGGTTAACAGTTGTCCATATGTAAAAGAATACATGCCCTGGCCAGGTTCTCAATGGATAGGGCATCATCCTGGTGCAGGGAGGTTGTGGGTTCAATCCCTGGTCAGGGCACATATGAGAAGAAACCAATGAGTGCACAACTAAATAGAACAATGAATTGATGCCTCTCTCCCTCTCCCTCTCTCTCTCAATGAAAAAACTTTTTTAAAAAAGAGAAGAATAATAAATAATAATGCAGGAATAAAGTCTTTTGCAAACTCACAATTATAAACCTACTTTTGCCCCACCCTGTATTGCTAAGCAATTATTGTATTTATTGCTTGTATATATGAACCATAATCCTTCTTTAATTTCCCCTGATAATGGGAAGAGATATCATGAGGAACCCTGGTATGAGCTCTGGATTAAATAAAAGTTCCAAAATTTTAGCATGATGAGACGGTGGTGCAGTGGATAGAACGATGGCCTGGGATGCTGAGGACCCGGGTTTGAAACCCCAAGGTCGCGTCGGCCTAGCGTGCGGAGGACCCGGGTTCGATTCCCGGCCAGGGCACACAGGAGAAGCGCCCATTTGCTTCTCCACCCCTCTGCCGCGCTTTCCTCTCTGTCTCTCTCTTCCCCTCCCGCAGCCAAGGCTCCATTGGAGCAAAGATGGCCCGGCGCTGGGGATGGCTCCTCGGCCTCTGCCCCAGGCGCTAGAGTGGCTCTGGTCGCAATATGGCGACGCCCAGGATGGGCAGAGCATCGCCCCCTGGTGGGCAGAGCGCCGCCCCATGGTGGGCGTGCCGGGTGGATCCCAGTCGGGCGCATGCGGGAGTCTGTCTGACTGTCTCTCCCTGTTTCCAGCTTCAGAAAAATGAAAAAAAAAAGAAAAAAAAAAAAAAAAAAAAAAAAAAGAAACCCCAAGGTCGCCGGCTTGAGCACGAGGTTGCTAGCTTGAGTGTGAGATCATAGACATGACTCCATGGTCACTGGCTTGAGCCAAAAGGTCTCTGGCTTAAAGCCCAAGGTGCTGGCTTGAAGCTCAAGGTCGCTGGCTTGAGCCCAAGGTCACTGGCTTGAGCAAAGGATCCCTTGCTCTGCTGTAGCTTCCCAGTCAAGGCACATATGAGAAAGCAATCAATGAATAACTAAGGTGCCGGAACTATGAGTTGATGCTCCTCATCTCTCTCTCTTCCTGTCTGTCTGTCCCTATCTGTTCCTCTCTCTCTCGCTTAAAAAGAAAAGTTCCAGAAATTAATTTTGGTTAAGTAAATTGCTCTTTGTTGGGTCTTGATTGGTACTTGTGAGTCTCTGTATTTTTTTTTTCATTCAACAAAGTCTAGAGTAACTTAAAATATTCATAAACAGTAACAAAGGGACAACTTTCTAGTTATAAACTGTGATGAGAGATGGCTTTATGTTTTACCCTACAAAAAATCTTATAAATGACAGAAAAAACAAATTTAGGCTAAAGTAAATTATTTTTCTCCTTGGTCATTCCTATGTCATTTGAACAACAGTAGAGAATTAACTTTCTATTGAGCTTGCTAATGCCCTAAGACATCAGTGGATTAGGAGGGAAAGAGACAGGGGCAGTTTAATATGATAGGGGTATACAGATTAGAGAAAGAATAAAGGCCTATGACAGACTGTTTTCTAAAGATGTCCACAACAATTTTGCCCATCAGTTTTGCACCTTCAGTATGACTTTGCCACTTTCCCATCAAGAAGTAGAGTTCGGCCCTGGCTGGTTGGCTCAGTGGTAGAGCGTCGGCCTGGCATGCAGAAGTCCCGGGTTTGATTCCCGGTCAGGGCACAAAGGAGAAGCGCCCATCTGCTTCTCCACCCCTCCCCCTCTCCTTCCTCTCTGTCTCTCTCTTCCCCTCCGGCAGCCGAGGCTCCATTGGAGCAAAGATGGCCCGGGAGCTGGGGATGGCTCCTTGGCCTCTGCCCCAGGCGCTAGAGTGGCTCTGGTCGCAGCAGAGCGACGCCCCGGAGGGGCAGAGCATCACCCCCTGGTGGGCAGAGCGTTGCCCCCTGGTGGGCGTGCCGGGTGGATCCCGGTCGGGCACATGCGGGAGTCTGTCTGACTGTCTCTCCCCGTTTCTAGCTTCAGAAAAATACAAAAAAAAAAAAAAAGTAGAGTTCGGCCCTAGCCGGTTGGCCCAGTGGTAGAGCGTCGGCCTGGCGTGCAGAAGTCCTGGGTTTGATTCCTGGCCAGGGCACACAGGAGAGGAGCCCATCTGCTTCTCCACCCTTCCCCCTCTCCTTCCTCTCTGTCTCTCTCTTCCCCTCCCGCAGCCAAGGCTACGTTGGAGCAAAAGATGGCCCGGGCGCTGGGGATGGCTCCTTGGCCTCTGCCCCAGGTGCTAGAGTGGCTCTGGTCGCGACAGAGCGACGCCCTGGATGGGCAGAGCATCGCCCCCTGGTGGGCCTGCTGGGTGGATCCCGGTCGGGCACATGCAGGAGTCTGTCTGACTGCCTCCCCGTTTCCAACTTCAGAAAAATACAAAAAATAAAAAAAAAATTAAAAAAAGAAGTAGTTCATTTTCCCACCCCCTTAAATATGTGTGGATTTTGTGGCTGCTTTAACCAACAGAACATGGCAAAGTAACACTGTCCTAGTTCTAATAATAGCCCTTAAACAGCCTTATAGCTTCTGTTACCTGTTTCTCAAAAGCCAGCCACCTGAGAAAAGCCTGTGAAGTGATCCTAGAAAAATGGGCCACCAGGATAAAGGGAGGGTGAAGAAACTAAGGACCCCCAAGACACCAAACCATCTAGAAGTGAATCCTCCAACCCAACCAACCCTGCTAGCACTGCATGGCTATGGGACAAACCACCTAGGCAAACTCTTCCCAAATTCTTAGTCGACAAAACTGTGAACAAAATAGATGATTATTTTAAGCCTCTAAGTTTTGATGTAGTTGTTATATAACAATAGATAACCAAAACACAAACCTTAACAATGAACCTGTGATTTTTCACTAAAATTGCCACTGTGCCTCCACTATGTGGGTGACATACTCCACACATATATATTAGCTCTAACTATCAGAAAAGAGTAACTAGGCCAGGCATAACTTCATTTGCCACTTCTGTTGAACAGCCAACCTTTATGGCAGTACTAACTTCAAAGCTCTCACCAGAGCAACACTCATTCCCGACTTACATAAAAGATTACCAATTGTTGGAATCTCCCTGCACCAGTCCATGCTGATGACATGCATGGTCCTTTTCTTAAGATTCACTTAAGTAAATTTTCAAAGCCTAACCAGTAAAACACTATACCATAAAAATAAAAATTTTACTTCTAAAGGAGAATTTTCTTTTTCCAATCTGTTCATAGACTAAGGAAACCACTAAAATAGCTTTGCTAAACCTGCTAATGGAACAAAGTTTTTGGTAACAAAAAACTAGGTATATTGAAGTATATGCAAAATGAAAATAGCTCCTTTAAGAGGAGGAGAGATGGCAGATTCCAAGTCTAGGGCAAGAAAGCCATCAAAAAACTGTTAGGATCATGTTAAAAGAACTTAGGAGACAACTTGAGAGTGTCTTCCTAGTCAAATGAGAAAATTTGAGCATCAATAAGGATAACAACTACAATAAATAAAAACATTAAATTTGTTTAAATCCGCCTGACCGGGAGGTGGCGCAGTGGATAGTGTCAGATTGGGATGCGAAAAACCCAGGTTCGAGACCCCGAGGTCGCCAGCTTGAGCGAGGGCTCATATGGTTTGAGCAAAAGCTCACCAGCTTGAGCCCAAGGTTGCTGGCTCGAGCAAGGGGTTACTCGGTCTGCTGAAGGCCTGCTGTCAAGGCACATATGAGAAAGCAATCAATGAACAACTACGGTGTCACAATTCGCAACGAAAAACTAATGATGGATGCTTCTCATTTCTCTTCGTTCCTGTCTGTCTGTCCCTGTCTATCCCTTTCTCTGACTCTCTCTCTGTCTCTGTAAAAAAAAAAATTTGTTTAAATCCATGAATTCTTAATTATATTTTTATTTTTTATTTTTTTCTTCTTTCCAAGGGAAAGGAAGGAAGATAGAGAGACAGACTCCCACACATGCCCCAACAGGGATCAACCGGGCAACCCTCATCTGGGGCCAATTCTCTGCACATCTGGAGCCATGCTCAGAACTGAGCTATTTTTAGCACCAGAGGCAGAGGCTCCATGGAGCCATCCTCTGTGCCTAGGGCCAATGTGCTCAAATCAATCGAACCATAGCTGTGGGAGGAGAAGAGAGAGATAGAAAAGGGGAGGCAGAGGGGTGTAGAAGCACATGGTCACTTCCTCTGTGTGCCCTGACCAAGAATTGAACCTGGGACCATCCACACCCCAGGCCAGCGCTCTATACCACTGAGCCAATCGACCAGGGCCCTTAATTTTATTTTTACAAATCTCATTGGTTAATATCAGATAATCCTAGGACACCTGTTTATTATTTGTAAAACTGGTAAACTGAGAAAAGAAATAAGCATTTATCCTGTTCTTCTAATCAGACTGTATCTCAGGTAATCTAACAATTGATGATGAAAATTTTTGCTGTATAGATGTACTTTAATAAATGAAAGAATGCTAGAACATCACAAATCTGCAATCCCTAATGAATTAACAGACCTAGACAATGACAATTTATAGTAGTAACACCACAAAAATTATAGGAAATCAGGCAGTATGTGCCTCCTATTGAAAGTTCATGATACTCTTTATAAAAAAACTGCTTACCTCAGATTAGATCTGAACTCAGATTTAATCAAGCTTCTATATGTAATTAGCAATTACATAAAACACATCACAGAAACATGTTAATACCACATGGAAACAATCAGAAAAATCCATATCATGGAATTGTACATGCAAATGACCTAGTTTCTCCAACAAATAAATTCTAAGTAAAAAGAGATGTAAAAAAAAAAACTCTAAAAATTAAAAAATTTAACTGATGCCTGACCAGGCGCAGTGGATAAAGCATCAGACTGGGATGCGGAGGACCCAGGTTCGAGACCCCGAGGTCGCCAGCTTGAGCACGGGCTCATCTGGCGTGAGCAAAAAGCTCACCAGTTTGGACCCAAGGTCTCTGGCTCTAGCAAGGGGTTACTCGGTCTGCTGAAGGCCCACGGTAAAGGCACATATGAGAAAGCAATCAATGAACAACTAAAGTGTCACTATGAAAAACTGATGATTGATGCTTCTCATCTCTCTCTCAGTTCCTGTCTGTCTGTCCCTGTCTATCCCTCTCTCTGACTCTCTCTCTGATTTAACTGATGTCACCAATTGCAATATCCAGACTTTATTTGAATTTGATTCAAACCATTAAATATTTTTTATGATCTGTCGTCTTGGGCAAGAGAAACAAAAAAATTAAAACAAAAAATTTTTCACAGCAAAGGAAACTATTAACAAAATGAAAAGACAATCCACTGAATGGGAGAACATATTTGCCAATGATAAGGCTAATAAGGGCTTAATGTCCAAAATGTATAAAGAATTTATAAAACTCAACACCAAAAACACAAACAATCCAATTAAGAAATGAGCAAAGGACCTGAATAGACAGTTCTCCAAAGAGGCATACAGATGCCCAATAGACATATGAAAAGACTAGAAAGCCCGGCGGTCATATGAAATGACCACTGTTCTAGATATTATAAATTGTAATTAAAATGATTTGTGCAAAGGTGTCTGCTAATTCAAACTGAATTACCCAGGGCAGGCGGCGAGGACGCCCCTTTGCTTAGTGTCCCACGGGGTTTCCCCCTTCTACTTGCTTAATTGCTTAAAGTAGAGTGCAATGAAGGAAATCACTGGCGGTACATTTCTTAAGAGCCACCGCTAGCTCAATAAAGGTGATTTAAATAATAAAATGTTAATTCACATGTCAAAGATCTCTTTGTACACAACATTTCTTGTGTAGATCTTTCCATCATTTTTAAGCTTGCCTTGCAAATGAGTTAATGTCTTGAAATAATTCCCCCATTTCATTAAGTAAGGTCTCAGGAACTCTTTTATTCCATTCTAAACGTGCCGAACTGGCTTCTGAGGGATCAAGTATATATAATTGAGCAAACTTTCTTTTCCCGTCAGAAGGATGCAAAGTTCCAGTTTGATGGTAAACTTGACCATGAAGTCGAAAGCAATAAAGTCCTGGTCCAGGCAAGTCAATTGGTTTGTTTCCCATGGACACAAAAGCAAACGAACTATTAATGGATCGAATGCTATCCATGTACTGTTTGCTATTTGGATGCTGATTAGTCAATAATTTATTCAAGAGTGGTGGATAATTCTCAATTAGTGGAACTACAATGTTTCCATACTTGCAACATTGAGAAAATCCTTTCTTGCCACGGTCAAATCGATTAGTTTCTAACTTGAAGTTTAAGGACTGACAGTGTTCACATTTAATATTCATGTCACCAGAGGAATGCTCAAAAATTAAAGTTTCTCCATTTGAAACTGTTTTAATCCTTTTTGCGTTTTGGTCAGCATTACTCTGTCGTTTTTTTTGCATTTCTCTCCTGCCTTTGTTCAAGGGACTCATTTTGTCAAGACAGGCTTTTTTGTCTTGCATCTGAGGCAAGCCTTGTTTCTCTATGCTCATCAGTCTCATTTTGCCGAGAAAGACGCATTTGCTCTGCGACTGAAGCAAGCCTTGTCTTTCTCTGCTCAGTGGTTTCTTTTTGTCGAGAAAGCCGTTTTTGTGCAGCTTTAGCTCCTTTTCTCTCCTCTTCAGTGCTGTATTTTCTAGGAGGCATTCTTAAAAGAAATTACGTTAAGACGTAGTTTTTATGTAAAACAGATGATTGCCAATGCAAACAAATGTTCACCTTCCCCCTGACACGCTCAATTTGCATTCAGCCTTAAATTGTTTCAAAAGCAGATGATTGCCAATGCAAACAAATGTTCACCTTCCCCCTGACCTGCTCAATTTGCGTTCAGCCGTGGCAACTTCACCCCATTGGCTAGTACAGTTACGCAAGCAACCAATAAGCTATCGGAGACAGACACTTAAGCCGCATATAATAAAGATGCTCAAGTCACTAAGCATCAGAGATATGCAAATTAAAACTACAATGAGGTATCACCTCACACATCTTTGTGACAGCAGGGATGGACCCAGACAGTATTATGCTAAGTGAAAGAAGCCAGTCAGAGAAAGATAAGTACCACATGCTTTCATTCATATGTGGAACTCAATGAATAAAATAAACTAACAAAACAAAATAGAAACAGACTCATAGACACAAAAAACAGCTGTCAGAGGGGAGGGTGGTTGCAGGACTGGATGAAAAAGGTGAAGAAATTAAGCAAAAACAGACAAACAAGCAAAAAGCAAATAAAAACCTCCAGAGCCCTGGCCAGTTGGCTCAGTGGGAGAATGCTAACCCAGCGTGTGGAAGTCCCAGGTTCAATTCCTGGCCAGGGCACACAGAAGCACCCATCTGCTTCTCCACCCCTCCCCCCCTCCCTCCTCTCTGTCTCTCTCTTCCCCTCCTGCAGCCAAGGCTCCATTGGAGCAAAGTTGGCCCGGGCGCTGAGGATGGCTCTGTGGCCTCTGCCTCAGGCACTAGAATGGCTCTGATTGCAGCAGAGGGACACCCCAGATGGGCAGAGCATAGCCCCCTGGTGGGCTTGCTGGATGGAACCAGGTCGGGCACATGCAGGATTCTGTCTCTCTAGTCTGTCTCTCTGCCTCCCGCTTCTCACTTCAGAAAAATACATACACACCAAAAATAAAAGAAAAACAACCTCCAGATAGATCATTTGGTTAGAGCATTGTCCAGAAGTACAGAGGTTGCTGGTTCAGTCCCTGGTCAGGGCACATACAGGAGCAGATTGATGCTCCTATCTCTCTCTCTCTCTCTCTCCTTCCTCTCTTGCTAAAAAAAAGCCAATAAATAAAATTTTTTAAAAAATAAACCTCATAGACATAGTCAATAGCATAATGATTAGCAGGGGAGAAAGGGGCTGGAGGAACAGATGGTAGTAGTGGAAGGAGACAAAGGGGTGAACACACAATACAATATACAGATGATGTTCTACTGTACACTTGAAACCTATACAATTAACCAATGTCACCCCAATATATTAAATAAAAAATAATAATTTACAAAACAGGGCCCAGGTCTGTTGGCTCAGCAGTACAGTGTTGGCCCTGCGTGTGGATGTCCCAGGTTTGATTTCTGGTCAGGGCACATAGAAGTCTGCTTTCTCCACCCCTCCCCCTCTACCTTCTCTTTCTCTGTTTCTCTTTTCTCCTCCCGCAGCCATAGCTCAGTTGGAGCAGGTTGGCTCCAAGCTCTGAGGATGGCTCTATGGCCTTGTCTCAGGTGCTAAAATAGCTCAGTTGCTGAGCAACAAAGCAACAGCCCCAGATGGGCAGAGCATTGACCCCTAGTGGGTGAATCCTGGACGGGGTGTATGCGGGAGTCTGTTTCTCTGCTGCCCTGCTTCTCACTTAAGAAAAATGAATTTACAAAACAATTAGGGGAGTTTTTTAAAGCTAAAAGAATACTTGATATTAAGAAATTATTACATTTTAGGTGTGATAATGATATTATGATTATGTTTTAAAAAGAAATTTTTATCTTTTAGAGATACATAAAGAGGTACAGACAGAAAAAATGCTAAAGGAAAAGATATGCTTAAAATATTTTGGAAAGGAGGTTAAAATAATGAAACTGATAGATATGTAAATGCCAAACTGCCCTCTTCATGTTCCGCTTATCTGTCAGACCTCACCCTTACTGGACTATCGCCCCTGAGACAAAGGAATTCCAAAAAAACTGAGAAGCCACCCCAAGGAGGGGCTCCGGACATACCAGGAATTTTGCCTCAGTATCCCCTCAGGCTCTCCCAAACACTATATATAACTCGCCCCTAGTCTGTGACTGGCGCTCTTCTTCCCGGAGAAGTGCACGGCAGGGTTCGTTTCTTCCTTTCAATAAAGCCTGTTACTCTGGTCTTTCAGACTCCCATGGATTCCAACATTTGGTGCCGAAACCCGGGACAGGGTACTAACTGCCTGGACGATCCCTCTTTGCCGTCCAAACTTACAACCAGGGAAGCAATGGGCAGCGGCAGCTCATCCCAGGCTTACTCCCTGATTCTGTTTGGACGTGTAATTGTATGTAGGTCGATTGGCTGGCAGTCTAACCCTGTCCTGAACCCCTGCTGGACCAGAAAGGTAAGGAGTTTCTCCCTTCCCCTTCCCCGGTTGGCCTCTAAATTTCTCTCTAAAAACACCCCTTCCTGGTCGGACGGTTTTCTCTGACATGCCTCACGTTTTGAGGGGTTTGACTTTCAGTCTCAGTGGACTGCACGGAAGACTAGGCACCTAGCCAAACCTCTCCACTCTCTCGGACTTCTCGTCCTTGGAGCTCCCTGACAGGTGGTGACGACCTCTATCAGGGACGACTCCCCCACACAGAGATTCTCTCCTCTTGGGACAGTGACAAAAGGCGGGGATGCCCCCTCTTGCTCACCTGTCTCCACTATGGGCTCTTCAGAGTCGAAGCCTTCCGACCAGACCCCTCTAGGATGTCTCATAAAAAACCTCACCAAACTCGGTCTCTCAGACCTCAAACCAAAGAAATTAATCTTCTTCTGTAACACAGTGTGGCCCCAATACAAACTAGACAATGACTCCCATTGGCCTGAAAACAGGACATTTGATTACAATATTCTAAGAGATCTTGACAATTTCTGCCACCGGACAGGGAGGGCATCAGAAATTCCTTATGTGCAGGCTTTTCTTCTCTCTTCTCTCCTGTCCTTAATTTCTGTACCTTCTGTTCTACACGCAGGCTGTTTTTGGCCAAAAAAAACTCACCTAAAACCTCTGCTCCTAATCTTTCCTTCTCCGTGGACTCCCAACTCTCTCCCTCCTGCCTGACTCCTGAGGGCACCCCTCTCTCGGGACCCCTCTCTACTCCCTCAGCAAATCTTTCTTGCTAGAGTCTCTTCCCTCCAGAAAGCCCCTTCCCTTCACTAAATCCTGTTTTCTCATTCACCAGTCTCTCTTTCTCCTCCCCTGCTGGCCAGGGGCCTCTCCCTTCTCCACTGTGTTCTTCATCACCTACCCCTCCTTAGAAGCTGTGGCTCTGGCTGCGGTGCCTGTCTCATCTCTGACTTCTCTTCCCTCCTTACAAACTGCAGTTCTGTCTGTCTCTTCTCCAACCCCTCCTCCCTCCTTACAAACTGCGACTGTGCCTCTTTCCTCCTCGTCCTCTCCCCTCTCCTCAGAGCTCTAAATCCTTTTGACTCCTCTGACCACGTGGCACCACACCAATACTTTAACCTCCTCCTCCTCCTCCTGCAGATTCTGACCCTTCTTCTTTTCATCCAGCTGTTCACACTGTCCATCCATCTGCTTTCTCTCTTCCTCCTTTCTATGCTGGCAACTCCCTGCCATCTCAAAAAACTTAAAAAGCAGAATTATATTAAGCTATGTGAGTAAGGAATCTGTCTTGTCTCTCTTTTTTTTTTTAATTATTATTTTTTTAAATTAAATTTAATGCAGTGACATTGATAAATCAGGGTACATATGTTGAGAGAAAATATCTCTAGATTATTTTGACATTTGATTGTGCTGTATACCCCTCCCCCAAAGTTAAATTGTCTTCTGTCACCTTCTATCTGGTTTTCTTTGTGCCCCTCCCCTCCCCTAACCCCTCTCTCCTTCTTCACCCCCTCCCCCAACCTCCCGCCCCTGTTGCCATCACATTCTTGTTCATGTCTCTGAGTCTCATTTTTATGTCCCTTCTATGTATGGATTCATCTTAGTTTTTTTCTTTTCTGATTTACTTATTTCACTCCGTATAATGTTGTCAAGGTCCATCCATGTTATTGTAAATGATCCGATGTCATCATTTCTTATGGCTGAGTAGTATTCCATAGTATATATGTATCAAAGCTTTTTAATCCACTCGTCCTCTGAGGGACACTTGGGCTGTTTCCAGATCTTCGCTATTGTTAACAATGCTGCCACAAACATGGGGGTGCATTTCTCCTTTTGGAGCCGTTCTATGGTGTCCTTGGGGTATATTCCTAAAAGTGGGATAGCTGGGTCAAAAGGCAGTTCGATTTTCAGATTTTTGAGGAATCTCTATACTGTTTTCCACAGTGGCTGCACCAGTCTATATTCCCACCAGCAGTGCAGGAGGGTTCCCTTTTCTCCACATCCTCACCAGCACTTATTCTATGTTGTTTTGTTGATAAGCGCCATTCTGACTGGTGTGAGGTGATATCTCATTGTGGTTTTAATTTGCATTTCTCTAATGATTAGTGATGTTGAGCATTTTTTCATATACCTATTGGCCATCTGTATGTCCTCTTTGGAGAAGTGTCTATTCATCTCTTTTGCCCATTTTTGGATTGGGTTGTTTGTCTTCCTGGTGTTGAGTTTTACAAGTTCTTTATAAATTTTGGTTATTAACCCCTTATCAGACGTATTGTCAAATATGTTCTCCCATTGTGTAGTTTGTCTTTTTATTCTGTTCTTGTTGTCTTTAGCTGTGCAAAAGCTTTTTAGTTTGATATAGTCCCATTTGTTTATCCTGTCTTTTATTTCACTTCCCCGTGGAGATAAATCAGCAAATATATTGCTCCGAGAGATGTCCGAGAGCTTACTGCCTATGTTTTCTTCTAAGATGCTTATGGTTTCACGGCCTACATTTAAGTCTTTTATCCATTTTGAGTTTATTTTTGTGAGTGGTGTAAGCTGGTGATCTAGTTTCATTTTTTTGCAGGTAGCTGTCCAATTTTCCCAACACCATTTGTTAAAGAGGCTGTCTTTACTCCATTGTATTTCCTTACCTCCTTTGTCAAATATCAGTTGTCCATAGAACTGTGGGTTTATTTCTGGGTTCTCTGTTCTGTTCCATTGATCTATATGCTTGTTCTTATGCCAGTACCAGGCTGTTTTGAGTACAACGGCCTTGTAGTATAACTTGATATCAGGAAGTGTGATACCTCCCACTTTATTCTTCTTTTTTAAGATTGCTGAGGCTATTCGTGTTCTTTTTTGGTTCCATATAAATTTTTGGAATATGTGGTCTATATCTTTGAAGTATGTCATTGGTATTTTAATTGGTATTGCATTGAATTTATAGATTGCTTTGGGTAATATAGACATTTTAATGATGTTTATTCTTCCTAACCATGAGCACGGTATATGCTTCCACTTGTTTGTATCTTCCTTGATTTCTTTTATCAATGCTTTGTAATTTTCCGAGTACAAGTCTTTAGTCTCCTTGGTTAAGTTTACTCCTAGGTACTTTATTTTTTTGGTTGTAATTGTGAAGGGGATTGTTTCCTTAATTTCTCTTTCTGACTGTTCATTGTTGGTGTATAAAAATGCTTCTGATTTCTGAGTATTGATTTTATATCCTGCCACTTTGCTGAATTTATTTATCAGGTCCAGTAGTTTTTTGACTGAGACTTTAGGGTTTTCTATATACAATATCATATCATCTGCAAATAATGATAGTTTTACTTCTTCTTTTCCAACTTGAATACCTTTTATTTCTTCTTCTTGTCTGATTGCTGTGGCTAGGACTTCCAGGACTATGTTAAATAAGAGTGGTGATAGGGGGCACCCCTGCCTTGTTCCTGATCCTAAGGATATTGCTTTTGATTTTTTCCCATTGAGTATGATGTTGGCTGTGGGTTTCTCATAGATGGCTTTTATCATGTTGAGGTATGTTCCCTGTATTCCCACTTTGCTTAGAGTTTTGATCATGAATGGGTGCTGGGTTTTATCAAATGCTTTTTCTGCATCTATTGAAATTATCATATGGTTTTTCTCCTTCTTTTTGTTTATGTGATGAATCACATTGATTGATTTACGAATATTGTACCAACCTTGCCTCCCCAGTATAAATCCCACTTGATCATGGTGTATGATTTTTTCCATATATTGTTGGATCTGGTTTGCTAATATTTTGTTGAGGATTTTTGCATCTATATTCATCAGAGATATTGCCCTATAATTTTCTTTCTTTGTGTTGTCTTTGCCTGGTTTTGGAATCAGAATATACTCGCCTCATAAAAGGAGCTTGGAAGTCTTCCTTCCTCTTGAATTTTTTGAAATAGTTTGAGAAGGATAGGAGTTAGTTCTTCTTTGAATATTTGGTAGAATTCCGTTGTGAAGCCATCGGGCCCCGGACTTTTCTTTGTTGGGAGTTTTTTGATAACTGTTTCGATCTCATTTGGTGTAATTGGTCTGTTTAGGTTTTCTGATTCTTCCAGATTGATTTTTGGAAGATTGTATGTTTCAAGGAATTTGTCCATTTCATCTAGGTTGTCTAGTTTTTTGGCATACAGTTCTTCATAGTATTTTCTTATAATATTTTGTATTTCTGTTGTGTCAGTTGTTATTTCTCCTCTCTCATTTCTAATTTTATTTATTTGAGTCCTCTCTCTCTTTTTCTTGGTGAGTCTACTTAAAGGTTCATCAATCTTGTTTACCTTTTCAAAGAACCAGCTCCTAGTTTCATTGATCCTCTGTATTGTTTCTTTAGCCTCTATGTCATTTATTTCTGCTCTGATCTTTATTATTTCCTTCCTTCTACTACATTTGGGCTTTACTTGCTGTTCTTTTTCTAATTCTTTTAGATGCAGGGTTAAGTTGTTTATTTGAGCTTTTTCTAGCTTCTGAAAGTGTGCCTGTAGTGCTATGAACTTCCCTCTCAGCACTGCTTTCGCTTTGTCCCATAAATTTTGAGTTGTTGTATGCTCATTGTCGTTCGTTTCTAGGAATTTTTTTATTTCTTCTTTGATCTCATTCTTAATCCATTCATTATTTAACACCCTGCTATTTAGTTTCCATGTGTTTGAGAATTTTTGAGCTTTTCTGCTGTGATTCATTTGTAGTTTCATGCCGTTGTGATCGGAGAAAGTGCTTGATATGATTTCAGTCTTCTTAAATTTGTTGAGAGCACTTTTGTGCCCTAACATGTGGTCTATCCTAGAGAATGTACCATGAGCACTTGAAAAGAATGTATATTCTGCTGCTTTAGGGTGAAAGGATCTGAAGATATCTATTAAATCGAGTTGATCTAGTGTTTCCAATAAGTCTGCTGTTTCTTTGTTAATTTTCTTTCTTGAGGATCTATCTAGTGATGTTAGTGGGGTATTGAAATCCCCTACTATTATAGTATTGCTGTTGATCTTGCCCTTTAAATCCATCAAAGTCTGCTTTATATATTTGGGTGCTCCTATATTAGGTGCATAGATATTTATAATAGTTATATCTTCCTGTTGGATTACTCCCTTTATCATTATGTAGTGGCCTTCTTTATCTCTTACTATATCCTTTGTTTTAAAGTCCAATTTGTCTGATATAAGTATTGCTACCCCAGCTTTTTTTTCATTTCCGTTTGCATGAAATGTTTTTTTCCATCCTTTTACCTTCAATCTATGTGTGTCTTTTGTTCTAAGGTGTGTCTCTTGTAGACAACATATGTATGGGTCCTGTTTTCTTATCCACGCAGCTACCCTATGTCTTTTGATTGGATCATTTAATCCATTTACATTTAAAGTTATTATTGATATGTAGTTGGTTATTGCCATTTTCTTCTTTAAAGGTGTATTCCTTTTTTTGCTATATTCTTTTTCTCCTTTGATCTGTTTACAACAGGCCCCTTAACATTTCTTGCAGTGTTGGTTTGGTTGTAATGAATTCCTTGAGTTGTTTTTTGTCTGGGAAGCTTTTTATTTCTCCTTCGATTTTAAACGATAGCCTTGCTGGATAAAGTAGTCTTGGTTGTAGGTTCTTGTTCTGCATTACTTTGAATATTTCTTGCCATTCCCTTCTGGCCTCAAGTGTTTCTGTTGAGAAGTCGGATGTCATCCTTATGGGGGCTCCTTTGTAGTTGATAACTTTTTTTTCTCTTGCAGCTTTTAATATTTTCTCTTTATCGCTTAGCTTTGGTATTTTAATTATGATGTGTCTTGGTGTAGGTTTCTCTTTAATGGAGTTCTCTGTGCTTCTTGGACTTGTGAGAGTTTCTCTTGCATTAATTTAGGGAAGTTTTCAGTTATGATATGATTGAACAAAGTCTCTATCCCTTGTTCTTTTTCTTCTTCTTCAGGAACCCCTATGATGTGGATGTTATTTCTCTTCATGTTGTCACAGAGCTCTCTAAGTGTTTCCTCTGACTTTTTGAGTCTCTTTTCTCTTTTCTTCTCTGCTTTCATGCTTTCATTCCAGTTGTCCTCCAACTCGCTTATTCGATCCTCAGCTGTATCCATCCTGTTTTTAATTCCTTCCATTGTGGTAATTTCTGATATTGTATTTGTCATCTCTGACTGATTCTTTTTTAATATTTCAGTATCCTTTTTTATACTTGCTATTTCTTTATTTAGGTTTTCAAACTGCCCCTCCATTGTTGTTCTAAGATCCCTGAGCATCCTTACAATCATTATTTTGAACTCTGCATCTGGAAGTTTGATTATTTCCATATCACTCAGCTCATCTCTCAAAGGTGTCTCTTGTGGTTTCATTTGGGTTGCACTCCTTTGTCTTCTCATAATGGTGTTTTATTTGTAGAGTTGTTTGAGTTTAGGCTTGGTGTTGTCTGCCTCAAGTTTTCAGTTGTGTTATTTCTAGGTCTTCTGGGGTTGGTATCAGCTATTATTTGTAATCCACTTTCGGATTTGGGCAGCTTTGAAGTCTTGATTTGTTTGTTTTCTTAACAGGTGATAGTCTTGTTAACTGATCTCAGCAGGGGGCTTCCTGGAAACTGTAACCAGGAATGCTGTGGGTGTAACCTGAGACGCTGAAGGTCTCTTCCACCAACTAATCTCACTGGGGGCAGGGTTTTTTCTCAGCTTCAGTAGGGGGAGGTGTATCTCAGATCTCCATGGAGACCTGAGTTACTGCCCCTCCTCCCCACTTCTTGTTTTCAGCTGTGTCTTGTTGCACTGATTGGAGCTGGATAGATGTCCGGAGATCTCTGATCCGGAAGCACTTCAGCTCTGTTTTGTGAAAGGTTCAGTCCCTCCCCCAGCTATGGCCGCCTCCAGCACGAATGAGTCAGCTTTTTTATTTCGTTTCTTGCATACCTTATCCCCTCACAGTCTGTCCCTCTCCACGACCTTTCCACTTGGGAGATAAGCTGGTCTTTTCAACCCACCTTGCTCCCTGGTCGCCAGGTAAGTGGCTGTGAGCAGTAGTTTCTGCTCTTTTTCCTCTGTGAAATCCTCTCTGGGCTCTCAGCCTCACGCCCCCCCCTTCCGTTCCTGTAAGCAGAGGAGATTCAGGCACTCCTTACCAGGATTATTGTGGCTTCCTCTTTGCTCCTTGGTTTTTGAGAGCTGTTCTTGCAGTTCAGTGTTGGTTTTTCATGCTGATTTTTCCTAAATTGATTTGTATTCCAGTTTGGTGTTGAGAGCTGGGCGTCTGTGCGTCCGCCTACTCCGCTGCCATCTTCAAAAGAAGTTGTCTTGTCTCTTTGTCAGAAAATATCTCTAGTATAATTTGAATTGGAACAAGTAAAGCACGCTCATTTAAATTCCTTAATTCATAACTTTTATGTAAAGTCTTTGTTTAATGTGTAACTGTGTCTGTTTCTAAGGCCTTAAACCAATAATTACCCACCTCTTAAACCAGGTTTACTCATCCCCATGGACTCTCCCTGCAATACCCCCATCCTTCCTGTTTGAAAACCTTCAGGAGTTTATCACCTCGTACAAACCTTACACCTAATCAATGAGGCAGTAATTCCCCTCCATCCAGTAGTCCCTAATCTCTATAAGTTACTGTCACACATTTTCTCAAACACCACTCACTTCATGGTCCTAGACCTCAAGAATGCCTTCTTTACCATTCCTCCACCCTGACTCTTACTTTCTGTTTGCCTTTACCTGGACACTAGTGCAGCCCAGCAATTTACCTGGATTGTCTTACCCCAGGGGATCAGAAAAAGCCCACACCTGTTTCGGCAGGCACTAGCTCAGGATATAACAGCATGCAACATATACATATAACAATATGTAGATGATCTACTCCTCTGCAGCCCCTCCCTGCCTGCCTCAAGGAGACACACCCTTAACTTCCTCACTATGAAGTGATATCATGTCTTCTCTGCTAAGGCTTAACTTTATTCTCAGTCCCTAGTCTATCTAGGCATCGCCTTAACCCCCACCACCTGAAGTCTCACTCTAGATCAAACTCAGACCCTCCACAGTCTCCAACCACCTACCACAACAGATCAAATCTTTTTTTCCTCAGTCTAATAGGCTTCTTTAAACACTGAATTCCCAATTTTGCTCTTAGTGAAGCCCCTCAGTGAGATCTTCTGAGCATGGCTTTTAAGGTCTATAATGAACAAAGAAGTAACAGAAAAGGCAAATAAGGCCCAAAAGAGGTCAGAAAATACCAGCTTTTGGCTCGAGCGCCCTAAAGGGCTTCAGAGAATTCCATCAAGGCCTTGCTTCAAGAGTGGAAAAAAGGTCATTGAACTGAAGCCTGCTAGGCTTCCTGGCCCCATCAAGGGACACACCTCTGCTGTGGAAAGAGGGACATGAGAAGGTAAGCTGCCCCCTTGCTCCATGGAGGGAGGGTTCAGTCTCTTCTAGCCCTGCTCCAGCTACCTGTGACCTGACCTTGCCCAGCGTGCTGGGAATTGCCACTGAAGGCCCAAGGACATCGTTCACGAACCTAAGGTATTTATTCCAAGTAGCAGATAAACTGATCTCATTTCTTGTAAATACAAGGGCCATCTACTATGCCTCGCTTGAATATTTAAGTTTTATTTATCCCTCAAAGATCTCTACTGTGGGTATTGACAGTCTGCGTTTGTTACTTTATTTAATGTATAGTATCTCCTTTGTTCCTCTTATCTCAATGCCCCATGCCTATTATAGGCTGGGACCTGCTGCTAATTCCAGCTAGAAGCAGTGGTCACTAGGACTTAAACTCTAACTGCAAAGTGTAGAAATGTAACCACCCTTTCCCTAAGTACTTGCAGGATTTACAGGTTACTCAGCAAACTGTTCAAAGACTGTCCAAGAGTCACTTCCAGCATTACATCACCCAAGGACTGACTTTCACATGGACAGGTCCACCACACACCATGATCCCGACAACTCCCACTGCTGCTAAAGTAGAAAAACGGAATGCCTTACTCCAATCACAAACCTGAAGCTGATTGGTCTACATATGGCAAATATATGAAAAAACTAAGGACTCTTTCAGTCAGGCTTTGGGAAAAGGGAAACTAGGATAAAAAGAAAGTCAACTTGATTGTCACTAGAGGTTAAAAATTTTTAAATCAAGAGTTCTGACTAGAAAGGAATTGTATGGTTTTGATAATAGAAGGTATAAGGTATGGAAATACTTTTGAAAGAAAAAGGAAAAGCAAGTTGTTATGAAGGCCAGTTTTTTCTGGATAAGAAAGTGCATGAAAGCTGAAGGTTTATGTAAGTTGTAGAAGGTTTGTGCAGGTTATAGGTTTGTACCGAGAAAAAGAATTTGTACAGTCAGAAAACTGGTTCTCAAAGAATGTTTAATCAGTCACCCTAGCTACCAATCCTCTACTCTCCCCACTTATTGGGACGACTCTTTCCTCCATCCTAACCATCTGAAGCTCAGAAACAGACAAACAAAACCGACCCCTTGTCCTTCTATTCTCTATTCACCTCTCAGCCTGCCTCACCCAATCAGGTGCTTTCTACTCGTGTGGGACCACGAGTATATGTATCTCCTTACTAATTGTACAGAAACCTGTACCTTAATCTATCTCACCCCAAATATCAACCTAATCCCACCTCATGAGCCTCTTCTAGTTCCTAATACACTATCCATCAATCTAAGGACCAAACGAACTATACAGGTAATTTCTCTTCTTGTTGCTTTAAAATTTTATATAAAAGTAGATCTAGGGACAGGGGGACTAGCCACACTGCCCTGTCTTATTCCTACTCTCTCTCTCTCTCTCAAGCCCAGCGAATTTGTAAACATGGAGTCAGTGGTTTTGCACAACCTGGGTATCTTGACAATTGCCTTTCATTGGTCCACTCACTCTCCTATTTATTTTTCTAACTTTTAGACCCTGCCTCTTATGTTTGTTCACTAGTTTCTTATAGAACTGCATGCAGACCTTTGCGAATCAGAAAATTGGAAAAATCTACCTAACCCTACACACCAACTCTGAAACCTGCCCTCGTGAAACAGAAAAATCTGAAACCCTATTATCAGCAAACCTCCTAAATCCTATCTTTCAACCCCTACAGATCCCCTAACCCTAAAGCTCTCCCATATCCCTGAAGAACTAGGAGAATGAATAGCATTCACCTCTTAATGCTTTTCAGTCTTTTTACCCTTCACATAGTAAGAGGACAAGATCACTGGGTCTTCTTGGCTGAAGAGGAGCCTACAAACGAACATGAAACATTTCTTTTAGCTCAAGCTAACTGCTCTCTCCAGGGCTGCCAGGAAAAAATATCTCTAACTTCACCATGGAAGAACTTTCACCCCTGCTATACAACCCTCCTTATCTCTGCATTCCTGATCTCCAAATACTTGCCCCCTTCTTTATCAAGTTCCTACAAGCCAGGATGAGAGAAATCTCTAGGATTACCTACAATCAAATGCTCCTACACTCCTATTCCCCAATATCCCAAGGAGAACTTCACTAGGGAAATATCAAATAGGTAGGGATGACAGCAGGAAGAAGCCGACCCTCAGCCCGAGAAGTTCCCTCCTGAATGTTCTCCAAACCCCCTTCCTTTTAATATTGAGTCCTTCTAAAAACTTACACCAATAGGTTCCCTGTCTCTACAAATCTCCACATGTCCTCCCATTCGAGAGGAACCAGACCAGCATGTCTCATGAGGCTTAACCAGGAGACCATGTATCACCATGTCACTCTGTCCACTTGGCACTCACAGCAAGCAACTAACAATTATTACCTTGCAAAATTTTTTTACTTCCTCACTCAGGTTTTCGGAGACATCGCCTGGTTCAGACCTTACAGCATGGAAATTGACCACCTCCTTAACTGGATGAGGGACTTGGCTTGGCAAGATTCCCTTATTGAGTTCTCTCCAAAAGAAGCAATAATTTTCCAATTTTTTCTTCTCTTTCTCCTCATCACTCCTCACCATATATTATAAAATTAATAACTGCCTTTCTTTTATATGTAACCACAGAGTTGAGAAATGATAGATATGTAAATTCCAAACTGCTCTCTTGATGTTCCCCTTATCTGTCAGACCTCACCCTTACTGGACTATCGCCCCCGAGACAAAGGAATTCCAAAAAACTGAGAAGCCGCCCCAAGGAGGGGCTCCGGACATACCAGGAATTTTGCCTCAGTATCTCCTCAGGCTCTCCCAAACACTATATAACTCGCCCCTAGTCTGTAACCGGTGCTCTTCTCCCCAGAGAAGTGCCCGGCAGGGTTCTTTTCTTCCTTTCAATAAAGCCTGTTACTCTGGTCTTTCAGACTCCCATGGATTCCAACAGAAACAAGATTGATCATAAATTGATAACTGTTTAAGCTAGGGCATAAGTATGTGGAGGTTCACTGTATCAATGTCACTATTTTTATGTATACTGACAATTTTCCTTAATAAAAGGTTCAAAAAAAGAAAAGAACAGTTCATTGTACTATATATATTTTTAATTTGTCCGTTCCTTAAGTACACTTTTATTTACCTTATTCAATATTAGTTATCAATGGTTAGAAAAATTTACTATTACATAAAACAAGAGTAAGAATTAGAGCATAAACTAAACTTAATCATAGGTAAAAACCTAAAAATAACTGCTTTAGCAAGCAATATACGTATTATTCTCTAATGAAATTCTATATTTTTTTTATCAAGACACCAAAAATTACCCCTAAATGTGTACACTCTCTCTCTGAAATGTATACTCACCACTTTCCATCTTTCTTTGATCAGAATCCCAACACTGAGGATATCCGGTTGTTCGCTTCCTCCACTCATTGCAACTCACTGATATGAGAAAAAGGCTACACAGGCATCCAGCTCCTAAGGGTAGTTTCCATTTAACCTAAAACAAAAGATACAACAACAGTATATCAGGGCTAACTAATTAACACAAACATTTAAGCACCATTTAGCACTACTAATCCTGTACTTTAATTAGGCTGCTCTCTTGGAAAGTGGAGGAACCTAGGAACTCAGTTCAAAAATCTATTTAGTAATTATTTTTAAAGAGCATTTATCTTTCCATTACAGATACCCAGTGAAAAAGCTAGACATTACAAAACCATTATATTATAACACAGATATAATTTACAATAGCTAAGACTGCTAAGCGACTACAGAGAAAGCATGACGTCAACAGCAGCTGACCCAGAGAGATGACTATCCTAAGTACAACATATTACTAAAGAAAAAGAGTACTTAATTACAACAGCTCATAGTTTAATAGGTTGTAAGTCAGAGCTTATCATCATCAGAGCTAATAAAAATTTAATGTTACATAATGCACTTAAATGGATAGGAAATAAACATGAGCCAGAGAAAAGGGCTGGTGATCAAACCCAACACAATTACATTGTAAGAAAAAGACAATAACAACATGAACCGGCCTCCTATAGAAAATTAAGATACAACGGAAAAATATGACCAAAAGGAGATGAAAACTAATTTTACAAAACAAATTAAGAAAAAGAAGCTTTAAGATAACATAAATCATAATTAGAAAGGCTCTTAAATGAGCTCATCATAGGAAGACATAAAAGAAAACCTGAGCAAACTCAGAAAAAGATCAGAAATACACCTGACCAGGTGGTGGCGCAGTGGATAGAGTGTTGGACCAGGACTCCGAGGTCTCCGGCTTAAGCGCAGGCTCACCACCTTCAGCGCCGGGTGGCTGACTGGAGTGTGGGATCACAGACATGACCCCATGGTCGCTGCTTGAGCCCAAAGGTCACTGGCTTGAAGCCCAAGGTTGCTGGCTTAAGCAAGGGGTCATCTGCTCTGCTGTAGCCACTCCTCCCCATCAAGGCACATATGAGAAAGCAAGCAATAAACAATTAAGGTGCCACAATGAAGAGTTGATACTCCTTATCTCTATCTCTCTTCCTTCCTGCCTGTCTGTCCCTCTCTCTGTCTCTCTGTCACAAAAAAATATCAACCAATGAATGCATCAATATGTGAAACAACAAATAGATCTCTCTCAAACCAATAAAATTTAAAATATTTTTTTAAAAGGAGAAAAATGGCCCTGGCCGGTTGGCTCAGTGGTAAAGCATCGGCCTGGCATGCAGGAGTCCCGGGTTCGATTCCCGGCCAGGGCACACAGGAGAGGCGTCCATCTGCTTCTCCACCCTTCCACCTCTCCTTCCTCTCTCTCTCTTCCCCTCCACAGCCAAGTCTCCATTGCAGCAAAGTTGGCCCAGGCACTGAGGATGGCCTTATGGCTTCTGCCTCAGGCACTAGAATGGCTCTGGTTGCAACAGAGCAATGCCCAGATAGGCAGAGCATCGCCCCCTGGTGGACATGCCGGGTGGATCCCGGTCAGGCGCATGCGGGAGTCTGTGTGACTGCCTTCCTGTTTCCAACTTCAGAAAAATACAAAAAAAAGAAACGGGAGAAAAATGAAAACAACATATTTTAAAAAAATTTTTTTTTAATTTTTCTATTGATTTAAGAGACAGAGGAAGGGGGGGAAGGGAAAGAGAGAAACATCCACTCATTGTTTCACTCACTGTTCCACTTAGTTGTACACTGATTGGTTGCTTTTTGTATGTGCCTTGACCGGAAATCAAACCCACAACCTTAGTACATCAGGATGATACTTTATCTACTGAGCCACCTGGCAAAAGCCTTTGAAAATAAATTTTAAAATTAATAGTAATAAATAAAAGGCAAAGTAAATACAAAATACATATTATAGAAGGCCCCAAAAAAGAAAATCAAAGCTAAAAATTAGAACAAATACTAGCCACTCTAATTCAAGAAAATTTTCTAGAAATAAAAAAAAGTCTAAATCTGCATGTTGAAATGGTATACCAAATACCTAAGAAAACAACTCAGAAGTTCAACAGGAAGACACAGATTAATAAATTACTGGATTTTAAAGGGGGGGGGGGGGGACTCACTGGGCATCATGCAGAAAGTACAAATTACTTATATGGAAAGAAGATCAGATCGATGATATACACTGGCATACAGCTTATATTAGTAGACAATGGAGTTATATACAGTGTGTCCGTAAAGTCATGGTGCACTTTTGACCGGTCACAGGAAAGCAACAAAAGACGATAGAAATGTGAAATCTGCACCCAAAAAAAGGAAAACCCTCCCAGTTTCTGTAGGATGATGTGGCAGCATGTGTGCATATGCGCAGATGATGATGTAACACCGTGTATACAGCAGAGTAGCCCACGGCCATACCAGTCGAGATATGGATGGTACAGAGGAAAGTTCAGTGTGTTCTGTGGCTCGCTAAATTCGAATCCGTGACCAAAGTGCAACATGAATATCGGCGCGTTTACAACAAAGCACCACCACATAGGAATAACATTACTCGGTGGGATAAGCAGTTGAAGGAAACTGGCAGTTTGGTGAAGAAACCCTGTTCTGGTAGGCCATCAGTCAGTGACGAGTCTGTAGAGGCTATACGGGATTGCTACCTAAGGAGCCCTAAAAATCTGTGCGTGAGCCCACATCGAACCGCATTGAATAAGTATGAAACTGGGAGAGTTTCCTTTTATTTGGTGCAGATTTCACATTTCTATCGTCTTTTGTTGCTTTCCTGTGACCAGTCAAAAGTACACCATGACTTTACGGACACACTGTATTTAAATATCCAAAGAAATAAAACGTGAGCCAAGGATTTCTATACTGCCAAACTAACCTTCAAGGCTAAACAAAATAAGCAGTTATGAACACTCAACTTAAAGAATACTGTTCTTAGGAAATATCCCTAGGAACCAACTACATAACAAGTATTTGACAATCAAGAAATTATGGTAGAAAATTTGGCATGAAGATTGGCCTGAAAAGGCCTAAAAGCAACAATAACCCACTAGCAATGAGCACCCCTTACTCATACTGTAGACTCTGAACATCATTTCCCACTGAAAGAAATCAGGGCTCCTTAGCCTGACCTGTGGTGGTGCAGTGGGTAAAAGCGTTGACCTGGAACGCTGAGATCGCCCGTTCAAAACCCCAGGCTTGCCTGGTCAAGGCACATATGGGAGTTGATGCTTCCTGCTCCTCCCTCTGTTCTTTCTATCTCTTTCCTCTCTCTGTCGCTCTCTCTCTAAAAAGATGAATAAATAAAATGTAAAAAAATAAATAAATTGTAAAAAAAAAATTAAAAAAAAAAAAAAGAAATCAGGGCTCCTTAGAGAATTGGCTTATTCCAAGTCTGGCACAGGAAACTGTACATAAAATAAATATAGGACATCTTGCCAAAGGAGAAAGCAAAAATGTTAACCATACTACTATAGGCAAGTCAAAAGGTAATCAGAGACAACTGAAAGGATTCTCATTTACCAAGGATGAAACAATTTGAGAATATACAAGAATGGTGATTGCAAGGATGAAAAACATAAAAATATACCGGTAAATGCACGTAAATTCATAATGACACTAAAAAAAGTAAAAAGAAGAAAATTCCTCTTTGGTCAACTGGAAGTTTCTAAGGTTTAACTACTCTGAAAATTGGAAAATAGGTAGAAAGAATCAAGCATTTATCTTGCCTTTCTGATATGAACAGTATTTCTGGAAAACCAAAGACAGGATGAGGGCAGCTAATTCCCTAAAGAATAATCATGGCTAATAAATGCAGAAGAGATCATCAAATTAGAAAATCAACTAGAATTAAGAATTCCAATTCCTGGTTATAAGCAATAACCATCAATGGCTGCTAAAACCATAAGGTAAAAAAGGTTGATGGGATCTTTAATACAGAAGGCCCAAGTTGAACCTACTGACCATCTTAACATCACTAAAAAGCAGCACCATAGACAAAAGTGCTTCCTGATATGATGCAACAAAATTTTCTTAACCACCTATAAAGTCTATTGCCAAAAAATAACAAAACACAAGCTTATACTACACATCACAAGAAACAAGATACATATCAACATAACGCAACAACTAGAAAGAAATATAAAAACATCTTTAAAGTATTTAATGTAAAAAGCAATGTTAACCCAGAATTCTGTATACAAGGAAAAACACCAGAGGACATTTTCAAATAAAGAAAAATTAAAATTATGTGTTGTCAGCAGAGCTTCTGAGAAAGAATAACCAAAAAAATTTCTTCTGAGAAAAGGGAACAGAGGAAACCTTAGAATTACAGTAGTAACGAAGAGCAACAGAAATCAACGTAGGCCCCTGGCTAGTTAGCGCAGTCGGTTAAGAGCTTTGTCCCAGAACAACAGGGTTGCAGGTTCAATCCCTGATCAGGGCACACACGGGAAGCAACCAAAAAATGCACAACTGAGTAGAACAGCAAATGCTTCCCTTATCCCTGCCCTCTCTCTCCCATCCTCTCTCTGTCTCTCTAAAAATCAATAAAAATTAATCCCTGGCCAGATAGCCTGAGTTGGTTGGAGCATCGTCCATGAGTGCCGAGTTTGATGGTTCAATTTCCCAGTCAGGGCACATACAGGAGCAAGTCAATGTCCCTGTCTCTCTCTCTCCCTGTCTCTCTCTTCCTCCTCTCTCTCTCTCTCTCTCTCACACACACACACACACATACACACACAAAGAGATCAAGATAAATATAACAAACTAATCTCTTACATTCTTAAAAATATGCTTGACAGTTAAGAGCAAAAATTTTACCACTTCCTGAAAGCATTTTCAATGTACATAGATATAATTCATAAGACTACTATGACAAAAAGTAGAATGTTAAAGAGACCTATATGATGGTGATTAAGTTTCTGCATTCCCCTGGGAGTGGTACTATAATAAATCTAGCAGACTGAAAAATTAGGTAGGTAAATATAATATAAACCTAGAGCAACCACTTAAAAAAACAACTATACAATAAAACATAGAAAGCCTAACTGGTGGTGGCACAGTGGATAGAGCATTGACCTAGGACACTGAGGTCCCAGGACTGAAACCCAAGATTGCTGGCTTGAGCACAGGCTTGCTGGCTTGAGTGTGGAGTCACTGGCTTGGGTGCAGGGTTGTGGGCTTGAGCACAGGATCATCAACTCACCAAAAAAAAAAAAAAAGGTAAATTTTATGTATATTTTTAACAAAGTTTAAAAAAGTTTAATTTTTTTTTCTATTTTAGAGAGAGAGGTGAGGGAGAGAGAGGAGAGAAGAGAGAGAGAGAAACATCGATTTGTTGTTCCACCTATCTATACACATTCATTGGTTGATTCTTGTATGTGCCTTAATGCAGGATAGAACCTACAACCTTGGTGTATCAGGACAACACTCCAACCAACTGAGCAACCTGGCCAGGGCAAAAGTTTAAATTTTTAATAAGACTACTAGGTAACCTTCAGATATAACGTAATTACAATACCAAATAACTTTTATTATCTTACTTTATTTTTGTTTATTTTTTAAGAGATCAAATCCATTTTATTTACTTTTCAGTAAATTTAAATCTTTGAGAGATACAATATTACACACATTCTGCAGCCAATGGCCTTAGCAGGAAGGTTGCGTTGGAATTTAGCACAAACCAAGCCACCATTTCCATGAGAACAAGTTACCTTTCCCTAGATTACTCTGGTTTTGTTCAGTTTGCCACCAGGAATCACTGTGTTTTCTTTGCTTTGTACATACTAGCATATCTCTTGCCTAGATAGAATTCAGTTTCATCTCAAGCATAGACATCTTCAATTTTAAGAAGAGTTATGTGCTCCCTGTTTCTGGAAACCCCACTTATAGCCAGCAAAAATGGCCTTGGACCAAAGCCATCCAGACATATTAATCCTTATAGAAATCCTTTCCCAGCAGGCCTGCATAGGCCCTAAGATCTTGTCTCACTTTAAATTACCAGTGAAAAGATCATAGAACAATGTGGTATCCTGGGTAGAATCCTTCAGAACAATGAAGAAAGTCTAAGAATACACCTGTTCCAATTAGGAAATAAACCCTAGGGGAAAAGGTTCAGAATCCTTTAAGTTACCAAGGTGCATGAGTCTGCTTCTAAATGGCTCCCTATGAACTACTTGTGCTACTGATCTTCTCCCCTTGGGGTGAATGGATCTAGTGATTTTTCTCTAAGGAATAAAATACAGTAAAAGTGATGTCACTTCCCTTAGGTATTAAAGAAGATTATGATAGCTACCTTGCTCACATTCTCTTTCTTTGACTCTCCCTACTTGCTTGCTCTGATGAAGCAAGCTGCCAAGGTCCTGGTTGGCAAACTGTGGCTCGCAAGCCACATGCAGTTCTTTGGCCCCTTGAGTGTGGCTCTTCCACAAAATACCACGTGCGGCACTACCTCGATAAGGAATGTACCTATCTATATAGTTTAAGTTTAAAAAATTTGGCTCTCAAAAGAAATTTTAATCGTTGTCCTGTTGATATTTGGCTCTGTTGACTAATGAGTTTGCCGACCGCTGTAAGGCCCACATGGTGAAGAATTGAAGGCAGGTTCTGCTAACATTATTGATTTCCACTTTTAATAGATACCAACATCTAGCAGGGAACCAAGGCCCTCAGTCCACAAGGAACTGAATCAATCCAACAATCACTGAAGTTAGCATGGAAATGGATCCTTCCCCAGTTGAGCATTGAGATAACTACAGCCTACCACAACTGCAGCTTGTGATTGACCCTAAAACAGACTACCTGGATGAGTTACACCCAAAATCCTGACCCAGAGACACTGTGAAATTAATAAATGTTGTTTTAAAACACAAGTTTTGGGTTATTTGTTATGCAGCAATAGATAACAAATACAACAGGCTTTGTTAACATGGAGCAATAGTATCTCAAAGTAGTACCTGAAGCACAGGTTCTTTTCGATTCCACATCATAACTTAAAAATTATGAACTTTGTTTTGTTTTGCAAGAGAGAGATGAGAAGCATCAATTTGTAACTGCAGCACTTTAGTTGTTGATTGCTCCTCATATGTGCCCTGATGGGGGGCTCCAGCAACCTTGGACTCAAGCAAGCAACCTTTGGCCTTGATGTCATGCTCAAGCCTGCGAACCCACACTCAAACTGGGGAGGCTACTCTCAAGCCAGGGAAGTCCATGGCGACCTTGGGGTTTCAAACCTAAGACCTCAGCATCCCAGATCAACACTTTATCCACTGTGCCACCACCAGTGAGGCTGAACTTTGTATTTTATCAACAAATAGATATTTGGTAAAATTAATTAGTCATCTGAAAATGAGATTAAACTGTACGTAATTTAAAAATCATATAGACATACATATACAAATATAACAAGATGAGAGAAAAATGAGAAATAAATGCAGAATGAAAATAAGAGTCACAAAAGGCAAATGAATAAAAAATTGTGTAAGCATTCCAAAAACATAAAACAGACCAAACCACACTTAATGATGACAACTCTCTAAAAGAGTATTATTTGAGAAATTAACATAACACTGCAGTGTGTTTACTGTCTTCTAACTCTAGGGACTCCCCACAATATAGAGATAAAGACCTGCCCACCTACATTCAAATCCTGGCTGTGTAACCTAAGGCCTATTACTTAACGTCTCTGTGCCTCAAATTCCTCATCTTTAAAAAGGAATAACAACAGTGGCTAACTAAGGATTAAAACTAATAATACATGATATTTGTAAAGTGCTTATCACAGTGCCTGGCACAATGACTGTGCTCAATAAATGGTAGTTCATCATTCTGCATGCTTCTTAACCAGTAGAAAGGAAAACAGTCACATCTACAGACATAATAAATACTGTTCAAAACAGTCCCTGTCCTGCCTGAATGCTGATGAAAGTAAATTACCATGTTTGCATGGAGGCCTAACATTTAAACCTATTATACAACTACTACTTATCAAATTCATATAAAAATGTTTCTGTAAGCAAAAGAAAAATTACAACCATGACTACAAATTAAGTTATAGCATTGTCATTGCTATAATTTTGCTTTTAAAGTTAATAGAAAAATTAGCTGATCAAAAAAATAATAAAAATGAACCCATACTACCTACTATTTCTAGATTGGAAAAAGTATAAATTAGATCCCAAATGAATTTTCACTTGAAACAAATTTTGAGTACCCACTTACATAAATGAAGAAAGCATTATCATAGTGAATATCAAAGAAATACTTTGAAAATAAAAAAATTGACTCATACACTACTAGTAGGAACATACTTTGGAAAACAGTACAAAGTAAAGCTGAAAAGATGCCCCACCCTGTGACTTAGTAACTCTTTTCCTAGGCATAACTCCTATAAACACTCTTCTCATATGTACCAGGAAACATGTTGAAGAATGTTCATAGCCACACTGTCCATAAAATGCCAAAACTAGAAACAACTCAAATTTCCAGCTAGAGAAGAACAGATAAACTGGAGTATATTCATATAGAAAAAAAAAAAAAAAAAAGTATATTTCCTACTGCCAACACACAAATTACCATAAACTAGTGGCAAAGCAACACAAATTTATAACTGTATGCAGTTCCGGATATCAGAAGTCCAGGCTTCCATGGGGTTAAAATCAAGGTGTCAGCAAGGATATGCTCTTCTGGAGACTCTAGGGGAGAATGCCTTTCCTTGCCCTTTCCTTCACTTTTAGAAGCTGCCTACATTCTTTGGCTCATTGGCTCCATCCTCTGTCTTCAAAGCTACTATTGTAATATCTCCAAATCTCTCTATCTGACCTCTGCTTCCTTCCATCATCACATTTTATTTCTTTCTGACAAAATATATATGCCTCCCTCTTATAAGGCCCCTTGTGATTACAGTGAATCCACCTGAATAATCAAAGAATCTTCCCATCCCAAGAGCCTTAACTTAATCACAACTGCAAAGTCCCTCTGTCATACAAGGTGACATATTCACAGGTTTCAGGGAGTAGGACATGAATATCTTCAGGAGACCCTTACTCTACCTACCACAGAAAACTACTAAAATGAAAATGAAGAAACTACTGCTACACTGAACTAAATGAATCAATCGCACAAAGGGCACTGAAAACAAAATCAAGCAAAACTAAAGGATACAAACATTATGTCTGTCTTTTTATAAAAACCTCAAAAATAAGCAAAATTAACTATGTTAAATTGGAGTGCAATTGTAGGTAGTAAGTCTATTTTAAAAAGCAAGAACATGATTTTTCACAAAAATGGATTCTTTTGGAATAAACAAAAGGGATGAGATCAGGAGGGGGCTGCTGAGATGCCAGCAATGGTCTATTTCTTGACCATTTGACTTTATAATTATAATTTAAAGATATATTTTAGGTGCTCTATGGTTAGTATATCTTATAAAAAGACAGTAACAGGTAATATAATCATATAAAACAGAGGCAGGGAAAGCCAGGCACAAAACAGATTACGCAACAACCACCTAGCAGTATAATAGACAAGGAAACTGCACCATCTATGCAATAGTGAAAAGCCAGTTTAATCTGTGAGTTGAACATGAGGCAGAAATCTAGGATCAGAGTAAAAAAAACAGACTTAGAATCATACACAATTCACAATGTCTTTCTTTAAGCTATGATTTTTTTTAGTTCAAGAGCAGAACTATACTCATCATTGTATACAAACTTTCAGTAATTTTTTAATATCATTCACCTCCTATAAGACTGAATGACATTAAATAGTCCTCAAGCAAATACTGTATTTTTCCCTCCATAAGATGCACTTTTTCCCCCAAAAAGTGGAGGGGGAAATGCCCGTGTGTCTTCTGGAGCGAAAAATACAGTAAGTGAGAGTGATTTTGAAAATCCAACATGTAGTCATTCAATAAATTGTTACAAATATGTTAAAAGAATAGAAGGAAGTATAATGCATGGAATAGGGTGATCACACAGTTTCTGAGAGGAGGTGGGTAGGATATATAATGGTTTGGTAAATTGCAAAATAACCACAAATTCCATCTAATCCTCTATATATTTATACTTCCCTTTACAACGTGACCTTGTTGCAACTTCCATCAAGAGGTAGTTTCAAATCAAACCCACAATGAGATGTCACTTCTACCTATGGGCACGGAGACAATTAAAAATGGACGATAAGAAGCCCTGGCCGGTTGGCTCAGTGGACAGTGTCAGCCCTGCATCCAACATCCCGGGTTCAATTCCCAGTCAGGACACACAAGAGAAGTGACCTTCTCCTTCTCTCCCCCTTCTCTCTCAGCCAGTGGCTCGATTGATTTGAGTGTTGGCCCTGGACACTGAGGATAGTTCAGTTGGTTTGAGCATTGGCCTCAGGCACTAAGGATAGCTCGGTTGATTCGAGCATCAGGCCCAGAAGGGCATTACCAGGTAGACCCCAGTCAGGGCACATTTGGAGTCTGTCTATCTCTCCTCTTCTCACTTAAAAAAATATATTTTAATTAAAAATGGACAATAAGATGTATTATAGACGGCCCTGGCCGGTTGGCTCAGTGGTAGAGCGTCGGCCTGGCGTGCAGAAGTTCCGGGTTCAATTCCCGGCCAGGGCACACAGGAGAAGCACCCATCTGCTTCTCCAGCCCTCCCCCTCTCCTTCCTCTCTGTGTCTCTCTTCCCCTCCCGCAGCCGAGGCTTCACTGGAGCAAAGATGGCCCGGGTGCTGGGGATGGCTCCTCGGCCTCTGCCCCAGGCGCTAGAGTGGCTCTGGTCGCAACAGAGCAACACCCCCTGGTGGGCGTGCCGGGTGGATCCCGGTCGGGAGTCTGTCTGACTGCCTCCCTGTTTCCAGCTTCAGAAAGATGCAAAAAAATAAAAATAAAAAATAAGGAAAAAAAAAAAAAGATGTATTATAGAGGGTGTGCAGAAATCAGAACCTTAATAATATACTGATGGAAAAGTCAAATAATATAGCTATCATAAAAAATGGTGTGATATTTCTTCAAAAAGTGCTACAAATCAATTTCCATGTATAAACCCAAAGAAATAAAAACCATTCCTTCATGCAAAAAATTCTACAAAGATGTTCAAAGCTGCATCATTCATAATGCCCATTAAAGTGAAAGCACCATCAATGTTCATCAACTAATGAATGGATAAAAAAAAATCTATCACACTCATTCACTGAAATATTACTCAACCATAAAAAAGAATGAAGTCCTGATACAGGCTCTAATATGAATAACCCTTGAGGACATTATATATACTAAGTGACAGAAACCAGAAATAAAAGGACGTATCTTTTATGGTTCCATTTACATGAAATGTCAGAATAGACAAACCTGTAGAGACAGAAAGTGAATTATGAGAATTGGGGATAGGAAGAAGTTGAAGTTGGCACTAACTGTGACTAGTAAGTGTGACATTTCTTTTTGGGGTGTTGAAAATGTTCATGAATTAGACAGCGGTAGTAATTGCATAACCTTCTGAATATATTACAAATCACTAAAATATTCCCTTAAAAATAGATTTTATGGGCCCTGGCCTATTGACTCAGTGGTAGAGCGTCGGCCCTGGCGTGTGGGTGGCCCAGGTTTGATTCCTGGTCAAGGCACACAGGAGAAGTGCCCATCTGCTTCTCCACCCCTCCCCCTCTCGCTTCTCTCTCTCTTTCTCTCTCTCTCTTCTCCTATCTCCTCCTGCAGCCATGGCTCAATTGGAGCAAGTTGGCCCTGGGACTGAGGATGGCTCCATGGCCTCCACCTCAGGCACTAAAAAAGGGTTCTCACTGCAAAGAGCAAGGGCCCCAGATGGGCAGAGAATCACCCTCCAGTGGGCTTGCTGGGTAAATCCTGGTCTGGGCACATGTGAGAATTTGTCTCTGCCTCCCCTCCTCTCACTAAATTAAAAAAAAAAAGGAAAAAAAAAGAAAGATAGATTTTATGTAATGAGATATAAAACTAAATAAAAATAATGCCATATATATATATAAATTGAACATAAGTATAAATCAGTCCCTGTACCATGAGGGCAGGTGGTCAGGGCAGAGATGACCTTTGTGCCGTTAGGAGAATCAACGTGCACATATATGTCCCAGGGTCTTGTTACACAGGAAAAGCATCTCCAACTGTGAGTATCTGGTGCTACTGTAAATGACAGTATTATTAAAAAAATGTTCCTGTGGGGAGGAGGAGAATGATGATGATAATAATGATACTACTAGCTAAATAACAGGTACCAGGCACTGTTCTGAGCATGTTTTACATGCTCCTTCATGTATTCTTCAAAGTAACCTTATGATGAGGTTCTCTGACTCGAGTGTACATCAGAATTATCTGGATAGCTGTGAAAACAAATTTTAGACCCTGATTTCCCAGTTTCTGTTTCAGTGGGTCTGGGATGGACTTCCTGAATTGGCTTTTCTTTTTCTTTGTTATTTATTTATTTATTGTATTTTTCTGAAGTGAGAAGCACAGAGGCAGAGAGACAGACTCCCACATGTGCCTGACTGGGATCCACCCGGTGTGTCCACTAGGGGGCGATGCTCTGCCCATCCATAGTGTTGCTCCTTTGCAACCGGAGCCATTCTAGTGCCTGAAACGGAGGCCATGGAGCCATCCTCAGCACTCGGGCCAACTTTGCTCCAATGGAGCCTTGGCTGCAGGAAGGGAAGACAGAAACAGAGAGAAAGAAGGGGGGGGTGGAGAGGCAGATGAGCATTTCTCCTGTGTGACCTGACCGGGAATCATACTCAGGACTTCCAATCGGGCTAATGCTCTAACACTGAGCTAGCCAGCCAGGACCATGAATTGGCTTTTCTTACAAGTTCCCATTGATGTTGCTGCTGCTGGTCAAGAGACACACTTTGAAAACCACTGCCATAGAAGATGGGTAGTATTAAATGCCCATTTTGCAGATGAGGATAGTCCCAGCTGTGTGGTGTAAAATCAAGGGTGGAGCGAAGTTCAAAGAAAAAAAAAAAAAACAAGAGGTAAAGTTTCTTTGTCCATCTTGGAAATTGGTGTTGGCTCTATGACTTGCTTTGACCAATGAGACATCAGCAAACGTGACCCAGAAGCTTGAAAAGCACTTATGTACTGGAAACTTGCCCTCTTTTTCTGGTTTAGGAACCTAGATTGTAAAGAAACCCAAGCTGCCTCACAAAAGTGAGCCCAGACAAGATCAAAAGAACCATTCAGCTTAGCTCAAACTGCCAACCCATGGAATAGTTAACTAATAAATGATTACTGTTTTAGCTGCTGACCTTTGGAGTGATTTGTTTCAAGGCAAAAGCTAACTAAGGAGGTAAGTAGACACTGAAGAGTAAATGTGCACAACATACAAGTGCATGGGTACGTAAATGAATGCCTAGATTAGTCTAAATGGAAAAGAATTCTGATTGTAGAGAAAGAATACATAGGTAAACTGAGTTAAGACTAAAAATCAGGCAAGGAACAGGATGAATTTTATTCTATTTCAGTAGACAAGGGGAAGCCACTGAAGGACTTCAGAGCAAGGAAGGATATAACGCAAGAGGAAAGAAGTCCAGTTAGGACTACTATAATCTAGACAGGTTGAAGTAATAAAATTCAAAATTCTCCTACATTTGCAGGGAAGTTAGATAATTCAATAAATAGGTAACAGCATGGTTTTATAAATGGCATATATAGTTTATGTAAGATTCTGCTCTTTAATAGGAAAATAGGGAATTTTTTTTTTAACAGAGACAGAGAGAGAGTCAGAGAGAGGGACAGACAGGGACAGACAGACAGGAATGGAGAGAGATGAGAAGCATCAATCATCAGTTTTTCGTTGCGACACCTTAGTTGTTCACTGATTGCTTTCTCATATGTGCCTTGACCGTGGGCCTTCAGCAGACCGAGTAACCCCTTGCTCTAGCCAGTGACCTTGGATCCAAGCTGGTGAGCCTTGCTCAGACCAGATGAGCCCGTGCTCAAGCTGGCGACCTCAGGGTCTCGAACCTGGGTCCTCTGTATCCCAGTTCAACGCTCTATCCACTGCACCACCACCTATCCACAAACAGGAATTCATTTTTACCCACAATTTTAATCTCAATGGGAACAGTGCTAGAATTAATCATAAGAAAAGCCTATGATGTGTCTAAACGGTTAGAAAATACATTTGAGCATAAAGATAATACATAAATTTCTAACAATACCATAACTGTGAAATATGACTCTTCTTTGAAACTTACATATACCCAGAAGACCATTTCAACTTCTGGCCTCCACAATGTAACAGGAACTAGACTTACCCTCCTACTTTAAACAACTAGAAAAACAGACTAATATTTGAATGAAACAATAAATTTTAGACATGAGACAATGGGCAGTACAAAACAGGGATCCATAAGAGAAGGGAAATAAATGAGGTAAACCTTACATTTGCCCACACCTCACTGCCTGGAGTTTCCAGTCCACAGCACAGGAATGGGGAACCCAAACAGAGCCCAGTCTCCGTGAGCTGAGGAGACAGAATTTGAACTTAAGGCAGGACAGAACACTGGAGAAGAAAGCTGCATAAAGATGAACTCTGGATATCTAGGGAGGGTTCCTCTTAGGACAGCGGTTCTCAACCTGTGGGTCGCGACCCCGGCGGGGGTCGAACGACCAAAACACAGGGGTCGCCTAAAGTCATCGGAAATGCATATTTTATTTAAAAATGTATTGTATAATAAATATGTATTTTCCGACCCACAGGTTGAGAACCGCTGACTTAGGACTTTGGCTGAGTACTTATCAGTGCATGTAAGTGAGGAAACAATCAAGACCAGGAAAACAACCACTAGAAAGGAGCAGGTAAAAAATTCGTGATTCTCACATAGTGCTGTGAATAGTCTGTATATTCACCAGAGTGAAGAAAACCTTCAAAAACATCAAGGGTCTTGAACGAGTCAAACTATTTTCAAATAACTGTATCCCAGAACAAATCTTAAAAATATTTTAAGGAAAACATACAAATATACACAGAACATAACAATGTAAAATCACAATGCCTGACATCCAAACAGAAATTACCAGGGCTGCAAACAAGAAAAAATATCACTCAATAAAAAACAGACCCAGAAATAGAACGAATGATAGAGTTGGTACACAAGGACATTATATGGTTATTATAAATGTATTCCATAAAGAAAATGGAGAAAAGTATAAGAAGAGAAGTGAATGTATTTAAAAAATTACCTTCCATACATGAAAAGAATATTTCTGAGATAAAAAAAAAAATACACTGGATCAGATTAACACCAGATTAACCACAGTGTATAAAAGGACTGGTGAACTTGAAGATACAGAAAAAGACTATCCAAAATCAAAGAGAGAAAAAGACATAAAACAAACAGAGCATCAGTGAGCTATGGGATAACATCAATGTATATAAAACTGGGAAATACATAACTGGAGTCCTTGAAGTAGACAACAAAGAGGCTGTTTACCCTTTTCTTTTGTTGTCAATAACTGTAACCATACCATCTTATATAAAGTTTCTCTCCATTTTTAGTAGATACACATTTTAATTTCTGGAAACATTTATTGAGCCCAGAGAGATTCCATGCCGGGAGGGGGGGGGGGAGAAACTGAAGGAAAAAAATGTCTTAAATTTTCCAATTTTGATAAAAACTATAAACATATCAAACACCACTTCCACTATTAAAGTAAAAGATCAGATGCTTTTCAAAGTTATTATGATCTATTATGTGAATAAGTAGTATCATATTTAGGATACCTGATCTACATCCCCAAAATAGATTAAAATATAGTTAGATGCAGAGTAGCTATCTCAAAAAAATCAAAATAATACATTTTTCACATTATAAAAGATTATCTAAATTATGCTTTAAAATAAAACAAGCTGAGGTTTAGAAACAAGTTTACTAAGACTACACAACAGCTAAGTTTTTCAAGACATCTAATAATACAGAAACAACCATAAAGAACAGAAATAAAAGTCAGAATAGGATACTATCTGTGGATTTTGTTTTTGTTTTAACCTACAGGTTTTTGCAAGAGCCTCTCTAAAAAGTTAGTAAACAGAGATGAAGATTTGTGGATAACTCTATTTTGCTGATAGCAAGAGAAAGAGACCCTGGCCGGTTGGCTCAGCGGTAGAGCATTGGCCCAGCGCATGGAAGTTCAGGGTTTGATTCCCGGTCAGGGCACACAGGAGAAGCACCCATCTACTTCTCTACCCTTCCCCCTCTCCTTCCTCTCTGTCTCTCTCTTCCCCTCCCACACTCAAGGATCCACTGGAGCAAAGTTGGCCTGGGCACACTGAGAACGGCTCCATGGCCTCCGCCTAAGGCGCTAGAATGGCTCCAGTTGCAACAGAGCAACACTCCAGATGGGCAGAGCATCACCCCACAGTGGGCATGCTGGATAGATCCCAGTCGAGCGCATATGGAAGTCTATCTGACTGCCTCCTCGCTTCTAACTTCGGAAAAATACAAAAATACATACATACATACATACATAAGTAAATAAAAAGAGAAAGAAAATTTAGTGACTACTCACACTTCAACTGTCCCTTCTAAACTTTCACAGGAGGTAAGTTATACTTCCAGCAGCAGGTAATATCTCTGGATTCAATAAATATATTCAAGAAATAAAATATCTATTGGGGGAAGGGTATAAAGAGGGACAAATATATGGTGACAGAAAATGATTTGACTTTGGGTGATGAATAATCAACAGTTCAAATGCTATAGGAACATTTACCTGAAACCTATATACTCTTATTGATCAATGTCACCCTGTTGAATTTAATTTTCTAAATAAAATTTAAAAATATGTATCTATTAAAGAGAAACTTTATAAGTCAGCATGGCTACAATTACTGACAACAGAAAAAAAGTGTACACAACCTAATTCTTTGCCTGGCTACCATACTAACAACACATAAGTAAACAAATTCTTCCCTGATAGAAAGTAAGGTATAATTCACACAGCCAGGTTGCAAGGAAAATACAAAGTAAATGAGACCCATCCTTTGGTAAAGTCTACTGTAGCCAGATCAACCAAACAAAGCATGTCTATGATCCTCCCACTAAGACAAAGGGAAAAACAATACAGAATCTTTCCTGTAATGATAGTCACTGTAACTGGATTTAAAGTATATTCATTTTCCCTTCTTAAAAACAGCAAAACTGAGGCAAAGAGAAATTAAGTAATCTAAGGTCCTATGTGATGTTATAGTAAAGATGAGAATAATTTCAAATCTCATCTTGATACACAATGAACAGTTTATAATCATTTGTTTAATAAACATTTATTAATTTAAAAGGTTAGTGGCTATCCTAATCTCATTTTCTAAACTAAAAAGAAGATACCAACAGCCTGACCAGTTGGTGGCACAGTGGATCAAGTGTTGGCCTGAGACACTGAGAACCCAGGTTGGAAATCCTGAGCTCGCTGACTTGAGCACGGGCTCACCAGTTCGAGCCCGTACAGCATCACTGGCTTGAGTGTGGAATCACAGATATGACCCCATGGTCCCTGGCTTGAGCTCCTGGGTTGCTGGCTAAAGCCCAAAGGTCGCTGGCTTGAGCAAGGGGTCACTGGCTTGGCTGGAGGCCCCGGTCAAGGCACATATGAGAAAGCAATCACAGAACAATTAAGGTGCCACAACTATGAGTTGATGCATCTCATCTTTCTTCCTTCCTGTCTGTCCTCGTCTATTTCTCTCTTTCAAAAAAAAAAAAAAATAGATAGCAACATATATACAGGATATATTTTTTCTGATTTGCAAATACATTTATAAATTTTAAAACTTACAAAGATATCCAAATTATATCCTAACTACTTCTACATTTAATAACTCATCTATACACTGCTGGACTCTAGCTACAGAGACAGCTTAACTTCATTCAGAGACAGCTTAACTTCAGACCTCTTTCATATAACCATAATACCCTTCTATTGGTAACACAGGAATTCTGTCAGTACTCAAGCAACTGAAGACTAGAAGAACCCAAAATAGAAACCCTTATTGGAGAGGGAGAGGTGGTCTCTTTAGAACAAAAGTTTTCAAAGTGTTCTGGCCTTTGGCCCTGGCAGATTGGCTCAGTAGTAGAGCGTCAGCCTGGAGTGTGTATGTTCCGGGTTTGTCCCGGTCAGGGCACATAGGAAAAGCGACCATCTGCTTCTCCACCCCATCCCCTCCCCCTTTCCTCTCTCTCTCTATTCCTCTCCTGCAGGCATGGCTCGATTGGTTCAAGAGCATCAGTCAGGGCACTGAGTATGGCTCCATGGAGCCTTCGCCTCAGACACTAAAAATAGCTCCATTGCGAGCATGGTCCCAGATGGGCAGAGTACTGGCCCTAGACGGGGTTGCCAGGTGGACTCCAGTCCAGGCACACATGGCAGTCTCTGTCTATCTCTCATCCTCTCACTTGGAAAAGAAAAAAAAAAGTATTCTGGCCATCTAAAAAGATCTGTCTAAAGCTGTTTCAGGAGTTGTGTGAATATTTAATTTTAATTAAAATTTTTTTAATTTAAAAATATTTATTCAAAATTATTTAACTACTTACAGCTATAATAAATCTACTAAACTTTGAAGCTGAGATAGTATGTAGAATAAACTTAAAAAATACTATTTTTAGGGTCCTGGCCCATTAACACATTGGATGGAACATCAGACGTCCAGAGTTCGATCCCTGGTCAGAGCACACAAGAAAAGCAACCATCTACGTCTCTCCCACTCCCTTTCCCCCTTTTCTCTCTTTTCCCCTCCCACAGCAAATGGCTCAATTTGTTCTAGTGTCGGCCCTGGGCACTGAGGATAGCTGGGTTGATCAGAGCATGTCAGCCTCAGGTACTAAAAATAGCTCAGTTGATTCTAGCATGGCCCCAGACGGGGCTTGCCAGGTGGATCCTGGTAGGGATTCATATAGGAGTCTGTCTCACTATTTCCCCTCCTCTCACTTAAAAAAGACATAAAAAAGAAAAAAAATAAAATTTTGTTTTTGGAAATAAAAAAATACTATTTTTATGGTTGATAAAACAAAAGACTATTAGGTCTATCTATTAATATGTTCTTGTGGCAGTCTGCATTTTGTTTTCATGATATTTGGAACACTTGTAATTCCTTGTTCTACAACTGTCTGTTCCTACTGTCTTGTAAGCTCCAAAAGTTAGAGCATTTGTGTCTTGCTCACTGCTGAATCTCTAACCCTCAGCACACGTAGCATAACAGATGCTTAAAAAATATTTAATAAATAAATGGATGAGTCTACTGCAATGGTTCTAGCAATATAATGAGGTTCACAGAGGTTAAGTTAAGGTGGTAGTAGTGGATGAAGAGAATAGGTTTCATATTAGTAGAACCAGGAGAAAGAGGAAGCCAAAAAATAAAGAAATAAGATTTTTGAGTTTAGATGACTGATTAAACAGTGATACTTTCATTTGTAGAATTTAAAAAGTTAAAAGACAAGTGAGTTTTATCTTGGACATGTTGAATTTTTAGATAAATAGCAGAAATGAAGTTCTAATATACTATCTATCATGTGATGTAGCTTCTTTTTTTTTTTTTTTAGAGGAGGGAAGGCAGAGACAGACTCCTGCATGCACCCCAACTGGGATCCACCCGGCAGGCCCAGTAGGGGGCGATGCTCTGCACATCTGGGACCCTTGCTCCATTTGCAACTGGAGCCATTTTTTAGCACGTGAGGCGGAGGCCATGGGCCCATCCTAAGCACCTGGGGCCAATTCACTCTAACCAAGCCTTGGCTGCAGGAGGGGAGGAGAAGAGAGAGAGAGAGAGAGAGAGAGAGAGAAGCAAGAGGGTGAAGAGTGGAGAAGCAGATGGGCACTTCTCCTGTGTGCCCTGACTGGGAATCAAACCTGGGATATCCACATGCCAGGCCGACTCTCTACCACTGGGCAAACCGGCCAGGGCTCCAGATGATTTTTTTTTTTTAGATTTTATTTATTCATTTTGAAATGGAGAAGGGGGGGAGGAGCAGGAAGCATCAACTCCCATATGTGCCCTGACCAGGCAAGCCCAGGGTTTCAAACCAGCAACTGAGGTGGATTTAACGGCGGGCATACTAGGTGCGTGCCCTGGGCCTTGACTTCTGAAGAATCCCGCAAAACCCAAACTTTACACTTTTTTCTAATGACACCAAGTTTGGTTTCATATGTGCAATTTTAACATTAATAGTACATAATATTTTTTATTTATTTAAAAATATGATTAACATGTATTTTGATTTTCCCTGTCTCTCTTTTTTTAAGGAGTCCAATATTTTCTTCTGCACCCAGGGTCGACCTTAATCCTTCCAAGTCGACGCTTTATCCACTGCACCACCACAGGTCAGGCTTCAGATGATGTTTTTTTGAAGTAAATTTCATGGGAGGTAAGTAAGGCTCATATTTTTCTCTTTAGTTACTTTTTTTTTCTATTTTACTGTCCTCATCTCTGCCTTGTCATTAAAAAATGTCGATAAAATCATTTTTGAGATATTTTAGAAACGGAAGAACTTAGTGGATGGATCAAGAAGGGGGTAAAAGGGAGCTTTCCAAACTTAATCCATAATATGCAATACACATGGAAAACAATGTCAGACAAGTATTAACAAAATATAGTATTCAGATCATCATCTGAACTAGAACAAAATAAGGAAAACAATGCAAAATCATTTTTTTAAAATAAGCAATTACCTAATGCTACAGAAAGAAAAAAAGACAAATATAAAAATGAGAAAAGTATTTTCGTAAAAACATGTAATGGCAAAAAATCTTCTAATTCAAACATTAAAAAATGCTAATTATTGTTTTCAATTAAAATGCCAAATTTTATGTAAAAAATATACTGATTCTTGGTTAGATCTCGACAGCTGACTAAAGGGAGCCAAGAAGCTAGTACCTCTCATTTTTCAGAAGACTCTACAACACCCCAAACTCATTTCAAAAAACACTTAATACTTTACCTTGAAAAGCTTTACTCTAATTGAAGTAAAAGCAAATTCCAACATACAATAAAAATCATTTATCAACATCTAAAATCATAAAGGATCTTACAAAGATTAAAAGAAAAAAAATACAAAATGTTCACAAAAGTTCATAAGTACTATATGTTCAATTAATTACCGAGAACCTATAAAATGACCACAAAGAGAATAATAATTATGTTTAACTTAGTCACAGGACATGACTGAAAATATACCAAAAAGTCTGCTTTAAAATGACCTGTTTAAAAGATAGAATTTTCTAGCAAAAATTGACATTTATATTATGTAAACAATGTAATTTCAATTTGTATTTATACCTACAATTGAGGAGCACCAGATATTAATGACAGAAACTTTTGAGCATGTGTTATACTTAAACTCAAAATTTAGCTCTAAAAAACTCAACTTTTCACATAGGCTTGTCTCTTTTATCAAATATGGAAGCATGATACTTAACCTGAAAGCACTGTGTATTTAAAGCACAAAAACTGTAAAAGTATTTACACCACAAGGACTCTATCCTCTGAAGCCTGGAGAGGTGAGAGGCAGGGAGGATGAAGAATCCACCACTGCCATTACTGTTGTTTACAATTTACTGGATAAAACAGAAGGTGACAAGGAAGTAAAACAGTGCAACTATGTTACTTTAAAAATCTTAAAAAATGAAATAAATTAAAAATCTATGGCCCCTGGCAAGTTGCTCAGTGCACAGAGCCTGACATATGGACATCCAGGGTTCTATTCCCAGTCAGGGCACATAGGAGAAGTGACCATCTGCTTCTCCCTCCTTCTCTCTCCCTCTTCTCTCCCTCTTCCTCTCCTGCAGCCAGTGGCTTGGCTGGAGCCTGGCCAGGGTAGCTGAAGATAGCACCGAGGATAGCTCTGAGGATAGCTCTAATTGGTCCAAGCATGTCAGCCTCAGGCGCTAAAAATAGCAGGGTGCTTGGTACTCAGTACTCAGCATTCACCCCAGACTGGGGTGCCCAGTGGACTCAGTCAGGACACATGTAGTAGGTCTGCCTCACTATCTCCTTCTTCTCACCTTAAAAATAAAAATTTATGCATATTGAAGATGTCCTTCAATATTACTAACCAAATAAACCCGCATAGCTCCAGCTATATCTTGAGTCAAAATAGAGTTCAAGGCCCTGGCCGGCTAGCTCAGTGGTAGAGTGTCGACCTGGCATATAGAAGTCCCGGGTTCGATTCCCAGCCAGGGCACACAGGAGAAGCACCCATCTGCTTCTCCACCCTTCCCGCTCTACTTTCTCTGAATCTCTCTTCTCCTCTTGCAGCCAAGACTCCACTGGGGCAAAGTTGGCCCGAGCATTGAAGATGGCTCCATGGCCTCTGCCTCAGGAGCTAGAATGGCTCTGGTTGCAACAGAGCAACGCCCCAGATAGGCAGAGCATCATCCTCTGGTGAGCACGCAGGTGGATCCCGGTCAGGCACATGCAGTAGACTGTCTCTCTGCCTCCTCACTTCTCACTTCAGAAAAACACACACACAAAAAAAAATATATATATATATATATATATGGCTCAAAAACAGCATAAAAACTAATATATGACTAGACTAATTTTGAGTAATATACACTCAAGTTGTAAAGATTGTCACATATCTATAAAGCAATTCTTTTTATTTCTTTTGTGTGTGTGTGTGAGAGGAGGGGAGGAAGAGAGACTCCCACATGCACTCCAGCTAGGATCCAACCAGCAAGTGCACTAGAGGGCAATGCTCTGCCCATCTGGGGCCATTGCTCCATGTTGAGCCTTATTTTTTTTTTTTTAGCGCCTGAGATGGAAGCCATGGAGCCCAAGGCCAACTTGCCCCAACCAATTGAGCCATGGCTGTGGGAGGTGGGGGGGGGGGAGCAGAAGGGGGAAGGGGAGAGGTGGTGAAGCAGATGGTTGTAAAGCAATTTTTCCATAGATTTTTTTTTTAGTGGGGAAATAAATAAGCTAATTCTCAGAGGCTGTTTAGTTTTGCTGATCAATTCAGCCCCCACTAATTCAATAATGTTTATTAAACATTTTCCCTTGTTATATATTGATTTTTTCTTTTTTAAAATTTTATTGATTTTAGAGAGAAAGGAATATATATATATATATATAGAGAGAGAGAGAGAGAGAGAGAGAGACATTGATTTGTTGCTCCACCCATTTACACATTCATTGGTTGATTTTTTTTTATTTTTTTTTTTGTGACAGAGATAGAGGAACAGATAGGGACAGACAGGAGAGAGATGAGAAGCATCAACTCTTCACTGAGGTTCCTTAGTTGTTCAGTGACTGCTTTCTCATATGTGCCTTGACTAGGGGGCTACAGCAGAGCTAGTGACCCTTTGTTCAAGCCAGCGACCTTGGGCTTCAAGTCAGCGACCTTTGGGCTCAAGCCAGCAACCCCAGGGTCATGTCTATGACCCCACGCTCAAGCCAGCAATCCCGCACTCAAGCTGGTGAGCCTGTGCTCAAGCGGGATGAGCCTATGCTCAAGCTGGCGATTTCGAGTTTCGAATCTGGGTCCTCTGGGACCCAGTCCAATGCTCCATCCACTGCACCACCGCCTGGAGGTTCATTGGTTGATTCTTGCATGTGCCCTGACAGAGGATGGAACCTACAACCTTGGCATATGGCAATGATACTCTAACCAACTGAATTAACCAGCCAGAGCATATTGCTTTTTCCTTTAGGCAACAAACATTTATCATCTCACAGTTTCTAAGGATGAGGAACCTGAAAGTGATTTAGTTGGGTGGTTCCAGCTCAAAGTCTCCCAAGAGTTGTAAACAAGTTGTTGTGTTTATATAGTAGAGACAGAGAAACAGGACAATGCTCTAACCAACTGAGCTAACCGGCCAGGGCCTATATATTACTTTTTAAAGTTAAAAAATTTATAAAGAATTGCCTGCCCCTCATTAAAGTTAAATTTAAACTCCATGCCCTGGCCTGTCTCTCTTTCCTTCTCTCCCTTCCTCTCTCTCTCTAAAATCAATACAATAAACATTTTAAAAATTATTTTTAAATAAATAAACTCCATGATCAGGGCAACTCTGCTCTTGTAATATTCATTTACATTGAAAAGCCAACAATTTATTGCTAATTGTCACATTTTGGGGCATTATTTTATGTAAAATAATCTCAAAAGTTGTCTAAATTATACAAACTTTACTTCTAACGCTATATTTAAAGATATTTAAAGCCCTATATAATTGAATTCAATTTGCTAATGCAAATGAACCTAATCTGATGAAGATTTCCTCACACATTAAAACCATCAGTATTTAAAAAAAAGTGAAGGTACAAAAATCTTAAATCTTATAATACAAGAGAGAATTCACTAAATTATGCATTAATTATGTAGTACAAGATACAGTAATGAGCAAGATATATTATTCTTGGTCCACTACTGAAGATCAAATGTGTTTCAATTTGATATTATGAATTAATATAGCTAGGGAGTTCAATTTCTTTCTCCTTTCCTAAAAAAGTTAAAGGTATTTCCTAACATTCTATCATAAAGAAAAATGTTAGAAAAACTTTTCTTTATAACCATGCTTTAAACATCTCTTTTAGTCCGTTGATAAAAAGAAAAATGTCATACAAAAAGACATAAGCTTCTAAATTAGGAGAAATTCCTTTCAGTACATTTTCAATTTGGATAGCTTACAAATTGCTATCCAAGTCCATGCACTTACTACTATTTGAAAATTTTTAGAGTTAAGATAAATTCAAGATGTCATATTAAGCAATTTTTGTCACCATTCCTGCTTGCTTTACATTAAAAAAATACATAGCATTCAATTCCCTCAATACTTTAAAATCAATCTCCCCCCCCCCCATGAACGTAACTCTATTCCATTTAGCCAAAAGAAAACAGCAAACACATCTTTGTGTTTATCCTGCAAATCAGTGTTTTAGAAACCAATGCAACTGTTATTAAGGGCTCAGAACCAAACATTGTAACAAAACAGAGTGGAATCTTTCGCGCGCGTGCGCGCGCGTATACAAATGCTCATTCATAATAATGGGATCCTCGTACGTGAATACAGGAACTCAATTTCTATTGACTACCAAAATATCTTTACATAATATACAGATTACAATAAAACTGTCCTCTTTTAATGTTCTAGGAAAGAACAATTTCTAAAGCTAGCAAAGAGAAGAGTTAATACCGGAACTGCTGCCACCTATCAACTTTAATACAAAAAAAAAGTACACCTCAATGTCATTTTTACCTCTAATGCAGCCACGACTGAAACAAAATTAACTTCACTGTAGCATAAAGTATCCTGGCATCCCAATGGATTATCTACTCTGATAACGTGTGGAGTACATGTGTGGAGTCTTTGGTCCCTCCCATAGCAACCCAGGTTGTCTATATTATCTTGGTTAAAGCAAATGACAGGTAAATCTCTCAGGTCACTACTTCGCAGCCTAAGTAACAGGAAGTCATGGACTTCGTTGTCGTTACTACACAGCAAAGATTCTATAGCCAGATGCCCCTTGTTAGTATATTTGGGGAGGCGGGGGAGGAAAGAAGCGGTCAGTATAGTCCGAGAATCCTCAGTGTTCAGTCCTGGTACCAGAAGCAGAATGAATACAAGTGATACGTGGGTCAGCCACAGAGAGAAACAGAACAAATCTTCATAACCCTCCAAATTCAGTGAAGACACCAAAAGCCTCTGGGGAAACCGGGCACAAGCCTTCGGAGAAACCGGGGAGAAGCAGACGGTCTGTGAGGTGGAGTGACTGGGTCTGGCACAAGCCCGGGCGTGGGCAGCGACCGAAGAGTCTCCCGACCCTTTCCCTCTGCACCAGGGTCGGTACTTCGCCTGTGCGGTAGCCAGAAAAGGAGTCAGAACTGGGGAGGGCGGAGCCCGAGGGATCCCAGGCCGCGCCAGGGGGCGCGGGGGGTGTGTCCTACCTGGGCAGTGGCGGACGCAGGGATTTCAGCAGAGGGGCTCGCGTCTATCTCAGGGCCAGGACCCGCAGGGGTCAACCCTCAGCAGGCGGGACCGCCGCCGCCTGCCCATCCCCCGCCGCACACTGCGGCGGGACCCGAGCGTGGCTTCGAGGGCCGTCCGTCTAGTTAGTCCCCTCGGGTACCGTCCGCGTTTACTGGCGGCGGCAGTTATTACTGCTGCTGCTGGCCACCCATCGCCGCTGCTCTTGCGCCAGCCCCTGTTTCCCCTCCAGCCGCCGCCGCCACCTCGTCCCCACCGCTCCCATCGCCGCTGCGGCGACTACTGCAGCGCCCGCTGACCCGACCCGACGTTATTCGCCCCCTTCGCAACCCGGCACAGCCTAGCCCACCGGCCTTGCCAGTGCGCACGCCCATCTCTCCGCCGCTGGTGTTGATTGGAGACTGCGTCATGATCCCGTCATGTCGGTTGGTTGGTTCCACTGCCTATCACGAAGGGGGGCAGAGAGTCGGGCAGAGAACGTCTCCGCCCCTCACCGGAGAATTGCCGCTATCTTCAAGTTTGCCTGAGAGGGCGAGTTACCGGGAAAGGAGCGTCACAATAGCAGCGCGCATGCACGCGGGGACTCTGGGCCTTGTAGTTCCAGCCACTACTGCAACTATCCGGTCCAGAGCAGAAAAGTAGGACTTCTGAGACTAGCGGAGGGCGCACAGTGGTGTCCTATAACTTGCATGGCTGTGACCCCAGGGTTGGGCTTTTCGGAAGAAAATCGGAAATGTTTTGTCACGATACGGGTTTATATATTCAGGCAGTCGCGAAGAAGGGCCCCAGTCCGTAAGGCCCTGCCATGCTACTTCCTTAGAATCAGAGCTGCTAGGGTCTGGCAAGTTGGCGCTGTCCCCAGAACAGGCTAACACAAAGCTAATCACCGGTGGAGACTAGGCAAAGGCATGACGGTGTAAGGAGGAAGAGAAACCGAGACCCCAGAAAAGAATGTCAGCCTGAAGCTGGGAGTATCTTTATGGGTTTCACAACCCATGAAGAACGAAGTTTCATTCCCTTCTTGAGACACCACTAGCCAAAGGTTCAATGAGCAGCCCCCTGGGGGCCAGTATGGGATTCTAAGCAAGAGAAGGAGGGCGTCCCTGGAAATCAAAGCGAAGAGGGCGAAGCAATGAGGCTGTGTGGGATTAAATTTGTATTTGGTGTTGTGTCGAACTCTTTGGTGAAGAGGAAAACCTAAGATGAAACGCCTCTCCCATCCTTAGCCACCAAGTTACAGAAGAAAAAAAAAAAAAACCCAAAAGGTGAAATAGTTTTCCCAAGACTAGAAGACTAATTTGTGGCAGAACCAAAAGGCAGTTCTCTTAAACCTCCCATGTCCCTCCCCCCCTTTTCTTTCCTTTTCTTTTTTACTAATAATCACAATAATTCCCAGGAGTCTACCATGGATTGAAAGGATGGAATGAATTATGAGCTTTATTTACTTTAAATCTTTTTCTTCACTCAACTGACATTAATAAAGCCAATTAAGAATATAAAAAGTTTGAGCATGTAGACAAAATTTAACACTGAAGAAAAAAAAGGAAAAATATATAAAAGGGTTAAATATAAATTCTACATTCAATCCCAGAGTGGTAACAGAATCTGTTTCTTGTTCAGGAAATGCTACAGCCTCTTGACATTCTTTTAAAAAACAGCAGGCACCTCTACTGCCTGTCATGTTTTAAATCCTTGGATTAAAAAGTAGGACAAAATGTGCATTTAAAGGCAATTGATGCGACTCAATCTTGTTCTATTCAAACTTGAAGTTGCCAAATTGTTGGAGGGGGGTTTCCATTAATTGAAACCACAAGTCGCTTTTTCCATTACTTTGTCTAACAGAATATAGTTCAGAGTATTAGTTGGGCAAATAATCTGAGTTGGAAAGGATTAGAGTTTCTGTAAATACTTTTCCTTAAAATTAAAGAAGTTTATAGGGGGGAAAGTCCAGATTCAATGATATTATGACTAACCTTATTTTAAATAGCTATTCTCTATTTGAAGAGAATATTTTTCATTCACTTAGCAAATACAGGGTGTCCTCTTTAAGCTACCCAGATATCTATATCACTGCTATCATGGGTTTTAATGAATTTATTTACAGAACTTACTGTTTATTTAAATGAGACAGTAGACACAGTTAGATTCTCCAAATGATAGAAAGATGACTATTATTCTGATTGTTATTTTATGACCAGCTCCCATAGGCAGATCCATGATGGGTAAGGTAGAGTACATGAGAAAGCAGTCTAGTAGCTGTGTGTATCAAGAGAAAGTCTTAAAAAGTGCAGGGTAAAGGGAAGTGTTCTATGGTGAGTATCTTGACAATAGGGCAACAGTGTATCTCAGGGTAAAAGTATAAGAATGAACATATAGTGAAAGTTAATACCACAGGAATAGGAAACCTGGGATATTGGACTGCCCAAGGAAAACAAGTTCTCAGCCCTTCCTTTTTCTCCGATGCTTTCCACTTAAGAAGTATTGGTCTGCCCCAAGAGGTTTTTGTTGTTGTTTTTTGTTTGTTTTTTTAGGCAGGCTAAATGAAAGAGTAATATATTATTCAAAAGCTGGTACTGGACTTCAGGAATTCAGAAATCCTCTTTGATATATATAACTGCTCACAAAGATTAGGGGATATTTCAAAATGAATATGAAGCTATAAAATATCCCCTAATTTTTTGTGAGCAGTATATGTAAAGAAATGTGGTAGTCAGCCACTAAGAAGCCCCACAGTGATCCCTTCTTCCTGATATATAATAGTTCCTCCCATACTGAATTTAGCTGACCTGTGTAACCAGTACGTTTTTTCACAAATAATGATGTGTAAATTCCAAGGCTAGGTTATAAAAGACTTTGCGGCTTCTACTTTATGCTGTCTTGGATCACTTACTTAGAGAGAAGCCAGTTGCCATAACATGAGGACGCTCAAGCATTCCACTGCAGTGGGCACCTGGCAAGGAACTCTGTAGGCATTACACCAATTAATCAGTACCATCTTGCCAGCCATATCAGTAAGCCATTCTTTTTTTTTTTTTTTTATCTGAGAAAAATATGGAACGCTTCACGAATTTGCGTGTCATCCTTGCGCAGGGGCCATGCTAATCTCTGTATCGTTCCAATTTTTGTATATGTGCTGCCAAAGCGAGCACAGTAAGCCATTCTTGGAAATAGATCCTCCAGCCCTGGCCAAGCCTTCAGATGACTGCAGACCCAACTGGCATCTCAGCTGCTACCTTGTTCTAAATACCCTAAGCCAGAATCACCCAGTTAAGCCAATCGAAAAATCCAGACCCACAGAAACTATGTGATAATAAATGTTTATTTTTGCTTACTCATTAAGTTTTGGGAGCAATTTGTCATGCAGCAATTGATAATAAAGTAAGATTTGGGGAGAAAAGAGGAGGGGGGATGGAGAGAGGAATAATTCAAGTTTAGGGATGTGTACTCTGGATAATTGAAGAGGAAAGAATGATACCTTGGATCAGTCTTAGACCATTTTCAAGGATAATGAGCCAAGTTCAGGTTTATACTGAGTTTGAACACAGAACATAAAGCCTCTTTTAATACAGTTTTTCTTCAGCACAGAATAAAAATCATACCAGAGAACTACTTTCTTCTTTCTCTTTTCCTTCATTTGTGGCCTACACCCACCTTTAGATCTTTCCATCTCTTTTTAAAAGCAAATCTCATGTTGTACACCTGAAACTAATATGTTTTATGTCAATTAAAGCTTAATAAAAATATCTCAGAATTGTATATTTTAAATGGGTTGATTATATGGCATGTAACGTATCTCAATAAAGCTATTTAAAAAAAAAAAAACTACACAGTCCTTTGGAACATAAAACTGAATAGTGAACAGGTTCTTCAGTGCTTCCACAAACCAGTTTCTATCTGAATACTACTTATTCAACTAAACAAAATATTTTAGGACTTATTAATGCCAACTACTCTGTTGAACACTGGGAAAACAAATATGAATAACATCAGCCCGTCTCCTAAAGGGTTTCACAATGAATTAGCAAACATACAAATCTTATTACAATACACTGCAATAACTGCTATAACAGAGGCATATCATGTGACATATAGAAGTATAGTGGACGGCAAACCGCGGCTCGCGAGCCACATGCGGCTCTTTGACCCCTTGAGTGAGGCTCTTTGGCCAGCTTAGCAGTACCCTAATTAAGTTAATAACCATGTACCTACCTATATAGTTTAAGTTTAAAAAATTTGGCTCTCAAAAGAAATTTCAATTGTTGTACTGTTGATATTTGGCTCTATTGACTAATGAGTTTGCTGACCACTGCTAGAACAGGGGTTAGTAAACTGCAGGCCAAATTCTTGGGATTCTCTGAGAGCCTGACCTCTTTTGACAAAACTGCATTCACACCAAATATATATATATTAAATACATCAAATCCTTGTGTTCTTTAAAATCTTCATCCTTTATTTCCAATTAAAGAAATTTCAAACAAGAAGAATGAGGGAGACAAAGTAATTAATCTTATTTATGGTATATGAGTCTATTGTCTTTTAACCTATTGAATATCAATTTATATTTGATGGTTGTTAGAATAGAATGTAATATCCAGGAAGATGGACACTGATTAGAACTAAAGTTAGAGGTCCTGGCCAGTTGGCTCAGTGGTGCATCGCCTGGCGTATGAACGTCCTGGGTTTAATTCCCAGTCAGGGCACACAGGAGAAGTGACCATCTGCTTTTCCACCCCCCCCCCTTTTCTCTCTCTCTCTCTCTTCCCTTGCCACAGCCATGGCTTGATTGGTTCAAGTGAGTTGGCCTCAGGTGCTGAGGATGGCTCTGTGGCCTGTGCCTCAGGTACTAAAAAAATGGCTCCATTGCTGAGCAACAGAGCAATGACCCCAGCTGGGCAAAGCACTGCCCCCTAATGGGATTGCCAGGTGGATCCTGGTCAGGGTGCATGTGGGAGTCTGTCTCTGACTCCCTTCCTCTCACTAAACAAAAAAACCCCCTAAAACTAAAAACAAAAAACTAAAGTTATAAAAGAAACTAAAAGTTGGGACTGACAAAAGTAATTCCAATTATAGTTATTTCTTGATCTACTTCCTATTTATGCCTAACTTTTATGAAATATAGAACAAACTATAAAATAATGTTAACTTTTTACAAATTTCATTCTATTAGAACAATCAACTTTATACATATTTGCTCGATCTTCTACATTTTGTCTTTGTTACAAGATCATCCATTAACATAGCATCCTTGTATACTCACAGTTTTCAAATGGGAAACTGGTAAAGTGTTATTATGATTTCTGATGTGTCCTTATGACAGTCTGGAAAAGGTTCAGTGACTTTCTGGTTCAGGATTATCTACACCAGGGGTCCCCAAACTATAGCCCACAGGCCGCATGCAGCCCCCTGAGGCCATTTATCTGGCCCCCCGCTGCACTTCCGGAAGGGGCACCTCTTTCATTGGTGGTCAGTGAGAGGAGCATAGTTCCCATTGAAATACTGGTCAGTTTGTTGATTTAAATTTACTTGTTATTTATTTTAAATATTGTATTTGTTCCCATTTTGTTTTTTTTACTTTAAAATAAGATATGTGCAGTGTGCATAGGGATTTGTTCATAGTTTTTTTTATAGTCCGGCCCTCCAACGGTCTGAGGGACAGTGAACTGGCCTCCTATTTAAAAAGTTTGAGGACCCCTGATCCACACCAAACACTGGGCAGCTATGATTTTCAGACTTATTGCCAGGAGGACTAACCTGATGGCAAAGCTAATAGCACACCCTAGTGGTCATAATATGCCACTGCAAACTGTATTGAAACAGAATGATCTCTTCTATTTTGTTTTACTAATCAAAACAGACTATCCAGTGACTCATTGTTAAGTAATTTTTATTTTTATTTTTACTTTTTTTAATATTTTATTTATTGATTTTTTTAGAGAGAGAGGAGTGAGAGAGAGACAGAGAGAGACAGAGAGAGAGAGAAGGGAGAGGAGCAGGAAGCATCAACTCCCATATGTGCCTTGACTAGGCAAGCCCAAGGTTTCGAACCGGCGACCTCAGTGTTCCAGGTCGACGCTTTATCCCACTGCGCCACCACAGGTCAGGCCTGTTAAGTAATTTTTAGAGACCTGATGATGAAGATGACAAAAATTATTTTTAAATATACTGCTTACAAAAATTAGGGGATATTTCACAATGAATATGAAGCGATAAAATATCCCCCAAGTTTTGTGAGCAGTGTATTTTTCTGGTGGTATTTTCACATTGAATGTTCTACAAAATAAACTATATTTGCAGATGGCAACTAAAATTTTTAGAAATTTATTAGGTACCACATCCTATGGAGGATTAAAGAATATAATATATGGTTTTTAAGTAGGCTATTTTGAATTATAGTTTTTTGTTCATATATTATTTCTTTGTATGAGTTATAGAGAAGTCATTTCTTATACTGTATATTTTCTATATGTTCTTCACTCTAAATATCTATTAAATACCCTTAGCATTTTTAAATACATAAATGCAAAAAGTTAAATACAAAAAATACACGTGCCTTCATACTTTGTATTAACTTCCAAACAAATGCTATTGAGACCTCTGGCTTTTCCTTTCTCTGCATCTTCCATATTATGATGATTATATATTGACTTCTGATTTTCTTTAATTCTTATCCACAAACAAACAGAAAAGAGTGGTTATAAAAAAACAAACAACAAAGAAAAAATACCCCAGTGTGGAAGCCTCAGAACAGAGAGGAAAGAGAAAAATCCTATTATATATAACTTAGAAGTAGTAACAACTGTATAGAGCTAGACACTGAATTTTTTAGTTTTCTGTCTTTTTCTTTCCTAACAAGAATTTTTTATTGCTTTTAATCCACAGTTGGTATTTCACATTATATCTTGCTTCCAGGGCTCATAGTTGGAGGCTGGTCCCAGGGAAAGCCTCCTAGTGTGTGTGTGTGTGGGGGGGGGGGGTCCCTGTGCAGTACATGGCAAGAGTGAGAGGACGAGTATGGAAGAGAAAGGGCCTGACTTTGCCTCAATCACCAGAACTTCATTTTCCTGTTTGGATCTCACTTTCCTCACTTGGTGCTTGGGAAGTTTCTGGGGAAATCAACTTCCTCACAATGCCTAAAATATCTGGAGACTATGGCCTGGCTCCCTCCCAAGCGACATCCTTCCCAGAAGCCCCCTCCACCATCCTCACCCTATTCAGCAGGAAAAAAAATTACTTTTGTTTTGTTAAAATTGCCTGAAACTTGAATGAGCTGATTAGAGAAATGGCGGCGTGAGAGATATTGCTGATCTCTCCCCTTGAAATTCCAACAAATTGAACAACTATACTGCACAGAAGGAACCCCAGCTGGGCTGCAGCCATGCCTGAAAGATCCATGCACTGAAGGGACTGAAGGTGAAGGTGGAATGGGTTGAAAAGGGGGGGTGTGTGTGCAGAAAATAAAATGCTCTCGAGGTGAGCTCCGGAAAGGAGAGAAGCCGGAGGACTGAATTTTTCTCTTTCCTTGATGATGTGAGGGAAGGAGGCATGCTTTGCTTGGGTTTTGTTTTGAAGACAGGAGAGGCTGAGAGACTGAGAGGCAAAGGAGAAGGAGCTGAATTAAGGTGGGTACAACCAAGAGCAGGGACATGGCCTGGGTTGCATGGTCTGTCCACTTTGCTGGGCTCCACTTGTGATCGCTGGCACTGGGTGCACACACAGGCTGCAGTACTCCCTTTTTTTTTTTTTTTTTTTTATTCATTTTAGAGGGGAGAGGGAGAGACAGAGAGAGAGAAGGTGGGGAGGAGCTGGAAGCATCAACTCCCATATGTGCCTTGACCAGGCAAGCCCAGGGTTTCAAACCGGCGACCTCAGCATTTCCAGGTCAACGCTTTATCCACTGTGCCACCACAGGTTAGGCCTGCAGTACTCCCTCGATCTGTGCACACTTAGCCTGTGGAGTTCAGTCAGCATGGCGCTGGGGTACACTCAATCTGTGAGTGCTTAGGAGTTTTCCCTTCACAGCACTGAGGTGCACTCAATCTGTGCACACTTAGCCTGCAGGGTTCAATGTGCACAGTGCTCAAGCGCAATAGGCTCACAGCGCACAGTCCCTGCTCTATCTGCCATCTGCCCTTTGTGCAGCATAGGAGAGAACCAAAGTGCGACCTCAGCCTCCCAGATCCCACTTCCCTTCCCTCACAGTATGAAGAATGACTGTAGCAGATCCCTCACAGCTTACTCTCTGGGGCCATTCTCTCGAGAGGCAGAGGGACTCCACATTTGATCCACTGGTCTGTTGGAACATTGGGAGGAGCACCCGGAGACCTGAGACCACAATTGCTAGAGCCATAAACTGCAAAGCCATAAAGCCGAAACTGTAAAGAGCTAACAACAAGCCCCACCCACCAGCACGACTGAGGCCTTGCCTACATCATTACAACAGCAACACCTCAGCTGAACTCTGCCCAAGACTCTCACAGAGCCAAAACTTGAAGACCAGGCCCTGGCCAGTTGGCTCAGCGGTAGAGCGTTGGCCCAGATTGTTGAAGTCCTGGGTTCAATCCCTGGACAGGGCACACAGAAGAAGTGCCCATCTGCTTCTCCACCCTTCCCCCTTCTCCTTTCTCTCTATCTCTCTCTTCCCCTCCCGCAGCCAAGGCTCCATTGCAGCTAAGTTGGCCCGAGCTCTGAGGATGGCTCTATGGCCTCCACCAAAGATGCTAGAATGGCTCCAGTTGCAACAGAGCAATGCCCCAGATGGGCAGAGCATTTCCCCCTAGCGGGCTTGCCAGGTGGGTCCAGGTCGGGTGCATGCAGGAGTCTGTCTGTCTGCCTCCCTGCTTCTCACTGCAGAAACAAACAAACAAACAAAAGAACTTGAAGACTAGAGACATCTACTGGAAAAAGAAAAAAGTAAGCTTGCAAAACTGGAAAATTTTTCTTGTCTCATTTTTTCTTTTTTCTCTTTTTCCCATTTGAATATAATTATCCTTAGTTTTTATATATATATTTTTAATTTTAATTTATTGTGTTTACATAGATTCAAGTGTCCTCCCAAATGCAACACCCCCTCCCTGTATTTCCCACAACAGCCCCCTTTCCCCTCTCCCGGCAACGCCCTTCCCCTTTCCCTCCAGGATTTGCTTTTCTGCTCTCTATAACGTTGTGTTATGTGTGCATAATTTCACCAATCTCTCCCTTTTCTGATCCCTTCCTATCATCCCCTTTCACTCTGTGCGCTTTCCTTCTGGTCCCTTTGATCTCTCCTCTGTCTCTATTCTGTTCCTCAGTTCATATTATTCATTGGATTCCTCAAATGGGTGAGGTCATATGATATTTTTCTTTCTCTGCCTGTCTTATTTCACTAAACATAATAGTTTCCAGGTCCATCCATGTTGTCGCAAAAGGTAAGATTTCCTTCTTTTTCATGGCCCCATAGTATTCCATTGTGTATATGAACCATGGCTTTTTAATCCACTCATCCACTGACGGACATTTGGGCTGCTTCCAGATCTTGGCTATTGTAAACAATGCTGCCATAAACATGGGGTGCATTTCTTCTTTTGAATCATTGACGTGTTGTTCTTGGGATATATTCCTAAAAGTGGGGTGGCTGGGTCAAAACGCAGTTTAATTTTTAAGTTTTTGAGGAATCTCCATACTGTTTTCCACAGTGGCTGCACCCATCTGCATTCCCACCAGCAGTGCAGGAGGGTTCCCTTTTCTCTACATCCTCGCCAGCACTTACTCTGTGTTGTTTTGTAGCAATCCGAGGTTATTACCGATTCTGAGCTTTAGAAAGATTAAATTTGTGACAACATGCAAAATTAATTCAAGAAAGTAAAAACTAAAGACAAGAATACTAGCAAGGAGGCTATTGCAACTGTTCTGGCAAAGTTGTGAGAAGGGCCTGAAGTAGCATGGTGATTGTACAGGGCAGGGTATAATCTGAAGAAACAGTTGATGAGGCTAGGCAAGTTTGGGAACTAATTTACCGTGGAAGGAAGAGTCAAAAATAATTTGGATGTCAAAATTGCATGACTTGGAGAACGGTGGTAACTTTAACAGAAAAAAAGAGAAAAAAATGGTTTGGATCAGAGAAAGTGATTTTAGAGTTTGTGAGCTTGAAAATCCAGGAATATTATCAGGTAAAAAGTTGGAAATGTAAGTCTGAGGTCAAGGCTGGACACATGGTTGAAAAAATTTCACCTCTAATGAAATGAAAGCTGTGGGAAATGCTAAGTGTGGCATTTACTAAGGATGAGGAGAGCGTGCAGGGCAAAAAGAAGGAAGAGCAAGAGCAAAGGAGGCAGAATAGTAGAAAGAACAGCAGTTCTAGAGCTATGAGG